>NC_062284.1:51843809-53194434 GCF_902655055.1 Lutra lutra
ACATACTATTATTAGAATGCTTACCATACAATTTTTATGATGAAAATTTTGGCTTTGTCACTTGCTTGCTATATTATTTGACTTGAGATTTGGTGGTGTAAGGATAGGTCTATATACTTGAAAGGTTACTGTGTGCATTTTAGATTTTATATATACATATAACATATAAACTTTATTTGGTGAAGATTGTGTCTACATGTACTACATGTATAATCTATATACATTACATTGTATCTATACAATGTATAGATATCTATCTATATCTATATGTATCTATACAATGTATCTATATACAATACATTGTGTCTACATGTATAGGATATACTTTATATTTCTGTATACATTTATATATTTCACTATTTCAGTTATTTTAATGGTATTTTTGGTTACTGTAATTAAAAATTATTGATGAACAACTTAAAAAATGTGTGTGCTCTGTGCCATTCTTAGTTTAGAGTGAACTATAGATATTATTTCAGGCTCTATTCTTTTAGAGATCCTATGGTATTTATATACAGGTTTCAGTGACTCAGCTAGTGGAGTAAAGTATCCAAAATTTATTGCTCAGAAAGAATCAACTATGTACAAAGAAATCTCATTCTAACTTACATGCATTAAGAGAAGTTTGAGAGCCCATCTTCTTGCTTATGCCTTTTAGCTTGTCTCTTATTAAACTTTTTTCCCTTCAAGGATTTTTTTGTCTGTTTCATTTCTTTTACCTTTAATTTACCTTATAATAACTTGGGCAGAAGGTACATGCATTGTTTTTCCATAAGATTCCTATTAAGTTTATAGGGTGCAGAGTTTATGGAATTCCTCCACATCGAATAGTCAAGGCAGAGATTTGAAGTAAAATTTGGTCTGGTTGCTAGTTCTATAGCCTAAGCACTGTGTGTCTTTCTTACAAATTACAGGACTAAGTGATCCAGAAATTCTATTTATATAAAAATATTCTCATGTTCCTTACCATTTATGAAATTTGTGAAATTAATAACAATAGTTTTTCTGGTGATTAAAGCTCTCCATTTAAAATGGATTAAGTAAATAGTGCTAGCCCTAGCTCCAGAGATTTTCAATATCTCTATTTTTATCATACTATTTCTTAACTACAAAACAGGAAGAATGTGCTCATGATATTAAGACAAATGAATCAAATGGAGAGCTTTATCTTAGATCTTGTAGGCCCCATCAATGCTCAGCAAATTAGCAGAAATTGAGGAAGTAATAGAAGCAGTGTGAATATGTTCTCCCTCTTTTCATCTTCTTTCCCTCCCTCCCTTTCTTTCTTTTCTCTCTCAGTCTTTCTCTGTTCTTTCACCAAGTCATGGTTTCAAGATGACAGAATATATGTTGGACTTTTTAAAGGATTTATTATGTCTCAATGTCCAAAATATACAATTAATTGCTTATACTCAATTACCTCTGTGACTTAGTCTATAAATAAGGACAGAATAATATATTTAATCAGCCATTATTCTGCCTGCTAAAACTGTAATGTGTTCATTCATTCATGCATATAATTATTCATATGATAATTTTTTAAATGTTTATTAATTTAGGAACTATTTTTGTGGCCTTTTATAAACAAACAGGCCCTTTGTGAGACACAGGTTTAACTGTGACGAGGAAAAAAGGCTGGATTCTTTTCCTTTTGGAGTTTACAACCATATTCAAACACTGGAGAGGTTATAATTCTAACTTCCTTATCTTAAAATAAATACTAGCTAAATGAGGAGTAAAACAAATTTTTATTAAAGTAATTTTTATTTTGAGTTGGTGGATATTTGGTCCTTCCTGATGTCTGAGAGTTTCCTGTGATCAGCAGATCTTGGGGATTTTAATCGTTCTGTGGAAAGTCTTTGTAATAAGGCTTGGCTTATTTTAAGAGACTAAAGTTAGGGGTAATATACTTCCAATTACAAGGAACTTGCAAAAGAGTTTAGCTTATTTACAAGGCTCCTTAGCTTGGTATTAGGAAAAATGACCAGCTAGATGAGACAGAAATTTCAAGGAATTCAGAGGCATGCTGAGAAACCCCATCCGTACCTTCCTTTAACCCTTTAGTGATAGTTGTAACTTCTATGACAGAATTTAATTTTCTTCAGTATAAGGCTTTGATATCCATAGAAATGCCATCCTTCACAACTACCCGACCCAACACTGGCACTCCCTTTTGTCCAATAATAGGCAGCATTTGCAGATGAGATCTTTCAAACTTTAACTCTTTTTTTTAAGATTTTATTTATTTATATGACAGAGAGATCACAAGTAGGCAGAGAGACAGGCAGAGAGAGAGGGGGAAGAAGGCTCCCCACTGAGCAGAGAACCCGATGCAGGGCTCAATCCCAGGACCCTGAGATAATGACCTGAGCCAAAGGCAGAGACTTAACCCACTGAGCCACCCAGGCACCCCCAAGCTTTAACTCTTAATCACTCACTGAATTTACTTCTGCCATAGCCATAAATGTTTAAAATTTTTGTTTAGCTACTGAATTAAACAATTAATATGCCTTTTGATAAATGTTAAAAACAATATATAACATTATATAAAAACTTTTTAAGCAAGACATTAAGGGAAAAACTATTTGGGAAAATTGTAGATCTTAGTTTATTCATATATTTTAACTAATTTTATTGAAAATTAAATAAAAATAAAAAGAGTGAACTAAAATATTTGTGGAATATTTATAAAAAATGGCAATACCTTAACACAAAAATATCTTTACATATACATATTAGGAAGATGAAGAGCTCAATAGTAAAATGGGCAAAAATATGGATAGGCAATTGAGGAGTAAAAATGCACAAAGGACCAATTCATGAATAAGTGTCAATTCCATTAATGTTCATTAAATGCACTGAAACATCAGTAAGATACATTTTCCTGTGGCAATAAGTAAAAATAAAAGTTTTAATACACCATCTTGTCAATAAAGGATGAGGTGAAGAATAGTCTTTCTCATAAAACATTTTAGTGATATTAAGTTTTGGTACAATAAGTAAAAAATTTCTGAGTTCTGAAATTATAATGATATATCCTAAATGTTATGCATAATCATAAAGTTTTAGTTAAATAAAAAGCAAGGTTATTATATGTTAATAACAGGGAAAATTATAAACTTCTATAAAATAAAAATACCACAAGTACATTAAAAGACTGTTATAAAAGTACTGTATTGACATGGGAAGTATTTATTATTAGTGGTCGGTTATAAAATGATATGCACTGTAGATAAGGATTTATATTAACAGTTATTATCCCTGTGTGTTCTCATTAAAGATAATCTTATTTCATCTTGTTACTAAATTTTCTAAATTAAAAATAGAAACTTGTAAATTAAAAAGAGCTTTGCTGTTTCTTCCATTTAAAAAGATTATATGCTTATTGCAAGAAAGAAAACTCAGCAAATACAAAAATGAATAAGGAATAAAACTACTATCCTCTCTTACCCAGAGATAACCACTTTTAATAATTTACAGTAGGTCTTTATAAGCTTTTCTAGTACATGACAGTAATAAGAGATCATATAGTTGATTTTAGTTAATGTGTTTCAGACCCCTATTATACTTTTCCTTAATACCAGATAAAGTAACAGGTTTGGACACTCAAGAATATTATTTTGTCTATTATAAGTTTCATTAGGTGCCTCCACAAAGGAACATGATGAACTTGTATTCTTAAGATGTTGTTAAAAAAAAAAAAAGTCAAAAGGAGAGAGACCTTGGAGTTGGTGAACAAAAGTAAGTAGAGACAGGTACTGAAACAAGTATTTTACCACCTTGAACATTTTGCCCAAGGGGAGGAAGCTTCTTCCTGCCCTGCAAAGGCTTCTTGGCTTCTCTTCCAGAAATGGGAGTGCCACATATAACTAGTTTACTGTGTACCTTTCATAAGACAGGATTTTAAGAAATTTCACTCCAGAGAAAGAGCCACCTACTTTTCTTAATTACTTGGATCTAAAATAGGGTGTACATACCCAACTAAGTAAGCTGCTTGAGTTTGAGAAAAAATATTTAGAGTTCTCCACATTTACAAAATATCATTCTTTCTTAAATTTCACTTATATTTTATAATGTATGTAATATATTAGTATAGTGATGTATGCATATAATTTACAGGTAAATAAATATACCTGGTCATAACTATTGCTATTAGAGGAGTATAGTGAAAAACATAGGGACACCAACCTTTCTAAAGGTATGTATTCTTATGTTGCGGCATTCAGGTATTCTTTTTTTCTTTTTTTTTTTTTTAAGATTTTATTTATTAATTTGACAGAGAGAGAGATCACATCACAAGTAGGCAGAGAGGCAGGCAGAGAAAGAGGGGGAAGCAGGCTCCCAGCTGGGCAGAGAGCCCGATGTGGGGCTCAATCCCAGGACCCTGAGCTCATGACCTGAGCCGAAGGCAGAGGCTTAACACACTGAGCCACCCAGGTGCCCCTCAGGTATTCTTTATTATGCATCCTACTTAGTTTCTGCAGAATTTTCTTTAATAAATTAATTTTTTAACACCTTAATTTTATTTTTTTTCCTGTTCCAAGATTCATTGTTTATGCACCACACCCAGGGCTCCATGCAATATGTGCCCTCCATAATAGCCACAGCCAGGCTCACCCAACCTCCCACTTGAACCATGAGAGACTGTGGACTCTGAGAAACAGAATAGAGTTATTTTTCAAAGAAAAGAATCAAAGCCATTTTTAAATATTTATTTGAGAGAGAGACAAAAAGAGAGAGTGAACATGAGTTGGGGGTAGGGTGAGAGGGAGAGAGAGAATCTCAAGCAGACTCTCTGCTGAGCAGGGAGCCTGAGACAGGGTTTAATCTTGTGACCCTGAGATCATGATGTGAGCTGACATCAAGAGCCAGATGCTTAATGGACAGAGCCACCCAGATGACCCAAGAATCAGAGCCTCTTAAAAAGAATTTTTTTTTAGTTTCCTACAAACCACACAGGCACAATTAGCCTACAGAAGAAAATAAAAGCAGTTCTCTTTTAACTGATGTGAAACTAAAAATTTTATTTTTTGTATAGTAGGATCAACAAGTATTATTGAATATTATCTATGAGTAATGTACTGTAAAAAAATCAAAGAATTAATAAAATGTAATTTCCTTCAGAATCATAAAATGTGTTTATATAAATTGAGAGAGAAGTTATAGATTGATAATATCAGCAAATATGGTATCCTTTTCTGTATTTGATGCTAAGGATCACATATTAAATTCACAGAAATTCAGAGTCACTGGGTAGAAAAAAGCCATTACACATTTACAAAGAATCTAAATTAGGAATTAATTAAAAAGCTAAAAATATGATATTATTAACTCAAATATTCACACACTTACATGTAAACAGACACCATCAACATGCATGAAGTAGTTGTTCTCTTAAGTAGGATGAGTACATACTTTAATAATTTATGTAGTATGTTAGTTTATACCTGAAAACATTTTCATCATTGAGGGAACAAAGGCATAGTACCTAACATCTACTGAACATCTCTTATGGGCCAGGTACTGTCCTAAGTAGTTCATCTATATACAATTATTTCTCTTAATTCACAGAGGCAAAAACTAAAGCATAGAGAGTTTAATTAACTTCCCCAAGGTCATATCACTAGGAATCATAAGAAATAGCATTTGAAACCTCTCAGTATGACTCAGACTGTAAGTTTCCCATTTATCAGGAATTTTACTTATTGATTTATTTATTTAATAAGTACATGTTTATTTTTTCAAAAATACAAACAGGAGGGAAAAACAGAAATAAGTTGATTTTATTACCTATAAGGAGTGATTTAAAATGAGATGGAAGCTATGGAAGGGAGAGGACACTATTATCAGTATGCCTTTAGTCATGGAAATGACATGTAAACTTGTGTTTTAAAACGTAACTATCAGGTTGGGATTCAGAGATGAAAGCCAAGGTTAGAGAGTCATTACAAAATAAATGACTGCATATAACATTTATCTGTGTGCTTATGAGGATCTAAATAGATAAGTATGCTGAATGGAATCTGATAGCCCAGGCTTAGCTTTGCTCATTCACTGGCACAATATGATGATGTTTTCTTCATTTCACTTGACAGGAACATTTCTGATCCCATCTCAGAAGTTTGAAATCATGGACCAAGGAAATAAATCAGGAGTGACTGAATTTATATTGCACGGTCTTTCGGGTTCTCAAGAGCTACAGCTTTTCTATTTTGTGTTTTTTACACTTTTCTATTTCTCCATTGTGCTGGGGAACCTCCTCATTGTGCTCACTGTCATCTCTGAACCTGCACTACACACACCCATGTACTTCCTACTTAGTAACCTCTCCTTCATTGATGTGTGTCTCTCCACTTTTGCCACACCCAAAATGATTATTGATTTCCTTATGGAACACAAGACCATCTCTTTTGAGGGCTGCATGACCCAGATATTCTTTCTGCATGTCTTTGCTGGTGGTGAAATGATGCTCCTTGTGGCCATGGCTTATGATAGATATGTCGCCATATGTCGACCCCTGTACTATGCATCCATTATGAGTCTGTGCAAGTGCACAAGCCTTGTTGTGGGCTCCTGGCTCGTTGGGGTTTTCCACTCAGTGAGTCAGTTAATCTTCACAGTAAACCTTCCGTTTTATGGCCCCAATAAAGTGGACAGTTTTTTCTGTGATCTTCCCCTGGTTATCAAACTTGCCTGCACCAATACCTTTACTCTTGAGGTACTGATGCTTTCAGACAGTGGTCTAATGGCCATGAGCTCCTTTGTGCTCTTGCTGATCTCCTACACAGTCATCCTGGTTACCGTGCAGCGGCATTCCTCAGCAGGCATGGCCAAGGCAAGGGCCACCCTGACTGCCCATATCACTGTGGTGACCCTCTTCTTTGCACCCTGCATCTTTATTTATGCCTGGCCTTTTAGCAGTCTCCCAGTGGATAAGGTTCTCTCCATATTTTATACTGTTTTCACCCCTCTTTTAAACCCCATGATCTACACCTTAAGAAACAAGGAGGTGATATCAGCAATGCAAAAGCTAAGGTGTCGACAAGTGTGTTTCTGAAAGTCTCCCAGCTCTTCCTTGTGATAAATAACACCTATAATAAAAGCCAGGTTAGTGTACCTTACTCTGTCAACTACTGTTCTGAAATATCATAGCACCCATTTTCTTTCTCTTTCTAGCATTTTCTAATAGTAAACAATTTTATTTTATTTTTTTAAAGATTTTTTATATATTTATTTGACAGAGATCACAAGTAGGCAGAGAAGCAGGCAGAGAGAGATAGGAGGAAGCAGACTCTCTGCTGAGCAGAGAGCCCGATGCGGGGCTCGATCCCAGGACCCTGGGATCATGACCTGAGCCGAAGGCAGAGGCTTTAACCCACTGATCCACCCAGGTGCCCCATAATAGTAAATAATTTTAGATAAGAGAATTGGACTTCCTATTTTTTACTTATGAAATAATTTTTATTTCAGACTAAAATTATTTAGAGTAAGTCTTTTAACTATAAAATTTGTCTGTCAAATCCATGCTTTTCCCAATCAACTTAATATAAAAATGTACAAAATACTAAAGTAATGTAAAATATTTAAATCATTTTAAAGTTTCAGGATAGTGACTGATTTGTAGTTATTCCCCAGTCATCATTTACCTGGTATCACCAATGAGAGGTAGGTATTATCATAAATTTTACCATGCTTTTATCATTTCTGGTTATATATCTCATTCTGTCTCTCTCTCTCTAGAGAGAGTTTATAAATGTATACAAATGTATACATTTGTAAATGTATACCAACACCACACTTATATTCTTTGCTATTCAAACTATTGCCATCTGAACTAAGAAACTAAATAGATTAGGACTTTTTATTTTTGGATGCATGGATGGTATTTTTGCAATGTGAACTCTCACAACAAAGTATCCAAACATAGGGACCAAAGAACAAACAGATTATGTTGCAGAATTCATCATCCAAACTCAGAAACCAAGTTAGATTCATAAATTTACATTAACCATGCTATAAATATTAAAACTTGAGGCCATGGTGTTTCTCTATATCAGTGTATTAAAGTTTAGAATTGACATTCAAAGTTCAATGACTACACATAAAAATGGATATCCTCCCTATATAATTAGAGAGTTTTCATCAACACTGCTTTGTATAGTCTCACCTATTTCTACATCATTCATGCTCTCTAATCCATACCAACCAACAAAACATAATTCAGAATACATTTTTCCAAAGCTCTCTAAAAACAGAGAATTATCTTTACTTTTTAAAGGAAGACTATATTATCATTCTTAAGTTTAATATTTAATTCTTTTTTTTTAAGATTTTATTTATTTATTTGACAGAGAGAGACCCAGTGAGAGAGGGAACACAAGCAGGGGGATAATATTTAATTCTTATAGTCTAACCCCTCTTTCACCAATCTTTTTTTTTCTAAAGATTTTATTTATTTATCTGACAGAGAGAGATCACAAGTAGGCAGAGAAGCAGGCAGAGAGAGAGGGAAGCAGGCTCCTCGCAGTGCAGAGAGCCCAATGGGCTCGATCCCAGGACCCTGAGATCATGACCCGAGCCGAAGGCAGAGGCTTTAACCCACTGAGCCACCCAGGTGCCCCTCAATCTTAAGACACTAAGAGTCATGTATCACACAAGTGTGTCGAGCACAATCATAATCAGCAAATAAAAGACATGATACAAAAAAACCTCAATTTCTGACTTCTAATATTTGAAAGAAAGCCGTTCCCTGAAGACAAATTATGTTTTTGAAACAGAGTGTGTAGAAGAAACAGCAGTATGGAATAAGATTTAGTACCTAATATGCTTTAAACAATTTTTGACTCATTTTTTTCCTTTCATGATTTTATCACTCCACAATGCTCTGTTGATTCCTTTGTGAAACATAGAATTAAAAAAAATGAATATAGGACTGTGTCATATGATGGTGGTGATGATGATAATGAGAAAGCCAAACAAACTTAATGATCATAATGTAACACGTAAATTGCACCATTATATCATCTCATTTGGTTCTCACAAAGTATCTGCAGATTTGAAAAATAAGATCATACCTTTACTACTGACAATACTGAAATTTAGATAATTCTCAAACAATTACAAAAATACTTATGAATTCTAGATGCATTCTTTAAAATAAATAAATGACCTCATGGCATCTCAAACAGATGCTTTGAGAGAGGAAAACTGGTGGAAAGTGATTGCAGGTCATGAAAATGATGGGCAGTGCACTTGGCCATTATTGGAAAATATTGTCTTGCAAGAGCATGAGGTAGAATCGGATCTTTTCAATCCAGGACTCTTAAAGGTATACAGAAGAAGATACTACAAAGCACAAGGAAAAGACCAAATTATCCTTGCTGGTCTAGCCTATGGATAGAAAAATTAATTCCTTTTGGAAATAGGAGTTTGGAGTCTGTATGTGTAATCTCTGCACAGTCAGAAGAGCTTTAACCTGAAAAATCAATATTAGCTATTGGGAACCCAATGGGTCATTGAAATTTGGGGGTCATTTAAAAAGCACAGACCAAAAGCCTTTATGAATGGTTGCTTCCTTGAAACTGGCCACACAGGGTTTAGATACATGAAGTTCAGCTGAACTTGAGTGAATTGAGTCAAACTTACAAACGCACACGGAGACTATCTACAATGACGGCAGTCATTTGAGCAAACAGCAGACTAACTTCTCACTCTCCTCTCAAATCAGTAATAAATCTATTGGATGCACATTTTGAAGCAAATATATTCAAAATGACTAACCATACAAAACAAATATAAAAGGAGAAATAGTGCTATCATAAAAGAAAAGCCAGTTGACTTCTGTTCTTGGGAAGGGGTGTAGACACAATTTTCCATGTTCTTCCTGCTCAATATAATTACAATCACTGATTGATATAAACTGATTTATATATAAGACAAACATGGTAACACTCTGAAAGTTGGAGAGAAAAAGGCAGACTGCATAGGGACCCAAGAAATTACGTGACATGAGAGAAGACACCAACAACTCAGGAACACTAAGGAAAATAGACCAAAAAGGCCTCAACAAAAGCCGGTTCATTCTAGCCAAACAACCAGGAAAGGGGCTGCCTAACATGATAAAATATTTAATACAACATCTCTACTTCAGCCAAACACCACAAAAGAATCTTTGGTCCCACCTCACCTATACCAGCAGAGGCCAAATGGGTCGCCTAAGGCTCCTACTGCTGGCCAAGGTGTAGCAAGCTACCCCAGCCACCCCCATACACCTGAGGAGGTGTCAGTGAAGGCCAAGTATGAAACCTGAACTTTCATCTCTGTCAGACAGGAATCGGCACCTCCTCCCATGGTGTAAATGAGTAGCAGTGACATAGGATAGGCAAACCTATCCCTCCCAGCCAGGGAAATCACTGGAGGCCTAGTAAGGGTCTAGAGCTCTCCTTCCCTCCCAGCAGTAACAAGAAGTGTCCTTACCTTCCTTTGGGTGCTGATGGAACCAGAGTTGGGAAACAGGACTTCTATACCAACCTGGCAGTAACAAAGTGGTGTTCCTCTGTCTTCATTTGTCAGAGAAATGTAAAAATAAGCCAAGTAAAACAAAAAAATTGAAAAAGGTTCAGTGTTTTGAAAATAACACACACAATGTTGAGATTTCAATTAAAAATCATTAACCATACAGAGTAGAAAAATCTCAACTTGAATGAAAAAAAGAAAATCAATAGATGCTAACAAGAAGGGGGTAGTGGTGTTAAAATTATCCAGATTTTAAAGAAACTATCCTAAAAATGAGCAATTATGAATGCATTTAAAATAAATGATAAAAAATTCGACATCTCAGCAAAGAACAGAATACAAAGTCTTACCAAATAAATAGAAGATACAAAAAAGAACTAATGTAAATTTAAAAAAAATATAAATTAAATCAAGTATAATTGATTATTAATGATTGCCAAATGTAAATTAAAAAAAAAAAAAACAAATTCAGTGGATGGGCTCACCAGCAGAAAGGAAGAGACAAAGGAATGCATCAGTGAATTGAAATGGAGAATAAAAATTCCTCATTTTGAAGAATAGAGAGGTAATAGACAAAACAGATCATTCTACTCTCAACAAGATAGAAAATACTTCTTCCTACTTTAATGAATGGGGAAAAAGATATTAATATTGACTTGCTATGTATGTTAAAATTGTGAGGGCAGCCACTGAAGTAAAAATAAAATATATGATTTTCAAACTAATGAAGGAAACAAAAATGAGACAGAACTCAATTTAATAAAAGGCAATAATGAAATAGAAAAGAAACACAGTAAAAACAAAGCATAGTAGTGAAAACAAATACAAGTAGGAGAGAGAATTGAGACTTAATTTACCTGAGACACGTTATCTAGTTCACGTCCTTTGATGGGCATACTTCTGACTGAACCAAGTTCATCTGGGTTCTGTGAATGAGAAAGACCATTACCGACACTTTTCAACACTGTTAAAAATAGGCATTTCACAGATGAAAACTACATGTATTATTAATTTGTGAAACAAGTTAGAACTCATTAATAACCACAGAAAAGCCAATAATAAGCACAAAAATACACCTGTGAACATGTGCCTAATTGAAGAAAAATTATTATATTTTGTGTATACCCAAAGAAGGACAATCTCTAAAGGGCTCAAACTCAAGGAGAAAGTTTGGTTTCTCTCACAGCTTAGTAAAGAAGTTCACTGGTTTGGCCAGGTGAGAGGTGATTCAAACTGCTGGGCAATGTTAGTCCACCCATTGTGCAAGCGGGGAAACAGGTAATCAGTAACTGGTAGGGTATGTGTACACAAGGCCTCTAGGTTCTGGCATGGGCAAAAGCCTTTCAGAGTGGAGAGCCCTGGTTTCTGTGTGGAGAGTGCTGTGGAAAGGTTATCACCAGAATGGGGTCTGCAAGGTCAGAGAGGGACTGCATTTCGGGTCAGTGTCTGGGATATCCACTGGATGTCCTCACACACCACTGACCCCACCCATGCCTGAACTGGTAGGAGAGTCCCTTCATCTTATAATGTGCCTCTAGGTCCCTCCTCTGAGAAAGGTTAATGTCATGATCACTTTAAAGGAGAAATACTTAAAGGAATTCTCATCATGGGACATGTAAAAAAGGATGAATTCAAAGGTGAGAAGCAATATACAGATAAATAATACTAAGTGCAAATGTGCAAAACCATTTTGTGGGATAATTTGGAAACATCTAGTAATGTTGAAAATTTGTAGCCTTTATGACTTAGCGATTATTCTGCTAGGAATACATTCTGGAGAACCTCTAGCATGTACTTATTCACACAAATGTTCATTTTAACATTGTTTATAATACCAAGAACTGTAAACAAGCTGTGTGTCTATTCACAAAAAAATGACAGATAAGCAATGTATTTATACAGTAAGAAAAGTATAGCATTAAAATGAACTAAAACTATATGCATGACTATTGATAACTGTCCAAAATAACTTATTTAGTGGAAAACAGCAAGTTGCAAAAGAATTAAATAAACATGCAAATATAGGCTATTATGTATTTCTTTGTGGATACAACCTTGTGAGTAAAAGTATAAAAAAAGTCATGGGAAGGTTAAATATCAAACTCAGGTTAAGAAAAACTGGTTTGTGCTGCTATATAAGATACTTCAACTAACAACTGTAGGAGAGGAAAAAATCATTTTTCCCTCCCCCCATTCTAGGTTTATTAGCTAGGACCCTGTACATTAAACTAACAAGAGACAGAGAAAAGAAATCATGCAAGAATTATTAACATATGCATTGCACATACACAAGAAGTAACTCAAAAGGGTCGTTAGAACTTGGTCTTAAAAAGAATTTTAAAAGGTCTATACATTCTATTTTTTGTCAAATTTTTATTTAAATTCTAGTGTAATATTGTTTTCAGGAGTAGAATTCAGTGATGTGTCACTTACGTACAACGCCTATGCTCAGCACAACAAATGCCCTCCTTAATGCCCATCACTCATTTAGTCCATCTCCCGCCCACCTGCCTCTATCAACCCTCAGTTTAGAACTATAAATTTTAAAGAACTGACAAGACAAAAGAAAGGTCTCTGAGTTCCTAGGGCAGCAAAACTGTGGAAAGGCAAATATTTGGAGGAACTAATAAAAGATAAAGTCACTAGCCTCTTAGTAAGTTTTGTTATACTGATTCCTTTGGTGCCCTCTCTGGACTGAAAAGGATCTAGACTTGTCTCTGGTGGTTAACTTCTGTCCTTCCTGGTGGAGAGGGGACAGGGGTACACTGTTACAAATTTATGTCCTGCTCTTAGGCTAATAGGTAGAAGGTAGAGAACTTTTCTTGTATCTGCTTCTTCTCAGTTGCCTTCAGCCCAAAATGATTCATATGACGAAGTGGCATATTTTGGGGTAGCATATTCTAATACCTTTCACAGTGTTTTATTCCTAACAAAAATAAAGGAAATATGGGAAAACATTAAAATTTTACAAAGTTGAATACCATAAACAAAGGCATTAAATTAGTAGTTTCCTTTATTTTCAATATACTTGAAATATTTAAAATCATTTCACAAATGGGTAAACTGAGACTCAGAGGGTTGTCTTTGTCCAATAACTTATTCTTAGTTTTTGACAGAACTAAGAACAAGAACCCATGTCCTCTAAGTTCTAATTAGTCACCCTTTCCTCTGTATCCACCACATGTTCAAACAGCAAGGATACAGCATGTCCTTCCATTAAAGCCAAAGCATTTCTCATCTAGACAAGATGAATGTACTTTCCCATACATTCCCCTTAGTGTAGCTGGTTCAACTGTATGGAATTCACAGAACATATTTTACTCTACACACTTCCCAAGGGTTAAATGATCCTGCCTTTTCCCACTATGGTCCTTTTTGTAATTGTCAATAATGTGGATGTTACTTACTTTGTTCCATTAGGAATATGTAGTAGAAGGTAATAATAATCCCCACTGGAAGATAAAACTTGGTCATCTATTACTAGCTATCCAAAGCTTCAACTGATCAATTAGATAAAACCATGGTACTACTCCAATTTGACAAAAGAAAAAAGCATCTATAAATATCACTACTTGAAAGAAATTAACCCCACAACAGAAAAACTGGAGAATTCAATTTACATCTCTGACATGCATCATATTAGGTAGGCTATATCTGAAAAAGATATACATTAGAAATAGACTGTGTCCAGTCTATCAATTCAATTATTATACTGTGCCTTAGAGAAGATCTATAAATGGGAGAAAAATGTATTAGAAGTCAAAGGAAGTGAACCAAGGTGAGGATGTCCATGTGTCTTAGCATGATTTAGAGAATTTGTGAGAAATTACGTACAGAGGTGGAGTTACCTTTAGAGATTATGACAAACTCTGTACTTAAAAAAAATGCATTTTGACATGCTTACCTACCACCTAGAGAAACTAAATAAAAATGCAAATCAAGGCTATATATTTCTTTGTGGACATATAACTATGCAGTAAAGCTATTTTAAAAATTCATGGGAATGTTAAATACCAAGCTCAGGTCACATAGGCTTGTACTTGTATATCTTTGCATTAATGATTTATTTACTCTGCATTTAAAGTAGATTAGATAAAATTTACTTAATTTTATAAAATTAGAGTGAAAATTTCTTCTAACTACCTTATTTCTATTACTTTTTAAAAAGCTGGTAAACAAAATATGGTTTACTTTTTTTTTTAAAGATTTTATTTACTTATTTGACAGACAGAGATCACAAGTAGGCAGAGAGGCAGGCAGAGACAGAGAGAGGGGGAAGTAGGCTCCCCGCTGAGCAGAGAGCCCAATGTGGGGCCCGATCCCAGGACCCTGGGATCATGACCTGAGCCGAAGGCAGAGGCTTTAACCCACTGAGCCACCCAGGCGCCCCATGGTTTACTTTTAATACAACAGATAATCCATTTTCTCTATGCTATGATTCAAAAGGATTATTTTGTCCCCTTTGCTGTTGCTGGTTTGATTACTGGCACTGATTTTGATGACTTAAGTATTAGCCTGTATCACTAATGAGATAAAATATTCTTGTTCCATGTAGAAATGAAGTTTATGCAAGTGGCTTATGGTTTGCAGAGTTTGAGTTCTATCACTAGGAAGATCTCTGTGGACAGTTAGATTATAACATGAAAACATGAAAAATTGAATAAATGACATATATGAAGTGGAATATACTTCAGTTAACACTAAAACACATTTGTGAAAAATATTCCATGTGCATCTATATACTAAATCCTATGAAAGATACATAAAAGCATGAGAATACAAGGAGTACCGAACATGGCAGGGGAAGAAGATATACACAAAAACTCTTACTTTGGGAGAACACATAATCTACATACAAGCAAAGTGATACAACGGCAATAGGAAAGAGAAACATCAACTTAAGCCTCTAGGAAGGCTTTTAGAAGAGATGGCATTTGCACTGGAATAGATTATCTGTGAAGGGCATCAGAAAATGAATAGAAAAGGTCTCCCAGCTTAATAAAATGTTGAATAGTCTGGTTTTGTCTAGAGGATAGCAAGGGGTATAATTAAAACCATAAAAAAATTATATGTTTGGCTGTCATGCTAAGGACTTTAAATTCTACTATATTACTTCAAGGAGGAATGAGATGTTACAAGTGGGAGAATGAGATCCAGGAAAAAGTAAGTTTACAACCTGGAAGAATAAGAGGGAAAGTTACACAGTGAAGAAAAGTTTAAAGGGAAAAAAAGGAGCTGACCTGAGGAGAGAAATTGTGATGAGATGATGATGTGATAAGATGGCTATGTAATATTAACATCCAGTAAACTGTCAGAAACATGTTTGATTACTGGAGTGTAGTGAGAAAATTCGAGGTCATCACACAGTGCTGAATGGAATGTTTGATTACTGGAGTGTGGTGCTGCAAAATTTGAGGTCATCACACAGTGCTGAATGGAATGCCCAAAGGAAGAGAGGGAACAAATAGAAGAAGAGAGACTAATGAGAACATAAAGTAAGAGGGAAAGAGTATAAGGTATGCAGAAGGGGAAGGGACAAATCTAGAAACCTAGGCTAGGTCCTCAGTGGAAATCTATTTGTAAGGGCCAGTGTGTGGATGAAGGAATAATAATAATAATATAAATAAATAAATAAATAAGTAAGTAAGTAAGTAAGTAAGTAAGTAATATTCATCAAAATAGATAACACAAAAATTTAAAGAGGTATACCAGGGGTTGCTTCACTTAAAACAAAATTACCTATCATAACCAGGTCTTTGAAAACTTTTGATCAAAAAAGTTTTCCTTATTTGATGGCAAAGGGCATAATTGAGTATGGTAAGGTCTGAGTATGTAGGAAAGCAACTTAAAAAGGTAGAAGAATTAAGAGTTTTTTTGTTTGACTTTTTTTTTTTTTGGCTTATTTCTTGAATGAGTCAGACTATGTCCATTTTCAGTAGATGCAAAGTTTAAATGACAGTGGGAGAGACTAAAAATGCAAGCTAAAGATAGCTTAACTTACAGATTTTAAAGTCAAGGTAACCCCTGATACTCTGCAATGTCTTAGAAACATTTTGATTATCACAAGAGAGAGGTAAGCGCTATTGGCATCTAGTAGGAAAGAACAGGGATGCCACTGAACATTTTAAAGTACACAAGACTTCTTCCTAACAAAGAATTATCCAACCCCAAATGTCAATAGTGCCCAGGTTGAGAAACCTGGCTGAAATGAAGAACTAATACTTCATGGTTGGTGGAAAGATAAGAACCAAGAGCATATATTGAGGAACTATTCAAGTGTAGTCCACTATAAATGGTATGGGTTTCACATCATTCAGATCTAAAACTAGAATGTAGCCTCAGAGAGAGCTAGCCCTGAACTTAAAGGTCTGGGTTCAAGTTCTAGTTCACTGACTTTCCAGGTATATAACTCCAGTGAAGTTACTTATCATCTCTGTTACTCTGATTTTTTACTGCAAAATGGGACTGTGTTTACCATGTAATATTATGGGGAAAGTCAATTAATTTACATAAATTGCTTGGAGATTACTAAATTTACCTAATCCTTGGTTTTCTCCTCTATAGCTCTGGAATAATACCTTCCCCTCAGGTCTGTTGTACACATCACTTGATGCAACATAAACACAAACATCTAACTCAACTGATGCTGCCCGGAAAGCTTTCTTTTCCATATTTTAAAATTATTATTTATCACTCATTAAAAAATCTACCTCATTTGTTAATTTATAGACATTATATCTAGCAATAAACATTTTCATTAGGTAGAGTTCATTTTACATAATAAATCCATAAACCTGAGGAAAAACAACTTTATTTTAGAAATGGGGAAACAAAAAGAATCACACACAGGATAAGGAAATAATATAACCTACAGTATATTTCAGAATCTTCTCAATTATTGCTCAATTATTATTCTCTACTATAATAAATACTGATTCATTATTGCTAATGAATTCACTTAATTTTTATGAATCATCTTAATTTTTTGCTCTGACTCCAGAGTCCATAAAAAGTATATCTGAAATGTGGACTAAATGTGTTTCTCTGAACATTCTAATGAGTACATGAAATGATTCCATACTTGAGGGCCTCCCTGTATGGAATGTAATCACATTTTCTGGGTAGAAACTTTCTAGTTTTCTCTTCTTCCCTTCTAGGTTCTTTAGCTAATCTAGTAATTAAATTGAAATATGACAGATTAATAAGAGAAAGAGGAATTTCATTTTGTTTGCACAGGAATCCCATCAAAAAAAAAATGAGACTCAAAGAAGTGACCAAAGCAGGAAGTTTTTGTACCTTTTAGACAAAGAAACAGTAAGTTTGTGAAGAACTGACAAGATAGAGGGGTTTGGGCTTGAGGTATTAAATTAGTGAAGAAATAATAATAGTTGCTTATATAGTCTTCTATAAACTCCTAAACACTTTATATCTGGTGATAAGGATGCCTTCTACCCTCTTGGTACAGGGAGGGTACCTTTCACCTGGGAGATTTACCTCCCACTTTCAGGGGAACAAAGGAAGCTCAGAGTATTCTTCTTGTACTGTTTTTCAAGTAACTTTAATTCAAAATAACCAATATACCAAAGTGGTATATTTTGGGATAGTATTTTCTGCTCCCCTTCAACATCCATTTAAATGAATGGCTGTGTTGATCAAAGGATATAAAGCTTCAGATATAAGATGAGTAAGTTCTGCAGATCTAGTGTACAGCATGGTGACTAGCTAATAATACCATATTATATACTTGAAATTTGCTAAGAGAGTGGATCTTAGTTGTTCTTACTGGAAGGAAGAAAGGAAGGCAGGCAGGCAGGAAGGGAGGAAGGAAGGAAACTATGTGAGGTAATGGATAGGTTACTTAGCTTGATTACCATAATCATTGCACAATGTATATGTATATCAAAACATCACATTGTTTTATTTTTCAGTTATAACTCAATAAAACTGGTAGGAGAAAATGAAAGACTAGGGGGTATATCCTAGGGACTTAGGAAGACTGGCTTCATGTATGAAATAAACAGGCAATGAAAGATATATTTGTGCCATTACAGGTTAAAATTACATCACATTCAGGTTCCTTACTAAAACTGTGGTCAAATTAATTGTCAGAACTAGTATGATTTCTTAAAATAGAACTTCTTGAAGGCTTTTCTAGTTCAATTAAATTAGACTTATAAAGCAGGGCTGCATCCTTATAGGAAAAAATAATGAGATGCCAGATTATTTTTTAGGATTATTAAGATTATTCTGGTTCCCCCAAAAAATAATTTTAGGAGCATGAGACATTTATAACTCATCATTTTTACCTCTTTATGCAAAAACCCCTACAACAACTATTCTTTCATCAATTATAAAGGTGTATTAATAAGGCCATTGATAATAGTAAAACAGGGAAGCATAATTTGGCCTAAATATAATTTAATTAAATTAATAAATATAATTTTTTCCAGTTTTACTGAGAAATAACTGACATGTATCACTGTGTAATTTTATAGCATGATGGTCTGATTTATATATATTTTGAAATAATTATCACTATAGGTTTAGTTAATACCAACATCTTATATAGATACAATAAAAAGAAAAAAATTCATTTTGTGATGAGAACTTTTAGGATCTATTCTCTGAACAATTTTCCAGCCTAAAACTAAATGTGATCTGCAAACAAAATGCATAAAGAAAATTTAGGTACTGTTCCTAAATAATCAAGCAGAAATGAGTTTTAGATAATTAAAATTACAATATGTATTTTAAGAAATTATACAGATGAATAATTGACAAACTGGGTTGTCTGACTACAGACCCAGATAATATATAACAGTATCTCTTTAGTAGGGATTGTCTAAATTGTGTAGGATTCCTGCAATAGCAGTAAGGTAAAGTTTTGTTAATATGGGAATATTTAATATATTAAGAACATCTATTGTGTTAGAATTACTTTGATAGAAGAATGTCATCAACTTTTTTAAACTTCAAAGCCTTCTGTAAAGTAGGCATCAGAAAAAGTAGTCTAAAGTCAAACAGTCAGTGTGACTTGACATCACATAATAAACATTAAGCCATGTATATCACTTAGAGAGTTAAAGAGAATGTTATACTTCAAGATATATTATAATTAATGATGGAAAATGACCAGAAGAACAACAGATGTAAATTATTTTTGTCAATCTACAAAGCCTGTGGAGCTGGCTTTAGTCATTCCTCTTGCCTTGTGATCGATCATAAGTAAGCTCATGGATAAGCCTGTTTACTACTATGTAATAGATTATTAAGACTATCCAAAACTCAAGGGGTTCTAATGAGAAGATAAAATTATTTATTTAGATATTGTTCTAAGCTCCTTCCTACCCTCCACATATATTATCATGATCTCTTCAACATTTCTTACTCAGCAAGTACACGTTATATCTGGGATCTCAGAATCCTTTGCTTTAAAAGTCTGTGGTTCAGAATTCTGATCCCTTACTATTTCCCCTCCTTTAGGATTGTTGCAGAGACCATCTGCAGCCTGGATCCATGGATAAGGTCAATACTTCAGTGGTGTCTGAATTTGTATTGTTGGGACTCTCTAGTTCTCAGGAGCTCCAGCTTTTCTTTTTTGTTTTCTTCTCTGTGTTATATGTGGTCATTGTGCTGGGAAACCTTCTCATTATCGTCACAGTAACTTCTGATAACAAACTGCACTCCCCCATGTACTTCCTCCTGGGAAATCTCTCCTTTGTGGACATCTGTCAGGCTTCTTTTGCTACCCCTAAGATGATTGCTGATTTTCTGAGTGAACATAAGACCATCTCCTTCAGTGGCTGCATTGCCCAGATATTCTTCATTCACCTTTTTACTGGAGGAGAGATGGTACTACTTGTCTCCATGGCATATGACAGATACATAGCCATATGCAAACCCCTACACTATGTAGTCATCATGAGTCGAAGGACGTGCACTGTCCTGGTAATGGTCTCCTGGGCTGTGGGCTTGGTGCACACATTATGCCAGTTATCATTTACCTTGAACCTGCCTTTTTGTGGACCCAATGTAGTAGACAGCTTTTTTTGTGACCTTCCTCGAGTGACCAAACTTGCCTGCCTGGACTCTTACATCACTGAAATACTAATTGTAGTCAATAGTGGAATCCTTTCCCTAAGTACTTTCTCTTTCTTGGTTAGCTCTTACATCATTATTCTTGTCACTGTCTGGTTTAAGTCTTCTGCTGCAATGGCCAAGGCCTTTTCTACACTGGCTGCCCATATCACTGTAGTAATATTGTTCTTTGGACCTTGTATCTTTATCTACGTGTGGCCCTTTACCACTTACCCTATGGATAAACTCCTTGCCATATTTTACACCGTTTTCACCCCCGTTCTAAACCCCATTATTTACACACTAAGAAACAGGGATATGAAGGCTGCCATGAGGAAGATTATGACCTATTACCTGAGGCCCAAGAAAATTTCTGAAATTCCACTAGTAGCAAGGAATTCCCTTTATTAAGACACAATTCCTTCAAATTCCTCAAATTGATACTCTGTCTATAAATATTTTCAATGTGTTCTTGTGGCATATCTCAATTATGGTGGAAGTGTTGAGGAAGATGATATAGAGAGTATCTAATGGATATTAATTAGTCCCTTCCCAGGTACCACCTAAGCAAAAGCTAAATATAAAAAAAATAGGGGAGGGACGCCTGGGTGGCTCAGTTGGTTGGATGACTGCTTTCGGCTCAGGTCATGATCCCAGAGTCCCGGGATCGAGTCCCGCATCGGGCTCCCAGCTCCACGGGGAGTCTGCTTCTCCCTCTGACCTTCTCCTCGCTCATGCTCTCTCTCACTGCCTCTCTCTCAAATAAATAAATAAAATATTTTTTAAAAATAGGGGAAAATATATCATGATTACTTGTTCTGGAAATGAACAGAATGACTATATGGATAGTATTAATACTTTCACTGCTTTAGTTGCAGCATGAATATGATAGGGAAAAAAAAGGGAGTACCTGATTCTTTGGTGGACATAAATTTAGACATTTTTCCTGGTCCTAGCAGTTTCCTAATTTGTATGCTGAAAAATCTATATAGATGAATAACGTTTTTAAGAATGTGAAAGTGAATTTTCCCAACCAGAAGATAGCCTTTCCACTGATTCAAGTGTGTAGACTTAAGTCGAGATTTTTAAATTATGAAACCCCTCCTCTAACATCAATTATGCCTATCCCATATTGTTTTCCAATAACAATGCTTTAAAATGAATCAGGAGCTTGCATTTCAAATCTTTCACTTAATGGTCTTTCTATAATCAGTTAAGATAATTCCAGTTTCCTCTGAAAACAGTGACGTTACTGTCTATGCTATAAGTAGCTACGCAACAGTCTTTGCATTTAGACAAAATACAGAGTTCTTAGTGGCAATGAATCAATGATAAACATACAATCTAACTGCAACCTGGATCCTGAAAGACCTCTGGATCTCTACTCTGAACCTCTCAGGACCATTAGCGGATTTATTAATGTTGATAATTGTTTTTAAGGGCTTTTTTGGATGCTTCTCAAATTTTATTTTATTTTTATCTTTTAAATTATCCAATAGATAGTACATCATTAGTTTTTGATGCAGTGTTCAATGATTCATTAGTAGTTTTTAAACTTTCCCCCCCAACACTCCTCAATTCATAAAAGGTAATTAGACAAACATAAATATTAGTCTCTCCAAGGATGAAAACGAGTTTTGCTTTTTGTTGTTTGCCTACTTATCTTCCCAATTCCATCTCATCTTTTCTGAACCCAACTGTAATAAAGCATCATTAAGTAAAATATTGAAAAAACCTTGGGAATTTCCTCTTCTCCCATCCCACTCAATTTTTACTCTCTCCATAGCTTTCTAGTTCTTCTGAGACCTGATATTCTTTTCTCTTTTCTACTCTCAAAGCTTACCTTCCAGTAAGGGTAGTTTAACAGTAATTTACACTTCAGTGTAAATTTCAATACATCAGCTACTTCTTCCAGGAATATGTACACATTGATTTCTAATTTTAGGATATCATTCCATCAGTAGTGAGAGGGGAAAGTCAGCAGCTTAGATCTGAAACAGTGGCAGAAAAAGTGATCTTACCAATGTTTCCTGACTCTAAACCATGCAGGCTGCCTTGTTTTTCTATTCAGGGAATGATGTCCAGCCTTATGATTCCCCTTCTTCTTGAATAAAAGACTATATGTACTGTATGATTTTCTTTTAATCAGCCTATAGTACCAAAGTATTAGGGAGGCAGAACTCATCAGAAAGCTTATTAATTTCATTCTTTTTTTTCAATGATAGATGATTTGATGCTAGATTATATGAAACAGAGCCTTCTTGTTAGGTATTTTATAACAATGTTATGTTAACCATGGTAAATAATGAGAATAAATGTGTTAAGAAATTCAGAAAGTATGTAATCTGGTTAACTAGACCAGTTATTAGCTACTCAGGCACTCATAACATTTTGTGACTATGAGATTCTTTTGAAAATATGATAAACATCATAGCTCTCCTTCCCAAACAATAGCATAAACACTTAAACATAAGACTGGATAGACATTAATATTTTACTTTAGTAACTGATTTCTGGTTTTCAGTTAAAAAAAATGACTGTAGAGTGATCTTTAACAGAGGAAAGTATATGCTGTCTATGATACTGAATTAATCTTAAACTTTTACTGGAATCCTTGAAATAAAGTAAGTATTAAGGAGTCTGGGGGCATTTGGGTAGCTCAGCTGGTTAAGCATTACATGTTTCTTGATTCTGGCTCAGGTCATCATCTCAGAGTCCTGAGATCCAACTCAGCCTGGAGTCTGCTTCTCTCCCTCTCCCTAACTGCATGTGCTCTCTCTCTCTCCCCTTCTCTCATATAAATAAATCTATTAAAAAAAAAAGAAATGGAGTCTGAACTTTCATAGCTAATATTTACAGAAGAGGAAATGCTTGAGTGAAAGAATTTCAAATTTTCCCAAACTCTTTGAATTTTTTTCACATGAAATGATTTATGTTCCTTACAAACTATTTTTGCAAGTTCTCATTCAAGAAAAGATGAAGTGCTATTTATACTTCAGTGAAGTTCTTCCAAAGAATGCCTGGAAAGCCAGCAAGTTTTCTCGTAATAGAGAAAAAACACAACTTTTTATTTTGAAGGGGCAGAGGGTGGGAGGTTGGGGGGAGCCAGGTGGTGGGTATTATGGAGGGCACGTATAGCATGGAGCACTGGGTGTGGTGCAAAAACAATGAATTCTGTTAAACGCTGAAAAGAAATAAAAAACACATACACACACATTTTATTCTCAATTATTGGTATAATCCCTTGACAAGCTGGATATTCAAAGTCCTACATTTTGAATGTTGACAAAGTTGACCACTTTCTTAGACACAATTTCAGAGCTGTTAGAAGAATTGCTACTAATGCATGGCAGGGAAGAGAGCAATGATTAAAATAATGTGTGGAATTTCCTCTCATCAAAAGAGTAACAAGAGCAGGTAAGCTGCTGAAAATAAAATACTCCATTTAATAGAGAAGAATCATGTTTTTTTTCCTTTGTGTATTTCTTGACAAGGAAGCTCTATAAATTATCAATTTGTTGTCTCTTGACATGAAGTCCACCCTTCATTGGCATGCTTTGTGGTATCTGACCTGGCTCAAACCTTTCACTTCTGTCATGAAAGGATGCTGGATGAACACTACAGAAAAGAGAGGCTTTTCTTCCCAATTCCAGTGTCCTTAATTTCTTTCTCCTACACTGCAGCTACCATGGGCTACCCAGTGGCACTCACCCTCCAGCAAGTTTTGTTGCCAGTCTCAGCCTTTCATTTCCTGCTCCTCATCCCTCCATTTGGGGACCAGCTTTGTGTAAGCTCTCCAGAGAGTTCTCAAATTCACCCTTGGGGAGGGGATCCCCCTTCAAAGTCTATTCCTTCCCTGGTTCTGTCCTTCAGCCCTAGAACATTATTTGGAGTTCGCTTTCATCCCTTTTTTGTACTACTACCAGTTGCTAAGTCTCCATATTCAACATTCCTTGTTCAAAATACCAGTGTAGTTTCTGTCTTCTGATGGCACTCTGACAGATACAGAAACTTTTAAGTATTTAGAAGATATTGAAAAGCCAGAAGCATCTAAAAGTGGTTCATAAAATATGACACGTAAGGAGGAAACTCAAGAACTGTAACCAAAAAATGTTAGTGGTTTCATCTATTTATATACTCATAGTATGATATCATTTGTCAACTATTTAAATTTTTTTTTCTCCTAAGACAACAAATGAGGTATTTACTACCTTAAAAAAAAAATTCACTCTCTGCTCCAAGCCAGTGTGACTATTTCCATAGCAAAGGTTTGGTTTTGTTTTTGTTCATTCGTTTTTCCCCATTCATGGATTTCATTTTAATGTGATAGGAAACTTGTATAGTGCTCTTTAATGAGGGAAAATGGAGAATTCAAGTGTATATAACACTGAATCCTTAAAGTTTGTATTAAAGTTTTAATCATCAGTCTGCTTTTCCTGAGAAGACCCTACTGAAGAGCTTTCCATTTGAAAAGATAAATCTGCTTGTTATCTTTACCCTGCAGGTCAAGACGATTGCCAAGACAGAAGCAGCACCACTCTGTCTTAATGCATTTTTGTGTCATACATGCAATGATTAAAAACAAACAAAATATAAAGCCAAGAGTTTACAGACTTTAACAAACTTTTTCATAAAATATTTCAAATTACTCTAGTTCCAATAAAACAAAGAGAGACATTCATAATACTAAAACAAAAGCTTTTTTAATTTACTGTCAACTATTCAAGGTAACTAGCAATACATTTCACCTGGAATTGAGACACTAAGAGCAGTAGAATCCCATGTTATATTTTGTTTAAAACAAATCTTAATATAATTTGGTAATACATTTTTTTTCATGGAGGTATTTTAAAATGATAATTTGAAATACTCCTTTTTTTTTTCTGTCCGGTTTACAGATCTCTGTGGACTTTTCTTATACCCCTGAGAAACTGACAGAGACAAATTTAACTGCAGAAAAACGGGGAAATAAAAGTACATTTTAGAAATCTGAAAATAACTTTTGCACTGCTTGTCATAAGACTTGTCAAATCCAAGCACAGACTATATTATTATTATGTGCTCTTGAGCAGATTACTTGCTTTTGATCAGGTCCCCTCCCTAAAATCTTCCAATTCCTATGCATTACTCTCAGGGCAAAAGAAAAGGAATCCTCATTAATCCGATTAATAAGGCTCTTGGCTCTCTATTCGTATCACCACACTAACCCACATCCTCGTTTAAGTAATATGGTTCTCCCTGATGGAAGTAAACTCCACAAGAACAGGGACTTTGTCTATGGCAGGTGAACATATCCCAAAAGTGTTTTTCATAATGTGATTTTTTTGTAGAAGATATGGAGCCAAAAGCCAGGGCAGACTTGTTTGTTCCTTCTGCTCTCAGAATGTAAACTACTTCTGCTATGTGTATGAGCTAAGTGGATGAGTAACACTTCAGACAAGGAATAGAAACTCAATGCATAGCTCAGAGAATAGAAGGGCTGAAGTGATGGAACAGACTCTGGAGAGATGAGACAATATAGCCAGTGGTAAGTGTACCTCAAGATGCTAGCTCAGGGTAAAAAGTGAAGCTTTAGTTCCATTAAAATAAAAATAACTGGAAATAATTTGATTCATGTTCACCATAGGGTAAAAGCAAAACATGAGCAGTATAATTTCCAAAAGTGCACAGTAACAGAAACCTCCAGGAGAAACACACTGACTACAAGGCACATCATGATGGTCTTTAGAAGACTGAAAAGGGAGAGAAGAATCTGATAACAGCAAGATCCAGTATTTCATCATAGGTATTTTTACTTTTCTTTTTTTTTTTTTTTTTTTGACAAAATTGTATTTCATCATAAATACTCCACTTTGGAGAAGATCCTTGACATATAATATACTGTATTTCAAGTATCTTGAAATTCCAAACTATATCAGAACTAAATACATGAAGGATGCCACAAAGTAACTGAAACACCAATGAAGAAAACATCTCAACTCTATTTTGTGACAGAGTTTTCACAATTAAAGGAAAAAAAAACACATCAGTCACTCCCTCACCCTCTGAAACATTTGCTGTTGACCCATTTCTATATTGGTTCTCCTACTTTGTCACAATATGGTCCTTAGTAAACTTAATGGCCCTGGTAATCTATACATCATCATACTAGCCCACTACATTGAAAGCACATAGTGATTGGACCTTTGAGCAGAAATGACATAAAAGAGGTAAGAGATAATCCCTAACATTTCAGAGATTTGTTAAGTCATTCAAGTTTTAAAGGTTTGAATATTCTGGGGTATGATACCTAATCCCCTCAGAACATACAAAAATGTAATTTTGTTTTGTACTTCTTACCACTGAGAAAGAGACACAGTGCTTACAGGCTCACTGAATCTTGGAGGCAGCATAAAGCTGCCTTGCAAACATGGCTTTGATGCCATTTTGGGTTAAGTCACACTGGATTTCCAATTTCCATGAATCTTTTGTACCTAGTCCAGTCTTGAGTGCAAGCTGCCCTTACTACTCATGCTATACAAACCAGGAAAACCAGTCAAATAGAGGTAGGGATGATAAATAAGAACACTGTGCAGATTCTTTAGCAAAGCCACTTAGAAGAATGACAATGCTAACTCCTAGGATCCTAGAAAAGAAGCCCTGCATCCTGCAGCAGAGAACTACACTGTGGTTAAAAAGCAAATCCTAGGGACGCCTGGGTGGCTCAGTTGGTTAAGCAGCTGCCTTCGGCTCAGGTCATGATCCCAGCGTCCTGGGATCAAGTCCCACATTGGGCTCCTTGCTTGGTGGGGAGCCTGCTTCTCCCTCTGCCTCTGCCTGCCATTCTGTCCGCCTGTGCTCGCTCTCTCTCCCTCTCTCTCTGACAAATAAAAAAAAAAAAAAAAGCTTAAAAAAATAAAATAAAAAAAAGCAAATCCTAGGATGCTGCAGGGCCTGGCCAGAGACTGAGTTTTCTAGTGTCAGAGACCATGGATTTTCAAGTGACTATGTGACTAGCACTGCTCATTATGAACCAAGTATCAACAAGTCACAATTTCTAGCTGTCACAGCAGTAAGCCAACAAGTATTACAACTAGTACCTCTGGCACCAGGCTGAAGCAGGTATAAAATCACAAGTAATCAGCACCCTTAAGTAGTCCAGAATTCTATATTACCTACTTTTGTTGCATTAATACCCTTACATCAGATCAATTTTATGGTCTCATAGAAGGGTTTCTATAAATGATCTGCTTGTCTTGTTGCAAGCCCAAAATGGACAACTGCTGCATTCTTGTCCACTCAGATGACTCTAATGGAAACTGGTGAGGGAAAATTCTATTACTGGGAAAAGCCATAAATATTTCACTCAGTTATCAAATCTGGGATGGAAAATCGGTCCTATGTGGAAGTAAATATGAATTCCTGGACAGTGAAATACAGTTTTATTGGTTTGTTAGATGTCTTAAAAGATCAAAATTGGAATATGTGGCAGAGAAAAATAAGGACATGTCTATGTGAGTAGGCACAAAGTGTGTGGATTTTTATACCTCACATCAGTGTCCATTTGAGACCAAAGCTATGGAATCCCTTTTATTAAGATTAGTCTCCTAAGTTCTGGGTAATGCTCCTAAACACTTGATCAGCAGAAGGAACTGAACCTGAAATCCTGATATGATGCCATTCCGCAGTGAGACCACATCCATTCAGTGGCAAGTCAAATATATCACACCCCTTCTTCCATGTGGGGGGCAGTGATTTATCCTTATTGGGATGGACTCCTACTCCAGATATGGGTTTTCCTTCCTTGCCTGCTGTCCCCCTCCATTGTCCTGGGCCTCTAATTTTGTCATCTTCTTAAAAATAAAGAGAATGTTTCATTCTTCTACATATAGCAGTCCAGTTTTCCCAGCACCATTTATTGAAGAGACTTTTTTCCACTGTATATTTTTTCCTGTTTTGTCAAAGACTAAGAATGAAACTTGACCATTCTCTTACACCATACACAAAGATAAACTCAAAATGGATAAAAGACCTCAACATGAGACAGGAATCCATCAGAATCCTAGAAGAGAACATAGGCAGTAATCTCTTCGATATCAGCCACAGCAACTTCTTTCAAGATATGTCTCCAAAGGCAAAGGAAACAAAAGCCAAAATAAACTTTTGGGACTTCATCAAAATCAAAAGCTTCTGCACAGCAACGCAAACAGTCAAGAAAACAAAGAGGCAACCCACAGAATGGGAGAAGATATTTGCAAATGACAGTAAAGACAAAAGATTGATATCCAGGATCTATAAAGAACTCCTCAAACTCAACACACACAAAACAGATAATCATTGTATATTTTTTCCTGTTTTGTCGACGATTAACTGACCATAGAGTTGAGGGTCCATATCTGGGCTCTCTCCTCTGTTCCACTGGTCTATGTGTCTGTTTTTATGCCAGTACCATTCTGTCTTGGTGATCACAGCTTTGTAGTAAAGCTTGAAATCAGGTAACGTGATGCCCCCAGTTTTATGTTTGTTTTTCAACATTTCCTTAGCGATTTGGGTTCTCTTCTGGTTCCTTACAAATTTTTGGACTATTTGCTCCAGCTCTTTGAAGAATACCAGTGGAGTTTTGATTGGAATGGCATTAAAAGTATAGATTGCTCTAGGCAGTATAGACATTTTAACAATGTTTATTCTTCTGATCCAAGAGCATGGAATGGTCTTCCATCTTTTTGTGTCTTCTTCCATTTCTTTCATGAGTGTTCTGTAGTTCCTCGAGTACAGATCGTTTACCACTTTGGTTAGGTTTATTCCCAGGTATCTTATGGTTCTTGGTGCTATAGTAAATGGAATCGATTCTCTAATTTCCCTTTCTGTATTTTCATTGATAGTGTATAAGAAAGCCACTGATTTCTGTACATTGACTTTGTATCCTGCCACGTTACTGAATTGCTGTATGAGTTCTAGTAGTTTGGGGGTGGAGTCTTTTGGGTTTTCCATATAAAGAATCATGTCATCTGCGAAGAGAGAGAGTTTGACTTCTTCATTGCCAATTTGGATACCTTTTATTTCTCTTTGTTGTCTGATTGCTGTTGCTAGGACTTCTAGTACTATGTTGAACAAGAGTGGTGAGAGTGGGCATCCTTGTCGTGTTCCCAATCTAAATGGGAAGGCTGAAAGCTTTTTCCCATTGAGGATGATATTTGCTGTGGGTTTTTCATACATAGATTTGATGAAGTTCAGGAATGTTCCCCCATCCCTATATTTTGAAGTGTTTTAATCAGGAACGGATGCTGGATTTTGTCAAATGCTTTTTCTGCATCAATTGAGAGGACCATGTGGTTCTTCTCTCTTCTCTTATTAATTTGTTCTATCACATTGATTGATTTGCGAATGTTGAACCATCCTTGTAGCCCAGGAATGAATCCCACCTGGTCATGGTGGATAATCTTTTTAATGTGCTGTTGGATCCTGTTTGCTAGGATCCTGTTGAGAATCTTAGCATCCATATTCATCAGTGATATTGGTCTGAAATTCTCCTTTTTGGTAGGGTCTTTGGCTGGTTTGGGGATCAGGGTAATGCTGTCTTCATAGAAAGAGTCTGGAAGTTTTCCTTCTGCTTCCATTTTTTGAAACCACTTCAGGAGAATAGGTGTTATTTCTTCTTTGAAAGTTTGGTAGAATTCCCCAGGGAATCCATCAGGTCCTGGGCTCTTGTTTTTGGGGAGGTTGTTTTTTTTTTTTAATATTTATTTATTTGACAGACACAGATCACAACTAGGCAGAGGGGCGGGCAGAGAGAGAGGAAGGGAAGCAGGCTCTCCGCTGAGCAGAGAGCCTGATGCGGGGCTCGACCCCAGGACCCTGGGATCATGACCTGAGCCGAAGGCAGAGGCTTTAACCCACTGAGCCACCCAGGTGGCCCTTTTTTGGTTTTTGATCACTGCTTCAATCTCGTTACTAGATATCGGTCTATTTAGGTTGTTGATTTCTTCCTGGTTCAATTTTGGGAGTTTATAGTTTTCCAGGAATGCATCCATTTCATCTAGGTTGCTTAGCTTTTTGTCATATAACTGTTGATAATAACTTCGGATGATTGTTTCTACTTCCTTGGTGTTAGTTGTGATCTCTCCCTTTTCATTCATAATTTTATGAATTTGGGCTTTCTCTCTATTCTTTTGGATTAGTGTGGCCAATGGTTTATCGATCTTATTGATTCTTTCAAAAAACCAGCTTCTAGTTTCCTTGATATGTTCTACTGTATCTCTGGTTTCTACCTCATTGATCTCAGCTCTAATCTTGATGATTTCCCTTCTTATGTGTGGAGTTGGTTTGATTTGTTGTTGATTCCCCAGTTCTTTAAGGTGTAGAGACAGCTGGTTTGTTCTGGATTTTTCCATTTCTTTGAGGGAGGCTTGGATGGCTATGTATTTCCCCCTTAGGACCGCCTTTGCTCTATCCCATAGGTTTTGGACTGAAGTGTCTTCATTCTCATTGGTTTCCATGAATTGTTTCAGTTCTTCTTTGATCTCCTGGTTGATCTAAGCATTCTTAAGCAAGGTGGTCTTTAGCTTCCAGGTGTTTGAGTTCCTTCTGAACTTTTCCTTGTGACTGAGCTCCAGTTTCAAAGCATTGTGGGAAAAAATATACAGTGGAAAAAAGACAGTCTCATCAATAAATGGTGCTGGGAAAACTGGGCAGCTATATGTAGAAGAATGAAACTCGACCATTCTCTTACACTGTACACAAAGATAAACTCAAAATGGATAAAAGACCTCAACATGAGACAGGAATCCATCAGAATCCTAGAGAACATAGGCAGTAATCTCTTCGATATCAGCCACAGCAACTTCTTTCAAGATATGTCTCCAAAGGCGAAGGAAACTAAAGCCAAAATAAACTTCTGGGACTTCATCAAAATCAAAAGCTTCTGCACAGCAAAGCAAACAGTCAAGAAAACAAAGAGGCAACCCACAGAATGGGAGAAGATATTTGCAAATGACAGTACAGACAAAAGATTGATATCCAGGATCTATAAAGAACTCCTCAAACTCAACACACACAAAACAGATAATCATATCAAAAAATGGGCAGAAGATATGAACAGACACTTCTCCAATGAAGACATACAAATGGTTATCAGACACATGAAAAAATGTTCATCATCACTAGCCATCAGGGAGATTCAAATTAAAACCACATTGAGATACTACCTTACGCCAGTTAGAATGGCCAAAATTAGCAAGACAGGAACAACATGTGTTGGAGGGGATGTGGAGAAAGGGGAACCCTCTTCCACTTTGGTGGGAATGCAAGTTGGTGCAGCCTCTTTGGAGAACAGTGTGGAGATTCCTCAAGAAATTAAAAATAGAACTTCCCTATGACCCTGCAATTGCACTCCTGGTTATTTACCCCAAAGATACAGATGTGGTGAAAAGAGGGACCATCTGTACCCCAATGTTTATAGCAGCAATGTCCACGGTTGCCAAACTGTGGAAAGAACCAAGATGCCCTTCAATGGACAAATGGATAAGGAAGATGTGGTCTATTTACACTATGGAGTATTATGCCTCCATCAGAAAGGATGAATACCCAACTTTGTAGCAACATGGATGGGACTGGAAGAGATTATGCTGAGTGAAATAAGTCAAGCAGAGAGAGTCAATTACCATATGGTTTCACTTATTTGTGGAGCATAACAAATAGCATGGAGGACATGAGGAGTTAGGAGAAGGCAGTTGGGGGAAATTGGAAGGGGAGGTGAACAATGAGAGACTACGGACTCTGAAAAACAATCTGAAGGGTTTGAAGAGGTGGGGGGGTGGGAGGTTGGGGGAACCAGGTGGTGGGTATTAGAGAGGGCACGGATTGCATGGAGCACTGGGTGTGGTACAAAAACAATGAATACTGTTATGCTGAAAATAAATTTAAAAAATAACAAATATTTTCTTATAAAACAGTATTTTCTTTTTTTCTTTTAAAAAAGATTTTACTTATTTATTGGTCCAATAGGCAGAGAGTGAGAAAGAGCACGAACAAGCAGGGGAGGGCAAAGTCAGAGGAAGAAGCAGGCTTCCTGCTGAGTAAGGAGCCTGATGCAGGACTCCATCTGGTACCCTGGGATCATGACCTAAGCCAAAGGCAGGCCCTTAACAGACTAAGCCACCCTGGTATCCCCAAAATAAATATTTTCTGAAACAATTTACATTAAATTTATATTATATTTAGATTTAAAGATAACAAATTTTTGGCAAAACTGAGTCTTTCTAATCAAAAAAAGAAATATACTTCCCTGTATTTTTTATTCCTTTCATATTTCCACTGTTTTAAAATTTTTACATGTACAACCTGTATATTTATGATTAACTTTTTCCAGATACTTTATATTTTATCTTTGTGAATGGAAACTGTCCTTCACTGTATTTTCTTTGTAATTTTATAAACTGTTGCTCATTAGGGGCATCTGATTGGCTTAGTCAGTAGAGTATGTAACTCTCCATCTCAAGGTCATTAGTTCAAGCCCCACTTTGGGCATGGAGCCTGCTAAATAAATAAACATAAATAAATTAAGTTTTTCTCATTTAATATATTTTTCTAACTTTTTTGAAAATCACACTTTTGCCAAATAGTCAAGATATAAAAATACAGAAAGTAAAATATTAAAATAATATTAGCTAAACTTACTACTATTATGCATATAGTATATTTGGCCATAGCTTAAACTCCTAAAAATATTTACAGATTCACTTTAAGTCCCTTTTATACATCTTCTCACCATTTCTTTTGTTTACATTTCAGTTTTGAATCTGTATTACTGGGTATTTTAAAACTTTTTTTCATAAGTTTGTTCATTTTTTTTTGCTTATAAAACTATGCACATAATAATTTTATCAGTCTCCAATTACTTTCTCCTGACATATTTTATGACACATAAATTCATATACAAAAATAATTTAAATCATTGAATATATCTATCATGTTAAAAAATTATATTGCTTCATTCTCAGATTCATAGATATGTAGGTGTTTTTCCAGTATTAGCTTTCTCTTTCAATCAATGCTGCAATATCAATGTTCATGCATTGCTAGGTATGTGAACATTTTACTACAGTATATATACACACACAAACATACGGAGCATATACAAGGAAACTTACTTTCAATTTCCTTTTTTAAAGATGACCATTTGAAACTCACATCTACATCACCAGCTTTGGAAATACAGAAAATTTACTATGTAAAATGTATTGGAAGAACTGCTGACATCTGTTTAGAGAAATAAAAGATTTTTCATGGAAAAGAAATGAAGAGCACCTTCAAGTATTTGAAAAACTATCCTGCTGAAGTGAGAACACATTTGTTCTACTAAACTACTAATGGTAGAACCAGTTGTGCAATTTAACAATAGACAGAACTATCTTGGGAAATACTGAGCTCCCTGCAAATGGAGGAAACCACCCTGAGGCTAGGTGATCCTTTTTAGGATGGTTTCATTATTTTCACAAAAAGTTAGTGGTTGAAAAAGTATTTGCTGAGTGGAAGTCAGTGAAAATCTAGTAATATTTTGCTTTCCTATATACCAACTAGTTGGTAAAAAACTTTTTTTCTTTTCCATTCCTGGAAAGAAAAATTTGTAAAACATAATTACTCCCACTGCAGGGTGACATCAGATCTCCAATGAGTGATTTCTCACTTCCCCAGTGAAATCTGTTCCATAGAACAAGATTTAAGGCTTTATATTGCCTTAACTTAGGATACTGCACTTGTATAGTAAGGAGTAAAGGAGGAGCCTCACTACCTGAGGTGCTTGCTTCTGCACAGCTTAGTGCAGAGACCTACTAAAATGCATCAAGTCAAGAATATATCACAAATATTTTAGGCATGAAGACTCACAGCAAAAGCGGGGAGCTTAGAAAATAACTGTGGGACACCGTATTTGGAGAAAATAAGGAAGAACTGAAGGACTGGGAGAAATTAAAAGTGTAAACATTATCATGCATTTGATCACTGTGTTTGGACTAGATAATTTGTAAACTGTCCTCTAGATGCAAAATCAGCAACTAGAAGAATGAAAAGGAAAAGCCACTGTTGTCTCAGTCAAGCTGGAAGCTCTACCTAAAAGAGGCAAATAACTGGCTCTCTACTTCTCTGTTGATTTCCCACTACACTGGCTTAAGGTGGCTCTGATATAATAGGATCAGCATCTGATAAACAAAGGGAAGTATGCTATAACCATTATCTGTCCCTTCTTTGCTTCCTTCATGCTTTGTATTCGAGAATATTTAGCCATTTGTTAAGCAAATATTTGCTGACCATCATAATTTCCCTGGAATAAAGAAGGAGTAGCTACACAAAGTAGGTCAAAAAGGTGTATCTTTGTTTTTTATTGCTAGGCTTATAGGTAATCAACTATTATAAGATGAAATAATGAAAAGAAAAAATATGCATGTTTATGGTTTTGGAGTTCTATTGCAATATTTTAGATGGGTACTGATATAACATCAACTTTTACATATCAGACTTGGCCTTACATTGGGAAGAGGAAATTTTCTTACAGTATATTTTCTGATCTGAAAACATTTGTTATCTCTAAGTAGCCTAGTGATGAACACACAAATGACTCATTAATGGAGAAGCTTCTGGGTGTTCTGTGCATAGCCCAAGGAATTTAGTGACTTGTATAAACTTCACATGTTTCCATAATATAACAGCCTCTACATTTAGAATTTTAGAGATGAAAACAGCTTTGGAAATAATGTAGTTCTATCTCCCAAGGTCAGTCACATACCTACTAAGTGGTATATGCTATGTATCTCTTCTAATGGGTACTTACCTTAATTATTAAAAAGAAAATGAGATCTAACACTGAACCTGGTATACTCTCCTTGGATTAAGAGATCACAGGAAATTCAGTGTGGAAAGGATTTTCTAGTTACTTCATGTATTTTGAAAAATGAAACTGACAAACCTTAACATTCATTAGGTATTAGAAAGATGGAATTTGTAGAAAAAAATTTTTTTAGGGTATCTTTTTTTCAAAGATAAAATGATCTTTTGAAATTGTATTAATACCACTAACTTTATCTAACATGTTTTAACCATTATGCTTCCCCTTCTCTTCCTCCTTCTCTTCTTCCTCTCACTCTTCAGCGTTATCTTAATAGGTGACCACATTTGGCAGGCTTTACAATAAACTGAACACTGTAAGTAGCCCCTCATGGCATCTTCTTAAATTTGAAAGTTTAATCTTATCTTTTTAAAAATTCATAACTGTAGTCCTTTAGCACTTTAGATCTTAGAAATAGGCGTCATTTTCCTTTTCAATGTTTATTTGCCTCCTTCCTCCCCTTTGCATTGTAAATATGTGATCAGACATTCGAGCATTGGCTCAACTCTTCCCCATGGAGATAAAGAATTCCATAATAGAAGTTTATATGGAGGTCAGTTCATGCCTTCCTGATCTGTTTATATTCTTCAGTCACTTAAGTTTTGGCACTCTTCTTAAAACTAGATATCATAATTCAGATGCAAAGATGGGAACCCTTGAAAGAGTAGAACTTAGTGCTTCAACAACCACAATGAAAGTTTGTAACATTTTTTAATTGATTTATGTTTACCTATACAATTTTACCTTAAAAGTTTAAAAAATTTATTATATTAGTTATATTTATCATGGCCAAATACAGAATACAGAATCAATCGGTATAATGACAAATTCCTACTGTATATTGTTGGGTATCTAGGACTAGAGGCAAAAATGATTCCTGAACAACCAGAGGTCACGTAGGATTTTTTTTTCTGGGATCAAATGGTCACAATGACAAAACAAACAAACAAACAAAAACATTCAAGAGACAATTTAAGCACTAAACTTCACTCTTCTGAAAATCTGTCATGCATTCAAAATGCACCAATCATATGGAGTATTTCCAAAAGGATGATATCTGAAAGGTGTCACAGATTTTGATAAATACAGGTGCATCAGATGTGTTTAGGAAGGGGCGCCTGGGTGGCTCAGTGGGTTAAGCCGCTGCCTTCGGCTCAGGTCATGATCCCAGGTCCTGGGTTCTAGCCCCACATTGGGCTTTCTGCTCAGCAGGGAGCCTGCTTCCTCCTCTCTCTCTGCCTGCCTCTCTGCTTACTTGTGATTTCTGTCAAATAAATAAATAAAAAAATCTTTAAAAAAAAAAAGGAAGAGATAAAAGGTAGAGAGAATACACTGAAAATACATGGGTGGTTCATTCAAAATTGATCTTTATGTGACAGAAGGTGGACACTGGTAAACTGTTACATGGATGAAAGAAACATTTTTGATCTTTAAAGAAACTTCAGAGCATCAACATTGGCTCTTCTTTTCATAATATGGCAAATTGCTTCCATTAAGCCTCTTAAAACAATGTCAAGCACTTTATGATTTTCAATTCCAAGAATATTAATCTAGTCTACTTAGCCTTCTTTTTCAAGGCATTAATAACTATTCCATGCTTTGCTTCTGATCTGTCATTACCATCTTCATTTTTATTGCTCCTTATTATATACCCTCCTCCAGCCAGGCCATTCAATTTATTGGCTTTGTGAAAATGTCTTTCCATTCCACCTTTATGTCTTTCTTCCCATTATTCCCTTTGCTTGAAATGGACTTTTCTATTCAGTTTTGGCTGGCAAATTCAAAACTTTTAAGAAGTTTTAACTTAAGTAATACCTATCCCATGATACCTTACCTCACCATTTTGGCATAATTTCTTTCATCTTACTAATATTTGTGGTGTTAATGTATCAAATTTGCTTGTTTGGGATTTAATATATATATATTTTTATTTTTTAATGTGTATATCTACTAAATTATGAAACCATCCATATCATACCTTTTTCTGTACTTCTACTTTATATTGCAATCACAGATGTTAGTCAATTGATTACTTATATAATTTCATTAAACTAAATTGACTTTTAATTGAAATCTTATCATATTTCTTTTGTATATATACTGGATATAGTACCACCATTGTGATCTTTCCTGATTTTCCTTTACTTAGGTAACAGGAGAATGCTTCATGGCTAACACAAATGAATCAGTGGTATCTGAGTTTGTGCTTCTGGGACTTTCTAAATCTTGGGAACTTCAGCTTTTCTTTTTTGCCATCTTCTCTTTAGTATATGTGACATCAGTTCTGGGCAACATCATGATTATTGTTATAATTTCCTCTGACTCCCATTTGAACTCACCTATGTACTTCCTGCTCAGTAACCTTTCCTTCATTGATATCTGCCAATCTAATTTTGCCACTCCCAAGATGCTTTTGGACTTCTTTGTTGAACACAAGACTATCTCCTTTGAGGGCTGCATGGTCCAGATATTCCTTCTTCATAGTTTTGTTGGGAGTGAGATGATGTTGCTTGTAGCTATGGCATATGACAGATTTATAGCTATCTGTAAGCCCCTACACTATAGCACAATTATGAATCAGAGACTATGTATAATTTTTGTGTTTATTTCCTGGTCTGTGGGTATTCTTCATTCTGTGAGTCACTTGGCTTTTACAGTGGATCTGCCATTCTGTGGCCCCAATGAGGTAGACAGCTTCTTTTGTGACCTTCCCCTGGTGATAGAGCTGGCTTGTATGGATACTTATGAAATGGAAATTATGACCCTAACTAACAGTGGCCTGATATCACTGGGTTGTTTTCTGGCTTTAATTATTTCCTACACCATCATTTTGATCACTGTTCGTCGCCGGTCCTCCAGCAGTTCATCCAAGGCACTTTCTACATTAACTGCTCACATTACAGTAGTGATTCTTTTCTTTGGGCCTTGCATTTACTTCTATATATGGCCTTTTAGCAGACTCTCTGTGGATAAGTTCCTTTCTGTGTTCTACACTGTTTGTACACCCCTGCTGAACCCCATCATCTACTCTCTAAGGAATGAAGATGTTAAATCAGCCATGCGAAAACTGAGAAACCATCATGTGAACTCCTGGAAAAACTAGAGATCACCATGAGGTAATCCTGAATGGGAATAAAAAGCCTCTACTGGATCACAACACCATGCCAATTACTTTTGCTAATGATATTCTAATCTACATAAAATGCTACTCATGTTACTAAACTTGTGATTCTCTTCAACTGAACACATGACATTTTTATACCTTGCACTCAAAATGTATAAGCAAACTGAGCTTTTGATACTTTCAACTTAATTATACTTTTCCATATATTGACATAGTAAAAAGAAATGTGTCTTGCAACATAGATTTTACCTCATTAATGTATATTAGTTAGCTTATCTTTTCTTTCTGTACTGAATATTTTGGTAATTTATAATTTGGTTATACATACAGTTGATGCCTGAACAACATGGGTTTGAACTGTATGGGTCCACTTATATGTGGATTTTTTTTAAATAAATACAGTATAATACTGTAAGTGTATTTTCTCTTCCTAATGATTTTCTTAATATTTTTCTTGACCTTACTTTATTGTAAGAATATAGTATACAATATATATAACATAAAAATATGTGCTAATTGATTGTTCATGTTCTCAGTAAGGCTTCCAATCAATAGTAGGCTATTAATAGTTAAATTTGGGGACAGCTGAAAGTTATACTTGGATTTTCTACTTTGTGGGGAGTTGGTGTCTCTAATACCTGCATTGTTCAAGGATCAAGTGTATTTGGTTATGTATCATCTTTCTCATCTCAATTTTTCTTTTTTCCTCTAGATGATTTAATATGAATTTATACTCATTATAAAGCATTTTCTAGATATTTACTGGTATCAGCAGCATCTGCAGACCTTCCTTGAAATACAATGGAGTTGCTTCCTGACAAACCCACTGTAAGCTGAAAATGCATTTTATTTTTTTTAAAGATTTTATTTATTTATTTGACAGAGATCACAAGTAGGCAGAGAAGCAGGCAGAGAGAGAGGAGGAAACAGGCTCCCCGCTGAGCAGAGAGCCCAATTCGGGGCTCGATCCCAGGACCCTGGGATCATGACCTGAGCCGAAAGCAGAGGCTTTAACTCACTGAGCCACCCAGGCGCCCCTGAAAATGCATTTAATACATCTAACCTATTGAACATCATAGCTTAGCCTAGACTACCTTAAATGTGCTTAGAACACTTACATTAGCCGACAACTGTGAAAAACCATCTAACAGAAAGCCTATTTTAGGATTAGCCTACAACTGGGCAAAATCATTTAATACAAAGCCCATTTTATAATAAAGTATTCAAATCTCAAGTAATTTATTGAATACTCTACTGAAAATGAACAACAGAATGCTTGTATGGATACAAAATGGTAGTAAGTATATTGGTTGTTTATCCTCATATTATTTGGCTGACTGGGAACTGTGGGTGCCCAACATCATGCAACAGTATCATACCACATATCATTAGCCCAGGATATGATCAAAATTCAAAATTCAAAGTACAGATTCTACTGAATGCTTATCACTTTCACATCATCAAAAAGTCAAAAAGTTGTAAGTCAAACCATCATAAGTTGAGAAATGTCTTTGTATCTTTTTTCCAAGTTTACTTATTTTAAGTAGAAATAATTGGTTATAATGAATTCTTCATTATTCACAGAAAAAGTTTAAAAGTTCCATGTGTACCTAAAGTATGCTGATGCGCAAAGTGACCAGAATTATTTGATGACCAAATCTGAAATCTATCCTTTCGTAATTTTTGTAAACCAGAAGAGGGAAAGTAAAATTTGTTTATATCTAATAATAAATATTTAAAAATCTATTATTAGTATTTCATTCATTAGCCAAATTTTTCTTATGTACTTCTCCTGTGATTTACATCATGAAAAAGGTCTTGTAACAGGAAGACTAAATGTATTCTAACACTGAAGAAAATAATTGCCTAACATAAAACAGAAAGTTTGTAATTGTCTTCATTCTGGATTCAGTATTTCACTTGTAATACATAAGTTAGTGGCTATATACATAGAATTTAACTCTGCATGCTAAATCCTAGTGCAGAGTTTCAGATATAGACACACAGTCTTTTTAGACCACGATAATGCTTATAAACTTTAAGTTTCTTAGAAATTCAGACTTTTTGGTTCATTCATACAATGTCAAATATGATAATGATCTTTTATACTTGAATACTTTTTATATATTTTTACACAGTGTCAAAAACTTTAAAAATACACAATAAACATTAATGCAGTCATGACGTTCTTGATACCATTTTTTTCTTTTTAACTCTACCTTGCTGGTGAAAATGGGGGGTAATGATAGCACTCTTAAAAAATCAAGTCATTTTGCTGCTCTGATCCTCAACTGGGAGAGAAAGTCTATGGCACAAGGGGAAAATGGAGAAGAGGGGGAATAAGAACAGCAGCAGGAGGAGGAGGGAAATTAGAATTTAATGAGTGGCTATTTGACTTGCTCAATTCTTTATATTGCCAGAGACACATTCTTCCATTTTCACATTCTTCACTATTAGATCTACTTGGGTTTTGAGTGATCAGGCATAACCTATCACACCAAGTTTGACCAAAAAAATCCTAAAGTCATAAAGTTAAAAAAAAAAAAAGATTGATAAATCTGACAACATAATTTTCCACAGAGGTTTTATTTTGTTGTTGTTGTTTTAAAAGCCTATTATAAAATTAAAAATAAAACTATGTGAAAAGCAGGATTATTTGTAGGGGTTATATCTTTAATTTGTAAAGAACTCTTTGAAGCCAGTAAGTAAATGCCCATAAGGCAGGAGCAAAATTAGCAAAGTATATGAATAGGGAATTAATTACTAATGTAATGAAAGTGATTCTTGGACATATTAATAAACAAATAAACAGTAAAACTATCTTATGAAAAAATACAAATGTAAGTATAGCAAAATTCTTTTGTTTACCTATGTGATTGGCAAAGATCCAAGAGTCTGATAGTATAACATGTTGACAAGACCGGTAAAACATGAACCTCAAATCTCAAACCCTCCCAAGAAAAAAGAAACCTCAAGTATTGTTATTAAATCTCTAAATTGGTAATATATATGAAGGAAAATATAAATATCTATTAAAATTTAAAACTTTGAATTGGTAATTATTGGACTTAGTATGTATTGCAAGCACTGATTTTAAGAACAAAAGATTTTATTTTTAATTTTTTTAGATTTTATTTATTTATTTGACAGAGAGAGATCACAAGCAGGCAGAGAGGCAGGCAGAGAGAGAGGGGGAAGCAGGCTCCCCGCTGAGCAGAGAGCCCGATGTAGGGCTCAATCCCAGAACCCTGGGATCATGACCTGAGCCGAAGGCAAAGGCTTAACTCGCTGAGCGACCCAGGTGCCCCAAGAACAAAATATTTTTAAAATGTAAATATAAAAATCTAAATGTCAATCAATGTAGACTTCTAAAATATATTATTGGTATATCAATAAAATAGAATGCTGCCCAGCTATTAAAAATAACTAGAGACCATCTTATGCTGTATTCTAGTTATAAGGAAAAGGAGTGGCCCAGATTAAAGGAGGGCTAGAGAGCACTTCATCATGGACTTTTGGCATAGGAAGGGTTGTTAGAGATAATTTAACCCAGACTCTTTATTTTTCACTAAGGAAATTCAAGCTCAGAGAATATAAATGACCTCCAAACAATTTAATAACAGATATCTAGATATGGATGCTTAAGTATTTATGTAATAATTGTTTATAAAGACTTTTTCCCTTTGTAATGCAATAGATTGTGTTTTGTGTTTTGATTGTATAGTCCAAGAAAAATACACTCTCATAAGCTAATATAAGTCTGATCCAGGTGGTATTCCTCCCATGAATACTCTTGGGGGAAGAATAAGAGTAAACCAACACCCATCATGATTGGTTTCATTCTACTTAGCATATATTCAGTCACATCCTCCACATTGACCAAAACAATGCTTTAGTTTTGATAAGAAATGTAGAATGGATCTAGTGGCTACTTTTTGCATGTCTAGTAAGTGCCAACAACTGTCAGTGTCACATTTGATCACAGTAGTATTATATGGTAGGCAGTGTTATATTTTATCTATACTTTATAGATGATAAAACTGAGGCTAAGTGGGAGGCAATATTTTAATATCTGTATATCTAACAGCCACTTCCTATGCATTATAACACCATAAGTAAAGGCTTGAAGTTGAGACCTTGCCCTCTTCCCTTAATGATTTCTAAAGACTTGCTCTGAGATCAACAAAATTGTAGCAGCAATTAGAAATCTATAAACCAGAAAGGGGCTCTGAAAGCTAAAATAGATATCATAAAGTCTAAACACTATATTCTTTACTAGAAGAGGCTATCTTAAGTTGTCAGTCTGGTACCAAGTTTAAATATTTAAATTGTTAAAGACATTTTGTTAAAAATTCAAATAAGACAAAATATTATAAAGCAAAGGTACTGCCTCCACTCCACTCTCCACACCATTTTCAGAAGTAACTGCCAAAATTTTTACACTATCCTTCAAGAGGTTTATCATGGATTTTTGTATCCATTCATTTATATGCAACATACAAAATCAGTTTTTGTGTGTTTTTTTCCTTCTTGTATAAATGGAAGAGTATTTTCTTTCTGTTTGTTGCTTAACAATTTGCCTTAGAAATCTTTCTATGGCCAATTATAGATCTGCACACATCTTTTTAAATCCTCCATAGTAGTCTATAATTTATTGATCTACTCCCTTATTTACAGACATTTATTTTTTCCTTTTCTTTTTGTTATTGCAAACACTGCTACAGTGGACATAGAATATATGCAAAGATATGTGCATTTTAAATCTTATTAGCCACTATCAAATCACCCCCTAAATGAAGTATACCAATTTACACACCTAGCAGTAGCATATGAAGGCACCCATTGCCTCCCATTTCTGCCAAAATTAAATACTGCAATTGTGGTAGCCAATCTCTAATGATCTGAATATCCTGGCTTTCAAGCTTTTCTTTTGTCCCTTCCATACCAAGTTAGAGCCGACTTGTGTGTCCCACAGAATATGGTAAAAGTGACCACAAGGAGGTATTTCTGAGATCTGATCATAGAAAACTTTGTTCTCTTTACACTGCTTACTCTGGAGGAAATCACTTACTATATCATGGGGACACTCAAGTAAGTCTATGGAGAGGAATGGAGGCCTCTTTCCAAGCTCCAGCACCAACTCCCAGCCAGAGAAGTGTATCATTCAGTCCCAGCCAAGCCTTTCATTGTAGCTTTATGAGAATGAGACACCCTAAGCTGGAACTGCCCAGTCAAACCATTACTGAATTCTTAGCACACAGAAACCATAAAAGATAATAAGTATTTTTTAATTGAAATATAAGTGACACAAAATATTACATTAGCTTCAGGTGTACAACATGGTCAACAACTCTGTTATGGTATGCTCACTAGTAGTGTAGCTACCCCCTATAACCATACAGTGCTATTACAATACTATTTACTATACTACAGATGCTGTACCTTTTATCCCCATGACTTATTCATTTCATAACCAGAATCCTGTACCTCCTACACCCCTTCACTCATTATGCCCATCCCCTCACCTCATCTGCCTCTGGCAACCATCAGTTTGTTCTTTGTATTCATTAATATGTTTCTGCTTTTTGTTTACTCATTTATTTTTTTAGACTCCACATGTAAGTGAAATCATATAGTATATGTTTTCTTTTATTGCACTTAGTACAATACCCTCTAAATCCATCCATGTTGTTGCAAATGGCAATATTTTTTTTTCAGACAAAGAAAGTACTACAGCATTATATATGTACAAATAGGAAATATCTCCACAAAGTATTATTTATCAGAAAAATCAGCATGTAGAGTCATGTACAAAGTGTGTTACCACTTGTGTTTAATGATATAAATGCAGGAGATGTTATATATTTATAGTTATTTATAAATTATCTCTATCTATCTATATATCTATAAATTATCTTTGGAAATATCAAAGAAACTCGTAAAGGATGCTGCCTTTTAGGAGAGAAAATGGATTCCCTGCAATGGGAGATGAGGGTTGGACAGATATAACTGAACAGATTCAGAGGTTTTTAAAGATAAGCCTATCGATTGGCTGCATTTGAAGGTAAGGGAGAATCAGCATTGACTCTCAGATTTCTTGCTTAGGGAACTAGCAGGAAGATATATACTTCAAGAGGAGTTTATTCACTAATTTTTAAAATATTCATTATGTATAAAATATGGGGAAGATGAAAATTAAGTATTGTACATAATGGACTTGAAGTGGATATATTCAGTATGTAATTAGATATGGAGTACAGAGAAAACATGCTATTTAATATCAACTATTTCTAGCACCTTCTTTTCACATTGGGATGATATAATTCCCAAAGGCCTTTTATTTAGTGAAGTACCTTGGCAGGCCACTTTTCTGCAAGTTTTTCTAAGTTTTGAGCAGGCAGCTAAAATAAGAGATAAATGGGAATAGTTTTAATGGAATGATGAAATCTGAGATAATTTTAGAATACGTCAAGAAGTATACAAATTAAGGTCACAAAAGGAAATAGAAAGCACACTTGGCTGAGATTTTTAATATAACATACAATATAGAGAAGTCCTGGCAGAATTAAATGAGGAATTCAGGAACTAGCAGCAGGAACTTTTGCCACCGTTAACCTGAAGCACAAAAGAAGGGGATGAAACTAGTAAGAGCTGGAGCCATAAAGGGGACAATAGGATATTGAGTAGTCAAGGATATAACTACTGCTAGAATCTTAGTGATGTGGCAAGAAGTAGAAGAAAATGGTATCAAACTGTTCCAAAATTTATTGATTGAAATTAACAAGCATTTTAAAAATAAACAAATAAAACAGCAAGCATTTTATATTAGCTCACAAACCCAGTGGGTTCTTTCTCTGGTGTGGGTCAGCATATATAACCTCTGCTATATTGTCTGGTAAGTCTGGAAATTGGAAGATCAACAATGACCTCACTCACATATTTGGTGGTTGGCAAGTTGGCAGTAGGAGCTAGCTGACTATCAGCCAAAGGCACCTCAGTTTTCTCTACATGGCCTCTCATTTGTGAGATGCAATGCAGCCTCCTGGACAGAACAAGACACATGGCCAAGTCCAGAATTGGTTTAGAATGGTACTCAGAATAAAAAGGAAGAAACTATTGACTTATGACTGAATCTCAAAGGCATTATGTTGGGTTAAAAAAAAGCCAATATATAGAGGAAACACATATGATCCCATTTATGTGATATTCTCAAAACAACAAAGCTTTATAGCAGTTCTTAAAAATAAAAAGTAACCATCTCATGGGCAATTACCTATTCAGTTATTCACTGAATCAATACTATTATTTGGGCATTTACCACTTGCTAAGTTATGTGCCAAATTTAACAGTGGTCTGAGAGATTCAGTTCTTGCATGCATGGAGCCTATAATCTTGGGGTAGAGAGGACAAACAAATAACATGTACACAAAATAAGTAAAAATTAAAACTGTAATGAGTATTATGAGGGAGCAAATAATGTTGCAAGATGAAAAAAATTCAAAATTAGGAGGAGTATATAGAGAGGGAAGTGTATGCAGATAAATCTGCTCTGTAGAATGATATTTCATCTGATACTTTAAAAATGAGGACACAGCGGTACCTGGGTGGCTCAGTTGGCTAAGCGTCTGCCTTCAACTCAGATCATGATCTCAGGGTCCTGAAACGGAGTCTCATATCGGGCTCCCTGCTCAGTGGGGAGCATGCTTTTCCCTCTCCCTCTGCTGCCCCTCACTGCTTGTGCTCTCTTGCTCACGTTCTCTAATAAATACACAATTTTTTTTTTTTATTTGACAGAGATCACAAGTAGGCAGAGAGGCAGGCAGAGGGGGGAAGCAGGCTCGCTGCCGAGCAGAGAGCCGGATGCGGAGCTGGATCCCAGGACCCTGAGATCATGACCTGAGCTGAAGGCCGAGGCTTTAAACCACTGAGCCACCCAGGCGCCCCTACACAATTTTTTTTTTTAAATGAGGATATAGAACATGAAGAGCCAGAGAAAAAAATATTCAGATAGAAGAAAGAGAAAGCAAAACTCACTGATATGAAAAGGAGTATTCCAGGAAATGAAAGCATAGGTTTAGTGACTGAGCAGAGTGAGAAAACATGAGGTTGAGGTTAACATGTGAAATGTAAAATGACACACACTTGGCAAGGGCACTGATTTTATTTCTAGAGCAATGGAATGCATTTACCATTTTAAAGTTGTATGACCAATTCTGATTTTATTTTTAAAGATCATTCTAGAGAAATGACTGGAAAATATCAATGGTACAAGGCAGAGACTATTAGAAGCCCTTTGAGACACTTAATGGGAAAAGAAAATAAAGATTTGGACAGGGAGTTAAGATGGAAATAATTTGATAAATTGGGAATATTTGGGGGGAAGGTAAAGCAGGGTTTAGAAAGGGAATAAGGAAAGGGAAGGACCTAAATATTTGACTAGAATCACAGGACACAGAAGTGCCATTAGCTGGCATGAGGCAGAGTAAAGTACAAATAGGTTTGGAAACAGAAGAACTGAAATACCTATGAAACATTAAAGAGATGATGTCAAGAAGGAATTTAGTCTACTAGTCAAGAACTCAGAGAAGTCAAAGCTCTTCAGACTCACCAAATTTTCTGGGCATTTATTCTGTTTCTCAACATTAACTATTTTCTTTCTGTCACCTGCTCTTCTCTGTAGACCTTTTCAGCCCTTCTAACTGCTCTTAGGTATCTTTCCAATGTCCAAAAGGAAGCTAGGTGTATAGTTCTACCCACTTATGTCCAAATAAGCTTTCTTTCTGATTCTAATGTATGGTTAGGTACTGAGCAATGACAACTAAAAAATTTGGGGGTTTTGGTGGCATACTGTATAGCATGGAGTTTAAAAAAAAAAACTTTATCATAAATATTTCTGTGAAAAGAAAGAAATGAAGGATTAGAGAAAACAAAATTCCAATTCTCTTAGACCCATTGCCAGATTTACATTTTCCCGAGCTTGTGACCTAGTACTTATGGGCACAGTCACTCTAAACAGTGGAAAGCCACATGAAGAGGGAAGCCTAGGTGGCTCAGTTGGTTAAGTATCCAACTCCTGGTTTCAGGTCAGGTCATGACTGTCAAGCTGTGTTGGGGGCTCCATGCTGGGGTGGAATCTGCTCTTGATTCTCTCTTTCCCTCTCCTTCTCCCTCTGCCCCGCCCCCACCCCCTCTTTCCCTAAAAAAAAAAAAAAAAAAAAAAAAAAAAAAAAGTATAGAAAAAGGAAGCCACATGGAGAGAGAAAGATTATTAAATGAGAGTGAATGTAGCTGCTGCAAGCTTCTGGGTCACTAAATGTCCCCCTTGTGATATATGCCTCATGTGTAATTATGGGCAACATTTTAAAAATCCGTTCCATCTTGTTTTTGGGAAAAGCAACTGAAATTGTGTTAATAACTCCCACAGCAAGATGACTTCACTTCACAAAGGAAGTTCTTTAATTAGCTATTGCAATCCATGGTACTGGTTATCCAAGATGTATGGGTGTGTGGTATGATACTTAAACATTTGTTTTTTGGGGGCTTTGTGACTCAGTCTTTATAAAAATGTTTGGAGGTTTCTCTTCTTCAACCTGTTGTTACTCCCCTAGAATTTCTCTCATAATTGGTATGTGGAAGTTAATCACATCAGGTAAAAAATTAAGTTTACATGTCATCATTCAGAAAGTTAAAGGGATTGTGGGTTAAAGTGATTACTAGAATTAAGACAACATGGGCTCTTGGGCATAAGAATTTGGAGTCTGTTTATGAAATTCTAAATCAAACACAGTATCGAACCATCTGATTATTTTTACTGCTAACACAGGTGATGGATTGAGATGCCCAGGTAAAGGTGGGCATACTGATACATAAATCTGAAAGAATAGAGATGAGGATAGAGAATAGAATGGGACATAAAACTGTCATTGTAACGACCAGGTAGACTTCCTCTGATAGATTCTCAGCGATCAGACCTCTTCATTAAGTGACATATAGGTGTGTTTTGAATACACCTGTGACACTAACTTTACTGCTAGGATTTAGCTGTTTCTGCTGTGTAGGGTAATAATAGTACTTCCTTTGGAGCACTGTTGTAAGAAGAAATGAGATAATGGATGAAGTGTTTAGCATGGTGCTTTATATGAAGTTGACTAAGAAAATTCTGGTTGTTATGATTAACAGATGCTCTTTCCTCCCAGCATTTTACAAGTACAGAATGCTATATATATATATATATATATATATATATATATATTATTGAGGACATTTTCCAGCTTCTATTCTTTTGCACTCTCTTATATGGTATATATTTATGGAATTATTAGTCATGTAATAATGTAAGGCAACTAAATCAAGTCTGACATATCCAAAAGCCTTTATCCAATTTAATTACTTATATACAGAGACAAGAAGATAATTTCCTCGTATAAATATGGTTATCTTTATTGTGAATTATGCCTCATTATTCTTTGGTCTTTTAAAATCTCCTAGATTATTAATCTGCTCAGAAGCAGGTATTTTTTTGTTTAGACTGGCTTTACCAAGTAGAGGTAAAACTTTATTATCTGCTTTTTAATATAATAGTATGCTCACTCAACTAAAAGTTATCACTTCATAGTTTATATACCTCTTTCAAATGTATGCTGCAACAAAGTTCAAAGAGTTGGGGTGAACTGCACAAAGACATGAATCCTCTCTGTTGTGATCATTATTATATCTGCAGGCCTATAGAATGCTTGACACGTATCATAGCAGGTGCTCAATAAGTGGGAATTAATGTACAAACACTATTATAAAGAGTTAGTGTGGAGCCAGGAACTAAGTCCAGATTTTCTGATCTCAAACAAGTACTATTAATATTTTACTGTAGAAATTTTCACACTCTGTCTTCCTATGAAGACTGGCTGATATCATAACTGTGAATAAAAATATGATTATCTCTTAATATGGAAAAAATCCTTTTAGGATGGTTTTAGAGAAAGTCTGCCTATAAATCTAGAACTAAACCAAGTCAATTCAATACAACTAACTAGACATAAACAAGGATAAAACTTTGTTTTAATACATTTTTAAAGATTTTATTTATTTATTTGTCAGTGAGAGAGAGAGACAGCACAAACAGGCAGAGTGGCAGGCAGAGGCAGAGAGAGAAGGAGGTTCCCCGCCAAGCAGAGAACATGATGCGGGGCTTGATCCCAAGACCCTGGGATCATGACCTGAGCCAAAGGCAGCCACTTAACCAACTGAGCCACCCAGGCATCCCTTTATTTTAAATCATTTCTCACTTGGCAAACTCTTGTCAGGTCTTTATACACAGAGAAATAATACAGAAAAGTTTCAACAGGCATAAGAGTCTATGGGGGTATTATTAAAACAGTAATTAGCAAGTTTTATATTATTTTTTTATATTTATATTTTAAATGGACTCAATATTTGAAAGTCATGCCATAAATAAATAAATAAATAATCTCAACTAGTTGTCACTAAGTGTTACACAGGAAGGTCTTCCCAGCTTGATATCTGGGTATGAACTTCATTTCAAAGGATTTGTTCTGGAAATCACAGATCATTTCAATTTTATTTTGAATGATAAAATTAGCATATTCATACAAGAATATATAAAATTGCCTTTCAAATCTGCTTATAGATTACATATATATGGAGATATAAAATTTGTAAAGCAATTTTTGTAATATCCACATTTCATTCTAGAAAATAAAAAGGTTAGTTTAAAATGCATTTCTTTATTGTAAGACTGAATTTATAGTTCCTGAAAACTGTAGATGTATTTAAGCCTATGAGGTAGAATACTGTTCAGAAAAGATAATTATGCATTTGTCAATTCCATAATAAGGTTAAAAGCCAATGTCCCATTCATTTAATTTCCAATAAAACTGACAAAATTATACTGACATTTCCCAAGAGAATGCTTATTTCATCTAAATAAGTTCTTGCACCTGCTTGCTATCATGCTCTTAGTATCAAGGCTTGCTCTTAATTTCCCACAATCTTTGAGAAACTAGTGAAGCTTTTTCTGACCACCTGGTTAGTCCATATATCTTTGTTCTGCTTAATTTTTTCCATAGCACTTGTCACTAACTGACATAAATGTATATGTTATTTATTTTTAATAGCTTCTGTCATCCCTTTTACCCCCTTTAGAACACCAGCTACATGAAGGTTGAACACTTTTTCTTTTCTTTTCTTTTTCATTGCTTTGTCTCCAGAGTCTATAAAATTCATGGTACAGAGAAGGCAACCTATAGCATTTGTTGAATGAATTCATTACATCAATTACACTATTTGGTAGGCTTTGGAAAAATACTTTTGTTATTGTGATAGTAACATCATTAGAGAAAGAAGAGGTTATAAAATCAGCAGCAAACATAAGTAGTACAAATATAAATTAAATCAGCAAACATGCTAGTTAAAATTGCTTTCGTTCTCATATTTGATGAGCAGGTAGCTAGTCAGACTATTTTTAGTACTGAATTCAACTATCTAAAAGAAAAATCACATTGAAAAAAGTAAATAGTACAGCTGTGATACTAAGAGACTATTGGTTTGCCTGTTTATCCATTTGTTTTGTTTTTCTCAGTCTGATTTATTTCACATAGCATAATTCCGTCTTATGCCCATGCATATTGTCACAAATGGCAAGATCTCATCCTATTTGTGGCTGAGTAATATTCCATTGTGCGTGAAGTGTGTGTGTGTGTGTGTGTGTGTGCATCATCTTTATAAATTCTTCTGTTGATGGATAATTTTTTTCACTGAAATTTTATTTCTTTGGTTACCAGTGAGGTTGATCATTTCTTCAAATGGCTATTTGCTATTTGTAGTTCTCTTTCTGTGATACTTGTTTGCATCCATTTCCCATTTTCATAAAATAATAATTTTTTATTTAAAAGAATATATGCTTCTGAGGTTCTGGGAAGATAATTTTTCACTGCTAAATCATAAAGTTCATTGCTATAAAACTTAATTGTTTTAATATAGAATAGTGAACAATCTGTTGCTCACACTAATTTGACTTGTTACAAATTAACTTTCGTCTCTCTTATAACTGCAGATATCTCAAATACATGGCCACATCACACTCCTTTCTCTGTTATCATTTACTAAAGTAACTGGGCTGATTTCCACCTCTTTATACTTGGCCTAACTTTTCTCTCCCTTCACGATTCTGTAAAGGGCACCAGGCTCATTTTCTGCAAGTTATAATCTGAATGCGTAAGTACAATGTTTGTATCTTTAAAGGTATTACAGGGATCTTGCACACTTCTACAAAAACACTTTACAACACAAAGGCAAATACTCAACTTCTTCCTTCCTTCCATATTGACTTATGTGTTAGATAACTATCTCTGTCTTTCCCTCCCTCCTCCTTCCTCTCTCTCTCCCCCTCATGCCAATTCATTAAGTGCAAAAGTAAAGAACAATTCATATAATTATGTAAATAATCACAGAGAAAACAACAACTCCTAATAGTAATGTGAATAATCATTGTCCTATAGTCTCACTATATTATTTTTATAATTATTAGAACTGAAGCATCTACTCCATTTGCAAAGTGGTGAAATGCTTATCCTTACCCTTTTTTAAAATTTTCTAAAAAATTTTTAATAAACACATAATGTATTTTTAGCCCCAGAGGTACAGGTCTGTGAATCACAGGTTTCCTTATTCTTTTTAATTATCTGTGTTTCTTGCAGATAACTTCAGCAGCCCAGAGTCAGTTAATGGATGGAGCAATAAATCAGTGGTTACTGAATTCATTTTGTTGGGCCTGTCTAGTTCTCGGGACATCCAACTCTTCCTTTTCTTTATCTTTTCTGTGTTTTATGGAGCTGCAGTGTTGGGAAACATCCTTATCATCCTCACAGTAATTATAGACTCTCGCTTACATTCCCCAATGTATTTTCTTCTTAGCAATCTCTCCTTTATTGATGTGTGTCAGGCTACATTTGCCACTCCCAAAATGATTGCAGACTTCCTCAATGAACACAAGACCATCACCTTCCAGGGATGCATGTCACAAATATTTTTCTTGCATGTTTTTGGGGGTAGTGAGATGGTGCTTCTTGTTGCCATGGCCTATGATAGATACATTGCTATATGCAAACCTCTGCACTACATGACCATCATGAGCCAAAGGGTGTGCACTGTTTTAGTGGGGGTCTCCTGGACCACTGGCATCTTACACTCAGCCAGCCACCTGGCATTCACTGTCAATCTTCCTTTCTGTGGACCCAATAAGGTAGATAATTTCTTTTGTGACCTTCCCCTTGTGATCAAGCTTGCCTGCTTAGACACGTATGTTTTAGAGATCCTGGTGCTCACCAATAGTGGCCTGCTTTCACTTATCTGCTTCCTCCTTTTGCTCATTTCTTACATTATTATTCTTGCTACTGTCCACCACCAAGCCTCTGGTGGCATGTCCAAGGCGTTTTCCACCCTGTCTGCCCACATTACTGTTGTGGTTCTGTTCTTTGGTCCATTAATCTTCATTTATATTTGGCCCTTTGAAAACTTCCCAATTGATAAATTTATTTCTGTGTTTTTTACTGTCTTTACTCCTGTCCTTAACCCCATGATCTATACATTGAGGAATAAAGATGTAAAGGAAGCCATGAAAAAGCTAAGGAACCGACATGTGGGTTCCAAGGAAGTCTTTTAGACAACTGTGAAGCTGTAACACAAATCCATACTTAATGTCCTTTGCAAAGCACATGTATGCTTTTATTGTTGTATTTCTGTCACAATTAGACTTTTGCTACTAGAGGACCTTCATCTGGTGATCTAAAGCTGGTAAATGCAGTCCAAAATCTCATATGATACTAGTTCTAATACTCTAAGGCTCATCTCATCTTCCCTGAAACAATCAACTATATATATTAAAATTCCTAAGTAGTTTTTTCCCCCTTATATAGGCATTGTTTTAAAAAGCATCCTGTAGCATTTATTTTTCTCAAATTTTAAATGCAACTTGAGGAGGATCCTACCATATCATGGAAAGAATAGAAGAAGGAAGGCGAGCATGATTGATTCAGTCCCTTATTAGTCACAGAATCATCCCTGCATCACTGATTCCATGCCATGAGGAGCTTACTCAATTTAAGTCAGCTTTAAGTTCAAATCTGTGGTTTTTGAACTGAAGATATGATTATGGTTTTGTTTTTACTACTTAGAACAGATTTTAAGTCCCTCAGACCATTATTGTTCTAGTTCTTACCATATGTGTCCATTTGCGAAAAGTTTAACAGGCTAGCATATGCAGTAAGTGCCCTAAGGAGAATACAAGCACACAGAGCATTGATTTCCAGGTAAATTCTACTGTTGTTTCATACAAACAAGGCAATTTGGAGGATGGAATAGAAAGCCAGTGGAAAACTAGATGGTTCAGATCTAGGTCTCAGATTTTTATGAGTCCTTGTACTCTGTAGTTTTCATATTTAGTTTTCCGTGTTTGAGGTTACTTCATTGGATGTTACCTAAATAAACGGACACTGATCAAAAACAATTTGTAAGAATATCAAAATAAGTGGTTACAGATATTACAAAAGAGGCAAAAGTCATAATCCCATGTTTAATAAAAGCTTTCAAATCAATCAAGATAGCTATAAAAATGTTTGTTAGCAATTAGGTAATAAAGGCAAGTAGGATATAATAGACATAAAACATATACTGAGTTAATCTCAGTGTGTTAAAGTTCAGTTCAGTTTTGTTTAACTTAAAGCATCCCCCTGCAATTTTTTAAATTAAGTATGCCAGATATTATGGACACATAAAGATTAAGGAACATTTCCAGCCTCATGGAAATGACTAAATATTAACGAAGCAGAGATCCACAAAAGTTTTGAATGACAAAGGACTTATTCTGTATAAGGGTTATAGAATGATAAAGCTAGGATAGGAGATTTAGCTGGCCAGTCACGAAAACACCTCATAATTGACATTAACTTAATGAATTGTTTCAGTGGCTCCTCTTATTTATCTATACATTCAGGACTACATACAATCTTTTTGTAGGTGTATTAATGTTTCTCACTAGTTTAAAATTAAGACACACCATTCCAGGAATCATTCTAATCAAGAGTTGGCATATGTTTTCCTATCCATTATGTGTACTTAGAGCACTTAACTCTCAAATGACAACCTTATTTCATTATCTAAAAGGTTATGAGTCAAATATCACAAGCAAATTTAAAGAAAAATATATAGGGGTGCCTGGGTGGCTCAGTCAGTTAAGTGTCTGCTTTTGGCTCAGGTCATGATCCTGGGATCAAGACCTCCATCAGGCTCCTTGCTCAGTGGGGAGTCTGCTTTTCCCTCTCCCCCTCTGTCCCAGTCCCCCCACTCATGCTCTCTTTCTCTCTAAAATAAATAAATAAATACAATCTTTAAAAAAAGAAAAATATAAAAATGGCAAACAAAAAAAATACTCAATCTAACAGGTAATAAAATATGAATTAAGACAAGAGAGATGTGCCATATCCCCTATTACACTGGTAAAGAGAAAACAAAAGAATAATACTAAACAGGACTGAAAATTTGGAAATATGGAAGTTCTATTTGGTCAAAAATTACTGAACAGTTTTTAGAAAGTAATTTGGTATCTTTACCAAAATATGCTTGTATTCAAGACCCAGTAGTTTTACTTCTAGGGGTCCTTCTCTTGAGTAATTTATCTCCTTATTCTCAAGCACAAAATTTGATATGTTTATGTTGGGCATCATGAACTCTAGGAAATAGAATCCCCATGAAGACTTTGTTAAGGCAAGTCATAAATAAGAAGATAATTTGTAACTCCTCTAATGCATAAGAGTGCCATCTGAAAACAGAGTCAGCTCCTTTTACCCTTATTGGGAGAACATTCCTCCACTCATTCAACCTCGTTTCAAAAATTTTACAAGTATGATATAATAAGGGAAAATATTGTCCAATGTCACTCAAAAACAAAGTTACAGGGAGGATCCTGGGGAAATGGCAGAGTAAGAGGATCCTAAGCTTACCTCCTTCCAAATATACACCTAAGTAGCAGCCACATCAGTGTAACTAATCCAGAAAATGAACTGAAGACTGCTAGAACACTCTTCACAGTTCACAGAGAGGTGGTCACATCTAAATATGCTAGGAAGGGCAGAGCCCTGATCAGGAACCAAACTCAACAGTGAGACTAACCATGAGAGAGAGGGACACCACAAGGATAGAGAAGAGAGAGGAAAAGACTCAACACCAAGCACTCTAGACATGGGTGACCTGCATTGAGAAGGCTAGGCCCCATAACTTTTGGTTTTGAAAACCAGAGGCTTAACTTTGCAAGTTACTACAATCAGTAAGGCCTAACAGAAAGAACTTTAAAAATCAGTAGGCCTGGCTCTGGGAGAGCCAGAGGGTGATAGGAAACTATGTCCATGTCCTTAAAGAGTCAGTATATACCAAACAAAGTAGTAGTTTGAAAAACACCTGAGATATAGGGAAGGTTATTTGTTTACTAATCTCAGAAAGCATGCTAGAGGGGCAGGGATCTTTAGACGTCTTCCTTAAGAAGAAAAGAGCTAAAGGGTGCCATTTCTCTTTCCCATTCCCCCAGCCTAGATCCAGACACCTGCTGAGATTAGAAAAAACACTTCCCATGAAACTTGCTAATACCATGTGCCCCACCTTCTTGTTCTTTTGCAGATCCACCCCATCCAACACACCCACTCACAGGAGCCCCTGAAGGTGGCTCTGGCCAGCCCTCATCCTTCAAGCAGCCCTATTAGGCAATGGCACATACCTTGCTGACACTGAGCACTGAACTCCCATTTTCTCCTATAAGTGGCCCTTTGAACTCATTCTGTTCAGCAGGAGTCCATCCAAAGTGACCCCTTATGGCTCTGTGAACAACCCCAGCAGTGGCCAGGACCACTCCAAAGTGACTCATGCCCTGGGAAGAGGGGAAGATAGCCATAGACACCAGTTTGACTGCTGGCTCAGTAGTGGGCTTGGAGAAGATATTTGATCTGACTTCCAGCCTCATCCACCAAGAAAAATCTCACAGGAAGTAGCATAAGAAGAGATCCCTACAGTTAGGGGGTCACTGTAGCCCCAACAGACAAAATAGGGGCAGACATCGGTCCTGACTGCAGGCCCCATCTACCAATCTATGTTATCAGGGGATAACATAGGTAGAGTGCCCTGTAATTGAGTGCTACTACAGTTCCAGCAAAGGGGCTGAAGGAAGGCACCTGGTCTGACCCAACTACAAGCCCAAGGCAGCCTCAGATGGGTCCTTTAACAGCACAGAAAGGAAATCCAGGTCATAACAGGCAAACTGGACCACTGCAGTCAATGGGACTAAAGGCAAATGTGGCTCAACCATGATAGGAGAGCATAGCATACAAAACACATAGTAGGCAAACCTGAAGCACCAGGTTCTGGTGAACAGGATACAATGGACTATAAGGCACTCTAGGACTTCTACATAAGGCCACTATGCTGAAGATTAGGAAATATAGTTGATTTTCCTAATACAGAGTGCATTTTCCTAATGCAGAGAGTGAGACAAAAGGAGAAGAAAGAGGAAGAAATATGTCCAAAATGAAAGACAAGGACAAAACCACAGCAAAAGAACTAAATTAAACAGAGATAAGTGATATGCCTGATGTAAAGCTACTTACTAGACTTGAGGAAAAAGTGGATGATTTTAGCAAGACCTTCAACAAAGAGATAGAATATATCTAAAAAGAACCAGCTAGAGATAAAGAACTCAATAACTGAAATCAGAAATATACTGGAAGGAATAAACAGTAAACTAGAGGAAGTAGAAGAGGTGAGCTAGAGGACAGAGTAATGGTAAGCAACCAAGCTCAACAAGAAAAAGTAAAAAAATAAGATTAAGAGAATTCAATGACATCATCAAGAGTAATAACATTCACATTACAGAGATTCCAGAAGAAGAGAGAGCAAAGGGGGAAGAAAATTTGTTTGAAGAAATAATAGCTGAAAACTTCCTAATCCATAGAAAGAACAGACATCCATCCAAGAGGTACAGAGAACCTGTAACAAAATCAACCCAAGGAGGTCCACATCAAGACACATAATACTTAAAATAACAAAAAGTACTGTTAAAGAGAGAATTTGAAAAGCAGTAAAGAAAAGAAAACAGTTACATAGAAGAGAACTCCCATAAAGCTATTAGCTGATTTTCCAGCAAAAACTTTGAAGGCCAGAGGCAATGGCATAACAGATTCAAAGTAGTGAAAAGAAAACAATAACAAAAACAAACAAAAAACAAAAACAAAAAAACCCCACCTTGGAACCAAGAATATTATATGTAGCAAGGCTGTCATTCATAATAGGAGAGATACAGTTTCCCAGACAAACATAAGTTAAAGGAATGTCTAAGCCTTACAAGAAACATTAAATTGAATCCTAGGGGAGGAAAGGAAAAGCCATAATCTTGAGTAAGAACATAAGAAAAGGAAAACAATTTCACAAGTAAATATAAGATATAACAAAAGTGGTAGATTAATCACTGTAAAACTAATACAGAGGTTAAAGCACGAAAGGTATAAAATCAATTATATCTAAAAAATCAGTCATGGAATTGACAAAATAAAAGAATGTAAAGTATGATGTCCTATACATAAAACATGGCAGGGGAATAAAATTTAGCACTTTCAGAAAGATTTAAATTTAAGCAAAACTTGACCTAATACAGACTATTATAGACATAGGATGTTATATATCAGCCTCATGGTAAGTACAAATCAAAACCTCTAACAGATATGCAAAAAATAAAGACAAAGGAATCCAAGTAGATCACTAAAAAAAGCCAGCACACCACAAGGAAAAAGAGCAAGAGAAGAAAGGAACAGAGGAGAGCTACAAAAACAATTGTAAAAATAAGTTATGAAATGGAAATAAGTATATATCTATCAATAGTCATTTGGAATATAATGGACTAAATGTTCGAATCAAAAGACAAGCAGACTGAATAGTTAAAAAAGGAAAACATATGTATGTGTTGCTTATGAAAGATTCATCTACAATTTAAAGAGACATGCATACAGAAAGTGAAGGGATATAAAAACACACTTGCAAATGAAACCAAGAAGAAAATTTATATTGAACAAAATAGACTAAAACAAAGAATGTAATGAAACAAGGAAGGACAGACACTACAGAATCATAAAGGTACAACCCAAGAAGAAGATACAATTGTGAATATGCATCAAACATGGGAGCACCCAAATACATAAAGCAATTATTAACAGACATAAAGGAAGAAATCAGTAGTAATACAATAATAACATGGCACTTTAAAACCCCATTTACATCATCCAGGCAGAAAATCAATAATGAAACAGTGGACTTTGAATGACACCTTGGACCAAATGGATCTAATAGATATATTCAGAACATTCCATCCCAGAACAGTGAAATATATACTCTTTTCAAGTGCCCAGAGAACAGCCTCCAGAAGATCACATATTAAGCCACAAAACAAGTCTCAAAAAAATTCAAAATGAGTGAACTCATATCGTGGATATTTTGTGACCACAACCTTTGAAACTAGAAATCAATCATAAGAAAAAATATGGAGAGAACACAAACACATGAAGGTTAAAAAACATGATACTAAACAATGAATAATGGATAAACCAGAAAATCAAAGGGGATATCAGAAAAGACATGGAAAAAAATAAAAATCAAAACACAATGGTCCAATATCATTGGGATGCAGCAAAAGCTGTTCTAAAAGGGAAGATTATAGCAATAGAAGCCTACATCAAAAAGCAAGAAAAGCCTCAAATAAACAAGCTAACTATACATCTAGAGGAGCTAGAAAAAGAAGAACAAAGCCCAAAGAGTAGAAGGAAGGAAAGATTAAGGCAGAAATAAGTGAAACAAAGACTAAAAAAAAAATAGGATTAGTAAATAAAGACAGGAACTAGTTTTCTGAAGAGGTCGACCAAATTGATAAAGTATTAGTCAGACTCATTCTGAAAGGAGACAGAGAGACAGAGAGACACAGAGGGAAGGGGAGGGAGAACCCACATAAGTAAGATCAGAAATGATACCACAGACAAAGGATTATAAAAGAATATTATGAAAAATTATATGCCAAAAAACTGGACCACCCAGAAGAAACATACAAATTCTTAGAAACATATAACCTCTCAAAACTGAATCAGGAAAAAAAAGAAATTCTGAACAGACCAATTACTAGCAATGAAATTGAATCAGTAATTTAAAAACTCAAAAAAAACAAAAGTCCAGACCCAGATGGATTCATAGGTGAATTTTACCAAACATTTAAAAAGAGTTAATACCTATTCTCCTCAAAACATTCAAAAACAGAAGAGAAAGCAAACCTTCCATATTCATTCTATGAGCTAGTATTACCAAAATCAGATAAAGTTCCCCCACCAGAAAAAGAACTAAAGACCAATATCCCCGATGAAGTTAGATGCAGAAATTCTCAATAAAATATTAACAAACCAAATGCAACAATACATTAAAAAAATGATTCACCACAATCAAGTGGGATATATTCCGGGATGTTTAATATTCACGATATGAGGTTTAAACCATCACAATAAGGATGGTTTAATATTCACAAATCAATAATGCATTTGACAAGGTACAACATCCATTCATTACAAAAATGCTCAAAAAAGTAGGGTTGGAGGGAATATAGCTCAACATCATAAACATCATATATGAAAACCCCACAATGGGGAAACACTGAGAGTTTTTTCTCTATAGTCAGAAACATGACAGGGATGTCCACACTCACCACTTTTATTCAACATGACACAGGAAGTCCTAGCCCCAGCAAACAGATAAGAAAAAGAAATAAAAGGCACCTAAACTGGTAAGGAAGAAGTAAAACTTAAACTATTTGCAGATGACCTGGTAATTATATATAGAAAACCTGAAAGGCACCAAAAACAAAACAAAAAAAAAAACTACTAAAACTGATAAATAAATTCAGTAAGGTTAAAGGATACAAAACTATGTACAGAAATCTTTTGCATCCCTATACATAATAATGAAGAAACAGAGAAATTAAGAAATCAGTCCCATTTATAATTGCACCCCCAAAAATAAAATACTTAGGCATAAACTTAACCACACAGGTGAAAGACCTGTACTCTGAAAGCTTTCAGAAAACATAAAACACTGATGATAGACACACAAGACAACACAAAGAAGTGGAAAGACATTACATGTTCATGGATTGGAAGAACAAATATTGTTAAAATGTCTATAGTACTCAAAGCAATCCACATATTTAATGCAACCCTTATTAAATTACCAACAGCATTTTTTCACAGAAGTAGAACAAATGACCCTATAATTTCTATGGAACCACAAAAGACCCCAAATAGCCAAAGCATTGAAAAAGAAGAGGACTGGAGGTATCACAATCCCAGATTTAAAGATATACTATAAAGCTGTAGTAATCAAAACAGTATGGTACTGGCACAGAAACAGACATATAGACCAATAGCACAAAATAGAGAGCCTGGGAATAAACTCACACTTATGTGGTCAATTAATCTTTGACAAAGGAGAAGAATGTACAATGGAAACAAGACAGTCTCTTCAAAAAATGGTATTGGGAAAACTGGACAGCTACATGCAAATGAAAGTGGACCACCTTCTTACACCATACACAAAAATACTGAAGGAGAGAAGATATTTGCAAATGATATATCTGATAAGGGGTTGATAGTGAAAACATATAAAGACCTGGAGGGAGAGAAGATAAGGATCCTAGGCTCCGCTCCTCCCACAAACACAACTAAATAACTATCAAATCATCCTAAACAGACCACACATCAACCTAAAAGGGAGAAGAGACTCCATAACTAAAGGGAAATAAGCTACACTGAAGAAGGTAGGAAGTGCGGAGACTTGAGGAAAAACAAAATTTTGTGAGTTCTTGCAACTAGTGGAGCTTGGAGACTAGACTTTTAAATGTCTATTGGCTTGGCTGGGATTGAGCCCTGAAGACACTCCCCAAATCCTAGAAAGAAGGCAGGCAAATGACCTGGAGGAAGATGGTGTGGAAACAGGGATCTGAAGAACACCTGGAGCACACAGGAGATTATTCACTCTTCTAGGAGTCTGTCCCTGAGTGGCAACATGCAAGGCGATGCCTCTCTGGGACCAACGGAACCACCATGTGTCATTTCATTCCTTGCCCCTCAGCATAAATGCAGAGCCACCTGAACAGGGCAGCTCAGACCCAAAACCAGCTGCCCAGCCCACTTGCACCCAGTCCCATGTCCCTGCACTCTGCCACAACTGCCCATTTCAATGAAGTTTGCTTCAGTCCCAATGCAGCGGGACCCTCCACCAGAGGACCAGTACAGGTTCCTGCCCAACCATGTCCCTAAAGCCTGGAGTTTTAAAAGTCAACAGGCTTGGCTGGGATAGAACCAGGAGGGTACTGTACTACTCATGGAGAGAAGGAAGGCAAACAACCCAGGAGTAGACAGTGAAACAGTATGGAAAGAGCGATTTGAAGAGCACCAAGGGCACACAGAAGGGAGATTATTTGCTCTTAGAGTGTGTTCCTGAGAGGCAGCATTCATGTAAATATCTCTCTGAACAAAAGAGCTGCCCAGCACCATTCCTCTCCCCTGCCCCTCAGAAAAAACACAGACCCTGCTGCAGTTAGCAACAGAGAGCCCAAATTGGCTTCCTAACCTGCTTACACCAGGTTGCACACCCTGTACTCTGGCCATATTGCCCTTCTCTGTCAAGCCTACCTCAATTCCACTGCAGTTACTCCTTCCCCAGAGGACCAGCAGAACCTCTGCCCACACCATGTGTCTGAATCAGGGGGTTCTGAAGGGCTTCATTTCTAGTGGAAGTAGTATTAAGTCTCATATAACAAGCAGACCAGAGCATACTTCATTAAAACTTGCCACATTCTGGCCAACGACCAACATTTCCCAGAGCAGGCAAGAGGAGCCTCTGTAGACTACTGGCCTGAAGGACAGAACAGCTGAAACACAACAGCAAAGCACACATAGCACACACCAGAGACATTCTCTGAAGCACCAGTTCCTGGACACTATATGATCTCTTCTTTATACAGCCACTATTCTCAGTAGCAGGAAACATAACAGGCTTTTCTAAAACAGAGAGGAAGGCAGAGATTAGACAAAATGCCAAGATGGAAACTTTCATCCCGAATGAAATAGTAAGATAAGGTCATGGCCAGAGATCTCAGTGAAACAGATGTAACATGCTGGATGGAGAATTTAAAGCAACAATCATAAGGATACTCACTGGGCTTGAGAAAAAGATGTAAGAGTTAAGGGAAGGCCTTACTGTAGAGATAAAAATAATTAAGAAACAGAAATGAAAAGTGGGGGGGGGGGAGATGGCGGAGAAGTAGCAGGCTGAGACTACTTCAGGTAGCAGGAGATTAGCTAAATAGCTTATCTAAAGATTGCAAACACCTACAAATCCAACGGGAGATTGAAGAGAAGAAGAACAGCAATTCTAGAAACAGAAAATCAACCACTATCTGAAAGGTAGGACTGGCGGAGAAGTGAATCCAAAGCGATGGGAAGATAGACCGTGGGGGGAGGGGCCGGCTCCTGGCGAGCGGCGGAGCAACGGAGCAAAATCAGGACTTTTAAAAGTCTGTTCCGCTGAGGGACATCGCTCCAGAGGCTTCACTGGAGTGAAGCCCAGGCGGGGTCAGTGTGGCCACAGGTCCCGCAGGGTCACAGAAGGATCGGGGGTGTCTGAGTGTTGCAGAGCTTACTGGTATTAGAACGGGGAAGCCGGCTGCAGAGACAGAGCCGAGGAGTGACTCTAAGCTCGGGGTTGCCTTGAACCGGTCAGGCTCGGTCAGCTCGGAGCGCGGCCGGAGGCCAGGGTTACGGGAGTCATTGGGCGCTGTTCTCTGAGGGCGCACTGAGGAGTGGGGCCCCGGGCTCTCGGCTCCTCCAGGCCGGAGACCGGGAGGCCGCCATCTTCATTCCCGTCCTCCGGAACTCTACGGAAAGCGCTCAGGGAACAAAAGCTCCCGAAAGCAAACCCGAGCGGATTACTCAGCTACTCAGCAGGGCCCCTGGGTAAGGGCGGTGCAACTCCGCCTGGGGCAAAGATGCTTGAGAATCACTACAACAGGCCCCTCCCCCAGAAGATCAACGGGAAACCCAGCCAGGACGAAGTTCACATACCTAGGAGTGCTGTTTCAATACCAAGGAGAGCAGCAGAATTCCAGAGGAGAAGAAAGCAAAGCACGGAACTCATGGCTTTCTCCCCATGATTTTTTAGCCTTGCAGTTAATTTTTTTTCTTTTTCAATTTTTTTTTCTTTTTCTCTTCTTCTGCTAAGTTTTTTTTAACTTTTACCGTTTTCTTTTTTAACGTTTTTTAAATAGTTTATCTAATATATATATATATATATTTTTTTCCTCTTTCATATTTTTTCTTTATCGGCTTTCTTTTTAAATAGTTTCTTTTTTTTTTCTTTTTGAACCCCCTTTTATCCCCTTTCTCCCCCCTCACGATTTGGGATCTCTTCTGATTTGGCTAAAGCATATTTTCCTGGGGTTGTTGCCACCCTTTTAGTATTTTACTTGCTCCTTCATAAACTCTTATCTGGACGAAATGACAAGGCGGAAAAATTCACAACAAAAAAAAGAACAAGAGGCAGTACCAAAGGCTAGGGACCTAATCAATACAGACATTGGTAATATGTCAGATATAGAGTTCAGAATGACGATTCTCAAGGTTCTAGCCGGGCTTGAAAAAGGCATGGAAGATATTAAAGCAACCCTCTCGGGAGATATTAAAGCCCTTTCTGGAGAAATAAAAGAACTAAAATCTAACCAAGTTGAAATCAAAAAAGCTATTAATGAGGTGCAATCAAAAATGGAGGCTCTCACTGCTAGGATAAATGAGGCAGAAGAAAGAATTAGCGATATAGAAGACCAAATGACAGAGAATAAAGAAGCTGAGCAAAAGAGGGACAAACAGCTACTGGACCACGAGGGGAGAATTCGAGAGATAAGTGACACCATAAGACGAAACAACATTACAATAATTGGGATTCCAGAAGAAGAGGAAACAGAGAGGGGAGCAGAAGGTATGTTGGAGAGAATTATTGGAGAGAATTTCCCCAATATGGCAAAGGGAACAAGCATCAAAATCCAGGAGGTTCAGAGAACCCCCCTCAAAATCAATAAGAATAGGTCCACACTCCGTCACCTATTAGTAAAATTTACAAGTCTTAGTGACAAAGAAAAGATCCTGAAAGCAGCCCGGGAAAAGAAGTCTGTAACGTACGATGGTAAAAATATTAGATTGGCAGCAGACTTATCCACAGAGACCTGGCAGGCCAGAAAGAGCTGGCATGATATATTCAGAGTACTAAATGAGAAAAACATGCAGCCAAGAATACTATATCCAGCTAGGCTATCATTGAAAATAGAAGGAGAGATTAAAAGCTTCCAGGACAAACAAAAACTGAAAGAATTTGCTAATACCAAACCAGCTCTACAGGAAATATTGAAAGGGGTCCTCTAAGCAAAGAGAGACCCTAAAAGTAGTATATCAGAAAGAAACAGAGACAATATACAATAACAGTCACCTTACAGGCAATACAATGGCACTAAGTTCATATCTCTCAATACTTACCCTGAATGTTAATGGGCTAAATGCCCCAATCAAAAGACACAGGGTATCAGAATGGATAAAAAAACAAAACCCATCTATATGTTGCCTACAAGAAACTCATTTTAAACCCGAAGACACCTCCAGGTTTAAAGTGAGGGGGTGGAAAAGAATTTACCATGCTAATGGACATCAGAAGAAAGCAGGAGTGGCAATCCTTATATCAGATCAATTAGATTTTAAGCCAAAGACTATAATAAGAGATGAGGAAGGACACTATATCATACTCAAAGGAACTGTCCAACAAGAAGATCTAACAATTTTAAATATCTGTGCCCCTAACGTGGGAGCAGCCAACTATATAAACCAATTAATAACAAAATCAAAGAAACACATCAACAATAATATAATAATAGTGAGGGACTTTAACACTCCCCTCACTGAAATGGACAGATCATCCAAGCAAAAGATCAACAAGGAAATAAAGGCCTGAAATGACACACTGGACCAGATGGACATCACAGATATATTCAGAACATTTCATCCCAAAGCAACAGAATACACATTCTTCTCTAGTGCACATGGAACATTCTCCAGAATAGATCACGTTCTTGGTCCTAAATCAGGTCTCAACCGTTATCAAAAGATTGGAATCATTCCCTGCATATTTTCAGACCACAATGCTCTGAAGCTAGAACTCAATCACAAGAGGAAATTTGGAAAGAACCCCAATACATGGAGACCTAACAGCATCCTTCTAAAGAATGAATGGGTCAACCAGGAAAATAAAGAAGAATTGAAAAAATTCATGGAAACACATGATAAAGAAAACACATCCGTTCAAAATCTGTGGGACACAACAAAGGCAGTCCTGAGAGGAAAATATACAGCAGTACAAGCCTTTCTCAAGAAACAAGAAAGGTCTCAGGTACACAACCTAACCCTACACCTAAAAAGATGGAGAAAGAACAACAAAGAAAGCCTAAACCCAGCAGGAGAAGAGAAATCATAAAGATCAGAGCAGAAATCAATGAAATAGAAACCAAAAAAAAAAAAAAAAAAAAAACCAATAGAACAAATCAATGAAACTAGAAGCTGGTTCTTTGAAAGAATTAATAAGATTGATAAACCCCTGGCCAGACTTATCAAAAAGAAAAGAGAAAGGACCCAAATAAATAAAATCATGAATGAAAGAGGAGAGATCACAATGAACACCAAAGAAATACAGACAAATATAAGAACATACTATGAGCAACTCTACGCCAACAAATTTGACAATCTGGAAGAAATGGATGCATTCCTAGAGACATATAAACTACCACAACTGAACCAGGAAGAAATGGAAAGCCTGAACAGACCCATAACCAGTAAGGAGATTGAAACAGTCATCAAAAATCTCCAAACAAACAAAAGCCCAGGGCCAGATGGCTTCCTGGGGGAATTCTAACAAACATTGAAAGAAGAACTAATTCCTATTCTCCTGAAACTGTTCCAAAAAATAGAAATGGAAGAAAAACTTCCAAACTCATTTTATGAGGCCAGCATCACCTTGATCCCAAAACCAGACAAGGATCCCATCAAAAAAGAGAACTACAGACCAATATGCTTGATGAACACAAATGCGAAAATTTTCACCAAAATACTAGCCAATAGGATTCAACAGTACATTAAAAGGATGATTCACCACGACCAAGTGGGATTTATTCCAGGGCTGCAAGGCTGGTTCAACATCCGCAAATCAGTCAATGTGATACAACACATTAATAAAAGAAAGAACAAGAACCATATGATACTCTCCATAGATGCTGAAAAAGCATTTGACAAAGTACAGCATCCCTTCCTGATCAAAACTCTTCAAAGGGTAGGGATAGACGGCACATACCTCAATATTATCAAAGCCATCTATGAAAAACCCACCGCAAATATCATTCTCAATGGAGAAAAACTGAAAGCTTTTCCGCTAAGTTCAGGAACACGGCAGGATTGTCTGTTATCACCATTGCTATTCAACATAGTACTAGAAGTCCTAGCCTCAGCAATCAGACAACAAAAGGAAATTGAAGGCATCCAAATTGGCAAAGAAGTCAAACTATCACTCTTTGCAGATGATATGATACTCTATGTGGAAAACCCAAAAGACTCCACTCCAAAACTGCTAGAACTTGTACAGGAATTCAGTAAAGTGTCAGGATATAAAATCAATGCACAGAAATCAGTTGCATTTCTCTACACTAACAACAAGACAGAAGAAAGAGAAATTAAGGAGTCAATCCCATTTACAATTGCACCCAAAACTATAAGATACCTAGGAATAAACCTAACCAAAGAGACTAAGAATCTATACACAGAAAACTATAAAGTACTCATGAAAGAATTTGAGGATGACACAAAGAAATGGAAAAATGTTCCATGCTCCTGGATTGGAAGAATAGATATTGTGAAAATGTCTATGCTACCTAAAGCAATCTACATATATAATGCATTCCTATCAAAGTACCATCCATTTTTTTCAAAGAAATGGAACAAATAATCCTAAAATTCATATGGAACCAGAAAAGACCTCGAATAGCCAAAGGAATATTGAAAAAGAAAGCCAAAGTTGGTGGCATCACAATTCTGGACTTCAAGCTCTATTACAAAGCTGTCATCATCAAGACAGCATGGTACTGGCACAAAAACAGACACATAGATCAATGGAACAGAATAGAGAGCCCAGAAATAGACCCTCAACTCTATGGTCAACTCATCTTCGACAAAGCAGGAAAGAATGTCCAATGGAAAAAAGACAGCCTCTTCAATAAATGGTGTTGGGAAAATTGGATAGCCACATGCAGAAAAATGAAATTGGATCATTTCCTTACACCACACACGAAAATAGACTCAAAATGGATGAAGGATCTCAATGTGAGAAAGGAATCCATCAAAATCCTTGAGGAGAACACAGGCAGCAACCTCTTCGACGTCAGCCGCAGCAACATCTTCCTAGGAACATCGCCAAAGGCAAGGGAAGCAAGGGCAAAAATGAACTATTGGGATTTTTATCAAGATCAAAAGCTTTTGCACAGCAAAGGAAACAGTGAACAAAACCAAAAGACAACTGACAGAATGGGAGAGGATATTTGCAAATGACATATCAGATAAAGGGCTAGTGTCCAAAATCTATATAGAACTTAGCAAACTCAACACCCAAAGAACAAATAATCCAATCAAGAAATGGGCAGAGGACATGAACAGACATTTCTGCAAAGAAGACATCCAGATGGCCAACAGACACATGAAAAAGTGCTCCATATCACTCGGCATCAGGGAAATACAAATCAAAACCACCATGAGATATCACCTCACACCAGTCAGAATGGCTAAAATTAACAAGTCAGGAAATGACAGATGCTGGCGAGGATGCGGAGAAAGGGGAACCCTCCTACACTGTTGGTGGGAATGCAAGCTGGTGCAACCACTCTGGAAAACAGCATGGAGGTTCCTCAAAATGTTGAAAATAGAACTACCCTTTGACCCTGCAATTGCACTGCTGGGTATTTACCCTAAAGATACAAACGTAGTGATCCGTAGGGGCACGTGCACCCGAATGTTTATAGCAGCAATGTCTACAATAGCCAAACTATGGAAAGAACCTAGATGTCCATCAACAGACGAATGGATAAAGAAGATGTGGTATATATACACAATGGAATACTATGCAGCCATCAAAAGAAATGAAATCTTGCCATTTGCGACGACGTGGATGGAACTAGAGGGTATCATGCTTAGCGAAATAAGCCAATCGGAGAAAGACAACTATCATATGATCTCCCTGATATGAGGGAGAGGAGATGCAACATGGGGGGTTGAGGGGGTAGGAGAAGAGTAAATGAAACAAGATGGGATTGGGAGGGAGACAAACCATAAGTGACTCTTAATCTCACAAAACAAACTGAGGTTTGATGGGGGGAGGGGGTTGGGAGAGGGGGGGTTGGGTTATGGATATTGGGGAGGGTATGTGCTATGGTGAGTGCTGTGAAGTGTGTAAACCTGGCAATTCGCAGACCTGTACCCCTGGGGATAAAAATATATGTTTATAAAGCTGTAAAAAAAAAAAAAGAAAAAGAAAAAAGAAAGGATGAATACCCAAGTTTTGTAGCAACATGGATGGGACTGGAAGAGATTATGCTGAGTGAAATAAGTCAAGCAGAGAGAGTCAATTATCATATGGTTTCACTTATTTGTGGAGCATAACAAATAGCATGGAGGACAAGGTGAGATGGAGAGGAGAAGGGAGTTGAGGGAAATTGGAAGGGGAGGTGAACCATGAGAGACTATGGACTCTGAAAAACGATCTGAGAATTTTGAAGGGGTGGGGGGTGGGAGGTTGGGGGCACCAGGTGGTGGGTATTGTAGAGGGCACGGATTGCATGGAGCACTGGGTGTGGTGCAAAAATAATGAATACTGTTATGCTGAAAAAATAAAAAATTAATTAAAAAAAAAAAAAAGAACTACCCTATGACCCAGCAATAGCACTGCTGAGCATTTACCCTAAAGATAAAACGTAGTGATCCGAAGGGGCACGTTCACCAGAATGTTTATAGCAGCAATGTCTACAATAGCCAAACTATGGAAGGAACCTAGATGTCCATCAACAGATGAATGGATAAAGAAGATGTGGTATATATACACAATTGAATACTATGCAGCCATCAAAAGAAATGAAATCTTGCCATTTGTGATGACGTGGATGGAACTAGAGGGTATCATGCTTAGCGAAATAAGTCAATCGGAGAAAGACAACTATCATATGATCTCCTGATATGAGGGAGAGGAGATGCAACATGGGGGGTTAAGGGGGTAGGGTTAGAGTAAATGAAACAAGATGGGATTGGGAGGGAGACAAACCATAAGGGACTCTTAATCTCACTAAACAAACTGAGGGTTGATGGGGGGAGGGGTGTTGGGAGGGGGGGTGGGATTATGGACATTGGGGAGGGTAGGTGCTATGGTGAGTGCTGTGAAGTGTGTAAACCTGGCGATTCACAGAACGTACCCCTGGGGATAAAAATATATTATACGTTTATAAAAAATAAAATTTAAAAATAAAAATTTAAAAAAAAGTATAAAGGTTTAAAAATAAAAAAAAGAAAGGATGAATACCCAACTCTTGTACCAACATGGATGGGACTGGAAGAAATTATGCTGAGTGAAATAAGTCAAGCAGAGAGGGTCAATCATCATATGGTTTTGCTATTTGTGCAGCATAAGGAATAACATGGAAGACATTGGGAGATGGAGAGGAGAAGTGAGTTGGGGGAAATCGGAGGGGGAGACAAACCATAAGGGACTGTGGACTCTGAGAAACAAACTGAGGGTTTTGGAGGGGAGGGGGGTGCGGGTTGTATGAGCCTGGTGGTGGGTATTACAGAGGGCACATATTGCATAGAGCACTGGGTGTATTGCATAAACAATGAATTTTGGAACACTGAAAAGAAATAAAGTAAGATAAAGACAAAAAAAATCAGCAGAATTTCTACACACTAACAAGGAGACAGACAAAAAAAAGAGATTAAGGAATCAATCCCATTTATAATTATACCCCAATCTAGATACAGCTAGATACCTAGCTGTAAACCTTACCAAAGAGGATCTATACTCTAAATACTACATAACAGTTATGAAAGAAATTGAAGAAGACACAAAGAATTGGAAAAACATTCCATGCTCATGGATTCGAAGAATAAATATCATTAAAATGTACATGCTACTCAGAGCTATTTACATATTCAATGCAATCCCTATCAAAATACCATCGACATTTTTCAGAGATGGAACAAATAATTCTACAATTTGTATGGACTCAGAAGAGAATGCAAATAGCCAGAGGAATGTTGAAAAAGAAAACCAAAGCTGGAGGGATCACAATGCCAGACTTAGAGCTACATTACAAAGCAATAATCTTCAAGACAGTACAGTACTGGCATAAAAACAGATACACAGGTCAATAGAACATAACAGAGAACTCAGATATGGATGATCAACTCTATGGACAGCTAATCTTCAACAAAGCAGGAAAGGACATCTGATGGAAAAAAACACAGTCCTTTCAATAAATGGTGCTGGGAAAATTAGACAGCCACATGTAAAAGAATAAAACTGGACCATTCTCTTACTCCATACAGAAAATTAAACTCAAACTGGATGAAGGACCTAAACATGAGACAGGAATCCATCCAAATCCTAGAGAACACAGGCAGCAACCTCTTCAACTGTGGCCATACCAGCTTCTTGCTAGACATATCTCCAGAGGCAAGGGAAACAAAAACAAAAATGAACTATTGGGGCTTCACCAAGATAAAAAAAATTTCTTCATAGCGAAGGAAATTGTCAACAAAACTAAAAGGCAAATGCAGAATGGGACAAGATATTTGCAAATGACATATCAGATAAAGGGCTAGAATCCAATATCTATAAAGAACGTATCAATCTCAACACCAAAATAACAAATAATTCAGTCAAGTAATGGGCAGAAGACATGAACAGACATGTCTCCAAAGAAGACAGAAATGGCTAACAGACACAAGAAAAAATGCACAACATCACATGGCATCAGGGAAATAGAAAGCAAAACCACAATGAGATATCACCTCACACTAGTCAGAAAGGCTAAAAGTAACAAGACATGAAACAAGTGTTGGAGAGAATGTGGAGCAAGGGAACCCTCTTATGCTGTTGGTGTGAATGAAAGCTGGTGCAGCTTCTCTGGAAAACAGCATGGAGGCTCCTCAAGAAGTAAAAATAAAGCTACCCTAGGACCCACTACTATTATAATTGCATTACTAGGCATTTACCCCAAAGATACAAATGTAGTGATCTAAAGGAACACCTGCACCCCAATGTTCATAGCAGCAATGTCCACAATAGCCAAACTGTGGAAAGAGCTGAGATGTCTATCAACAAATGGATGGATAAAGAAGATGTGGTATATATATATATATATATATATATATATATATATATATATATATACATACATACACACACAATGGAATATTACTCAGCCATCAGAAAGGTTGAATATTTAATATTTACATCAACATGGATTGAAGGGGAAGGCATTATGCTGAACTAAGTAAGTCTATCAGAGAAAGACAATTATCATGATTTCATTCATATGTGGAATATAAAAATCAGGGCAGAGGATCATAGGGTAATGGAGGGAAAAACTGAATGGGAAGTCAACAGAGAGGGAGAAAAACCATTAGAGACTCTTAATTATAGGAAACAAACAGAGTTGCTGGAGAGGAAGGGGGTGGGGGAATGGGGCAATTGGGTGATGGGCAATAAGGAGAGCATGTGATGTGATGAGCAGTGGGTATTATATACAACTGGTAAGTTATTGAATCCTATATCTGAAACTAAGTATTTCCTATATGATGGCTAATGGAATTTAAATAAAATTTACAAAAAACCAGATGGAGGAGATGAAAACATACCATGCTTAGAAAAACAAATTTAAGAATGGTAACTGATTTCTCATTGGAAGTAATGCAAGCAGAAGACAGTCAAGGAATATACTTAAAGAACTGTGGACAAAAAGAACTGCCATCTTAGATCCTATATGCATCAAACATATTCTAAAAGCAAAATATCATATTTTTCAGAAGTTACAATACTCCAAAAGAATTATATTAGACATACACTACAAGAAAATTTTAAAGGAAATCCTTGAAGGAAGAGGATTCCCTTCCTTATGAGTGAAGACATAAAACTTTTTATATTTTCAGGTTTTCTAAATGATAATTAGGTGTTTAAAGACAGTAACAATGTAATATAGAACTTAAACATATGAAGAAGTAAAATACACAATAATACACAAATGACTGGAAAGAAAAAAATAAGTACACAGATTATTTTAGGGTTCATATACTATGTGTGAAATGATATAATAATACTTAAAGGTAGATGTGTTGAGTTAGAAACCGATCATAAACTTAAAATGACTAATAAACAGTTAACTATAAGAAGCCAACTAAGGAGATAAATTAGAATAAAAGGCATACTCAAAAATCAAAAGAAGGCCAAAAAAAAAAAAGCAAGAGACAAAAGGAAACAAGATGATGAACTCAAAATCCAACAATATCAATCATCATGTTAAGTGCAAACAGTCTAAACACACTTATTAAAATTAAAATTGCTAGACTGGATTAAAAAAGTATGTATTAAAATGAATAAATAAAGCCAATAATGAATGTGGAGAAAATGAACACTTGTACAATGTTGGTGGAAATTTTAACTGGTTCTACCACTATGGAAAACAGTAAGTTTTCTCAAAAAATGAAAAAGACAGAGTTCGCATATGATTCAGGAACCCCACTTCTGACTGTATACCCAAAGGAATTGAAATCAGAATCTTAAAGAGATATATGTACTTTAATGTTCATTGCAGTGTTATTCACAATAACCAAGAGAGGACCTAAATATCCACTGAGTAAAGATAATGTGGTGTATACATACAATGAAATACTATTCAGTCTTAAAGAAAAAAAGAAATTATGCTCTTTGCAATAATACTGATGAATCTGAAAGATACTATGTTAAGTGAAGTAAGCCAGAGACAGAAGGGCAAGTATGACCTTATACCATTTATATGAGGAATCTAAACTAGTCAAAATCATAGAAGCAGAGAGTAGAATGGTGGTGGCTAGGGATTGGGGGCTGGGGGAACAGGGTAGTATTAACCTAGTCAAAGGTTACAAAGTTTCAGTTATAAGATGAATAATTTCTGGAATTCAAATGTAATAATGTGTTATACCCTGAAATCTGTTCTGAGAGTAAATCTTAGATGTTCTCACCATACATTGACAAAATGTTAACTCTGTGAGGTGACAGATATTAACTAACTTTATTGTGATGATCATTTTATACATTAAAATCACTGAAATATATGCTTTAAATTAAAAAAATTACAAATTATATTTCAATAAAATTGGGAAAAATAGTGAAACTTATAAACAAAAAAAGTGAAGTTTCAGTTATACAGGATGAATAGGTCCTAGAGATCTACTGTATAGCTAGTACCTATAGTTAACAATATCATATTGTATACTTAAAATAATGCTAAGAGAGTAATCTTATGTTAAATGTTCTTATCACACCAAAGTAACAATAAATACAGTTGGGTGGGAAGAAACTTTTGGAGGTAACAGATAGGCTTATGGCATAGATTGTGATGATTGTTTCATAGATCCATAATTATCTTCAGAATCATCAAGATGCATAAATTAAATATGTACAAGTTTTGTGTGTCAATCATACATCAATAAAAAGGTTTTTAAAGGATTAAAGCCCGATATTTATCAAAAGCTTAAAGCCTTTCAAAATAAATTTGATTATCTATTGTTATTGTCTCAAAAATGATATAACATTTAATAAATATTTTGAATAAAACCTTAAACATAAAAGAACACTATTTATATGGGAAAATGTTACAATATAGTTTAATAAAATGGAAAACAAAAGTTATACAGAAATTTTAAAAAATAAAATAGAATCAAGAGTGGAAATGAAATGAGATACTAAGGAAAAGAATTCCAACAGAGGGCAGGAAGAGTGCGAAAATAGATAAAATAGAAACACATAATAGGATGGTAGCTGTACATCAAATTAAACAATTACATTACCTGTAAATGATCTAAGGACTCTACTAAAAGGCAGATATTGCCAGAATGAAGCACAAGCAAGACCCACATATTTGCTCTCAACAAGGAATCCACTTTAAAGACACAGACTGCCAAAGGACAAGGATGGAGGAAAGATAAACAACACAAACCATAATAAGGAAACTGAGGCAGTCATGTGGATATTAGAGAGGGCACAGATTGCATGGAGGACTGGGTGTTTTACATAAACAATGAATCCTGCAGCACTGCATCAAAAACTAATGATGTACTTTATGGTGACTAACATAACACAATAAAAAATTTGACTCTGAAGACCAATAAATTATCAAAATCAACAAATTATCAAAAATAAAGATAGACATGTCATAACGTTAAAGAGCTTAATCCTTCAAGATGTACAAATCTTAATCTGTTTGTACCTAATATCCAAGCTTTAAAATGTATGGAGGCAAACATTTCTTCTTATCAAATTAGATTTCCCAACTGATTTGAAAGCCATCTACACAAACACCTGCATATAAATGTTTACAGAAACTATTCATTATCACTGAAACAAACAAAAAAGAAACAACTAAGATGTCCTTCAAGAGATAAATGGAAAAATGAGCTGAGGTACATCCATTCAGTGGAATACTATACCGTAATATAAAAGACTGAGCTTCTAATCCATTCAACCAAATGGATTAATCTTAAATACAAATCACCAAATGAAAGAAGATAGTTGAAAAAGGCTACACATGCAACACACTAAACATATGATGTCTGGAAAAGGAAAATCTATGGACATAGAGGACACATTAGTGGTTGCTAAGGGTTTGTGGAGGGGGAAGTGGTCAAATACAAAGGGAACTTTTTATGGTGATGGAACTATAGGGTACTAGAGTCAGGAGTTGTGTTATGAATCCAGAGACTCATAAATGTTCAAAGGCTTGATTCCAATAATTTTACCTTTAAGAACTTATCCTGAGAAAGCAATTAGAATTTTTAAAGATGACTTTTATATGTTTTATTTAAAGATTTTATTTATTTGACAGAGAGAGAAAGAGAGAGATCACAAGGAGGCAGAGAGGCAGGCGTGGGGGGAAGCAGGCTCCCCACTGAGCAGAGACCCCAATGCGGGCTTGATCCCAGGACCCTGGGATCATGACCTGAGCCGAAGGCAAAGGCTTTAACCCACTGAGCCACCCAGGCGCCCCTATAAGTTATTTTAAATCACATTTTTTTTTCAACTGGGAAAAAATACTTTATATTTTCTACAATGTGGGAATTAAGTATTTTATTGATAAAGTGGAACATAATGCAACCATTTAAAATCAAGGTTACAAGTTATATGTGACAATGAGGAAAAATGTTCATGATTCATGTTTAGAGAAAATGAGCACAAAAAAAACCTAAATAAACAGTGTGATTAGGAATTAAATATAGGGATATGAGAGAGCTAGACATCATCTATCATATTGATGATTTAAGCCTGGATGTTTCAGAGGACACAAATGATCACATTGGCAGAGTTGGTATTTACTAAACAGAAAATGTGTTAGTTTTGGAGATACTAAATTTGTGGTACAGTGATGTCTTCTGATACATATGAAATCTTAGAATTAGAGGTGTACACTTAGGCTCTTTCTCATAAAGATGTAAAGTCATTTGAATGTATTAAACCTCCTAGCAGGAGACCCTAAGGAGAAAAGAAATTCCAAATGATGGATTTTTAGAGATTATCTGTAAGAAAAGGGTATGCAAAAACAGATAACAAGAACGGTACTGGAAGTACTGGCCAAAGAGTCATTTAGGAATGCTCTAAATTCATGTGTTTGGGAAGACATGAAGGTTCACCTTAGCTCTAATCATTAATTTAAAATGTTCCAATTTGGGCGGCTCAAATGGGTGGCTCAGTGGGTTAAGCTTCTGCCTTCTGCTCAGGTCATGATCTCAGGGTCCTGGGATCAGGGTCTGCATCTGGCTCTCTGCTCTCTCTCTGCCTGCCTCTCTGCCTACTTGTGTTCCTCTCTCTGTCAAATAAATAAATAAAACCTTTTAAAAAATAAAAAATAAAATGTTCCAACTTTTGGAAGATGAATCAAGGACAGTAGGAGTGGCGTTAGACAAAGCATTTGAAAGTATGTTCCCAAACCGAACAGTACAATATGAGTCAAGAAACTAATTCCTCAAGAATTCATTCAACCTATCTAACAATTTAGGATGCTGGACTAGCTGATTTCTAGCGCTCATATGAGCATCAAAATTCTACATGAGAATAAGAAAACTTTCTTTATCCTTTTATATTCTGCTCTTAAATACAAACTAACCTCAGGGAAGAACATCAGAGCTTCACCCAACAGCATTTTTTTTTTCTAAAATTTTCAACTAAAAAAAAATAAATTTTTGTGAGTTTACTTTAAGTCTCTTCACTAGAACCTACTCTGTAGGATAGAGTGCTTCTACTGTAAAATAGCTTTCATTGCCCTACACCAGAAACCTTGCCTTGGAAACTAAGCATGTGGCTCTTTTAGAATTATTAAAATACCAAGATGTTTGCATTGCTATGTATCATGCAAAGGCACAAATATCTTCTCATCAATTTTTTACTCTCTTGGGACCTAAATTGTGCTAAACCTCTCCTGAAACAGAAAGGAATAACAAACCTATTCACTGCTTTTCTTTCCACCATGTTACATTTTTGTCCAACAGGACAAAGCATTTCCACTAGTCCTGCTCCTTTCTCCATTTGAAATCCTCAAGATGGCTCACTGTAACTCTGTGTACAAACTTTCTCACATAATTAGCCCTAATTCAGGTGATTTGCGCCGCTTGTGTAGTGGTATCATGCAAGATTCCCCTAATTCAGGTGATTTCTACTACCACAACACTCCTCTGGGTCTCTTGGTCACTGCAATCCAGTGATGTCAAATCACTAATTAGCTTCTCACTATTTTAATGGGTTTTCTTAGATCTACATGCTGAGGATACTTACAGGTATAAATGATGGAGATTTAAGTCTGGAAAGACATGCGTTCCCCTACATTTGCGCCCCACCCTGTGGATCCTGAAGAATGTTGTTTCTTCCAGTTGGGACAATAACAGTCTAGGGACAAGAAGAGTCCTGTTGTTCTGTAGCCTCCTAAATCGGCCACAACAGAGAACAGGAGACAGACGATTAGCCCTCACCCTTTCAATTAATCTTTGAATATTTTATGTCCACTTTGCCTATTAGCTGATCAAATATCTAAGTCTGAGAAGCAACTGAATGCCACATTTATTTGCTAATATGAGGATGGGTTTAGCCTTTTAACTGAATATAATTTTATTTCAGTACAACCTTTTATATTTGTGTCATTGAATTAACTTTTGGGGGTGGGTCATGCTTTCAAAACCCAGAGAATTAGATAATATTAGAATTAGGAAGGAGTCTTATTCCGTCTTTTTTCGGAAGAGACATGGAACATCTTGAAGGTATGTGATTTACCTAAAATTGTGAATTTATTTATTGAGAGGCAGAATTTGAATAGATATTTTTGTATAACTCAGGCTACTACTTCTCCTATAGTCCACAATGTCTTTGAATATCATCTGTTGATTTGGACTTCAGGCTATTTTAAACCTTATAATTAGAATGCTCTTTGTTAATTCATATCTAGAAAATACAAGTAACATGAAAATCCAAGTATCTTGTTTGATATATATCCTTCTTGTGAAAAAAAAAAAGAGGATAGCCCATATATGATTATCTTTTACAATCTTATTAATAATGTGGTAAATTCCTTATATTGCTATTACACAAAATGTTTGATTCAATTATTTGATGATCATATAGAACACATTATGAGAAGCAAGGAACAAAGGTCTTTTCTTTTTCTGGGCCCCCCAAGAAATTCCACTTTGAATGAAGTGGAATTGAGATGAAGGGAAGTAAAAGCCTAAATATTCCCTAAACATGGTTTAGATAAAATGATACAATATTCTGATACCCCTCTTTAAGGGCCCCAAATCACACAATGATTACTATCCTAAGTGATACTTCCTAAAAAAATATTCTTGCTGATCTTTAAATAAAACTTATATGAAATTGTTGCAAATTGTTGCTGAAACTTCCCTTATGAACAATGCTTAAATCTCTGAAGAATTTCATCCAAACTTTTGGACTTGTCAGAGGAAATTAAGTTGAAAAAACATTTTCCTAACATATGAGGGTAAATATGCTATACTTGAAGGATTAAGAAATAATCCTCTTCATGTAACCCTGAGTTGCAAATGATTGGTATTGATTTCTAGAGGTCTCTGAAAGTTATTTGTAATCATCTAGTTTACTGCTATCATAAACAGAAGCAAGACAGCCATGGTTAGGCAGAATTCTTTATAAAACTGAAACAGGAAATATTGCTTTAGCATGTCTTCCTTTTTGTCTGCTCTCTAGATTCCTGAGGGCTCCAAGTACTACCCCAGCTACTCCAGACCTAAATTCAAATACTGCATTCAGCCTTCTCTCACCTCTATGAAGACAGTCCATCCTGGCTACGGACACCCTCACTCTATTTCCTTCTTATTTAAAAGTAAACTTTATGATTCATCTCTAGAGAGCCAGGTCTATTTTCTTAGAAGATGTGGAAGTAACAACTGAATTCTTACTAAGCATTAATGACTATAAATTATAGGTTATATCCACATGACCCATTTCATCTTAGGTAAGTGAAAGTGCTTTGTTAGTATTCTTACAAAGACCACACACTAGCATTTGTCTCTAGTGAGTATTACATTTCTGATCAGGATTTAGAGAGGGTAAAGGCAGTGTTAATGCAGGAAAACTTGTGAAAGATGGATCTTGATCTGAGAGTGTTTGCTGGCCTCTTGTAACCAATACTTTTACTTACTTCACTTAATCCATCAGTCATAATATCCAAGATAGAAGTAGTAGGAAAAGATTTGACAGAATTTCAAAAAGGAGGGACCTGAGGGCCACTTAATATAATCCTGTATGCATGCATTAATTTACTTTTAAAAACTATAAGAAATGAAAGATTGGTCTTTAAAGAACACATCTACTACTTAGAAACTCATTCTTGGATGAATCGGGTCATACAATCTTTGGGCATGTAAAATTATCAGAAAATACTGATTGAAACAACACATTATTTTATTATCTTTAACGACTTTATTTATTCATCTGACAGAGACAGCAAGAGAGCACAGCATGGGGGAGCAGCAGAGGGAGAGCGAGAAGCAGGGAGCCTGGCTTGGAACTTGATCCTAAAACCCTGGGATAGATGCTTAATCGACTGAGCCACCTGAGCAACCCTATTTTTTTTTTAATTTTACTTATTTATTGAGAGAGCATGTAGGAGTGTGGAGAGCAGGAGAAGGAGAAAGAGAGAGAGACAGAGAACCTCAAGTAGATTCTGCCCAGCATGTGGAGCCATATGTGGGCTTGATCCCATAACCCTGAGATCATGGCCTGAGCCAAAACCAAGAGTCAGATGTTTAACTGACTGGGTCACTCAGGTGCCCTTAACATAGTTGTTGCTGTTTTTAATAATTTTAAGAGCTTTATGTTTTCACTTTTTATAGCAGTTTTACTTGGTGTAAAAAGACAGCCTATTTCATTTAAAAGGAATGTGCTAGCCAGTGATGGAAGATGAGGACTCACTAACTTCACAAATAAAGGGATGAGTATTTCTAAGTGATCTCTCAGGAGGCAAGTGGCAAACCTAACTGTTTTATCACCAGTGCACAGCACAGCACCCTGAGAGGGTGCACATGTACTTACTTACAGACCCAATCACCTTAAAAAAAAAAAAAGCATTTATAGCAAAACTAAAGAATTTCTATTTAGAGTACACTTATTTACAGTTTCTGTAGCTCATCATGCTTGTTTTCTATATAAAAAAACCCAGCTCTTGACTGAATCAATGCGCCTACTATTTGCCTCCATGGAAAACAGGGTCTTTTCTTTTTCTGGTCCCCCTAAGAAGCCACTGGCATCAAAGCATAGAGCTTTGCAGAAGATTTATTGGGAGGATGATTCCTGTGGTGATTTTCTCACATAAATGGATTATGTGTTTTATTTCAAAGGTACCAAAAAATCTTCTGCCACCCCTTTCTACTGTAACTCTAGAAGGTCTCCCTGAGAGAGTCATTCCCCATGCTTAATTGAAGGCTTTGCTGTTTCTGATAGGACACATAGGAGCCCCTATTCGTTGGTCTTGTTGGGTATCATTTCCTTGTCTGTGTCTAGGCATTCATTACAGTATTTGTGTTAAGGAGTCTGAGTAAGGGTGTTTCCCAGGGAGCATAGGCCGTGCTGTGTACCTGGAGTTAACTCCAAAACTGGCTACCAAGAAATGATGAGGAAGGGAGAAACACCAAGAAGAATGTGGTGGTTTCTCAAAGACAAACTTACTCCACTGCATAATTTTACCTCCAGCCTCTTCTGACTTCAGACTCTGCCAGTAGTCTCTTCTGAAAACCCATGAACCATAGTTTTGATATAATTGGTGATAATATGTGAATTCTTTGGGGGAATTTTCAAGACAACTGGAGATTTGAAATATAGGGGTGAGTCCTTGAATTTGGCTCCTGAGAGTTAAAATTATTCATCACATGCCCTATCTTTATGTGTAAATCCTCCAGTGAAACTCAAGGAAACACTAGGCAATTTGCAATTAGATTTAAGAAGACATTAATATTAAAAAAAACAGCAAATAATTAGATATCAGTAAAATAAAAGACACTCCTTTCCAAAGAAGTGATTTAGATATATATAGAGAAATGTCTTTACATTTCACATTTTCTTTTTCTTATTCACTATACAATGTTTCCAAGTTCTAGATAGCTTATAAAAGTATAAATAAAAGGGAGAGGTGTTGATAAAATAGAATATACAATAACTGAACAACAAAAAAAGAAACAATGTTTTTTCATGGTCTGGATTTCTTATTATGAATACTACTGTACAATATAACTATAATTTTTAAAAGCCTCAACAAATTAAATGTCAGTCATGATTCGATAATACATCTGTGGCTATTAGCAACAATAGCTGAGGTTAATGAAACTTAACATCAGGGAAAAGCTGAAAAGAACAAATGTACTTGATTCTTCCATAAAACAGAACTCCAGGAAGAGATGAGTCACAACTCTAGGAAGAGTTCCAATAAGCTCTAGATCTTTGGGTTTTGCTAGGTTTTGTGTTTTAGTTCATATAATTTATAACTGAGCAGAGAAGGGAATAAGACCTAATCACTCAAGGCAATGATTCTGCCTCTGAGTTCTCACACCATGTAATGGATTCTCATTATCTCTTGAATTTTTTATTAATAAATAAAATATGCACAGAAGTACACCTGGCAGATCTTGCACATCTTGTAAGTTTTCACAAAGCAAACACTTGTACCTATCAACCACATCAAGCAACAGAACATTACCAGCACCTCAGAAGCCCTTCCTGTCACCTTTCTGTCCCTATTCCCCTTCCAGGATAACCACTCCAGGAGCTTTTTAAATATCATATATCAGTATGGCCTATTTTTGAACTTTATTTAAATAGGTTCATATAATATACACAATTTTGTGTCTCACTTTTGGGATCAACATTGTTGATCCTATCTTCCTCTGTGTTAGCCATTCAAAAAATTGTTAGACTTTATTATAAAAAATGGTTCATATTTTGTCTCTGTAATTTCTTAGACTGGATTTCTATCATGTCAAGAAAACATTTCAGATTTTCAATTTCATTTGTAAAGCAAGTAGATTATATTCCTCAAATTCATATAACTGGATATACCAACGTCCAATACCTCAAAACTCTCTCTTCCATCCATCTTTATTACTTTTATTATGTTGCCTATATAATTTTTAATGATGCATGAAAAATTAGATACAAAAATATAAGCAGAAATTGGAATCTCTAAGGAAGGACGTGAAACTGGGAAATGAAACCCATGCTTACTGACTGATCTCTGTTTCTCTCCTATTCAGGTAACAAGATACGTTCCTCCCAAAGTCAATGAATGAGACAAATCATTCCTGGGTGACCGAGTTTGTGTTGCTGGGGCTCTCTAATTCGCAGGAGCTCCAGCCTTTCTTGTTTCTCATATTTTCACTACTTTACCTAGCAATACTGCTGGGAAACTTTCTTATCATCCTCACTGTAACCTCAGATTCCCGCCTTCATACCCCCATGTACTTTCTGCTTGCGAACCTCTCTTTTATAGATATATGCGTTGCCTCTTTTGCTACCCCCAAAATGATTGCAGACTTTCTGGTTGAGCACAAGACTATTTCGTTTGATGCCTGCCTGGCCCAGATTTTCTTTGTTCACCTTTTCACTGGCAGTGAAATGGTGCTCCTTGTATCCATGGCTTATGACCGTTACGTTGCTATATGCAAACCTCTCCACTACATGACAATAATGAGTCGTCGTGTGTGTGTTATACTTGTTCTCATCTCCTGGCTTGTGGGTTTCATCCATACTGCTAGCCAGTTGGCATTTACTGTTAACTTGCCTTTTTGTGGCCCAAATCAGGTAGACAGTTTTTTCTGTGACCTCCCTCTAGTGACAAAGCTGGCCTGCATAGACACTTATGCTGTCAGCCTACTTATAGTTGCAGACAGCGGCTTTCTTTCCACGAGCTCCTTTCTCCTCTTGGTTGTCTCCTACACTGTGATACTTATCACCGTCAGGAACCGCTCCTCTGCTAGCATGGCAAAGGCCCGCTCCACACTGACTGCTCATATCACTGTGGTCACATTGTTCTTTGGACCATGCATCTTCATCTATGTGTGGCCCTTCAGCAGTTATTCTGTTGACAAGGTCCTTGCTGTGTTTTACACCATCTTTACTCCCATCTTAAACCCGGTTATTTACACTCTAAGGAACAAAGAAGTGAAGGCAGCTATGGCAAAACTGAAGAGTCGGTACCTGAAGCCTGGTCAGGTTTCTACTGTCATAAGAAATGTTCTTTTCTGGGAAACAAAGTAAACTTATACAATGTAACTACTGTAGCCTTGACTCTAGACAATTACAAATGGAATAACTATGATGTTAAAGTAGATCATTTTGACCAGAAGAAAGGGTGGATCAACTTGATTGAAAGAGTAATTATAATAATAAAACCCAAAGATTGGACCTTACTGATATTTAGAATCTCTAGCCTTATTTGTGTGTCCTATATCTATTTCATACTTTTTTATTTAAAATTTTTTTAATATACAGCCCTTGAATATATTGATAAATGGCATTTACTCATATATAATAAATAAACTGTACCTCTTTTTCTCAAAACTCAGATGCCAATTATGGAGTAATAGGTATATTTACCTATACAATAGAGAAAATAGATCTGTTTACATATACATGACACACCTAGATAAGACTGCATTTCACACAGTGCTAGGTAAATGAACACATGAAGCCAATTCTATTATTGGTGTTAATGTTACAGTAACATGTAAAATAGCAAGGCTATCCAGCAAAGGCATTTATAGTCAACACTTTCACAAATCCTTCTTCAATGTTGCTTCTTAATACATATTATTCATGGAACCAACTAGCTGAATAAATTTATTCACCAGAGTGTGCTGCATTTAGTTGGGGGTAATTTCTGTTTATTTTTATAAACAGATTGTATTTACTTATTTGAGAGAGGGAGAAAGAGTCCAGCATGAGCAGGGAGAAAGGCAGAGGTAGAGAGAAAGAGAGAAGCAGAATCTCTGCTGAGCAGGGAACCCAAATGCAGGGCTAGATACCAGGCCTCAAGGATCATGACCTGACCCAAAGGCAAATGCCTAACCCAATGAGCTACCAGGGACCCCTTAATTTATGTTTAATACTGATAAAATAATCTGGAGAGCTTCATAGATGAGTTATTTACCACTTATCATCTTGATTATGGGAGTCTGAAAGCTCATATAAAACACACTATCTCTCCATAGGTATTCATAATTCCTGTCTTTTCAGATAAGGTAGTTTTTTACATATCAATAGTTGGTAGAAATACTCATTTTCCTATGTGGACTTAGCTATAATTTTATTTTTATATTGCATAATGCAGGTCCAGAAAATGACAGAACCCTATTTCAAGAACTTTGGGGTAGCAATGAAATGCCTCCTCCATGATCACTCATGAAAATAAGAATTTCTAGGAATCCTCATTATAACTTATTTTAGACTTTTACTCTATTTTTATATTCACATTTTACTATATTCACATTTTTCCTATATTTTTCTATTGTATTCTATTTTAATAATCTGTTATAATGTTACCTGTTTTCTAGACTCCAATCTTTACAATCTCCTAAAGGAATTCTACAACTATTATTACTGAAAGAAAAATTAAGTTCTCACTTTTGAAATAGAGGGTACCAATTTATTATTGACCTAAAGGCAAAAGCAATTCCAAGAGGGACATTTATAGTGATACAGGGCTACATACAGAAAGTAAAAAAGTCTCTGTGCTATTCCTTATGTTCCACATAGGAGTGAAATTGTATGATAATTTTCTTCCTCTGCTTGACTTATTTCACTTAATATAATCCCCTTGGGGTTGGGGAGATTGGGTAACTGGATAATGGGTATTAATGGGGGCACATGTTGTGATGAGCACTGGGTGTTATATGCAACTAATGAATCACTGAACACTACATCAAAAACCAATGATGTACTACATGTTGGATAACTGAACATAGCAATAATAAAAAAAAGTAGAAAACCATCAAATAAACAATCTAACCTTACACCTAAAAGCAGAACACCAAAGGCCAAAGTTAACAGAATAAAGGAAATAATAAATATTAGAGTAGAAATAAATGAAATACAGAGTAAAAAAAAAATAGAAATGTTCAATGAAACCAAGAGCTAGTTCTTTGAAAAGATAATTAAAATTGGTAGATATATAGCCAGACTAATCAAGAAAAAAGAACACAAATAAATGAAATCAGAAATGAAAGAACAGTATCAGCTGATACTACAGAAATACACAGGAGTATAAGAGGATACTATAAAAAATTATATGCTAACAAATTGGATGGACAAGAATAAATGGATACATCCCCAACAAACATATACTGAAAATCCTAAAAACATTTTCCAATGATGAAACAGGAAGAAATTAAAAACCTGAACAACTAGTAGTAACAAAATCAAATCAACAACCCCAAAATTCCCAACAAATAAAAGCACAGGACTTGATGGATTCACAGGGAAATTATAACAAATATTTATAGAACAGTTAATAGTGAGGTGCCTGGCTGGCTGAGCTGGTTAAGTACCAACTCAGGTCATGATCTCAGGGTTATGAGACAGAAACCACACTGGGCTCCATGCTGCACATTGAATCTGCTTAAGATTCTTTCATCCTCTTTCTCTCCCCCTCTCTAAAAAAGATAATAAAAAAAATAAGGAACAGATAATACGTGATACATTGCATCAACAAGAGAAATGAGAAAAACCATTCTATTACTTCAAAAGGTGGAGAAAAGGCATTTGATGAAGTACAATATCCATTCATGATAAAAACCCTCAACAAAGTAGGTTTAGAGGAAGCATACTTCAACATAATAAAGGCCATATACGAAAGGACCCATACCTAACATCATACTCAATGGTAAAACCTGTGAGCTCTCCTTCTGAGATCAGGGATAAGACCAGGATGTTTGCTTTCACCCCTTTTATTCTTCATAGAACTAGAAGCCCTAGCCATAGCAATCAGACAAGAAAAAAAAAAAAAAAGGCAACCATACTGGTAAAGAAGTTGTCCAACTGTCACTATTTGAAAATGACATGATCTACATACAGAAAACCCTAAAGACTCTACCAAAAGAAACAAAACAAATGAACAAAGAAAAAAAAGAGACAAACAAAAACCATATTCATAAATATAGAGAATAAGTCAATGGTTACCAGAGAGAGGTGGGTGGGGCAATGGGTGAAACAGTAAAGAGGATTAAGAGTACACTTAACCATGAAGAACACTCAGTAATGAATAGAATGTTGAATCACTATATTGTACACCTGAAACTAATATACCACTATATGTTAATTATACTGTAGTTAAAATATAAGAAGAGAAAATAGTTAACATCTCTTCTCAAATTAATTAAAAAAAAAGATGAAGAACTAGAAGAAGCTTCCAAATTCATTCTACAAGGCCAAACTAGACAGACTCCACAATAAAAAGCAAACTACAGGCCAAAATCCCTCATTTACACAGATGCAAAAATCCTTAACAAAATATTAGCAAACGAAATCCAAAAATACATAAAAAAAATCATTCACCATGATTAGGTGGGACTTATTCTGGGGATGCAAGGATGGTCTAGTATTTGTAAATCAACCAACATAATACACCATATCAAAAAAGGGAAGATAAGAATCATACAATCATCTTAATAGAAGCAGGAAAATGACAGTATATCATCCATTCATGACAAAAATCCTTAATGGGCACCTGGGTGATTCAGTTGGTTGGGTGCCTGATTCTTGGTTTTGGCACAAGTCATGAAAGAAGAAATAAGCATAATGATGGCAGTGTCATAGCCTAAAAACATTAGGGATACCTTTTTCAGTATGCTATGTACACCCAATCCATTTTCCTTTGCTTTCTTTTTCCAAAAACAGCTTTACTGAGGTATGACTGGCATACAAGAGATGGTGGGGATTAAGAAGTGCACTTGTGTGATAAGCACTGCATATTGTACAGAAGTGCTGAATCTCTATATTGTATACCTGAAACTAATACCACATTGTAAGTTAATTGGAGTTTAAATAAAAACTTAAAAAGTTATCCATTTTTAAGTGTACCTCTTGATATCAGAAACAAGTCTAAATCCTTGAAGTCATCATCCCTTTAACCCAAGAATGTCACCTGGATGAAGTGAATACCTGCTTTAATTCCTTCCTCAAACAGCAATAAGCATGTGATATTCAGCAAGATGGCCATCAAAAATGCTCCTATTATAACATTTTATTTATACCAACATATCACAATTAAAAAACCCTAGTATACAAATGCTAAAAAATAAAGGGTGACAAATTTATCAAATCATTAAAATATGGTTTTCAAAGAGTTACATATGAAAATGTGAACATTATTCTTCATGTAGCAATAGATGGAAAATGAACCAAAAGCTTCAAAAACATTACTAACAATTTAGACACAATAAAGCCTTTTCTTACTTGTCTCTTGTTTTCCTTAATTTAAAGAACATTATTAGGATTTTTAACCATAATTATTATAATAAATGTATTAACTCTACCCTCCCTTTTATGTCATATTCCACAATTGGCCTATTTTTGTATCCTTTTCTCAACAATTTATTTCTCATCCATTTCTCTAGTCCTGAACCAACATTTCAAATGTCTTGGAGAAATAATATTTCACAATATATGTTACAAATATTTAGTTTTAAAAGATTATATCAAGATTTGACAAATTGAAAGAAATAATCAAATGTTTCACTTGAAAATGTGGTATAAGATAATCTTGAAGAGACTATCTTGTTTCAACAAAACAAGAAACAGATGATTATGCTGTGACTCATATGGCTTTAAAAACTGTGAAACACATACAAATATGCTAAAAGTGCTTGTGGAGCTTTTACTTCAGAGTAGTTATTTGGAGGCGCCTGGGTGGCTCAGTGGGTTAAAGCCTCTGCCTTCTGCTCAAGTCATGATCCTAGGATCCCAGGATCAAGCCCCACATTGGGCTCTCTGCTCAGCAGGGAGCCTGCTTCCTCCTCTCTTTCTGCCTAATTGTGATTTCTGTCTATCAAATAAATAAATAAAATCTTTTTTTTTTAAAAAGGGACATGGTTTCACTTATTTGTGGAGCATAAAAATTAGAATGGAGGACAAGGGGAGATGGAGAGGAGAAGGGAGTTGAGGGAAACTGGAAGGGGAGGTGAACCATGAGAGACTATGGATCTGAAAAACAATCTGAGGGTTTTGAAGGGGTGGGGGTGGGAGGTTGGGGGAACCAGGTGGTGGGTATTAGAGAGGGCACGGATTGCATGGAGCTCTGGGTGTGGTGCAAAAACAATGAATACTGTTATGCTGAAAAAAAAAAAAGGGGGTGGCTTAGTTGGTTTAATCGGATGCCTTCAGCTCAGGTCATGATCCCAGGATCCTGGGATTGAGTCCTGCACCGGGCTGCTTGCTCAGCAGGGAGCCTGCTTCCCCCTCTGCCTGCTTTGACTGCTGCTCCCTCTGCTTGTGCTCTCTCTCTGACAAATAAATAAATAAAAATAATAATAATAAAAAGTTACCTTAAAAAAATCTTTAAAAAACAGTAGTTATTTGGAACTTGCATATGATTTCAGTCTTAACAAATTCCTATTAAAATGTCCAAATAAATTCAAAAGTTCTAAACATAACCTGCACTGAAAAATAATATAAACACCCAGAGGAGTAATTTTTGTGACCATGGATTAGAGAATTGTTTCTTATACTTGACACCAAAAGCAATAGCACCATTATGTATTTAATCCAAAGGATACAAAGAACTCAAACTCAACAACCGAAAAACAGGTAATCAGGTCAAAAAATGGGCAGAAGACATGAACAGACACTTCTCCAAAGAAGACATACAAATGGCTAACAGACATATGAAAACTCTTCATCATCACTAGCCATCAGGGAAGTTCAAATTAAAACCACATTGAGATATGACCTTATACCAGTTAGAATGGCCAAAATCAACAGGACAGGAAACAAGTGTAGGGGAGGATGTGGAGAGGATGTGGAGAGGACCTTTCCCACTGTTGGTGGGAATGCAAGTTGGTGCAGCCACTTTGGAAAACAGTGTGGAGATTCCTCAAAAAATTAAAAATAGAGCTACCCTATGGCCCCACAATTGCACTACTGGGTATCTACCCCAAAGGTACAGATGTAGTGAAAAGAAGAGCCATATATACCCCAATGTTCATAATAGCAACGTCCACAATAGCCAAACTGTGGAAAGAGCTGAGATACCCTTCAAAAGACAAATGGATAAAGAAGATGTGGTCCATATATACAATGAAATCTTACACAGCCATCAGAAAGGATGAATACCCAACTTTTGTATCAACATGAATGGGACTGGAGGAGATTATGCTGCATGAAATAAGTCAAGCAGAGAAAGTCAATTATCATATGGTTTAATTTACTTGAGGAGTATAAGGAATAACATGGAGGACATTAGGAGAAAGATAGGAAAAGTGAATTGGGGGAAATCGGAGGAGGAGACGAAAGATGAGAGACTGTGGATTCTGAGAAACAAACTGAGGGTTATGGAGGGGAGGAAGGTGGAGGTATGGGTGAATCTGGTGGTAGGTATTATGGAGGGTATATATTGCATGGAGCACTGGGTGTGGTGCATAAACAATGAATCTTGGAACACTGAAGAAAATAAAAGATGTTAAGAAAATAAAGAGATGCAAAGGCTTAAAAAAAAAGAACAAAACAAAACAAAACAAAAAACAAAGGATACAAAAATAATGATTCAAAGGGACACATGCCCCTCAATTTTTACAGCAGCAGTGTCCTCAATTGCCAAAATATGGAAAGAGCCCAGATGTCCACTGATGGATGAATGGATAAAGATGATGTGACATATATAGAATGGAATATTATTATTTAGCCATCAAAAAGAATGAAATCTTGCCATTTGCAACAACATGGGTGAAACTAGAGGGTATTTTGTGAAGCGAAGTAAGTCATTCAGAGAAAGACAACTACTATATGATTTCACTCATGTGAAATTTGTGGAATTTAAGAAACAAAACAGATTAACATACGGGAAGGGAAGGAAAAATAAGATAAGGTAAGAACACAGAGGCAAACCAAAGAGACTCTTAACTATGGGGAACAAACTGAAAGGTTTTGGAGGGGATGTGGTTGGGGGGATGGGATAATTGGCTAATGAGCATTAAGGAGGCCATAAGGATGGGAAACTGAGCACTTAGTGTTATATGCAACTGGTCAATCACTAAACTCTACCCTGAAACTAATAATACATATTGGTTAACTAACTTGAATTCAAATAAAAATAAATTTAAAAACATATTTAAAAACTACAAAAAAAGTCAAAACTTCAAAGGATATATTCAAGAAAGCAAAAAGCCTACAGATTAGGAGAAAATAATTGCAGATTACATATCTGATAAGGGACTTATGTCTAAAATATGTTATTTATACTTTCTACAATTCAACAATAAAAAGACAAATAACTCAATTTAAGTGCTCAAAGGATTTGAATATATATTTCCTGAAAGAATACAAACAAATATTATGTCTCCATCAGAAAGGATGAATACCCAAATTTGTAGCAACATGGACAGGACTGGAAGAGATTATGCTGAGTGAAATAAGTCAAGCAGAGAGAGTCAATTATCATATGGTTTTACTTATTTGTGGAGCATAACAAATAGCATGGAGGAAAGGGGAGTTAGAGAGGAGAAGGGAGTTGAGGGAAATTGGAAGGAGAGGTGAACCATGAGAGACTATGGACTCTGAAAAACAATCTGAGGGTTTTGAAGGGGCGGGGGTGGGAGGTTGGGGGAACCAGGTGGTGGGTATTGAAGAGGGCACGGATTGCATAGACCACTGGGTGTGGTGCAAAAACAATGAATACTGTTGCACTGAAAATAAATTTAAACAAGTTTAAAAAATAAAGGGGATGATATCAGCATTTCCCCATGGAGGATGATATTTGCCGTGGGTTTTTCAGATAGATTTTATGAAGTTGAGGAATGTTCCTTCTATCCCTATATTTTGAATCGTTTTAATGAGGAATGAATGCTGTATCTTGTCAAATGCTTTTTCTGCATCAATTGAGAGGACCATGTGGTTCTTCACACTTCTTTTATTGATTTGTTCTATCACATTGATTTGCAAATGCTGAATCACCCTTGCATCCCATGGATAAATCCCACCTGGTCATGGTGGATAATCTTTTTAATGTACTGTTGTATCCTATTAGCTAGGATCATGTTGAGAATCTTGGCATCCATATTCATCAGGGATATTGGTCTGAAATTCTCCTTTTTGGTGGGGTCTTTGCCTGGTTTGGGGATCAGGGTAATGCTGGTTTCATAAAAAGAGTCGGGAAGTTTTACTTCTGTTTCTACTTTTTGAAACAGCTTCAGGAGAATAGGTATTATTTCTTCTTTGAATGTTTGGTAGAATTCTCCAGGGAATCCGTCAGGTCTTGGGCTCTTGTTTTTTGGGAGGTTTTACGATCACTGCTTCAATCTTGTTCCTAGATATTGGTCTTTTCAGGTTGTCAATTTCTTCCTGATTCAGTTTTAGAAGTGTATAGGTTTCCAGGAATGCATCCATTTCATCTAGGTTGCTTAACTTACTGGCACATAACTGTTGATAATAATTTCTGATGACTGTTTCTGTTTCCTTGAGGTTAGTTGTGATCTCTCCCTTTTCATCCATCATTTTATTAATTTGGGTCCTCTCTCTTTTCTTTTGGATTAGTTTGGTCAATGGTTTATTGATCTTATTGATTCTTTCAAAAAACCAGCTTCTAGTTTCATTGATGTGTTCTACTGTATCTCTAGTTTCTGTCTCATTGATCTCTGCTCTAATCTTGATTATTTCCCTTCTTGTGTGTGGAGTTGGCTTAATTTGTTGTTAATTCTTCAGGTCTTTAAGGTGTAGAGACAGCTGATGTATTCTGGACTTTTCAATTTTTTTTTTTTTTAAAGGAGAAAAAAACCCCGACATTTTATTACATGCACAAGAAGACCCAATGAAATTGAGCCCTAAGGAAATGACCAAGGCAGACAGTTTTTATACATTTTAAACAAAGAGACAATAAATTTGTAAAGAATTAACAGAGTAATGAAAGAGGTATTTGGGAGTTTTTTTTTTGTTTTTTTTTTTTTTTTTTTTTTTTTTTTGAGGGAGGCTTGGATTACTATGTATTTCTCCCTTAGGACTGCCTTTGCCATATCCCATAAGTTTTGGACTGAAGTGTTTTCATTCTCATTGGTTTCCATGAATTATTTAAGTTCTTCTTTGATTTCCTGGTTGATCCCAGATTCTTAGGCAGGGTGGTCTTTAGCTTCCAAGTAATTGAATTCCTTCCAAACTTTTACTTGTGGTTGACTTCTAGTTTCAAAGCACTGTGTTCTGAGAAGACTCCACCCCCAAACTGCTAGAACTCACACAGCAATTCAATAATGTGGCAGGATTCAAAATCAATGTACAGAAATCAGTTGACCATAGAGTTGAGGGTCTATTTCTGGGCTCTCTATTCTGTTCCATTGATCTATGTGTCTGTTTTTGTGCCAGTACCATGCTGTCTTGAGGATGACAGCTTTGTAATAGAGCTTGAAGTCCGGAATTGTGATCACTCCTTAGTGATTCGGGGTCTCTTCTGGTTCCATACAAATTTTTGGATTATTTGCTCCAGTCTTTAAAGAATACCAGTGGAATTTTGATCACAATTGTGATGCCACCAACTTTGGCTTTCTTTTTCAATATTCCTTTGGCTATTCGAGGTCTTTTCTGGTTCCATATAAATTTTAGGATTATTTGTTCCATTTCTTTGAAACAAATGGATGGTACTTTGATAGGAATTGCATTAAATGTGTAGATTGCTTTAGGTAGCATAGACATTTTCACAATATTTATTCTTCCAATCCAGGAGCATGGAACATTTTCCATTTCTTTGTGTCTTCCTCAATTTCTTTCATGAGTACTTTATAGTTTTCTGAGTATAGATTCTTAGTCTCTTTGGTTAGGTTTATTCCTAGGTATCTTATAGTTTTGGGTGCAATTGTAAATGGGATGGACTCCTTAATTTCTCTTTCTTCTGTCTTGTTGTTGGTGTAGAGAAATGCAACTGATTTCTGTGCATTGATTTTATATCCTGACACTTTACTGAATTCCTGTACAAGTTCTAGCAGTTTTGGAGTGGAGTCTTTTGGGTTTTCCACATAGAGTATCATATCATCTGCGAAGAGTGATAGTTTGACTTCTTCTTTGCCGATTTGGATGCCTTTAATTTCCTTTTGTTGTCTGATTGCTGAGGCTAGGACTTCTAGTACTATGTTGAATAGCAGTGGTGATAACGGACATCCCTGCCGTGTTCCTGACCTTAGCGGAAAAGCTTTCAGTTTTTCTCCATTGAGAATGATATTTGCGGTGGGTTTTTCATAGATGGCTTTGATAATATTGAGGTATGTGCCCTCTATCCCTACACTTTGAAGAGTTTTGATCAGGAAGGGATGCTGTACTTTGTCAAATGCTTTTTCAGCATCTATGGAGAGTATCATATGGTTCTTGTTCTTTCTTTTATTAATGTGTTGTATCACATTGATTGATTTGCGGATGTTGAACCAACCTTGCAGCCCTGGAATAAATCCCACTTGGTCGGGGTGAATCATCCTTTTAATGTACTGTTGAATCCTATTGGCTAGTATTTTGTCGAGAATTTTTGCCTCTGTGTTCATCAAGGATATTGGTCTGTAGTTCTCTTTTTTGTTGGGATCCTTGTCTGGTTTTGGGATCAAGGTGATGCTGGCCTCATAAAATGAGTTTGGAAGTTTTCCTTCCATTTCTATTTTTTGGAACAGTTTCAGGAAAATAGGAATTAGTTCCTCTTTAAATGTTTGGTAGAATTCCCCCGGGAAGCCATCTGGCCCTGGGCTTTTTGTTTGTTTGGAGATTTTTGATGACTGTTTCAATCTCCTTACTGGTTATGGGTCTGTTCAGGCTTTCCATTTCTTCCTGGTTCAGTTGTGGTAGTTTATATGTCTCTAGGAATGCATCCATTTCTTCCAGATTGTCAAATTTGTTGGCGTAGAGTTGCTCATAGTATGTTCTTATAATTGTCTGTATTTCTTTGGTGTTCGTTGTGATCTCTCCTCTTTCATTCATGATTTTATTTATTTGGGTCCTTTCTCTTTTCTTTTTGATAAGTCTGGCCAGGGGTTTATCAATCTTATTAATTCTTTCAAAGAACCAGCTCCTAGTTTCGTTGATTTGTTCTATTGTTTTTTTGGTTTCTATTTCATTGATTTCTGCTCTGATCTTTATGATTTCTCTTCTCCTGCTGGGTTTAGGGTTTCTTTCTTGTTCTTTCTCCAGCTCCTTTAGGTGTAGGGTTAGGTTGTGTACCTGAGACCTTTCTTGTTTCTTGAGAAAGGCTTGTACCGCTATATATTTTCCTCTCAGGACTGCCTTTGTTGTGTCCCACAGATTCTGAACCGTTGTGTTTTCATTATCATTTGTTTCCATGAATTTTTTCAATTCTTTAATTTCCTGGTTTACCCATTCATTCTTTAGAAGGATGCTGTTTAGTCTCCATGTATTTGGGTTCTTTCCAAATTTCCTCTTGTGATTGAGTTCTAGCTTCAGAGTATTGTGGTCTGAAAATATGCAGGGAATGATCCCAATCTTTTGATACTGGTTGAGACTTGATTTAGGACCGAGGATGTGATCTATTCTGGAGAATGTTCCATGTGCACTAGAGAAGAATGTGTATTCTGTTGCTTTGGGATGAAATGTTCTGAATATATCTGTGATGTCCATCTGGTCCAGTGTGTCATTTAAGGCCTTGATTTCCTTGTTGATCTTTTGCTTGATCTGTCCTTTTCAGTGAGGGGAGTGTTAAAATCCCCTACTATTATTGTATTCTTGTCGATGTGTTTCTTTGATTTTGTTATTAATTGGTTTATATAGTTGGCTGCTCCCATGTTAGGGGCATAGATATTTAAAATTGTTAGATCTTCTTGTTGGACAGTTCCTTTGAGTATGATATAGTGTCCTTCCTCATCTCTTATTGTAGTCTTTGGCTTAAAATCTAATTGATCTAAGGATTGCCACTCCTGCTTTCTTCTGATGTCCATTAGCATGGTAAATTATTTTCCACCCCCTCACTTTAAACCTGGAGGTGTCCTCGGGTTTAGGATGACTTTCTTGTAGGCACATATAGATGGGTTTTTTTTTTTATGCATTCTGATACCCTGTGTCTTTTGATTGGGGCATTTAGCCCATTAACTATCAGGGTAACTATTGAGAGATATGAATTTAGTGCCATTGTCTTGCCTGTAAGGTGACTGTTATTGTATATTGTTTCTGTTCCTTTCTGATCTACTACTTTTAGGGTCTCTCTTTGCTTAGAGGACCCCTTTCAATATTTCCTGTAGAGCTGGTTTGGTATTTGCAAATTCTTTCAGTTTTTGTTTGTCCTGGATGCTTTTAATCTCTCCTTCTATTTTCAATGATAGCCTAGCTGGATATAGTATTCTTGGCTGCATGTTTTTCTCATTTAGTACTCTGAATATATCATGCCAGCTCTTTCTGGCCTGCCAGGTCTCTGTGGATAAGTCTGCTGCCAATCTAATATTTTTACCATTGTACGTTACGGACTTCTTTTCCCGGGCTGCTTTCGGGATCTTTTCTTTGTTACTAAGACTTGTAAATTTTACTATTAGGTGACGGGGTGTGGACCTATTCTTATTGATTTTGAGGGGGGTTCTCCGCACCTCCTGGATTTTGATGCTTGTTCCCTTTGCCATATTGGGGAAATTCTCTCCAATAATTCTCTCCAACATACCTTCTGCTCCCCTCTCTGTTTCCTCTTCTTCTGGAATCCCAATTATTCTAATGTTGTTTCGTCTTATGGTGTCACTTATCTCTCGAATTCTCCCCTCGTGGTCCAGTAGCTGTTTGTCCCTCTTTTGCTCAGCTTCTTTATTCTCTGTCATTTGGTCTTCTATATCGCTAATTCTTTCTTCTGCCTCATTTATCCTAGCAGTAAGAGCCTCCATTTTTTATTGCACCTCATTAATAGCTTTTATGATTTCAACTTGGTTAGATTTTAGTTCTTTTATTTTTCCAGAAAGAGCTTTTATATCTCCCGAGAGGGTTGCTTTAATATCTTCCATGCCTTTTTCAAGCCCGGCTAGCACCTTGAGAATCGTCATTCTGAACTCTGTATCAGACATCTTACCAATGTCTGTATTGATTAGGTTCCTAGCTTTTGGTACTGCTTCTTGTTCTTTTTTTTGTTGTGAATTTTTCCGCCTTGTCATTTTGTCCAGATAAGAGTATATGAAGGAGCAAGTAAAATACTAAAAGGGTGGCAACAACCCCAGGAAAATATGCTTTAACCAAATCAGAAGAGATCCCAAATTGTGGGGGGGGGGGAGAAAGGGGATAAAAAGGGGTTCAGAAAGAAAAAAAAAGAAACTATTAAAAAAAGAAAGCCACTAAAGAAAAAAATATAAAAAAGGAAAAAAAAAATATATATATATATATTAGATAAACTATTTTAAAAACTTTAAAAAAGAAAACGGTAAAAGTTAAAAAAATTTAGAAGAAGAGAAAAAAAATAGAAAAAAAAATTAAATTAACTGCAAGGCTAAAGAATCATGGGGAGAAAGCCATGAGCTCTGTGCTTTGCTTTCTCCTCATCTGGAATTCTGCCACTCTCCTTGGTATTGAAACTGTACTCCTGGGTAGGTGAACTTGGTCCTGGCTGGGTTTCTCGTTGATCTTCTGGGGGAGGGGCCTGTTGTAGTGATTCTCAAGAGTCTTTGCCCCAGGCGGAGTTGCACCGTCCTTACCCGGGCCCGGGCTGAGTAAAACGCTCGGGTGCTGGGTTTGCTTTCGGGAGCTTTTGTTCCCTGAGCGCTTTCCGTAGAGCTCTGGAAGACGGGAATGAAGATGGCGGCCTCCCGGTCTCCGGCCCGGAGGAGCCGAGAGCCCGGGGCCCCACTCCTCAGTGCGCCCTCAGAGAACAGTGCCCAATGACTCCCGTCACCCTGGCCTCCAGCCGCACTCCAAGCTGACCGAGCCTGCGACCAGTTCAAGGTAACCCCGAGTTTAGAGCTTACTCCTTGGCTCTGTCTCTGTAGCCGGCTTCCCCATTCTAATACCGGTAAGCTCTGCGACACTCAGACACCCCCGATCCTTCTGTGACCCTGTGGGACCTGAGGCCGCGCTGACCCCGCCTGGGCTTCACCCCAGTTAAGCCTCTGGAGCGATGTCCCTCACGGAACAGACTTTTAAAAGTCCTGATTTTGTGCTCCGTCGCTCTGCTGCTCGCCGGGAGCCGGCCCCTCCCCCTGCGGTCTATCTTCCCGTCGCTTTGGATTCACTTCTCCGCCAGTCCTACCTTTCAGATAGTGGTTGATTTTCTGTTTCTAGAATTGCTGTTCTTCTTCTCTTCAATCTCCCGTTGGATTTGTAGGTGTTTGCAATCTTTAGATAAGCTATTTAGCTGATCTCCTGCTACCTGAAGTAGTCTCAGCCTGCTACTTCTCCGCCATCTTGACTCCTCCCCCATGTGTCGGAGACCCCACTCTTAAAGGGACAGCAGAACAAATAGCCCCACTGAGACACAGCTCAGAGGCAGCAGTTTAAAAACTGCCTGGAGTATATGGAAAGATTTATTTCTTCCTCTGAGAGCATGTATTGGAGGGGCAAGGGATCTTTAGAAGACTTGTCTGAGAACCAAAGAGTAGGCTGGCACCATTTACGTCCCCTACACCCTAGCTTAGATACAAGGACAACTGCAGGAATCAGCACAGTTCCAACACTTTCCCCAGCTTGCTAACAGTGTGCCTCACCCTGGAACACTTCTGCAAATCTCCCCCTTCCATTCCAGCTGGCTTTGGTAGGACTTTTTCCAGGTGGTTACATGGCCCCTCACACAGCTGATCACCGTGGATCTTCTGAAAGAGAGATGATATTTGCAAATGACAGGGTAGGTATCCAAAAATATATAAAGAACTCATACAACTGAACACCAAAAATCCCCATAAAATAACACTTAAGAATGGGCAGAAGACATAAAAAGACATCTCTCCAAAGAAGATATACAGATGGCAAACAGACATATGAAAAGATGCTCAACAGTTGTCATCATCAGGGAAATGCAAATCAAAACCACAATGAGGTATCACCTCACACCTGTCAGAATGACTAAAAGCAAAAACACAAGAAACAACAAATGTGGTTTTATTGGTGGGAACACAAACCAGTGCAGCTACTGTGGAAAACAGTATGAAGCTTCCTCAAAAAATTCAAAATAGAATTACTCTGTGTTTCATTAATTTCACTATGGAGTATTTACCCAAAGAATACAAAACCACTAATTCAAAAAGACATATACATCCTTATGTTTATTGCAGCATTATTTATGATAGTGAAGATATGGAAGCAACCCATGTCCATGTCCATCAATAGATGAATTGATAAAATGTGGTATATATATTTAATGCAATTTTATTCCTCAACCATAAAAAAGAATGCAACATTGTCATTTGCAATAACGTTGGGGGAGGGAAAGAGGGTATAATGCTAAGTGAAAAAAAGTCAGAGAAAGATAATACCATAGACTCCACTCATACGTATAATTTAAGAAACAAAACAAATGAACAAAGAAAAACAAAAGGGACAAACCAAGAAACATATCTTAGTCTTTTTATTATTTGTCCCAGTCAGTGATAATATGTCTGTTTCAATTATTTTTCCAAAAATCTCTTGGTTCAAATTCTCATATTTGCAGTTTCATTTGCTTTCATTTATTTACTATATATTTTGCCAGAGATAATTATTATTACTATTAAAGTGATTACATTTACATGACTATAGTATCATTTAGTGTAGACCTTAGTTTAATTTACCATAAATTGAGAAAAGAAGTACATTGATGCTTATAGATATCACCCATTGATTAAAAATCACTTCTGCCACATTTACTACAATTTCATAATAGATTAGACGGTACAACACGAATTCTTTCAAGAATTCTATCATGCTTTTTAAATTTATTTTTTTAATAAACATATAATGTATTATTAGCCCCAGGTGTACAGGTCTGTGAATTGCCAGGTTTACACACTTCACAGCACTCACCATATCACATACCCTCCCCAATGTCCATAACCCCACTACCCTCTCCCTACCCCCCTCCCCCACCTCCGCCACCCTCAGTTTGTTTGGTGACATTGAGAGTCTCTTATGGTTTCTCTCCCTCCCAATCCCATCTTGTTTCATTTATTCTAAGAAACATACTCTTAACTATAGGGAACAAATTAATGGTTACCAGAGGGGAGGTAATTGGAGATGAATAAAACAGGTGAAGATGAAGAAGATTAAGAGTACAGTTATCATGATAAGGACTAATCAAGATTTGACAATGACATAAGCAGATTCCTCCTAAAAATGTGTTCTATGAAACAATCTATTCAGGGATATCAAAACCATAAAACTTAAAAAAATGATTATACTTTGACTCATATGACCCTATAAACTTTGTGACATATTTGTATATGCCATCAAGTGTTTGAAGAGGTTTTATTTCAAAGGAGTGATTTGGAGCTTGCATTTGACTCCTCTCTTAACAAATTCCTATAAAATAACCAAGTGGATACAAAAGTTGGAAAAAGTCATCTGCAACAAAACATAAAAATATAAATAAATGTAGTAGTAAGTTTTGTGAACATGGGTTAGGCAATGACATAACATCATATATATGTAATATCAATATCCCAAGTAACATAAATATGAGTAACAGAAGTAAAAAATGGATAAATTGGACTACATCAAAAACCAAAATTTGAAAGGACACAATTAAGAAAGTAAAAAGGCAGGAAATAGATCAAAAAAATTTTGCAAATTATATGTCTGATAAGGTACTTATATCTAGAATAAAGATCTTCTACAACTGTAAAAAGATAAAAAAACTCAATTAAAAAATGGTCAAGGATCAGAATATATATTTATTCAAAGAAGATATATAAATTGCCAATAAGCACATGAAAACATACTCAACATCATTAGGACAATGCAAATGAAAACCACAGTGGAATACCACTTCTTATCCACATGGACAACTAAAGTTAAAAAAAAAAAAAAGTAAAGAAAAAGAAAACAAGCGTTGATGAGGACACAAAGAAACTGAAATGCCCATACACTATGTTCTGGGCTGGTATGATAGTAATATGGTGCAGCCACTTTGGGAAACTGCTGGCCATTCCTCAAAATGTTAAGTACAGAGTTCACATATGACCAAGCAATTCTACTTCCCGAGATAGACCCTAGGAAAGTGAAAACATACATTCACACAAAAAAATTTTTAATGCATAACTCATAATAGACCAAAAATGGAGACAACTCAAATGTCCACAAACTATTGAATAGATAATACAAGGTGGTATATCCATATAAAGGAATGTTATTCAGCCATCAAAAGAAATGAATTACTGACATATGTTACTACTTTAATAATCCGTCTATACATTATGTTAAGTGAAAGAAGCCAGTGATAAAATGCCACATATTCTGTGATTCCATTTATACGAACTGTCCAGAATAGGTCAGTCTACAGAAGCAGAAAGTAGATTAATGGTTTCCAGGGTCTAGAGAGAGGTGAGGTTGCAAAGTGATTGCCTATGGGTACAGCATCTCTTTGTGGGATAAAGAAAATTCTGTTTGAGAATATGAGATACTAGTGTCCTTGATGTAACTGGTATAAGCAAATCTAACAATTTCTGCAAATCTAACAATTTCTCTAATTATAAGGTTATCTGGGAATCACTGGGGCTTATCTCCTACACTGTGTAACCTTACACAGTTTTCTAATATGGCCTTAAATGGTGTATTAGAAAAAACACAATCCATGGTTTATTCAAAATAGAGCTCTTAAAAAATAATTCATGAAAGTGGATATACAATGGAAAACTTATTGGCAATAATGTGGATCTACATACTAAGAGTATTTTAATTAAATCCTGGTGAGAAAGTAAGAAGAAACACAATTATAAGATAACTTCCTAAGAAGGTGAGTGCATCTTAGCTTTTTAAATACTGACACAGGAAATAAAAAGCAGCAGATTGAAAAGCACCTAGTCCAGAAGCAAGAGGGAGCAACTGACTAATTTTAAAGCTGGAGACACAGGAACCTGAAGAGACTTTATCCAGAGAAGGAAACACTGGTTGACACCATTTTTGCAACCTCATTCTGACTCGCTATGGAACGAGTACCCTGCAGGTACCATTTTTAGTGCCTTACCTCATGCCTGCTAGCATTGGAGGACATATTTCATCCACCCTGCATAGAGAGCTGGGTAAAACCAGGAAGGGTAAGAATTTGGTGTCCTGCCCCTACCACTCCCCCTAACCTCTTCAGCATTTGATATGTAAACAACAGGGCAGGGAGAGTGCCCTGAACCCTACCCCCCATGCCATGCAGAAGACAAGGTGCAACTGGAAAAACAAATGACTTAAATCATGCTCTCCCTGTGCAGTAGCCAAGTCTGAAAATGCCCAGGCAGGTGCTCCCGGCCCTGACCTCCCTGGGCAGTCCTGTGGCCCTACCACAGCTGGAAGGCACGCATAGTCCACACAGAGTGCATGGCTCATCAGAGAAGACTGTACTTTTGGCCCATGTAGAATAGCTCATACACAAGACAGTTCCTTCAAGACTAAGAGAGGTTGCTACTTCACCTAATGTATATAGACCATTGCAGAGTGACAAGCAGAATGGGGAAACAGAGGAATATGTTCCAAACCAAGGAATAAGACAAAACCCAGAAAAAAACCTTAATGAAACAGTTAAGCAACCTACTCGATAAAGAGTTCAAAGTAATAGCCATAAAGATACTCACTAATCTCAGGGAAAGAACAGATGAACACAGGAAGAACTTAAACAGTAAGCAAGAAAATGTAAGAAAGTACTAAACAGTGAAGAAAACCACCAACAAATGACAAGGCAAGCTCCAGAATGGAAGAAGATACTTATAAAACCATATCTCTAATAAGGCATTGATATCCAAAATACATAAAGAACACATACAACTTAATAATAAATAACAACCAAAAATTTTTAATAAAGGGGCAGAGGACTTGAATAAACATTTCTCCAGATGGCCAAAAGACAGAGGAAAAGATAGTAAACATCACTAGTCATCAGTGAAATGCAGATAAAAACCACAATGAGATACCACCTCACACTTGCTGGAATGGCTAGTACAAAAGAATTAAAAAGACAAGAATAACAAGTGTTGGAAAAGATATGGAGAAAAGGGAGCTCTCCTGCACTGTTGGTGGGAATGTAAATTGGTGCAGCCACTATGGAAAACATTATGGAGTTTCCTCAAAAAATTAAAAATAGAAATACTATATAATCCAGTAATTTCACTTCTGGGTATTTACCCAAAGAATACAAAAACACTAATTTGAAAAGATACAGGTACCCTGACATTCACTTCAGTATTCTTTACAATAGCCAAGATATGGAAGTAACCCAAGTGTCTATCAACAAATAAATGTATCTATAAAACAATATTACCCAGCCATAAAAAAGAATTAAATATCACCATTTGTGATAACATGGATGGACTCAAAAGGTATGATGCTAAGTGAAATAAGCCAGACAAAGACAAATACCTTATTATTTTGCCTGCATGTGAAATCTTAAAAACCACAGAAATGGGCCAAAAAGACACTCTTAAATACAGAAAACAAACTAATGATTGCCAGTGCAGTGGTCGGTGGGGGAATAGGTGTAGTAGATGGAGATTAAGAGGTTGAAATTCCCAGTTATAAGATAAATGTAATGGGGATGAAAAGTATAGCTTAAGAAATATAGTCAATAATATTGTAATAATGTATGGTGACAGATGGTGACTACATTTTTTGTGGTAAGCGTTGAGTAATAGAATTGCTGAATTAAGATGTTGTAATCTGACAGCAATATAACATCATATGTCAATTATGCATCAATAATAAAAAAAATTAAAAACAGAAACAAGGAATAGAAGCAGAAAAGTACCTCAGTATAACATCTATGAAAAGCCACAGGTTAACATTACAGTAGTGAAACACTAAAAGCTCTTTCTCCAGATCAGGAATAAGGCAAAAATGCCCATTCCCACCACTTCTTTCAACATGATATTGGAAGTACAACCCAAAGCAATTATGCAAGAAGGAGAGATAAAAAGTATCTTCTATATAGGAAAGTGAGAAATAATATTACATATTTGTACACTACATGATCTTATATGTAGAAAATCATAAAGATTTCATCAAAAACACTTTTGGAACTAATAAATTCAGCAAAGTTGCAGGACACAAAACTAACACACAAAAATCGGTTGTACTTGTGATAAGCAGTGGGTATGTATGTAAGTTTTGAATCACTAAATTTTACACTTGAAACTAATATTACACTCTGTGTTAACTAACTGGAATTTCAATAAAAACTAAAAAGAAAAATTACTTGCATTTCTATGTGCTAACAGTAAGAGTACAAAAAAGAAATTAAGAAAACAATTTCATTTACAATAGCATCAAAACAAAAACTTAGGAATAAATCTAAGCAAGGAGGTGAAAGACTTTATCCTGAAAACTATTAACATCAATAAAGAAATTAGAGACACAAATAAATTTAAATGTATCCTGCACATTCATGGATTGGAAGACTTAATATTGTTAAGATGTCCACATAACTGACAGTAAACTACAGATTCAATGTAGTATCTATGCTATGTGAATTTAGCAAACTTGCTACAACCAGTTTAGAAAATAGTGGGGAAATGTTTACAATAGCTCAAAAATATCATAAAGATGAAAAAACCTCTAACAAAAAAAATGATACAAGACCTTTCATCTCAATACGAAAATACATAACTGAGAAATTAAGTGAAGAAATTTCACCACACACAAAATTTAATTTAAAATAGATCATATTCTCAGATGTAAAAGCTAAAATATTGAGGCATCTAGTTTATAACAGAATATGTTCATGATTTTCAGAGAGATGAGTTCTTAAAACACTACTGTCTGTAACCATATATATATTTAAAAAAATTGATATTATTAAAGAACTTCTGTTTACTGAAATACACCACTAAGAGTGAAATGCTAAGTCATCAAAAAGGTTACATCATTGCAAACATATATCCAACTAAGAATTTTATTATACATTATTCAAAAAAAAACTTGTGTAAGTCAATAAAATACAGATGATCCAACTAACAACCGAGCAAACAATTTGAATGGACACTTCATGAAAAAGATTTCCAAACAAAAGGCAGAATAGCCATAAATACAGAGAGCAAACACAGTTGCCAGAGGGGAGGAGGATAGGCGGATGGGCAAAATGGGTGAATGGGGAATGGGAGACACAGGCTTCCAGTTATGGAATGAAGTAGTCATTGGGGATGGAAGGTATAGCATAGGGAATATAGTCAATGGTATTGTAACAACATTGTATGGTGACAGTAGCTACATTTGTGAGCACAGCATAACATATAGATTATCTAAACCATGATACTATACACCTGAAACTAATGTAACATTGTTAATTATATTCAAATAAAAAAAATAAAAATTTTGAGTGAAAAAAATAAAAATATTGAGCAGAAAAAAATTTCCACGTGAAAAATGTTTCACTATCATTACTTACCAAGAATATACAAATTAAAGCAGAGATACACACCTAGAAGAATGGCTAAAATACCTGTGTGTGTGTGTGTGTGTATAGATAGATACATCTATCTATCTATCTATCTATCTATATTTATTTATTTTAAAGATCTATTTATTTAAAGACAGCAAGAGAGAGAGAGTGTATAAGGGGTAGAGGGAGACAGAAATAGAGGCTTAAGCAGATCCATATGGGGCTTGATCTCACAACCCCGAGATCATGACCTGGTCCAAAATCAAGAGCTAGACACTTAGCTAACTGCATCACCTAAGAGTCCCTCAAACATACATATTTTAAAGATGGATAATTACAAGTGTTGAAGAGGATGTGGAGCCACAGAAACTCTCTTAAAATGCCGAGGGATTGTAAATTAGTAAAATCACATCTGAAGAATATCTGAGAGTTTGTAACACTAAATCTCTATCTACTCAAGGATTAAAAAGTCCCACTTAATATAATATCCAACAGAAATGAGAGTTATGTCTTTCAATAAACATGTATACAAATTGTCATAACATCTGTATTTGTATCTTCCAAAAATGAGAAACCATCCAAAAAGTCCAACAATGTCATGTGTAAGTAAATTTGATATGTTCATACAATGCAAGCAATAATACATCTCAATGGTAATAAAAGTGTACAAATACTGATAAACATAATGGTTTGGATAAATTTCACATCAAGGAATCAAATATATGGAGCACATGTATTATATAATCTCAGATGAAGTTCAAAGTTAATCAAACGTGATATAAATCATTAAAAAAGTTAACCATAAGGATTACTGACTGAGAGGATGGCATGAGGATGCCTCTTTGATGTTCTATTTTTCCATTTGGTTGGAAGTTTACATAAGTAAAAATTCAATTGATTGTAAATTTGAACTAAAAGTAAATATTCCAAATATCTGCATCATGCAATATCTTTATATCTAGAGAACTTCTGTATATTAATAATGAAAACAAACAATCAGAATATAAAGTGACAATATGAACATAAAATCTTTAGAATATGTAACTAATAAATTTTTTTTTAAATTCAAAAGTTTGTTTTAATTCATTTGATAACATTAGGATAGCCCCAATATTAAACATAACAATGGTAGTACAAAATCCTTAATAAATCACAAGCACCCGGAATTTGGAAGGATATTTTAATACTATCTTCTGACCAAGTAGAGTTTATCAAGAAGCAGTATAGTGGTTTAAGACACCAGACTGTGGAGCCAGGTTAGCCTAGGAATAGTTTAACATTATTTTTAAATTAAAAAAAATTTTTTATAAACATATAAAGTATTATTAGCCCCAGGGGTACAGGTCTGTGAATTGCTAGGTTTACACACTTCACAGCACTCACCATAGTACATACCCTCCCCAATGTCCATAACACCACCACCCTCTCCTTACACCCCTCTCCCCAGCCACCCTCAGTTTTTGTGACATTAAGAGTCTCTTATGGTTTGTCTCCCTCCTGATCCCATCCTGTTCCATTTATTCTTTTCCTACCCCCGTACCACCTCCCCACCATTGCATCTCCACTTCCTCATATCAGGGAGATCATATGATAGTTGTCTTTCTCTGATTGACTTATTTCACTCAGTATAATACCCTCTAGTTCCATCCATGTCGTCGCAAATGGCAAGATTTCATTTCTTTTGATGGCTGCATAGTATTTAATTATACATATATACACCACATCTTCTTTATCCATTCATCTGTTGATGGACATCTAGGTTCTTTCCATAGTTTGGCTATTGAGGACATTGCTGCTAGAAACATTCGGGTGCATGTGTCCCTTTGAATCTCTACATTTGTATCTTTAGGGTAAATACCCAGTAGTGCAATTGCTGGGTTGTAAGGTAGTTCTATTTTCAACTTTTTGAGGAACCTCCATGCTGTTTTCCAGAGTGGTTGCACCAGCTTGCATTCCCAGCAACAGTGTAGGAGGGTTCCCCTTTCTCCGCATCCTCGCCAGCATCTGTCATTTCCTGACTTGTTAATTTTAGCCATTCTGACTGGTGGGAGGTGGTATCTCATTGTGGTTTTGATTTGTATTTCCCTGATACCCAGTGATGAGGAGCACTTTTTCACGTGTCTGTTGGCCATCTGGATGTTTTCTTTGCAGAAATGTCTCTTCATGTCCTCTGCCCATTTCTTGATTGGATTTGTTCTTTGGGTGTTGAGTTTGATAAGCTCTTTATAGATTTTGGACACTAGCCCTTTATCTGATACGTCATTTGCAAATATTTTTTCCCATTCTGTGAGTTGTCTTTTGATTTTGTTAACTGTTTCCTTTGCTGTGCAAAAGTTTTCGATCTTGATGAAGTCCCAATAGTTCATTTTTGCCCTTTCTTCCCTTGCCTTTGGCGATGTCCCTAGGAAGAAATTGCTGTGGCTGAGGTCGAAGAGGTTGCTGCCTGTATTCTCCTCAAGGATTTTGATGGATTCCTTTCTCACATTGAGCTCCTTCATCCATTTTGAGTCTCTTTTTGTGTGTGGTGTAAGGAAATGGTCCAGTTTCATTTTTCTGCATGTGGCTGTCCAATTTTCCCAACACCATTTGTTGAAGAGACTGTCTTTTTTCCACTGGACATTCTTTCCTGCTTTGTTGAAGATTAGTTGACCATAGAGTTGAGGGTCTGTTTCTGGGCTCTCTCTTCTGTTCCATTGATCTATGTATCTGTTTTTATGCCAGTACCATACTGTCTTGATGATGACAGCTTTGTAATAGAGCTTGAAGTCCGGAATTGTGATGCCACCAACTTTGGTTTTCTTTTTCAATATTCCTTTGGCTATTCAAGGTCTTTTCTGGCTCCATATAAATTTTAGGATTATTTGTTCCATTTCTTTGAAAAAAATGGATGGGATTTTGATAGGGATTGCACTAAACATGTAGATTGCTTTAGATAGCATAGACATTTTCACAATATTTGTTCTTCCAACCCATGAGCATGGAATATTTTTCCATTTCTTTGTGTCTTCCTCTATTTTTTTTTTAATGAGTACTTTATAGTCTTTGGAGTATAGATTCTTTGCCTCTTTGGTTAGGTTTATTCCTAGGTATCTTATGGTTTTGGGTGCAATTGTAAATGGGACTGACTCCTTAACTTCTCTTTCTTCTGTCTTGTTGTTGGTGTATAGAAATGCAACTGATTTCTGTGCATCAATTCTATATCCTGACACTTTACTGAATTCCTGTGCAAGTTCCAGCAGATTTGGAGTGGAGTCGTTTGGGTTTTCCACATATTGTATCATATCATTGGCAAAGAGTGATAGTTTGACTTCTTCCTGGACGATTTGGATGTGTTTTATTTCTTGTTGTCTGATTGCGAAGGCTAGGACTTCTAGTACTATGTTGAATAGCAGTGGTGATAATGGGCATCCCTGCCGTGTTCCTGACCTTAGAGGAAAAGCTCTGTTTTTCTCCATTGAGAATGATATTTGCGGTGAGTTTTTCATAGATGGCTTTGATGATATTGAGGTATGTGCCCTCTATCCCTACACTTTGAAGAGTTTTGATCAGGAAGGGATGCTGTACTTTGTCAAATGCTTTTTTAGCATCTATTGAGAGTATCATATGGTTCTTGTTCTTTCTTTTATTAATGTATTGTATCACTTTGATTTGTGGATGTTGAACCAACCTTGCACCCCTGGAATAAATCCCATTTGGTCGTGGTGAATAATCCTTTTAATGTATTGTTGGATCCTATTGGCTAGTATTTTGGTGAGAATTTTTGCATCTGTGTTCATCAAAGATATTGGTCCATAATTCTCTTTTTTGATGGGATCCTTCTCTGGTTTTGGGATCGAGGTGATGCTGGCCTCATAAAAGGAGTTTGGAAGTTTTGCTTCCATTTCTATTTTTTGGAACAGTTTCAGGAGAATAGGAATTAATTCTTCTTCAAATGTTTGGTAGAATTCCCCTGGGAAGCCATCTGGCCTTGGGCTTTTGTTTGTTTGGAGATTTTTGATGACTGTTTCAATCTCCTCACTGGTTATGGGTCTGTTCAGGTTTTCTATTTCTTCTTGGTTCAGTTGTGGTAGTTTATATGTATCAAGGAATGCATCCATTTCTTCCAGATTGTCAAAAACATTGGTGTAGCTTTGCTCAAAGTATGTTCTTATAATTGTTTGTACTTCTTTGGTGTTGGTGGTGATCTCTCCTAATTCATTCATGATTTTATTTATTTGGGTCCTTTCTCTTTTCTTTTTGATAAGTCTGGCCAGGGGTTTGTCAATCCTATTAATTCTTTCAAAGAACCAGCTCCTAGTTTCATTAATTGGTTCTATTGTTTCCTTGGTTTCTATTTCATTGATTTCTGCTCTGATCTTTATTATTTCTCCTCTCCTTCTGGGTTTAGGCTTTCTTTGTTGTTCTTTCTCCAGCTCCTTTAGGTGTAGGGTTAGGTTGTGTATTTGAGACCTTTCTTGTTTCTCGAGAAAGGCTTGTATGGCTACATATTTTCCTCTCAGGACTGCTGTTGCTGTGTCCCACAGATTTTGAACTGTTGTGTTTTCATTATCATTGGTTTCCATGAACTTTTTTCAATTCTTCTTTAGTTTCCTGATTGACCCATTCATTCTTTAGAAGGATGCTGTTTAGTCTCCATGTATTTGGGTTCTTTCCAAATTTCCTCTTGTGATTGAGTTCTAGCTTCAGAGCATTGTGGTCTGAAAATATGCAGGGAATGATCCCAATCTTTTGATACCGGTTGAGACCTGATTTATGACCCAGGATGTGATCTATTCTGGAGAATGTTCCATGTGCACTAGAGAAGAATGTGTATTCTTTTGCTTTGGTATGGAATGTTCTGAATATATCTATGATGTTCATCTGGTCCAATGTCTCATTTAAGGCCTTTATTTCCTTGTTGATCTTTTGTTTGGATGATCTGTCCATTTCAGTGAGGGGAGTGTTAAAGTCCCCTCCTATTATTATATTATTCTCAATGTGTTTCTTTGATTTTGTTATTAATTGCTTTATATAGTTGGCTGCTCCCATGTTAGGGGCATAGATATTTAAAGTTGTTAGATCTTCTTGTTGGACAGACCCTTTCAGTATGATATAGTGTCCTTCCTCATCTCTTATTATAGTATTTGGCTTAAACTCTGATTGATCTAAGGATTGCAACTCCTGCTTTCTTCTGCCGTCCATTAGCATGGTAAATTCTTTTTCACCCCCTCACTTTAAATCTGGAGGTGTCTTTGGGTCTAAAGTGAGTTTCTTGTAGGCAGCATATTGATGGGTTTTGGTTTTTTATCCATTCTGATACCCTGTGTCTTTTGATTGGGGGCATTTAGGCCTTTAACATTCAGGGTAACTATTGAGAGATATGAATTTAGGGCCATTGTATTGCCTGTAAGGTGACTGTTACTGTATATTGTCTCTGTTCCTTTCTGATCTACTACTTTTAGGGTCTGTCTTTGCTTAGAGGACCCCATTCAATATCTCCTGTAGAGCTGGTTTGGTGTTTGCAAATTCTTTCAGTTTTTGTTTGTCCTGGAAGAATTTTCTCTCTCCTTCTATTTTCAATAATAGCCTAGCTGGATATAGTATTCTTGGCCGCATGTTTTTCTCGTTTAGTGCTCTGAATATATCATGCCAGTTTTTTCTGGCCTGCCACGTCTCTGTGGATAAGTCTGCTGCCAATCTAATATTTTTACCATTGTATGTTATAGACTTCTTGTCCCAGGCTGCTTTCAGGATTTTCTCTGTCACTAAGACTTGTAAATTTTACTATTAGATGACGGGGTATTGATGTATTCTTATTGATTTTGAGGGGGGGGGGTTCTTTGCACCTCCTGGATTTTGATGCTTGTTTCCTTTGCCATATTAGGAAAATTCTCTCCAATATAAATTCTGCTCCCCTCTCTCTTTCTTCTTCTTCTGGAATCCCAGGTATTCTAATGTTGTTTCATCTTATGGTATCATTTATCTCTTGAATTCTCCCCTCGTGGTCCAGTAGCTGTTTGTCTCTCTTTTGCTCAGCTTCTTTATTCTCGGTCATTTGGTCTTCCATATCACTAATTCTTTCTTCTGCCTCATTTATCCTAGCAGTACGAGCCTCCATTTTTTATTGCACCTCCTCATTAATAGCATTTTTTATGTCAACTTGGTTAGATTTTAGTGTTTTGTTGTTGTTGTTGTTGTTGTTTTCTCTCCAGAAAGGGCTTTTATTTCTCTGGACAGGGTTTCTCTATCTTCCATGCCTTTTTTTAACCTGGCTAGAACCTTGAGAATCGTTATTCTGAACTCTAGATCTGACATATTACCAATGTCTGTATTGATAAGGTCTCTAGCCTTCAGTACTGACTCTTGTTCTTCTTTTTTTTTGTGGTGAGTTTTTCAGCCTTGTCATTTTGTTCAGATACGAATATATGAAGAAGCAAATGAAATAGTAAAAGGGTGGCAAAGACCCCAGGAAAATGTGCTTTAACCAAATCAGAAGAGACCCAAATATTGGGGGGGGGGGGAAAGGGGGTAAAATGAAGTTCAGAAAAAAAAATTAAAAAGAAAACAAATAAAGAAAAAATATAAAAAAGAAAAAAATATACATATATATTAGACTGGTGACTAGAACAGGTCACCTGCTTAATTTTGGGAGTATTTTGGTCTCTTAGTAGAAACTTCCTCCCAAAATTTTAAAGAATGAAAAACATATATAACGGTAAACACAATGAAGGGATGTAATATGAATATAAAGATGAAAAAAAAATTTTTTTTATTTCTAACAAAGGAGTTGATAAAGTAAGTTAGTTGGGAGAATAAAGACAAAGAAAGTATAGAGAATTTTCTTGGGCTGGAGACTAGATCAAGCCCAGTGCTAGATTTGGGGTATATTTTGATCTATTAGAAGAAGTTGTACCCCAAATTTTTTGGAAGAAAAACCCTATGTGTATCCAAAAAACAAAGTTAGATACAATGAAGGATATAATATGACTATAATAAAAGTTCAAAAAAGATTTTTTTAAGGAAGGTATTAAGATAAACTAGTTAAAAACTGTGAAAGAGGAAAGGGTAAAAGTTAAAAAAAAATAGAAGAAAAAAATTAAAAAAAATTAACTTTGCAAGACTAAAGATTCATGGGGAGAAAGCCATGAATGCATGCTTTGCTTTCTCCTCCTCTGGAATTCTGCTGTTTTCCTTGGTAAGTGAACTTGGGTTGGCTCCATTTCTTGTTGATCTTCTGGGGAAGGGGCCTATTGTAGTGATTCTTAAGTGTCCTTGCCCCAGCACACCCTTACCAGGGGCCAGGCTAAGTAATCCGCTGGGGTTCGCTTTCAGGATCTTTTGTTCCCTGAATGCTTTCCGTAGAGTTCTGGAGGACAAGAATGAAAATGGTGGCCTCCCAATCTCTGGCCTGAAGGAGCCAAGAGCTCAGGGCCCCACTCTTTAGTGTGCCTTCAGAGTAACGCATTCAATCACTCCCATCTCCCTTGCCTCTGGCTGCGCTCTGAGCTCACCCAGCCTGTGACCAAGTGTCTCTGTCTCTGGCACACAGCTCTGCCTGGAGTTTCTGAACCTCACAGATCCCTGAGCTTTTCCAGGTCAGGGTCTCCCCGGATCTTGTGGGGACCCCACTCAAAGCACCAGCCTGTGCCTCGGATTATGGTTCAAGGTAACGCTGAGTTGAGAGCTCACTCCTCAGCTCTGTCTCTGTAGCCAGCTTCACCGGCTTCCCCGCTATAATACTTGTAAGCTCTATGACACTCAGACACCCCCAATCTTTCGGTGACCCCGCAGGACCTGAGGCCATGCTTTCCCTGCATGGGCTTACACCCCAGTATAGCCTCTGGAGTGATGTCCCTCAGTGAAGCAGACTTTTAAAAGTCCTGATTTTGTGCTCCATTGCTCTGTCGCTTGCAGGGAGCCAGACCCTCACCCTGTGGTCTATCTTCCCGTCACTTTGGATTCACTTCTCTGCCAGTCCTACCTTTCAGAAAGTGGTCAATTTTCTGTTTCTAGAATTGTTGCTTTTCTTCTCTTTGATCTCCTGTTGGATTTGTAGGTGTTTGGAATGGTTTGAGCTATCTAGCTGATCTCCTGCTACCTGATGCCGTGTCAGCCTGCTACTTCTCTGCCATCTTGACTCCTCCCCTCTAACTAATAAAAATCTTAAAAAGTGTTCATTCACACTGTGATAAGGCAAACGCAAATTAAGATAACAAGGTATAATTTTTACCCATCACACTTGTAAAATTAAAATTAAATAACGGTACCAACTGATATTATCCAGTGTGGAAAAGAGTGTGAAATTAGTGTCATGTATATTATTCATGGGAGCATAAGGTAGTCTAGCTACTTTGGTAGAAAAAAAATATTCTGTCAACATCTGCCTCAGAAATTTCACTTTCAGGTCTCTATCCCTTATAAATAATAAATGTCTAAAAAACAATGAACAAAATTCAAAATGCAATATTGTTTACTACAGCACTATTTGTAAGAATAATAAAATAATAGATGATGTACATGTTGTCAAGAGAGTACTTCATTATAGCATACCATGTTTTAAATGCTAATTCTTTTATCTCAGAGAAATAATTTCTTTTTACTCAATTTGATAGTATAAAAAAGGGAGTCACCTGAATGCATAAATAGCCCTTTTGTCATTCTATTTTTATCATTAAGAGCAAAACTTGCACCCATATTTCCACAGTTAGTACAGATAAGAAATGTGTTATATACAATAAGTTGGACAGAACTGTACTCTAGATGGGCAGACATTCAGGAAATTTGAGTGAGGGTCAATGACCTAGCAATAAACTCAAAGTGAAATGATCCTTCCTCCAGCCCTGTGCAAAGGGTAAACCCCACAAGAGTTATAGGGATAGAGAAGTTAACAGGGTTACTACAGCAGCCTAACCATCTATATAGGACGATTTGCCATCCCAAGGAAAATCTCTACAGATCGTAATGCCTGTCGCATGGAATCTTAAATTCTGCCTTTGAAATTTTTTTCCTGAAGACTTTTATTAAAAAACATACAAACAAACAAACAAAAAAAACTAGTATGTTAAGGAAAATTAACTTAGGTCTTGATGGTGAATGTAAAAATGAAGAGGGGAAGAAAATACTGATTGATGGAAGGCAGAGATGCATCAGGTTGAAGTTAAATGCCCCAGACCAGGTGACTTCATGTTCCAAAATACCTTGGCTACTTCATCATTGTCTTAAAGTTGAAACTTACTGAAGAATATATATTCAGTATCAGCTAAGGAGAAAATAACTTCTAATGGATCAATCTCTCTCTTCCTAGAGAGACATATTTCCTCTGAAATGTGAAGATTCTTGCATTTTGTGTGAAGTATCTCATTCACTTCCAAAGTTACTAATGCCCCTTGTTTAATTTCTTTGATCAAGGAGCCAGGTCAAATAGATAAAAACCAGAGGTGGTGAGAAACTTTGTCCTGGCAGGCTTCTCAGAGACCCCATCTATTGAGGGAAGGTTATTTGGACTATGTCTTTTCTTCTATGTGTCCAACTTGAGTAGGCAATGTCATCATGGTCATAGTGGCCTCTGATAACTATATTAATTCATCACCCATGCATTTCCTTCTTCACAACCTCTCTTTCCTGGACTTATTATTATTATAGTTTTCAACAGTAACTACCCCTAAGCTTCTGGCTGACTTTCTTGATAAAGATAAACTCATTCACTATGACCAATGCATCGTGCAGTTCTTCTTTCCACATTTTGAAGGTCAGCTGAGATATTCTTGCTCACAGTGATCGCCATGTTGCAAGTTGCAAGTTGTAACCACCTGCACTATACCATTATCATGAGTTAAGAATTATGTTGTGTGTTGGTGGCTGCCTAATGAATGGGAGGGTTTGTGCACTCTGTCCAGATGATTCTCACTATCCATCTGCCTTTTTGTGGACCAAACCAGGTGGACAACTTCTTCTGTGATGTTCCCCCTGTCATCAACATGCTTGTGCAGACACATTTGTCATTGAATTGTTAATAGTATCTAACAGTGGGCTGAGCTCTACTGGCTCCTTTGTGGTGCTGGTTTCTTCTTACTCCACTATCCTGGTCAAGATTCTCTCCAAGGAGGGAAGATGAAAGGTACTCTCCACCTGTGGCTCCCACCTCATAGGAGTAACACTCTTCTTTGGACCCTGTATTTTATCTATGTTCATCCCTTCTCCACATTTTTCTGTGGACAAGATGGTGTCTGTTCTCTAATATTATCACCCCCATGCCATATCCTCTCATCTATAGAGTTCAGAACAAAGAGGTCAAGTCAGCCATGTGGAAACTGTGGGATAGGAGTGGATTTACTTGGAAAAAGCAGGAGACATAAGCAGTTGAAGTGATTTTTTGACAGCAGAGAATCTGATTAAAATAATTACTTTTCCACTAATGAGTTAGGAGAGGATAGCCTAATTGTTCAGTTTTTTTCCCATTAAATCCTAATAGTCCTATTAATGGCACTATAATGAAACTCAGAAAAACTCCTGTCATACTGAATTATTCTGTCTTCTGCCTCCTTTTTCTTCTCTGAAGCATCTGTTTGCTGTTTCTCCATAATATTTAGAGCGTTATCAGCTAGATGAATTAGAGTGAATCCAATTTATGTAACTTCTAACAACAAACTAATGGGATATATTAGTTGGCTTCATCACTTCATCATACCACTACCATCTAGTAGTACAATTCACAGGTCAATTGCCTAATAGTGTGGGTTCAACTAACTATTTTTGAATTACAAATCAAGTGAATCTTAGACAAGTCATTTAAATTATTTCAGCCCTATTTCCCTCAGCTACAGCATACATAGAATGATGCTTACCTCTCAGTGACTTGGTGAGAGCTAAAAATGGCAAGAGATGGGAATATGTTGTTTGGTGCTTATTCATTAGATTTTTCAATGACAGAAAGGTACATATTGTGAAAATTTAAACTGGTTTATTACCCTTAATGAAACAACAGTATGATCTACCATAACCAGTTCCAGGAAAATGCTAGAAAGTGTACAGAAATGAGCCAAGACATGTCCATCTTTATCCATTTGGGGCACACCCTATATTATTATCAACATTATCATAAAAAAAACCCTCACTGGCATTTGTTATCCTCAGTATTAAGACTAGTTCACAGGTTTATGTACTCCTTACTAAAATTTTATAATCAAAGACAGGAAAATTGAATTGTCAATTAAGAACTAACTGAACACAAAATACAAATGGATAATAAAGCATTTTTAACAAACTGATTTTTAAAGTTTTTTAAACACTTATTTATTTATTTGGAGAGAGAAAGAGTACAAAAGTGAGCACAAGTGGGAGGGGCAGAGGGAGTAGGAGAGAGAATCCCAAGCAGATTCCACACTTGGCATGGAACCTGCTGTGGTGCTCAATCTCAGGACCCTGACATCACCATCTGAGCAGAGACCAAGAGTCAGACTATGCCACCCAGGTTCCCCTATTTTTACTGTTTTTTAAAGTAAGGGAATCACAGAAGCAATTTCAGCAACTAATTTGTGGGACAGAGACAAAAGCCAAAATTGTTAGGTAATTTCATTGAAGACTTCAGTTTTGTCTTTATTATCGCTCTGTTCCCAAAGCTTTTTAAAACACCTAAAATAAAAAAAGACTCAACAAAAATATGTTCGGTAAATGAAGGAGGTTTTTATATGTTCATTGATCAATTTGGTAAGGATTAAGGAGGAGTTAATTCAGAGCTGTTTTCTTTTCCCTCACTTGGAAAGATAACTCGTAAGTTTTTCATTGAGAAATAGGAAACACTTTGAGAGTTGTCACAGAAGCAATATGTGATAAAAAAAAATAGACACATCAAAACACCTATGCATATATAACATTGTCAGAGAAGTCAGATATCAAAATTAAAAAGGTAATTAAGTAATCAAATTCACAACACAAGCAACTATAAATCATGTGATTTCATATATCAATACTGACTATGGGATCAGCAAAGTCAGAATTTTAATTCTTAGTACTTTAATAACAGTATTACTAACAGAGGAGGTATTTGAAGTTCAAAATTCAGCAAAATTGAGGCAATCATAATGACACAATCCAGTTTAGTTTTCACTAGAGATTAATACAGAGTGTCTCTCTAGTACTGCTAGAAATTTCCAACTAATCAATGATACATGGAAAAAGGGATGTTTGGGAATTTAAAAAAACTATTCAATATTTTGTGGTAAGAGAAGATAACAATTAAGATAAAATCAGAGTTTTCAGAAAATATAAACAGACATAACTGTAAATCCTATAGGATAAGTGAAAATACGTATCTAAGGTTAAAGCTTTCTAGAAATTCAAGAAAAGACATATTTCAAAAATATTGCTTCTGTAGATTTAAACAAATACTCAAATTGTTCACCATACTAGCAATTTTAAATTGCTTCTTTTCTTATCCTTTTCAAAGGCCACTTTCATTTCAACATAACATTAAACTCTATGAGAAACCTATCCAATGATACATTTAAATCTTCAAACCTAGTATATAATGCTTTTATTCAAATAAAATATGAAACCTCTGATTTTAAACAAAAAATTCTTACCCAGTAGTGGAATTATTAGGTCACATGGTAGTTCTATTTTTAATTTTTAGAGGGAACTCCACACTGTTCTCTCCAGTTACTACACAATCTGCATTCCCACCAACAGTGCATGAGGGTTCCTTTTTGTCTACATCTTCACCAACATAGGTTATTTCTTATCTTTTGATTTTAGCCATTCTGACAGAAGTGAATTGATATCTCAACAGGTGTGAATTTATATCTCATTGTTGTTTTGATCTGCATTTCCTTGATGATGAGTGATTTTGAGCATTTTTTCATGTGGCTCCTGGCCATCTGTATGTATTCTTTGGAAAAAAATGACCCTCTGCCCATTTTTAATGGCATTATTTTTGGGTTTTTTGGTGCTGGATTTTACAAGTTCTTTATATATTTTATATATTAACCCCTTATCAGATATATCATTCAGAAATATCTTCTCCCATTGAATAGCTTGCCTTTTTGTTTTGTTGGTGGTTTCCTTCACTGTACAAAAACTTTTTGTTTTGATGTAGTCCTCACACTTTAATTTTGCCTTTGTTTCCTTTGCCTTTGGAGACATATCTAGAAAAATTTGCTATTGCCAATGTCAAGGAAATTACTGCCTTTGTTTTCTTCTGAGATTTTTATGGTTTCAGGTCTCACATTTAGGTCTTTAATCCGTTCTGAGTTTATTTTTGTATATGGTGTGAGAAAGTGGTCCAATATCATTCTTTTGCATGAAGCTGTTCAGTTTTCCCAGTACCACTGGTTGTAAAAATATTCTTTTTCCCATTGTATATTCTTGCCTCCTTTGTCGTAGATCAATTGACCATAAATGTTGGGTTTATTTCTGGACTCCTCTATTCCATTGATTTATGTGTCTATTTTTGTGCAAGTCCTATACCGTTTTGATTACTAAACCTTTGTGGTATATCCTGAAATCTGGGATTGTGATATATCCAGCTTTGCTCTTGTCTCTCAAAATTTCTTTGGTGATTCAGGGTCTTTTCAGGTTATTCAAAGAAAACAAAAAGACTAAGTTGAAAATATACATGTACCCACATACCTATTGTAGCACTATTTACAGTACCCAAGATAAAGAAACAAACTAACCATGTCCATCCATTGATGAATGGATAAAGAAGATGTGGTGTGTATATGTGTGTGTGTTTGTATATATTACTCAGCCATAAAAGAGAATGAGAGCTTGACATTTGCAACAACATGGATGGATCTAGGGGGTATAATGCTAAGTGAAGTGAGTAAGACAAAGACCACTACCACATTTCATTCATAAGTGGGATTTAAAAAACAAAACAAAGAAAAAAAAAAGAACACAGACAAAAAAACAGGCTCTTAAATACAGAAAACAGGTGGTTGCTAGAGGGAAGATGGGTGGGGAATGGGTAAAATAGATAAAGGGGATTAAAGGTACACTTATACTGATGAACACTGAGTAATGCATATAATTACAGAATTATACTGTAAACCTGAAACCAATACAACACTGAATGTTAAGTATACTTCTATCATAAAAATAATTCTAAACCATGTTGACAGTATTGTTTAGCTTATAATAAAATCATAAACGATTCCTAGAATTTCATTCTCTTAACACAAGTATTTATTCCTCATTCCTACCAAACTATAGATATGGGTACAGATCAGCAGTTGGTCTCTGCTCCACCTCTACTTGGGACTCTTATTAATATTAGGGTAGGGAAATGTTATGTGGTGAATTTCCACTTACTACAATGAGCTCTTAATTATACCAATAAGTTCAATTATTTGAATAAAATTTCCTGAACACCATAACTATTCAAGGTGGTAAGTTTAGATTAAAAATATTAAATCTATTCTTAAAATCATTCCCAAAAAGAAAATTCACATTAGTGAATTCTTCAAACATATTAGGAGGAAACTCTACCTGTGAAAAATGGAAAACAAATTTTAAGTCTTTTTATGCCATCAGCTTGTCTTTAATTCCAAAACATGACAATGAGGTTATAACAAAATTAATTTCACCTATGAACATGAAAGTTATAATCCTTAGTAAAATATTAGCAAAGTGAATCTAACTTGTATTATTCCAGATATGAAAGGCTGGTTTGATATTCAAACATCAATTCACATAATAGACCATGTTTATATACTGATATAGTAAAACATTTGATAAAATTCAACACCAATTCATTAAAAAAATTGTAAACTGCCAGCAACATAGAATCTTATACTAGGAAATACTTAATCTGATAGAGTATTCACACAAATAACTAAACTAAATAAAATAGATAATGTGCTCACCTTGATAAAGGGAAATACATAAGAATGCTGGGTATTATCACTTTAACAACACTGTGTTGGAGGACCAGATGGTATAATGAGGCAACAAAAAGAAATAAAATGGAATAGAATTGGAAGGGGAAAAAACTATTCACAGAGGATACAATGTATATATATGGGAAATTCAAAAGAATCTACAAAAGCTCAATAAAGAAGTTTAACACAATTACTGGATAAGAAGTCAATATTTTATTGTAAAATCAATTATAGACTCCCAGATCTGAAACAAGATGGAAAAAATGTGCTATTCTGTATTCCTTCTACTAAAAGCTGGATTTTTAAAAAATATAAACTAATAATCTTTTAGCTAGACTAAGAAAATAAGACTAAAAATAAGAAATGAAAGCAGAGATATTACAATGGATGTCAAAGAAAGACAAAGAATCATAAAACATCATTAACAATTGTACACCAATAAACTGGATAAACCTAGAAGAAATGGATAAATTCCTAGACACATACAATTAGCCAAGACTGTCATGAAGTCCAGCAGCAGCTGGTATTACTGGCAACTTCCACTAAACACTAAAAGATAAGTGATACCAATTCTTCCTAAAATTTTCCAGGTCGGCGGGGGGCGGTGGTGAATGAACAGGAAGGAACACTTTCACCTTATTTTACAAGGCCAGAATTACCTCAGTACTATAGCTAATTAAGTACACTGTAAGAAGAGTAGAGTACAGGCCAATATCCCTAGGATATGCAAAAATTATCAACAAAATATTATCAAACCCAACTCAACTCCACATTAAAAGGATCATATACCATGAACAAACAGGAATTATCCCTGGGATGTAATGTTTCAATATATACAAGTCAACAAATATGATACACCATCTATACAAAATAATAGATAAAATCTTATGATCATAGATGCAGAAAAGCATTAAAAAAACACATTTTCATGACTAAAACAACAAAAACAACAACAACAACAACCTGGTATAGAGGAAACAAATCTCAACGTAATAAAGGCTACCTATGACAGTCTCATAGTTAACATCACACTCAAAAGTAAAAGGTTAAAAGCTTACCATCTAAAAGAAGGAATAAGGCAAGATTGCCCACTCTTGCCACCCCTATTCAACACAGGACTAGAAGGCCTAGCCAGAACAATAAGGCACACAAAACAAAACAAAACAAAACAAAACAAAACCAAAAAAACAAAAAACCAAAACCAAAACAAAGGCATCCAAATCAGAAAAGAAAAACTGTTTGCTTGCAAATTATATCATCCTATGTAAAGAAAATACTAAAGACTCAACCAAAGAAGCGCTAGAAAAAAATTCAACAAATTCAGAAATATTGCAGGATACAAAAATCAACACAGATAAATCAGTTGCATTTCTATACACTAATAGCCAAACATCTAAAAAAGAAATAATCCCATTCACAATAGCATAAAAAGCAATATATATCTTAAAAATAAATTTGATCAAAGGAGGTGAAAGATCTATACACAGAAAACTACAAGACTGATGAGAGAAATTGAAAAAGACACAAATGGGAAGACATCTTGTGTTCACAGAATGGAAAAATTAATAGTGTTAAAATGTCCACACTATCCAAAGACTTCTATATATTTAATGTAATTCCTATCAATTTCACAAGAGTAATTTTTTAAAGAATTGAAAAAACAATCCCAAAATTTGTATGAAACCACAGAAGGCTGAATACCCAAAGAAATTATAAAGAAGAAAAACAATACTGGAGGAATTATACTTCCTGACTCAGAGCTACAGTACTAAAAATGGGGTAGTTATTGGCATAAAAACAGATACATAGAACAATGGACTAGAATTGAAAGCCAAGAAATAAACCCTCACATATACAGCCAACTAGTATTTGACAAGTATGTGAACAATAGTCAATGGGGAAACAACAGTCCTTTCAAAAAATGGTGCTGGAAAACTGGATAATCACACACAGAAAAATGAAACTAGATTTCTATCTTAAAACACAAAAAATTAACTTGAAATGGATTAAAGACTTATTTATTTATTTACTTATTGATGTTCATTAAAGTTAAAGGACTGCTACTGCCCCTTGGAACAATTTGTTACTTAAACTATAACCCCTGGAGGATTTTACTAGTTACCAAGCACATTTAGATAGGGTGCCCATTGTTATTTAGATGAGTTCTTTGAATGTGCTTGGTTAACTATAAACTTTATCCTCCTCCTTCTTTGTCCACAATACGTGTGACTAATGTTTGACCTTCATCGGTTCCTCTGTTGGCTATTGTTTCTATCTAATAAAAGTAAGACTGAGGAGTTGCTTGGTGCAGCAGTCTTTTAGACTGTTGTCCCCTGCTCCCAATCTCTTGCAGCTGACTTGTTTGTGCCTAATTCTTCTCCTCTTGGCTGACTGGAAGCTGCAAGGGATTAAAGACTTAAACATACTGCCTGAATCCACAAAATTCCCAGATGTGAGCATAGGGAAAAATCCTTGACACTGGTCTTAGCACCAAGTTTTTGTATATGATACCAAAAACATAAGCTACAACCATAAAAATCAAATGTGGGATATTATCAGACAGCTTCTACACAACAAAAGAAACAAAATGAAAAGGCAACATACAGGATAGGACAAAATATTTGCAAATCATATATCTGTTAAGAAGTTAATATCCTAGGGTCACGTGGGTGACTCATTGGTTAAGCACCTGCCTTCTGCTCAGGTCTTGATCTCTGGGTTCTGGATTCAAGCCCTGCATAGCAGAGTTTGCTTCTCCCTCTCCTGCTGCAGCTGCCCTTCCCCCTCTCATGTGTGAGTTCACTCTCTTTCTCTCTCTCCTTCTCAAATAAATAAAATCTTAAAAAAAAAGTTAGTATCCAAAACATATGAGGTACTCATACAACTCAATTGTAATCAATTAATCCATAAACAATCTAACTTAGAAATAGGCAGTAAAGCTGAATAGAATTTTTCCAAAGAAGACATTCAACTGGCTGACAGGTACAGGAAATGGTACCCCATGTCACTAATCATCAGGGAAGTGTAAATTAAAATCACAATAAGCTATCAGCTCACACATATTAGAATGAGGAAGGTCTTCAAAAAGAAAAGAGGTAAGTATTGATGAAGATGCAGAGAAACGGGAATACTTGGGTACTGTTGGTAGGAATATTAACTGGTGCAGGCACTAAGGAAAAGAGTAAAAAAAGAAATTAAAAATCAAACTACCATATAATCAAGCAATCCCACTTCTTGGTATATATCTGAAAAAAAAAAAAAAGGAAAGAAAGAAAAAATGATGTCAAAGAGGTTCCTACGCTCAATGCAGCGTTGTTCACAATCACCAAGATATGGAAACAATGTAAATATCTGTCAACAGGTAAGTCAATAAAGAAAATGTGAGATATAGACACACACACACACACACACACACACAGGCAATTATTCAGCCATGAGAATAAAGGACATTTGTGACAATATGGATGGATCTTGAGGGCACTATACTGAGTGAAATAAGTCCGAGAAAGACAAATACTGTATGTGGATGTAAGCTTACAGCAGGTAAAAATAGAATGTATTTACCAGGGGTTTAGGAGAACTCAGAGAAGTTAGTCAAAGGGTATAATTTCCAGTTATGAGACAAGTAAGTTTTGGGGACCAATGTATACCCCAAGATTATACTTAATAATATATTACATATTTTAAGATTGCTGAGAATGTAGATATTAAACATTCTAACCACAAAAATATGTTACTTATGTGATGGGATGAAGGTTTAACTAACAAGCTAACACTATAGTGGTAATCATTTTGAAAAATCTATGTATGAAATCGATGTATTTTATACTTAAAACTTACTCAACACTGGATGTCAATTGTATCTCACTAAAGCCGGGGGGAAAAAAAGAGCTACACTGCGACTCTACAGATAGATCAAAATAAAATTCTAAATATTCAAGTAAGCCCAGGACAGCAAAAAAAAAAAAAAAAAAAAAAAAAAAAAAAAAAAAAAAAAAAAAGAGAGAGAGAAAAGAAAAATAAGGAAACAAGCATAAAATAAAATATATGGGGAGACTCAGACTTAACATATCAACATTTCATTAAAGAGTTTTAATTCACCAATTTAAGGAGACAGGTTGGCAAAAGTGGAAAAATGACCCTTTAATGCCATCTATAAGAAACAATTCAAATGTAATGATACAGTAGTTGAAAATTAATTACCATGCACACAACTGAAGAAGCTAGAATAACCATTAATACAAGAGCAAAGAGAATTATCAGATACAGAGAATATTATACAGCAAAAAAGGAGACCAATAAGATTAGCAATCATAAATGTATATATACTGAACAAGAGAACTCAAAATATGTGAAGAAAAAACTGACAGGGCTAAAAGGAAAAAGCAAATTCACAATTATATTTAGACACTTCAATACCCCTTTGCTCAACAACTGATAAAACAACTAGAAAGAAATTCAGTATATAGTATACAGAGGAATTGGACTCTACCACCAACTGACAGAACCTAATGGACATTTATTAGAATACACCATCCAACTCCAGGAGAATACATAATCTTTTCAAATATGCACAAAACAATTACTAAAACAGACTGTATCTTGGGACATAAAATAACCTCAAAAAATTTAAAGCAATTAAAATTGTATAAAAATTGTTCTCTAAAATGGTCACTTACTGGAAAGCAACAATAGAAAGATAATTGGATATTTCCAAACAGTTGGAAATTAAACAAAACACTTTTAAATAATCCATGACTCATAGCACAAATTTCAAGGACAATGAAAAATATATTAGACTAAAATAATGTAAAATGGACTGAATGAAGATGAAAATACAACATATCAAAATTCATAGGGACAAAGTTAAATGAATACTGAAAGGGAGATTTATACCATGAAGTGCTTACATTAGAAAAGAGAAAAGTCTTGGAAGAGATTATGCTGAGTGAAATAAGTCAAGCAGAGAGAGTCAATTATCATATGGTTTCACTTATTTGTGGAGCATAACAAATAGCATGGAGGACAAGGGGAGATGGAGAGGAGAAGGGAGTTGAGGGAAATTGGAAGGGGAGGTGAACCATGAGAGACTATGGACTCTGAAAAACGATCTGAGAATTTTGAAGGGGTGGGGGGTGGGAGGTTGGGGGCACCAGGTGGTGGGTATTGTAGAGGGCACAGATTGCATGGAGCACTGGGTGTGGTGCAAAAATAATGAATACTGTTATGCTGAAAAAAATAAAAAAATTAAAAAAAAAAAAAAGAAAAGAGAAAAGTCTCAAATCAATTATGTAAGTTCCCACACTGAGAACCTAGAAAAGTAAGAGCAAAATAAATCCAAAGCAAGCAAAAGTACATTATAAAGAGAAGAGAAGGAACCAAGGAAATTGAAAGCAGAAAAACAGAAAATCACGATACAAAAAGCTGGCTCTTTAAAAGATCAATAAAATAAATAAATCCCTAGCAAGACTGAGGGAAAAAAAAAAAAGAGAGAGATAAGGCATAAATCACCAATGTTAGGAATAAAATGAAATATCACTACATAACTTTCAGATATCAATAAAATAATGGAATACTGCCAATAACTCCACATATATACATTTGACAACTTAGACAAAATGGTCCTTGTTCTCAAAAAGCACAAACTAGCCTGACTCACCCAACATAAAACAGGTAATTTAAATAGCTCTGTATTCTCAAAGAAATTCCAAGACACATTTCTGAAAAATTACCTATCTCTGGAATAGGTAAAGAATTCTCACAGCTCCACAAGGGAAAAAAAATCCAATTAGAAACTGAATGAAAATATTTCACTAAGGTATATACATGGTAGCAAATACTTGAAAAGGTGTTCAGCATCACTATTCTTGAGGGAAATTCATACTAAGACCATGACGGGATATTACTACATGCCCGTTAAAACAGCTGGAATTTTCTTTACAAAGTGAGAATACTAAATACTGGTGAGGATGTGGATGAACTGGAGTTCTCATATGTTTCAATGGAAATGTAAAATGGTCCAGCCCCTCTGCAAAATAATTCAATACTTTCTTAAAGGACTTTGCACACCGTTGCCATATATCCTAGCAATAGCACTCTTGGACATTTATCTCAGAGAATGATAATTTATATCAACAAAGTGGACACTAATGTTTGACACCTTTACTTGTAATAATCAAAAACTTGAAACACCCAGTGTCCCTCAATAGGTGTGTGAGTAAACAAACTGTATAATATCCAAACCATGGGATATTACTCAGCAATGAAAAAATGATGAACCACTGACACTGCAACAACTTGAGTAGATTGCAAGAGCATTATTCTAAATGAGATAAAATCAATCTCAAAAGACACCATATTGCTTGATTTCATTTATGTAACATTTTACAAATGACAAAATTATCGAGATGGAAAACAGATTAGTTGTTGCCAGGGGTTAAAAACGATGGGGAGAATGGGTACAAGAGACAGAATTGTGGTGATGGAATAATTCTATATCTTAACTGGGTTGGTGGTTACATGAACCTAACAACTGACAAAATGACATAGGACCAAGCAATTGTTCCAATGTCAATTTCCTGGATTTGATCCTGTATGATAGACATATAAAATATAAGCCTTGAGAGAAATTAGATAAAAAGCACAAGGGCCTTTCTGCACTGTATTTATAATACCTCCAAATCTGTATCAAAATATGAAGTTTTAAAAGTCTATTGTATTTCTATCACATACACTAGCAATACAAAATTTGAAAACATTATTAAAAGCAAAGCACTAAAACTATGATGCATAGAATAACACCAAAACCAAAAGAAGTAAAAGATAAAAATAGTTGTTTATTTAACTCAACAAATATAGAAAACTGGATGAAATTCATTATCCACTTATGATGAAACTCCCTAGGAGAATAAAAATAGCAGGAAATTCCTTAATCTTAGATAAGATATCAAATAAGACCTACTGGAAACACCTTACTTCATGTGAATTTCTTTTTTAAATTATTTTTTTAAAAACTTCTTTGAGAAAAAGAGCAATAATGGGGGTGGGCAGAAGGAGAGGGAGAGCTAGATGCAGGGCTCAATCCCAGAACCCTGAGATCGTGACCTGAGCCAATATCAAGTGTCAGCTGCTTAACCAACTCAGCCACCCAGGCACCCCTTCATGTGAATTTTTTAAGTTTTTCCCATGATATGGGAAATGAACCTAGGATTCCCAATATGATGGCTTATGTCTAATATTTTCCCAGATTTGCTATCTAGGAACAAAGAAAAGAAACTCAAAGCCATACATTTTGAAAACAAAAAGAGAAAATAGTCGTTTACAAATGATTGTGCCACAAGTGCTCATACTGCATAATTTAATTTCTGTAAGTTCAAGAAAAGAAAAAAATAATGCATGCATGAAAAGTCATAACTATACTCTTAGTGGTAGAGAATGAAAGGGGAAGTGAAGGAGCTTTTGGTGTACTGACAGTGTTTCTCCACGTGGGTGCTGGTTACACAAGTATGCTCAATTTTTGAAATTTTATTGAGTTATAAAATTATTATTTGTATACTCTTCTGAATGTACATAATTCTTCAATAAAAATGTTTACATAAAAATGGTAGAAAGATAAAGTGTTATTTCAATAGCAATAAAATATACTTGGAGCCAAATATAAATAAGGTCAAAAGAAACTGAATTTTGGTAGCAATACTTTCCTGTTTAATCCTTCCCCAGTGTACCATGTTGTAAAAGATTTATAAATGATCTTGATGAATTTTCTGGAAAATAAATGTTTTCCCTTACGAAGAAGTATTCCAGAAAAAAATACATTCTCAAACTTATCATAAGATGCCAAAGGAAGAAAAGAACAGCAAAATAAAATTATAAACCAACCTAATTATAACAAATGCAAAAAAATTCACACTTACAAACTCAAACCAATACTATATTTAAGCATTCCTACACCAAGTGGGTTTTATCCTAGGATGATCTGTCAAAAGATGGATCAATTTTATAGAAATTCTCAGTGATATACTAATAGATTAAAGAAAAAAACCTATTATTTTAATTTGTGCAGAAAAAAATCATTTGACAGAATGTAAAGAAATTATTCAATTGACAGGTCTCCAAATTTGGCAATGGAGCTACTCTCTACTATTTACAGTCACTGCTTTTCGTTTATAATTGAGCAAAGCTGTGAATTCAACAATATAACCGAGTTTTCTTCTTCTTTCAAACTTTTCTTGATGAACCGCTAATTTCCACCCAGCACCTATAATGGTATCACTAGAATCTTACACTCCATTTACCTCACTATATCTAGGCTTATTTTCAGGAAAAGAAATTTTCTCTCTATCACATGACCCATGACTTCTGCTTCTGCCTAACATGGAGTAACACAGACTGGACTTACTCTCCCATCTGAGACAACTTAAAAATATGAAATAACCATTCTCAGAATCCTGGACTTCAGGCAGTGAAGGATACAGTAGTCCCTGGGACAGGAAACAAATAAATGGAGTCCTACAAGTGTCCAGGCTTGTCCAGTTTTTAAAATTTACTTATTTCTGGGTATTTATTTCGACACTTACTGATTTACAGTATTGGCAAGTGGTATGTGATTTTTAAATCTCAACTGTTGGAATTCTACCAAACTTTCAAAGAAGAAATAACCCTATTCTCCTGAAGCTGTTTCAAAAAATTGAAGCAGAAGGAAAAGTTCCAGACTCCTTCTATGAAGCCAGCATTACCCTGATCCCCAAACCAGGCAAAGACCCTACAAAAAAGGAGAATTTCAGACCATTATCACTGATGAATATGGATGCTAAGATTCTCAACAGGATCCTAGCAAACAGGATCCAACAGCACATTAAGATTATCCACCATGACCAGGTGGGATTCATTCCTGGGCTACAAGGATGGTTCAACATTCACAAATCAATGTGATAGAACAAATTAATAAGAAAAGAGAGAAGAACCACATGGTCCTCTCAATGGATGCAGAAAAAGCATTTGACAAAATCCAGCACCCATTCCTGATTAAAACGCTTCAAAGTATAGGGATAGAGGGAACATTCCTGAACTTCATCAAATCTATCTAGGAAAAACCCACAGCAAATATCATCCTCAATGGGAAAAACTTGCAGCCTTCCCCTTGAGATCAGGAACACGACAAGGATGCCCACTCTCACCACTCTTGTTCAACATAGTATTAGAAGTCCTAGCAACAGCAATCAGACAACAAAGAGAAGTAAAAGGTATCCAAATTGGCAATGAAGAAGTCAAACTCTCTCTCTTCGCAGATGACATGATTCTTTATATGGAAAACCCAAAAGACTCCACCCCCAAACTACTAGAACTCATACAGCAATTCAGTAACATGGCAGGATACAAAGTCAATGTACAGAAATCAGTGGCTTTCTTATACACTAACAATGAAAATACAGAAAGGGAAATTAGAGAATTGATTCCATTTACTATAGCACCAAGAACCATACTATCATTGAATACATGTTGGATCACATCCACATTGTATGGAATGTGGTAATTGACATGTAATCAGGACATGATTTTATATTGTTATTCTTCCCTTTATTGGAAAAACCTGTTTTATTTTTCTCTAAAAATAAATCACCTATTTGAGAAAAAAAAAAAAGTAGGCTGCAGCACACAGAAAAGAAACCCAGACAGAGTCGGATGAACTTCCTCAGTTGAGGAGATAAAGCTGAGAAACTGGTGTGCCCAAGGAAGCTAGCCTTCACACCACAGTCTCAAAGAGGAAAGACTTGCATACTCAGACAATTGCCATAGTCTCTAATTTTCAAAATACCTACATTTGAAGAATCTAGATTAAAATGGAAATAGACTGAATTTAACAAAGATAGACCTGGAAACTTCAGATTTAATCGCTCACTGAAAACAGATGTAATATCAAAATTATATAACACCAGCATTTTATTCCTAGAAAGTCTGATTCTAGATATGTTGACACAAAATGAATAAACCTTTTTGAACTTCAGAAAGTTTTATTGGAGCCCAAGTTAGGACTATTGCCTGGGATACAAAATCTTCACAAAAAGAGTGCCTAGGAGAACGAATGTTTTAATATGAAATTATACATGCTTTTTGTTACATAAGGAGTTAAAAATCTGCATGCCTGGGTGGCTCAGTCAGTTGAGGATCTGTCTCTTGATTTTGGCTCAGGTCATAATCTCAGGGTCATGAAATCTAGCCCCATGTTGGGCTCCATGCTCAGAGGCAAATTGATTTGAGATTCTTTCTCTCCATGTCTGCCCCACCCTTCCACCCTCCAAAGCTTGCATGCTCCCATGCATGCACTATACCCATGTTCTGTCTAAAAATAAGTAACTCTTAAAAAAGAAGTCTTATAAATCATCATGAGGAATGACACTCCAGAAAAGTATATACTTTTTCTTATGCTTTTCATATGTGCAAGGCTTTGGAGATATGGGATCAGAACGTAGGCAGATTTTTACTCTTACCTTTAGTTTGAAGTATTTATTTTAGTTTATCTGTTAATGAAACAGATGTACAAGGTATGCTGGGGCAGAAACTGAGTCTGTGCTCTCAGGTCTGGTTAAGCCATTCTGATCTTGGAAATGTTAAAGTATAGTTTACTTAGGAGCCCAGGAGCAGGCCCATGAACACTGAAAGTTGATTTCCTTTATTAAGTATTCAAACCTGTGGAGGAAGTGTTTCTTAAACCTAAGCGTAGAATCACAAAACTGTCCCTTCCTCCAGAGCAAGATCCTTTGGGCCCTTGGCTGAAGGAGGTAATACCAGGAAATCCAATGGTTGGACATACGTTTCTTTCCATGAAAGTGTCCCTAACCTTTTCTCCTTCAAACAGCATCTAAGACCAAGGAGGAAGAGAGAGAAATGAAAAAACTTATCTCCCCATGTATAGGAATGGAATTTTACTTCAAATAGGAATCCTTAAATTTAGGGACTCCTCTTTCAGAATTTAGCACTTATTTATTTATTTATTTATTAAGATTTTATTTATTTATTCGACAGAGAGTGAGATCAGAAGTAGGCAGAGAGGCAGGCAGAGAGAGAAGGGGGAAGCAGGCTCCCTGCTGAGCCGAGAGCCTGATGTGGGGCTCGATCCCAGGACCCTGAGATAATGACCGGAGCCTAAACAGAGGCTTAACCCGCTGAGCCAACCAGACATCCCCGAGAATCTAGGATTTAGAAATTACGTTAAAAGATTCTTTACAAAAAAAAAATTTGATTTAAAAGCTACTTAAATATCGATGTTAAAGAAAAACATTAGTATCTCAGAAAATTAAAAAAGGAAGCAGCTGATTTCAATGACTGCATGTAGAGAAGAAATGTTTAAGAGCCCTTCAACTTCATAGTAACTTCTCAGTAACCAACTTTTCTGTCTATAAACAACATAACTATGAGGTCATAGTTTTTAATATATCCTCATGATGTTTATCTGAGAATGCATCTTGGTCCGTTAAGAGAGATTAATCACATAAGCAAATCCTTCTAACCAAGCCTTAATAGCATATACTCCTGCAGATGGATAATGTCAACAATAATGCAGTGGTTCTCAGTCAGGATTGTGAATTGGAATTACCTGAAGCAGCTTAGTGTAAAAAGCACATTTCTGGGATTCATTCCTAGAATGCTAATTTAGCAAAGCAATGATAGATTCATATTCTTTGCATTCAGAGGCATCACAGGTGATTTTAATGTAGGCAGTCTTCAAGTTACACTTTGGAAAACACTATATTCTGTATTTTATTTACCTTATGTCAAAATAGGAAGGTGAACTTCATAAACACTACCGCAAAATTCAAAAAAGTTCCTCTATTTAAAACCTGTCGTGCAAGAGGAGCCTGGGTGGCTAAGCCAGTACCCCTTGCTGAGCTCCATGCAGAGCGTGAAACATACTTTAAAAAAAGGAAAAAAAATGGTGGAATTTAAGAAACAAAACAAGAGAGTAAACAGAGAAAGAGAGAGAGGGACAAACCAAGAAACACTTTAAGTGTAGAGAAGAGACAACTACCAGAGATGAGGTGGTTGATGGGGATTAAGGAGGGCACTTGTGATGAGCACCAGGTGTTGAAGGGAAGCACTGAATCATTATATTGTACACCTGGAAATATTACACTGTAAACTAACTGGAATTCTCTTCAGATTTTATTTATTTGAGGGGGTGAGAAAAGAGAGAGAAGGAGAGAATCACACAAGTAGGGGGCCAGGCAGAGGGAGAAGGAGCAGCAGTCCCTGCTGAGCTGGGGCTCCATGCAAGGACCCTGGGATCAAGCTGAAGGCAGATGATTAAGCCACTGAGCCATCCAGGTGCCCCAAGTAACCGGAATTTAAATAAAAACTTTAAAAAAAATACAATCTATAGTTCCCTGTGCACTGAACAATGACAAAGACCCTACAAAAGCCCAAGTTTGGGGAAAACTGGTGACTCTGCCCACTCAAGTTTCACTAACAATTCAAGCAGGCATCTCCTCCCCTCCAGACAACTAAAATCCAGGGATTTCTGCATCTAAAGTGAGGGTGCAAGAGTCCACACTATCTTCATGGATCTGGTCAAAGCAAGATGAAGAGCTGGGCAGAGATTGCAGATAAGAGCCACTTGATTTAAATTTAAAAAAATTAGCCACTGGATAGATCTACAAAATCATGAACACTTGTGGGATCTAGTACCTATCAGCATTTACTAGAGGACTGGTTCTGTGCTAAGCATCCTACGTGTGTGTAGTAATAAGACAAAACACAAAATCCTTGGAAATCAGAGAAAAATTGAGTTAATAAGGGAAGTGTTTCCTAACCATGAGGACTGGAAAAAATGTCCCTCTCCTGTACTCAAATACCATGTTTATCACTATCATAGACCTCACATGACAGCATATTTTGTGACCATTTCCTTGTTTTTATTCCACTACACTGAGAATGTGTGATCTAATCTGAAATATAGTAGGTCAATGAAATTAACTGAACAAATGCATAGTTATTAGACATATCTTGATAAAAAATGGTTATCTCTATAATCTACAAAGTCAATAATCATTATTACACCAATAAAAACCAAGGAAATTAATCCTAAAGGCAGATAGATTTCCTTTTAACTTCTCTCTATACTTTTTTTCCCCCCCATGTTACCGCACAACGGAAGCACTGCAGAATCTGAAATGGCTATGGCGGGATTCTCCTCCCTAAAGAATGCAGTCTCAATTGAAATGGAAAACACTAAAAACTAGCCCATTCTCTGAGTCTTGTTCTCAGGAACTCTCTGGAAGCCCTCCATTTTGGCATTTTAATTAGGATGACCTGTAAAACAGCACTCATCACCCCCTCCCTGAAACAACCACAACTTCTTTTCCCAGTCAGTTTTGGGACCAGACTGACCACAACTGCTGACTGACCCACACAACTCTGAAATCACTGCCCCATCCCCGACAGATATGCCCAAGGTCGGGACAAAGTTCCTGAATCCAAAGTTCTCATTCCCTATTTGCATATGCTGTGACATCACCACAATACAGGCCCCAGCTACAGGGCCCGAGGAAGGAGAGCTATACCAGAAGACTATCCTGAGAACACTCAAGATGGGCCATTATGTGGGGACCATCAAGAAGGAGCCTTGCAGGAACATCAAACAAAGAGGGGCACTGCAGGAGGACAATACCTGGGGCATGATCTTCCACAAGGTGACCCGGCCAGAATGAAGACGCCATCTGGATCTTCAACACGACCTGGCGCCGCCTCCACCCCAGCGTGCTCACGGCTCACCTACCTGATGGAGATCCAGTGTCCCCGACAAGTGGCCGGTGACATCTATGGAGTCCGCAACGGGAAGCAGGCCATGCCTCGCAGGAGTCTCTGCTGGCAAGCACACCCACGTTTGTCAGGAAGGCCTCCCTGCCCTTCAAGGAGCTAATAAGGCACACCTGAGGTCTCACACAGGCAGCCAGGCCTGGCCCCGGTATGTGCTCCACCAGGGGCCGACCCTGCCCGGAGGCCTTCTGGACAACACCAGCCGCCTCAGCCCGGTGGAGCAGGAGACACGCAAGCATGAAGGCCCAAAAGAAGGCACGCCAGCACCGCACCACCTCCCGAACGCTTTATTGGCGGCCCTCCCGGCAGCCCCCGCGGCCCTGGCCCCAGACTCCCTGCTGCGCCCGCACCTGGCTAACATCAGGCTCCACCACAGCCTGGAGCCCTTGCGTGTTCTTGCGGTGCAGCCTGGGTGATGCTCTGGCAGACAGGTTTCTAGGACCGACTGCCTGCCTTAGCACAACATTGACACCTGATGCTGTTTCTTTTGATGTTTATTTCAAGATTTCAGAGGCAACAGAAATGCCCTCCCAGCTGGGCCTTATTTGGCAGGAGGGAGGGGTCGGGGGTTGGGATAAGCAACACTTCTTTCCCCTTTGTTCAGAGGGAAACTCAAATGTCCCCGCAAAACTTTTAAATAAAGGCATTAAGAGGAAAACATGAAATAGACTCCCATAGACATGACGTTCATTTATAACGGGATTTAACCTCTAAAGACACAATATGTTTTCTTCCTTTTTTATTTCAATGTATTCTAGCATGTTTATAAATAAAACTTTTCACTTTCAGATTTTAACCCTGCTTTTGCTCTCTTCAACAATATAAGAATAAGGTATCATTGTCCTAAAAGCCATGTTGATATCCACTCTTTTTTTTTTTTTAAATTTTATTTATTTATTTGAGAGAGAGAGAGAGCATGAGAGGAAAGAAGGTGGAAGGGAGAAGCAGACACTCCACAGAGCTAGGAGCCTAATGTCGGATTTGATCCTGGGATTCCGGGATCATGACCTGAGCCGAGGGCAGTGGCTTAACCAACTGAGCCACCCAGTGCCCTCCACTCTTTTTTTAATTGAAGTATGATTGACATACAATATTTTATTTGTTTTAAGTATGTATTAGATTGTTTCAATATTTTTATACTTTATGAAATGATCCCCTAGGAAGTCTAGTTACTATCAGCTTGCAAAGTCATTACTATATTCTTGACTATATTCCCTATCCTGTACATCACATCCCTGAGACTTTTTTATTTTATAACTGGAAGTTTGTGTCTCTTAATACCCTTCACCTACTTTGCCCATCTCCACCCTCCTCACATTAGACAACCACCAGTTTTTTCTCTGTATCTGTAAGACTTTTTCTCTTTAGTTTGTTTCTTTTGTTTTTTTAGACTCCACATATAAGTAAAATCATACAGTATTTGTCTTTCTCTGTCTGACTTATTTCACTTACCATAATACCCTCTAGGTCCAGTCATTTTGTCTAAAGAGTAACAGTTCATTCTTTTTTAATGGCTGAATAATATCTATATCTATATCTATATATCTATATCTAGTTAGAAAAGTTGGAAAGAACTCAAATACATGGAGGCTAAAGAGCATCCTACTAAAGAATGAATGAGTCAACCAGGAAATTAGAGAAGAATTTAAAAAATTCATGGAAACAAATGAAAATGAAACCACAACTGTCCAAAATCTTTGGGATGCAGCAAAGACGTACACACACACACACACACACACACACACACACACACCATTTCTTTATCCACTCACCTCCCCTTGGACACAGGTTAGTTCCATATATTGGCTATTGTAAATAATGCAGTAGTGAAAATAGAGTGGAGCTTTTAAGTTCTTTAATTGTTCACATACACGGGTGTAATTTGTCATAAAATTTGACAAGTCCAAAGTCTGTAAAATCAAAACACAGTAGTATTGTAATAGCAAGCAAGAGGACTCTTGAGAAATTTATCCCAAGGCAGTTTTAAATCTGTATTCTTTTAGTGTTTATGAAAATGTGTGAGGTTACAGTCATATAAGAAGCCATAAGAACCCAGGAGCATACCTCTTATTGAAAACATTGTCCAAAATTATTGGAAGTTTCATTCGGTTACTCAAGTAAACCAGTCATTGCTCAATTATCTCCTTTTGTTTTACGTTTCAGAATCAACATACAAGAAAATGGATTGAATTCTTCGATGATTAGTTTAGTTAATACAAAAGTTAACCCTTGCTTATGATTGTCCTTTTAGGATGCAAAGACATTTAAAAACTTAGAATAAGATTTGACTCTGTGGTACTCAAACACAATTCTTAATAGATCCACAAGGGACAGAATCAATTCAGTAAGATACAGTGTAGATGTGGTGTTTTTTAAAGTCTGTGGGTAAAACCTGATTAATTTCCTAATTCATATTAAGTAGCAACCAATAGCTTAATTTACACCATGAAATACTGAGCCATAAAATACAGGTTTTTCTCATGTGGAAAGTAACTTCTATAATTGAATTTCACTGGCATACATTAACTTTTTCAATAAAAAGATTAAGTATAATACCTAGTCTCAAGAAAAATGTGTTTTTTTTTAAATCAATAGGATTTCATGTCTTTTTCCTCCTCACAGACTTTGAAAACCAGAGAAAGATTCATAGGGCATTTTATTCTCAGACTAACTTCCTTCTGCTGAGTATAATATCGTAAATGCCCATGAAGTGACAGCTCTTCCTATACTGAACTATGATTAGGAAATTAAAATGCAATTTGTATACATACTTTAGGCAAAATAAACTAGTAAGAGAAATTCAGTTTAACAAAGAGAGAAAGAAAATTGCCAAGTCCATTCCAAAGTGAATGTGTGGATTGAATGTGTATGTACATGTATGTCTGTTTACATAAAGTTATATATATTATATAGTGACTACTATACCATTATACTAATATGATATTGCAATGTCATTATATTATATTGATAAATTACACATAAAATACGATAAAATAATAATTATAATGTAATATATATCTTACATTATAAGGTAGCAATACTATAGTTCTATGATAAAATTTTATTTAAAGTATAAATTTATGTAGAATAAAACTACATACATGATTTTTGTTGTAATCCACAACTATTTCTCTGTAATATAACAAAATACAAATTATATCAATAAAACATCAGAATGAAATCTTTATGCAGATTCCTATTAAAGAAAGGATATCCCCTGAATGAGTAAGAACACATAGGTCCAAGGAAAGCTGGAATTCAGTGAGAAGTCATGTGTTGGTTACCCAGTTTCTTCATAGCGGTTTTCATCTCTTTATTTCTCATTGTGTAGATAAGGGGGGTGGTTCAAGAGTAAAGTAAAAATGGTATAAAACACAGACAGGAGCTTGTCCACAGAGAACTGACTGAAAGGCCACATGTAAATGAAAATGCATAGCCCAAAGAAGAGTGTGACTACCATGATTGTGCAAAGCAAGTAGAGAGTGCTTTGTATACACCACCAGCAGCACGCTCTTAGGCAGTGATGAGGATAACAGTGTAAGAGACCAAGAGGAACACAAAACAGTTCATGGACAGCAACCCACTGTCTGATATCATATGTATACCTAAGACATAGTTGTCTATGCAGGCAAGCTTGATCACGAGAGGAAGGTCACGAAGAAGCTGTCCACCTCATTGGGGCCACGGTAAGGTAAATTCACAGTAAAGGCTACTTGACTGATGGACTGCACAAATCCAATGACCCATGAAACCAACACCAGCCTCATGCAAGTCTGCCGGCTCATCATGGTCATGTAATGCAAAGGTTTACATATCTGTCATAGGCCATGGAAATCAGAAGTACTATGTCAGCCCCACTGACAAAGTGCAAGAAGAAGAATTGAGCCATACATCCTCCAAAGGAGATGAGCTTTCGATCACTAAGAAAGTCCTTGATCATCTTGTGGGTGGCAAATGAGGCTAGCCATATATCTAAGAAAGATAGATTTCCCAGCAGGAAGTACATAGGAGAGGAGTGCAAGTGGGAGTCAGAAATTACAGTGACACAAAGATCAGGTTATCCAGCACAGTGACCACATAGATCCCAGAGAAAAATATAAAGAAAAAATGCTGGAGGTGTTGTGAAGTGCAGAGTCCATAAAACACAAATTCTGACACAAGGAATAACTCTGCAGCTCCATTATCTCAAGTTCCAGATTGTGTCCTGAATCTATATAAAGAAAAGAGGTGGACATGAAAGGGCCTGTCAAGTGGCAGGCACATGAAAGTGATCACCTAAATCTCATCTGAATATAATTTTAATTTGTAAGCCATATATAAAATACAATACAAAAACAATTAAAGCCAAGCCCAACAACAGTTTGCTTGTCTCCCATGTTAAGGCTGCTTAAAATCTTGCTTTTTAAAATTTTTTACTACCCACTTTATTAAGATAAAATGTACCTACCTACCAAAATTCACCCATTTTAATTGTAAAACATAATGATTTTTAAACAAATTTATGGAGTTATGCAGCCCGTCTCCACAATGCTTGCTTTGAAATCTTCACACTCTAGTCTCCTTCACGGACTTCTGATAATAGTGGGAACTATCTCCTCCTTCCATATTCATTTGTTCATTCACAAGCTCACTCATTCAGACCATGTCTATGAAACACTGACAGTTTTCCATTCTCACTTAATTCAGTTAATAAAGCCATCAATACGAAAGGAAATAAATCAATTAACCTAAGGCTCTTACAGTTCCCCTGATTCCACATTTTTATTACTGCTCTTGTCATCTCTATTGATCAGTTAGGTTTGGGATTAAAAAGCCAATGATCTAATTCATTTGTAGACTTCTTGTGTATAAACTACTTATGAAAATATTTTAGAATGGCTTCAATGAAAGAAATATTTTCCAAAACCTCTCAACATGAGCCAGAGCATAAAACCTATCCAATAATTTCGGGGAGGGGCTAGCTTTCACAGTATACATGAGTACTAATAAGTTCAGCATTTGAGTATGAATGTAGTTCTGAACTTGCAGAAGAACGGGGATGGGATGGATAGGTTTCATTATTAGTTTATCATGAGTGATTAGGTGGTACCCCAGTTTTCTCACTAAGAGTAAGATATTGTATAAACGTTTTTATAAAGACATTGAACAGAATTCTTCATGAGTAATTTCACAAATGATGCAGAACTGTCCTTTGTATGAACTTTTATTATGTTGGCCCTTCATTAAAATGAAGAAAAAACATGGAGTAATAGTTTGGGAAGGCTTCTTATGGGAGCTAAAGTTACATGTTCCAGATCTGAAATATTCTAATGATGTGAACATGATACTGTGATAGAATAAAAAATCTAAAGGAATTCATGTTTATTATACCTGTTTTAGTGAACTTGAATAGCACCAGTCTCAACCAGGTTTTTGTAAGGATAACAGAGACTCAGATTCTTTTGTTCCTCTTAAACTTTTATAAATGGATTATATTAAAAGATTTAATTGCAAGACTTCTTAGGAATAGGTGCTATCCTTCTTTAGAATGGGATTATATAGCTGAAGTTAAACAGTGCTGTGTACACAATGGGTATAATCATAATTCAGGATGTCTTCACAAGTTTTGTTAGATGACACTGACACTAGCTAGCATACATTATTACAGACCATAATGGCTGTTCTTTATTGGTATACTTTTCCTCTATGGCCACAAAAGTTTTCACATGTAAACCTAAAACATAATTGGGTTTCATTTAGTGTGTTTTAGAAATTAAATGAGTGGAAACTCAAAACAATCAAACGGAAAACTCAGGAAACAAAAAACAAAGAAATCTTTTTACTTGCTATTGAATTAAAGATGCTCTAAAATTAGATATTCATGATAGTTGCACAATTCTGTAAATGTACTATAACTCATTTTATTATACAGTGGTAATGAGTAATGTTGTGGTATGTAAATTATGTCAATCAAGCTCTTGTAAAAATGGATGTCTAAAGAAGTGGGACTAAATGAACTTAAATAGGGCTCTGATTTCAGAAAACACTTCATGATTTACAAAGGCATTTTAGAGGTTTTTAAAATATTAAATTTATAATCAGAAACAAATGAGATTGATTTTGTATACCTGTAAATGCTACTTAGGAAACAAATATAACAATGACAAAATTTGATTTTACCTGACAAGTTAATGTTATTTCCTCCAATGATTTTAATGTAAAAAGTAATGGAATGAATTGGTCTCTGGTTGACTTGTATGTTCAAACACACATTCACTAAATGTCTATCAAAGGCGGTTTACTAACCTGGAGTTAGATGCTCACTGCTGGTGCTGCCAGTCCCTCAACTTATATTTCAAATCAACACCTGAACAGAACTTATTTTTTATTAATTTTTGAATTTTTTATAAACATATAATGTATTTTTATCCCCAGGGGTACAGGTCTGTGAATCACCAGGTTTACACACTTCACAGCACTCACCATAGCACATACCCTCCCCAATGTCCATAATCCTACCCTCTCTCCCTGAACAGAACTTTTGAAAACGTATGTGTTTTTTTATTTTGTAGAGGATTTAAAAAGTTCTTTCTCCTCCTCCTCCTGGAAAACAGTTCCAGAAAATCATCACTTTAAGAAGTTAGAGGACTTCAGATATGAGTCTTCTTTGGACTTTAGATAGAAATATCTATATTCTCACTCCTGACAAATTAAGAATCCCTTAAAGATGGGACATTGATAGCCAATTACCATAATGGAGCTTGAGGAATATGTTCAAGTGGAAATTTTTGCTAATAAGTCACGTTCATTTCCCTGAGTGACAAAGTTAGAAAGATTTTAAAGATGTCAGATTCTATGAACACAGGTACAATTATTTTAATAATTTAAGCAGGATAATATGTATCTTTATCTAGTTAATACACTATAAAATGTACTTTTCCTTTAGACAATAGGTTAACAAGTTACATTTTAAAATATACTGAAAATCTGACAACCTTGCACATTATTCTATGTAACTTTGATCAAGCACAATACTTTGGGACATCACATTGGTATGTGCTAAAATATTTGCTTTCTTCAGATTCATATAGTTATGAATAATGAAATCTCCTGGTGTCCAGGCTACTTTGCACATTATTTATAATTGCTATCCACTTACCTCCCCAAATCATTTTCAAGTTAATTCAGGCCCTTCTGCTAAAGGCTGCATGCTGATTACAAATATCTTGAATGTTCTGATGAATGATAATCACATTTACAACTATTGACATGACATCAATTCCATGTTAGGTATGTAAGCACAATTACATTTATAAGATATTTCACTGCCAATTCAGTATCTGGGTATAGTATAAAGTATCATTTTCTATCTTGGCTTTAGGTAGTTTATTTCACTTAAAAGGAATCACAAAACTTTTCTAAGTTGTTTCTCTACTTAAAGTACACAAACCATAAATGATAAAGAAAAATTGTAGAAGTAAACTTTGTGTATCAATGTTATTTGTTTTTGATATATAGTCATTATTTAGGTACAAATAAACTATGTCAAGTCAAGAATAATGGACAGCTAAAACAAGAGAATATTTGCATAGAAGTAGGGAAATATTGCCTAAACATGATGACTAATTTTATGTGTCAATTTAGGAGAGTGTTTTTGGATGAAATTAAAGTTGAAACAGGTGAACTCTGAGTAAAACATATTTTCCTTCATAAGATAGGTGGGCCTTATCCAATCAGCTGAAGTCCTGAATAGAACAAAAAGACTCATCTTCCCAAGCAAAAAAGAACTCTCCTACATGGTCTTTGATTTCATCTGTACCATCAGCTCTCCTGGGACTCAGGCCTTCCAGGCAAACAGCAGAGTTCAGACTTGCAGGGCTCTGAAAAACACATGAGCCATTTCTTGTAATAAATCTCTCCCTTTCTTCCTATGTCTCTGTCTCTCTCTGTCCCTTTCCTCTTCTCTTTCCTGAAAACCCTGACAGATACCATAACTATCAAGCCAGTAATAGAAAAATTCAGAAAGTAAAATAACAATACACAAAAATATGTAAATATTTTAAAAAACTTGTATTTTAGGAAGCACCACAAAAAGAACAGTGTAAATCCAACCACAAATTTGTAAACTTGATTTCCAATCTTGAGACCCACAAAGTCACTACTTAGAGTTGTGTAGACTTTAAGTGTTCAAGGCCTACTAGAAAAAGGGCCCATCAGGGCTGACATCCAGCCTATGCCCCAACCATCCAAAAAACAATATATCCTAAACAGGCAGGGGCTTTCCCCTTGGACGCACTTCTTTTCTAATTTATACAAAGTTCCAGTGTGGCTATTTTAGCCCTAATGACAAAGCCCTAATATACTTTACACAGAAAAAGTATTTATAAATCAGTAAGTGAAGGAAACCTGAAGAGAAAGAAGAGGAAAGAATTTAGGAAAATAATTTTTTAAAAGGAAAAGGATTAATAGGCCAATAAACATTAGAAAGTTATTCTCAATAAATAAAACTTAACAAGGCATACTTTTATCCATATGTTAGTTTTGGAATAAATACATCAAACTCATGGTCAGGTCTAATGAAAATGGATAATTTCACAATAAAAGTAACAATACAAATTTAAATAACACCTGACATCTCTTGAGGACTTCCTCTATGCCATTGCTATGTCGGGTTGATTCTTTCAATTAATCTTCACAGCAATCTAATGAGAGAAACACCATCATTACTGATTTATAAATGAGGGTGCTGAGGCTAATGTATCTGGACACACACTGCCAATAGCAGAGTTGATGTTCTAACCAGGTGCATGGGCTCTAGAATCTATATTCTTAAGCTGTGTAAGGCCAACTCCTTACACTGTGTAAGGCTCTAGAATCTATATTCTTAAGCTGTGTAAGGCCAACTTAAGAGGAATGTGAGAGACTATGGACTCTGAAAAACAATCTGAAGGGTTTGAAGAGGTCGGCGGGTGGGAGGTTGGGGAAACCAGGTGGTGGGTATTAGAGAGGGCACAGATTGCATGGAGCACTGGGTGTGGTACAAAAACAATGAATACTGTTATGTTGAAAATAAATTTAAAAAAATAAATATAAAAAAAAAAGAGGAATGTAAGTCAGTACAACTTTTCGACAGACACTTGGGAAATATAAATTGAGCTCCCTGAAAAATGCCAGTAGACCTCTACCTAGTATTTCTGTGATAAAGATTTCTACTATAGAGTTGGATTAATATATGAAAAATATAATCATTTCATTTTGCCCAAATACATAAAATGAATTAATGATCAATATGATAGAATATAATAACAAAAATAATGTTTTCAACACACATTTCAATATATTAAGAAAAGTTCATGGTGTTTTGTTTTTAAAAAAAGGACACCACGCTATATATGTAGTCCACATTCTCCAAAGCACTGATGAATGAAATTGACCATTGTCTCCCTTTCTGTGAGAAATGCACAGAAAATGCAGATACATAAACAAAAACAAGATGGTAATTTACAATAAGGCTATGGAAAAAAGCAGGATAAGAGATAGTGGGAATGCCAGAGTTTTCTTTTTAAATAGGATGTTAAGAATAGGTTTCATTGAGAGGGTGACTTTTGACCAAAGACTTAAAGGAGGACCTGGGAGTATCTATGTGTACATCTGGGAAAAGCAAAACACAGAGAGAACAGCCAGTGCAGAGAATTCAGGTGGCTGCTGCCTGAGGTTGTTAAACAACTCCTGGGACTCAAGTGGAATAAGATGGAGAGTGGTTGGGATGATAAGCAATTGTGGGTAGGGCATAAGTCCTATAGGGCCCTGTAAGACATTACCAGCACATGGCTTTCTCTTCTGAGTGAAGTGGTGAGTGTGAGTTTTGAGTAGAGGACAGGCATTAGAACAGCTCTAACTGCTCCTGTTGGAAAGCACCAGGATGAAAGCTAGGAGGCCAGATAAGGAGCAAGTTCACTAATTCAGACCAGCTCTGATGACGGCTCATTCCACAAATGTACACCATAAGACAGAAGCAGTCAGACTCCGGATACATTTTGAAATTAGAGCTAACAGGACTACCTATAATTATATTATAGGTTGCAATTATAATAGAGAAGTCAAGCATGATTCCAAGTATTGTAGCCTAAGAAACTCCAAGGATAAAGTTGCCATTATATAAGATCATAAATACCATATTTGTAAACAGATTGGGAGGAAAACTGAAAGGGTAAATTTGAATATATTTTATATACATATATAAAACATATATACACACTATAAATGCTAATATATGTATGTGTATACTTTGTATGCTACTTTCTATGGTGCCCCACAGATCTCTAAATTCCAGTTCTTTGCTTTGGATTCAGTTTTTCTTTCTGTTCCTCAGATTGGAGAAACTCAATAAACTTTCCTCAAGTTCACTGGTATTTCTTCTGACAACCAAAACTGTAGTCAAGCCCCCCTAGAGAATGTTTCATTTCTGTTATTGTACTTTTTTTTCTCATAATTTATGCTTTTTATTTTTTCCATCTCTTTATTGATGATATTCCCTATTATTCTTCTGCTTCAATAGCCTTCACACATACAATGTAGGTATGATTTTGGGCTACAATCAAGCCTATCATCTTATGGCTGATCTTATTTTCCAAAGATGTTTAAAATCAAAATCTTCTATTCTACATATTTTTCTGCACTGTGACCATGTCTCCCCCTGTCAGGATTTACAGTACAGATGCCAGACAAATGAGTGAAGAAGCCATCCTGTAAATGAGTTTTCCAAGTCCAAGGTGAGCTCAACTCTAAAATAAGCTGACCCTTTGTGGCTCAGACATGAACTGCTCAGCTGAGTCCTTCCCCAATCATAGACCAAAACTGCAAGGAGAATGAAATGTCTACTGAACCAGGACATTTTGGGAAACTGTCTGATACACATCAAACTGGAACACTCACCTCCAGTCCTTCTCCTAGAGTCCCATGTGGTTATCTCAAATAGGCTTCCCTTATTTAAAGTTTCTACATTTCCTTCTACTCTACTCTTTTTATATTAACTATCCCAGAGAACCATTCTTAATATGACTCTTTGACAACTTTTACTGTTGTTCCTATCATGAAGTTCCTTCTCAAAAATCTTTAGGATCGATCTCCTTGCCTTCAACTCTCTATTCCAGCCTATATAAAAAAAATAGTATTCTTATGCCAAATCTGCCACTGCTTTCAGTCACTGAAGAACACCAACACTTATTCATGCGTTTGCTACTGCTGCTTTCCATAAACTCACTTTCGCTAACTCAACTGTTTCATGAGGGTTCCTCATTCTCCATGTAGGTGCATGTTCTGGTGATCTGACCTCTGTGGGTTACCTGCTCATATTCCTGCTCACATCAGAAATGGGATCCCACATTCCTTTATTTATTAAAAAGATAAAAATAAAAAAACTAAGACATCCGTTAAATTGTAGTATCAGTTTGCATGTCTTTATCTAGAAATACCTAAATAATTACACTTGAAAAATCAGGGAGCACAGCTTATCCATTGCACCTCATTACTGAACATGATAACTAGTATAACCCAGGAGCTCATTAAATGTTACTTGAAATGACAGTTACTATGATGGAATCTCTGCTACTGGCACTAAGAGAAGATAATGCTAAATTTACTATTAAAAAGGAATTCTATATATGTGCAGAAGAAATAACTTTCATAACCATGCCTGTCTGAATAATATGTTAAGTTGTACGGGTAGCAAAAAAAAAATAATAAAGAAGGTTAAGACATCTGATATTATTATATAAATTGGGAATCTGCATTTCTATTGGGAATCTTGCAACTATATTAGCTACCAAAGTACAATTTTTGCTATAACACCTCTATTCCATTTCCTTTTTTCTTTGTCATTCTAATCTCATGCCGCTATTGTACTCTGAAATGTACTGATCATTTCACTGTCACACCATTTGAAAATGAAGATATAATGGATTCCTTTTAAATCTTTTAGATATTCATCTAATGATTTACTAACTCATCAATGGATTAAGATGTATCTGCCCTGAGACTGTGCAATGATCTAGCGAGAATAAGACAAATGAGACACCACTGCAAGCCTCAAGAAGTACTTTGCTAGGAGCATTGACAAAAAAAAAATAAATAAACAAATGAATGCAATAAAAACTTGAACTTGGAATGACACTAGCACATAGCAGGGTCAATGGGTAAATAATACAGAGGACTCAGGTTTAAACAAAAACATCACTGAGGACATATAACACCTCAAAACTATTTTTTTACTACTTTGTATGAAATTTAACATTAACTATAGAGTATATTAGTGTTAGATTGGTGGGGAATTGAGAGGGTTAAAATTCTTATACAGAGGAACTTTCGTTGTGTGACTGATAACACATCACTCAATAATAGAGAACACATCAATCAATTAAATAATAGTATTTAATTAATTTTCTCTCATTAACACTATATGGTTCCAATACTTCTTTTATGGATTTGCATTCATTTGTCACATAATGAGAAAATTTATTTTATTTATTCATTTATTCAACATTTAATTCCTACTATGTGACAAATTTTTCTAGGCATTATGATTGAGTGGTGTTTTAGTTTTGGATGATTTCAAACAGTCTCAAGACAGGTTATTTTTGCTCTACCATATTGCATATCTGTGCCAAGTTTCCCTGAAAGTTCATATTCAAGAGAGTAAAGCAAAAATTTTTACTAATTAAAATGAACCTCAAAACCCAAGGGAAAATAGCAAGTGGGCTGCCTTAGTGATCTGTGATCTTTGAAAATTGCTTAACCTCTCTGTGTCTCATCTTCGGTGTGCCAGATGCTTAGTCTAGGCTTTGGGGACACAGGCAAGGTCCCCACCCTGACCATGATCACTGAGGAAGCTGCTTGAGGGTACTTCCTGTCAGAGTTGAGAGCACAGAGAGGGGCTGAAAGGATGGCCATGGGAGACGGAGCTCTTAGAGGAGGTAACAGCTCACTGCAGCTGCTGGGGGAGGATGGCCAGAGAGGCATTCTCCCCCAAATTAGTGGAGACAGGTAACAGTGCAGGCATCTAGCCTACTGTTCCCCTCTGTTTTGGGCCTCTTCCACATGCAACCACTGGCCTCTCCCCTCTAGGCATAGCCAGGAGCCTTTCCAGGAAGGGCTGCTCCAGAAGGCTATCTGGATCCCCAAAGATCCCCAAAGAGACAATTTACACTCTCTGCAGGGGCTGGCCGGTGACTGAAATGGCACTAGTACCTGAGTGGGACCTGTGAGGCAGGAAACAATGGAGGTGTGTTGAGCCTCAGAGACAGGTCCGTCTGCACTGGCCACACTTTGCACCATTGGCCCTCACAGGGACAGGTGCCACTTTCTAAGCACCCATGTGTGGGGGAGACAAATGGCTTGGCATTTGTGTATGTATGTATTTAATTTCACTTAATAATGCCAAATTCCTCTGCAACCTGGTTTACCCTCTCACTAATACTGCACAAGGAGCCCTATATTGCCATGTTCTTGTCACCAATTTGCATCATCCAAAATTCTGATTTTCTATTAATTTCATGGTGTAAATGTGTATTGTACATTTAATTTTTTCTCATAGGAGAAGTTAGTTTTGTGTTTGTATTAGTTTTCTAGGACTACCATAATAAATTACCACAGACATTATGGTTTAAAATGACAAATATATTCTTTCACATTTCTGTAGGCAGAAGTGTAAAATCAACATTAATGCAATATGATCTCATTAAGATCCTTACCCTAATTACATCTGACAATACCCTATTTCCAAGATCACATTCTTAATTTCCAAGTAGACATGAGTTTGAGGGGACACTATTCTATATACACAAAGTGAGGCCAGACACTTGGTTCCTAGACTACTGAGAAATCATAGCAGAGTTATCATTTTACTAATTGCATTGTTAACTTTATCCACATTGTTTTGTTCCTTAATTATGGTTTATGCACCTCTTAATCTCATGCATGATTAACCATTAACTTTGCCTTTTTTATCCCTCTTCTCTATTTACTCACTGATTATAGAAACATAATGAGGACTAGTCAGTAACATTTGTCTTGACATATCTGATCATACCAGATCTCGAGTAGTGCCTCATTGTTCAGAAGAATGCTTACCTCCATATTGCTTCAAGCACCCTCTCTCCACCACCTTCCCATCCCTTACAAGTTTTCAAAAAACCCATTACCCTCCTTTCATGTTATAAGCTGTCTCTAGGCTCAACTGGGCATGTTGGCTTTGGAAATCCCCTCCCTTCTCAATGGACTGCCCTTCTGATAATAAAGCTGTCTTTCCTTCAAAATTGGGATCGCAGACATTGGCTGACTGTGCCTTGGGTGCACAGACAAGTTTGAGATCCTGAACAAATTTGGTGAGCCAGCCAGGAGGTTTGTGTCTGAGGCAGGCAAGTCTTGGCCACAAGGGTGACTTCATGGGAATTTTCCACAGGATCTTGGATCACCATTGAATCCAAGGGAATTCCCCTGGCTGCCCTCTAGACCTGCACTGACCTCTTCTCAAGGCCAAGTTTTAAGTGAAGGAATGACACTTTCCATGAGCTCTGGGAGAACTTCTGTTGTTGAAGGGTGAGTTTTAGAGCACACAATCAGCAACTGTATTTCCTCTCTTAGGAATCTTTCCTAAGAAGACCTTTAAAGAAGGGCCCTCACATATTACAAGATTAAACAGTCATAAAACCATCCTGAGTTTCTTTTGTTGATGGATCATTTGCTTAGGTTTTTCTCCTACGGCACTCATATTGCTAGTCCTGTCTGTCTTGTCTGTTTGTCTTACCTGAATTATGGGAAACATCAATTCAATCTAGAATGTAGCAGTTTGGGTTGCATTACGCAAATCTGGCCTTGTTTTAGTTACACTTCTATGAACAAAAAGAAAAGAATGATATTCTTTTAGCTTGGCCACAATAAAACTGGAACAGTTTTTTGAAATATAGCAATGCTTCCCCAAAAACAATTCAAAGTCCTCAACCTCTCTGGGAACAACTTATCAAAATCATTCTCCATGCCTAAGACTGAAAAAAGAAAAGGGAAGAGAAAAGAGGCCTTTTAAAATCATAAACAGCTAGAAAAACACCCTTCTCAAAAATCTAGCCCAAAGGGCACCTGGGTAGCTCAGTCAGTTAAGCATCTGACTCTTGTATCAGGTCAGGTATTGATTTCCGGGATGTGAGTTCAATCTCTGCATTGGGGTCCATGCCCAGTGTGGAACCTACTTTAAAAAAAATCTAGCTCACAATTTCCATAAGGTTATTGGTCAAGGAAAAATACAAATCTTTACTGTACAGTCTTTTGTTTGTGTCTGGTAATATGGCATTATCTACCTCTGGATGGTATTACTAATGTTAATGATAAAAGAGCCCTATTTAGTTCAAGACAAGCACTTACAAGAATGGGGCATCCTACCACGCAAAGATAGAAACTAATTCAAATGCTTCTCTAGTTCATATAATCTGGAATAATCTCTGTTAAATTAAAGCTTGAGTTTGTTGGTTTAATGAAAATGGACATGTCTTTTGGAGTTTTAGCTTTTATGAGTCTTGTTTGAAACATTACTCTTTCTCTACTGTTTGCTCTTCTAGATTTAAGACAACTCTCTCCTAAGAGATCTATGACTTACAGAGATTTGATAAAATATGCCTTTGTGAACAAATTCACTTTTTCTCCCTACCTGAACCCTCCAGAAATCAGAAACTTAGAGTGGGTATTCCTTCTTTTCTGACAATTATGGTTATTTCCATAAGTTCAATAACATCTGTTCTCCTTGTAACAAAACATTGGAAACATTGGTTATTTTATGAAGGCTTTGCCTAGAATGCCATATTTGGGAGGGGGCATGCATAAACTCACATATGACCAGACAGCTTTAATGAACTAAGGTTGACTTTATAGTGCCAGTGAGCCCCTTAGAAATGTAAGCCTGGTATCTTGCTTATGGAGTTCTCAGGAGCCTTACTGGGAGAGTAGAGAATGTTTCATGCTGGTAAGTGCAGGAACCTCAGGATATTTGGGGGACTTCGAGAAGAGAGGAAATAATCCAAAGCTACAGGTACTGCAGACAAATCAAATGGCAAGTATTTGACTTGGCTTTGGGTCTCAAAAGACTATTAAAATTTCAATCTGATATTCCTTATGAATAGATCTAGCAAAGCAGGTTTAAAAGAACCTGTGTGGCTGATCATGATTCTTGTTGGGCTTATGTAAGTAGTTAAGCCAAGTTTGTTAAAACTGGATTTATTTTGCAAACATACTAGTCTCAATCTGGTTACTTTCAATAAAAATGAGGGTAAATTTAGATAGAAAAAATTATATTTCAATAACACACATTTCTGAATGTTAAATTCTAATTCTGATTGTCTTCACATGTTTGTTCTTCACCTAAACAACTGACTAGATCATAAATTCTCCTGGTTTGTTCGAGTATCTGTCTATGACTCTCCCAATAAAGGTTTCCCATTTTTTCCCCATTCTTTTAACTTGAACAAACCTGGGATTCATCTACTAGCTCCAAACAATCCTGCCAGGCCAGAGGCATCAGAACAACTAGACAAGCGGCCAACCTGTGACCCCAATCATGATATAATGCAGAAGGACTTCCCAGACTCCAAAAGTATCGAGAATCTATCCTGGTAGGAATAAAAACAGGAGTACCTAGACAATAGAATCTAAACAAGGTTCAACAAGTTAATCAGATGCCTCAAGAAGACCCCTCATCTTTTCTTGAATGACTCTATCAAGCACACCATCAATATGCTGACATTGATCCTGAAGCACCTGAAAACTTAAAAGTGATAAATATGACTTGTATTAGCAAAGTGTTCCAGATAGTCAAAAGAAATTACATAAAATAGAGATAGCTTTAGTGATGGCTCCTTGGGCATGGGTAGGGAATGCTTTTAAGGTTTCTAATAAATGGGATTAAGCCCAAAAAACAGATTAAAAAAAAAAAGAAATAAAAATAAGACAGCATACTATTCTGCTAGCTTCTGCGACCTCAGGAAAATCTCCCCGAGAAACAGTAACATTCAAAAGCAAGGTCCAAGCCCTGTGCCCAGACACTCCAGAATATTTTTGAGGGCAGTTTTCCCACTTCCACTCTCCAGGCTATTGCTCTTCACCCCTTATAAGCAGGAAGCAGCTAGAGCAGTCATTATTTCTATTCCCCATGATTGAGGAATTATAAAATAAGAATGGGGATTTGAAGCAGGTGCCAGGTTCCTGGACCTGTTTTGAAAGCATAAGCAGAACTATAGTTGTATTAGTTGTATTATTAACTTGGCTCCATGTTCTGTTTTGTTCCCTACTTATTGTGGTTTATGCACCTCTTAACATCATGCACAATTAATCATCAGCTTTGCCATTTTTACCGTTACTCTCTGTTTACCCACTAATTGTAGAAACCCATGGAGGGTTGGACAGTAGTACTTATCTTGACATATCTGATCATACCAGATCCTAATATTGCCACATTGTCCAGAAGAATGCTTACCTCCAGACTGTTTCAAGGACACCACACCAAGTTTTCAAGAAACATTACCTTCCTCTCGTGTATATAAGCTGTGCCTAGGACCAACAGAGGAAGGCAGCTTTGAGAATGATTCCCTGCCTTCTCCTTGGGCTAACGTCTCATAATAAAGTTTTCTTTGCATCAAAACCAGTGTGTCAGAATTTGGCTTACAGTACATTGGGAGCAAGGACAAGTTTAAGTTTGGTAAAGACTATACCTCTATTTAGACTTTCTACAGAGAGAAATATAAACCAGTTACTATTTTGTATTTACCTTTTTTTAATCAACACTACTTGTAAATTTCATCCTCTTTATTATATATAGTCATTTTTAAAACCCAAATTCCTTTGAGTGACTCTTAGAGTTGAAAGTTTCTATATCACTTTTCTTTGACTCAAGATATGAGAGCAATAAATTAGCCTTTGCATTATTTGTCTGTGGAGTCAGTTTCCCAGCCCTCAGTTATATTTTTAAAAAAATTTCTGGATTTGGAGAAGAGGTAATTTACAAATGGGTTTCCAGAATTTGGTTAATACTGTTAGAGGTAGCACAGAATTATAAAGACATGGATGGCTTCTAAAAATAGACTAGACTATTTGGAATAGACTTGTTGGAATCTGTTCCTCTCCCTTCTAGCTGTGGAACGTTAAGCAAGTTATCAAAGCCTTCTGCTTCCATTCCCTCATACAGAGAATGGGGATGGAAGTAGCACCTCACTTTTAAGACTGAGAAACTCAAAGACTTCCCTAGACAGCCTAATTATTAACTTAATTTCCCCAATACTATCTTTTAGATACAGATGGAAGAATGGCTTTTGGCCACTCTTTTTAGTAGCCTCAAACAAGTCCTACTTTCCTATCTGACCAATTATGATCAAAGTAAAATCATTTGGCAGCATATTCTGAGCAAAGGGTTCAGTCTTCCAAACTGAAATGATGAAAAGATATATTTTTAGTTCCTCTTGAAATTTGGAGGGATCATCCATTCTTTTAGGGAAGTTAAAGACAGTTTTGTAAATTTATGGCAGGCAATAGATTTAAAAATCATGAGTAATGATTTTTAACATACAGACAGTTTATAGGTACTAGTCTGCTTTGCCTTTTTCAGAACACTCTAACTCCTAATGGTGACTTAATGAGTTGTGACGTCCAGTGGAATTCTGAACTTAGCTGATGGGTATTAGCAGATGGGAAGCCCTTAAAATAACACTAAAATTTGTCCATGAAAATGGCTATTTTGGGTAATGGTGAGATGGTAATCAGCTCCACTGCCTCTTTGGAAGGTATAGGCTGCATACTGATTGCCTACTGGGGGACTGCAAAGGCTCCAGACCATTCTTTTTTTTTCTTTTAGATTTTATTTATTTATTTGACAGACAGAGATCACAAGTAGGCAGAGAGGCAGGCAGAGAGAGAGAGAGGAAGGGAAGCAGGCTCCCTGCTGAGCAGAGAGCCCAATGGGGGGCTTGATCCCAGGACCCTGGGGATCATGACCTGAGCTGAAGGCAGAGGCTTTAACCCACTGAGCCACCCAGGTGCCCCCATTCTTTTTTTTTTTAAACAAATGGAGATTTTTATCGGTATAAATTTTTGTCAGCATAAATTCTGTCATTTGAAAATAACAAAGAAACTTAAAAACATGTGACCTTTTATTTTCCCTTTTAAAAAAATTATTTTTATTAACATATAATGTATTGTTTGTTCCAGGGGTACAGGTCTGTGAATCATCAGGCTTACACATTTCACAGCACTCACCATAGCACATACCCTCCCCAATGTCCATAACCTCACCACCCTATCCCTAGCCCCTCCAACAACCCTCAGTTTGTTTTGTGAGATTAAGAGTCTCCTATGGTTTGTCTTCCTCCCGATCCCATCTTGTTTTATTTTTTCCTTCTCTACCCCCCACAATCCCCACCCTGCCTCTCAAATTCCTCATTTTTACAAATCCTCCTTCCTATTCTTGGTTTTTGCTAAAGCTAAAAAGGGAAACATAGGAGATTACAGCCACTAGGTGGCAGGCAAGCTTCTTGTAAACTTTTCCAGTTTTTACTTAGTTTTTTTTTTTTTTTTTAGCGCATGTGTTCATTTTATTTTATTTTATTTTTTTGTTTTTTGTTTTTTTTGTTTTTTGTTTTTTGTGTTTTTTTTATTAATTTTTTATTTTTTCAGCATAACAGTATTCATTATTTTTGCACCACACCCAGTGCTCCATGCAATCCGTGCCCTCTACAATACCCACCACCTGGTGCCCCCAACCTCCCACCCCCCACCCCTTCAAAATTCTCAGATCGTTTTTCAGAGTCCATAGTCTCTCATGGTTCACCTCCCCTTCCAATTTCCCTCAACTCCCTTCTCCTCTCCATCTCCCCTTGTCCTCCATGCTATTTGTTATGCTCCACAAATAAGTGAAACCATATGATAATTGACTCTCTCTGCTTCACTTATTTCACTCAGCATAATCTCTTCCACTCCAGTCCATGTTGCTACAAAACTTGGGTATTCATCCTTTCTTTTTTCTTTTTCTTTTTTTTTTTTTTTTACAGCTTTATAAACATATATTTTTATCCCCAGGGGTACAGGTCTGCGAATCGCCAGGTTTACACACTTCACAGCACTCACCATAGCACATACCCTCCCCAATATCCATAACCCCACCCCCCTCTCACAACCCCCTCCCCCCATCAACCCTCAGTTTGTTTTGTGAGATTAAGAGTCACTTATGGTTTGTCTCCCTCCCAATCCCATCTTGTTTCATTTACTCTTCTCCTACCCCCTTAACCCCCCATGAAGCATCTGCTCTCCCTCATATCAGGTAGATCATATGATAGTTGTCTTTCTCCGATTGACTGATTTCGCTAAGCATGATACCCTCTAGGAGAATTCGAGAGATAAGTGACACCATAAGACGAAACAACATTAGAATAATTGGGATTCCAGAAGAAGAGGAAACAGAGAGGGGAGCAGAAGGTATATTGGAGAGAATTATTGGAGAGAATTTCCCCAATATGGCAAAGGGAACAAGCATCAAAATCCAGGAGGTTCAGAGAACCCCCCTCAAAATCAATAAGAATAGGTCTACACCCCGTCACCTAATAGTAAAATTGACAAGTCTTAGTGACAAAGAAAAGATCCTGAAAGCAGCCCGGGAAAAGAAGTCTGTAACGTACAATGGTAAAAATATTCGATTGGCAGCAGACTTATCCACAGAGACCTGGCAGGCCAGAAAGAGCTGGCATGATATATTCAGAGTACTAAATGAGAAAAACATGCAGCCAAGAATACTATATCCAGCTAGGCTATCATTGAAAATAGACGGAGAGATTAAAAGCTTCCAGGACAAACAAAAACTGAAAGAATTTGCAAATACCAAACCAGCTCTGCAGGAAATATTGAAAGGGGTCCTCTAAGCAAAGAGAGACCTTCAAAGTAGTAGATCAGAAAGAAACAGAGACAATATACAATAACAGTCACCTTACAGGCAATACAATGGCACTAAATTCATATCTCTCAATACTTACCCTGAATGTTAATGGGCTAAATGCCCCAATCAAAAGACACAGGGTATCAGAATGGATAAAAAAACAAAACCCATCTATATGTTGCCTACAAGAAACTCATCTTAAACCCGAAGACACCTCCAGGTTTAAAGTGAGGGGGTGGAAAAGAATTTACCATGCTAATGGACATCAGAAGAAAGCAGGAGTGGCAATCCTTATATCAGATCAATTAGATTTTAAGCCAAAGTCTATAAAAAGAGATGAGGAAGGACACTTTATCATACTCAAAGGAACTGTCCAACAAGAAGATCTAACAATTTTAAATATCTATGCCCCTAACGTGGGAGCAGCCAACTATATAAACCAATTAATAACAAAATCAAAGAAACACATCGACAAGAATACAATCATAGTAGGGGATTTTAACACTCCCCTCACTGAAATGGACAGATCATCCAAGCAAAAGATCAACAAGGAAATCAAGGCCTTAAATGACACACTGGACCAGATGGACATCACAGATATATTCAGAACATTTCATCCCAAAGCAACAGAATACACATTCTTCTCTAGTGCACATGGAACATTCTCCAGAATAGATCACATTCTTGGTCCTAAATCAAGTCTCAACCGGTATCAAAAGATTGGGATCATTCCCTGCATATTTTCAGACCACAATGCTCTAAAGCTAGAACTCAATCACAAGAGGAAATTTGGAAAGAACCCAAATACATGGAGACTAAAGAGCATCCTTCTAAAGAATGAATGGGTCAACCAGGAAATCAAAGAAGAATTGAAAAAATTTATGGAAACAAATGATAATGAAAACACAACAGTTCAGAATCTGTGGGACACAACAAAGGCAGTCCTGAGAGGAAAATATATAGCGGTACAAGCCTTTCTCAAGAAACAAGAAAGGTCTCAGGTACACAACCTAACCCTACACCTAAAGGAGCTGGAGAAAGAACAAGAAAGAAACCCTAAACCCAGCAGGAGAAGAGAAATCATAAAGATCAGAGCAGAAATCAATGATATAGAAACCAAAAAAAAAAAAAAAAAAAAAAAATAACAATAGAACAAATCAACGAAACTAGAAGCTGGTTCTTTGAAAGAATTAATAAGATTGATAAACCCCTGGCCAGACTTATCAAAAAGAAAAGAGAAAGGACCCAAATAAATAAAATCATGAATGAAAGATGAGAGATCACAATGAACACCAAAGAAAAACAGAAAATTTATGAACATACTATGAGCAACTCTACGCCAACAAATTTGACAATCTGGAAGAAATGGATGCATTCCTAGAGACATATAAACTACCACAACTGAACCAGGAAGAAATGGAAAGCCTGAACAGACCCATAACCAGTAAGGAGATTGAAACAGTCATCAAAAATCTCCAAACAAACAAAAGCCCAGGGCCAGACGGCTTCCCAGGGGAATTCTACCAAACATTTAAAGAAGAACTAATTCCTATTCTCCTGAAACTGTTCCAAAAAATAGCAATAGAAGGAAAACTTCCAAACTCATTTTATGAGGCCAGCATCACCTTGATCCCAAAACCAGACAAGGATCCCAACAAAAAAGAGAACTACAGACCAATATCCTTGATGAACACAGATGCGAAAATTCTCGCCAAAATACTAGCCAATAGGATTCAACAGTACATTAAAAGGATTATTCACCACGACCAAGTGGGATTTATTCCAGGGCTGCAAGGTTGGTTCAACATCCGCAAATCAATCAATGTGATACAACACATTAATAAAAGAAAGAACAAGAACCATATGATACTCTCCATAGATGCTGAAAAAGCATTTGACAAAGTACAGCATCCCTTCCTGATCAAAACTCTTCAAAGTGTAGGGATAGACGGCACATACCTCAATATTATCAAAGCCATCTATGAAAAACCCACCGCAAATATCATCTCAATGGAGAAAAACTGAAAGCTTTTCCGCTAAGGTCAGGAACACGGCAGGGATGTCCGTTATCACCACTGCTATTCAACATAGTACTAGAAGTCCTAGCCTCAGCAATCAGACAACAAAAGGAAATTAAAGGCATCCAAATCGGCAAAGAAGAAGTCAAACTATCACTCTTCGCAGATGATATGATACTCTATGTGGAAAACCCAAAAGACTCCACTCCAAAACTGCTAGAACTTGTACAGGAATTCAGTAAAGTGTCAGGATATAAAATCAATGCACAGAAATCAGTTGCATTTCTCTACACCAACAACAAGACAGAAGAAAGAGAAATTAAGGAGTCCATCCCATTTACAATTGCACCCAAAACTATAAGATACCTAGGAATAAACCTAACCAAAGAGACTAAGAATCTATACACAGAAAACTATAAAGTACTCATGAAAGAAATTGAGGAAGACACAAAGAAATGGAAAAATGTTCCATGCTCCTGGATTGGAAGAATAAATATTGTGAAAATGTCTATGCTACCTAAAGCAATCTACACATATAATGCAATTCCTATCAAAGTACCATCCAGTTTTTTCAAAGAAATGGAACAAATAATCCTAAAATTAATATGGATCCAGAAAAGACCTCGAATAGCCAAAGGAATATTGAAAAAGAAAGCCAATGTTGGTGGCATCACAATTCCGGACTTCAAGCTCTATTACAAAGCTGTCATCATCAAGACAGCATGGTACTGGCACAAAAACAGACACATAGATCAATGGAACAGAATAGAGAGCCCAGAAATGGACCCTCAACTCTATGGTCAACTCATCTTCGACAAAGCAGGTAAGAATGTCCCATGGAACAAAGACAGCCTCTTCAATAAATGGTGTTGGGAAAATTGGACAGCCACATGCAGAAAAATGAAATTGGATCATTTCCTTACACCACACACGAAAATAGACTCAAAATGGATGAAGGATCTCAATGTGAGAAAGGAATCCATCAAAATCCTCGAGGAGAACACAGGCAGCAACCTCTTCGACGTCAGCCGCAGCAACATCTTCCTAGGAACATCACCAAAGGCAAGGGAAGCAAGGGCAAAAATGAACTATTGGGATTTTATCAAGATCAAAAGCTTTTGCACAGCAAAGGAAACAGTGAACAAAACCAAAAGACAACTGACAGAATGGGAGAAGATATTTGCAAATGACATATCAGATAAAGGGCTAGTGTCCAAAATCTATAAAGAACTTAGCAAACTCAACACCCAAAGAACAAAGAATCCAATCAAGAAATGGGCAGAGGACATGAAGAGACATTTCTGCAAAGAAGACATCCAGATGGCCAACAGACACATGAAAAAGTGCTCCATATCACTCGGCATCAGGGAAATACAAATCAAAACCACCATGAGATATCACCTCACACCAGTCAGAATGGCTAAAATTAACAAGTCAGGAAATGACAGATGCTGGCGAGGATGCGGAGAAAGGGGAACCCTCCTACACTGTTGGTGGGAATGCAAGCTGGTGCAACCACTCTGGAGAACAGCATGGAGGTTCCTCAAAATGTTGAAAATAGAACTACCCTATGACCCTGCAATTGCACTGCTGGGTATTTACCCTAAAGATACAAACATAGTGATCCGAAGGGGCACATGCACCCGAATGTTTATAGCAGCAATGTCTACAATAGCCAAACTATGGAAAGAACCTAGATGTCCATCTACAGACGAATGGATAAAGAAGATGTGGTATATATACACAATGGAATACTATGCAGCCATCAAAAGAAATGAAATCTTGCCATTTGCGACGACGTGGATGGAACTAGAGGGTATCATGCTTAGCGAAATCAGTCAATCGGAGAAAGACAACTATCATATGATCTCCCTGATATGAGGGAGAGGAGATGCAACATGGGGGGTCGAGGGGGTAGGAGAAGAGTAAATGAAACAAGATGGGATTGGGAGGGAGACAAACCATAAGTGACTCTTAATCTCACAAAACAAACTGAGGGTTGATGGGGGGAGGGGGTTGTGAGAGGGGGTGGGGTTATGGATATCGGGGAGGGTATGTGCTATGGTGAGTGTTGTGAAGTGTGTAAACCTGGCGATTCGCAGACCTGTACCCCTGGGGATAAAAATATATGTTTATAAAGCTGTAAAAAAAAAAAAAAAAGCATGTTACCCTCTAGTTCCAGTTGTGGTAGTTTATATGTCTCTAGGAATGCATCCATTTCTTCCAGATTGTCAAATTTGTTGGCGTAGAGTTGCTCATAGTATGTTCTTATAATTGTCTGTATTTCTTTGGTGTTCGTTGTGATCTCTCATCTTTCATTCATGATTTTATTTATTTGGGTCCTTTCTCTTTTCTTTTTGATAAGTCTGGCCAGGGGTTTATCAATCTTATTAATTCTTTCAAAGAACCAGCTCCTAGTTTCGTTGATTTGTTCTATTGTTTTTTTGGTTTCTATTTCATTGATTTCTGCACTGATCTTTATGATTTCTCTTCTCCTGCTGGGTTTAGGGTTTCTTTCTTGTTCTTTCTCCAGCTCCTTTAGGTGTAGGGTTAGGTTGTGTACCTGAGACCTTTCTTGTTTCTTGAGAAAGGCTTGTACCGCTATATATTTTCCTCTCAGGACTGCCTTTGTTGTGTCCCACAGATTCTGAACCGTTGTGTTTTCATTATCATTTGTTTCCATAAATTTTTTCAATTCTTCTTTAATTTCCTGGTTGACCCATTCATTCTTTAGAAGGATGCTCTTTAGTCTCCATGTATTTGGGTTCTTTCCAAATTTCCTCTTGTGATTGAGTTCTAGCTTTAGAGCATTGTGGTCTGAAAATATGCAGGGAATGATCCCAATCTTTTGATACCGGTTGAGACTTGATTTAGGACCAAGAATGTGATCTATTCTGGAGAATGTTCCATGTGCACTAGAGAAGAATGTGTATTCTGTTGCTTTGGGATGAAATGTTCTGAATATATCTGTGATGTCCATCTGGTCCAGTGTGTCATTTAAGGCCTTGATTTCCTTGTTGATCTTTTGCTTGGATGATCTGTCCATTTCAGTGAGGGGAGTGTTAAAATCCCCTACTATGATTGTATTCTTGTCGATGTGTTTCTTTGATTTTGTTATTAATTGGTTTATATAGTTGGCTGCTCCCACGTTAGGGGCATAGATATTTAAAATTGTTAGATCTTCTTGTTGGACAGTTCCTTTGAGTATGATAAAGTGTCCTTCCTCATCTCTTATTATAGTCTTTGGCTTAAAATCTAATTGATCTGATATAAGGATTGCCACTCCTGCTTTCTTCTGATGTCCATTAGCATGGTAAATTCTTTTCCACCCCCTCACTTTAAACCTGGAGGTGTCTTCGGGTTTAAGATGAGTTTCTTGTAGGCAACATATAGATGGGTTTTGTTTTTTTATCCATTCTGATACCCTGTGTCTTTTGATTGGGGCATTTAGCCCATTAACATTCAGGGTAAGTATTGAGAGATATGAATTTAGTGCCATTGTATTGCCTGTAAGGTGACTGTTATTGTATATTGTCTCTGTTTCTTTCTGATCTACTACTTTTAGGGTCTCTCTTTGCTTAGAGGACCCCTTTCAATATTTCCTGTAGAGCTGGTTTGGTATTTGCAAATTCTTTCAGTTTTTGTTTGTCCTGGAAGCTTTTAATCTCTCCGTCTATTTTCAATGATAGCCTAGCTGGATATAGTATTCTTGGCTGCATATTTTTCTCATTTAGTACTCTGAATATATCATGCCAGCTCTTTCTGGCCTGCCAGGTCTCTGTAGATAATTCTGCTGCCAATCGAATATTTTTACCATTGTACGTTACGGACTTCTTTTCCAGGGCTGCTTTCAGGATCTTTTCTTTGTCACTAAGACTTGTAAATTTTACTATTAGGTGACGGGGTGTGGGCCTATTCTTATTGATTTTGAGGGGGGTTCTCTGAACCTCTTGAATTTTGATGCTTGTTCCCTTTGCCATATTGGGGAAATTCTCTCCAATAATTCTCTCCAATATACCTTCTGCTCCCCTCTCTGTTTCCTCTTCTTCTGGAATCCCAATTATTCTAATGTTGTTTCGTCTTATGGTGTCACTTATCTCTCGAATACTCCCCTCGTGGTCCAGGAGCTGTTTGTCCCTCTTTTGCTCAGCTTCTTTATTCTCTGTCATTTGGTCTTCTATATCGCTAATTCTTTCTTCTGCCTCATTTATCCTAGCGGTGAGAGCCTCCATTTTTGATTGCACCTCATTAATAGCTTTTTTTATTTCAACTTGGTTAGATTTTAGTTCTTTTATTTCTCTAGAAAGGGCTTTTATATCTCCCGAGAGGGTTGCTTTAATATCTTCCATGCCTTTTTCAAGCCCGGCTAGAACCTTGAGAATCGTCATTCTGAACTCTATATCTGACATATTACCAATGTCTGTATTGATTAGGTCCCTAGCCTTTGGTACTGCCTCTTGTTCTTTTTTTAGTCGTGAATTTTTCCGCCTTGTCATTTTGTCCAGATAAGAGTTTATGAAGGAGCAAGTAAAATACTAAAAGGGTGGCAACAACCCCAGGAAAATATGCTTTAGCCAAATCAGAAGAGATCCCAAATAGTGAGGGGGAAGAAAGGCGATAAAAAGGGGTTCAAAAAGAAAAAAAGAAAAAAAAAGGAACTATTTAAAATAAGAAAGCCGATAAAGAAAAAATATAAAAAGAGGAAAAAATATATATATATTAGATAAACTATTTAAAAAACGTTAAAAAAGAAAACGGTAAAAGTTAAAAAAAATTTAGCAGAAGAAGAGAGAAAGAAAAAAAAATTGAAAAAGAAAAAAAATTAAATTAACTGCAAGGCTAAAAAATCATGGGGAGAAAGCCATGAGTTCCGTGCTTTGCTTTCTTCTCCTCTGGAATTCTGCCGCTCTCCTTGGTATTGAAACAGCACTCCTCGGTAGGTGAACTTGGTCCTGGCTGGGTTTCCCGTTGATCTTCTGGGGGAGGGGCCTGTTGTAGTGATTCTCAAGCGTCTTTGCCCCAGGCGGAGTTGCACCACCCTTACCCAGGACCGGGCTGAGTAATCTGCTCGGGTTTGCTGGGTTTGCTTTCAGGAGCTTTTGTTCCCTGAGCGCTTTCCGTAGAGTTCTGGAGGACGGGAATGAAGATGGCGGCCTCCCCGTCTCTGGCCCGGAGGAGCCGAGAGCCCAGGGCCCCACTCCTCAGTGCGCCCTCAGAGAACAGCGCCCAATGACTCCCGTCACCCTGGCCTCCAGTCGTGCTCCGAGGTGACCGAGCCTGTGACCGATTCAAGGCAACCCCGAGCTGAGAGTCACTCCTCGGCTCTGTCTCTGCAGCCGGCTTCCCCGTTCTAATACCAGTAAGCTCTGCGACACTTAGACACCCCCGATCCTTCTGCGACCCTGTGGGACCTGAGGCTGCGCTGACCCCGCCTGGGCTTCCAGTTAAGCCTCTGGAGCGATGTCCCTCAGCGGAACAGACTTTTAAAAGTCCTGATTTTGCTCCGTTGCTCCGCCGGGAGCCGGCCCCTCCCCCCCCCCCGGTCTATCGTCCCGTCGCTTTGGATTCACTTCTCTGCCAGTCCTACCTTTCAGATAGTGGTTGATTTTCTGTTTCTAGAATTGCTGTTCTTCTTCTTTCAATCTCCCGTTGGATTTGTAGGTGTTTGCAATCTTTAGATAAGCTATTTAGCTGATCTCCCGCTACCCGAAGTAGTCTTAGCCTGCTACTTCGCCGCCATCTTGACTCCTCTCTCCCAGTTTTTTTTTTTTAAAGATTTTATTTATTTATTTGACAGAGAGAGATCACAAGTAGACGGAGATGCAGGCAGAGAGAGAGAGAGAGGGAAGCAGGCTTCCTGCTGAGCAGAGAGCCTGACGCGCGACTCAATCCCAGGACCCTGAGATCATGACCTGAGCCGAAGGCAGCAGCTTAACTCACTGAGCCACCCAGGCGCCCCCTCTCTCCCAGTTTTTACTTAGTTTTAACACCAAAATTTAGATTCCTTTTCTTAGATTTCTTCTACAGCTAAAAAAGATTTACCTCTACTCTTTGGAAATGTTCAATATAGCTCCAATGAAATTAACAAAATTTTCCATGTCAAATAAACCTAGTGTGATTAGTAGTTATCATCCCAAATATGTGTCATTTTTATAAAAATGTGTAAAATATTCATTATATTGTGTAAGTGTATTAAAGGCAGTAATTCTCCTTACTGGAAAACAGATGTGTCAGCAATTTTATGAGATATCTATTTTGTTCTTTGGCAACCAGGAAAAAATTCTGAGACGGTATTAAGTCCTAGACATGTGATAAGTTAAAATATGAAGTAAAATGTTGAAAAATAATAGGAGAACATAAGATTATAATAGTTGAAACCTTATATGCTAAGCCCAAGAAAATCAGTGAAAAATTTCGATGACTTAGTGTTCAGGTCAGTGGCTAATTTCAAAGAAATATACATATAACTCTACCTTTCCTTTATTCCAGAAATAGCAAAAAACAAACAAACAAACAAAAACCCAAATAAAGCAAAACCACACGCAACTAAAAAAATGAACTCAAAAACTGAAAAAAAAAATGTGTAAGTTTAAGGTAGTTTCTGTATATAATGAAGAAAGTTATAAAATGTGACTGGGGGACATAAAAGGTCTATATTAAGTTCAGAATATAAACCATGTTCTAGGATTAAAAAGACCAATACTGTTAATATTTCTCCATAAATCAATATATAAGATTAATGAAATTATAATTACTTAGTATTCATATCATTTGATAAAATCATTCCAGCTAATATCAATGAATAACTGAACTGGTTTCAAGATAATCTGAGGAAGAATAGCAATGAGGGCACTTATATAATAGATATTAAAATGTAAAATAGATTTTTAATAATGAAAACAACTTGCTATTGAATGAATCCCAAAGGCATCATGCTGACTGAAAAAAAACATGCTCAAAAGGCTACTTACTATATGATTCAACTTATATGACGGTTATTAAAAGGCAAACCAGGGACCAAAAAAAAAAAAAAAAAAACCAAACCAGATCACTTTTATCAGAGCTGGAACATGAGACAGAAGAGTGGACCACAAAGCGACAGAGGGAAATTTGAGGGTTGATGAAATTCTCCTATATTCTCCTTGTTATGGTTACATGACTATGCATTTGTCAAGATTCACAGCATTGTACACTAAAGAGAATGATTGTTTTTTCTATTTGTAAACTGTATTTTAAAAAATGAAAAAGAAAGTTTGATTCTGGTACTAAGAATTGAATATAGACTTTTCAGGAGTACCAGTCACCCCTTCTTCCCTATAGACTAGACTCTGAGTCAATTTATCAGTGAACTCAAAAAAAAGGCAGAGACAAATATTGGTGTCATTACTGATAAAGTTGTACTGGACTTGCAACCATGTAATCTAGTACTGTCCATGACACAACATGATTGCAAATTTAGTGCACTCTCCCCATCAATGGGCTGCAAACTTCCTGAAATCAAGGATGTATCTTCTGGCTCATTGTAGGCTCACAAAATATGTGAAGCATGGTTGGAGGCACCGTATCTGGGGCAACTAAGTAACTAAAATTAATACACATTAACTAGGGATTACCTACTAAATGTACTCTTTTAGCACCAGTTAATCAGACACTCAGCTAAACGGCCTATGTGAGAAGTCATCTGTGTACATTTTCTACTGATAGATTCCCAATAACAGCTACAATTATAATAGCAGCAGTAATAACTACAAGCATAATAGAAATAGTAATAATAATTATAAAAATTAAAAACATTCCAAATTTGCATGAGAAGAAGCAGTGAAGAGAGGATTTAAATGCATGTCTTCCAGACTCAACATGTCATGTGTTTAATCACTGACAGTGACAAAAAAAGGGGTTTGCTCTTTAACAGTTACACCTACTGGTTCCTTTTACCGAACATGAAATAGCTTCAAAGTTCATTCCTTAAAATGTCCACACAAGAAATTATTTCTTCAGAAGCATCATCTACAAAGTGTGTTTCGCATTTATATGTCGAGTCCTTATCTTCTTTATGGCTGCTTTTACTTCTTGATTCCTTAATGTATAAATAATAGGATTTAAGAGAGGTGTGAAAATTGTATAAAACACAGAGAGAATTTTATCGACAGAGTATCTGCTGAAGGGCCATACATAGATAAAGACACATGGGGCAAAGAAGAGAGTCACAACTGTAATGTGTGCTGACAGAGTGGAGAAGGCCTTGGCTGAACCACCGGCAGCACGGTGCCTGACTGAGTATATGATGATCCCATAGGAGACAAGCAAGAGGAGAAAGCAGACCAGGGACAGGAGGCCACTATCAGCAACAACCAACAGTTGTAGCAGGTAGGTGTCCTTGCAGGCAAGTTTGATCACAAGGGGAAGGTCACAGAAAAAGCTGTCCACCACGTTGGGACCACAAAAGGGCAAATTTAACATGAAAGCCATCTGACTAGATGAATGCACAAATCCAACTGTATAGGAGGATAACAGCAGCCAAACAAGCACTCGTGGGCTCATGATGGTCAGGTAATGGAGGGGTTTGCATATGGCAACGTACCTGTCTATTGCCATGGCTACAAGCAACATCATCTCACTTCCCCCTAAGAGGTGCATGAAGAACATCTGAGAGTAACATCCCCACCAAGAGATGGTCTTCTGTTTTCGGAGGAAATCCACAATCATCTTAGGGGTAGCAAAAGAAGCTAGGATCATATCAATACAAGAGAGATTGATAAGCAGAAAATACATTGGTGTGTGAAGGTGTGAGTCAAAGATCACAGTGACCAAGATGAGGAGGTTTCCTAACACAATCCCTGCATAGACGACAGAGAATCCTAGGAAGAATAGAATCTGAAGATTCTGAGATTTAGAAAGTCCCAACAAAATGAACTCGGACACCACTGAATGGTTTGCCCTTTCCATGTTGTCAACTTTATCCCATCATAATCAAAGTGAGTGAGAATTGTGGGCAGAAAAGTTGTGGTTACAGAAAATATGGTTCATGTTGGTATCTAATTTTGATACTTAAACTGGGTACCTGAACTTAAAGCACCTCCCACTTTTGGGGGGTGATTTTGTTAATCAGTGATTCTGAAATGGTCCAGAGAAGTGTACCAAAAAATCAAGGAGAATTCAGAATATATATTTCTGAAAGACAAAAATAAAAACAGCACATGAAATCATCATTGTATTGTGGACTTGGAATCTGAAGACCTCAATACAACACCTAGCTGAGCCACTCATTGGGGGCAACATAGGACAAGTATCTCCTTTCCAGAGTTAAGTTTCCTCCTCAGTAAAATGAAATAAAAACAATCAGATTACATGATATTGAATGCCTCTTTATTGTATGAAGAGGTATATAAATATGATTATGATGGTGGTGGGTTCTACATTCATAGAAAAATACTGAGTTTCTTATCTTGGAAATGATAAATGTAGAAAATACAGCACGGATTTTAAAGACCCATATTTTGAAAGAGATTCTGGTAAAGAACTATTAATTAAACCTTAAATTATGTCTTATTTGTAAGTTTTTGGCTCCAAAGAAATGTATTGCCTCTTTCCTGCTCCATTCTTGCATGAAACTGTCAGAGCTCATGCTAGTATCAGTAATGGTCATCGCACACTTTGTAAGAGTGAAACCATGAAATTATATACATGCCATACATTATTATATATGTTAACCATGTATAAATTATTCACTCAACATTTAACATCGTTCACATCAAATGTCTCTTCTAGGATTTAAGCAAGAAATACCATGAATGTAGAAAGTCCACAGCCAAATGGAACTGAATTTATTTCATTTTCAGTTTGTATTGATTCATTCACTCTTTCACTTATTTGTTGCTATAAAGAGGATTGCTGGTTGCAATGTATCATTATATGTGCTGGTGCATGTATCATTATCACAAGCTTCCAAATGACAAAATGAGGTGGCTTAAAGTAACTGATTCATGTGGATAAGAGAAATACAGTTTCTCTGTATTATGGCATAAATTTAGCTGATCTAAATTTATGCCATAACTTTCCCATCAGCCATGCTTATAACAATAATAGTTTTATCAGTTTTGCTTTAAAAAATTATTTTCATCACTAATGGTTTTCAATCACCTAGATTTTTACAAATCTCCTTCAGTAAATATACGCAAACAATGAATCATGGAACACTACATCAAAAATTAATCATGTACTCTATGGTGACTAACATATCATCATCACCATCATCATAATAAAGTACAGGCTTCTGTTTTTGTATTACTTACCAGAGTGGAGAAAATACTTTCATGAGAAAGTGTCTCATGTGAATCCTGGGAATAGCCTTGCATCTCCTTTTCCCATATTCTCATTCATTTTCTGCAATTTATGCTTCCAGTCTTCAGTAATAGAAGGAAGAAGCATCATAATGCTATAAAGTCTGTTTCTCTCAGACAACCCCATGTGTACATTTTATCCAATTGGGGATGTATTTTCCCTATAAAAAACATGTCCTCTGGCCAATTATCTGCTCTGAGAACGTTGTGTTGATGCAAAGTCTTAAGTCATATTAAGTATGTAAAGTTACTCATTTCCATGTAGAAAGGTTATGTCTCCTTTCAGTTTTATGGCTAATATTTAAAAGATCCATACTAATGCTTTTTGAAATCTCATTTTTGAAACTGTGTATGAAGACAATAGTACAGACTTCAAATATATATGAGGTAGTTTATACACATTCTAACATCTGGAATACTGACTGTATGACTACTCAAATATCAACTGAAGGAGTGAATGAATGAATGAAATGCATAATGAATATTCAGCATCTAGATAAAGTCAGTATTAAAGCAAAGTTCATGTTAATTAGGAACTCTTAGCACATTTCTTTAAAAGTGTCAATTTGGATGTTGAAGCATTTTTAAACAGAAACAGAATAACCATTCTAATAAAATTGTTAGGAGTATGTATTTTTCCCTAATTTACTTTTAAAAAGGATCAAGGTGCTTACATGAATGGAAAAGAAAACATTCCACATGTAGCTGGAAGATAACTCTTAATAGTTTGTTTCCTGGATAGCCTTTGAGAAAAGTAATATATGCATTAGCACAGTGTGTGTGTTCCGTGTGTGTGTGTGTGTGTGTGTGTGTGTGTGGTGTGTGTGGTGTGGGTATTAGTATCTATTTACATTTATATGATTTTTATTAAGACAATAATGTTCAATACTATTTATTGAGAGAATATTCATATGCATATTTTCCTTGGGTTTGTCAATACATTAAAAATATATTCCTAATAGCACAAGAAAATCCACATTTCATCACTATACAGAATTCCATTTCTTTGATGATACATAATCCTAATTCCCCCCACAAATACAGTTTATTTTTAGGAAATGAACATTACTCACAAGAATTCTGTTTTCATCCTGTCATTGTCTTCTTTAAAGAAAAAACAACAATTACAAACCCCAAGTTGACCTGGGCCTTCACAATCAACCTCTCATCCACTCTAAATATCCGATACTGTTTTCTAACAGTGCCAAAATACAACTTCTGTTTTGGTAAAAACAAATTCATGGTTTTCTGCATTCCCTAAACATTTTTTTTTCTATCCCTACATGTTTCCATCATTTTAGGTGGACAAATTCTTCTGTCCCTATGACCATATCTTTCAGGACACCTTGAGGCTTCTCTTCTGTATAATGAAACTTTCCCCAGTACAAAACCCACAACAATTTCCACTGTACTACGGTCTATCTCATGTGCTCTACCATTTACATATTCTCCAGGTATACTGTGTGCATTAGGTATTAATATTCTGAAATTGAAGGAAGACTAGAACAAGAGCTAGGCAAATGTGTTCTAGTCTAAGGTCTCTCATTTCTAGTGTGATTCTTCTTTCCCCAGATCATTTTAAGCTCCTTGAAAATAGACAAATTAGTCTTATAGTCTCCATAATACATGTTATAAAGACTATCAATAGAGACGCTGATGAAATGAGTGAAAACTGGCAGATATTTAAAAATAAAACTTTTTGGATTTTTTAGTACTAGTGATATATAACTGTGTTGGAGTAGGTAGGCTTATCATATGGTTTCACTATTTGTGGAGCATAACAAATAGCATGGAGTTAGAGAGGAGAAGGGAGTTGAGGGAAATTGGAAGGGGAGGTGAACCACGAGAGACTATGGACTCTGAAAAACAATCTGAGGGTTTTGAAGGGGTGGGAGGTTGGGGGAACCAGGTGGTGGGTATTGGATAGGGCACGGATTGCATGGAGCACTGGGTGTGGTGCAAAAACAATGAATACTGTTATGCTGAAAATAAATAAAAAAATTTTAAAAAATCATAGGATTTTTCAACTTTTTTTGTTTTGATAGTATAACTTGCACTAATCTATAACTTTCCTCTAAAGCACATTTTCACATATAAGTTTTTAACTAAACCATAGACACACACACACACACACACACAAACACACACATTCTTTCACATAATCCCTGAAAGTAAGGATGGGGGCTAGGGGCAACAGAGGAAAGAGAAAATAATGGTTTTCAGAGGAATCTTTTGATTATCTGCCCAGCATCTCCCCCTTACCACAGAAACAAAGTTCCTTAGCTTTCTCTTTACTGTAAACTACTTTCTGGCTATTCCAAAATGGCTGGGGAGAAAAGGAAAATAAACTTTGAAATCAACATTTTAATTCTAATGCATAGACTCACATGCAGAGAATATGGTTAAGTGAGAAATGTACTCACAGGAGATCATAGACATCAAATTATAAAGAGAAAAGACAAACAGTGATTGATGTACTAGTTGCCTGATCTACAGAGAGCAGTCTGTCCAACTACCTGGGAATATAGGAGTGATTCATTCTATTAACATGTATTTTTTTAAAAGTATTTGAAATCTTAAAACAGAAGAATATGAGATAAAAGCATTATGACTTGGGTCAGACTGGCCAAAATCATGCTCTTGTCCACATGATACTAGCCAACTTAGCTGACTTTTGTTTGTCTGCTTGTTGACCAGAACAGCATAAACCGAAGTGTTAGGTCTGGTAGGTTTATAAGTACAAGAAATAACACGCTTGTTTGAAAACAAAAAGCAAAGATTTCATTCAGTCACTTACTTCCCGAGGAGGCAGCGTTTGGCACAGATTAGAAATGCTCTTGAATGTTTATTTGTAAAGATATTGACATCATGAAGTTTGACATGGAAACTCTTTAGCAGATGGAAAATAAAATCACCTGAAGTGCATCAAAGTACATTCACTTATTTGCCCCACGTTGTCACACTTATAATGAGACTATGCTATGTGTCTGTATAACTAGAATGATAATGCCTTCTAGAACTCTCTAATGTTGTCATAGTGTTTGGCTCCTAAAGGACTTCCAACATTTCATTCTACCTATGAACAAAGAAATTAAAAGCCCATATCTAGAAATGGTTCTATATTGTTTTGATGTATGTTAAATCTTCCCCTATGACTCACCGGTTATACAGTGTTTCAGAACATTACTTGAGTCACACACAGTGAAACCTGGAGAGCTTCTCCTTCCAAAAATAATAGTACTTCCCTAAAATAATGACAAATATGAACATTTTACTTAAAAAGAGTCATATATATTGAGAGTGTGGTGATAAAAAGGTGAGACCTAATTTTGAGACCTAACAATACCCAACTGATGATTAAATACCAATGGGAATTATTAAAGATGCCATGTTGTTTTCCCTGAGTTACAACAGAGAAAACTTTTCCTGGCATTGCCTACTTACTGAAATTGATATTTTTTACCAAGGAAATATAAAACCACTATTAGGTCTGGAGTGTACTAATATGAAAACTTTCTTGAAGAATATTAAAAAAGATCAATTACAAACACATAATACCATTTACTGTATACTAATCTTAGGCTTGGCATTATTTTAAGCATAAATGGACCTATCAAAACAGAAGATATAAAGATGTAAAGCTGGGGAATTGTAGTCTCACCATTTCCTTATTCTAACCCCTCAAATTTAGGAAATGTTTCCTGTGGAATATCCCATTGTCTCTCTTCCATATCCAATTGAAAAATATATTTACTCAAAAATATTAGTCAGATCTTTATGCCTCTCCACTCCAGTTTGAAGTACCTTTGAATTGTCTATTACCATTTTTAATGAGACCACTGCTCCAAGAGTGAAGGAAAAGTGACATAGGAGAGCCTGGGTGGCTCAGTCAGTTGTGGGTGGGGGCAACTCTTGATTTCACCTCTTGATTTTGGCTCTGGTCATGATCTCAGGGTAGTGGGATGAAACTCTGCCAACCAGCTCCACACTTAGAGCAAAAATCAACTAAAAGTTTTCTCTCTCCCTCGGCCCTTGCCCCCCTCATGATTTCCCTCTCTCTCTCTTTAAATAGATATATAAGATCTCAAAAAGAAAGAAATGTGATACAGCTATGTAATCCAATGTTTCTTCAGTTGTTTTTGTATATTAGTAACAGTTGAGTTCCTTTTTTGATCAGAGGCATTGCTCCACATGAAATACACTTATAGACTCTCCAATATTATAAACCTTTCATTGTATTCTTGGTGGCTGTTTTTTAATAACTATTATAGAACCATGTATCACAGCCACTAACTTAGGAAATGAGCAGGTGAACCCTGATGTGCCATTGGGGACAACTGCTCTGTTTCAGGGAACCCTGAGGGGGCTGCATAAATTGAGAGCATAGCACCTGGCTGGGTTTGGCAACACTTGCCAAACAAACTTGGATAAACTCATGGCAAGAGAAGCCAATAACTCAAAAGACAAGGGTTTGGGAAAGAGGGAAAAATTTAGTTCAGATGCCTGTAGCTGGCTGAGGTGGCAAACTCAAGCCCTACAACAGACCTCTCTGCCTGTAAGATGGGCACCTAGAGTTTTCTAGGAGAGGTTTAGGGAAGTACCTGCAAGACAGCAGGCAAGGAGCACTTGATCACAGGTGAGGGTTGGTATGTGTTTTTAGTCCCTGATCATGTCCAGGGAAGAGGACCTGTGGGTGGTGGTCTTCCAGGTATTCCATTGCTATGAGATAGGGCTTTTTTGATCTAGAGGTTGGGGTTTTTCAGTAATAAGAGGTAACTGCTGGGGTCTAGAGTTGAGAAAGTAGGCTTGCTAACGAGAGGATTAGCAAATCCTAGAGCTGAATAGGTGTCAGTTCCATTGAATTCCCATTTTTAGAACACTGGGACTTCTGGAAGGAGTCCAGTATAATCCATTTGCTGTTTCTGTGCAGAGAAATCTTGTCTTCAGAGAAATCTGTCTAAAATTGTCAGATGACAGTCTTCCTATGAACACTGAGTTAAGTCCACAGTGTTCAGACTAATGGCTTTGGTGGGTGAGAGAGAAGTAGGTCCACTTTTTCTCTGCTTGGATGTTTCCATGTCATTTTATTTCATTATCCCCAGTAGGGGATAATGGTTCAGGAATTGCTAAAGCATCTGACAAAAATCTTAACATTCCAATCTTCTGCCTCAGTACCATGTCTTTCTTGGGTGGTTTCTACATGACTTGTTTTAATCTTCCTCTAAGTTCCCATAAATGTGAGCATGACTGAATGCTTGAAATGAGAGTGGCTTTAGTTTCCAGTTACCTATGGCCAATTTACTTGCCTGTACAGCAAGATTTCCTGGCTTAAGTAACTATCAACATCTAAAGGTATCATTGAGCCATGAGCCTAATTACTTCTGCAATACGAAGTAAGGGGCACTTGACAGCATCCATCACGCAGATCTCCCCTTATCTTCTTCATCAGAGTTTGACTGTCTTCAGGATTTACTGTGGCTGATTTATGAAGAACAGCAGCCTTCATTATGGAAACTACATCGATAACCAAAGAGCATATTTTGATTTGATCTGGAAAGGGTCAAATAGTTTAAACCTGGGATATATCCAGATTAGTAGCCATTAGACATACATGGTTATTTTAACAAACTACTTTTCTTTTCTTTTTTCTTCTTTTGTTCTTTCCCTATTCCTCTCCTCCCTTTCTTCCTTCTTCCTCTTATTCCTTCCTCCTTCTTTCATTTTGTTATTCTGTCATTCTAGTCCCACTTCCTCTTTTTCTTGGTTCTTCTAGAATTTATATTATGCAATTTTATTATTTTTTTAAAGATTTTATTTATTTATTTGACAGACAGAGATCACAAGCAGGCAGAGAGGCAGGCAGAGAGAGAGGGGGAAGCAGGCTCCCCACTGAGCAGAGAGCCCGATGTGGGGTTTGATCCCAGGACCCTGAAGCTGAAGGCAGAGGCTTTATCCCACTGAGCCACCCAGGTGCCCTATATTATGCAATTTTAAATTCACATTCTAGTACCTTTAAATAATATTATACCATTTCACCTATATTGAACTTCTCTACCCTCTAACCTCCTTTGTACTATATTGCCATGTCATACTTTTATTTGCACATATTATAATTGTAATAGTCATTAAGCTTCATTTAACATTTAACATGAAATATTTAATATGTTATTTGCTCAAAAATGTCTTTTTTTACCTTTAAGTTTACCTTTTTTTACCTTTAAGTTTGAGAAGATAATTTTGATATAGAATTCTACTTTGAGTTTTTCTTTTTTTTTATTTTCATATTTTAAATATAGTGGGCATAATTTCTGAAACTAGTCTAGAGTTGTCAATATCTTGTTCTTCTGTATATATCTTTTTCTCCTCTGAGAGATATTAAGATTTTATAAATTGCTCAATTTCGGCATTTATTGTATATCTTGAAGTGATTTTTTTTCATGAAGCATTCAAACCTAATTTTGTTCTGTGATTTTCAGACATTTTTTTCTTTTAAAACATTATTTCTTCAAATAGGTTTTCTGTCATCCCTGAATCATAGGTCAATGGGCTCTGTTAATTTTTTCCACAATTTTTTTTTCAGCTATTGCTTTAGCTTAAATGATTTCTATTCTATATCCAGGGATTTTTTAACAAGAATTTATTTATTTAAGAGAGAATGAGGGAGAGGAGGGGCAGAGAGAGGGGGAGAAGCAGACTCTCCACTGAGCAAGCAGCCTAATGTGGGGCAGATCCCAGGACTTGGGGATCATAACCCCAGCAGAGGGCAGACACTTAACCAAGTGAACTACCAGGTGCCCCTCTATTTTTGTTGTTGATGTTCTTTTGTCTTTGAAATGGAATTTCTGTTTCTATATTGTATTTTATAGCCCTAAAAATTCCACTTGAATCTTTTTTATATCTTTTATTTTTTTCTTTCATGTATATGTTTTCCTATAAATTTCCAATTATTTCAAAATTCCTATATTTCAAATATTTAAAATTCCATCATCCAAATATTTCTCAATATTGTTTAACTATTTTTTCTCTTGTTATAGGACATATCTCAATTCTTCATTCAGTTGTATTAATATTTAATATTTAAATTTTTTTTTCAATTGGAAAGATTTTTTTTTAATTTTTATTTCTTTTCAGCATAACAGTATTCATTGTTTTTGCACCACACCCAGTGCTCCATGCAATCCGTGCCCTCTCTAATATCCACCACCTGGTTCCCCCAACCTCCCACCCCCGCCCCTTCAAAACCCTCAGATTGTTTTTCAGAGTCCACAGTCTCTCATGGTTCACCTCCCCTTCCAATATCCCTCAATTCCCTTCTCCTCTCCATCTCCCCTTGTCCTCCATGCTATTTGTTAGCTCCACAAATAAGTGAAACCATATGATGATTGACTCTCTCTGCTTGACTTATTTCACTCAGCATAATCTCTTCCAGTCCTGTCCATGTTGCCACAAAAGTTGGGTATTCATCCTTTCTGATGGAGGCATAATACTCCATAGTGTATATGGACCACATCTTTCTTATCCATTCGTCCATTGAAGGGCATCTTGGTTCTTTCCACAGTTTGGCGACCGTGGCCATTGCTGCTATAAACATTGGGGTACAGATGGCCCTTCTTTTCACTCCATCTGTATCTTTGGGGTAAATACCCAGGAGTGCAATGGCAGGGTCATAGGAAAGTTCTATTTTTAATTTCTTGAGGAATCTCCACACTGTTCTCCAAAGAGACTGCACCAACTTGCATTCCCACCAATAGTGTAAGAGGGTTCCCCTTTCTCCTATCCCCTCCAACACATGTTGTTTCCTGTCTTGCTAATTTTGGCCATTCTAACTTGTATAAGGTGATATCTCAATGTGGTTTTAATTTGAATCTCCCTGATGGCGAGTGATGATGAACATTTTTTCATGTGTCTGATAGCCATTTGTATGTCTTCATTGGAGAAGTGTCTGTTCATATCTTCTGCCCATTTTTTGATATGATTATCTGTTTTGTGTGTGTTGAGTTTGAGGAGTTCCTTATAGATCCTGGATATTAATCTTTTGTCTGTACTGTCATTTGCAAATATCTTCTCCCATTCCGTGGGTTGCCTCTTTGTTTTGTTGACTGTTTCCTTTGCTGTGCAGAAGCTTTTGATCTTGATGAAGTCCCAAAAGTTCATTTTCGCTTTTGTTTCCTTTGCCTTTGGAGAGGTAAATAAACTGTACTCGAGGAACTACAGAACACTCATGAAAGAAATTGAAGGAGACACAAAAAGATGGAAGACCATTCCATGCTCTTGGATCAGAAGAATAAACATTGTTAAAATGTCTATATTGCCTAGAGCAATCTATACTTTTAATGTCATTCCAATCAAAATTCCACTGGCATTTTTCAAAGAGCTGGAGCAAATAATCCTAAAATTTGTATGGAATTAGAAGAGACCCCAAATCACTAAGGAAATGTTGAAAAACAAAAATAAAACTGGGGGCATCACGTTACCTGATTTCAAGCTTTACTACAAAGCTGTGATCACCAAGACAGCATGGTACTGCCATAAAAACAGACACATAGACCAGTGGAACAGAGTAGAGAGCCCAGATATGGACCCTCAACTCGATGGTCAAATAATCTTTGACAAAACAGGAAAAAATATACAGTGGAAAAAAGACAGTCTCATCAATAAATGTTGCTGGGAAAACTGGACAGCTATATGTAGAAGAATGAAACTCGACCATTCTCTTACACCGTACATGAAAATAAACTCAAAATGGATAAAAGACCTCATCGTGAGACAGGAATCCACCAGAATCCTAGAGGAGAACATAGGCAGTAATCTCTTCAATATCAGCCACAACAACTTCTTTCAAAATATTTAAAATTTTGTTAAATTTTTATATCTACTATTTATATTGTACTTATTATTGATCCAAATGGGATGTATTAGTGGTTCTCAACCAAGGGACTTTAGCAATATCTGGGGACCTTTTTATGTGTCACACATGGGGACTACTACTGGCATGTAATGATAGAGATGAGGAATGCAGCTAAATATAATACAATGCACAAGGCAACCTCCCATGAAAGAGAATTACCCAGCCTAAAATGTCAATAGTGCCAAGGTTGAGAAAACCTGTCACACATTATGAATATTACATTATTGCAGTTTTTTGTATATTTCAAAATAAGATCCCTGTTGGAGGTATGTATTTGAAATATCTTCTTTGGAATATGTCAACTTTTTATTTTCTTAGTGGTTTCATCCATTAGACAAATTTTAAATTTTAATGAAATCCAATACATCTTTTTTTTTTTTTTCTTTTTTGTTGTATGGTGAGGTATGTTAAGAAATTAAGGCTATGAAGTTGATTTATTATTAAGTTCATTGTGTTCTAGATTGTTATTATTTCACCTTTGAAATTAGGTGTGTGTTATGTCTCATATCAATGTTTTGTATATGACAGGAGATAGAAAACAGGAAACATTTATTTTTCCACATGAATAGCTAATGGATCTAGCACAATTTATTTTAAAAGCCATCTTTCCCTCCACTGAATCCCAGTACCATTTTATCATATCTTAAGTGATTGTATCCGTGAGAGACAATTTATGTAGTACATATGCCTTTAGTATGTCTATTTGTCTATCCTTATGCCAAAACAACACTATCTTAATTACTATGGATTTGTAAAAAAATTTTGGAATCTGATAGCATAAATCATTCAAACTTTTTCTTCTTCAGTACAGGCTATTTAAAGTCCTTTGCATTTTTATATGTATTTCATGATTTCTTTGTCAGTTATCACAAAAAAGCCTGCTACAATTTTAAGGGAACTGCACTAAATCTATAGAGTAATAAGAAGTGGGGGATATTATTTGCTGGATAATATTGAGCCTTCTGATCCATAAATCTAGTATATTTCTCCATTTAACTTTTCTTTAATTCTGCTTAGCATTGCTTCAGTTTTCAAATGACAGGTTCTCCACATCTTTTGTATGTCATTGTTATAATTAATTTTAGGATGTTTGTCTTCAATTCAGAAAACTTAATTTCAATTATTTTCTTAGTCAGCAAAGCTAGGACTGCTGTAACAAAATATCATATACTGGGGGTATTAAACAACAGACATTTACATTTCACAGTCATAAAGGCTAGTAAGGCCATGATCAGGATATCAGCAAGGTCCCGTTCTGGTGAGAGTCCTCTTCTTGGTCTGCAGATGGCTGCCTTCTTGCTGTGTCATCCCATGGTGGTGAGAGAGTGAGCTTTGGTCTATTCGTTTCCTTCTGAGAATACTAATCTCTTCATGGAACCCCATCCTCATCAACCTCATCCAATTCTCCCACAGGCCCTAACTTCAAAACTCATCAGGATGGAGATTAAAGCTTCAACCAAGGAATTTGGAGGAGACACAAACATTCAGTATATAACTGATTTTTAGGCCTCAATTACTCTGATGATACACTGTTATCCTTTACTGCTAATGTGGTAAATTACAGTGACTGCTTTTCAAATGATAAGTGAACTTGGTCATGATATACCTTATATATTTGATTTCCTTGTATTTTCTTTGTAACTTTTTACTCTACTATTCCTGTATTTTTCATGTCTTATAGATTTTCATGTCCCTATTAGGTTTCATATCAGACTTACAATGGGTGAATCCAACTGTTTGTAAAGTGTTCATTCTTTTTCTGAGAATTTATCTTACTTCATTCTTTTTTTTAAAGATTTTATTTATTTATTTACTTGACAGACAGAGATCACAAGCAGGCAGAGAGGCAGGAAGAGACAGGGAGAGGGGGAAGCAGGCTCCCCGCTGAGCAAGGAGCCGGATGTAGGACTTGATCCCAGGACCCTGGGATCATGACTCGAGCTGAAGGCAGCTGCTTTTTTCTTACTTCATTCTTGAACACTGGGAAAAATTAATCAATGAAGCCAACCTTGTTTTTTTACGGGGAATATTCTAAATTACAGGTGTTTTTTTTTTTTTTTAGATTTTATTTATTTATTTGACAGACAGAGATCACAAGTAGGCAGAGAGGCAGGCAGAGTGGGGGGAAACAGGCTCCCTGCAGAGCAGAGAACCCAATGTGGGGCTCGATCCCAGGACCCTGAGATCATGACCTGAGCTGAAGGCAGAGGCTTAACCCACTGAGCCACCCGGGTGCCCCCTAAATTATAGTTTTAATTTCTTTAACATATACACAAGATCCACTTTTTTTCTTCTTTTGCCAGTGTAACCTGTGATTTCAAGGAATTTTCAGCTTTCTAAGCTGTCAAGTACTGATGAGATTTAGAAACAAAGAGGTAAACAGATACTAAACAACCAGGAATATTCAAAAAATTAATAACCATATGAAAAGGTGTTCTACTTCATGTATAATCAAGAAAATATAAATCAAGCCACAATGAGGACTGCAATGTACATAACAAGACTACTGAAGTTAAAAAGGCTTAAGAATATCAAAGTCTGGTAAGGATGCAGAACAAGTAGAATTCTTTACACTGTGAGTAGAAGTGTAAATCAGTGCAGCCACATTACAACTCTCTGGCACTTTCTAAAAGACATGCCTACCCTAGATACAGTAATTCCACTCCAAAGTATATGTCTAAGACAAGTGAGTGATTATGCCCATAGGAAATATACAAGAATGACTATAGCTTCTCTGGAGATAATACATGAACCCCACTAATAAATATGTTATTTTCTTAAGTGTCTAAGCTAGAAATGTATGAAGTAATCAATGGATGAAATAATCAACTCAGAGATGGCAGCAACAATAAAGTAGTTTTATATATTGCTAACCAAGGTGTTCACTGAAATACTAACACAACTAGACAAAATGGTTGAATAGGCCATTCATTGACTTCATAAACACTGGAAGTCCAATTGTGAGAAGGAAGAAATTAGTTATTGCTTGAAAAAGAAGAGATGAATTAAAGAAAGACAAATTGCTTTCATTTTAATCATGAGGTATTCTGGCACAATGCAATAGCAACTTAGCTCACAAATCCAAGAGGAACTAATTATAGAGGAAAATTAGAACGGTATCAGAGAGAGTGACTCTTAGGAATCAGTTATTTCCAAGTAAATGACTTTCTTCTCTTCACCTTTATTCAGATAATAGGATTAATGAAAGAGATTTTTATGATCATCATTTATAAGAAATTTCCTATCATAAAGTGAAATATAATACAATGAAACTTATCTCTTAAGTTTCTAAATTCTTGTTACTTTTGACTTTTTTGAAAATTCAAAGTTATCTACATTTTAAAGAGACACTCAGTTTGCATGTCTGTTCATGGAAACACGGTTATATTGTTTGGCCAGTAATACCTTCTTTCTGTCTCTTTTTGATGGTGAAAAACTACATAGTAATGAGAGATTCTGAATAATCTATCTTGCCAAATATATGGCTTTTAATTGCTGAGGGGATTAATTTATGATATGCAAGATTTCCCCAGGGTCATTAATTGACAAATTCCTCATGTCTTCTGTGGTTTCAAAATAAAAGGGAGTTCTCTTCATTAAGCCATCAGAAAGGATAAATATCCAATTTTTGCATCAACATAGACAGAACTGGAGGAGATTATGCTAAGTGAAATAAGTAGAGAAAGTCAATTATCATATAGTTTCATTTATTTATGGGATATAAGGAATAGCGTGGAGAACATTAGGAGAAGGAAGGGGAAAATGAAGGAGGGGTAATCAGAGGGGGAGACAAACCATGAAAGACTATGGACTTCAGGAAACTAACTGAGGGTTTTAGAGGGGAGGGGGTGTGGGGATGGGTTAACCTGGTGTTGGGTATTAAGGAGGGCAGGTCTTGCATGGAGCACTGAGTGTTATTCACAAACAAAAGGTCATGGAACACTACATCAAAAACTAATGATGTACTGTATGGTGACTAACATAATATAAAAACAAAACAAAAAACTGGGACATACAAAAAGAATATGGAAGAAAGTGGGGGCAAGTGAAAAGCTCCTGAGTTTCAGTGACTTTCAGTCATAACTCCCAAAGCAAAAAAAAGTATAGAGAAGAAAAGTAAAGATATTTTTATGATTATGTTTTATTAAATAATTTTTAAAATTTCAAATTTCAAATGTAAAACATGTTTAACAAAGAATATTTGTGATAAATCAAGAAATACAGAATAATATGACCAAGTATATATAACTATATCACCCAAAATAAAGCACTAAAACACTTAGATGTGTGTGGTCTTGAGCTATATTTTACTGAAATTAAATTCTTTTTCACATATTCAACTATTATTTATATATTTTCTTACACATTTTGTGTTTTACCTTGACTTGTTTTTTAAAATTTTTTTAAATTAAAAAAAATTAAGATTATTTATTTATTTGACAGAGAGAGAAATCACAAGTAGGCAGAAGTAGGCAGAGAAGCAAGCAGATAGAGGGAGAAGCAGGCTCCCCACCGAGCAGAAAGCCAGATGAGGGGCTTGATCCCAGAACCCTGGAATCACGACCTGAGCTGAAGGCAGAGGCCCAACACACCGAGCCACCCAGGCACCCCCTTTGACTTGTTTTTATATAGGGTTCTTCAAATTTTCCATATCAACTTATAAGAATTTGATATTAAGGACTTATTTTTATACTTGGATATTTTTCTCCAATTCAGCTTCTACCTCTTAGAATTTTGAATGCGTTTTTGAGGTAATAGCTTCCTTATCTTTGGTGAATAAAATCTATTAACTTCAGGGCACCTGAGTGGCTCAGTGGGTTAAGCCTCTGCCTTTGGCTCAGGTCATGATCTCAGGGTCCTGGGATTGAGCCCTGCATCCATCTGGCTTTCTGCTCAGCGGGGAGTCTGCTTCCCCTTCTCTCTCTGCCTGCTGCTCTCTGCCTGCTCGTGATTTTTCTCTGTCAAATACATAAAATCTTTTAAAAAATCTATTAAATTTAACTTCTGTGATTTCTGCCTTTGTTGTGATCCTAAGCCAATATTATAAACTACAACAAAGCATTAATTTGCTTATATATTTCTATCTTTTATTGCTTGAACTGTTATGAATATAAAGTATTAAATTCATTTTTAAGACTGTGTAACTCACCAGCCTTTTTATTCCCAAATAACTGCAACTTTATCCTAAATAGAATATTTTTTATATAAAACTCTTTTACTAAGGAGTCCGGTTTCTTACATCTACTTATTATTCTATGTTCTTAGGAAGGTAAAGAATCATTTTATTGCTCTCCTTTCTAACACATTGTGTGTGTGTGTGTGTGTGTGTGTGTGTGTGTGTGTGTGTGTATAAGATTATTTTATTTATTTGTTTATTTACATCAACATATAATGTATTATTTACTTTAGGGGTACAGGTCTGTGAATCATCAGTCTTACACAATTCACAGCACTCACCGTAGCACATACCCTCCTCAGTGTCCATAACCCAGCCACCCTATCATTCCACCACCACCCTCCAGCAACCCTTACTTTGTTTCTTGAGATTAAGAGTCTCTTATGGTTTGTCTCATTCCCCAGTTTAATATCAATAGATTTGTCTCCCTCATTGCTCTTCTTTTCAAGAATTTTCCTGGGAATTTTTAGAGGACCCTTTGGAGAGGCTGGTGGGAAAAGACAGCAGAAGACATCGTCCTACCTTTCTTGGTGAAGTTGCTTAGTCACAGACATAGAATGTATTTCCAATTTTGGCTACCTGTAATAGATTGCCAAATCCATAATATCAACCTGAGTGCTGCTGCAACTCTAAATGTTTTATAAGTAGGCGATAAACCAGCATAGCCTGTTACTATCACAAGCTGCAAGTTATTTACAGATTCTTTTGTAAGTTCCTTTACAGCTATATGTAACATAAATGATTTTCTGATTTGAAGTCCCTAGCTAAATACCAACTATATTTTGGGGAGCATTGATTTTTTATCTAGAATCTAATTCTACTTTATTAAATTTTATAGAACCTGACTTATAAAAATTAGAAACTACATTAACCCTAGAAACTAACAGACCAGAGGTAAGCACTCTTGATACTTCAATGAATCTATGTTTCTCTGAGATTTCTCTGAAATTTGAATATGGGTGCATATTTTTCATAAAATGTGATAATAATCTATTTAAAATATAATGCCATTTTGAAATTTAATAACATATCTTACACATTTTTCCATATGAGCACATATAGATTTCTATTTTAAATCATTCTATTAATGACAGGCTTTGAAGGAGCTTTCCAAATATTACTTATTAAAGCCAATATTACAATAAGCATTTGACCAATTCCCTGTGAAAACTTTTACTATAAATCACAGAATTGAGGGTTCTTTTTTAAAATGTTGCAAAGTGAAATCAAAATATAATAATATAAATAATATTTATATTGAGAAATATAGAGACAATCTACAGAAAGAAAGACTTCAAAGTTAACACGATGTCAATAAAAACATATCTATCAATAATCACTCTCAATGTGAATGGCCTAAATGCGCCCATGAAACGGCACAGGGTTGCAGATTGGATAAAACGACAGGACCCATCCATATGTTGTCTACAAGAGACCCATTTTGAACCTGAAGATACACCCAGACTGAAAGTGAAGGGATAGAGAAGCATCTTTCATGCCAATGGGCCTCAAAAGAAGGCTGGGGTAGTGATTCTCATATCAGATAAATTAGATTTTAAACTAAAGACTGTAGTCAGAGATACAGAAGGACACTACATCATTCTTAAAGGGACTATCCACCAAGATGATCTAACAATTGTAAATATCTATGCCCCCAATATGGGAGCAGCCAATTACATAAGAAAACTGTTAATCAAGAGAAAGAGTCATATTGATATGAATACATTAATAGTAGGAGACCTTAACATGACTCTCTCAGAAATAGATCATTGAAACAGAAAATCAATAATGAAACAAGAGCATTGAATGACACATTGGACCAGATGATCCTCATAGATATACACAGAACATTCTACCCTAAAAAAACAGAATACTCATTCTTCTCAAGCGCACATGGAAGCTTCTCAAGAATAGACCACATACTAGGTCATAAATCAGGACTCAACCCATACCAAAAGACTGAGATTATTCCCCGCATATTCTCAGATCACAGTGCTTTGAAACTGGAGCTCAATCACAAGGAAAAGTTCAGAAGGAACTCAAACACCTGGAAGCTAAAGACCACCTTGCTTAAAAATGCTTGGATCAACCAGGAGATCAAAGAAGAACTGAAACAATTCATGGAAACCAATGAGAATGAAGACACCTTGGTCCAAAACCTATGGCATACAGCAAAGGCGGTCCTAAGGGGGAAATACATAGCCATCCAAGCCTCCCTCAAAAAAATGGAAAAATCCAGAACACACCAGCTGTCTCTACACCTTAAAGAACTGGAGAATCAGCAACAAATCAAACCAACTCCACACATAAGAAGGGAAATCATCAAGATTAGAGCTGAGATCAATGAGGTAGAAACCAGAGATACAGTAGAACGTATCAATGAAACTAGAAGCTGGTTTTTTGAAAGAATCAATAAGATCGATAAACCATTGGCCACACTAATCCAAAAGAAATGAAAGAAAGCTCAAATTTATAAAATTATGAATGAAAAGGGAGAGATCACAACTAACACCAAGGAAATAGAAACAATCATCAGAAGTTATTATAAACAGTTATATGCCAATAAGCTAAGCAACCTAGATGAAATGGATGCATTCCTGGAAAACTATAAACTCCCAAAATTGAACCAGGAAGAAATTGACAACCTGAATAGACTGATATCTAGTAATGAGATTGAAGCAGTGATCAAAAACCTCCCCAAAAACAAGAGCCCAGGACGTGACGGATTCCCTGGGGAATTCTACCAAACTTTCAAAGAAGAAATAACCCTATTCTCCTGAAGCTGTTTCAAAAAATTGAAGCAGAAGGAAAACTTCCAGACTCCTTCTATGAAGCCAGCATTACCCTGATCCCCAAAACAGGCAAAGACCCTACCAAAAAGGAGAATTTCAGACCAATATCACTGATGAATATGGATGCTAAGATTCTCAACAAGATCCTAGCAAACAGGATCCAACAGCACATTAAAAAGATTATCCACCATGACCAGGTGGTATTAATTCCCGGGCTACAAGGATGGTTCAACATTTGCAAATCAATCACTGTGATAGAACAAATTAATAAAAGAAGAGAGAAGAAACACACGGTCCTCTCAATTGATGCAGAAAAAGCATTTGACAAAATCCAGCATCCGTTCCTGATTAAAACGCTTCAAAGTATAGGGATAGAGGGAACATTCCTGAACTTCATCAAATCTATCTAGGAAAAACGCACAGCAAATATCATCCTCAATGGGAAAAAGCTTGCAGCCTTCCCTTTGAGATCAGGAACACGACAAAGATGCCTACTCTCACCACTCTTGTTCAGCATAGTATTAGAAGTCCTAGCAACAGCAATCAGACAACAAAAAGAAGTAAAAGGTATCCAAATTGGCAATGAAGAAGTCAAACTCTCTCTCTTCACAGATGACATGATTCTTTATATGGAAAACCCAAAAGACTCCACCCCCAAACTACAAGAACTCATACAGTAATTCAGTAATGTGGCAGGATACAAAGTCAATGTAGAGAAATCAGTGGCTTTCTTATACACTAACAATGAAAATACAGAAAGGGAAATTAGAGAATTGATTCCATTGTCTATAGCACCAAGAACCATAAGATACCTGGGAATAAACCTAACCAAAGAGGTAAAGGATCTGTACTCAAAGAACTACAGAACACTCATGAAAGAAATTGAAGGAGACACAAAAAGAAGGAAGACCATTCCATGCTCTTGGATCAGAAGAATAAACATTGTTAAAATGTCTATACTGCCTAGAGCAATCTATACTTTTAACACCATTCTGATCAAAATTCCACCAGTATTTTTCAAAGAGCTGGAGCAAATAATCCTAAAATTTGTATGGAATTAGAATAGACCCCAAATCACTAAGGAAATGTTGAAAAACAAAAATAAACCTGGGGCCATCACGTTAACCTGATTTCAAGCTTTACTACAAAGCTGTGATCACCAAGACAGCATGGTACTGCCATAAAAACAGACACATAGACCAGTGGAACAGAGTAGAGAGCCCAGATATGGACCCTCAACTCTATGGTCAGTTAATCTTTGACAAAACAGGAAAAAATATACAGTGGAAAAAAGACAGTCTCTTCAATAAATGGTGCTGGGAAAACTGGGCAGCTATATGTAGAAGAATGAAACTCGACCATTCTCTTACACCGTACACAAAGATAAACTCAAAATGGATAAAAGACCTCAACGTGAGACAGGAATCCATCAGAATCCTAGAGAAGAACATAGGCAGTAATCTCTTTGATATCAGCCACAGCAACTTCTTTCAAGATATGTCTCCAAAGGCAAAGGAAACAAAAGCGAAAATGAACTTTTGGGACTTCATCAAGATCAAAAGCTTCTGCACAGCAAAGGAAACAGTCAACAAAACAAAGAGGCAACCCACGGAATGGGAGAAGATATTGCAAATGACAGTACAGACAAAGGGTTGATATCCAGGATCTATAATGACTCCTCAAACTCAACACACACAAAACAGATAATCCTATCAAAAAGTGGGCAGAAGATATGAACAGACACTTCTCCAATGAAGACATACAAATGGCTATCAGACACATGAAAAAATGTTCATCATCACTAGCCATCAGGGAGATTCAAATTAAAACCACATTGAGATATCACCTTACACCAATTCGAATGGCCAAAATTAGCAAGACAGGAAACAACATGTGTTGGAGGAGATGTGGAGAAAGGGGAACCCTCTTACACTGTTGGTGGGAATGCAAGTTGGTGCAGCCTCTTTGGAGAAGAGTGTGGAGATTCCTCAAGAAATTAAAAATAGAACTTCCCTATGACCCTGCAATTGCACTACTGCATATTTACCCCAAAGATACAGATGTAGTGAAAAGAAGGGCCATCTGTACCCCAATGTTTATAGCAGCAATAGCCACGGTCTCCAAACTGTGGAAAGAACCAAGATGCCCTTCAACGGACGAATGGATAAGGAAGATGTGGTCCATATACACTATGGAGTATTATGCCTCCATCAGAAAGGATGAATACCCAACTGTTGTAGCAACATGGACGGGACTGGAAGAGATTATGCTGAGTGAAATAAGTCAAGCAGAGAGAGTCAATTATCATATGGTTTCACTTATTTGTGGAGCATAACAAATAGCATGGAGAACATGGGGAGTTAGGGTAAGGGAGTTGGGGGAAATTGGAATGGGAGGTGAACAATCAGAGACTATGGATTCTGAAAAACAATCTGAAGGGTTTGAAGCGGTGGGGGGGGTGGGAGGTTGGGGGAACCAGGTTTTGGGTATTAGAGAGGGCACGGATTGCATGGAGCACTGGGTATGGTACAAAATCAATGAGTACTATTATGCTGAAAATAAATTTAAAAAATGATTAAAAAAATATTGTACCAAAATACAAACAAGTAGTATCTAGCAATTCTTAAACTTCCATTTTTGACCCCAGTTAAATTTATTGTTTTAATGTGATGAATACAATTATTTATTTTGTTATTCTTACTTATATTTCCTTAGTTATCAAGAAGGTTGAATATTTTTTTATTTAAATTCAATTAATTAACATATATTATTTTTTTCAGGTCTCTGAGCCATCAGTTTTTTATAATAACCAGTGCTCATTAGAACACATACCCTCCCCAATGCCCATCACCCAACTACCCTATCCCACCACCCCCATCCCTCCAATAACCCTCAGTTTGTTTCCCAAGATTAGGTGTCTCTTATGGTTTGTCTCTATCTCTGGTTTTGTCCTGTTTAATTTTTTTTTCTCTCTTCCCCTATGATCTTGTACCTTGTTTTTTAAAGTTCCACATATCAGTGAGATCATACAATAATTATCTTTCCCTGATTGACTTATTTCGCTTAGCATAATACTCTCTAGTTCTATCCATGTTGTTGCAAATGGCAAGATTTCATTTGTTTCAATGTCTGAGTAATATTCCATTGTATATGTATATCACATCTTTATCCATTTGCCTGTCAAAGGACATTGGCCTCTTTCCTTAGTTTGGCTACTATGGACATTGCTGTTATAAACTTTAGGGTGCAGGTGCCCCTTCAGATCACTACAGTTGTATCCTTGGGGTATATACACCGTAGTACAATTACTGGGTTGCAGGGTAGCTCTATTTTTAACTTTTTGAGGAACCTCCATACTGTTTTCCAGAGTGGCTGCATTGCCAGCTTGCATTACCATGAACAGTGTAGGAGGGTTCCCTTTTCTCCACATCCTTGCCAACACCTGTCATTTCTTAACTTGTTAATTTTAGCCACTCTGACTGGTGTAAGGTGTTATCTCATTGTGGTGTCTATTTGTATTTCCCTGATTTGAAGTGATGTTGAGCACTTTTTCATGTATGTGTTGGCCATGTGGATGTCTTCTTTGGAGAAATGTCTGTTCATGTCTTCTGCCCATTTCTTGACTGGATTATTTGTTATCTGGGTGTTGAGTTTGATAAGTTCTCTAAGGCTTTTGGATACTAGTCTATTATTTGATATGTCATTTGCAAGTATCTTCTCCCATTCTGTAGGTTGCCTTTTACTTTTGTTTGCTGTTTTGTTTGATGTGCAAAGGTTTTTATCTTGAAGTCCCAGTAGTTTATTTTGTTTTTGTTTTCCTTGTGTTTGGAGACATGTTCAGCAAGAAATTGTTGTGGCCAAGGTTGAAGAAGTTATTGCCTGTGTTCTCCTCAAGGATTTTGGTGGATTCCTGTCACATTAAGGTCTTTCATCCATTTTGAGTCTATTTTTGTGTATGCTGTAGGAAATAGTCCAGTTTCATTCTTCTGCATATGGCTGTCCAATTTTTCCAACACAGTTTGCTAAAGAGACTGTCTTTTTTCCGTCAGATATTCTTTCCTGCTTTGTTGAAGATTAGGTGACCATAGAGTTGAGGGTCTATTCTGGGTTCTATACTCTGTTCCATTGATCTATGCATCTGTTTTTGTACCTGTACCATATTGTCTTGATGATTACAGCCTTGTAATAGACCTTGAAGTCAGAAATTGTGATGCCACCAGCTGGTTTCCTTTTTCAACATTCCTTTGGCTATTCAGGATCTTCTTTGGTTCCATACAAATTTTAGGATTATTTGTTCCAGTACTGTGAAAAACGTTGATGGTATTTTGATATGGTTTGCACTGAATGTGTAGATTGCCTGAGGTAGCATAGACATTTAACAATATTTGTTCTTCTAATCCATCAGCATGGAACATTTTTCCATTTCTTCTTGTCTTCCTCAATTTTTTTCTGGAGTATTCTATAATTTTCTGAAAATAGATCCTTTGCCTCTTTGATTAGGTTTATTCGTAGGTATCTTATGGTTTGGGGTGAAATTGTAAATGCGATTGATTCCTTAAGTTCTCTTTCTTTTGTCTCAATGTTGCTGTATAGAAATGCAACTGATTTATATGGACTGATTTCATATCCTGCCACTTTACTAATTCCTATCTGAGTTCTAGCAATTTTGGGGTGGAGACTTTTGGGTTTTACACATAAAGTATCATGCCATCTGCAAATACTGAGAGTGTGACTTATTTTTTGCTGATTCAAATGCCTTTTATTTCTTTTTGTCATCTAACTGTTGAGCCTAGGACTTCTAGTACTATGTTAAATAGCAGTACTGATAGGGGACATCCCTGCCATGTTCCTGACCTTATGGGAAAAGCTCTCAGTTCTCCCCCATTGAAAACTATATTTGGTGTGGGTTTTTCATAGATGACTTTTATGATAGTCCCATATGTACCCTTTTTACCTACACTGTGAAGAGTTTTAATCAAGAGAGGATGTTGTGCTTTGTCAAATGATTTTTCTGCATCTATTGAGAGGATCATATGCTTGTCTGTTCTTTTGTTAATGTAGTGTATCAAACTGATTGAATTGTGGGTGTTGAGCCAAACTTGTAGCCCAAAAATAAATCCCCCTTGGTTGTAGTGAATAATCCTTTTAATGTACTCTTGGATCCTACTGGCTAGTATTTTTGGGGGATTTTGACATCCATGTTCATCAGGGATATTGGTCTGTAATTCTCCTTTTTGGTGGGGTCTTTGCCTGGTTTTGGGTTCAAGCTAATGCTGGCCTCATAAAGAGAGTTTGGAAGTTTTCCTCCCATTTTTATTTTTTAAAACATCAGAAAAATAGTTATTAATTCTTCATTAAATGTTTGGTAGAATTCCCCTGGGAAGTCATCTGACCCTGAGCTCTTGTTTGTTGGGAGATTTTTGATTAGTGCTTCAATTTCCTTTGTGGTTATGGGTTTGTTCAGGTTTTGTATTCCTTCTTGGTTCAGTTTTGGTAGTCTCTATATCTCTAGGAATGCATCCATTTCTTCCAGATTGTCTACTTTTTTGGCATATAGTTGCTCATAATATGTTCTTATAATTGCTTGTATTTCTTCAGTGTTGGTTGTCATCTCTCCTCCTTCATTTATGATTTTATTTATTTGGGTCCTTTCTCTTTTCTTTTTGGTAAGTCTGGCCAGTGGTTTACCAATCTTATAAATTCTTTCAGAGAGCCAGCTCCTAGTTTCCTTGATCTGTTCTACTGTTCTTTTGGTTTCTATTCACCAATTTCTGCTCTAATGTTTATTATTTCTCTTCTCCTATTGGGGTTAGGCTTCATTTGCTATTCTTCCTCTAGCACCTTTGCATATAGGATTAGGTTGCGTATTTGAGAACTTTCTTGTTTCTTGAGAAAGGCATGCATTGCTATATACTTCCTTTTTAGGACCACCTTTGATTCATCCCAAAGATTTTGGAACAGTTTTGATTTTCATTTGTTTCCATTAATTTTTTAAATTCTTTAATTTCCTGGTTCACTCATTCATTATTTAGTAGGATGCTCTTTACCCTCCACATATTTTAGTTCTTTCCAACATTGTTCTTGTATTTGAGCTCCAGTTTCAAAGCACTGTGGTTCAAAAATATGCAGGGAATGATCCCAATCTTTTGGTACCAGCTGATACCAGATTTGTGACCCAGGATGTGATTTATACTGGAGAATGTTTCATGTGTACTTGAGAAGAATGTGTATTCTGTTGTTTTGGGATAGAATATTCTGAATGTATGTGTGAAATCCATCTGGTCCAGTGTGTTATTCAAAGCCCTTATTTCCTTCTTAATCTCTTGCTTAAATCATCTGTGCTTTGCAGTGAGGGGGTGTTAATGTCCCCTACTACTATTGTATTATTGATGATATGCTTCTTTGATTTTGTTATTAACTAGCTTACATAATTGGCTATTCACATGTTAAGGGCATAAATACATACAATTGCTAGATCTTCTTGTTTGATATACCTTTTAAGTATGATATAGGGTCCCTTTTCATCTTATTACATTCCTTGTTTTGAAATATAATTTGTCTAATATAAGGATTGCCACTCCAGCTTTCTTTTGATGTCCATTAGTGTGATAAATGGTTTCCACCACCTCACTTTAAATCTCAAGGTGTCTTTGGGTCTAAAATGAGTCTTCTGCAGATAGCATATTGATGGGTCTTGCTTTTTTATCCAATCTGATACCCTGTTTCTTTTGATTGGGGCATTTTGCCCATTTATATTCAGGATATCCTTTGAGAGATATGAATTTAATGCCATTGTATTGCCTGTAAATGGACTGCTACTGTATATTGTCTCTGTTTCTTTCTGGTCTATTACTTTTGGGCTCTCTCTTGACTTAGAGGACCTCTCTCAATATTTCTTATAGGGCTACTTTGGTGATCACAAGTTCTTTTAATTTCTTTTTGTCCTTGAAGCTTTTTATCACTCCTTCTATTTTTAATGACACCCTATCTAGATAAAGTATTCTTGGTTGCATATTTTTCTCATTTAGCACACAAGGATTGATTACTTTTGTGCTTAAAGATATTTGTAGTTTTCTCTGTGAATTGCCAATCCAAATGATTTCCCCACTTTTCCATGGTTTCTTTAACCTTTTCCTACTAATCAGAGATAAGAGCGTTTTGATTCATTTGTTGAAAATATATTCTTATCTTATCTCTTACTTTATGTTCACTCTTTTTATTTTTTCACTTTCAGAAACTCAACTCTGAGTCTTTACTCCATGGATTCTAATTTCTACATATCAAAAATGTTTTAACAGCAGCATTATGTTGAAATATTTACCTGGGTTTTCTTTTTTACTCATTTTGTAGTTTTATTTTTACAGAGCTAAATCTTTTACACCTCTCTAGTTTATTTTCAAATAAAAACTGAGCCTGGGAATCTGATCTCTTCATCCCTGATTGTGAATTAGTAGCCCCATTATCATTTACTGAATATTTTCCTCACTGACCCTAAATTCTATTTCTGTTACATATGTCACGGTTATATATGAATTCATACATAAGTCTGGAGAATACTTTCTATTATATTTTGCTCTTTCTCCCTCTGTTGGATCCTCATTCTTTGAAATGCTGTAACTCTAAATATTGTAGAGTAAGTAGTTCATGAAGGTAAACACCACTATGTCACATGGTAGAGTCACAAGTCAAAAAGGCAGAATTTAATAGGAAAGCTCATAAGTAAAACATTGGCAAGGTTCTTCTCTTCTTTCATCATTTCATGGAAAAGCACACAGCAGCTGAGTCACTGCTACATGCAAGCTTTTACTATGTCCTGGGAAGGTGATCTCACCTGTTCCCCAGTCTACCTTTGAATCAGGCAAAACTGACAACAAACTCAGAAGAAAATATTAAAATGTCAAACCTTAGAAGTTAAGCAATATGAGTTTTAAAGTTATCTTTTTAGGAGAATATGATAAAGCCAACTGCTGACATTTACTGATATTGTAGAATTCTGGTATCAGGAAGAGCCTCTTTTCTAAAGAAGGACCACCAGCACCCATTAAATATTTCAGTGCAACCATCCTGGCTCAAACAGTGAACAGTTCTGCTTGTCTCTCCACAAATGTGTTTTACTGTTATTTGTGGTTGTCATCATCAAGTAGAGCTTTTCTGATATTTTCAGTTAAACTGGCTTATTTTTAGGTTCCTGCGCCAACATCAAACTCTTTTGTTCTATGGCTTTATAGGAGGTCTTGCTATATTATAGTATAAATCCTCTAGCTTTGTTTGTCAAAATTGTTTTGGCTCTCCTTGGCCTTTTCCATTTCCATATACATTTTAGGATAAACTTGCCAATCTCAGAAATTCACCTTGGATTCACATAAGGACTATGCTGAATATTACCAGAATTTAAAGATAATTACAAAATTGCAATATATGAACCTAATATATCTCTCTACTTATTAGATGTTTATTTTATTGCCAAGGGTTGCCTGGGTGGCTCACTTGATTGAGGGTCTGACTCTTGATCTCAGCTCAGGTCTTGATCTCAGGGTTGAGAATTCAAGCCCCTCATTTGGCTGGCTCCACAGAGAGCATGGATCCTACTTAAATATATTTTTATATTAAATAAAGACATTAAATCCTGGGTGCCTGGGTGGCTCTTTCAGTTAAGTATCTGACTCTTAATCCACTTCAGGTCCTGATCTCAGGGTGGAGTTCAAGCCCTGCATTGAGCTCCACTCCATGCTGGATGTGCAGCCTAATTAAAAAATAGAAATGAAAAAAATAAATAACAGGATGTTTATTTTTTGACATTTAAAAATTTTTTGTTGTTTACCTATATCTTTAATATCACAAATTAGATATTTCCTAATATTGAACCATTTTTGCTTCCTTCAATAAGAAATAGTGATTACAATAAGAGCTAAAAAACACAAAGATTTGTAAGGAAGTGGCTGGATAAATTTGTACGACCCTTTTATGTGAATTTGATGTTATTAGACTAGTTGAAAATGAGCTAGTAATTCTACTTATAGGGGTATAATCTTGAAAAAGTCTTTCACATGTAAATAAACATGTACATTACATTAATTGTACCATTTCTAAAGAGTTGACTATATTTCACACTAAGTATATTACCTTAGTTTCAGGCATACAACCTAGTCATTGCACAAATCTATACATTATGCTATGATCACCTCAAGTGTAGCTACCTCTGTCACCATGCAACTCTATTACAATATCATTGACTATAGGCCTTGTACTGTACCTTTTATTCTCCCATGACTTATTCATTCCATAACTGGAATCCTATGTCTTCATTACCCTTCACCCATTTTGCTCACCCTCCCACCTCACCTCTCTGGCAACCATCAATGTGTTCTCTGATATGTGGAATCTAATAACCCAAACAAACGAATAAAAAACAAAAAGCAGAATGGTATCTACAAATACAGAAAACCAACTGATGCTTGCACCATTTTTATAGTAGCAATTCTTTAGTAAAAATAAACATTTTATTCACAGAATCTTGTTATAATAGAATTTATTCATTTTTATAAGCCACACCCAAAATAGTAAGGGGATAAATGAACTTTACCTATGCCAGTAGTTTTTATTTTAAATTGTGATGCTGGGGCGCCTGGGTGGCTCAGTGGGTTAAAGCCTTTGCCTTCAGCTCAGGTCACGATCCCAGGGTCCTGGGATCGAGCCCCACCACAGGCTCTCTGCTCAGGAGGGAGCTTTCTTCTCTTCCACTCTCTATGCCTTCCTCTCTGCCTACTTGTGATCTCTGTTAGTCAAATAAATAAATAAAATCTTTTAAGAAATTGTGATAAAAAAGATATAAATACAAATATTTCTTAATTATGAATAATAGTATGGTATCTTAATTATGTTGTTCTTATACATCTCTAAATTCTTAAAACATTTCAAACTATTTTAAAACTACATTATGTCTATTTCCATGAATGAGATCTTCATGGAAAAATCTTTTGGTTTTGTTAACTGTTTCCTTTGCTGTGCAAAAGCTTTTGATCTTGATAAAATCCCAATAGTTCATTTTTGCCCTTGCTTCCCTTGCCTTTGGCGATGTTCCTAGGAAGATGTTGCTGCGGCTGATGTCGAAGAGGTTGCTGCCTGGGTTCTCCTCAAGGATTTTGATGGATTCCTTTCTCACATTGAGGTCCTTCATCTATTTTGAGTCTATTTTTGTGTGTTGTGTAAGGAAATGATCCAATTTCATTTTTCTGCATGTGGCTGTCCAATTTTCCCAACACCATTTATTGAAGAGGCTGTCTTTTTTCCATTGGACATTCTTTCCTGCTTTGTCGAAGATGAGTTGATGATAGAGTTGAGGGTCTATTTCTGGGCTTTCTATTCTGTTCCATTGATCTATGTATCTGTTTTTGTGCCAGTACCATGCTGTCTTCATGATGACAGCTTTGTAATAGAGCTTGAAGTCCGGAATTGGGATGCCACCAACTTTGGCTTTCTTTTTCAATATTCCTTTGGCTATTCGAGGTCTTTTCTGGTTCCATATAAATTTTAGGATTATTTGTTCCATTTCTTTGAAAAAAATGGATGGTACTTTGATAGGAATTGCATTAAATGTGTAGATTGCTTTAGGTAGCATAGACATTTTCACAATATTTATTCTTCCAATCCAGGAGCATAGAACATTTTTCCATTTCTTTGTGTCTTCCTCAATTTCTTTCATGAGTACTTTATAGTTTTCTGTGTATAGATTCTTAGTCTCTTTGGTTAGATTTATTCCTAGGTATCTTATAGTTTTGAGTGCAATTGTAAATGGGATGGACTGCTTAATTTCTCTTTCTTCTGTCTTGTTGTTGGTGTAGAGAAATGCAACTGATTTCTGTGCATTGATTTTATATCCTGACACTTTACTGAATTCCTGTACAAGTTCTAGCAGTTTTGGAGTGGAGTCTTTTGGGTTTTCCACATATAGTATCATATCATCTGCAAAGAGTGGTAGTTTGACTTCTTCTTTGCCAATATGGATGCCTTTAATTTCCTTTTGTTGTCTGATTGCTGAGGCTAGGACTTCTAGTACTATGTTGAATAGCAGTGGTGATAACGGACATCCCTGCCGTGTTCCTGACCTTAGCAAAAAGCTTTCAGTTTTTCTCCATTGAGAATGTTATTTGCGGTGGGTTTTTCATAGATGGCTTTGATAATATTGAGGTATGTGGCCTCTATCCCTACACTTTGAAGAGTTTTGATCAGGAAGGGATGCTGTACTTTGTCAAATGCTTTTTCAGCATCTATGGAGAGTATCATATGGTTCTTATTCTTTCTTTTATTAATGTGTTGTATCACATTGATTGATTTGCGGATGTTGAACCAGCCTTGCAGCCCTGGAATAAATCCCACTTGGTCGTGGTGAATAATCCTTTTAATGTACTGTTGAATCCTACTGGCTAGTATTTTGGTGAGAATTTTTGCATCTGTGTTCATCAAAGATATTGGTCTGTAGTTCTCTTTTTTGATGGGATCCTTGTCTGGTTTTGGGATCAAGGTGATGCTGGCCTCATAAAATGAGTTTGGAACTTTTCCTTCCTTTTCTATTTTTTGGAACAGTTTCAGGAGAATAGGAATTAGTTCTTCTTTAAATGTTTGGTAGAATTCCCCTGGGAAGCCGTCTGGTCCTGGGCTTTTGTTTGTTTGGAGATTTTTGATGACTGTTTCAATCTCCTCACTGGTTATGGGTCTGTTCAGGATTTCTATTTCTTCCTGATTCAGTTATGGTAGTTTATATGTCTCTAGGAATGCATCCATTTTTTCCAGATTGTCAAATTTGTTGGCGTAGAGTTGCTCATAGTATGTTCTTATAATTGTCTGTATTTCTTTGGTGTTCATTGTGATCTCTCCTCTTTCATTCATGATTTTATTTATTTGGGTCCTTTCTCTTTTCTTTTTGATAAGTCTGGCCAGGGGCTTATTGATCTTATTAATTCTTTCAAAGAACCAGCTCCTAGTTTCGTTGATTTGTTCTATTGTTTTTTTTTGGTTTCTATTTCATTGATTTCTGCTCTGATCTTTATGATTTCTCTTCTCCTGCTGGGTTTAGGGTTTCTTTCTTGTTCTTTCTCCAGCTCCTTTAGGTGTAGGGTTAGGTTGTGTACCTGAGACCTTTCTTGTTTCTTGAGAAAGGCTTGTACCGCTATATATTTTCCTCTCAGGACTGCCTTTGTTGTGTCCCACAGATTCTGAACCGTTGTGTTTTCATTATCATTTGTTTCCATAAATTTTTTCAATTCTTCTTTAATTTCCTGGTTGACCCATTCATTCTTTAGAAGGATGCTCTTTAGTCTCCATGTATTTGGGTTCTTTCCAAATTTCCTCTTGTGATTGAGTTCTAGCTTCAGAGCATTGTGGTCTGAAAATATGCAGGGAATGATTCCAATCTTTTGATACTGATTGAGACCTGATTTAGGACCGAGGATGTGATCTATTCTGGAGAATGTTCCATGTGCACTAGAGAAGAATGTGTATTCTGTTGCTTTGGGATGAAATGTTCTGAATATATCTGTGATGTCCATCTCGTCCAGTGTGTCATTTAAGGCCTTTATTTCCTTGTTGATCTTTTGTTTGGATGATCTGTCCATTTCAGTGAGGGGAGTGTTAAAGTCCCCTACTATTATTGTATTATTGTTGATGTGTTTCTTTGATTTTGTTATTAATTGGTTTATATAGTTGGCTGCTCCCATGTTAGGGGCATAGATATTTATAATTTTTAGATCTTCTTGTTGGACAGATCCTTTGAGTATGATATAGTGTCCTTCCTCATCTCTTATTACAGTCTTTGGCTTCAAATCTAATTGATCTGATATAAGGATTGCCACTCCTGCTTTCTTCTGATGTCCATTAACATGGTAAATTGTTTTCCACTCCCTCACTTTAAATCTGGAGGTGTCTTCGGGTTTAAGATGAGTTTCTTGTAGGCAACATATAGATTTTTTTTTAATCCATTCTGATACCCTGTGTCTTTTGATTGGGGCATTTAGCCCATTAACATTCAGGGTAAGTATTGAGAGATATGAATTTAGTGCCATTGTCTTGCCTGTAAGGTGACTGTTATTGTATATTGTTTCTGTTCCTTTCTGATCTACTACTTTTAGGGTCTCTCTTTGCTAGAGGACCGCTTTCAAGATTTCCTGTAGAGCTGGTTTGGTGTTTGCAAATTCTTTCAGTTTTTGTTTGTCCTAGAAGCTTTTAATCTCTCCTTCTATTTTCAATGATAGCCTAGCTGGATATAGTATTCTTTTCGCGTTTAGTACCCTGAATATATCATGCCAGCTCTTTCTGGCCTGCCAGGTCTCTGTGGATAAGTCTGCTGCCAATCTAATATTTTTACCATTGTATGTTACAGACTTCTTTTCCCAGGCTGTTTTCAGGATTTTTTTCTTTCTCACTAAGACTTTAAATTTTACTATTAGGTGATGGGTGTGGACCCATTCTTATCGATTTTGAAGGGGGGATTCTCTGAACCTCCTGGATTTTGATGCTTGTTCCCTTTGCCATATTGGGGAAATTCTCTCCAATAATTCTCTCCAATATACCTTCTGCTCACCTCTCTCTTTCTTCTTCTTCTGGAATCCCAATTATTCTAATGTTGTTTTGTCTTATGGTGTCACTTATCTCTCGAATTCTCCCCTCGTGGTCCAGTAGCTGTTTGTCCCTCTTTTGCTCAGCTTCTTTATTCTCTGTCATTTGGTCTTCTATATCACTAATTCTTTCTTCTGCCTCATTTATCCTAGCAGTGAGAGCCTCCATTTTTGATTGCACCTCATTAATAGCTTTTTTGATTTCAACTTGGTTAGATTTTAATTCTTTTATTTCTCCAGGAAGGGCTTTTATATGTCCCGAGAGGGTTTCTCTAATATCTTCCATGCCTTTTTTGAGCCCGCCTAGAACCTTGAGAATCATCATTCTGAACTCTAGATCTGACATATTACCAATGTCTGTATTGATTAGGTCCCTAGCCTTTGGTACTGCATCTTGTTCCTTTTTTTTTTTTTTTTTTTTTTTGTGGTGAATTTTTCCGCCTTGTCATTTTGTCCAGATAAGAGTATATGAAGGAGCAAGTAAAATACTAAAAGGGTGGCAACAACCCCAGGAAAATATGCTTTAGCCAAATCAGAAGAGATCCCAAATCGTGAGGGGAGAGAAAGGGGATAAAAAGGTTCAGAAAGAAAAAGAAAAAAAAAAAGAAACAATTAAAAAAAGAAAACCAATAAAGAAAAAATATAAAAAGGAAATATATATATATTATTTATATACATATATAAATAATATATATATATTATATATATATATATAATATATATATATTAGATAAACTAGTTAAAAAACGTTAAAAAAGAAAAGGGTAAAAGTTAAAAAAATTTAGCAGAAGAAGAGAAAAAAATTGAAAAAGAAAAAATATTAAATTAACTGCAAGGCTAAAGAATCATGGGGAGAAAGCCATGAATTCTGTGCTTTGCTTTCTCCTCCTCTGGAATTCCGCTCCTCTCCTTGGTATTGAAACTGCACTCCTTGTTGGGGGAACTTGGTCCTGGCTGGGTTTCTTGTTGATCTCTGGGGGATGGGCCTGTTGTAGTGATTCTCAAGTGTGTTTGCCCCAGGCAGAGTTGCACCGCCCTTACCAGGGCCCGGGCTGAGTAATCCGCTCGGGTTTGCTTTCGGGAGATTTTGTTCCTTGAGCGCTTTCCGTAGAGTTCCGGAGGACAGGAATGAAGATGGCGGCCTCCCAGTCTCCGGACCGGAGGAGCTGAGAGCCCGGGGCCCCACTCCTCAGTGTGCCCTCAGAGAACAGCGCCCAATTACTCCCGTCACCCTGCCTCCGGCCACGCTCTGAGCTGACCGAGCCTGTGACCGGTTCAAGGTAACCCCGAGCTTAGAGCTTACTCCTCGGCTCTGTCTCTGTAGCCAGCTTCCCAGTTCTAATACCTGTAAGCTCTGGGACACTCAGACACCCCCGATCCTTCTGTGACCCTGCAGGACCTGAGGCCACGCTGACCTCGCGTGGGCTTCAACCCGGTTAAGCCTCTGGAGTTATGTCCCTCAGTGGAACTGACTTTTATTTATTTATTTATTTTTTTAAGATTTTATTTATTTGACAGAGAGAGATTACAAGTAGAGAGGCAGGCAGAGAGAGAGGGAGGGAAGCAGGCTCCCTGCTGAGCAGAGAGCCTGATGCGGGACTCGATCCCAGGACACTGAGATCATGACCTGAGCCGAAGGCAGTGGCTTAACCCACTGAGCCACCCAGGCGCCCGGAACTGACTTTTAAAAGTCCTGATTTTGTGCTCCGTTGCTCCGCCGCTTGCCAGGAGTCGGCCCCTCCCACCACGGTCTATCTTCCTGTCGCTTTGGATTCACTTCTCCACCAGTCCTACCTTTCAGAAAGTGGTTGATTTTCTGTTTCTAGAATTGCTGTTCTTCTTCTCTTCGATCTCCCATTGGATTTGTAGGTGTTTGCAATCTTTAGATAAGCTATCTAGCTGATCTCCCGCTACCTGAAGTAGTCTCAGCCTGCTACTTCTCCGCCATCTTGACTCCTCCCCCTATCATGAACAATTTTTCAAGTTAATCAATAAACTTTCATTCGTTTTCTCAAAAAGAAAAAAAATTCTGGCTGGCATCATTCACGTTTAAGTGGATGTCATTCCACTTGGGTCTGCCTTAGTCATCTAGAAGCACATGAATCTATTCCCTACAGATGCTCCGTTGTTTACCAGAACTCTATAACTATACTCTCTTGCAAATAATATGGAAGTTATACCAAATCCATTAGGATGTTTAGCCACTTGACAAGGAAGGTAACTTAACCAAGGCAGTAGGAAGCTAGCAGCAAGCATTTATTTCTGCCATACCTGAGCACAATACCTTCCTATCTACTAACTTCATATAGGCTTGGAGGTTAAGTCAGAGCCTATTGGAGAACACCCAAACATCTGAGCCATTTCTCCACCTTATGGAAAAAAGGTGAGAAGCCATCTCAATTTGGCCAACCATAGACTCAACCGTCTAAAACTCATAGTGTTTATTATTGATGCTCATCTGACTTTCAGCAGCCACTACAGAACTGACTCCTAAATTCTCCATATTCTATATTCCATCTACTTAATTTCATTTTTCTTGGTCCTGCTTTTTAGTTAGAAAATCCTTTAGCCTCTCCTTCAAGGATATGCCCCTTGCTAAGAATTTTTTTTTGTATATTTGGCAATAACTTTTCTTAATTTTTATATTTTTAATTTCTTTTCAGTGTTCCATAATTCATTGCTTTTGCACCACATCCAGTGCCCCATGCAATATGTGCCCTCAATAATACCCACCACCAGGCTCACCCAACCTCCCAATCCCCTCTTCTCCAAAACCTTCAGTTTCTTTCTGAGTCCACAGTCTCTCATGGTTCATATCCCTCTCCATTTCTCCCAACTCACTTCTCCTCTCCATCTCCCCATGTCCTCCGTGTTATTCCTTATGCTCCACAAATAAGCGAAACCATATTATTGACTCTCTCTGCTTGACTTTTTTTACTCAGCATAATCTCTTCTAGTCCCATCCATGTTGATACAAAACTTGGGTATTAAACCTTTCTAATGGAGGCATAATACTTTATAGTATATATGGACCATATCTTCTTTATCTATTCGTCCGTTGAAGGGCATCTTGGTTCTTTCCAGAATTTGGCAACTGTGGCCATTGCTGCTATGAACACTGGGGTACAGATGGCCCTTCTTTTCACTACATCTATATCTTTGGGGTAAATACCCAGTAATATAACTGCAGGGTCATAGGGTAGCTCTGTATTTAATTCCCTAAGGAATCTCCACACTGTTTTCCAAAGGGGTTGCACCAACTTGCATTCCTTTTTTCAAAAATTTTTGGACTCAATATTGTTCAACATTTTCAATTCAATTCTTTTTGCACATATCATTGGATTTTAAGAATAAAGTTAACTGAATATGTATTTCCTCTCCCAACTTCAATTCACAGACTTTATTTTCGTTTAGTTTTGTTTTGCTTTAGGTAACATATGTCAACAGTCCAACAAATGGAAAAACAAAATCAACTCCATGGTGTCTTGAGTTTATTTTCCTGGGAGTCACAGTTTCATGAGTTATAGATTTGTTCTTTTCTTTTCAATTATCTAAATAGTCACTGTATTAGGTAAACTCATTATCATTGGAGTAAAATTGGGCCCTCACTTAAACTCTCCCATGTACTTCTTATGGGCCAAACTCTTCTTTATTGATATGTCCCTGGCCTCCTTTGCTATTCCCAAAATGATCTGTGACCTAATTACTGATTATAAGGCTATCTTTTAAGAAGGTTGCATGGTCCAGATGTTCTTCCTTCACCTTTTAGGTGGAAGTGAGATGATGTTGCTTTCTGATTACTGTCCAGGATCACTCCTCCAGTGGGTCTTCCAAAGCTCTGTCCACTCTTACAGCCCACGTTACTGCAGTGGTACTGTTCTTTGGACCTTGCATCTTTATTTACATATGACCATTCAGCAGGGACTCCATAAGTAAGAACCTCTCCATGAATTACACATTTTTCACTCCCCTTTAAAATAGAATCATCTACACATTCAGGAATAAAGACATGAAAGCAGTAAGAAAAATAAAAACCAACCAAGCAAGTGAGTTCCAGAACAACCTTTTCTTTTCCTTTTTTTTTTTTTTTTTTTTTTTTTTTTTTTTTTTTTTGTGGTGAGCAGCAAAGCAAAGTTTTACTGAACAATAGTCAAGTGATAGTACAAAGCTCCTGAGGAGGGACAGGAACTGAGATGGTTACCTGTAGAACAACCTTTTAATTGAAATATTATAATCATCAAAAGTATCATCATCATTGTTGACATCATCCTCCAAAAATACTGAGGTGTATGATTTTTTATTAATCATAAGTCACATTTGGGATATCAAACATCTGGAATTATGCATCTAAATATAAACCATTCTAATATAATCACATTCATATATATTGTAATTTTCAGCTTCTTATCAACTAAGGGAGATTCTGAGTAAGTATTCACTGAGTTCTAAGCATGGATCTGGCACCTCACATGTGTATTCTCTTAACCTTACAGCAATGAAAATAGAGCATATTATTAACATATTCTAAGTAGAAAACTGAGAATTATAAAATTTAATGAACTTGCCACAGAAACCTTAAGTCCTAGACCAAGAATCAGATCCTATCTCTAACTTCAAAATCTATGCTTTTGGAACAGATTTTCTCTCTAAATATTAAGAATATACATATATTTTTTCTTGTGCCTTCCTTTACATGTTCCCAATAAATAACTCTTTCCAACAAGAGGAAAAACAATTTCCCATTGATCTGAATATAAAGACTCACTAGCATTTCCAGTCTTCTAATACCACTGATTTAACAGAAGAATTTATTAAGACAGCTGAAAAGACTGATCCCAATTATCAAGGTATACAAGGATTAGTGTAACTCAATAGGGTAGGGAAGATCATGTATGAGACTAAAGTGATTGTGATGCCTCGTAATATTTCCACACCAAGTAATAAAAGCAAATGAAGCTTTTGATCTTGATGAAGTCCCAAAAGTTCATCTTTCCTTTTGTTTCCTTTGCCTTTGGAGACATATCTTGAAAGAAGTTGCTGTGGCTGATATCGAAGCGGTTACTGCCTATGTTCTCCTCTAGGATTCTGATGGATTCCTGTCTCATGTTGAGGAAACAGTCAACCAAACAAATGGGCAACCCACAGAATGGGAGAAGATATTTGCAAATGACAGTACAGACAAAAAGTTGATATCCAGGATCTATAAAGAACTCCTCAAACTCAACACACATAAAACAGATAATCATATCAAAAAATGGGCAGAAGATATGAACAGACACTTCTCCAATGAAGACATACAAATGGCTATCAGACACATGAAAAAATGTTCATCATCACTAGCCATCAGGGAGATTCATATTAAAACCACATTGAGGGGCGCCTGGGTGGCTCAGTGGGTTAAGCCACTGCCTTCGGCTCGGGTCATGGTCTCAGGGTCCTGGGATCGAGCCCCGCATCGGGCTCTCTGCTCAGCGGGGAGCCTGCTTCCTCCTCTCTCTCTGCCTGCCTCTCTGCCTGCTTGTGATCTCTCTCTCTGTCAAATAAATAAATAAAAATCTTAAAAAAAAAAACACCACATTGAGATATCACCTTACACCAGTTAGAATGGGCAAAATTAGTAAGACAGGAAACAACATGTATTGGAGAGGATGTGAAGAAAGGGGAACCCTCTTACACTGTTGGTGGGAATGCAAGTTGGTGCAGCCACTTTGGAGAAGAGTGTGGAGATTCCTCAAGAAATTAAAAATAGAGCTTCCCTATGACACTGCAATTGCACTACTGGGTATTTACCCAAACGATACAGATGTAGTGAAAAGAAGGGCCATATGTACCCCCAATGTTTTTAACAGCAATGGCCACGGTCATCAAACTGTGGAAAGAATCAAGATGCCCTTCAAAGGACGAATGGATAAGGAAGATGTGGTCCATATACACTATGGAGTATTATGCCTCCATCAGAAAGGATGAATACCCAACTTTTGTAGCAACATGGATGGGGCTGGAAGAGATTATGCTGAGTGAAATAAGTCAAGCAGAGAAAGTCAATTATCATATGGTTTCACTTATTTATGGAGCAAAGCAAATAGCATGGAGGACAAGGGGAGATGGAGAGGAGAAGGGAGTTGAGGGAAATTGGAAGGGGAGGTGAACCATGAGAGACTATGGACTCTGAAAAACAATCTGAGGGTTTTGAAGGGGGTGGGGGGGTGGGAGGTTGGGGGAACCAGGTGGTGGGTATTGGATAGGGCATGGATTGCATGGAGCACTGGGTGTGGTGCAAAAACAATGAATACTGTTATGCTGAAAAGAAATTTAAAAAAAAAAAGCAAATGAAAATGCTTTCCATAGTGGTGACATCAATTTACATTTCCACCAACAGTGCACAAGCATATTGTATAGAGACAAATGGTGACTGCATGTATCGTGATGAGCACTGATTAATATATAGAACAGCTAGATCAATATATTGTACACCTGAAACTAATATAACCAATATAACTAAAACTAATATAACTAATATAAATAATGCTTATATTTCATATTTTATATATATTTCATGTATTAAGTAAGTGAGAAGGACATAAGTCAATACCGTTTTAAATTTGGTTCACTCCAACAAGTGAAGAATCACCATCATCAGAGATACAGAAAAAGACAAAAGAATTAAGCAACTGGCAGTAAAAGAAGACAATAATGGATAACTGAGTCTCATGACTCATTAGTAGGAAAATGAGGATTATAGTAACTAAGGATATTTTCCACCTGAATTGTGCATTATGGTAAAATTGTGTATTTATGGTATTTATTAAGAAATATCAAATTCATTTTTTTCTTTTATCTTTCCTCACCAAGATGCTGGTGATCAACTTTACCATTTAGTCTCTAGATCACAGAAAATTCCTGCAGGATTATAACTAAACTAGAGGAAATCCCAACACTAATCTAGAATGTATATAGTAATCTATGGAGAATGTTTAGCTTTCCTTTTGGAGAAAAAAGGGAGAATGTCTTAATTTTTATGCAGGATAGATGCGTCTTAAGGCTGAAGCAACTGTCATTGATTGGAAGTTTAAATAAAAGTGGATGATGTGGAAAGAACCAAGATGCCCTTCAACGGATGAATGGATAAGGAAGATGTGGTCCATATACACTATGGAGTATTATACCTCCATCAGAAAGGATGAATACCCAACTTTTGTAGCAACATGGACGGGACTGGAAGAGATTATGCTGAGTGAAATAAGTCAAGCAGAGAGAGTCAATTATCCTATGGTTTCACTTATTTGCGGAGCATAACAAATAACATGAAGGACATGGGGAGATGGAGAGGAGAAGGGAGTTGAGGGAAATTGGAGGGGGAGATGAACCATGAGAGACTATGGACTCTGAAAAACAATCTGAGGGTTTTGAAGGGGCGAGGTGTGGGAGGTTGGGGGAGCCAGGTGGTGGGTATTATGGACGGTACGTATTGCACGGAGCACTGGGTGTGGTGCGAAAACAATGAATTCTGTTACACTGAAAAGAAATTAAAAAAAAAAGTGGATGATTTGCATGGATGCTGAGCAACCAAATGGGAAGATAATTCTGAATATTTCTCTTTCAACTTTCAGCCCCACATTAGCTTTTCTACAGTCTTCTATCTATAGGAGATAGCTACAGGTCTGAAAATTAATTTCCTAAACTCTCTTATCAGGTCCTATTAGTGGAGGATACTAATATGATACTGGACAACAGGAAGAATAGAGAATATATTCCTCTGCTTTGGGCTCAGGCAGTAGCAGTATTGCACAACTGTGGACTCCAAAAATACTTTGGAGGGCTCAGCAACATCAGTAAGGTTGAAGGGTCCAAGGATCCTAAAACTTCATCAAGTGCATGAGCTCTTATCTTCTTCCTCAGTAATAGGATAGAGGTTGCAGCATCACTAGGTGACACTGATCTAGCAGCATTTATGTTTTCTGAGTAATGCCTCTTCCTCTTTTGCTCATTCAGCCTTCAAGGTGGTAGTTGCTGTTTATACTTACCCTCAGTAATATAATCTTATCCTTTCTGCTCCTCATTTCTGAACTGCAAATTTTTATTTTCAACTTTCTACTGAACTCATTCACTGGGTATCTTGAAGACATCTCAAGTCCAATATATAAAAACTAAATTAGTTACCTACCATCCCAAATTTTTATTCTTCCTGCACTCTCCCTATTTGAACTAATAAGATATTGACCAGATTAATGGTCCAATGTAGAAGTCAAAATTTACATTCTATGAGATATATATATATTTAATGGTGTCACGCATTCTCCTGAGCTTTGTTATTTTTTCTCGTTTTCTATTGCAATATCTGTTCTTGAGATTGCATCATTGCTACAGATATATCTTCAAGTTCCCTGGTTCGTTCTTCTGATGGCTTACATCAACTGAGGAACTCCTGTGGTGACTTCCATGTTTGAGTTATTGTACTTTGCAACCATAGACTCTCCATTTTAAAAAAATAATTTCCATCTTTTTTTGATACCCTCTACTTGATTAGATATTGTCATACCTTCCTCTTCTTTCCTAGGCATGCTCTCCTTTAGTTCTCAGAATATAATTATAGTATCTACTTTGAAGTTTTTGTCTGCTAAGTTCAACATTTGAGTCTCCACCAAAGCAATTTCTATTGACCTTTTATTTCATGTATGGTGCATAATTTTGTTTATCTTCAAATGTCTCATTAGTTTTGATTAAAACTGGATATTTTTTTACAATGTATTGTAGAGACTCCAGTAACTGATCCCTCTCCTTTCTAATGTTGATGCTCTTGTAATCATTTGGTTGGTTGGTTGTTTAATTTCTGGACTCAATGAACTCAGAAGTTTATTGCCCCTGCAGTGTGTTACCCCTGATGTCCCTGCTCAGATACTTTTTCCTTGTTTCAATCTTGCAGTTTGGCTACCATTTGGACATCATAAGCCACTTATCAGTCAACAGTTTTGCTTAAATCTCCTAGGCTGGATATAATTTTATCCTGTAGTAATAGACATGTGGCTTAGAAGCTTCTATCACAGTTCAAGGAATTTAAATTTGTGCCCCATGTTTAGTCATGGACTAATAGTTGGATGCTCCTTCTCCAGTATTTTGAGAGAGGCATACAGACTTGGACACTGATACTCTCTTCCAGACTAACATAAATTTGTGTAAGGTGTTTTGTTTTGTTTTGTTTTGTTTTGTTTTGTTTTGTTTTTTAAGTTTGGATCCCTAGGAGTCACCATTGGTTTTGGTGTTGCTTATTTTTTTTTAATTTAATTTTATTTTTTTCAGTATTCCAAGATTCATTGTTTATGCATCACACCCAGTGCTACATGCAATACATGCCCTCCTTAATACCCACCACCAGGCTCTCCAAACCCCCCACCCTCCTCCCCTCCAAAACCCTCAGTTTGTTTCTCAGAGTCCATAGTCTCTCATGGTTTGTCTCCCCCTCTGGTTTCCCCCAACTCACTTTTCCTCTCCTTCACCAATGGTGTTGCTTATTTTTCATACAATATTTGGATAGAGGTTGTGTTTCATCTTGTGCCATCATTTGTACACCCTCTGTTACCAGATTTTCACAATTCTACCTGACAATTTGGTCTAAACCTCTTTTTCATTATCCTCCAGGGCATTAGGTCAGATTTTCATCATTTCTTTCTTTTTTTTAAGAATTTATCTATTTATTTTTAAAATATATATTTTTAAAGATTTTATTTATTTATTTGACAGAGAGAGATCACAAGTAGGCAGAGAGGCAGGCAGAGAGAGAGGAGGAAGCAGGCTCCCTGCTGAGCAGAGAGCCTGATGTGGGGCTCGATCCCAGGACCCTGGGATCTTGACTTGAGCCAAAAGCAGAGGCTTTAACCCACTGAGCCACCCAGGTGCCCCTTTAAAATAATTTTATTTATTTATTTGAGAGAGAGAGAGAGAGAGAGAGCAAGCAACAGAGAGCAAGAGGTGGGGAGAGATGAAGAAGCAGGCTCCCCACCAAGCAGGGAGCCTGACATGGAGATCAATCCCATTACCCTGGGATCATGACTTGCGCAAAAGGCAGATGCTTAACTAACTGAGCCATTCCAGTGCCCTAGACTTTTATCATTTTTTACCTAGATTATTTGAATAATGCAGGAATGACTTCACAGCACTACTGTCATAGCCCTGTGAAAACTCAATTCTTTTCAGTCTCTATTTTTACTATTTCAAAATTTACTATTTCAATTACTATTTCTATATTTACTATTTCAAGCTCCTCAGTAATTATAGTATACCAACTATTTTGATTGATACTTAAGACCCTTCAAAGTTCTTATTCTAACCTAACTTTCCATCCTCATCAAAAATTTGCCCTTCTTCTCCACCCAAGCCATCACATACTTCAAAGTTACTAGCTATTTTCTGTTCACACAATATGTCAAAATACTCTATGTTTCCATTCCTCCTACATGTAATTATCTCTACCTAGAATTTTCTTCTTGCTTCTCTCTGCAGCCAATCAATGCCTATCATTAAAGACAAAGTTGCCTCTTTGGGGAAAGTTAGCCACTTTCAGGAGAAATTTGCAAACTCCATAAAACACGGTTTGCTTTACTGCATACCTGTATCATCACACTTGGCAATGGGTTATTTGGGGTTAGTATTGAATAGTAAGATTCTGAGATCCTTGAGGATAGGTTCCTGACATACAAAATGGGCCCAAGGAAGTTTGAGACTTGCTGAGTTCAATACCTATTTCAAGGCCTCATTTTAGTCACTTGAGAGATAGTAGTAAAAAGTTTCCTTATATCTTAGAGCAATATCTGCACTGTAAGAACTTATGCTTCTATTAAACCAATTTAAATAGAACACCAGAATATTCTTTAGAGGAAATGAAAGGACAGTATATTAAAACCTAGAGAGTTAAGAGATATTAGAGAACAGAAAGTAAATTCACTCAATAAATTAGCTAAAACTAAGAATGAAGGGTCAATGCTAAATACAATCTGTACCACCAAGGGATATACAATAACATAATAGAAACTGGGAATATTAAATATCTGAGGACAGAAAAGGAATACTTGAGTAATCACAGAATTTTACCCTGGTCAATACTGTAGGGTAAATACTGAATCAAAAGTAAAGAACTATGAATGTGGAAAGTTGGGACCTATATTAATTGGGTCAAATCTGTTGTTGGACCAAAAGAGAAGACTGAATTAAACAGTCATTAAAAGTTATTTAAACCCATTGTCCCAAGGGAGGGTGAATACATTTTCAGCTGTCTGTAGCCAATCGATCACGTGTAGGTTAAATATGAGAACATCTATTTACGTATCTTTTAAATTTTAAAAAATAAGTAAGCATTACCTATTTAATAGTCAGATTATTTTTGGTACTCTAAATTAATCTATATAATACCTGGTCACCTTACATATGACACTTAAAGTATATTAATAAAGAGACAGAGGAATTTAGAGCAGTTCCTTTTGCAGTTATTTGCTTTGAACACATTGCTATGTATCATAGCTTAGGTGTGTCAAAATTGGAAGAAGGTGATACTTAAAGATTATTTTATCTTATTTTAACTTAATTCATCCTCCAAAACTTTGTAAGGAGCTTAAAAAGATTTGTACCAATAAACTCTGCATTGAAGATAATTCTAATTTATTAAAATTCACAAACAATTATTAAATTGTAGAGCTGACAATTCTACCCATAATATGAACTCTTTGTCAGCTAAATCACAAAGTAAAAGAACAAGCGATCAGAACTGACAACAAACTGGCTAAAACAATCTGAATTATTAAGAAATATTATTTTACAATATGGATTTAATTCAATTATTATTCACAATGAACTTGACAATCTATACTGTACCTTGATATATTAGCTAGTGATCACAATAAGCAAAAATTTTTAAAAGTAAAAATAAAAGACATAAAATTGGGGTACATGGGTGGCTCAATAGATTGAGTGTCCAGCTCTTGATTTCAGCTCAGGTCATGGTGTCAGGGTCATGAGATCAAGCTCTGGGTCAGACACCAGGCTCACCATGGAGTCAGCCTGAGATTCCCTCCTTCTCCCTAAGTCCCTCTTCTGACTCACACTCACTCACTCACTCTCTATCTCTCTCTCAACCTCTTTCTAAAATAAATATCTTTAAAAATTAAAAAATTGTAATATTAATACTCACCAGCTAATAAATGGTTTAAATTTTTCACTAAATGTAATAAAGTGTTCTTGAATGTTTTTGACTAATACAAAAAGTGTAAAAGCCACAATCTACTGAGAAAATAATTCTCCTTTTGCCCACTTAAAAATGGCTTAAATAAGCAATATGGCAATAAATAAAATGCATATCTTATCAGCAAACAATATCAAAACCTATAAAGAAAACTATTTCTAATGATTTGTAAGTTTAATTATTTGTGTTAGAATCAGATTTGTCTTACAGCAAGGAGTCTTGCGTTATACAAACTACGGATGATTTTAACATCTGTACCTAATATTCTTTCACCAACTCTAATGATTCCTATAATAAATGCAATGCCTATGACAAAAACTACATTAACCTTTGAGTTAAGTGGTGAATTTGACTGGAATTAAATAAGAACTTCCATAGAAGTGAGAGCGATATCAACCAATTTGAAAGTTATTTGTTACTGCCTATGTTCTCCTCTAGGATTCTGATGGATTCCTGTCTCACGTTGAGGTCTTTTATCCATTTTGAGTTTATCTTTGTGCATGGTGTAAGAGAATGGTCGAGTTTCATTCTTCTACATATAGCTGCCCAGTTTTCCCAGCACCATTTATTGAAGAGACAGTCTTTTTTCCACTGTATATTTTTTCCTGTTTTGTCGAAGATTATTTGACCACAGAGTTGAGGGTCCATATCTGGGTTCTCTACTCTGTTCCACTGGTCTATGTGTCGGTTTTTATGCCAGTACCATGCTGTCTTGGTGATCACAGCTTTGTAATAAAGCTTGAAATCAGGTAACGTGATGCGGCCAGTTTTATTTTTGTTTTTCAAAATTTCCTTAGCAATTCGGGGTCTCTTCTGATTCCATACAAATTTTTGGATTATTTGCTCCAGTTCTTTGAAAAATACTGGTGGAATTTTTTTAATCATTTTTTTTTATTTATTTTCAGCATAACAGTATTCATTGTTTTTGTACCATAACCAGTGCTCCATGCAATCCATGCCCTCTCTAATACCCACCACCTGGTTCCCCCAACTTCCCACCCCTCCCACCTCTTCAAACCCTTCAGATTGTTTTTCAGAGTCCATAGTCTCTCATTGTAAACAACATTGAGATATCACCTTACACCAGTTAGAATGGCCAAAATTAGCAAGACAGGAAACAACATGTGTTGGAGGGAATGTGGAGAAAGGGGAATCCTAATACTGGTGGAATTTTGATCGGAATGGCATTAAAAGTATAGATTGCTCTAGGCAGTATAGACATTTTAACAATGTTTATTCTTCTGATCCAAGAGCATGGGATGGTCTTCCATCTTTTTATGTCTTCTTTCACGAGTGTTCTGTAGTTCCTCAAGTACAGTTCCTTTACCTCTTTGGTTAGGTTTATTCCCAGGTATCTTATGGTTCTTGGTGCTATAGTCAATGGAATCAATTCTCTAATTTCCCTTTCTGTATTTTCATTGTTAGTGTATAAGAAAGCCACAGATTTCTGTACATTGACTTTGTATCCTGCCACGTTACTGAATTGCTGTATGAGTTCTAGTAGTTTTGGGGTGGAGCCTTTTGGGTTTTCCATATAAAGAATCATGTCATCTGTGAAGAGAGAGAGAGTTTGACTTCTTCATTGTCAATTTGGATACCTTTTATTTCTCTTTGTTGTCTGATTGCTGTTGCTAGGACTTCTAATACTATGTTGAACAAGAGTGGTGAGAGTGGGCATCCTTGTCGTGTTCCTGATCTCAAGGGGAAGGCTGCAAGCTTTTTCCCATTGAGGATGATATTTGCTGTGGGTCTTTCATAGATAGATTTGATGAAGTTCAGGAATGTTCCCTCTATCCCTATACTTTGGAAAGTTATTTGTGACGTCTTTTGTTGGCAAGTTATTGAAATAAACTTTGAAGCCTATGGTGTGAAGTATGCCAAGATCATCATTTATGATTAATTTTATAAAAGAAACACTTGTGGAACAAGAATTTACTGTAGCATTTTATAGTAAAAGGGACAATGACTATGAAACTATTTGGGGACATATAGGTATTCTTGAAAAATCTCGTACACCAAAAAAATTATTATTAAATTTTGGTGACCATAAAACAGTTGTATCATTTCATATTTTAAATTATTTACCATAATTTATTTTAACATTTCCTTTTAAAATTTCTACTTCCTAAATAATGTTGTACATAATTATGCTGTCAGTAGTAAATGTATAACATACAGAGATCTATTTTTATGTTAAGGGTGCTATACTCAGAGAAATCTGAAGATTATTCGTTTAAAAATCATCCAGTGTTGTTATAAAGAAGGTAAGAGGATAGCTTGGAGTAATATGAGGGAAAATAAGCATCCATTAATTCAAAGATTTCTACAATTCCTATAGCACAACCAACCAACCAACACTCTCACATCCGTTGTAATCAAGCCAATACTCCAAGAGAACCACAGTGTGCTGCAAGGTTAGAAATTAAGAGTAAACATCTCTCCTGGTCATGCTAGGGCAGCAGCCACCGTGCTCTAACAACTCCCACTGAAATTTGGATTCCCAGAGCTCCAACACATCTGCCTCCAAGTGATTCACATCTTTATAAAAGAAGCAGAAAATAGTATATGCATCCATATACAGAGCATCGCAGAGAGTGCAAAGCAGATTTTTAATTTTGATTAACCCAGTGAACATATTGTTCTTCATACTTTGCCTTTAGAACTGGTAAGTGGAAACATCATAGAGAGCTAATTCGTTAGAGGTTTAATTTACTGAAAACAGTATTTTAATTATTTTTCTATTGGCTGGAAGGAAAAGGCTGTGGATTTGGGGACATCAAATTCTCTCTCATGGTTGCCTGGGTGTCACAGTCAGTTAAGCATCTGCTTTCAGCTCAGGTCATGATCCCAGAGTCTGGGATCTAGCCCCACATCAGGCTCCCTGCTCAGGAGGGAATCTGCTTCTCCCTCCCTCTCTGCCATCCTCCATTTACGTGCATTCTCTCTCTCTTTCTCTCTCTCTCTCTCAAATAATAAAATCTCTTAAAAAATCCTCTCTCACTGGGAGATCACATACTGTAACACAATGATGTAGAACCAAGAATTTTTATACAAATTTAAAGGATATATGCTCTCAACATGATATTGATGAGTAAAACATGACAGGAGATCGTCAGTGATTAAAAATGATGACTAAAATTAAGAAAAGCAAATTGTGAGGATCCTGGTAACTCACACTAGCATTGAAAACAACGTAATAGCTAGAAATTCATCTTTTAAAAAATTTTTTAAAACACAATAGCAGTATTTTTCATTTCATCATTTCAGGTGCTGACAGGACATGTAAATAGGCACATCATAATGAATCCTGGAGAAGGAGCAGGTGAGGGAGAATTAATGACCAGAGCTGAATAGGCAGAATCTCTCTGCCTAAAACTGACCATTACACCATAAATACAAATGAGATCTTAGGAATAAAGAGGGAGAAGTCCTTCCAAGATGTTCATATGCAGGGAAAGGAAGGAAACAGAATAATTCAGGAAACTCATATGAGTATTCTAAATAGTAGGAAAATATCAAGAAAAACTTTTAACAAAAAGAGAGTAGTTTCCAAATGCATAAGGCTGTCAAAAATGTAATCCAAATAGGGGACATTAAGAAATTTAGAAACTTAGTTGTATTGGATATGCAGTATGTCATTGATTGTCTCATAGTATAATAAATTTGAACACAAGCAGCTCGATAGTATACATACTATTGAAAAAAACTAAACTAATATATTAATGATACTTAAAACTTAAGAATAAAAGCAAAAAAATATAGTAGTTTCAGTTTTACTCAACTATAACTCATATACTATGAAATTCACCTGATTTCAATATATATTTCAGTGATGATTTTTTTTAATTTATTTTTTTATTAACATATAATGTATTATTAACCCCAGGGGTACAGGTCAGTGAATTGCCAGGTTTACACACTTCACAGCACTCACCACAGTCAGTGATTATTATTATATTCACAAAGTCATGCAACCATCACCACAATCTTATTTTAAATAATTTTATCATCATAGAAAGGAAAGACTGCCCATTTATACTCAAAGTGATACCCAAAATTTATACTCAAAGCTCAAAGTGATACACTTTCTGTCTCTATAGACTTGTTTAGAAGACATTTCACAGAAATAAAATCATACATGTGGCCTTTTGTATCAGGCTTCTTTTACTTAGCCTAATATTTTTGAGGTCCTTGAGTACTTTACAGTAAGTATGTATAAATTTTGAAAAACAAAAATCAGTGGAGATTGAAATTTTTATTTTTCTCTTCAAGTGCCTATAATGAAAGGAGGAAATATTTACTTGAATCAGTTAGTCTTACATTAAGTAACATATATTGTATACACGTGAGGAAGAGCAGAAATGCTCATACCCAACTACTTAATAAAACAAGTTTTGGCTTGTTCCTTTCCTAATGGGGATTTACATGGAAAATTCTTGATTTGTAAACTTGGATTTACATGAATGATTCAGATACAGTGCATGCTGTCTTGGTGCTCATTCTGTGCCTGGCCAGAATCCTACACATACACCCTCTCACCTAATACTGCATCTCTTTAGGGTAGCCCTGTGTCTAAGACCTGGGAAATTTACTTTATGGGGATCTAGATTTTTTTTTAAAGATTTTATTTATTTATTTGACAGAGATCACAAGTAGACAGAGAGGCAGGCAGAGAGAGAGAGGGAAGCAGGCCTCTTGCTGAGCAGAGAGCCCGATGCGGGACTCGATCCCAGGACCCTGAGATCATGACCTGAGCCGAAGGCAGCGGCTTAACCCGCTGAGCCACCCAGGCGCCCTAGATTTTTGATTTACTAATGAAGATGTGGGGAATAAATGATTTCAAAGTTCCTTCCTAGTCAAATATATCATTATTCTACCTTCAGTTTCCTCCAAAGTACATCATAAATTGAGTAAAATAATTACAATAAAATATGCAATTGATTAATTGAGAGGAAGAAAATTTTCTTCACTAACAGAATTTTTGGTCTAAACTATATGCATTCTTTCCTTTCATTTATATTGCCTTTATTCACTCATACAAGAACAGGTATATTAAGTGTAGAACTAAAGAAATAGTTTTAGAGATTTGCTTGGGAAAGGAAAAAGAGAAATAAGAGAAACAAATGTTGGGAAAGCTATCAACATAAATGAATGCCAGTTTTCCCTCTAAAATAAAATGAAAAGGCAAATAAAGCTATAAAATAGGCTTTATTTGTATTAACTGCATTACACTTCACTGTATTCATTCCATATGCAAGTTTTTCTATTGTATCATGGGGCATGAAATTCCATGTAGCAAAGGTATTCCCAAATTGTAGTTGGCATATTCATTTCATATTCACTCTCATTTCTCCAAAGAGTATCTAATTATTAAAATTACTTTTGGGGCACCTGGCTGATCAGTCAGTGAGCATCTGACCCTTGATTTCAGCTTAGGTCATGGTCTCAGGATGGTGAGATCGAGCCCTGTATCAGGCTCCACACTCAGCATGCAGTCTGCTTGAAATTCTCTCTCTCCCTCTCCTTTGGCCCCTCCCCCTACTGGTTCCCTCTAAACAAACAAACAAACAAACAAAAATCTTTTTTTTTTTAAATTACTTTCACAAAGGTCTCCAAAGGACAATTCTTGCTCACTCACCAGATAATCATGAAACACAGCCCTTTGAAGACCATGTGCTGGGTGGCTGTCCTCTTCCAGACCCACTGTTATCATTCAACATCCACTCTGTCTAGTCCTGGAGGTTGACTGACAAGAACATCACTTTCATCTTTATTTGCCCTAATTTATATGCATTATCCAGTTCTTAATAATATCTCAAATAGGAAAGTAGTCAAGGGAATTAAGGTTGGAGAATGGTGGTAGGACATTTTGACTAGGACCTGAGTAGAAATAAAAAGGAGAAAGTTATAGGTCATTGGAGAAAAGAGAACAGATACTCTCTATGTACCTTCCTATCTGCATTCAGTCCCTTTTCTAAAGGTACCATTCCTCTTACTCACTGCTCTGAATTCTCTTCTTCCCATGTACTAACTTAATGTTTTTATTTGGTTTAACATGTACATTGGAATGGGCCTAGATTCAGGATCAGATTGACTGGGCTTGAATACCAGCTTTGACCTTTGTTAGCTGTGTAATTGTAAGTCATTAAATACTTCTATGCCTTAGTTTCCTTATATGCAAAATAATAATAATGATAATAATCCTGCCTTCATGGGATTGCTATGAGCATTAATAAATGCATTAATAAATATGAAACACTTAGAACACAGTATAGCACATACTGATCACTTAATTGTTACTGATCATTTTATATTATTCTAGATCCTATGAACAATAAAAACACCAAGTAAAGACAATTTAGTATGACATGTTGCAACTGAAGCAAAATCTGTTTAGGGTTGAATCATTTCACTATTTACTTCTTAACCATCACATACATACATTTACACAAAACACACCCACTTCTCACTGTGAACAATAGCAATATAAGAAATTGAAAAACATGCTCATAAAGAACTAAGGATGAGTCCATGCTTCCAGAAATTCTCAGTGTACTACACATCAGAAACAAAAAGCAAAATTATTTTTTAAAGATTTTATTTATTTATTTATTTATTTTGAATGTGTGAGCTGGGGGACAGGAAGAGGGAGAAAGAGGGAGAGAATCTCAAGCAGATAAATGTGGAGCTCTGTGCAGGGCTCGATCTCACAATCCTGAGATGATGACCTGAGCTGAAACCAAGAATTGGATGCTTTACCATCTGAGCCACCCAGGCATCCAAAAAGGAGAACAATCTTTAATGAATTAAAGGACTTTCTTTCATATACAAATTAGCCCTATGTTGTGTGTGTGTGTGTTTATATTTCTTTCTTCATTTTAGAAACATGGAATGACCTTAATAAGTTACCTCACTGATACACGACAATACAATTTCCTTATCTTTCAAATTGCATATTTCTTATATATTGTTGTATGATAATCTCAAGAGGCAAAATAAATACTAATGTAACTACTTATCTAATTTTTCCACGTGAGCAAATTAGTAACAATCAAGATCAATTGATAAAAGGAGGCCATTTACCAGAATTTAAAAAATAGAAAATAAAATTTCTACTCCTTCAAATGCTTTTTAATTGCTGTATAACTATATTGTTTCAAAGTGATGTGACATATAAATTAATTTCAAATTATAGACAGTGATGCTGATATGTTTAATATTATATATTTTCATAAGTTCAACTATTAGTCATCAAATAGAAATAGGAAATCATCAGTGCTAATTGTGGCTTTATTTTTATTTATTCTCTTTGTATAAAAGAACTTCTGGAGCCTTTCTGAATCAAAGAAATGGATCTTAAAAATGGATCTGTAGTGACTGAGTTTATTTTACTAGGATTTTCTGGACGATGGGAACTTCAGATTCTCTTCTTTGTAACATTCTCCTTAATCTACAGTGCAACTGTGTTGGGAAATATTCTCATTATGGTCACAGTGACATTTAGTTCCACTCTGCATTCTCCCATGTACTTCCTCCTTGGAAACCTCTCTTTTCTGGATATGTGTCTCTCCACTGTCACCACGCCCAAAATGATCACAGACTTACTCAATGAACACAAGACCATCTCCATATGGGGCTGCATGACCCAGATGTTCTTTATGCACTTCTTTGGGGGTGCCGAGATGACTCTTTTGATAGTCATGGCCTTTGACAGATATGTAGCCATATGCAAACCCCTGCACTACAGGACAATCATGAGCCAGAGGCTGCTAAGTGGGTTTGTGATACTTTCATGGACAATTGGCTTTGTACACACCATGAGCCAGATGGCATTAACAGTAAACTTGCCTTTCTGTGGCCCCAATGTCATAGACAATATATTTTGTGACCTTCCCCTTGTGATTAAGCTTGCTTGTTTGGACACATACACCCTGGAATTCTTTGTCATTGCTGACAGTGGGCTGCTCTCATTCATCTGTTTCATCCTCCTCCTTGTCTCCTACACTGTCATCCTGATCACTGTACAACAAAGATCATCTGGAGGGCTCTCCAAGGCTCTGTCCACACTGTCTGCACACATCATTGTGGTCACTCTGTTCTTTGGACCTTGTATCTTTATCTATGCCTGGCCATTCAACAGTTTTGCTGGCAATAAAGTCCTTGCTATATTTTACACTGTTATCACACCCTTACTGAATCCTATTATTTACACTCTGAGAAATCAGAAAATGCAAGGGGCCATGAGAAAATTACAGTTCCAACATATTATCTCTATATGGAACTTCTAGATTTGAGCACCATATAATTAACACAACTTTCAAATACTGTGCTAACAGAAGCTGAATAGATTGTATATAATACATGGTTTCACTTTTATTATGTTAGAGTGACTAGTCCAGAACCATACTTGTGCAGAACATCATAAAATATTTTAATTCACATTTACTACTGCTAAAGCTCATAATGATAGAGTGACCTTACAGCAAAATAAACATTTGAAATCATTGAGCACTTTTCCATAGATATTCAATATATATTTATTAGTGAAGAAATAAATATTAAAAATATGGTAAATACTAATAGAAATGATTTTAATAGATGTGGATTGTTAACAACATTCATAAAGTTATACTATCTTTAGATGAGGTAGCAGTACAAATCATGCGTGAAATAATGTGAACAGTGGGAAAGATACCATTCTAATCCCTTGATCCAAAGAGACAAAAAATAATAATAAAGTTTGACAGTAGAGTGAATATAAAATAAAGAGAATAATATACCAGAGGGAAGGAACCAATGCAAGGACAGTTTCAGAAGAACTACAAAAAGCAGCCTTGAAACCAAGTGCTCCAAGAAATATCGTAAGGATGCACAGTTGCCTTTCAAGCCTCAATAACTAAAAGCAGAAGTATATTTCTTGGTTTTAGGTACTATATCATGTAATTTATCCTTCCCAAGAGCTCTACATAAAACTACACTTAAATTTGCCTCTGATAATCTTGTAATCCTTATTTTAATTATCAGTTAAATCTGATTTGATTGTGAGTGTTGAAGAGGGGGCAGTGCATGGTAAATTGGGAATCCCATACTCATTGATGGTAATCTTAAGTACTCTCTCCCAATTCCAGACACCAACATTTCTTGTCTTCTCTAGGCAACAGTTTTCTAATTGATTTTAAACCATCGTATAAGTTCTTTCCTCTATTGAATGGATTCTCCACAAGCATCCAGAGTGATGAAATTAAAACGAATTCTCAATGTTTCTTCCATGGCTAAAACTATTTTCTGGCATTGAGAAGAAGGTTCATATCCTTAATGGGCTTTCAAAAGCCAACCTGCTTCTGGAATTCATCTCTAATCTACTTTTTCAAAATGTCAGATTTATACTGACTTTCGTTTCCTTTTTTTTTTTTTATAGACTGTAGAGTTCATTATTTTTTTTTACTGTATACTTGCCTTCCATTTACTTTTTTATTATGTTCAGTTAGCCAACATATAGTACATCATTAGTTCTTGATGTAGAGTTCAATGACTTATTAGTTGTGTGTAACACCCAGTGCTCAACACAATATATGCCCTCCTTAATACCCATCACCTGGCTACCCCATCCCCCTACCCTCTCCCTTCTGAAACCCTCAGTTTGCTTCCCAGAGTCAAGAGCCTCTCATGGTTTGTCTCCTCTCTGATTTCTTCCCCTTCAGTTTATATTTCACCTAGAATAATCTTCCATTGCTTCTTCACCCAGCAAACTTCCTCTTATAGTATAGAACCCACATCCAATATTATATTTTAGAACACCTTTCCTATATGTTCTTGGCCAGTTTAGATTTCTTTATTTTACTCATTTATAGATTCTGCAATTTCCATCCTTTGCATAAAAAATGGCAATAATTATTTGCATATTTATAGGTTAATATCAGCTTTGTCTTTTGTAATAAATTCTATGTATCTCCAATATCTAGCATACATATTGGCACCCAGCAGTTCATAGATATTTACTGAATGAAGAAAGAAAAGATGAAATAACTATATTCTAACAGATTATGCAATTTGACCTACAACTAAGAAATACATGCACTTCTACTGTGAGATATCAGTTAAAAAATTAGAGTACATAAAGGTATATATTGCTCACATATTTAGTAATTGAATTATATGGATTAGAGCCTTGTTATTAAAGAAAAGGAACATGGAAGAAATTAAAAATTTTAGGCAAATGGAAGAAAATACATAAGGCAAGTTGAGAATATTTGCTATGAAGATTATATTCAACTTTATCTCTACACAGTAAATATAAAATGTCAGACTTAATTATAAGACATCCTATATTAAATAAATGATAACCATTTATAAGGTAAAATATGCATCCAGTGGTGGATGGGATTACACTCCAACGGATTTTTGCGTCTGTCAGTATAGGACACTCAAAATCCTAAACCATTCTGCTAACCAAGCACATAAAACTGCTAGAATCATCTAAAATAACCTTTAAAATCAATTACGGATTTTAAGAGAAAGTAAACAAATCACATCTGCAGTGTTGTATGAAGCTTCAGCTCCATTCCAGGAGGGTAAGCCAGCATTGAACCATTGCCCACTCTGAGAACACCTACAGAATACCATTGCCTAGAGATCGTACAAATTTGGGAGAGTACTGGGGATTGGGCTTTGGGTCCCTAACAGGGGTAGAGAGTGACTGGAGGCCACTCGGTGTGCACGTATTTTCTGGGGGAAAAAAAAAAAAGAGAGAGAGAGAATATTAGAAGACTGTCTGGCTAGCAGAAACAGACAGACAGGGAAAAAAAATGTTAACCAAACTTGATTTTGGATGTAGATGAAAATAAATGGGTCTTTCATGAAGGTTAGGCTTATCAACATATTCTTTGTATATTCCCAAATATCAGTGTGAGAATTTTCTTTTAACTTGCTACTTAGGGTGTAGGCTCAGGCCTTTGGCAAAATTAAACAAATACAGACTGGAAAAAAAAAATGTTCCTTGAAAACAGACTACACTGAGCTCTCACAGAAAGGTTTTACAAAAAACTCACAATCAAAAATCACAAGACAAACAAAAACATCCCAGCAAATATGACAGTTCGGAGAAAGTGAAAAGACAATGCTTGAAATGGGGAAAAAAATACTTGTAAGTCATGAATCTGTTTAAGAGATATGGGTTCAGAATACATAAAGAACACATTTCTAGAATTGAAAGACAAATAATTTAAAAAATGGGAAAAGGAAATAAGTAAAAAAGTCTTCATAGAAGATATACAAACAGACAATAAGCACATGAAAATATACTCAACATCATTAGTTACTTAGGGGTATACAAATGAAAATCACAGCAAGATACCACTTCATATTGACTTATTTCGCTAAGCATGATACCCTCTAGTTCCATCCACGTCGTCGCAAATGGCAAGATTTCATTTCTTTTGATGGCTGCATAGTATTCCATTGTGTATATATACCACATCTTCTTTATCCATTCGTCTGTTGATGGACATCTAGGTTCTTTCCATAGTAAGACAACTATCATATGATCTCCCTGATATGAGGGAGAGGAGATGCAACATGGGGGGTTGAGGGGGTAGGAGAAGAATAAATGAAACAAGATGGGATTGGGAGGGAGACAAACCATAAGTGACTCTTGATCTCACAAAACAAACTGAGGGTTGATGGGGGGAGGGGGGTTGGGGGGGGTGGGGTTATGGATATTGGGGAGGGTATGTGCTATGGTGAGTGCTGTGAAGTGTGTAAACCTGGCGATTCGCAGACCTGTACCCCTGGGTATAAAAATATATGTTTATAAAATAAAAAAAAAAAATTGGAAAAAAAAAAAGATACCACTTCATATCCACTAGGATGGCTATAATCAAAAAGGACAAGTACACAGAGCAGTTGGAACCCTCATACATTGTTGGTGGAATGTAAAATGGTGCAACCATTTTGGAGAAAATTCTAGAGGTTCCTCAAAATGTTAAACATACAGTTACCATGTGACCTAGCAATTTCACTCCAAATATGTATACAACAGAAATGAAAACATATGCCCACACTAAAGACTGAATGAATATGAATGGTTACAGCAGCTTTATTCACAAAAGTAAAAAATTTTTTAAAAAGACAACAGGATTCATCAATTGATGAATGGATAAACCAAAGACAGGAATATCTATACAGTGGAATATTATTTGGCAATAAAAAGGAATCAAGTACCAACATATGCTATAACATGCATGACTCTCTTGAAAAATTAGGTAATGTACAAGAAAGGAGGCACAAAAGACCACAAATTGCATGAGTCCATTTGTATAAAATGTCCACAATAAGAAAATCTTTAGAGGTACAAAACAGATTAATGGTTACCTGGGTGTGGGTGGAGGGGAACAAGGATGCAGTCTTTTGTGACTGGCTTCTCTCCTTTACCCTAATGTTTTCAAGACTCAACCACATGGCAGCATGCATCAATACTTAATGCTAGAGCCACATCAGCAACGTGGAAGAATAGCAAATCCCAACTTACCCCCACAAGCACATCAATTCATCCACAATTCATGCAAAAATTCCTTTTGAGAACAATAAAAAACTAATTGAAACTCTCCTGCACCCCACAAGAATGCAAAACCAGGCTCACTGAAGCATTTAAGATTAAGGACACCCTTTCACCAGAGACCCTGCCCCTGTCACAGTATCCTATGAATAGGAAGAGACTCCCTAGCTCCCAGCATCACCAAGGGGAGGAAAGGAATTTGTTCACATGTCCAGTACCCCAGCTTTTCAGAAGGGGCTTCCTGATGACTAGATTCTATCTTGTCAGTTTTGAAGCTCTGACATGTTTGGCACGTTCTAGCTGTCTGAGGGAGAACAGAGACAGTAGCTTGGGCTAGTAGATACCACTGAGCTTCCTCACTGCTCAGCACAGAGTGGATACATTAAAAAATCCCAGCTCTCACCTTCTCCCTGAGGAGTATAAGAGTTAATCCATGCATCTAACACCATAGCTTCTCTCCAGCTTCCCAAAGAACTAGGTTCTTTCTCACCAATACTGAAGCTCTGATGCTTCTCACATAGTCTAAGCAGCGAGGAGAGAATGTAGACACAGCTTGGTCTAAGAGATTCTAGAATTTCCCCTATTCCTTACCCCAACCAAGCTCAGCACAGAGTGAGAAAACAAAAACCACTGCCAAGAAGCTGCCTGCTTATTCCTGGGGAGGGAAAAATTTGCAGGAATTTGCAGAGCCAATGTATTCAGGGGCATTTATCTAGATGTACGTATCCCAGATTTTAGGGTCCTAGATTTTTCCTTCCAGCGTCTTGACCTTACCATAACACACATGCTTTGCCTAACTGTTTATATTTTTTTGGAGTTGTTAACTCTGTGAGAGTTAACACACTAGCAACACACTGTCTATGGTACTTCTAGTACAAGAGATAAGGATGTCTTTGTAAACTATAAGAGTTCCTTAAGTCCCTATCTTTAAATTATAACCACTTGTTAATGGCCTTCCATTTCTTATTCCAAAGCACCAATACAACTTAGCAATAAGCAAATAACTCCACTATTCACAGAAATTATTCTCACCTTAAATTCCAAATGACTGGATCATTCACTGGCACTAGCATTGCTTTTACACAAGATGTTTTCTCAGGTCACCACCACTGAAATCTTTAGGGTTTTTGCCCGTTTTTATTAAGGCTCTACTCCCAATGTGAAGCTTGAACTCATGACCCTGAGATCAAGTGATCCAGAGTTGCACGCTTCACTAAGCCAGCCAGGTGCTCCACCACCACTGAAGTCTTAAGCAATCAGGCATTTATATTACAGCAGGACTTGTCTGTCCCATCTACCACTTGTAATGGAGTCCTATTCCCATACCAGGTAATGAATAAACCAACCACAATCTCCATCTATCACCTGTTTTCGCAGATCACTCCCAGTACCAGTTATGTTAGTTTAGGTCATCTGAAGAGACATGTAGACAAGATGAGAGTACATTCACAGTAGAATACTACTCAGTAATAAAATTAAAAAGTAATAAAAAAGGTAATGTGTCAAAATTTTGAGGAAAATAGATTACTGTCTACTGTCATAGTTTTATTAGAAATAAAGTTGAAGACTAATAAGAAGTATTCCAAAGGTCTTATTCATCTAAAAGTATTCTAATTTTTAATTGAGAAGTTAGTTTTCCTCCCAAGGTGCAATGTGGAATACAAAGGGTTCTTCCTTTTATATTGAATTATCTCCTATGATGATCTGTTCATTTCCTTAATAGCAAAGTGGCTTTTATTTCAAGAACCTGAAGGCTGATTTTAAGTTATGATTTCTGAATTTTGAATTGACTCCTCTTTGCCTAGAAATAATAAAACAATTGAATTCTCCATAGGATCAAACATCCATATAATGAAAAAGAAGGAAGGAAAGGAGGAAGGGAGGAAGAGAGGAAGAGAGGAAGGAAGGAAAGAAGGGGAGAAAAAGAAGAAAAAATATATATACATGAATAATAAAATGATGATATCTATTTTTGTCCTGTTACCTTAACATCAAATCTCTGTATTGAAGCAATCTTGACTTCTACTTACTTTATCACCCTATATTTAATTAGGGTTCAAGTTACTAGAAAGAGACCATTGCTTGAAATGATTTTTGAAAGCAGTGCACTGGTATTATACAGGGATATTTCCTTAAAAGTTTTCATGTGTATAAGAAAGCCACTGATTTCTGTACATTGACTTTGTATCCTACCACGTTACTAAATTGCTGTATGAGTTCTAGTAGTTTGGGGTCAATGTACAGAAATCTGTGGCTTTCTTATACACTAACAATGAAAATACAGAAAGGGAAATTAGAGAATTGATTCCATTTACTATAGCACCAAGAACCATAAGATACCTGGGAATAAACCTAACCAAAGAGGTAAAGGAACTGTACTCGAGGAACTACAGAACACTCGTGAAAGAAATTGAAGAAGACACAAAAAGATGGAAGACCATTCCATTCTCTTGGATCAGAAGAATAAACATTGTTAAAATGTCTATACTGCCTAGAGCAATCTATACTTTTAATGCCATTCCGGTCAAAATTCCACCAGTATTTTTCAAAGAGTTGGAGCAAATAATCCTAAAATTTGTATGGAACCAGAAGAGACCCTGAATTGCTAAGGAAATGTTGAAAAAGAAAAACAAAACTGGGAGCATCACGTTACCTGATTTCAAGCTTTATTACAAAGCTGTGGTCACCAAGACAGCATGGTACTGGCATAAAAACAGACACATAGACCAGTGGAACAGAGGAGAGAGCCCAGATATGGACCCTCAACTCTATGGTCAAATAATCTTCAACAAAGCAGGAAAAAATATGCAGTGGAAAAAAGACAGTCTCTTCAATAAATGGTGCTGGGAAAATTGGACAGCTATATGTAGAAGAATGAAACTCGACCATTCTCTTACACCGTACACAAAGATAAACTCTAAATGGATAAAAGACCTCAACGTGAGACAGGAGCCCATCAGAATCCTAGAGGAGAACATACACAGTAACCTCTTCAATATCAACCACAGCAACTTTTTTCAAGATATGTCTCCAAAGCAAAGGAAACAAAAGCAAAAATGAACTTTTGGGACTTCATCAAGATCAAAAGCTTCTGCACAGTAAAGGAAACAGTAAATAAAACAAAGAAGCAACCTATGGAATGGGAGAAGATATCTGCAAATGACAGTACAGACAAAAGGTTGATATCCAGGATCTATAAAGAACTTCTCAAACTCAACACACACAAAACAGATAATCATATCAAAAAATGGACAGAAGACATGAACAGACACTTCTCCAATGAAAGGATGAATACCCAAATTTTGTAGCAACATGGACGGGACTGGAAGAGATTATGCTGAGTGAAATAAGTCAAGCAGAGAGAGTCAATTATCATATGGTTTCACTTATTTGTGGAGCATAACAAATAACATGGAGGACATGGGGAGATGGATAGGAGAAGGGAGTTGAGGGAAATTAGAAGGGGAGATGAACCGTGAGAGACTATGGACTCTGAAAAACAATTTGAGGGTTTTGAAGGGGCAGGGGGTGGGAGGTTGGGGGAGCCAGGTGTGGGTATTATGGAGGGCACGTATTGCATGGAGCACTGGGAGTGGTGCATAAACAATGAATTCTGTTACACTGAAAATAAATAAATAATTAAAAAAATTGTTGCAAGATTAGCAATAAATCATGAATCAAAAATCCATGTTGGGTTATCAATAGTTGAAAAAGAGTTTTAGTTTTGAACCTATAGACTCAGTCTAAGCAATATGTATAAATCATTATATTATTTTTTTAATTAATAAAGGTAAATACATGAGACTTTAAAATTTTTCACACATTTCTCTAAAGCAGCTGAAAGATCCTGGGTAAACTTTCTCAGACTTTTAAAAGCATCTTAATAACTCATGTAAGAATGTATACATGTATAAGAAAAACATGTTGCTTTTCTAAATTTAATATAATGAGAGTTTCTAATTTAAAAAATATGACAAAAATATGAACCTGGAAGTGATTAAATAAAAATTGAAATCAAACAAACAAACATAAAAGAGAACCTGCGAGGGAGAATAGAAAAAAAAAAAATCATACTATCTGTCTGGGACACCTGCTGCCTTAGAATGCACCAGAACAGAATCAATCTGCAGAAAGAGAAAGTGTAATCTAAATTCAGACAGCCCTTTCTACCTTATACCTAAAATATACCTCCCACCAGCACTCCTCATGAATAGTATTATATTAAGGGGACTAAAGTCTTTAATTGCATTATTACAAAAAAATAAAAATGCTAATAGCTTAGGGAGATTCAACATTTGGATTTCCCTTTGCGTATCATTCAAATGACTAAATTTTCCTCCATGGTAAATCAGAGATAAGGGGAGAAGAAAATTGGGAATCACAAGTGACAAATGGCAGGTCAAGTCCAGAGACAGATTTCATGGACTTCACAAGCATGCAAACGTCTTGGTTTCCACACTCAGCTGGCATGAGTTTCTTTTCCTGCATATGGTCCCTGAGTTAAAGATCTTAAAACAGGAAAAATTTGTTTCACAAAACCTAGCTGAGTTAGGTAAGAAAACTACATCTTTCTTTGAAACAACACAAATATTTACCCTGAAGTGATTCAGATTGAAACAATCACCATCTCTGGGATTAACCCCAGCACAGTGACAAAATAAATAAATAAATAAATAAATAAATAAATAAATAAATAATAAATAAATAATAAAATAAATCTTCTGACACTAGATCCACTTAGCATTTTTTTACTAGAATTTGTCTAATTACTAAGGGCCTTCTTAGTTTAGTTTGCATAGATGCATCTTGGCTATTATCTCATCTGATCTTCATATTCAGTTTGTGCAGTAGAGAGAGCAGATATATTATTATTTATAGATTTAAAAAATTCACATTTAAAAAGAATAAATGAGGGGCACCTGGGTGGCTCAGTGGGTTAAAGCCTCTGCCTTTGGCTCAGGTCATGGTCCCAGTGTCCTGGGATTGAGCCCCACATCGGGCTCTGTGCTCTGCAGGGAGCCTGCTTCCCCCTCTCTATCTGTCTGCCTCTCTGCCTACTTGTGATCTCTGTCTGTCAAATAAATAAAATCTTAAAAAAAAAAAAAGACTAAATGACTTTCCTAAGATTATATGGTTACCAAATTGCAGAACTAGTGACTTCAGTAAGATGGAATAATTCCCAAAGAAGGAAAGAAGGGTTTTTCCTGTAACATTCATGATACTATCCAAAATTGTAAAATATTAAAGGACAATAGAGGTTCCCATCATCCAATTTAGCTATCCTACTGAACTGATAACTAGTTGTCTGGGTGAAATTTGTGTAAGTGAATAAAGTTGTGTATGATATCAACTGTAGTATCAATTAAATATCTTTTATGTTCTTCAGCTTAACCCACATTTGTCAAAACTCATAGTAATGGGCAAGAATGTATTTTAATAATTAAAACAGGAGAATCAATATCATATCAGAAACCACACTCATTTTGAAAATTTCATTAAATAGATTCATGTCATCAGGGGTGGTTTTAAGGTTTACTTTACAGCACAAAGATAAGTCACTTTATTTTATCATATGAGTTAAACAAAATATTTGAGAATGTGAATTAACTAATGAATGGGTGAGACTAAGTAAATTTCAAAAAGGTAATGTTTAGGACAAATTTTTTAAATTAATTAATTAATTTTTTTCAGCATAACAGTATTCTTTGTTTTTGCACCACACCCAGAGCTCCATGCAATCTGTACCCTCTCTAATACCCACCACCTGGTTCCCCCAACTTCCCACCCCCTGCTGCTTCAAACCCCTCAGATTGTTTTTCAGAGTCCATAGTCTCTCATGGTTCACCTCCCCTTCCAATTTCCCCCAACTCCCTTCTCCTCTCTAACTCCCCTTGTCCTCCATGCTATTTGTTATGCTCCACAAATAAGTGAAACCATATGATAATTGACTGTCTCTGCTTGACTTATTTCACTCAGCATAATCTCTTCCAGTCCAGTCCATGTTGCTACAAAAACAAATTCTTACTAGTGAAGAGCAAGCCATGTTTTCCAATCTGTAGAAGAATCCATTTGCACTGGGTGTTATACAGAACTGATGAATTACTGAACTCTATAGCTGAAATTAATGATGCACTATAAATTGGCTAATTGAATTTTAAAGAAATCCATTAGAATGGAACACCTAGGAAGCACATACTGTGCTCCCTCATCTTGGAGAAAAACAATCTATTATTGTTTCAGAATTAATGGAAAGACAAACACTGAATATAATGATAGAATACATGCACAAAACAGAGTGAAAATGAATTCACACTCAAAGAATGTGGACAAATGAGAGAAAGAGAATTACAAGAAAGAGAGCAAACAGGAAGGAAAAGCAAAAGGTTGATGGAGAGAAGCTGCAAGGAAAATAAAGGAATAAAAGATAAGGCAAATGTAAAAAGTAACTGAGAAAATGAGTGTATAAAATAGAACTAGCAGGAAGAGAATGGGCAAATGGGAAAAGCAAAAAAGAAGCAAGAGGAAATGAATGGGGAGAGATGAAGGAGGAGATGATAGGAAGGTGATCAGTCTCTAAACACCTGGTTCCAGAAGCTGATCTGATGGCAGCTCGAATCTAGGCATCCTCAGCGTGGGCTGTGGATACTGTGTCTGCACTCTGAGAAAGAAGGGAGGATATGAGCCCCCTCTACACCTGCACATCTTCAATACCAGATGTGTTTTTCTACCAGTTGACCTAACAAGGAAGGTTAGGGATAATGAAAATATTCAGGTCTCTATCTGGGTCTACATTGACAATACTTCTTTGTCCTGACAAAAGCAAAGTGCTGGTCTCTGTGAGAGGCATTGTTTTGGGCTTCTTTTCCCCAGGAATTCATTTTATGCAGAGTAATGTTCCTCTGATGCATGTCTGTTCTCAGTCTCTGTGATGAGCACAATTTGAGAAGCACAGGAACAGAAGGTATATAAATGAGAACAGAAGAAAGTAGATTAAAGAATGGTATGCAATTCCATCTGTTACTAACAGGGAATAGAGGTAGATCCAGAAAAATAAAAGCAGAGGACAAGTAGGAGACTATAACTTTCAGAATGCTCCCCGAGGCTTACAATTGTCAACCCAGAGAAGCATGAAATAACTGTAAGTGAGCACTCAAAAAGCATGAAACCTAAAATTAGGCAGAAAGAGCTACTGACACTTTCCTAAGAGCAGGTTTCTATAGGGAGAGTAAGAAAGAAATGCAGAGGCCAATACGTATCTAGGTGGATAAAAGGCAGAAAGAAACTCCTAAGCTAACCTGAAGGACATTCAAGATATATATTTTTTTCTATTTCAACTTGCTTAGATTCACTATCTGTGTGTTTACATATATGTGAATAAGTATCCCCATGCCCAAATAAGTGCCCATGTGTTATAAATTCCTTTTGCATAACATTTGGGTGCTAGATACAAATGTTATTAATCACATAGAACATATGTTCCTTTTTTAAAAAGATTTTATTTATTTGACAGAGAGACGACAGGTAGGCAGAGAAGCAGGCAGAGATAGAGGGGGAAGCAGGCTCTCCACTGAGCAGAGAGCCTGAAATGGGGCTTGATCCCAGAACCCTGAGATCATGACCTGGGCAGAAGGCAGAGGCTTAACCCACTGAGTCACCCAGAACATATGTTCTGATGTTTCCTGATAAGTGTGCCCTAAAACACCAGCATATTGCCTAAATTTCCCATGAGTTTCCTTATAACTTTTTAAGATTGGTTTTTCTTTAGTCTTCCCCTTTTTTTTTTTTTTCCCCTCTTCCTACCTTCTCCTCCTAGGAATGCTATTAAAAATTTCTGCCAAATGTCTACCTGGAAGTTTTCTTTCTCCAGTTTTCCACATCACTTTTTTTTTCTTAATTTAAATTCAGTTAGCCAATATATAGTACATTAGTTTCAGATGTGGTGTTCAATAATTTATCAGTTACATATAAAATCCAGTGCTCATCACATCACTTGCCCTCCTTAATGCCCATCATCCAATTACTCCACTCCTCCACCCATTTCCCCTCCAGCAAGCCTTACTATTTATTAGAGTTAAGAGTCTCTCATGGTTTGTCTCCCTCTGATGACTTCCCCTTCAGTTTTCCCTCCACTACCCTCTGATCCTCTGTCCTGTGTCTGATGTTCTATAGATGAGGGAAGCCATATAATTGTCTTTCTCTGACTTATTTTGCTCAGAAAAGGAACCTCCAGTTCCATCCATGTCAATGTAAATGGTCAGTATTCATCCTTTCTGATGGCTGAATAATATTCCATTGTATATAAATACCACATCTTCTTCACCCATTCATCTGTCCATGGATATCCCAGCTCCTTCCACAGTTTGGCTACTGTGGACATTGTTGCTATGAACATTAGGGTGCAGGTTCTGCTTCAGATCACTACATTTGTATCTTTAGGGTAAATACCTAGTAGTGCATTGCTGGGTTATAGTGTAGCTCTATTTGTATCTTCTTGAGGGACCTACATACCATTTTCCAGAGTGGCTGTACCATGTCACTTTTGAGGTTTATTTATGTATGGGATAGAGAGAGGGAGAGAGTGAGTATGATCAGGGAGAGGAGCAGAGGAGAGCAAGACAAGCAGACTCCCTACTGAGCAGGGAGCCCAACTTAAGGCTTAATCCCAAGACCCTGATATTATGACCTGAGCTGAAATCAAGAGTCATAAGCTTAACCGACTCAGTCACCCAGTTACCCCCTTCCATTTCACTTTTAATGGCACTTAAAAAAAATTTGGGGTCCTGGATGGCTCAGTCTGTTAAGCATCTAACTCTTGATTTCGGCTCAGGTCATGATCTCAGCATTGTAAGAAGCCCCACATTGGGCTCCACACTCAGTACAGAGTCTGCTTGAGATTCTCCCTCTCCCTCTGCCCCTCCCCTTGCTCTATCTCTCTCTAATAAATAAATTTTTAAAAAAGATTTATTGAAATATAATCAACATACAAAATTTACCATTTTAAATATATAACTCAAGGGTTTTAGGTGTATGTTCAGGGATAGATAAACATTACCATGATAAATTTTAAAGCAATTTCATATTCCCCAAAAAGAAAACTCATATTAGAGTCATTCCCCATCCCACTCACTCTTCTATTTCCCATCTCTATCAATTTGCCTTGTCTGCAGATTTTCATAAACTGAATTGTACAGGATATGGTCCTTTGTGATTGGCTCCTTTCACATAGAATAATGTTTGAGTTCAAACATCTTTGTAGCATGTCACAATATGTCATTCCTTTTTACTGTCAAACTGTATTCCATTATATCCATAGTCCTTAAAAAAAAAACTACTCTTGCATGTAATTCAAAATCAAGAGAAATATAGTTATATGTTCCATTACAGTACTGCATTACAAAAAGCAATCATTCATGTTTTAAATAATTCATGCCAATAGTCAAACATGAACAAGTATCACAATATGAGTATTTACTTATAAAATGCCTCTAAATTATAAGAATATACAAATACATATATAGCAATATAGTAACATACAATAACATAACCAGAAATATAATTCTAAGTAGAATTCTTCCTTAGACCAGATTACAGTCTGAAAAGGGGAAATATTTATGCAAGCAATATTATGACAATTTAAGGATCTAAATAAAATTACACCAATGGATGGATGCTGATTATTAACATCCTAATTGGTTTAAAATGAAAAATACACACCTCTTATTTTTCTTACCACTTGTGAATGATAATTTTAAAAATCTCATTTCAAAACTAAGAATCTGAAATGTAATTGCTTTATTTTTCTCATCTGTCAAATGAGTATGTCATACTGTATGTTCTACATGACCAATTTCAGCTCTACCATGCTTTGATTAGTCAAGATATTTAAAATATTTTATATATTCTGATAAGTTTTACATGGAAATATTTCTGGGCAGGATATCATCTGGCTATCATTCTGAGATCTAAGGGAAAAGTAGGTTATGGATACATGACAAACAAATAAAAGTGTATTAGTATTCATTAGTGTTTAAGAATAGGGTGTATAGCAGATTTAGGATTGGGACCCAACCAAGGGTGTACCTAGGGGAATACCTCTATGTGAGGAAAATACAGGATTTTTGTTAAAGACCCTAAACCAGTTTGGAACAAAGGTACACAAGGGAACCAAAAGGGAACCAAAGCAGAACAATGTGATAGGAACAAATAAGGCACACATTTAGAAAACAAGACATAGAGATACCAATCAAGAACTAGGGATTCTAGAGGAGCCAAAGAAAGAAGAGCTTGCAAAAGTACTTTGCTCTATGGAAATGAAGAAAAGCGACAAACCTGAACATTAGAGACAAGGCACCACAGCTAACTGAGAAAACAACACACCTAACAAATTTAATAATGGTTAAGTTCTGTTTTCATCAGGAAATTTCCACTATTCTTCAAGCAAAGTAGCCCAGAGTCCTAGAGGAGCATAACTATATAGAAGCACATGGTTAAATGGGAATGAGAGTGTGATTATGAAAAAAACATCTTAGGGATGGATCAAGAAATGGAGGGTAGAAGGGTCAACTCAAAACACAAGACACTTATGGGACATGCATTTTTTCCAGCTACACAAGTGTTGGATGTGGTCAATGTGTTTACCTGGAGAAGAGCTATGGAAAAGATGAAAAGGTGGTTATAACAGATAATACTTTGTTATCCTACAGACAGAGGAGAGATGGAGAGGGAGAACAGCACAATGGTGACAGAACTCATCCTCCTCAGTCTAACCCAGTCTCAACATGCTCAACTCCTAGTCTTCATGTTAGTCTTAGTTTACTAACTCATCATCCTTCCTGGAAATTTCCTCATGATCATCACCATCAGATCAGACCCTGGCCTCACAGCCTCACAGTCCCACTCTACTTCCTTTCTGGGCAATATGGCTTTCCTTGATGCATCCTATTCCTTCATTGTGGTTCTGAGGATGCTGGTGGACTTCCTCTCTGAGAAGAAAATAATCCCCTACAGAGGCTGCATCACTCAGCTCTTTTTCTTGCACTTTCTGGGGGCAGGGGAGATGTTCCTTCTTGTGATGGCCTTTCACCACAACATCACCACCTGTCATCCTTAGCACTATTCCACAGTCACGAACCCTAGAGTCTGCTATGCTTTGCTGTTGGCTCTGTGGTTTGGGGGCTTCTCTCATTCCAGTACAAGTAGCCCTATTCTCTGCTTGCCTTGTGGTCCAAACAAGCTGAATAACTTCTTCTGTGATGTGTCACAGGTCATCAAGCTGGCCTGCACAGACACTTTTGTGGTGGAGCTCCTGATGGTCTCCAGCAGTGGCCTGCTCTCCCTGCTGTATATCCTGGGACTTCTGGCCTCCTATGCAATCATCCTCTGCCACGCACAGGGACATTCCTCTGAAGGGAAGAATAAGGCTCTCTCCACGTGTACCACACACATTATCATTGTGTTTCCGATGTTTGGGCCTGCCATCTTCATCTATACTCGCTTATTCAGAGCCTTCCCAGCTGACCAAGTGGTTTCTCTCTTTCACATGGTCATTTTTCCTTTGATGAATCCTGTGATTTATACTTTTCACAACAAGGAAGTGAAAGCTTCCATGAGGAGGTTATTGAGTCATCACATGGTTTGCTGAATGAAATAGAAGAATGGAACAAACAACAAAAGAGAAAATCCAGCTGGGATTGATTAAATCACTTATACATTAATGCACTGAATCATTCAGTCATTTTAGCAAATACTATATTTATTAAGTACTTGCAATTTTCAGGCACTGTTCTAGCTATGTGAATAAGGCAGTAAGATTCCAGGTCTCCTAGGGTTATATTCAGGTAGATAAACACAGTTCAAATTATTAAATTCAGAATAAGCCATAATATCCAAAAGAGGTAGTGCTCTGAAGAAAATAAAAAATGGTATTATGATAGAGTTTGACTGGGAGATGCTAGTTGCTTTGCTGTTAAGCAATGTCTTTTAGAGCAGTGGTTAGCTGATATCCAGACAACTTGAAAGACATACCCATGGAATTGCATGCAGACAGAAAATTCTAGAAAAAGAGGATGACCAGTATAAGGGTACAAAGATCTTATAAACTGGTACATTTCTAAACCACAAAAAGAATGTAGTAGCTTGTCAAATATGTTGATATATATAAATAAGTATGCATTAAATACTGAGTACAAAAAATCCTATGATGTCTTATTACACACACACACACACACATACATATACATGTATATATGTATATGTATGTATGTTGCTTATTTTACAGGATCACTGTCATACATGTATCTCTATATACACATATATGTGTATATATATATATATATGTGTGTGTGTGTGTGTATGTGTGTGTGTAAATGCATGACAGTGGTCCTGTAAAATAAGGAACATGTAATAGGAATACTGATATGATTGCATTAAAATCTGTTTTCATATCAAATATTTTATATTTATTTCTATTGTTTCACATTTTCTGCTTTCTTTTGGTTTGATAAAGTTTGGTTTGATAAAGGCACTATGACTTTAATACTGTAGGCGTTACCTGGACATATGGCCCTAAGTAGTAAGGCTCCTTTCACTCTCTACCATAACTACTAACATGCCTTTCCAGAACTATGTTCACAAAAACTAGAACCCTCATGTCATTAATATTTATACATTAGAAAATAGAGCCTCTAGAACCTGGAGAGAACTACCAGACATTGTTTTCTTCTTAGTGGTTAGTGATTGAGGTACAAGATGCAATACTTTAACTTTTAAGCTGATGTCTCAGCATACTTTACAAATGTGGCAGGACCCTTTCACTTCAAAGAATGAGGTTTTTGTGCTCATTCTGTCTCATTGTTGGTCTGCTAGTAATCGACCATGATTACAGTGTTATGGTTAAATTAGATAGAGGGTTATTTTCTAGTGTAAAACAAATCATAGTATCTTAGTCCAATGTTGGTATAGTAGTACCACAGTATCACCAGAGACTCCAAAACCTCCTGTGTGTATGCTCTTTTTTAAATGATTTGTCACAAAATGCCTGTAGAAATTCCACACACCACACTTGTATTCCAGAAAGACTGAATAATAAAATGATGTGTGCCATCATATGTTCATTTTCCTTTCAATCCATTCTTTTAATTTCTAAAAATATGCTCTGTATCATACGCTACCTAATCCATGAAGACTGCATTTGGAGGACTCTGAGTCACTTGACCTCCAGATGCTTACAAATGAGTATCACTGTTAGAATAACATGAGGTAGGAGGAAAGGACGACAAAGAATATACACACACATACACACACTCACACTACCTTAGCCCAGACATCTGCAGTACTTCTGTGGCTCACTCTGAAACTCAGCCACACTTCCATGGCTCTAGCTCTCCTAGGGAAATGGGCCACAACACTTATGACTTTTGCATAGTAGCTGTTATAACCAGAATAATGGTCTCCCAAAGAAGTCCACACCCTTATAAGGGAACTTGTGAATATGTTACCTTACATGGCAAAAAGACCTTTGCAGATATGATTGTTTATAAACCTTCAAATGGGGAGATTATCCTGGATAATCTGGGTGGACTAATCTAATGCATGAGTATTAAAAAGCATTGAACCTTTCAGGGATTCAAAGAAAGCAAAAAGAATACAGGAAGGATGAGACTTGAGGCTTTAATGTACTGTTTCTGGCTTTGAAGAGGAAGAAGACATGACCAACGAATACAGGCAATGCCTAAACCGCGAGAACAACCCCAGACTAAATATCAGCAAGGAAACAGAGATGTTATTCTACAATCACCTGGAATGAAAGTTGGCCCATAGCCAGCATGAGTCTGGGAGCAGTTTCTCCCTCAAAGCTTCCAGTAAGGAATATTGTCCTGCCAACCACCTGATCATATCACAGTGAGACCAATGTTGGATTTTGGACCTACACAGATATGAGATAATAAATTTGAGTTGAATGAAACCTCTATGTTTATGGAGACTTGTTAAAGGAGAAGAAGAAAATAGAACATATGGCCACATCCTTGGGATGTCTTCTCTTGTCCTTCCAGCTTAATCTGGGGGTAGCTTCCAGTTGACATTCATCTTTCATTTCCTTGAACATTTGCTGCTGGCATTTCAACTTTCTTGTCACTAGCGTAATTAAACTCCTGTTTTTTTTAATTTTTATTTTATTTATTTATTTGACAGACGGCGATCACAAGTAGGCAGAGAGGCAGGTAGAGAGAGATGAGGAAGCAGGCTCCCTGCTGAGCAGAGAGACCGATATGAGGCTCAATCCCAGGACCCTGGGATCATGACCTGAGCCGAAGGCAAAGGCTTTAACCCACTGAGCCACCCAGGTGCCCCAAACTCCTTCTGTTTTATATATGTACCATATTTAACTGAAAGCGTTTGCCTATAAATATTTACAGGACTTAACATTAGTACAAAACTAACACTTTCCCAATTAGACCTGAGAAAACATGGAGGTGGGGAGACACAAAGGTCATCACTCTTCCAGGAGTCAGCCCCTACACAGAATTTTTACCAAGTAGCTGCCTGATAATACTATTTACTTTTATGTTACTGGCCACTTTTACTTGCAAAGAAGGCTGTACAATGTCATTTAATGAGTTCAGGTGTCAGTTACCAGTGAAGATGGGAGAAGGTTACTCAGCAGTCTCTGCTACACAGTTGAGCCTCATGGCTAAACTAGTCACTGGTGAGGAAAATGAAAAACTGATTGGCTCAGGCTAGTGAGATGCAGCTTTTTGGACACGGATGGATACTCCATGGGAGTGTGTACATCTGATCCCAAGGAAATCTGCCTTTTTTTTTCAAGAAAGAAGGGTCATGGTTGGGAAACTGCCATAGCCAGTTATAATCACTGTTAGTTTAATATTGCTCTACAATTCTAGTTAATGAAATAAGGCATAAGAAATGTATTAGAAAGAAATATTATTAATGTTTGTAGATCATTTATCAGTAACCCCAAAAAAGAAGACAATTAACTGGGAAAAATTTACAAATGAGATTTCTACAATGATATCATTTACAACTTAAATATTTTTAAAAAAGGAGACCGGGGCGCCTGGGTGGCTCAGTGGATTAAAGCCTCTGCCTTTGGCTCAGGTCATGATCTCAAGGTCCTGGGATGGAGCCCCGCATTGGGCTCTCTGCTCAGCAGGGAGCCTGCTTCCCCCTCCCTCTGCCTGCCTCTCTGCCTACTTATAATCTCTCTCTCTGTCAAATAAACAAATAAAATCTTTAAAATAAAATAAAATAAAATAAAAAAGGAACCAATAGCAATTAAAATCAATTATGTTATAGAAAAGATCATACAGCATCAAAGTAGGAAATATGCAAAATTAAATTTAACAAAAAATTGTTGATAATGAAGATGAAAAAATTTTATTGTGTCATAAAAGGGGCAGACTTAAAATCTTTCTTGAGGAAAGACTCAATCTTGTAATTCTGTTCATTTTTTCTATCTTTCTTAAAAGTTTAATACTGTGATATCAAAATATTATTGGAACTTGTTTTAACTTTAGAAAATAAGTTTATTTAATTTAGAATTAAAAGATATGAAGCTAGCCAAGAAAACTGTGAATGAATAAAGCAGTGAGAGCAGACTTGCCCTTCCATACGTTAAATATGCTGTTAACATAATGAGTAGTAAAATACATAGTACCTCCTCAAAAATTATCAGGGAAAATAAAACAGTAAATGAGCATACCTGAAGAAGAACCTGATCTCTTGGCAAATTTAAAAGCTTATGAAGAAAGCATAACAAATTCAAAAGGCTATAAAGAAAGCATAATAAGGGGCGCCTGGGTGGCTCAGTGGGTTAAAGCCTCTGCTTTCGGCTCAGGTCATGATCTCAGGGTCCTGGGACCAAGCCCTGCATCGGGCTCTCTGCTTGGTGGGGAGCCTGCTTCCCCCTCTCTCTCTGCCTACCTCCCTGCCTACTTGTGATCTCTCTCTCTGTGTCAAATAAATAATAAAAATCTTTAAAAAATAGCATAATAAACTCAAAAGGTTATAAAGAAAGCAAAACAAATTCTTAGTCGAATGAATTGTTATTTAATTGCAAAGATGAAAAATGATCTCATATTTTGTTAAGATATTTATTTATTTATTTATTTATTTGACAGACAGATATCACAAGTAGGCAGAGAGGCAGGCAGAGAGAGAAGGAAGCAGGCTCCCTGCTGAGCAGAGAGCCTGATGTGGGGCTCCATCCCAGGACCCTTGGATCATGACCTGAGCTGAAGGCAGAGGCTTTAACCCACTGAGCCACCCAGGCACCCTTATCTCACATGATTTATCAATAAATTCCAGCCAGAGTTTAAGTGTGAAAATTTCAGTCTTAATAAAATTTAGAATTAAAATAATCCAGAATATTTTTATTTTTCCTAAATATCACATTAATCAATGCTTAATGTAGAAAACAAACTACAACAAAAGAATGAACATCATACAAAATTCTCATAATTCAACTCTAGTCCTATCTTTCCACTGCCTACCTGAATACTGAATATTGTCTTTAAAGTATTATCAATTCTATAGATGGAAAATGGTGTCTCATTTCTGTCATGTCAAAACTGCATTTAACAATCCCAATTACTTATTTACTACCAGTCTCTGAGGAATTTAAAACAATCAAATGAGTTTTCTCCTCTGTGCCTTCTACCAAGGGATACATTGATATACTATTGTATTTTGAATTTCAGAGCAGAAAATAAAATCACTGGATGATTAAGCCTCTATTTCATACTGATGTTACTTCTGAAGTCCAAGTGCAAACCGGTAGGTTACACATACATAATCCTGATCTGTTACTTTACCTTTCATACCACATCTATCTCATTATTTTCATTAATAACCTTAAATGTGTCTGTAAGTGATAATTACAAATGCCAAAATGATAAAGGAAGAGCTGAAAGAGAAAAATTAACCTCGAACATACCTGATTTGTTACAACTGGAAAAAAAAATTACAAAAATCAGAAACACCATACCAATGATTGCTGGAAATTAAGATAATTCAGCAATCCAGACTAAGTAAATTATTCTTAAAGAAAAGAAATCTAAGTATTTCTTGTTTAATGTTCAAATTGTTTGACTATCCTTATCAGGTTGTATGATCTCATTCTTTGAATTATAGCAGAAATATAGAGAACATTCCTTTGTTGTTTTTAGAAATTATTTTAAAAGAAATAAATAATAGAAATGCAAGGATAAAGTGCCTGATTTATGGCTTTGAAAATCACAGAATGTCACCACTCATAAAATATTGATGCTATCATTAACTTCTTAGGAATTATTAGAAAAACATGTGAGAAAATTCAACTTTCCTATGGCAACATTCTGAAAATGACTAAGTAGTTAAATGCTCATTAAAAAAAAAAATTAGAGATAGCATCTTGTCTAGGACCCTATCTCTGCCAGACCCATGTGCACCTGTAAATGTACTTACTGCATACTTCAGACAAATAAAGAAGGTCCAGGGGCTATAGCTTAGGTAAGTAAGATTGCTGTCTTATAGCCAGGGTATGAAGCACAAAGAAGAAGTACATATTCACATCTGTGAATGAGAACTAACAAACATTTTTATTTTCAGTTCTATTACCTTGTGAAAGAAGGAAGTTTTTTATGTACTCTTGATGATGGTGTCAAACATAATGGAAGATTATGAGCCATTTATGATAACTGTGCGTCTTAGTGATAGTAACTATACATAGAAAGGAAAATATGATTAAATGTTATTATGGTTATCTAGATAGACTATATTTTTAAAAATTTGAACTGTGTAACTCAAAAGTTAAAATGTACCCCAAAACCATGTATATTCTATTTTCTTTTCTGAAAATCTGCATTAGTCCTGGGTCTAGTCTTTCATAAAAGCAAGGGAAGGACTGGAGATGAACAGCAAGCCTGGAATAAGACTTGAAAGAGCTACAATCAGGCAAACAGGAAGGTTTTTAAAAAGTGAATTTGTATACATCAAGCACTGACATATTCCCTTGATATGTGTGTATTTTTTAAAAGTTCATTTAGCTTAGATGAATCCACTTCAGTCAGTAACATAATACCTATGACTTTTTCCATCTCATCAAAGTTAAAGGTTAAAAGAACTTAAAGGAAATTAACTGTGAGAAAGGATAGGTCCAAGGAAGCTAAGTAACCCAAGATGGCACTCTATTCAAACAATCCATTATATTTTATTTTTTAAGAGATGTTTTTATCTATTTAATAGACAGCAAGAGATACAGTGGGAGAGGGAACACAAGCAAGGGGAGTGAGAGAGGGAGAAGCAGGCTTCCCGCTGAGTAGGGAGCCTGATGTGGAGCTCAATCCCAGGACCTTGAGATCATGACCTGAGCCGAAGGCAGATGCTTAATGACTGAGCCACCCAGGGGCCCCCATATTTTAAATTTTTTAAAGCCATGTTTACAAATGTCAATGATTCACCTTATCACCTTATCATCTTTACCCCTCACTAATGGAGTTAAGTGGAATAAGACTACAATGGTAAACTTCACTAGTCTTAATAAAAGTGATTTAGATGTTTCTATACACTTACATATGTGAAAACATATGACTTAAAAACAGATACCAGATAAAAATAGATATTTAATTCAATTTTGCAACAACTGGATAAGCATTCACAGATAGGATACACTTTATGTCTAATCACATGAAGAGTTAAGCAATATGTAAAGGAGCACCTGTAGTTCTGAGAGTCAATCTGGTCATTCAAGTCTAAAAAGTTTAATCTTTCTCAGTAATTGCCTTTAATCTCAGCTATAAGTGTTTCTACATGCAACCTTCTATCCACAGCATGTTCATGGACTATAATCAGTTCAGGAAGCATAATGCAGATTATGTGACTTCAGCAATATTTAATATGGCAAACCTTTTTTTTTTTTTTTAAGATTTTATTTGAGAGAGGATGAGCAGAGGGAGAGGGAGAAGGAATCTGAAGATATCTCCATGGATTCATCTCAAGCCTCCAAGGGGCTCATCTATTCATGATATCATGACCTGAGCTGAAACCAAGAGTTGGATGCTTAAGTGATTGAGCTACCCAGGTGCCCCTAATATGGCAAACTTTTTACTGCATAGTGAGACTGTCACAAAAAAAGTGTTAGTAAATGACTTCCTGAAAGATAAAAATCTGTTTTGCTGATGCCTTCCAGAACTTTTTTCTATCATTCTAATAAGTTAAATGTTCACATACAGTTTGATCTGTAGCTGAACAAGAAGGGAGAGGTTTTCTCAAATGTCTAAGTGACCTTACCCCTATAACCAACACACACATTTCACTTATTTGACTCCATGCCCTCCACACTTTCTACTGTCATGTGGTCCTATGAAATATCTCCTGCAAAATACCTGCAAAGTAGTCATGTTACCAAAATGGTTGTTTGCCTACATATGAGACAGCATGTAAGTAAAGATCCGGTTTACTGACTTCTCAGTCCCTATGACACCCTGTTTTTTTCTTCTTCTAGGCAACCTCTGACAAACTCATACAAAAGGATGAATGGATCTCCTAAAGAACAGATCAAGTGTTTCTGAGTTCATCTTGCTCGGACTTTCCATTTCTCAAGAAATTCAAATATTCTTTTTTGCAATCTTCTTTCTTGTCTATGTAGCCATCATAGTAGGAAACCTCCTCATTGTGATCTCTGCAATAGTTGACAACCATCTTCATTCCCCCATGTATTTCTTTCTGGCAAATTTATCATTTTTTGACTTGTGTCTTTCTTCTGCTACAACTCCCAAAGTGATTGCAGACTTCCTTAGAAAACGCAAGACCATCTCCTTATGGGGCTGCATGGCCCAGATGTTTTTGGTACATTTCTTTGGGGGTGGAGAGATGTCTCTTCTGATAGCTATGGCCATGGATAGGTATGTTGCCATATGTAAACCCTTGCACTATAAGACCATCATGAATCGCAGGGCTCTCATTGTACTTCTATTGCTCTCGTGGGCAATTGGGTTCGTACATACCACAAGCCAGATGGTTTTTACTGCAGGTTTACCTTTCTGTGGTCCCAACGTTGTGGACAGCATTTTCTGTGACCTTCCCCTGGTCATCAAGCTTGCCTGCACTGACACCTATATCCTAGAGCTCTTGGTGATTGCAAACAGTGGACTCCTCTCCCTGGTCTGCTTCATTTTCTTGCTCATATCCTATATTGTCATGCTGGTCACCATCTGGCAGCACTCCTCCGGGGCATCCTCCAAGGCAGTGTCCACACTATCTGCTCACATCACTGTGGTCACTCTCTTCTTTGGTCCCACTATCTTCATCTATGCTTTCCCATTCAGTAGTTACTCTGTAGATAAGTTTCTTTCTGTGTTTTACTCTATAATCACCCCCCTCCTTAACCCAATTATTTATACTCTGAGGAATCAGGAAATGAAAGCAGCCATTACGAGACTCAGCAGCCAGCATCTTGGTTCCTGGTTCACTTCCTAAGTAATGTCTATAACAACTGATTATTTGTGGTCTCTGCTATTTGGGGGTTTTGAGTCTTACATATTTATTGGAATAATTATAATGAAAATGTTAAATACTATTTATTTCCCTCAAAATTCATAGAACCATTAATGTCACTTTTATTAAAAATTTAATGGAAAATATTCATTAACACAGATTCAATATATAAATAAACGTGCATTCATTAATTCCTTGTCAAGATTTAAGGAAGCAACCCTGTTGAATGTTTAAAACACCTAATTATAAATATTCTTACAAAAATTTCATATAGTTTTAATGGCTCAGTATGTAAAAATAGGTAAATTTAGTATGACAATATATTATATGGTGTTTAACATCAATTTTTCCCTAAAACTGTATTTAGTATCATAATAGGTGTTAAAATATCTGTCAATATTTGTCAAACTTATATGAGGTCTTCACAGAGGAATTGTGATTTGAATGAGGGTAACTTTCTCACTATATAGCCTCAGTATACTACATATTTAGTAGAAGATAAAAATATGCCTAAAAATAAATATTTTCAACATATCTCTGAGTACTTGAATAGTTTTCAAAGAATCAATATCAACTGAAATATTAAAAATTAAAACCATGAACTGTTTAGTGTAGCTTGCTCTACCAGATCACATGGACACTTAATTTCTTAAAATATATTTATTTATTTATTTATTTATTGAACAGAGAAAAAGAGAGAGAGAGAGAGAGAGACAGCAAGAAAGGGAATACAAGCCTCTGTGCAGAGAGCCTGATGCGGGGCTTAATCCCAGAAGCCTGGGATCATGACCTGAGCTGAAGACAGAGGCTTAAGGACTGAGCCACCCAGGTGCCCCTCACTCAATGCTTTTTCAACTGAATTTCATCATTCATGAAACATTAAAAAAATATTTACTAGGTACCAATCATTTTCCAAAGCAATATAGATACATGGTTATAGATACAGACCTGGTTCCTGTTCTGGAGAAAGTAACCAAGGGGAAGGATCTATGTTAGGGGCGGTGGTCTCAGAAGACCACTTTAAAGGGAGACATTCATACAAACCAGTTAAAAAAAACTTCAGAATTAGAGATTTGAGCAAAGAAAAGAGCCTTCCAGACAAAAGGGCCAGTGTAAACACACTGTAAAGTGAGAGTTTGTTAAGTATTAAAGGTAGACTTTGGTGAAGGAGATTGATGAATAAAAGGGAGAAGATCTATGCTGAGATTTTATAGAAAGGAAAACCAGAATTTTCAGGCCTAGTAGATTCCTCTTTATTGTCAACGTAAAGCTGCTAATGTGTTTTGAGAATAAGGAGGATGGGATCCAACATACATTACATTACGGTATACCTCTGTCCTCTTAAGTAGAGAATATAATGTAGCTAAAGTGAAAGCAGAGGGAATAGTTAATGGACTGTTTAAGGTAGGAAGCCTGAATTTATTAATAATACAAATATTGAGTTTGTGGAATCTATAAAGACTTCCAAAGACAATTAGAAAACCAAAAGCTATTTTAACATCTTGGGGACTGAGATGGCTTTTTTGATGTCTTTTTAATACATTTTTAAATGTCTCAGTTTTAAAAATATTTTAATATTTTGTTTTATTATGAAAACTTTTGAGTATAGTTCACACACACATTACATTAGTTTCAGGTGGACAGCATAGTGATTTGAGAAATTTTATGTATTATGCTACTATGCTTACCAGAAGTATAACTCCATCTGTCACCACACAACACCATTACAATATCATTGACTATATTCTTTATGTTGTGACTTTTATTCCTGTGACTTCTTCTTTCCATAACTGAAAGCCTGTATCTCCCACTCACCTTCACCTTCCTGTCCCCACAACTGCCTCACTTCTGGCAACCATCAGTTTGTTCTCTGTATTTATATATCTAATTCTGCTTTTTGTTTTTTTTGTTCATTTGTATCATTTTTTGGATTCCACACATGCATGATGCCATATGGTATTTGTTTTTCTCTGACTCATTTCACCTAACATAACACCCTCTAGGTTCATCCATGTTGTTGCAAATGCAGTATTTCATTCTTTTTATGGCTGAGTAATAAACCATTGTGTATATATACTATATCTTCCTTACTCATTCATCTAGTGATGAACACTGGTTGCTTCCATATCTTGGCTATTGTGAACAATGCTTCAATAAATGTAAGGGTGCATATATCTTTTCAAATTAGCATTTTCATTTTCTTTGGTTAAATACCCAGCAGTGGAATTACTGGATCATACTGTAATTCTATTTTAATTTTTTTGAGGAATCTCCATACTGTTTCTCTTTGTGGCTACCAATTACATTCCCACCAACAGAACTTAAGAGTTCCTTATTTTCCACACCCTCACCAACAATATGTTTTGTCTTGTGATTCTAGACATTCTGACAAATGTAAGGTGGATGATATGTCATTGTGGTTTTGATTTGCACTTCCCTAATGATTATCATATTGGGCATCTTTGCATGAGTCTGTTGACCATATGTATGGCTTCCTTTGGAAAATATATCAATGCAGGACCTTTGCCCATTTTTATTCAGATTGTTTGTTTTTTTTTTTTTTTTTTTGGTGTTGACTTATATACATTCTTTATATATTTTATATATTAAGCCATTATTAGATATATCACTCCCAAATATCTTTCCCCAGTCAGTAGGTTACTTTTTTGTATTGCCGATGGTTTCCTTTGCTGTGCAAAAGTTTTAAAATATACCTTGAATATCGAACTTACATATTTTCCCTCCTTATCCCTTTTTCTTCCTTTTTAAGTATATCTGTCCTATTTGAGTTTGGCACTAGGCCATGTACTCCTAACAGTTCAACTTTATTTTGAAAAATTCGATGCATACCACACTTATCAACTGATTTGGGTAATCAAGTCAGGACATCCAATATTGGTCTAGTATTATCTTCCTAATTTCCATATTAAAGTCTCCTTTTCTTTCTTGCAAACATCTCAAATGCCACACTACACTGTGGCATATATCTCCTTAGCAAAATATTTTTTTAAAGATTTTATTTATTTATTTGACAGATGAGATCACAAGTAGGCAGAGAAGCAGGCAGAGAGAGAGAAGGAAGCAGGCTCCCTGCTGAGCAGAGAGCCCGATGTGGGGCTCAATCCTAGGACTCAATCCCAGGACTCTGGGATCATGACCTGAGCCGAAGGCAGAGGCTTTAACCCACTGAGCCACCCAGGCGCCCCAGCAAAATATGTTTTAAAGACTTATTTTTCATGGCAATTCTAATTGCTAATGGCTGCATGGGTAAAATAAATTTTAAAAACTGTTAACTAAATTGAATTTAAATTTAAAAAATTCCTAGGCTCAGTCAGAAAGAATGAGAAACCTATTAGGAATGTCTTCTATGGACTTTGGAAATGAATGTGGCACCACAGTTATCATACATTTACTCCCCTTACTTTCTTGTAATCTTTTCAAGAGTATTCCAATTAGACAAACATGGAAGAGCTATAGTACAAGGGACACAGAAAAATTTCTGTGGCAAATGAACTCATGAGCAATCATACATTGTCACACTGTTAGCCTTTATTTTATCTATATTGTTTTACTATAAAAGTTTTACTATAATTGCCTCCATGATCTTCGTTTCATAGTCTTGAGTCATCATCAAGTTCTACATAATTGTAAAGGACTAAAGAATTCTAAATGTTTAGAATGGTCGTTGAATGCTAAACTCCACTAACTCGTTTATTGCTTACCATGATGAAAGCCTCTCCTTCTTGCTCATTCTTTGTGTGTGCTGGTTCACTTGCTCTCTTTCTCTCCTCTCTCTCTCTGTTCTCTCCCCTTCTATGGTAAAATGATGTTTTTTTCCTGCTCATAACTGGTCTCTAGTATATAAATTTCCTTATTGCCTTGAAAAGTGTAGATTATTTTAATTTTACTTGAATAAATGCATTCAGTTACTAATTATAAATATTCAGATTGATGAAACCTAATTAATAGAATTATAATTTCCTCAAGTCTATCATTTATGATAGATCATTTTCTATAAATGTGCACATCCTTCCCAATCAAAACACTTGAGTTAGTGGTTTTTCTGGAAAGCACTTACTAGAGAAATTTCACGTAGCTGATACACTTGGAGAATTACAATCCACTTAAATAATGAGAGAAGTCCTTGTTCTGAACTCTTGGGAACACCACCATGTTTATTTTAGTAATTCCCTTTAGGGAATTGATCACCAGCCTGCATTTTATTTATGTTTCTTGTCCTTGCCCTTTTTTCTTTTCTTTTTTTTTTTTGTACCTGCTATTGTCCTGTATATTCATGAAGGCAAAAATGATAAACAATATATATTCAGGATCTAACTGTTTCTGCACATCTTTGAAGAGGCCACTCCTCAGAACTGGTAGGTTTAAATGGCAGTGCTAACAAAAAACTGCAATTGTATACTTTAATAAAGGAGGAGTTGTTTTACAAGAAACTTAAAACTGAATGAAACAATATTATTCTGATCATGAGGGCAACAGTAAAAGATAATTTTGGTCAACTAGCAATTTTACAATGTATCTACTTTCACTAAGAATAAGAGCCACATTCCTGATTTGAGGGGTCAGTTTTATAGTTCAAGTTTGTATTCTGGGATTATAAACAAATTAGTTATCACTATGGGATAAAAAGACAAAATGATTTAGAATATTAAAAGAATGGAAAAATTAGGTTCCTCCTTGGCTAAGTATAGCATCTGTGATAAGTCTGAAACATAAAATAATAAAGTCTCATATCAAGAAAATAAGAAACATTGATTTCATATTACTTATCAACATTACTGAGTATTTATTTCAATACAGAAAACACATGAACTAAGTAAGATAAATGATTAATTTAAATAAATTTAAAAAATTTCCCCCCCAAGTATACTTATTTTGTTCACTGAAGTCATTTAACCTTTCATTCAATATAATTACCTAATTGTACTGCTAATAAATTTCTTTGGTAATTTTACAACCCAAGGACTATTTCCTATTCTTCTAAACACACTGGCCTTTTTTCTACCTACATTTAAAGCAATTAATTTTAATATTTTAAATTTGATCATTATATCAGAACAAAGCCCTTTGTACATCTTAAATGCTGAGCCTTTTTCTTTTAAATGTACAAGTTAACTTTTTAATTAAAAAAATATTTATAATGGTTATTCTGACAGCAAATCTGATTTTTCCATTCCAAACATTTTTTGTGGTGAGTGAATATTACTTGGGCATGGGTTATCTAATCTATACATGACTTAACTCTCTCATAAAAAAGACTCATAAAAAAAACCCCTCAGGATCAATATAAACTGTACAACTCTTATTTTATTAAAAATTATGTATATATTTCTACATACACTGTTTAAGTCCTTTTGTGTAAATGTATAGAAAAGACATTATTACTAAATATAGATACTCAGTATTGGACATTTCATAGCATTTTTTTTCGCTAGGCAGGCCACCAAAGTTGAAAAAAGGGCACTAATTTTTCATCCTTAAGTCACATAAATGTCATAGAAAGAGCTAGGCTCTCCAATCACAGGTTATCCATTCTCAGACAAAATTCCTGCTAGAGAGAAACCAAACCACACTTGATTCATTTTTATTTTTTAATAAAATTTTCAGTGTGGTTGGCTTTGCTTTTTTGATTCACATTTATTCAATTATTTTTTATCTCTTCAGTTCACTGTATTTGTATAATATACACCCTCAAAAGTTTAAATTTTCCATTTGAGGTTTATTGGCTTAAGTTAGGAAGAATTTTCTTTTCATTCTCCAATTTATTTCTACTTGTCTCTAAGTAGAAAAAATATATTTTAAAGATACTTCATCTTTGATCATATGTACAAATTGTCATATTGAATGATTTCATCTATAATAACATATTTGAATCCATCTATATGTACACTTAGCTGTATATATTTTATAAAGAGGCTCATGAAATTCCAAAAAATCCTAAATTAATAAGTATTGGTTTTGCTTATACTTTTCCAATTTTACTTATTGAACTATAAAAATTACTTTTATAATTCTCAAGATTTTTTCCTTTAGTATTTTGAGTCTTAAGACTGCATTGTTTTGAAACTACACATAAATACTATGTGACTCAATTACTACATGAAATAGAATACCAATGATGATAATAAATCTTTATAATGAAGACAAATAGGTAATTATATCATTAAATTTAATAGAGAAAAACATTCATTTAGACTGTCTTTTTTACCAAGCTTCCATAGTAAAATTCTTCTGTGGTTCTTATTGGTTTGGGTAACTTTATAGTCACCAAAAAATGAGATAATGCTAAAGACAGAATTTTGTGAATGCACATACATAGTATCTATGGGTATACAATGAAATACACAAATATAGTCCATATATGTTATCCTTGGTAGTCTCATAACAATCTGTGAGGTTGAAGAGTAGGTATTACTTTATGTATATAGAAAAATAAATCAATGTTCAAAAAATTAAGACCATATTTCCCTAGTAAATGTAGAGGCCAGGACTAGAATGTAAATCTTGACTCTTGGTTCAAGGTTTTTTGTTCTTGTTTTTCTGTTATTCTGATAGTTGGGCTAAATAATAATACCTGAGTATTTTATGAACTATTAAGTCAAAAAATGTATATTCAGAGTAGATTTTCCACAATCTGTTCTGGGGCTCCAGAATTAGAACATGGTATATGTATTTGTGTTTATGTGTGTATGTATGATTCTGTAACTATGTCTGTGTCTTTGGTGTGTATCACTAATAGTTTTTCAAAAAGAAGAAAACAGGAAAAAAAATCTGGGACCAAAAGATCTAAATCAAAATGAAAAAGTATTTAAAAGCGATCAGTGTCAGCTCAATATGGGAATACACACAAAGTACAAGTGGCAAAGATACATGAGCCAGTGTAAGAGTCAAGAAAAAGTCTGCACACAAGTATGAAATATCAGAAGAAAGCACTGGGTACAAAAGAAGATAAGCATGTAGGAACCAAGGAAACATTTACTTGTAAAAAATCTGCTGGTTGGTCATAGTCCACCTATAAACTGATTGCAAAGGGACAAGAAAGCAAACTTCAGCCAAGAACCTAGCAACAAGAGACTGATGCAAATAGGCAAAAAGGCTAAACAGCCAAGGTCAGCAGTTTTGTCCAGAAACCGAAGTATTTAAGATAAAGAGCTCTACAGAAGAACAAAGAGGAGGTGGTAGTTGAGGAGGAGGAGGAGGGGGAAGAGAGGGTGGAAGAGGTAGAGAAAGAGGAGGAGGGGAAGGAGAGGAGAGGAGAAGAGAAGAAAGGGAGAGGGAAAAAAAAGAAGACAGGAGGAAAGAAATAAGGAGGGAAAACAGGGGGAAGAGTAGGAAAAGGGGGAAGAGGTGAAAGGAGGGGGGAGGGGAAAGGAGGAGAGAGGTGGGTAAGGGAAGTGAGAGGAGAAATGAGAGAGGAGAGGAGAGGAAAGGAGAGGAGGAGTAAAGAAAAGAAAAGAAAAACGGAAATCTGTACACTGAGAAATATTTATGTTCCTGTGCAGAAACTGGGAAGTTTGTTTTATTATGGTTTTTGTGGGGGAGGGTAAGAACACACCACAGGCTATAGCCAGTTTAAAGCTTCAGGAAGAATTTGCTAAATTCCTGAAGTTATTTGCTGAGTAGGATTCAAGTCACATGCACTTACCTGACTTTCAAATTACAGCAGGGGAAAGGGGTAAAAGATAAAATAATAGGCACCACAGTTTAATGACTATGTTTCTATACACTTGAACTAACTCATTTGACTAACGGCCTTTTGGCTCTTGGACTGCTTGACCCATTGAACTCATTGCTCATAAACTCAGGATAAAAACAACAAATCAATGTGGAGACAATCTGTGCCTGCAAATTATGTTTAAAATTTTTATGATAAACTTCTCATCTTTTATGACTTTTCTTACTGAAAAAAAATGCAGTAATGTGAATGTTGCATGAATTAATCAATTAAAATGTATTTTTCAGAAATGTCCATCTTCTCTCTTTGTATATGAATCAAATACTACTTTCTATATGGCCATATCTTCAAAATTATCACAGGTTAAACTGTCACTTTTTCCAGATTTTCTACATTTTAACGACTTTCTGAAAACCCCTTCATAGACTAGATGAATAAGATGAATAGCTCAGTGGTAACGGAGTTTGTTTTGTTAGGACTCACCAAAACGTGGGAACTTGAAATTTTCTTTTTTTTCATATTTTTGTTGGCCTATGTAGCAATTATGGCAGGAAACCTTCTCATCGTGGTCACTGTAACCTTTGACTCACTTCTGTACTCCACACCAATGTACTTCCTCCTTGGAAATCTCTCCTTCCTGGATATGTCTATTTCCACAATCACAACCCCTAAGATGGTCACAGATTTCCTCAGAGAGTATAAAACTATTTCTTTGTGGGGCTGTATGGCTCAGATGTTCCTCCTCCACTTTTTAGGCGGCAGTGAGATGACTCTTCTCATAGTCATGGCTGTTGATCGATACATTGCAATATGCAGACCTCTTCACTACACATCCATCATGAATCGCCGGGTCCTCGTGGGCTCTGTGCTGCTCTCATGGGCTGTTGGTTTTGTGCATACGATGAGCCAGATGGTTTTTACTATCACCTTGCCTTTTTGTGGCCCCAACATAGTGGACGATATTTTTTGTGACCTTCCCCGTGTTCTAAAACTTGCCTGCACTGAGACCTACATTCTGGAGTTGCTGGTAACTGTGGACAGTGGACTGTTGTCTTTCATCTGCTTCATACTCCTGCTCATTTCCTACACTGTCATTCTGGTAACTGTCCGACGTCGATCCTCTGGTGGACTCTCCAAGGCTCTGTCCACACTGTCTGCTCACATTACTGTGGTCACTCTGTTTTTTGGGCCAATTATCTTCATTTATGCTTGGCCATCTAGTGGCTTTTCAGTGGATAAATTTCTTTCTGTGTTTTATTCAATTATTACACCTTTACTGAACCCCATCATTTATACTCTGAGAAATCAGGAGATGAAAGCAGCCATTAGTAGACTGAGGACCAAACATATCCTCAGAATAAATTGGTATTAATTTGTTTTGTTTGTAGATTTTTAAAAATATTCATAATGTATACTGAACTTATCAAATGTTCACTTCATTACATTTATATGACATGTTTGGTTTCTTCCCAACTATACTTATTTTAGTTGAAATTTAATCCAGTTGGAGTTAATAATATTTTTAATGTAATAAAGAGTTAAAGAGAAAAAAAAAAAAAAAACCTGACCCACTAACTATAGTCCAACAACGGATTGCATGGAGCACTGGGTGTGGTGCCAAAACAAGGAATACTGTTATGCTGAAAATTAAAAAAAAAAAAAAGAAAAAGAAATGTTAAAGACTAAATTCCATTAAGTAAAGAGAAATTGCAGTCTGGGAGTGCACAAAGTGTTATAGGGATCTCCTGGGCCAAACTGGGAGAGAAAGTTTCCCTTCCAGGAGTACATTTGGAAGGAAGTATATTGCCTCTTCAAGGACAAAAGACCTTGCAGGTGCCCCCAAATAGTCTTTAATTGGCAGGGGCATGCACAGTGTTTGGATAACCTGGTTGCTGCTTTTCACTGTGCTACACCATAGATTCTGTGCACTGCACAGAAACTGGACCATTTTTTCTAAGACAAAGGACACCAGACACAGCATGGACAGGCTTTTCTCTGGAGGAAAGAAATGGGTCTGCACTGTACCAGATCCCTTAAGATTTGGTCTTGAATCCCAGCCTCCGGCCAAAGATAAAATCCAGGAGAGCTCTTAATGCTCAGTGAATTGATGGCTTGGCTATTCTTTAAGGGCTTCCTTATCAGCAGGGGGTGTGAGATTCCCCTGTCTTTGGACAAGAGGGATGACACCATTTCTGTCCTCACCACCAATACTGCAGGACTTCGGAGAGCAACAGAGTGGCCCTCAGTGAAAGTGGGACCCCTTTATACCAAACCCTGTGCCTCTGTGTCTCTCAAGTGCATATATCCTAAGGCAGGTCTGACCCTAAGCCAGCGTGATGTGTCTCTCTCCCAGAAGGCCAGCACAGGCAGCACCCCTTCTCTGCTGGATTTAAGCTATATTTGCTGTTCTCTTTTCCAGCCCCTTTAGGTATAAGGTTAGGTTTTATATTTGAGACTTTTTTGCTTCTTGAAGAAGGCCTGTATTGCTATATACTTCCCTCTTAGGAATGCCTTTGCTGCATCCCAAAGGGATTTGACTGTCATCTTTTCATTTTCATTTGCCTCCATCTATTTTTTAAATTCTCCTTTAGTTTCCTGCTTAACCCATTCATACCTTTTTTTTATTTCCACTTAGATTTTTTAATGTTTTATTCTTTGTAATTTTTTTCCCAGAGGTTTGATGTTATTTTTTATTTAAATTGAATTAGCCAAGGTACAGTACATTATTAGTTTTTGATATAATGTTCAAATGATTTATTAGTTGAACATAACACCCAATGCTCATCATATCACATGCCCTCTTTAGTTCTGTTTGCAAAAATTTTTTATTTTTAGAGAGCATATAAGTGGACAGAGGGAGAGGGTGAGAGAAATTTTCTCACAGATTCTGCACTTAATGCACAGCCCAGTGTGGGGCTGGATTTCATGACCCCAAGATCATGACCTGAGCTGAAATCGACTCAAGACACTTAACCGACTGAGCCATGTAGGCAACCCAACTCATTCATTCTTTAGTAAGATGTTCTTTAATCTCCATGTATTTGTGACCCTTTGAATTTTTTCTTGAAGTTGACTTCAAGTTTCATAGCACTGTGATCTGAAAATATGCAAGAGAACATCTCAGTCTTTTTGTAGGGGTTGAGGACTGATTTGTGACCCTTTAAAATGTGATCTATTCTGGAGAATGTTCCATGTGCACTCAAAAAGAATGTATATTCGGCTGCTTTAGGATGAAATGCTCTGTATGTATCTGTTAGAATAGTCCACTGTGTCATTCAAAGCCCTGTTTCCTCTTTGATTGTCTGCTTAGATCATCTGTCCATTGCTATGAGTGGGGTGTTAAAGTTCCCTATTATTGTATTATTACCAATGAGTTTAAGTTTGTTATTAACTGATTTATATATTTAGCTTCTCCCAGGTTAGGGGCATAAGTTTTACAATTGCTCGATCTTCTTGTTGGAAAACCCCTTTATAATGATATAGTACCCTTCTTCATTTCTTATTAAAGTCTTTGGTTTAAAATCTAGTTTGTCTGATATAAGGATGGATACTCCAGCTTTCTTTTGATGTCCGTTAGCATGATAAATGTCTCTCTACTTTCAATCTGGAGGAGTCTTTGAGTCTAAAATGAGTCTTGTAAGCAGCATATTGGTGGGTCTGGTTTTCCTTTTGTTTTGTTTTGCTTCTAAATCTGTTCTGATGCCCTATGGCTTCTGATTGGAAGAGTTAGTCCATTTACATTCAGAGTTAATTACTGAAAGATATGAATTTTGTGCCATTATATCACCTCTAAAGTAGCTCTCCTTGAAGACTGTCTTTGTTCCTTTCTAGTCTCTGTTACGTTTGATCTCTCTTTCCTACTCTAAGTGCCCCCTTTAATATTTCCTGAAGGTTTAGTGTTCACAAACTCCTTTAGTTTTTGCTTATCTTAGAAAATCTTTAGCTCTCCTTCTATTTTGAATGACAGCCTTGCTGGATAAAGTATTCTTGGCTGCATATTTTTTTCCATTTAGCACCTTAAATATATTATGCCACTTGTCTTCTGGCCTGCTAGGTCATTGTAGATGGGTCTGCTGCCTGTCTTATGTGTCTGCCATTATAAGTTAAGGACTTTTTTCTCTGGAGCTTCTTTTAGGATTCTCTCCTTATCTTTGTATTTTGCAAGTTTCACTATGATGTGTCATGATGTTGACTTGTTTTTGTTGTTTTAAGGGTAGTTCTCTGTGCCTTTTGGGCCTGAATGCCTATTTCCTTCCCCAGATTAGGGACATTCTCAGCTATTATTTGTTCAAATAAACCTTCTGCCCTTTTCCTCCACCCAGGCTCTTCCGCTTCTGGAACTCCTATAACAGATACTATCTCGATCTATGGAATCACTGAGTCCCCTAATCTAAAAAGAAGTCATACACTGTCCAGGGCCTGGGACTTCAGGAAGTGTTTCTGGTGTATGTTGTGTGCACTCTGCTGTTGTGTTGTGGCTTTTCTTTCCCACTCTTCTGTCCTCTATGGAGTTCTTCCTTGCTTATAGTGGGGAGTTTTTGAACCTTTAACTAGGTGTGCTTTGATTTTTTAAAAAAATATTTTATTTATTTATTTATTTGACAGAAAGAGAGACAGCAAGAGAGGGAACACAAGCAGGGGGGTGCGAGAGGGAGAAGCAGACCTCCCACCAAGCAGGAAGCCCAATGCAGGGCTCAATCCCAGGATCCTGGGATTAGGACCTGAGTCAAAGGCAGAGGCTTAACAACTGAGTCACTCAAGCACCCCTGATTTGTTAATATAAGTCTTGCATCTGCCACAATCTCTCTCTCCAATTGTTCAGATTCCTTTCTTCATCCTCAATTTCTAGTTGTTCAAAATAGTTTGATGTTTATCCAACTGTCTCAGGGTCCTCCTAGTACCTCACCATTTAACTCCTCCCCTCCTAGTATTTTCTTTCTAAATTCTTTTTTTTTTTTAAGATTTTATTTATTTATTTGACAGAGAGAAATCACAAGTAGGCAGAGAGGCAGGCAGAGAGAGAGGAGGAAGCAGGCTCCCTGCTGAGCAGAGAGCCCGATGTGGGGCTTGAACCCAGGACCTGGGATCATGACCTGGGCCGAAGGCAGCGGCTTAACCCACTGAGCCACCCAGGCGCCCCTTTCTTTCTAAATTCTTGACTGCAATTCTCTTCATATAGTCACCATTCTAAATGTATTTACTATTTCCCTTTAAATATGTCAATTTCTTCATAGTATAGGAACCACTGCTCTATAAGTGTACATGATTTAATTTACAAAATGCCATTGTATGTCCTTTCCCTCTAAATATAATTCACACTGTTTTATAGAGAGAGAGCTTGTACTTCAAAGCATTGCTATTATGCAGTAGTACAAACTCACTTTACTGTCTATTCACTAAATGATGGACAGCTTAACTGCTTATGATTTTCTATTACTATGAATGATTTCATGATTAATAACTGTCCAATAGCCCTATGTAGGTGTTAGAATTTCTCTAAGATAAATACCCAGAAGTGAAAAAACTGTACAATAAAGCACTTATCCACTTATTTTCACTAAATATTTCATACTGCTTTTCAGAATGACTCTAATTCCAACTAAAGAGCAGGATACATTGCTCATATCCCCACTACAAATTTTGATATAATTTGCCTTCCTAAATTTTTGTTTCCATATAAAATAATACCATGTTGATTTAATTCACCTTCTTTTTGTTATCAGTGAATTTGGAGCCCCTCTCATACCTATTAGCTTTTCAGCTTTTCTATGAACTACTCCTGTAAGATCTTGGTCCACATAACATGGGTTTTCTGTGCTCTTCTTGTTGATTTGCATCCTGTGCATCTGCATGGTTCAATACAGTAGGTAGTAACATATGTCTGTTTAAATACTAATTTGAATAAATAAAAATAAATAACACTGAAATTTTAGTTCCTCCCACCAGTCTCATTCTGGGGTTCAATAGTTATATGTGAACAGTGCCTACACTAGTGAGTAAGACAGATATAAAACATCTTCATAAACACTTTCATTATTATAGAAAAGTCCTTTGGGCAGCAGTCATCTAGATATTGATCACTTATTAATTTAATATATTACAAATATTTCTGTTGAATTTGTCATTTGTATACCAATCTCTAATTTCCTTGATAGCAAAAAAAAAAAGTTTACTGTTTGTATTCTGAAATTTAATTAAAAGCTTACCTTTTCATTCATTTTTAAAAGATTTGCTTATAAGATATCCTTCCTAAAACAAAAATCTCAAAAATATTCTTCAACATTTTCTTCCTATCATATCACATTTTTCATATTTTGTTGTTAAATATTTCTGGAGCCCACCTTTGTGTATTGGGAATGTAGGAACCCAACTTTATTTTTCTCCTTTTAGTAAATCACTGGCCTCAGCACCAACTACAAATTAATGTGTCCTTTCTCCATTATTTTGCTTTGCCATTGCATAGGGGTGTGTGTGTATGTGTGTACACACACATACACTATACATATGTATACCATATATGTATATACATATACACACATATATGTACATTTCATATATGTACATATTATGTGTATGAATGTATCTCAGAATATATATACGTGCATATAAATATAACATTTAGTTTTCTATTCACTTCCATTATTTGTCTTTCATTTTACCAGTATCTTATTATTTTGGTACCATCACTGGCATATGGCTTAATATCTAGTTATTTTTTGGACACATGGATGGCTCAGTTGGTTAGGACACTGCCTTCGGCTCAGGTCATGATCCCAGGGTCCTGGGTTCAAGTCCTGCATCGGGCACCTTGCTCAGCTGGGAGCCTGTTTCTCTCTCTGCCTGCCACTCTGCCTGCTTGAGGACTCTAACAAATAAAAAATAAAATCCTTTAAAAAATCTAGTTATTTTCAATTTGCAAATATCATTTTGCTTTAAGTTTTCCTTCTATAATTAACACTTTTATTTTGCTATTGATAGTCGATATTGGTTTTTTATGTATATAAGGTATATAGATATATAAGTATATTAAATTATATTTACATGTATATAATTATCTATTAATATAGATATATTAATATGTTTATATTACAATATAGTTATATACATGTATAATTTTATTTCTGAACTTTGAGAGTAAGTTATAAGCATAGTGTTCTTTTACCCCTAGCTACCTTGGTGAGTATTTCTCCCAAAAATATAATTTTCAAATTTGTAATTTTTAATTTTCAATTTCCAATGTATTTGAATTCAACAATGTAATTTTTTCTTAATTTCTTTTCAGCGTAAGAGTATTCATTGTTTTTGCACCACACCCAGTGCTCCATGCAATCTGTGCCCTCCCTAATCCCCACCACCTTGTTCCCCCAACCTCCACCCCCACCCCTTCAAGACCCTCAGGCTATTTTTCAAAGTCCATAGTCTCTCATGGTTCACCTCCCCTTCCAATTTCCCTCAACTCCATTCTCCTCTCCATCTCCCCATGTCCTCCATGTTATTTGTTCTGCTCCACAAATAAGTGAAACCATATGATAATTGACTCTCTCGGCTTGACTTATTTCACTCAGCATAATCTCTTCCAGTCCCATCCATGTTGCTACAAAAGTTGGGTATTCATCCTTTCTGATGGAGGCATAATACTCCATAGTGTATATGGACCACAACTTCCTTATCCATTCATCCGTTGAAGGGCATCTTGGTTCTTTCCACTGTTGGGCGACCGTGGCCATTGCTGCTATAAACATTGGGGTACAGATGGCCGTTCTTTTCACTACTGTATCTTTGGGGTAAATACCCAGTAGTGAAATTGCAGGGTCTAGGAAGCTCTATTTTTAATTTCTTGAGGACTCTCCACACTGTTCTCCAAAGTGGCTGCACCAACTTGCATTCCCACCAACAGTGTAAGAACTTGCATTCCCACCAACAGTGTAAGAGGGTTCCCCTTTCTCTACATCCTCTCCAACATATGTTGTTTCCTGTCTTGCTAATTTTGGCCATTCTAAGTGGTATAAGGTTGTATCTCAATGTGGTTTTAATTTGGATCTCCCTGAGGGCTAGTGATGATGAACATTTTTTCATGTGTCTGATAGCCATTTGTATGTCTTCATTGGAGAAGTGTCTGTTCATATCTTCTGCCCATTTTTTGATATGATTATCTGTTTTGTGTGTGTTGAGTTTGAGGAGTTCTTTATAGATCCTGGATATCAACCTTTTGTCTGTACTGTCATTTGCAAATATCTTCTCCCATTCCGTGGGTTGCCTCTTTGTTTTCTTGACTGTTTCCTTTGCTGTGCAGAAGCTTTTGAACTTGATGAAGTCCCAAAAGTTTATTTTGGCTTTTGTTTCCTTTGCCTTTGGAGACATATCTTGAAAGAAGGTGCTGTGGCTGATATCGAAGAGATTACTGCCTATATTCTCCTTTAGTATTCTGATGGATTCCTGTCTCACATTGAGGTCTTTCATCCATTTCGAGTTTATCTTTGTGTACGGTGTAAGAGAATGGTCGAGTTTCATTCTTCTACATATAGCTGCCCAGTTTTCCCAGCACCATTTATTGAAGAGACTGTCTTTTTTCCACTGTATATTTTCCCCTGTTTTGTCAAAGATTATTTGACCATAGAGTTGAGGGTCCATATCTGGGCTCTCTCCTCTGTTCCACTGGTCTATGTGTCTGTTTTTATGCCAGTACCATGCTGTCTTGGTGATCACAGCTTTGTAGTAAAGCTTGAAATCAGGTAACGTGATGCCCCCAGTTTTGTTTTTCTTTTTCAACATTTCCTTAGTGATTCAGGGTCTCTTCTGGTTCCATACAAATTTTTGGATTATTTGCTCCAGCTCTTTGAAGAATACTGGTGGAATATTGATTTTAAAAAAAGAAATGATTTGTTTTCAAAGATTAAGCTATACCAATATTTTATATGAATTAATTCCTTATTTTCTGCTGATGAGGTTTGACTCTATAATTAATTCAAAGTACAAACACTAAAAAACTGCTCCTTACCTCTCCCATCTAACTGTTGGATGCTAACAGAAAGAGGGATTGAACCACATTTAAATTCCATGGAAGTAATCTGATTACATCTTCCCTCGGGTAGGAAGTGACATGCATCTGTGTTTATATCTGAGGTCATTGCAAATGATTTATATGTAGATACTTCTAGGTTTTGTGGCTTCTTTTTTTTTTTTAAGATTTCACTTATTTATTTATTTGAGAAAGAGGGAGCATGGCATGAGTAGGGAGGGAAGAAGGCAGAGGGCGAAGCAGACCCCCCACTGAGTAGGGAGCTAGACATGGGACTCTATTCCAGGATGGATTCCAGAACCCATTCCAGAACCTGGGATTGTGACCTAAGCCAAAGGCAGATGCTTAACCAACTGAGCCAGCCACGTGCTCCTGTGTTGTGGCTTCTTAAAAGGTTTGAATACCTTCACATTTTGGTAATCCCACTAGAATAACAGTGACTTGCCAATAAAGGATTTTTTTTAAAAGATTCATTTCCCAAACTTACTCATTGCCAAGGTATAGGTACATGGGTTAGAATCCATCAATCTGATACCTCTGTGGGAGTTTTATTTGAAAATGAGTTTTATAAATAAGAAGGCTGGAAATAGTCATTCATTTTGCTGGTACCAGCAGCAACAAAATTTATTTAATATGATTATTTTACAATCAACATTTAAAAAAAAAATAATGGTCTCACAGCCACCTGAAGACAAGAGAAGAAAACAAGCCACCAGCTTTAAAAATCTCTCTAATCTCTATAGTGGGTGGAACTCTATCTGTCCTTTCAAGCTGTTATTGATTCTAAAAGACAAAACCATCACAAAACACTTTTTGTGAGTATTATCCTCTTACCAGACAGAATTCCCTATTAGAATCACTTATTGAGTATTCCCAAAACTTATTGGACACTACCTAATATTAACAGAAACTGTATTAGGAAGTCCCTACATTGATACATCTTAGCGATCTGTTCCTTCTTAAAGAACTATGAATTCAGAACTCCTAGCCATCAGATATTTTCCCATCTGAACACACTCCCTATAACTGCTTCTGGACTGGTAGGCAAAGGAGATGTTGCAAACATAATACAGTCAATACATTTGCCTGTTAAGCTCACACAAAATAGCAAATCTTAACTGAGTTTGCTAAAATCAGCAGTGAAAGGCACAATCTCAGGTTTGGGAAAACTTATCATAGGTTATGGATAATAAGCCAGGAAGAAAATTTCACTTAGAATTATGAAAATTAAGTGAGATGATTTAGGTTCTGGATAATAAGCCAGAAAGAAAATTTCACTCAGAGCTATGAAAATTAAGTGAGATGATTTACATGAAGTTCCTAAAAATCTAATCTGGCAAATAGCAGAACCCCAATAAATGACTGCATTTATTGTCACAAGATTTTTCTGCCAGGCACTGTGCTAGGTCCTAAGAGGACAATAAATAAATTTTAAAAAATTCATAATCTTGGGAGACAGAAATATATAAAAAATAACTACATCACTATTAAAAAGGCAAGTAGATACCATGAGGGTACACAGAAGAGAAGCTTTAATTCCAACTTGGCCTGTTAGGAAAAGATCTACTGAGAATCTGTTATTTGATACAGGCATTAATGACAAATAGAAGTGAGAATGTCAAGTGGATTCATATATGCAGATGCATTTATTTCTTCTTAATACAGAGCTAAATTTCCTGACATCATCCTTTCTAGAAGCCTTTGCAAAAAGAGTGCACCTGCATCTAAAACTATTAAAACATATAGCCAACTCTCAATAACCCATGTTAATTTAAGAAAATCTAAGCATTTTCTATCCAAACAGGTAGCTGTATGTGGGGTTTTGTTTTGGTGTAGTTGCTTCAGTTCTACCAGCTCCAATAAAGAAACTGCTACCATTGCTGATCTTGGACCATTTTTTATGATGCTGGAAAGAATAAAGAAGAGCTTAGAAAATATAAGAATGTGCTAGACAAGAAATACAGACCTTTCCTGAACTACTCTTAGAACCTGCATAAATACCAGAAATGAGATCACTTGAGATCAGCTGTATTCCAGTGACCTTGCCCATAATTATCTCTACTTCTCTAAGCATGGGCTCCCTTTTTTGTGTGTGTGATCTGCTCAACAGCCCTGTCCATTCCTCTCACTAATGGGAAGAGCAAAAATTCATTACTCAATTTCTCTTCATTATATATTGGGCTAGGAAACAAAAGAAATGGGGCTCTGGTAAGACTGGCTGGGTAAAAGTAAGGAAAAGAAATTAGACCTTACCATTTATCTAAAGAGGAAAAAAAATGGATAAGAGGGCACATAATATTTATAGTTTGGTGGGCTTGGTGGGAGGCAGAAAGGGAGACTTACTGGGAGTGGAGAAGTTCTAGTAAGGAAAGGGATTGAGGAATCCTGAACACTGATAAGTGTTAGTTCCTTCTTCGGAAACTATGAATTCAGAAATAAAATGTTAGTTCCTACATTTAAAAACAATACACTAGAGAACACATACAAGATTATCTTAGAGATCCTGAGGTATGGTTCCAGATGACTAAAATAAGCAAATATTACAATAAAGAGAGTCACAAGAATTTTGTTTCCCAGTGCATACAAAAGCTATGTTTATACACTATAGACTATTCAGTGTGCAACAGAATTATGTCTAAACCTTAGTTTAAAAAAACCACTGCTAAAAAAATAATAACCACTACCTGAGCTTTCAGCAAGTTTTAATATTTGTGCTGGTAGATAGTCCTGCCTGCATGTTGATGGCTGCTGACTGATCAAGGTGGTAGTTGCTGAAGGCTGGGGTGGCTGTAGCAATTTCTTAAAATAATACAATAGTGAAGTTTGCTACATCAACTGACTCTTTCATTACCAAATTCTCCATAGCATGCGATTCTGTTTGATAGCATTTTACCCATAATAAGACTTCTTTCAAAATTGGAGTCCATTCTTCCCAACTCTGCTGCTTTATCAGCAGAGATAAACATAAGTTTATGTAATACACATAAACATAAGTTTATGTAATATTATAAATCCTTTGTTGTCATTTCCATAACCTTCACAGTAGGTTATGTAGATCTTTATCAGGAATACACAGTAGGTAAAGTAGATCTTTACCAGGAATGGATCCTTATCTAAAGAAACCACTTTCTTTGCTCATCTAAAAGAAGCAACTCCTCACCTGCTAATGTTTTATTAAGATTGCAGCAATTCAGTCACTTTTTTAGGCCCCACTTATAATTCTATTTCTCTTGTGATTTGTATAATATCTACAGTTACTTCCCCCACTGAAATCTTGAACCCCTCAAAGTCATCCATGAGGGTTGGAATTGACTTCTTCCAAATACACGTTCATGTTGTTCTTTTGACCTTTCCCATGAATCACAGATATTATTAATGGGATAAAGAATGGTGAATACTTTCCAAAAGGTTTTCAATTGACTTTGCCCAGATCCAACAGAGGAATCAATATCTACAGTAGCTATAGCCTTATACAGTATATTTCTTAAATATTAAAACTTGACACAGAAGGGAGGAGGGTGGCAGATGGGTAACCGGGTAGTGGTTATTAAGGAGGGCACATGCGGTGTTGAGGACTGGGTGTTATATGCAACTAGTGAATTGTTGAACACTACATCAAAAACTAATGATATACTACACGCTGGCTAATTGAACATGATAATAAGAAAATACTTTAAAATTGAAATTACTCATCTGTGAGCTGCAGAATGCATGTTGCATTACCAGGCATGAAAACAACATCAATCTCATTGGATATTCCACCAGAGATCTTGGGTGACCCAGTGCATTTTCAATGAACGTAATATATTGAAAGGAATCTGCCTTTCTGAGAAGTTGGTCCCCACATGGACTTAAAATATTCAGTAAACAATGCTGTAAGCAGATGTGCTGTCTTCGGGCTTTGCTGTTATATTTACAGAGCAAAAGTAGAGTAGATTTAGCATAATTCTCAAGGGCCCTAGGATTTTCAGAATGATAACTGAGCCTTGGCTTCAAATTAAATTCACCAACTACATTAGCCACTGACAGAAAAGTACGCCTGTCCTTTGAAGTTTTGAAGCCAGGCACTGACTTTTCCTTTCCGACTATGAAAGTCCTAGATGGTATCTTTCCATATAAGGCTGTTTCATCTACATTAAGAATCTACTGTTTAGTGTAGCCACCTTCATTAATTATCTTAGTTCAATTTTCTAGTTAAATGTGCTACAGCTTCTACAATAGCACTTGATGCTTCGCCTTCTACTTTTATGTTATAGAGAGAGCTTCTTCCCTAAACCTCATGAGCCTGCCTCTGCTAGCTTCAGATATTTTTGCTGCAGCTTCCTCATCTCTCTAAGCCTTCCTAGAATTGAAGAGATTTAGGGCCTTGCTGTGGATTAGGCTTTGACTTAAGGGACTGTTGATGCTAGTTTGATCTTCTCTCCAAACCACTAGAACTCTCCATATGGGCAAGGAGGTGGTTTCACTTCTTACTATCTATGCGTTCTTGGGAGTAGAACCTTTGATTTCTTTCATAAGCTTTTCTTTTGCATTCATAACTTGGTAAATTATTTGGCACAAGAGGCCTAGTTTTTGGCCTGTTTCTAATATGCCTTCCTCACTAAGCTTAATCATTTCTAGCTTTTAATTTAAGATGATAGATGTGTGACTCTTTTTTTTTCCACTTGAATCCTTAAAGGCCATTGTAGGGCTATTAACTGGCCTAATATCAACATTGTTTTGTCTCAGGTAATAGGGACCCCTAAGTAGAGAGATAGAGATGGGGGAATAGTCAGTTGGTGGCAGTCAGAACACAAACACTTATCAATTAATTTTGCCATCTTAAATGGGTATAGAACCCCAGAAAAATTACAATAGAGGTGACAAAGATCAATGATCTCAGGTCACCATAATAAATATAATGAAAAATTTTATTGAAAAAATTATAAGAATGTGAGGTTCCTGAATGGCTCAGTCAGTTATGTGTCTGCTTTCAGCACAGGTCATGATCCCAGAGTCCTGGAATCAAGCCCTGCATAAGTCTCTCTGTTCAGTGGGGATTCTGCTTCTCCCTCTCCCTCTGCCTGCCACTCAACCTACTTGTGCTCTCTCTGTCAAATAAATGAACAAAATCTCGAGGGAAAAAAAGACTGAAGCTACAGTCTTTAAAAAGATTACCAAAATGCAACAGAGACAAAAAGTAAGCAACTGCTGTTGGGAAAATGGTTACAGTACACTTCCTCAATGCAGTGTTGCCACAAACCTTCAATTTGTAAAATACACAGTAATTCCAAAGTACAGTAAACAAGGTATACATGTATAAATGAGTTTAGAGACTTATATTTAGGGATCTAACTAGAGAAATGTGACCAAGATCTAAGGTAATAGACTTATGATTGAAAGTGAAAACAATAAAGCAATGGTTCTCAACCAGAGACAATTCTGTCCCCCATGGGACATTTGGCAATCTCTGGAGACATTTTTGGTAGCCACAGTGAAGAGGAGTTGCAGGTAACTAGCAAGTAGAGACTAGGGATAGTATTAAGTACCTTACAATGTAAAAGACAGCCCCTGTAACCAAGAATTATTCAGCCCCAAATGCTAAAGGTGTGAGAAATCCTGGTGTGTAAGAATATAATAGTGAGGCAAAAAAAAAAAAAAATGGGTACACTGAGTTGTTTTAGGTGGAATCTTAATTAAAATACTAGTTAGGGTTTCACAATCACATTATATCAGAGAGAAAAAAAATTGTATTTTAAAGAAGTGGATTATATACTTCAACATCGGCCACAGCAACTTCTTTCAAGATATGTCTCCAAAGGCAAAGGAAGCAAAAGCAAAAATGAATCTTTGGGACTTCATCAAGATCAAAAGCTTCTGCACAGCAAAAGAAACAGTCAACAAAGAGGCAACCCATGGAATGGGAGGAGATATTCACAAATGACACTACAGACAAACGGCTGATATCCAAGATATAAAGAACTCCTCAAACTCAACACACAAAAAATGAATAATCATGTCAAAAAATGGGCAGAAGACATAAACAGACACTTCTCCAAAGAAGACAAACAAGTGTCTAACAGACACATGAAAAAATTTTCATCATCATTAGCCATCAGGGAGAATCAAATCAAACCCACACTGAGATACCACCTTACACCAATTAGAATCACCAAATTTGGGGAGCCTGGGTAGTTCAGTGGGTTACACCTCTGCCTTTGGCTCAGCTCATGAGCTTGGGGTCCTGGGATCAAGCCCTGCTTCCCCCTCTCTGCCTGCCTCTCTGCCTACTTGTGATCTCTCTCTGTCAAATAAATAAATAAAATCTTAAGAAAGAATGGCCAGAATTAACATGACAATAAACAACATGTGTTGGAGAGGATGTGGAGAAAGGGGAATCCTCTTACACTGTTGGTGGGAACGCAAGTTGGTGCAGCCACTTTGGAAAACAGTGTGGAGATTCCTCAAGAAATTAAAAATAGAGCTACCCTACGACTCTGCAACTGCACTACTGAATATTTACCCCAAAGATACTGATGTAGTGAAAAGAAGGGCCATCTGCACCCCAATGTTCATAGCAGCAATGGCCACAGTCGCCAAACTGTGGATAGAGAACCAAGATGCCCTTTGACAGACAAATGGATAAAAAAAGATATGGTCTGTATCTATGGAGTATACTATGGAGTATTATGCCTCCATCAGAAAGGATGAATACCCAACTTTTTATCAACATGGACGGGGCTAGAAGAGATTATGCTGAGTGAAATAAGTCAGGCAGAGAGAGTCAATTATCATATGGTTTCACTTACTTGTGGGGCATAAAGAATAACACAGAGGACATGGGGAGATGGAGCGGAGAAATGAGTTGGGGGAAATTGGAGGGGGAGATGAAAGATGAGAGACTGTGGGCTCTGAGAAACAAACTGAGGGTTTTGGAGGAGAGGGGGATGCAGGTTGGGTGAACCTCGTAGTGGGTATTATGGAGGGCACATATTGCATGGAGCACAGGGTGTGGTGCATAAGAAAATGAATGCTGGGACACTGAAAATAAGTAAAATAAAATAAAATGGAAAAAAATTAAAAAATAAAGTAGTGAATTATAAAAAGCATTTTTTAATGATTTTGAGTTGCCACAGATACTTGTTTTGAAGTACACATGCTAGTTGGCAGAACCAAGACTCTTCAGAAGGGAAGTCACTGTGCACAGCCACACTTGAAGTGGCTCCACTATGATAGCCAATTAGGGTAAGGGAGTATAGACAGGTAATATGGGACACATACAAAAAAAGTGTCAACCAATATATCTGTGTTAATTGTTGTTATATTTTATTTTATTTATTTATATTTATATTTTATAATAATTCTATATGTAAATATTTCTAATTACCCTTAATGTCTACAAAGTAAGATTATATTATGCAAAGTGCATTGTAACTTGCTTTTTTTTCATTTAAATGATGAAATAAGACCACTCCCTTTGCTGGATCTTTCTCCTTCACTTACTGGGTAGAACTGAAATGGAACTTTTGGTCTTCATGGCAAATGACAGATATGTGGCTATTTGTAAACCCCTACATTGCACAACCATCATGAACAGGAAGGTGTATGTTCTGCTGGTAGTCACCTCATGATTCTTAGGTCTTCATTTAGGGCTTCAGATACTCTGTTGTGAATTTGCCTTTCTGTGGTCCCAATGTGGTGGACAGCATTTCCTGTGATCTCCCTCTGGTTACTAAGCTTGCCTGCATAGATACCTACAGATTGTCATTGTTGCCAGCAGTGGGATGATCTCTCTGAGCCGGTTCATGATTTTGCTTATCTCCTATGAGTCTGTTCCTCATAACCACTAAGAGTCACTCTTCTACCAGAAATCCAAAGCTCATTCCACTTTGATCACATCACAGTGGTGATTTTCTTTCTTGGATCATGCATCTTCACCTGTATCTGTCCCTTCAGCAACCACTCTGTGGATAAGTTCCTTGCTGTATTTTACACCACTATTACCCCATCTTGAACCTAATTATCTACACTGTGAAACAAAGAAATGAAGACAGCCATGAAGAAATTCTGTCATGATGTTGTGAGTTCAAGAGAGAATAGTTAGATTAAAATTTAATTTTTAAAGGAAACTTTAGATCTTTTAAAAACTGTTATTGATATGATACAGAGTATATAAGACTTAAAAATGTCAGACCTTCAAGGATATTTTGAATCTAGTACCAACAACAACAAAATAAATTAATGGCTTTAGATATTTTATATGATTCCAACTAATTATAAAAATTGTCCATAAAAATTCACTTGTAGGGATGCCTGGGTGGCTCAGTCTGTTAAGTGTCTGCCTTTGGCTCAGGTCATGATCCTCAGGTCCTGAGATCGAGTCCCACATCTGGCTCCCTGCTCAGCGGGGAACCTGCTTCTCTCTCTGCCTGCTGCTCCTCCTGCTTGTGCTTGCTCACTTTCTCTCTCTCTATGACAAATAAATCAATAAAACCTTAAAAAAACCCACCTGTTTAAGATATATCAAATATATGCTTCATTTGGGTATTAGAATGGCATTGGTTGAAAGGGAAAATAAATCAAATCTCCAGAAAGTCTACCACATTTTTCTGTATAGTCAGAATGATTTGGCACTTACTGTGCACCCAAGGTTGGTTCTCTGTCTCCTCAATAATTTTAATGTCTGAGTCAGCACTTACACGTGGTGCTTCCTAAGAAAACAGTAACTATGTGTTTCAGTATCTATGGATATACTGCCACAGTACACTCATTTTTCTTGTGCCTCCAAAATGAGTTTTCATAGATACTTTTAAGGCTCCTAATATCATTAAAATTTATTTTCATCTTCTCACTCCAAAATTTCTCAGTTTCAGAATCTATGTCCCTGACTCAAAAAAAAAAAAAAAAGTTACCAAATTCAGGATACACCCATGGTTTCCTTAAGAGTAAACTGAATTTATAATATGATATTAAATAATAAATTACATTTTGCATGTTACCATTCTCCAGGAAACTAATGTAAAACATTTGGATATCATCACATCACTACTAATTCCCATTGATAAGACACAGTTCAGTGGAGTTTCTGTAGCTGTGAATTTGAATAGATTCATTCACAACTTGTCATTAGTCCTCTCTGTAAAACATGCGTTGACACATGAAATTTTTTTTATTTTTTTATTTTATTTTTTTTTAAAGATTTTATTTATTTATTTGTCAGAGAGAGAGAGAGAGAGCGCGCACGAGTGAGCACAGGCAGACAGAGTGGCAGGCCGAGGCAGAGGGAGAAGCAGGCTCCCCACAGAACAAGGAGCCCGATGCGGGACTCGATCCCAGGACGCCGGGATCATGACCTCAGCCGAAGGCAGCGGCTTAACCAACTGAGCCACCCAGGCGTCCCGACACATGAAATTAAAAAAAAAAAAAAAAAGCGGCTATAAGAAGTTTTGTTGTTTGTTTGTTTGTTTGAGAGAGAGAGAGAGATGAGGGCAGGGGAAGAGCAGATGGGGAGAGAGAATTCTGAAGCAGACTTCCCACTAAGTGCAAAGTCCAAGACAGGGCTTGCTCTCAGGATCCTGAGATCATGACCAGACCTTAAATCAAAGGTGCTTAACTGAGCCACCTAGGTACCCCAAGAAGTTGTGTTTTATCTTTTCAACAAGTCTAATGTAGACACAAGTAGAGTCTTGACAACAAAAGAAGATCAAGAGGTATCTTTAGACATTTTTCTCCAATTTACATATCATATAACCACAATCACAAAAACCAGAATTTAATGATTACAAAAAAAACTTGAAATCATGAGGAAGAAATTTAAGGTAGTGGCAGCAAATGTGGTTACAGAGACAAAGGAAATAGGAAAATAACCCTGTCTATTCACTCAATGAAAACTAATAATGTGAATAACACCATAACCAAATGTTTTATTTAACTTTAATGATGTCAAGTTGAGAACAAGACAATGTTTATAATAGGTAAGTCTATTATACAATGGTCAAACTCTCTCAAAATGTATTTCTGATAAATTCCAAATTTCTCAGAGATTATTTCCTTATGTTCTATTGTGGAGTGGAGCCATGAGGCCCTGTGCAGTGTGGCAGTCACTGGTGTCACCTGCCTACCACCAGCTCCTTCACCTGCAGGTTTGTGCCCTTGCCTGGCCTGCCCGTGCTGCTCCCACAGCAGCTTCAGCACCTGGGCCAAGAACAGTGTGTAAAGTAGCTGTGCTAGGACTTTCGGAGGAATAGGGCAGCCCCTTTCACTTCTCCTTAAGAACATCCCCTTGGTAAACCTCCTGAACGTCTACAATGTTGCTCATGTACCACAGATCAGATGAAAGCCACACTGAGACCAAAGCAACTATGAAAGGCTACCTTGAACCTAAGCAGTTGCCAGACTGCCTGAAAACATTGTGATGTGGTAGTTATTCCAGTAGGAGTCTTGAGAAAACCAGGCATGACACAGGATATCTGTTACAGACCAATGCCACAGTTGTGGCTACCCTGACTACTGCCTGTGCCCAGCATTGCCCTGAGGCCATGATCTGCACCACTTCAAATCTGATTAACTCCACCATCCCAATCACAACAGCATTTTCAAGAAACATGGAACATACAACTCCAATAAAATCTTTGGGGTGACAACCCTGGGCATTGTCAGAACCAACACTAATTATAGAACTGAAGGGTTTTGGATCCAATTCCAGTCAGTGTTCCTATCACTGGTGGCCATGCTGAGAAACCATCATCCCCCAAACACTCTAAAAATAGACCTTCCCCAGGACCAGCTAACAGCTGTCATTGGGAGGATCCAGGAGGCCAGCACCAAGGTAGTAAAGGCCACAGATGCAGCAGGCTCTACCACACCGTCTGTGGCGTATGCTGGAGCCCAATATGTCTTCTCCCTTGTGGATGCAATGAATGGAAAGGAAGGAGTTGTTGAATGTTTATTAAGTACCAAGAAATGGAGTGTCCCTATTTCTCCACACCATTACTGCTGGGGTAAAGGGCATCAAAAAGAATCTAGGCATCAGCACCACTTTCCTTTCCCAGAGAAGATGATAGCCAAAGTCATCTCTGAGCTGAAGGTGTCCATCAAAAAAGGAGAAGAGTTCATGAAGAACATGAAATGAGAATGCAGTTAGTGAGTAGTCTATTTCCCTAACTTATTAAGGCATCATGTCCCTGTAAAGACATATCAGACCCCTTTATGTTTCAATTGTGTTAATGATGAGTATTGTATTAATGTTGCTGTCCCTTCCAAATCACAGGTCTATCTGTTGATGGATCAATAAAAGTAGGCTTTTTTTTTTAAGATTTTATTTATTTATTTGACAGACAGAAATCACAAGTAGGCAGAGAGGCAGGCAGGGGGGCGGGGGGTGAAGCAGGCTTCCTGCCGAGCAGAGAGCCCGAGGCGGGGCTCCATCCCAGAACCCTGGGATCATGACCTGAGCCAAAGGCAGAGGCTTTAACCCACTGAGCCACCCAGGCGCCCTGGCTTTATCTTCTTCAAAATGAAACAAAACAAAACATACATGCACACACACACACAAATGTAGACATATTTGCTGATGTGTTCAATGGGGCCTGAAAGAGTCCCTTGCCCAAAATCTTCACTCAGTATAGCTTGTCATAGGACCTGAAATTCCACTATATTTTTTCATTCTTTTAGTGATAAAACCACTTGCTTTTAATAAATTCATTATTTAAATATACAAAAATACAAATGGTAACATATTTGCTTGTTTTCAGTCATGCATATCATATCATGAATGAGTTTAATTAGTCTCTTCTATGACAACCAGCTTAGGTCAAACCCTTGCAGAAATGGTGGCCTGATGGGGGTAGATACTAAGAACAGACAGGGAAAAGGTAGAGAAAGACCGGAAAAATGGCCTAGGAACCACAAAGATTTTACATATTTTCTAACTTTTTTAGGCAAGCTTTGCTCATACTGTAATGAATTGAAGAGCACTGGCCAAGAGGTGAGAACAACTTTGAAGTTCTATTTGTGTAACAGGAAAATGAGTCTAACTCTAAGAAACTGCATGTGAAGATCTGGGGTCCTAGCAAGAATCCCAGACTCTGCAGGCACTGCTCTTCGGCACATTCACATTAAAATGTACTGATTCCAGCTGACCCTTGAACAACATGGCTTTGAACTGCCTGGGCCCAGCTATATGCCAATTTCTTTTGAAAAATACAGTACGCTACTATAAATATATGTTCTCTTCCTTATGGCATTTTCTTGTGTTTAGCTTACTTTATTGTAAGAATATAGTATATAATGCACAAGACATACAGGATACATGTTAATCAACATTTTATGTTATTGGTAAGGCTTCCAGTCAACACTAGGCTACAAGTTGTTAGGTTTTGGAAGACTCAAAGTTATACATGGATTTTTGACTATGCAAGGGGTTAGCACCCTCAATCCCTGCTTTGTTTAAGGGTCAACAATATTATATTGTCTCTATTCCACACAAAGACTTTGCAAATGTTGATAGAAGCTCAATTCATAATAACCAACATCTGTAAAAACATAAATGGATAAGCAAACTGTGACATATCCACATGTTGAGCAATAAAAAGGAATAAAATAGGATTTGAAAATCATCTTCCAAGAGAAACAACAATAAAACTTATTTGTGGAGCATAACAAATAGCATGGAGGACATGGAGAGTTAGGAGAAGGCAGTTAGGGGAAATTGGAAGGGGAGGTGAACAATGAGAGACTATGGACTCTGAAAAACAATCTGAAGGGTTTGAAGAGGTGGGGGTTGGGAGGTTGGGGAAACTAGGTGGTGGGTATTAGAGAGGGCACGGACTGCATGGAGCACTGGGTGTAGTACAAAAACAATGAATACTGTTATGCTGAAAAAAAAAAAAAAAGATAGATATGCCCCGGGGATAAAAACACATTATATATTTATTAAAAATTTTTTAAAAAATAAATATGTCAAAAAAAAATAAAGATAGATACCCACTTTCAAAAAAAAAAAAAAAACTGGAAAAAGTTTTCAGACAAAAGTACCCCAAACAAAAGAAAACCTTTAAACTTTTTCAAGTCTAAGGAAAATAACCAGAGGGCATACAACAAATTGAGAAATATTTATTCAAGAATCTCAGTAATAAAAGAGGAAGTCTCTGACATTAAGCCAGAGTCTGCACCTATTTCTCCCAGCTCTCTGCTGTGAAAGTTCTTTGCTACATAGGTGCTGCATCCCATAAGGAAAAGCAGCTCCCATTATCCCTCCAAGCTCCAGAACTGAGACAAAGAGATTATATCCCAGGTGGTACTAAGGCTGGCCATGATAACTGATGGCTCCCATCTCCCCAACTTGGCTCTGGCTCCACAGTGTGGAGATCTGCCCATGGTGTGGAGATCTGCCCGGGTGAGCATTGCAGAAAAGAGAAGCATGGAAGCCCTGCCTGGGGAAGGTGATTTTATTTGGAGAGCAATGCAAAAAATCTATGTCCGGGACCTACTATTTGAAATGATCAGGGTCACAGTGGAAACATCTCTAATGATCCTACAAAAACAAAAAATATATATATATTAAAGGAATACTATGGAAAACTACGTACCAACAAATTAGATAACTCATATGAAAGGGACAAATGCCTAAAAATATATAATAATAGAAAATCTAGGGGTGCCTGGGTGGCTCAGTGGGTTAAGCCGCTGCCTTCGGCTCAGGTCATGATCCCAGAGTCCTGGGATCGAGCCCCACATTGGGCTCTCTGCTCAGCAGGGAGCCTGCTTCCTCCTCTCTCTCTGCCTGCCTCTCTGCCTACTTGTGATTTCTCTCTGTCAAATAAATAAATAAAATCTTAAAAAAAAAATCTAAAGAGACATATAAGAAATAGATATTGTTAGTATTTTTTTTAAACTTCCCAAAGGAAAACTCCAGGCTCTGATGGCTTCATTAGTAAATTCTGCCAAATTTTTAAAGAAATAGGACCAATTCCTCAAAAACTCTTCCAAGAAATGGAGAAATAGGAAACATTTCACAACTCATTCTATGAGGGCAATTTTACCCTGATACCAAAGGCAGACAAAGCACAAAATTTAAAAAATAAATAAATAAAAAACTATAGACCAATACTTCTTACCAATGCACATTCAACTACATACTACAGAGCAGAAACACATTTTAAATGTAAAGACATAGATTAAATCTGTGAGGATGAAGGAGGAGAACAAAGTCAAAGAACAGACACTACTCAAGTTCAGAACTTAACTATAAAGCTACAGTAACAAAGATAATGTGGGATTGACATATATCAATGGGATGAGATAGAAGGTCCAGAAATAGACTCACATAAATTTAGGCAACTGATCTTTGAAAGGAGCAAAGGTAATGCAGGGGAGCAAAGAGAGTGTTTTCCACAAATGCTACTTGAACAACTGGACATCCACGTGCCAAAAAATAGAGAGAGAGAGAGAGAGAGAAGAAGAAGAAGAAGAAGAAAAGAAAAAGAGAAACCAACATACACCTTACACTTTTCACAAAATTTAACCCAAAAGGATCCTTTTGTGAAGTGAAAAATATAAATATATATTTATATTTATATTAAATATAAATCTCTTAGAAGATAACATAGGAAAAAGTCTAGATGACCTTGTGTGTGGCAGTGACTTTTAAAATACACCACCAGGAGGAGTCAAGATGGCGGAGAAGTAGCAGGCTGAGACTACTTCGGGTAGCGGGAGATCAGCTAAATAGCTTATCTAAAGATTGCAAACACCTACAAATCCAACGGGAGATTGAAGAGAAGAAGAACAGCAATTCCAGAAACAGAAAATCAACCACTTTCTGCAAGGTAGGACTGGCGGAGAAGTGAATCCAAAGCGACGGGAAGATAGACCGCGGGGTGAGGGGCCGGCTCCCGGCGAGCAGCGGAGCAACGGAGCAAAATCAGGACTTTTAAAAGTCTGTTCCGCTGAGGGACATCGGTCCAGAGGCTTAACTGGGGTGAAGCCCAGGCGGGGTCAGCGCGGCCTCAGCTCCCGCAGGGTCGCAGAAGGATCGGGGGTGTCTGAGTGTCGCAGAGCTAACCGGTATTAGAACGGGGAAGCTGGCTACAGAGACAGAGCTGAGGAGTGACTCTCAGCTCGGGGTTGCCTTGAACCGGTCGCAGGCTCGGTCAGCTCGGAGCGTGGCCGGAGGCCAGGGTGGCGGGAGACATTGGGCGCTGTTCTCTGAGGGCGCACCGAGGAGTGGGGCCCCGGGCTCTCGGCTCCTCCGGGCCAGAGAACGGGAGGCCGCCATCTTCATTCCCGTCCTCCGGAACTCTACGGAAAGCGCTCAGGGAACAAAAGCTCCCGAAAGCAAACCCGAGCAGATTACTCAGCGCGGCCCCGGGTAAGGGCGGTGCAACTCCGCCTGGGGCAAAGACGCTTGAGAATCACTACAACGGGCCCCTCCCCCAGAAGATCAACGGGAAACCCAGCCAGGACCAAGTTCACCTACCAAAGAGAGTGGCGGAATTCCAGAGGAGAAGAAAGCAAACACGGAACTCATGGCTTTCTCCCCATGATTTTTTAGCCTTGCAGTTAATTTAATTTTTTTTTTCAATTTTTTTTTTCTTTTTCTCTTCTTCTGCTGAATTTTTTTAACTCTTACCGTTTTTTTTAACGTTTTTTTAAATAGTTTATCTAATATATATATTTTTTTCCTCTTTTTATATTTTTTCTTTATCGGCTTTCTTTTTTTTTTTAATAGTTTCTTTTTTTTTTTTTTCTTTCTTTCTGAACTCCTTTTTATCCCCTTTCTCCCCCCTCACAATTCGGGATCTCTTCTGATTTGGCTAAAGCATATTTTCCTGGGGTTGTTGCCACCCTTTTAGTATTTTACTTGCTCCTTCATAAACTCTTATCTGGACAAAATGACAAGGCGGAAAAATTCACAACAAAAAAAAGAACAAGAGGCAGTACCAAAGGCTAGGGACCTAATCAATACAGACATTGGTAATATGTCAGATATAGAGTTCAGAATGATGATTCTCAAGGTTCTAGCCGGGCTTGAAAAAGGCATGGAAGATATTAAAGCAACCCTCTCAGGAGATATAAAAGCCCTTTCTGGAGAAATAAAAGAACTAAAATCTAACCAAGTTGAAATCAAAAAAGCTATTAATGAGGTGCAATCAAAAATGGAGGCTCTCACTGCTAGGATAAATGAGGCAGAAGAAAGAATTAGCGATATAGAAGACCAAATGACAGAGAATAAAGAAGCTGAGCAAAAGAGGGACAAACAGCTCCTGGACCACGAGGGGAGAATTCGAGAGATAAGTGACACCATAAGACGAAACAACATTAGAATAATTGGGATTCCAGAAGAAGAGGAAACAGAGAGGGGAGCAGAAGGTATATTGGAGAGAATTATTGGAGAGAATTTCCCCAATATGGCAAAGGGAACAAGCATCAAAATCCAGGAGGTTCAGAGAACCCCCCTCAAAATCAATAAGAATAGGTCCACACCCCTTCACCTAATAGTAAAATTGACAAGTCTTAGTGACAAAGAAAAGATTCTGAAAGCAGCCCGGGAAAAGAAGTCTGTAATGTACAATGGTAAAAATATTCGATTGGCAGCAGACTTATCCACAGAGACCTGGCAGGCCAGAAAGAGCTGGCATGATATATTCAGAGTACTAAATGAGAAAAACATGCAGCCAAGAATACTATATCCAGCTAGGCTATCATTGAAAATAGACGGAGAGATTAAAAGCTTCCAGGACAAACAAAAACTGAAAGAATTTGCAAATACCAAACCAGCTCTGCAGGAAATATTGAAAGGGGTCCTCTAAGCAAAGAGAGACCCTCAAAGTAGTAGATCAGAAAGAAACAGAGACAATATACAATAACAGTCACCTTACAGGCAATACAATGGCACTAAATTCAGATCTCTCAATACTTACCCTGAATGTTAATGGGCTAAATGCCCCAATCAAAAGACACAGGGTATCAGAATGGATAAAAAAACAAAAACCATCTATATGTTGCCTACAAGAAACTCATCTTAAACCCAAAGACACCTCCAGGTTTAAAGTGAGGGGGTGGAAAAGAATTTACCATGCTAATGGACATCAGAAGAAAGCAGGAGTGGCAATCCTTATATCAGATCAATTAGATTTTAAGCCAAAGACTATAATAAGAGATGAGGAAGGACACTATATCATGCTCAAAGGAACTGTCCAACAAGAAGATCTAACAATTTTAAATATCTATGCCCCTAACGTGGGAGCAGCCAACTATATAAACCAATTAATAACAAAATCAAAGAAACACATCGACAAGAATACAATAATAGTAGGGGATTATAACACTCCCCTCACTGAAATGGACAGATCATCCAAGCAAAAGATCAACAAGGAAATCAAGGCCTTAAATGACACACTGGACCAGATGGACATCACAGATATATTCAGAACATTTCATCCCAAAGCAACAGAATATACATTCTTCTCTAGTGCACATGGAACATTCTCCAGAATAGATCACATTCTTGGTCCTAAATCAAGTCTCAACCGGTATCAAAAGATTGGGATCATTCCCTGCATATTTTCAGACCACAATGCTCTGAAGCTAGAACTCAATCACAAGAGGAAATTTGGAAAGAACCCAAATACATGGAGACTAAACAGCATCCTTCTAAAGAATGAATGGGTCAACCAGGAAATTAAAGAAGAATTTAAAAAATTTATGGAAACAAATGATAATGAAAACACAACGGTTCAGAATCTGTGGGACACAACAAAGGCAGTCCTGAGAGGAAAATATATAGCGGTAAAAGCCTTTCTCAAGAAACAAGAAAGATCTCAGGTACACAACCTAACCCTACACCTAAAGGAGCTGGAGAAAGAACAAGAAAGAAACCCTAAACCCAGCAGGAGAAGAGAAATCATAAAGATCAGAGCAGAAATCAATGAAATAGAAACCAAAAAAACAATAGAACAAATCAACGAAACTAGGAGCTGGTTCTTTGAAAGAATTAATAAGATTGATAAACCCCTGGCCAGACTTATCAAAAAGAAAAGAGAAAGGACCCAAATAAATAAAATCATGAATGAAAGAGGAGAGATCACAACGAACACCAAAGAAATACAGACAATTATAAGAACATACTATGAGCAACTCTACGCCAAGAAATTTGACAATCTGGAAGAAATGGATACATTCCTAGAGACATATAAACTACCACAACTGAACCAGGAAGAAATAGAAAGCCTGAACAGACCCATAAACAGTAAGGAGATTGAAACAGTCATCAAAAATCTCCAAACAAACAAAAGCCCAGGGCCAGACGGCTTCCCGGGGGAATTCTACCAAACATTTAAAGAAGAACTAATTCCTATTCTCCTGAAACTGTTCCAAAAAATAGAAATAGAAGGAAAACTTCCAAACTCATTTTATGAGGCCAGCATTACCTTGATCCCAAAACCAGACAAGGATCCCAACAAAAAAGAGAACTACAGACCAATATCCTTGATGAACACAGATGCAAAAATTCTCGCCAAAATACTAGCCAATAGGATTCAACAGTACATTAAAAGGATTATTCACCACGACCAAGTGGGATTTATTCCAGGGCTGCAAGGCTGGTTCAACATCCGCAAATCAATCAATGTGATACAACACATTAATAAAAGAAAGAACAAGAACCATATGATACTCTCCATAGATGCTGAAAAAGCATTTGACAAAGTACAGCATCCCTTCCTGATCAAAACTCTTCAAAGTGTAGGGATAGACGGTACATACCTCAATATTATCAAAGCCATCTATGAAAAACCCACCGCAAATATCATTCTCAATGGAGAAAAACTGAAAGCTTTTCCGCTAAGGTCAGGAACACGGCAGGGATGTCCGTTATCACCACTGCTATTCAACATAGTACTAGAAGTCCTAGCCTCAGCAATCAGACAACAAAAGGAAATTAAAGGCATCCAAATCGGCAAAGAAGAAGTCAAACTATCACTCTTCGCAGATGATATGATACTCTATGTGGAAAACCCAAAAGACTCCACTCCAAAACTGCTAGAACTTGTACAGGAATTCAGTAAAGTGTCAGGATATAAAATCAATGCACAGAAATCAGTTGCATTTCTCTACACCAACAACAAGACAGAAGAAAGAGAAATTAAGGAGTCCATCCCATTTACAATTGCACCCAAAACTATAAGATACCTAGGAATAAACCTAACCAAAGAGACTAAGAATCTATACTCAGAAAACTATAAAGTACTCATGAAAGAAATTGAGGAAGACACAAAGAAATGGAAAAATGTTCCATGCTCCTGGATTGGAAGAATAAATATTGTGAAAATGTCTATGCTACCTAAAGCAATCTACACATTTAATGCAATTCCTATCAAAGTACCATCCATTTTTTTCAAAGAAATGGAACAAAGAATCCTAAAATTTATATGGAACCAGAAAAGACCTCGAATAGCCAAAGGAATATTGAAAAAGAAAGCCAAAGTTGTGGCATCACAATTCCGGACTTCAAGCTCTATTACAAAGCTGTCATCATCAAGACAGCATGGTACTGGCACAAAAACAGACACATAGATCAATGGAACAGAATAGAGAGCCCAGAAATGGACCCTCAACTCTATGGTCAACTCATCTTCGACAAAGCAGGAAAGAATGTCCAATGGAACAAAGACAGCCTCTTCAATAAATTGTGTTGGGAAAATTGGACAGCCACATGCAGAAAAATGAAATTGGATCATTTCCTTACACCACACACGAAAATAGACTCAAAATGGATTAAGGATCTCAATGTGAGAAAGGAATCCATCAAAATCCTCGAGGAGAACACAGGCAGCAACCTCTTCGACGTCAGCCGCAGCAACATCTTCCTAGGAACATCACCAAAGGCAAGGGAAGCAAGGGCAAAAATGAACTTTTGGGATTTTATCAAGATCAAAAGCTTTTGCACAGCAAAGGAAACAGTGAACAAAACCAAAAGACAACTGACAGAATGGGAGAAGATATTTGCAAATGACATATCAGATAAAGGGCTAGTGTCCAAAATCTATAAAGAACTTAGCAAACTCAACACCCAAAGAACAAATAATCCAATCAAGAAATGGGCAGAGGACATGAACAGACATTTCTGCAAAGAAGACATCCAGATGGCCAACAGACACATGAAAAAGTGCTCCATATCACTCGGCATCAGGGAAATACAAATCAAAACCACCATGAGATATCACCTCACACCAGTCAGAATGGCTCAAATTAACAAGTCAGGAAATGACAGATGCTGGCGAGGATTCGGAGAAAGGGGAACCCTCCTACACTGTTGGTGGGAATGCAAGCTGGTGCAACCACTCTGGAAAACAGCATGGAGGTTCCTCAAAATGTTGAAAATAGAACTACCCTATGACCCTGCAATTGCACTGCTGGGTATTTACCCTAAAGATACAAACGTAGAGATCCGAAGGGGCACGTGCACCCGAATGTTTATAGCAGCAATGTCTACAATAGCCAAACTATGGAAAGAACCTAGATGTCCATCAACAGACGAATGGATAAAGAAGATGTGGTATATATACACAATGGAATACTATGCAGCCATCAAAAGAAATGAAATCTTGCCATTTGCGACAACGTGGATGGAACTAGAGGGTATCATGCTTAGCGAAATCAGTCAATCGGAGAAAGACAACTATCATATGATCTCCCTGATATGAGGGAGAGGAGATGCAACATGGGGGGTTGAGGGGGTAGGAGAAGAGTAAATGAAACAAGATGGGATTGAGAGGGAGACAAAACATAAGTGACTCTTAATCTCACAAAACAAACTGAGGGTTGATGGGGGGAGGGGGTTGGGAGACGGGGTGGGGTTATGGATATTGGGGAGGGTATGTGCTATGGTGAGTGTTGTGAAGTGTGTAAACCTGGTGATTCGCAGACCTGTACCCCTGGGGATAAAAATATATGTTTATAAAGCTGTAAAAAAAAAAAGAAAGAAAGAAAGAAAGAAAGGATGAATACCCAAGTTTTGTAGCAACATGGACGGGACTGGAAGAGATTATGCTGAGTGAAATAAGTCAAGCAGAGAGAGTCAATTATCATATGGTTTCACTTATTTGTGGAGCATAACAAATAGCATGGAGGACAAGGGGAGATGGAGAGGAGAAAGGAGTTGAGGGAAATTGGAAGGGGAGGTGAACCATGAGAGACTATGGACTCTGAAAAACGATCTGAGAATTTTGAAGTGGTGGGGGGGTGGGAGGTTGGGGGCACTAGGTGGTGGGTATTGTAGAGGGCACAGATTGCATGGAGCACTGGGTGTGGTGCAAAAATAATGAATACTGTTATGCTGAAAAAATAAAAAAATTAAAAAGAAATTAAAAAAAAAACAGGGAATACTGTTATGCTGAAAAAAAAAAATAAAATATAAAATACACCACCAAAGGCACAATCCATGAAAGAAATAACTGACAAGCTGTACTGCGTGGAAATTTAGAATATTTTCTCTGCAAATGACAATGCCAAGAGAATGAGAAGAAAAGCCACACTGGGAAAAAATATTTACAAGATACCTATCTGATAAAGTGTTGCTATCCAGTATACTCAAAGATCTCTTTAAACTCAACAGCAAAGAAACAACCTGATTAAAAAAAATCATCAAGACACCTGATTAAAAACCTCACTAAAGAATATAGGGGTGCCTGGGTGGCTCAGTCAGTTAAGCGTGTGCCTTTGGCTCAGGATATGATCCCAGGGTCCTGGGCTTGAGCCCCATATCGGTTCCCTGCTCAGCAGGGAGCCTTCTTCTCCCTCTCCAGCTGCCCTGTGCTTGTTTTCCCTCTCTTGCTATCTCTTTGTCATAAATAAATAAAATCTTTAAAAAAAAGAATATATACAGATGACAAATAAGTATGTGAAAAGATGTTCAGCACCATGTATCATCAAAGAATTAAAAATTAAAACGAGATCCACTATAAACTTATTGGGATTACTAAATTTAAAACATTGATAACATCAAATGCTGGCAAGGATATGGGACAACAGGGACTCCAATCCTGATGGGAATCCAAAATGGTATACCTGCTTTGGAAGACAATTTGGCAGTTGCTTACAAAACTAAACACTTACCATTCAGTCCACCAACTGTGCTGCTTAGCATTTAGCCAAATCCATTGGAACAAAAACCTCCATACTGAAGATCTCCTTCAGAAGGTGAATGGATAAATAGAGCATGGTATGTCCAGACAATGAAATATTATTCAGTGCTAAAAGGAAATAAGCTATCTGGCTACAAAAAGAAATGTAAGAAACTGAAATGCATATTACTAAGGGAAAAAACCCAATGTATGTTGTATTATTCCAACTATATGCCATTCTGGAAAAGGTCAAACTATGCAATCCATAAAATTAGTAGTTGCCAGGGATTGCACTATTGGGTATTTCCCTCAAAGATACAGATGTAGTGAAAAGAAGGGCCATCTGTACCCCAATGATTATAGCAGCAATGGTCACAGTTGCCAAACTGTGGAAAGAACCAAGATACCCTTCAACAGACCAATGGATAAAGAAGATGTGGTCCACATATACAATGGAGTATTATGCCTCCAACAGAAAGGATGAATACCCAACTTTTGTATCAACATGGATGGGACTAGAAGAGATTATGCTAAGTGAAATAAGTCAAGCAGAAAGAGTCAATTATCATATGGTTTCGCTTATTTGTGGAGCAAAGGAATAACACAGAGGACATGGGGAGATGGAGTGGAGAAGTGAGTTGGGGAAAATTGGAGGGGGGGACGAAAGATGAGAGACTGTGGACTCTGAGAAACAAACAGGGTTTTGGAGGGGAGGTGAGTGAGGGGTTGGGTAAGCCTGGTAGTGGGTATTATGGAGGACATATATTGCCTGGAGCACTGGGTGTGGTACATAAACAATGAATTCTGGAACACTGAAGAAAAAAATTAGTAGTTGCCAGGGATTAAGAAAGAGGGGAAAGTAAATAGGCAGAGCACATATGATTTCAGGGCAGTGAAACTATTCTGTATGATATTACAATGGTGAATATATGTTATTATATATTTGTCATAACCTATACTATACACAACATCAAAAGTGAGCCCTGATATAAACAATGGATTTTGAGTGATAGTGATATGTCAGTGTGGGTTCACTGATTGGAAAGATGTATCACTGTGGTATCAAATATTGACCATGAGGGAAGTTGTGCATATGGGCGGCGCTCAGGAGGTATATGAAAACTCTTTGTATGTTCCACTAAATTTTGCTGTAAATCTAAAACTATTCTAAAGAAAAAAGCTATTTTAAAAAAAGCAAAAAAACTAAAAGGACAGAAAAATATAGAAAAAGATACATGAACACAGATCAAAAGAAATCATCAGAGGCCATTTTAATATCAAAGTACATTTCAGAGCAAAGAATAATACCAGGGATAAGAATGTCATTTCATGGGGTGCTTGGGTGGCTCAGTCGGTTCAGTGTCTCCTGTAGGCTCAGGTCGAGATCCCAGAATCCTGGGATTGAGACTACTTACCACTGCCACCCAGGCCCCCTGCTCAGCAGGGAATCTGTGTCTCCCTCTCTCCTTTTGCCCCTCCCCCACTTAGGCTCTTGCATGTATTCTCTTTCTCAAATAAACAAAATCTTTTTTAAAAAAAGTCATTTCATATTGAGAAAGAAATCAATTAATCAAGAAGTAGTAACAATTTAATTATTTATGTCCCTGATAACAGAATTTAAAGCAAAAACTGAAAGAGTTGCAAGGAGAAATAATTTTTAAAAATATAATCAGTAAATTGGAGGGGGAGGTCATACAGAGGATGTGACCACCAGTTCACGCATGAGCTGGACCGGGACAATTGGAGGTTTCTCACCACCTACCCTGTCCTTGGAATGTGCATTCTACTTGCCTACCCTGCTCCCAGAAGCTGCCTGAAGGATACAGCCTTTAGAGAGTGATGTGGTGTTGACACTGACTGGACAGTATACATGGCTGAACCTACTTAAGGCCTCTAAATTAACTTAAAGATTTGGCCAGTGGGTACAGAGATCTACTCAACTTGCAGCCACCCATGATGGTGGTTATAGAACATACTGGTCAAGATATGACTTCCCTTGCAACTAGCACTAAAACCTTAACTGAATTTGATGACATAAATCTATTAGAGAATAAGATTGCAGAAGACATCTTTTTGGTACTTATATGTTAAATGATAAAAACTTAAAACTTCACTAGTGTTTAATGCATAGCTGCTTTATATGTGATATTTCTTATCTCCTTGTTCTGATTTCTAGAATATGGAAAGGTTATTCCCAAGAGATGTCCAACAGAAATTATTTTCATAATTCTTGTCCTACCCAGAATACAGAATAGGAAAATTTCACCCAAGGGATTCTTCTAGTGATGAATATATGTCAGGCTGAGGGAAAGTGCTTCTACAGATACTGTCTCCACCCAACTGTGGATGTCATCTCAAGCATACATCAGAAGATAAGAGGAAAAAGCAATCTAGTCTAAGAAAAAATTCGTGTTTGGTAAGCTATTTCGTGTTCCCTGTGACTCTCTTCTTTAATTTTTAAAATATTTATACGTATCTGTACTGCCTATGTCCACCCATGGCAACTTGAGTGTGGTTTGTTTAACTTCTGACCTTTAAAGAGGGTAATACAGGGGTGCCTGGGTGGCTCAGTGGGTTAAGCCTCTGCCTTCGACTCAGGTCATGATCTCAGGGTCCTGGGATCAAGTCCCACATCGGGATCTCTGCTCGGCAGGGAGCCTGCTTCCTCCTCTCTCTTTCTGCCTGCCTCTATGCCTCCTTGTGATTTCTGACTGTCAAATAAATAAATAAATTCTTTAAAAAAATAAAGAGGGTAATACAGTTTTTCTCCTCCCATCCTATTCCTATGGGAGCTTCTATGGTTCCTTTAACAAAAGTGTACAGACCACCATCATGCAACCCCACAGAGATGTTCTCAGGTCTGCTTTAGATCTCTGTTCTTTGATGGCTACTAGATATTAGCAACTTCCAGCTATCTTGGCTCAAGTGGATCTTGCCATTTAAGAGGATTAAGTTTTTCATATTGGTTAGAGTATTATATGCTAAGATAACTTAACATAGAAGTAAAAACAGTTATATATCCAGTGAGAAATGACATAATTCAGTTACTAGAGAAGTAAGATAAAACTACAATCTGAAAGAAAAGGAAGGCATCTTAAGCTAGAAGAAGGAACTTGGACTTTCTCCCTGTGCACCTCACCCAGTGTGTATCTCAGGCAATTCATTAAATTATATGAGTCCAAGTTTCTCTCGTAAAAACATAAATGTTGAGAATCTCAGTTTTAGGATGATTATTGTTTAAAAAATCTTAGTGGATGAACATTGAGACTAGAAGACCATGAAAAATGTGTTGCCATATTTAATACTCCTAAATAAGTAGCTCAATTTGTCTCCTTTCCCTGATTTCTCAATTTTACTAATCCCAAGATTATCATTACTTCCTTTGTGAAAATTCTCCAAGTTAAAGTTAAGAATTTCAAAGGTGCTTTAATAAAATGTGCTACTGCCTCATGTATGGTTTCTTAAAATGTGAATAACCCCTCTCAGACAAAAGCAGAAGTGAAAAATAAAAAAGATACAAAGCTACTGAAAGCAGAGAACAGGTCTGAACTTCTTTTGCATCTGTATAACCTGCTAAGAGTGTGCTTGTTAATTTAGAAAAAATGTTAATTTGAATCTCCCTGATGGCTAGTGATGATGAACATGTTTTCATGTGTCTGATAGCCATTTGTATGATTTCATTGGAGAAGTGTCTGTTCATATCAGAACAGTGTGGAGATTCCTCAAGAAATTAAAAATAGAGCTTCCCTATGACCCTGCCATTGCACTACTGGGTATTTACCCCAAAGATACAGTAGTGAAAAGAAGGGCCACCTGTACCCCAATGTTTATAGCACCAATGGCCACGGTCACCAAACTGTGGAAAGAACCAAGATGCCCTTAGATGGAAGAATGGATAAGGAAGACGTGGTCCATATACACTATGGAGTATTATGCCTCTATCAGAAAGGATGAATACCCAACTTTTGTAGCAACATGGATGGGACTAGAAGAGATTATGCTGAGTGAAATAAGTCAAGCAGAGAGAGTCAATTATCATATGGTTTCACTTATTTGTGGAGCATAACAAATAGCATGGAGGACAAGGGGAGATGGAGAGGAGAAGGGAGTTGAGGGAAATTGGAAGGGGAGGTGAACCATGAGAGACTATGGACTCTGAAAAACAATCTGAGGGTTTTGATGGGGCAAGGGGTGGGAGGTTGGGGGAACCAGGTGGTGGGGATTAGGGAGGGCACAGATTGCATGGAACACTGGCTGTGGTGCAAAAACAATGAATATGGTTACGCTGAAAAGAAATTAAAAATTAAAAAAAAAGAAAAATGTTAAGAGGCAGTTATTTTTTTTTTTAAAGGTGGTACCATACGGTAACTAACATAAAAAAAAAAAAAGGTGGTACCATGTATTTTATTGACATAAAGTCACTGGCTATTCACTAAGATTGTCCAGTAAGCTCTGGACATTGTACTGCTTTAAGTTGTACTTTAATGAACAAAAAAGGGAAAAAAAAACTAGTATTTATTAATCATGCACTGACTACCCCAAAATTTTAAGTGCTTTCTGTATATTTTCTGACTCTTCATCATAACATGTCTATTATTAGATTGAGTGCTCTCTTTTCACAGATGGGGGAAATGGAAATAAAAATAGGTTTAGTTCAAGGTCACAAGGTCAACAAGTATTACAGTTAGGTTTCAGATCAGATCAGACTGATTAAAAAGTCCATAGTTACTCTACTAATTGTCCTAATTACTGGATAAATATTAACATGTTTATAATTAATGCACCAATATTATGGAATTTTAATTTCAAAACTCATTAAAAAACAGTAGGATTTTTTATTGGCAAATTGTTCCCTAGCAATGTACATATTGCTATTAGCTATCTTCTATATCATTTATTACAACACACAAAGAATTAGTTATTGACAACTAATCCCAGAAAGGGATTTGTCTTTTGAAAAATTAAGTGTCAACATGAAGTTGAAATTGTTCAAGTTTCTCAGGGGACATAAATGTATTAGGTGTAATATCAGGATACTTTCTTTAGAAATCAAATCCCTACTATGGAAGATATGTTTATTTATAAGTTATGAGAATACTAACACATTTCCCCTTTTCCCCAGCAAATGAGTGCTTTGCCTAATTCTTTAGGAATATCTTCTTCATTTCTATCCTATGCTTCTGAGTTCTCAGCACAAGGAAAGGGGAAATTAGTGCTTATGATGAGGTTAATGGTTTTCACTACTCACCTGCTCTCTTTGGCACCACCCTTAAGATTTCAATGGTAAAAAAGGAAGAGACACATTAAAAAGTGAAAAAAAAAGGAAGGGGAAAGAAACAGTAAAAGGAGAAGAGAGATGTAAAATTATCTTTTTATCATCCAATGAGAAAAGGACTCAGTGTACTTAAGGATGAATATAAACAATGTCATTATTATACTTACATAGTATTTGTACAAAATAAGAAATTGGGGTGCCTGGGTGGCTTGGTGGGTTAAAGCCTCTGCCTTCGGCTCAGGTCATGATCCCAGGATCCTGGGATCGAACCCTGCATTGGGCTCTCTGCTTAGCGGGGAGCCTGCTTCCCTCTCTCTCTGTCTCTGCGTGCCTCTTTGCCTGCTTGTGATCTCTGTCTGTCAAATAAATAAATAAATAAATAAAATCTTTTAAAAAAGAAATTATAAATATTTACATATTATATTTAGAGGTATATAACTGATGATCTCTGAAATTTTATCTTTGTGCTCACTCAGTGCTAACAGTCAAAGATGTACTTTACTTCCATAAGTCTACAATTTATTTACATCCTAGAAATGACACATAGATATTTCAAACTTGTATGGCATTATTTGCAAACCTAGGGATTTCCTAGCATCCATGAATATATAGCTGACCCTTGAAAAATGGAGTCAAAAATTTGTGTACAACTTTTGAATCCAAAATTTAACAACTAATAGCCTACTGTTGACCAAAAAGCACTACTGACAACAAAAATATTTTGCATATATATTATATATTGAATTACCACAATGAAGCTAGAAAAAGGAAAACATTATTTAAAAAGTCATAAGAAAAAATATATTCACAGTACTGTACCTACTGAAAAAAATCAGCATATAAAAAAACCCCACACAGTTCACCTGGGTTGTTCATAACACCTGTGCTGTTCAAAAGTCAACTATAAATGAACACAAATATCTTATATTGATAAATTTGAATATTTATTATATTTTGGTTATATATTTGCTATCATTCAGATTTCACATTAGACTCTGAGTCGGAGTTATCTTCCTCTTTGGTTAATCCCTTTCTCTTTTTTTTCTAATACATTTAGTTCACTAAATGCATTTCATTTCATTGTGATCTTAATAATAAATTATGTGCCTGATTTTGCATTTGAATTATCATGCCAAGATAGTATAAGGCTTTCTATAACTTATCTCCAAAAGATTGTTCCAACACATGTTTTATAGTAATAAAATAGTTCTATGATATTTTATAAAAGAGATTCAACTGAGGTTTGAAGGAATCATTATGCATAATACAATGAAACTATAATTTCGTACCATGTCAATTGCTCTGGATTTGATACCTGCTCACTATAATTTTCTTAAATAGATGACTTAAATTTTAGTTATTTTGTGTAATGGTTATTGGTAGTACCCCACTCAGATGCTTTTTACTGGAGCGGTGGACTGAAGCTAATTTCCAGATGACACCACAACTTCTTCTTATTATTTTTTTTAGCATTTTCTTTAGCTGTACTGCTTTCCTCACTCACCTCTTACAAGAGCACCCTCTCAATAAATCATTTACATGAAAATCCCATCTCTAACTTTGCTTTTTGGAAAGCCAGTCTTAGACATTTAGCTTCTTTTAAAAGGCATAATGGCATGAATATTTTGCCAAGATTTGTCTTCCCAGTTATATTTTCACTTTCAGATATAAATGCTCATTTTCAATGAAACAACTTTCAATGAAATTGAATTTCAACTGAATTCTAAAAATTAAGTACCCTTTCCAGTGCCACTAACTGACAATCTATCCTTCTCTCTAGGTTATTTTAGAGGACATACTGAATAAAATGGATAAAAGAAATGTGTCTATAGTGTCAGAATTTGTGCTTCTGGGACTTTGCCACTCATGGAATATGCAGGTCTTATTCTTAATAATATTTTTTATACTTTACCTGATTATTATATCTGGAAATATTGTCATTATGATCCTAATCATCACTGACCCCCATCTTCATTGCCCCATGTACTTCTTCTTGGCCAACCTGTCCTTTGTTGATATGTGGCTTTCTTCAGTCACCACTCCAAAGATGATCACAGACTTTCTTAGGGAGAACAAGACTATTTCCTTTGGAGGGTGTATGTGCCAGATCCTCTATGTACATTTTGTTGGGGGGGGTGAGATGGTGCTATTAGTGGTAATGGCCTATGACCGCTTTGTAGCCATCTGCAAGCCACTGCACTATTCAACCATTATGAGCCTGCAAAAATGCACTGGGCTGGTGGTGACTTCCTGGACCATTGGCTTTGTGCATGCCATGAGTCAAATGGCTGTGATTGTGCAATTGCCCTTCTGTGGCCCCAGGGAAATTGACAGCTTCTTCTGTGACATACCCCTGGTAATCAAGCTTGCCTGCATAGATTCCTACAATCTGGGAATATTAATGAACACTGACAGTGGGGTTCTGGCCATGACCTGCTTTATTCTGTTGTTGATATCCTATACCTATATTCTTCTTACTATCCGCCAAAGCTCTAAAGCTGGTGCATCTAAGGCACTATATACCTGTACTGCCCACATCATAGTGGTGGTGCTTTTCTTTGGGCCTTGCATCTTCATCTATGTGTGGCCACTCAGCATCACCTGGGTGGACAAATTTCTTGCTGTGTTTTACTCTGTTATTACACCTCTCCTAAACCCAGCTATTTATACCCTGAGAAATAAAGAGATAAAAGATGCCATGAAAAGATTCAGACACTACTACATGGATTCCAAGGGAAATATTTAATGCCCAGAAAACTTACTGTAAGCACTTCAAATTGATAATACATTGACCTTGTAAAATAGGTTGAAAATCTAGGAATTCAGTTTATTTCTATATGTTATGGCTGTCTACAAGAGCAGGAATAGGGTTAATATAATTTAAAAAAATCACATTTATTTATTCAACCAGTAGAACACCACCAAAATATATTCCTAAAACCCAAACATTAGTGATCCTTCTTTCTGAGGGAATTATCTAATCAGCCTTCCTGTGCCTTTAACTATGTTAAAGGAGAACCTAAAATTCATTGCACAAAGCCATCCACCCATCCTGATGGATAGTGTATCTTAATAAACTTTCTCCTAACTTCATTTGAGAAGTATTCCTCTGACATTGACTTCTTCCCTCAAAACTTCACCTAACCTCTTGTCAAGAGGCAACTGAATTATTTTTTAACTTAACTTCCTACTCATATACTAATAGGAAGGAGTGGGAGAAAAAAATAGAGATAATGCAATGAAACTGGAAAATATGTAGGGAATAGGAATGGAGGGTATTCTGTGTTTCATTTCCATTAACTCAGTACCCATAAAAAGTGGTAAAAGCTAATATTTCCCTTCGTTATCTTAGTCTTAAGGACTAATATTTATTATGTCTTATACTGTTATTAACCATTTGTGTGAAAGTCATGAAATGTAAGCTCAAGGGCAAGAGCCATGCTTTTGCCTGATTAATTCCTGAAATGGCAGTACCTAATACATGGGTTAATATATAGTAAACAATAGATTTTAATGAACATATTAAGGACAATTTTTCCATTCAAAACTCATAACATGTGTTGATTATGGCATACTGAAGTGCAGTCTTTTGTCATTAAAAAAATTCCTAGGTTTCAACTTACAACTAAAATTTGCCTTCTTTCTTGCAGAATTATAAATTAAGTGGATTGAAATTCATTTCTAATAATCAACAATAAAAGTCATAAAATAAATATTTGATATATGCACAGGTTTTTTCTCTTAACATGGAAACAAAATACAACAAAGTGACAAAAAGAATGCACTTATCCTTGAAAGTCTACCCTATACCTTTGTTATATGCATTAATTTAAATGTTATTATTATTTCCAATGTATGACTGAGAAAATGAGACTCAGATATGTGAATTAAAGTTCTTCAAGATAACACAGCCTTATTTTTTTCTTCACTCAGGATTCAAAGATCAATTTTAATTCCAAGACTGTTCATTTAATAAATAACACTACCCGATATGATAGAAAATTATTTCCAACAAAGAAAGTGAAAGAGTGAAATACATCAAGAATACCAGAGTATTTCTATTAACCTAACAAAATAAACAATATATTGGAAATAGCATAATTTGCAATCAATTTGACCACGCAATATAAACTGGGACTGAGAGAAACATCACCTAAAGACAAGCCCGCACACAAATGGTAGAAAAGTATTAAGAGTCAACCATTTAGTTGTCTCTATCTTGGCCTGTAGCCTCAATTCATTCTCATGAGTACACCATTCATTCACTATACTGTTACCACTGTATGTTTTTTTTTTTTTTTTAAAAGATTTTATTTATTTATTTGACAGAGAGAGATCACAAGCAGGCAGAGAGGCAGGCAGAGAGAGAGGAGGAAGCAGGCTCCCAGCTGAGCAGAGAGCCCGATGCGGGGCTCGATCCCAGGACCCTGAGATCATGACCTGAGCCGAAGGCAGCGGCTTAATCCACTGAGCCACCCAGGCGCCCCACCACTGTATGTTTTAAGCAATCTTTCTTTCTGCCCAGAATACTGAGAATCTTTTTTCTCTGTCTATTCTTATTAGATAAACCTGAGTGTTAAATATGATTTTTACTGATTTCCTAATACTGCAAAAGTAGAAGGGCTTAAGAATATAATCTGCCATAACAAAATCCAAGATCTACATGCTCTCAACTCAAACGTTTTAGTCACTTTCTTCCATGTTATCCAAGTTTAGTATTTACATATTTATCTCCTTAATTCTGACTGGTTTCTATTAGAATCAACTTCGCAGACTTTATTCTAGAGGACTTGTAGTTAAGCATACTCTCTAGTCAAACTCAAATGGCCAATAATCAGTCTTAATTTCCATTTAATGAAAATATCATCTACTCTGGTAGGAGCATTTCTTCCTTAGGCACCAAGACCTCCAACACAGTAGAGCTTAGAGTGATACAGATGAGAAGCAAAAATTTTTGAGTGGGTTGTTATGTGTAACAGTGAGAGGATCTACCATTTCTACAGTTTGATACTCAAATTCAGAGAAGAAAGATCTCGTCTTCGAAAAGAGCCATAAAGTCTTCAGTATATCATTCTACCATTCTATTAGACCATTTGTTTGTGAGTGAACAAGTGTTAATATCAGTGAATTCCATGGTCCTGAGACCACTGCTGAACCTGGGTTATAAAATAAATTCCCTGATCAGATGCAGTGTTATGCAGAATACCACCACTGTGATAAAGCATTTTTAAATCCATGGATGGTAGAGTAGCCTATGATATTTAGTTAGGAAAAAACTGCATACCCATAATACATGTTTATTTCAGTGGTCAAAACTGTACTTCTTCAACAATGGAAATGTCTCAATACAACTTTTTAAAAGAAGTTATTTATTTGACAGAGAGAGAGCATAAGCAGTGAGCAGCAGAAGGAGAAGGAGGCTCCCCACTGAGCAAGAAGCCCAATGCAGGACTTGATCCCAGGACCCTGGGATCATGACCTGAGCCCAAGCCAGATGCTTAACTGACTGAGCCACCCAGGAACACTCTCAATAAAATTAACTTACCACCAGGACATTGGTGGATCCCCACAGTAAATTGTGTCACTTAGTTGCCCAACATTAAAGGGGCAAATCATACTAACAGCCAGATCAAGCTTTGTAAGGAATTCCAGGTTGTTTAGCAATGAGTGATCTCTAACACTGGTCATTTTGCATAGGAACTCATTTGTCAAGCACGGAGATGGCTGAAGAAAGAGGTTAATGTGGTCATAATTTGTTATTTGTCTACCTTACTTCTAAAGTTTCCTCTCTAGTAGATGCCCAGAAGTATATATTCACATGGGACGTCTATATTTTCAAAATCTGTGCCCATTCTGAGAGATGTATCACCAGAACTCTCCCCCAGGAATTCTCTGTCAGTAGACTTCCAATTCTATTCATTACAAGCCCTGACTATCTAATCACACCATTAGTAACTATTCATGGACAAATATATATCCATGCTTCTAGTCAAACAAAGTCGACAACCAAAGGTACTGCTTGAAATTCTTCCCAATGGGAGAATTTCTCCTCATCACACTCCTTCAGGGCCATAATCATAATAGTACCATAACTAACCAATACCTAACCATATTACTCCACTAAACTGAGGCAGTAAAACTGTGGACTTTCACTTTTAGTTGCTGTCAATTATATCAAACAAAACCAACTGTATATTCAGGTCCAAATTTTTAGTCCATGGGTTTTAGGGAAATTCCCATGTAGCCAAAGATGTGTTATGAGGAAGAGAAGGAAATCAGGCAGTAGTAGTTGTTAAAGGACTTTACTCTAATCTGATGTAACTTCTTAGGCCTCTGGACCTTCTAAGCCCAACATCTTATTTGCCATTTCCACATAATGGTATCATGTTGTTTCTGCATCTCAATTTTGTGGCTTAAAGAATAAGACAGCATTCAGTTTGTGATGATGGGTAGCAGAAAGCACACAATCACTTGAAGCCCAAATTTAGACATTTAATAACTACTAGAGCTCAGTGGGATGCTAGCCACTGGATCCGTAGAAACTTTACTAAGGTGGTTTATTTCCCAGTATCTACTCAGATAGGTCTACAGCATCCACAATACTTGCATTTTTTTCCTTTCACTGGGTCCAAACAGAATTACCACATCAATGTAGTAGACTGGTATGATGTTTGGTGAAATATCAAAATGATCAAAATTTCTGCAAAACACGACAAATGGATGAATTTTATGGTATGTGTATTATAGATTTATAATAAAGATTATATATAATACATCTATGTAAAGATTATATCTATATATGGTATTTATTATAAAGCTATAATACTTAAGAATTCTAAGTCTTAACTATACAAACAAAATGTATACCTTCAAGTGAATAAATATACAAATGTAAAGCTGCCTCCATGAAACAATCCACAACATAGTTTACTTATTATATTAAGTTAATCTCAAAACAATTCTCTTAATGTAATACCGAAAGTAATATTTGGCAAAAGGAAACAGACACATTCCTCTGACCTGGTTCCACACAGTAATGCATAAGGCAGATTATAAAATTATTTTCTAATCATAAATGCTATAGTAATTCAGAAAGACAGACAACATCTTCATTCATAATCCTTCTACTCCTTTCTTTTCCTTCCTTCTCTTCCCATTTTTAATAGCTCTGTGCTGGTCAGATTATATTTAGAGTATTAAACTTCGTACCAAGAATCTGAAGTCCACTGAAAGAGAGTAAGGAAACAGAACCATATTATATGAGGACCACTTCTAAAAATTTAGAAATGTTTAGCCTAAAGAAAAAAAAAAAGAATGTAGAAAAAAGAATGTGGAATAGTAGCAAAGAAAATTATAATTAAGATCCTCTTGGGGCACCTGGGTGGCTCAGTCAGTTAAGTGTCTGCCTTCCACTTGGGACATGACCTCATGGTCCTGAAATAGAAATCCAAGGCAGGCTCCCTGCTCAGTAGGGAGCCTGCTTCTCCCTCTCTCTGCTTGCTACTTCCCTTGCTTATGTGTGTTCTCTCTCTCTCTCAAATAAATAAAATCTTTTAAACAATTTTATAGAAAAAAAATATCCTCTTCCCCAACTCCTATGCAGTGGTACAAAGGTTCTCTTTGGGTGAGAGAAAGGCTTTGAAGACAAAACCCCCTGCAAACCTATCTGAGATAACTGACTTCATTTGGACCTTGATATGGAGAATTCCATAATGAAGGGCGTTCTCAAAAACATGGGTATCTTGGTGAAGAGCAATTAAAAAGGTGTTGGAATTTCCATGATACTGGAAGCCATAAACAAAACAGCAGAGAAGCTAGACATTTGACAGAAGGAACCAGCCAAGAAGAACCCTCCTGAGATCATAAACCTGGGGGACAGGAAGGCTATTTATGTGCTGAGCTGCACCCACTCAAGAGGAATGACTCCAGCTTGAAAGCATCTCCCAACGCACACAAAGATCCAATGAAAGATGAAGGTTCATAGGGCATGGGGATAGAAGCACAACTTCTGAAGAAACACTGCCTGAAAAATAAGCCACTCTGATCTAGAAGCAAATCCTAGGAAGCCAGAATTTAAAAAACAAAAAATCACACACATTTCTCGATGTTTGAAAGGCTCTATGCATGTTAAATCCAAATATGTTTCCACTTCTTACAAAGCAATGCCCTTAATTTCACAAATTAAATTGTAATTCTGCAAACAACAAAATTAAATTTTGTGGTTGATTTCAGCAGGATTACATCTGTAACTACAAAAGCAAGATATTTAAAAGTTGCCATAAGGTTTTTCTGGTTCTCGGACTGTAACTTGAAATGAATTTCTAAAAATCTGAGTTTGTCATTTCTTTCTGTAAGTATTCAGAAGAATCCATCACATACTGTGCTCCTTATCTGCAATTAATGTTATCATTAAGTAACAAAATGGCCAAGTACAACAGCCACACTTGCTTCAGTTGGCACTTCAATACAATCAACACATTATTCATAAGACCACTACCTGCTGGTAATGGGCTTACTAGTGTGCCATTTCACGTTGGCAAGAATTTCAGGCTGAGTCCATTTCCAAGCACAAGACCAAGCTAATTCTCAAATCCCATCCTTAAGGATCTACTTCCGGGGACCATTCTGTTACAAATTTATGAATTAGGAGACAAAAGACATATCTGTTCTTTCAATAAAATAATATCATTTAAAGATGTATAAGTAGGTAATGAATAATGAAAAATAATAAACCTTTTAAAACACTAAGAGACCATTTTAAAAACAGCCAAAGGACAAAAAAAAGGAGGGGCCCTCAGGGCTGGAGGAATAAAGGGGAGAATTTGGCATTATTAAAACTTAGAAGCTTAGAAAAGGACTCTACAGACTTGAAACTAAGACCTATGAAAAGAGGTCTGTAGCTGGTGCTACTTCTCTAAAAGAGTTTCTGTAAAATATCACTTCATTCTCAAACATGTTACAGATATAATGTGTAACTTTTGTAAAACATTTAACAGCGTCTTACACATAGTAAACATATATACTACAACAGCTACCAGAGGTCATCCAATATTGTTAGCATAAAGTTCAAAACTTGATGTTTTTCAAGATCTAAAGCCCTGCATAAGGTTGTTTCTTTCTGCAGAAACATCCCAGAAATGCTCTCCTCCTTATCATCTCAGTTTCTTCAGGCCATGGATAAAGAACACAAACAAAAACAACAACCACAGATGATACAATCCTAGAAATATATAGCATATTCCCATAGAACATATATATTTATTACTTGCTGTCTGTTTATTCCAGGCAATGGTTTCTTTAAAACAAAACCCAAAGCACAATCCACAAAGAAAAAACAGATACACTGGACTTTATCTAAACTATTTGTGTGTCAAAGAATACACTCAAGAAAGTGGAAATAAAACCTACAGATGAGAGGAAGTATTGAGGAAGAGTGGTATCTCTGGTGGTATCCATTGAATGGTGGCCCTCAAAAAGATGTGTCTATATACTGCATCACAACTCCTAAAACTGTTAATGTGACCTTATTTGAAAAAAGAAAATCTTTGCAAATGTAATAAGTGTTTTGAGATGACATTATTTTGGAGAATGTAGGTTGGCTCTAAATCTAGTAACAGTTATCCAAATAAGAGACAAAGAAGCAAAGTTAAAGAATACAGAGGGTAAGACCATGTGAAGATGGAAGTCCAGGATGAAGTTATGTAGTCACACGCTACAGAATACCTGGAGCCACCAGATGCTGGAAGTGGCAAGGAAGGATTCTTCCCTAGAGCCTTAGGAGGGAGCATAGCCCTGCCAATGCATTGATTTCAAACTTCTAGCCTCTAAAATTGAAAGAAACTGAATTTCTGCTTTAAAATACAAAGATAAGGGGCGCCTGGGTGGCTCAGTGGGTTAAGCCGCTGCCTTCGGCTCAGGTCATGATCTCGGGGTCCTGGGATCGAGTCCTGCATCGGGCTCTCTGCTCAGCAGGGAGCCTGCTTCCCTCTCTCTCTCTCTTCTTGCCTCTCTGTCTACTTGTGATCTCTGTCTGTCAAATAAATAAATAAAATCTTTAAAAAAAAATACAAAGATGGTGGTAATTTGTTATGGCAGCCCTAGAAAACGAATACAGGTCTAAAAATAAAGAACACTTAAAACTCAACAATAAAAATAATCTAATTTTAAAATCAATGCGATATTTGAAAATACATTTCTCTTGAGAAGATAAACAAATGGCCAACCAAGAAGCACATGAAAAGATGTGACATCCTTAGTCACTAGAGGAATGCAAATCAAAAACTGCAATGTAATCTCACTTCACATCCACTGGATTGGCTATAATAAAAAAATAATAAAATAACAAGTACTGGTGACAACATGGAGAAATGGGAATGTGCATACACTGTTGGTGGGAAAGGAAAATGGTGCAGCCCCTGTGTAAATAATCTCACAGTTCCTCAAAACGCTAAACATAAAGTTATAATGTGACACATAGTGTGTGTGTATATATATATATATATATATATATATATATATATATATACACACTATATATAACCCATATAATCTCCACTCAAGAGAGCTGAAAACAGGTGTTCAACAAAAATTGTGCACAAATGTTTGTAGAAACACTTTCACAACAGCCAAAGGTAGAAACAACCCAAACTTTTACCAACTGATGAATGGATAAACAAAATGTGGCATTTTCACATAATGGAATATTATTTAGCCATAAAAGAAATGAAATTCTTATACATACTACAAAATATATGAAACTTCAAAACATTATGCTCAGTGAAAGAAGCCATACACTCAAAAAACTATGTAAGGTTCCATTTATATAAAATGTCCAGAAAAGTCAAATCCACAGAGACAGAAAGTAGATTCATGGTTGCCAGGAGGTATGAGGAGAAGGGAACTGGGATTGACTACTAAAAGGTATGAGGTTTATTTTCAGTAATGAAAATGTCCTAAGAAATAGAAAATAGGAAGAGTTACCTTGGTCAAAAGTTACAAAAGGCCAGGAATAGAAATTCACTCATCACAAATTAGTTCCCTCTACTTACTGGTTTTGTGTTTACATAAAAGAAAAAAAAATAAAATTAAATATGTTAGAAATGTTGAAAGAATATCTAAATTGGTTTCCAATTGTGGGCCATTTTAAACAATCTTTACTAGCAGGCACTAGGTGTTTTTAGGAATTCATTCATTCAGTGAGTTTTCATTACCCATCTACTGAAAATACTATTAAAATACTATACATCAGATACTATGTCAAGTTCTGGCATAAAATTCCCACCTGACTTCAGGAAGTATACTCCTTAGTGAAGGAACTAGACATTAAATAACCAATCACTGGTGTTTCCAGTTATGTTACATGTATACTTGAAAAATGTATTGTATTATTGTGCTATAAAATCTGATCAATATTCATAGACCCAAAATATCTACCTTTGTATAATTATATTATTTGATAAAATTTTTTCTGCTTCTCCTTCTCCTTCTAGCCCTCCACCCTACTTGTGCTCTCTTGTGCATGCTCTCTCAAATAAATAGATAAATAAATAAAATCTTTTTAAAAAATGAAGTTCCTTATTTTTTTTAATCCAAGTAACTCTATACATCATTAGTGCTCTATGCAATACGTGCCCTCCTTAATACCCAACACTGGGCTAACCCATGCCCCCAATCTGCACCCCTCTGAAACCCTCAGTTTGTTTCCTGTAGTCCATAGTCTCTAATAGTTTGTCTCCCCCTTCATTTTTCCATCCTTCTCCTAATGTCCTCCATGCTATTCCTTATGTTTCACATATAAGTGACACTATATGATAATTATCTTTCTCTGTCTATTTCACTTAGTATAATTTCCTCCAGTTCCATTCATGTCAGTGCAAAAGGTGGGTATTCAACCTTGCTGATGGCTGAGTAATATTCTATTGTAAATATGGACCACATCTTCTCTATCCATTCATCTGTTGAAGGGCATCTCAGTTCCTTTCCACAGTTTGACTATTGTGGACACTGCTGTTATGAATACTGGGGTACATGTGCTAAGATACCTTAGAATAAACCTAACCAAAGAGGTAAAGGATCTATACTCCAGGAACTACAGAACACTCATGAAAGAATTCAAAGACGACAGAAAAAGATGGAAAAACATTCTGGGCTCATGGATTGGAAGAATAAATATTGCTAAAATGTCTATGCTGCCCAGAGCAATCTATACTTTTAATGCCATCCTGATCAAAATACCATCAGCATTCTTCAAAGAGCTGGAACAAACAATCCTAAAATGTTTATGGAACCAGAAAAGACCCTGAATTGTCAAGGAAACGCTGAAAAAGAAAAACAAAGCTGGGGGCATCACGTTGCCTGATTTCAAGCTATATTACAAAGCTGTGATCACCAAGACACCATGGTAATAGCACAAAAACAGACACACAGATCAATGGAACAGAGTAGAGAGCCCGGATATGGACCCTCCACTTTATGGTAAAATAATCTCATACAAAGCAGGAAAAAATATTCAATGGAAAAAAGACAGTCTCTTCAATAAATGGTTCTGGGAAAATTAGGTACATACAACAGAAGAATGAAACTCAACCACTCTCCTACACCATACACAAACATAAACTCAAAATGGATGAAAGACCTCAATGTGAGACAGGAATCCATTAAAATCCTAAAGGAGAACATAAACAGTAACCTCTTTAACATCAGTCATGACAACTTCTTTCAAGACACATCTCCAAAGGCAAGGGAAACAAAAGCGAAAATGAATTTTTGGGACTTCAAGATAAAAGGCTTCTTCATAGCAAAGGAAACAGTCAACAAAATAGCATTTCTTTCATGTATCTTTCCCTTTCTTTTACTTTAGCCAACTTATAGTGTGACATTCGAAGGGAGTTTCTTATAGCTTATACTTGGATCATGTTATTTTATCCATTCTGGCAATCTCTGCCTTTTAATTGGTATATTAATTAAGACCATTTATATAAATGATATGCTTGGGCTTAAGTATTTTTATTTTCAACTCTTGATTTCCCACTTGACCTGTCTCAGATGGAACACTGATAGGCATTGGTAAACAATAATACATTTGTCTTACTTTGTTTATAGTCTTGCTTTTGCTTTGCTTTGTGCTATTATTAACATGTCCTCTACAATAATCTCTCCTTTACTTGCCATTCTTAATTTTTTGAAATTTATTTTTATATTATTTTGGTATAAAACTTTATAACTTATTTTATCATCTATCTTTCTGTAATATGCTTAGTTACCTCACACACACACACAAAAATGGGCTTCAATTTTTGGGTTGCCAGTTCCATTATATTTTCTGACTCCTACCTATTGCTGATGAGAAAAGTCAACAAATCATTCCAGTTTTTACCTATCTCCCCCATTAAAAATGTTTAATCAGGGATTAACCCTTCCATGTTATTTTTTCATGTGTAATTTCATCTTTAGGTCTTAAGTTTGTAATACAATGTATTAAATTCTAAGCAACAGTATAGCTGAAGGGTCTCCTAATAGTTCTTAATTGCATGGAGAATCCTCTAGAAATCTCAGGAAGTGCTTATACATACAACATGCTATAAAAGCTTGCAGACGTAAAATCATTTTTTTTACCCTAATATACTTGAAAAATAGACTGGCTATACATTATTTTTTTCCATTTAAATTCAATTAGCCAACATATAGTACCTCATTAGTTTCAGATGTAGTATGTATCAGTTGTATATAACACCCAGTGCTCAATACATCACATGCCCTTCTTAATGTCCATCACCTGGTTATCCCATCTCCCACCAACCTCCCCTCCAGCAACCCTCAGTTTCCTTCCTAGAGTTAAGAGTCTCTCATGGTTTTTTTTTCCCTCTCTGATGACATATGTTAATTTTTAAAGATTTTTTAAAATTTATTTGACAGAGATCACAAGTAGGTAGAGAGGCAGGCAAAGAGAGGCAAGGAGGGGGGAAGCAGGCTCCCCACTGAGCAGAGAGCCCAATGTGAGCCTCAATCCCAGGACCCTGAGATCATGACCTGAGCTGAAGGCAGAGGTTTTAACCTACTGAGCCACCCAGGTGTCCAACATACATTAATTTTTTTAAAAGATTTTTTATTTATTTATTTGACAGACAGAGATCACAGGTAGGCAGAGAGGCAGGCAGAGAGAGAGGAGGAAGCAGGCTCCCAGCTGAGCAGAGAGAGCCCGATGCGGGGCTTGATCCCAGGAGCCTGGGATCATGACCTGAGCCAAAAGCAGAGGCTTTAACCCACTGAGCCACCCAGGTGCCCCCAACATACATTAATTTTTATATCACATTTTATTTCCTTGAATCTTTTGGAAATGTAGCTCCATTGTCACCTTTCTTTGTATACTACTATCAAGAAGTCAGATGCCAATCTGATTTGCTCTCCTATTTAGGTTGTTCAGGTATTTTGATGGAAGGCTCAGAAGATACTATATTTTAAATATGTAAAAATTTTATTAGGCTATGCCTTGGAACTAAACATACCAATTATCCCAAGTTCACTGCAAGCTATTTCATTATATAGATTCTAGCTTATTTGACACATTAATAAAAGTTTGAAATGTTAATTCTGTTATATTGTCTCATTTTCAAATTATAGAAATACTGAGCATCACTTGTCTGGTTCTATACAACTTTCTAAAAAAAATTATCTCCATATTTAATTAGGTTTCATTTTCTTGGTTCTTTTAATCCTTATATACTGTATCCTTTATTTAATTTTGGCCTTTCTGTTCTTCTTTGGGTATCTAGTAGCTGATTCCTTATTGATTGATTGATGCCCAGCAAAATTATCTTTAGAGCAAACTAATAATTCCAACCAGTGTCCTTTATACTCCATTTCTTCACAGTAAGACAAACCTTACACAAATTTTAATAGCTGCAGTTTCAGTGATTTCACAATGTTTCATACTGCAACATATAATAATATGACTTTGGAGTTAGACTGAATTAAGTATTTTACTCCCTGAATAACCCAGGAGCATAAGGGGACATCTGTATGATTCCAAAATTTCAAGCAAGTAAAAACTTGCCCAGCTCTATTCTATAAAGTCTCTTGTTTATTGTTTGTTTGTTTGGGGGGTTTTTTGGTTTTTTTTTCCCCTGTTTTTTTCGAAAAGGAGTTTGTGGGTTTTGTTTTGTTTGTTTTTGTTTTTTCATCATGATAAGTATACTTTTTAGTCATTCATCTCCCACTCACCTTTCCTCTGGTAACCATCAGTTCATTCTCTATAGTTTAGAGAGTCTATTTTTTGGTTTGTCTCTTTTTTTTTCCCTTTTGCTCATTTGTTTCCTAAATTCCATATATAAATGAGATCATATTATATTTGTGTTTCTCTAACTGACTTCACTTAGCATTATACTCTCTAGTTCTGTCCATGTTGTTGCAACTAGTGAGATTTCATTCTTTTTGATGGCCATATAATATTCCATTGTAATATATACCATATCATCTTTACCCATTCATTTATCGAATGAAACCTGGACTGCTTCGATAGTTTGGCTAATGTAAATTATAATTTAGTCCTGTTCAAATTTTTTCTCTGAGTTTCAGTTGGCCTTTACTCTTTATTGCTTAATTCTTAGTCATTTTCAATCAAAGATTTTGAATTTCTGTTTCAGATGTTCTTATATATCTTGTACTGCAGATTTAATGGCATTTCATTTATGATTCAATATTATCATATATTTTTCTCTGCTTAATGGCTGGAAGCAATATCAGCTTGTACCCAGGTTCCAAAAGAAATAGATTTTAACAGATAATTAAACTGACTTCAGGTTGCCTCATAAATAACTTTCATTAAATTTTCAAATTGGGGAATTGTGCCTAAAAAAACTCAAGAGTTTTACGCTCAGAAGGAATATTTATCTTTAAAGCTAGAAGATATATCATGTTTAATTTTTAACCATAAAAGGAGGAGAAATTATGGAAGATATTTCATTCTGCACAATCATAGATTATAAACAAGAAACACAATATGAAATACATAGGGAATCAAATTCCATCTCATTATAAGCAAAAAATAATTCATCAAGTAAACTTTTTCAAAAGGCATTGTTTTGCTTCATGGGGTAATAAACTGTCAGGGCCACCAGTCTAGAAGCAGAGGCTTAATGCTTGAGCATGGAGTGGTGTTCAGGAATGCATTGTATCCATGGTTGAGCGATACTGCATAGGAGTTCCTTCTTTTTAATTTAACTTTTCTAAATCCCATTACCATTCTACTCTCTTTAATGAACATAATTTCTTAATTCATATCTTTTTACTGTCACTATATATTTAAAGGGTTTAGTTAAAAGCAAACTTGTGAGGAAAAAAGAAATAACTTTGCCCCCTTAGCAACCAGATGCTAATATGATTTCAAACACTAATAACTTTAACTATTTCTTTATCCACTGTATTATTTTCTGCATATATAAATGAGATAATATTTAATCTATGACAAAATTGTATTCATATAATTGAGTATATCTATTAACATAAATAAAGGAAAAAATAACAGCATCTTGAATTCACATAAGAAAAGCCTGATTTGCTTGCCAAAAGTAACTTACAAGAACCAATCATTCTCTTTATATGAGAATATTTTTCAACTCAGTGACAGAGAAAAGTATCAGTTACACCAGTAGCTCTGCAAATACACCTTGAAATTCACAAAACTTTCCAAGATTCTATAGACTAGTCAATATGTAAGCCACACACAAAGTGTACTTTCAGAATTTTAAAATCTTAAAAAATACAAAATACATACATACATACATAAATACATGTATAATGACATTATTAGCCATTAACATGGAATAAATTATCCAAGATTTTTAAGCTGCTTAAATAAAGAAAATAAATTATCTGAAGACAGTATATAACCTTTTAATACTTGTGCATATAGTATTGCATACAGAAGGCACCACTTGTTTTCTCCTGAGCTTTTTGAAAATTATCTTCAAACTCCATCTCTTCATTGCCATCTTCATGTCCTTCTTCCTCAATGTATAGATAAAAGTATTCAGAATGGGTGTAATCTTAAGGTCCAAAATGAAAAGAATCTTATCCACTGACATGGTGGGAAATGGCCACAAACAAACAAAGATGCACGGTCCATAAAACAAAAGGAGCACAGTGATATGAGCGGAAAGAGTAGAAAAGGCCTTAGACAAACCACCTGAGGGACACTTCCATACAGTGATCAGGATGAAGATATAGGAGATAAACAATGAAAAAATGCCCATGGAAACAAACTCACTGATGGCAGTAACTATGAATTCCATTCTGTAGGTATCTGTGCATGCCAGTTTGATAAACCAAGGAAGGTCACAGTAAAAGCTATCTATCTCACTGGGACCACAAAAAGACAAATGGCCAAGAAAAGCTAACTAGGCCATTAAATGAATGAGGCCAATAGCCCAAGCACCAGACAGAAGTAAAATGCACATCTGCGGGCTCATGATATGTAAGCCTCTCCACTACCTATGGCCACACATATCAGTCCGGGGCCATGGTGATGAACAGCACCATTTCTGATCCACCCAGGACGGAGAGCACAAGTATTTGGATGACACGTCCCTGAAAGGATATGGTTTTGTGCCCAGAGAACAGGTCATGAATCATCTTAGGAACTGTTAAGGTAGAAAAACACAAATCAATAAATGAGAGACTGGCTAAAAGGAAGTACATGGGGGAATATAAAGGAGGGTCAAAGGTCACTGTAAACACAACAAGGTTTCCCAGAATGATTTTTACATAAAACACAGGAGAGAAAGCAAGGGGAAAATGCTGCACTGGTCTACTCATATAGAGAACCAGGAATACAAATTAAGACCCTTCAGAGTAATTTGCACCATATACTGGCTTTGTCTAATGATACCTAAAAGATAAGAATCAAAATAATAAAGAATTGATAAAAAATTATTAAAAACACACTTTAGGTTTTTATTAAATCTGATTTTAGGAAGAAATCATCAGTAACAGCCATAAGGTCTTTTTAAAAAAATAATGTGTTAACTTATTCAGTCTGCTGATGTACTTAATGAGCTTAACTAATATTCCTCATAAGCACCTACCATTTGCCTAATACTATATCAAGTTCTGAGATAAAACACTGATCTTGACTTCAGGAGGTTTACAGGCTAATGGTGGAACTAGACAATAACAGCTTTAAATACAAACAAAACTCATAACTGATTTAAAGAAATGAACTAGGGAGAATGTATTTCTTAAGCAGAACCAAAAAACTGCAAGTGTCACTTCCTTAGTCAAGATCCTCTGGGCCCTCCTAATAGAGGAGGGGGAAATACCAGAAAACCCAGTGGTGGGGTATACATTTCTTTCTATGAAAGTCTCCCTAAGCTCTTCTTCAAACTGCATCTGAGATCAAAGAGGAAGAGAGAGAAATGAAAAAAATTATCTCCCCATGTATAGGAATGGAATTTTACTTCAAATGGAAATCCTTAAATTTGGGGGCTCCCCTTTGAGAATTTAGCATTTAGAAATTACATTAAACGTTTCTTTACACAAAATAATTTGATTTAAAAACTATTAAATATTGATGTTAAAGAAAAACATTGATATCTCACAGAGAAATAAAAGAGGAAGCTGCTGATCCCTTAATGACTGTAGGTAAAGAAGAAATGTTTTAGAGGCCTTCAACTTCAAAGCAACTTCTCAGTAACCTACTCTTCTGTCCATAAACAACATATTTTATGAGGTCACAGTTTTTGATTTACTATATCCTCATGATGTATTTCTGAGAATGCATCCTGGTCCATTAAGAGAGACTTCTCACGTAAGCAAATCCTTCTAACCAAGCCTTAATAACAACTACACCTGCAGATAGATAATGTCAACAATAATCCAGTGGTTCTCAGTCATGTTTATGAATAAGGATTACCTGAAGCAGCTTAGTGTAAAAAGCACATTTATGGGATTCATTCCCAGAATTCTAATTCAGAAAAGCAATGATGGATCCACGTTCTTTGCATTCTGAAAAGCATCCCAAGTGATTTTGAGGTAGGCAGTCCTCAAATCACACTTTGAAAAACACTTTATTCTGTATTTTAGTTACCTTATTTCAAAACAGGAAAATGAGTTTCATAAACACTTTCTCAAAATTCAAGGAAGTTCCTCCATTTAAATCTATGGCTGCCTGTGCACTGACAATGACAAATTACCTATACAAAAGCTCATAGTTCCCAGAAAACTGGTGACATTACTCACTCAAGTTTCATTAACATATCATGGAGGCATGTTTAGCCACTCCAGACAACAAAACTCCTAAAGTGCCAGCACAAGAGTCCACATCCATCCTCAAGGATCTGGCCAGAGCAAGACAGAGACCTGAGCAGAGACTGGGAATGAGACAAGAGCCATGGGTACTTCTAAAAAGTCAGAAACACTTATGGGATCTAGCATCTATTTCAGCATTTACGACAGGACTGGTTGGTTCTGTGCTAAACATGCTGTGTGTGTGTGTGTGTGTGTGTGTGTGTGTGTGTAATAATAGGACAAATACAGCATCCTCAGAAATCAGAGAAAAACTGAATAAAGGGAAGCCTTACCTAACCATGAGGACTGGATTAAGTTCCCTCTCCTATGCTCTCAGAGATTATTTTTATATTGATCATAACAATCATCTGATAGCATATTTTGTGACCGTTTCCTTGCTTTTATTCCACTACAGAATGTCTGTTCTTAAATTCTCTATGTCCACTACAAGCTCTGTTCATGTAATGTGAAATAAAGCTGGTGCTTGACATTAATTGAATAAAATGTATAAACAGAATTAGGCATATTTTGATAAAAAGTGGCTACGTCTAAAGTCTATGAAATAAAAAAAATCAGTATTACACCAATAAGAAAAAAGGAAAGAAATCCTAAAGCAGATATATGTCCTTTTAACTTCTCCTATTCTTTATTATTTTTTTAATTCCATGTTAACCCACTACGAAGCACTGCAGAATCTGAAATGGCTATGACGGGATTCTTCTCCCTAAAGAATGCAGTCTCAATTGAAATGGAAGACACTAAAAACTAGCCCATTCTCTGAGTCTTGTTCTCAGGAACTCTCTGGAAGCCCTCCATTTTGGCATTTTAATTAGGATGACCTGTAAAACAGCACTCATCACCCCCTCCCTGAAACAACCACAACTTCTTTTCCCAGTCAGTTTTGGGACCAGACTGACCACAACTGCTGACTGACCCACACAACTCTGAAATCACTGCCCCATCCCTGACAGATGGTTGCCCAAGGTCGGGACAAAGTTCTGGAATCCAAAGTTCTCATTCCCTATTTGCATATGCTGTGACATCACCACAATACAGGCCCCAGCTACAGGGCCCGAGGAAGGAGAGCTATACCAGAAGCCTATCCTGAGAACACTCAAGATGGGCCATTATGTGGGGCCCATCAAGAAGGAGCCTTGCAGGAACATCACACAAAGAGGGGCACTGCAGGAGGACAACACCTGGGGCATGATCTTCCACAAGGCGACCCGGCCAGAACGAAGACGCGATCTGGATCTTCAACACGACCTGGCGCCGCCTCCACCCCAGCGTGCTCACGGCTCACCTACCTGATGGAGATCCAGTGTCCCCGACAAGTGGCCGGTGACATCTATGGAGTCCGCAACGGGAAGCAGGCCATGCCTAGCAGGAGTCTCCGCTGGCAAGCACACCCACGTTTGTCAGGAAGGCCTCTCTGCCCTTCAAGGAGCTAGTAAGGCACACCTGAGGTCTCACACAGGCAGCCCAGGCCTGGCCCCAGTGTGTGCTCCCCCAGTGGCCGACCCTGCCCCGAGGCCCTCTGACCAACACCAGTCACCTCAGCCCCGGTAGAGCAGGAGACACACAAGCATGAAGGCCCAAAGGCAGGCACGCCAGCACCGCACCACCTCCCGAACGCTTTATTGGCGGCCCTCCCGGCAGCCCCCCGGCCCCCTGGTCCGGGCCCAGATTCCTCGCTGCGCCCGCACCTGGCAAACCGCAGGCTCCACCACAGCCTGGAGCCCTTGCGTGTTCTTGCGGTGCAGACTGGGTGATGATCTGGCAGACAGGTTTCTAGGACCCTCTGGCTGCCTTAGCGCAACATTGACACTTGATGCTGTTTCTTCTGATGTTTATTTCAAGATTTCAGAGGCAACAGAAATGCCCTCCCAGCTGGGCCTTATTTGGCAGGAGGGAGGGGTCGGGGTTGGGATAAGCAACACTTCTTTCCCCTTTGTTCAGAGGGAAACTCAAATGTCCCCTCAAAGTTTTAAAATAAAGGCATTAAGAGGGAAACATGAAATAGATTCCCATAGACATGATGTTCATTTATAACGGGATTTAACCTCTAAAGATACAATATGTTTTCTTCCTTTTTTATTTCAATGTATTTTAGCATGTTTATAAATAAAACTTTTCACTTTCAGATTTTAACCCTGCTTTTGCTCTCTTCAACAATATAAGAATAAGGTATCATTGTCCTAAAAGCCATGTTGATATCCACTCTTTTTTTTTTTTTTTAATTTTATTCATTTAGTTGAGAGAGAGAGAGAGCATGAGAGGGGAGAAGGTCAGAGGGAGAAGCAGACTCCCCACAGAGCTGGGAGCCCAATGTGGGACTTGATCCTCAGATTCCGGGATCATGCCCTGAGCCGAAGGCAGTGGCTTAACCAACTGAGCCACCCAGGCACCCTCCACACTTAGTTTTAATTGACATACAGCATTCTATTTAAGTATGTATTAGATTGATTCAATATTTTTATACTTTATGAAATGATCCCCTCAAGAAGTCTAGTTACTGTCAGCTTACAAAGTCATTACAAGTCATTCTTGACTATATTCCCTGTGCTGAAGGGGGGCGCCTGGGTGGCTCAGTGGGTTAAGCCGCTGCCTTTGGCTCAGGTCATGATCTCAGGGTCCTGGGATCGAGCCCCGCATCGGGCTCTCTGCTCAGCAGGGAGCCTGCTTCCTCCTCTCTCTCTGCCTGCCTCTCTGCCTACTTGTGATCTCTCTCTGTCAAATAAATAAATAAAATCTTTAAAAAAAAAATTCCCTATGCTGTGCATCACATCACTGAGACTTATTTATTTTATAATTGAAGTTTGTGTCTCTTAATACCCTTCACCTACTTTGCCCATCTCCACCCTCCTCACATCTGACAACCACCAGTTTGTTCTCTGTATCTGTAAGACTTTTTCTCTTCAGTTTCTTGTTTTTTTTTTAGACTCCACATATAAAATCATATGGTATTTGTCTTTCTCTGACTTATTTCACTTACCATAATACCCTCTAGGTCCAGTCATTTTGTTTAAAGAGTAACATCTCGGGGCGCCTGGGTGGCTCAGTGGGTTAAAGCCTCTGCCTTCGGCTCAGGTCATGATCCCAGGATCCTGAGATCGAGCCCCGCATCGGGCTCTCTGCCCCGCAGGGAGCCTGCTTCCTCCTCTCTCTCTCTCTGCCTGCCTCTCTGCCTGCTTGTGATCTCTGTCAAATAAATAAATAAAATCTTTAAAAAAAAATAAAGAGTAACATCTCATTCTTTTTTAATGTTTGAATAATATCTATATATCTTTATATCTCTCTCTATATATATTTAGGAAAGTTGGAAAGAACTAAAATACATGGGGGCTAAAGAGCACCCTACTAAAGAATGAATGAGTCAACCAGGAAATTAGAGAAGAATTTAAAAAAATTCATGGAAACAAATAAAAATTAAACCACAACTGTGCAAAATCTTTGGGATACAGCAAAAGTGTATATACACATACACACACACACACACACACACACACACACACCACTTCTTTATCCATTCATCTCCCCTTGGACACAGATTACTTCCATATACTGGCTATTGTAAATAATGCAGTAGTGAAAATAAAGTGGAGCTTTTAAACTCTTTAATTGTTCACATACAGGGGTGTAATTGGTCATAAAATTCAACAACTCCAAAGTCTATAAAATCAAAACTCAGTATTATTGCAGTAGCAAGCAAGAGAACTCCTGAGAAATTTATCCCAAGGCAGTTTTCAATCTGTATTCTTCTAGTGTTCATGAAAATGTATGAGATTACAGTCATAAGAGAAAACAGAAGTACCTAGGAGCATGCTTCTCCTTATTGAAAAACTGTCCAAAATTATTGGAAGTTTCATTTGGTTGCTCAAGTAACCCAATCATTGCCCAATTCTCTCCTTTTGTTTGGTGTTTCAGAATCAACATACAAGAAAACTGAATTCTTTGACCATTAGTTTAGTTAATACAAAAGTTAACTCTTGCTTATAATAGTCTTTTTAGGATCCAAGGACATTTAAAAACTCAGCATAACTCTGTTCTACTCAAACACACTTCCTAATAGATGATTTGCCAAGGGACAGAATCAGCACTGTAAGATATAATTTGATGTAGTGTTTATTTAAAGTCTATGCCCTAAATTTTATTATTTTCCTACTCCAATGCATTTTAAATCATTACACAGTAATCTCAATTTACACTATGAAACATTGAACCATAAAATAGCAATTTTCCGCATGTGAAAATTAACTTCTGTAATTGAATTTCACTCACATACATTCATTTATTTTCAATAAAAAGTTTAAGTATAGTACACATTTCCAGGAAAATGTATACTTTTAAATAAATAGGATTTTGAAACAGTGTCATTTTCCTTCTCTCCGACTTTCAAAACCAGGAGAAAGACTGATAGAGCATTTTATTCTCACACTTGCTTGCTTCTGCTGAATGTCTCATAGCTTGAATGGTTACAAACTGACAGTCTTGCTGTATTGAACTATGATTAGGAAATTAAAATTCATTTTCTATAAATACTGTAGACAAAATAAGCTAGGGAGAGAAATCTGGTTTAACAAAGATAGAAAATTGCTAAGTCCATTCCAAAGTCAATGTGTGGGTTGAATGTGTATGTAGATTATATCTGTTTACATAAAGTTATATTACATAGAAATTACTATACAATTCTACTAATATTAAATTATAATGCAGTTATATTATACTTACAAATTACATTTGTAATATAAAATATGATAAAATTAGTATACTGTGATATAAGTCTTATAAGGTAGTGATACTATAAAGTTATATGATAAAATTTTATTTGAAGTATAAAATTATATTGAGTAAAACTATATACATGATTTTTGTTGTAATCCACTATTTCTCAGTAATATAACACAATACAAATTATATCAATAAAACATCAGAATGAAATCTTTATGCAGAATCCTTTTAAAGAAAAGATATCCCCTGAATGAGTAAGAACATGTAGGTCTCAGGAAAGGTGGAATTCAGTGATGTCATGTGTTGGTTACCCAGTTTCTTCATAGTGGTTTTCATCTCTTTATTCCTCATTGTATAGATAAGGGGGTTCAAAAGTGGAGTAAAAACGGTTTAAAACACAGACAGGAGTTGTCCACAGAGACCTGACTGAAAGGCCACATGTAAATGAAAATGCAGAGCCCAAAGAAGAGTGTGACTACCATGACTGTGTAAAGCAAGTAGAGAGTGCTTTGTATAGCCCAACAGCAGCACGCTGTCAGACAGTGATGAGGATAAAAGTGTAAGAGACCAAGAGAAACACAAAACAGTTCATGGACAGCAACCCACTGTCTGATATCATACGTATCCCTAAGGTGTCTATGCAGGCAAGCTTGATCATGAGAGGAAGGTATGAAGAAGCTGTCCAACTCACTGGGGCCACAGTAAGGTAAATTCACAGTAAAGGCTACTTGACTGATGGACTGCACAAATCCAATGACCCATGAAACCAACACCAGCCCCATGCAAATCTGCCAACTCATCATGGTCATGTAACACAAAGGTTTGCATATAGCCACATATCTGTCATAGGCCATGGAAACCAGAAGTACCAGCTCAGTCCCACCAATAAAGTGAAAGAAGATTTGAGCCATACATCCTCCAAAGAAGATGAGCTTTCGATCACTAAGAAAGTCCCTGATCATCTTGGGGGTGGCAAATGAGGTTAGCCATATATCTAAGAAAGACAGATTTCCCAGCAGGAAGTACATAGGAGAGGAGTGCAAGTGGGAGTCAGAAATTACAGTGACCACAATGATGAGGTTACCCACCACAGTGGCCACATAGATCCCAGGGAAAAATATAAAGAAGAAATGCTGGAGGTCTTGTGAAGTGCAGAGTCCATACAACACAAATTCTGACACAAGGCATAATTCTGTAGCTCCATTATCTTAAAGTTTCAGATTATGTCCTGAATCTATATAAAGAAAGGAGGTGGATAGGAAAGGGCCTGCCAACTACCTGGCACATGAAAGTGATCACCTAATTTTTTTTTTTCAGTTCTATATTTTATTTTTGGTTTCTTTTACATTTTCTGTGCTTTTTAATAATTTTTTTATTTTTTCAGCATAACAATATTCATTATTTTTGCACCACACCCAGTGCTCCATGCAATCCGTGCCCTCTACAATACCCACCACCTGGTGCCCCCAACCTCCCAGCCCCCACCCCTTCAAAATTCTCAGATCGATTTTCAGAGTCCATAGTCTCTCATGGTTCACCTCCTCTTCCAATTTCCCTCAACTCCCTTCTGCTCTCCATCTCCCCTTGTCCTCCATGCTATTTGTTATGCTCCACAAATAAGTGAAACCATATGATAATTGACACTCTCTGCTTGACTTATTTCACTCAGCATAATCTCTTCCAGTCCCGTCCATGTTGCTACAAAACTTGGGTATTCATCCTTTCTTTTTTTTTTTTTTTTACAGCTTTATAAACATATATTTTTATCCCCAGGGGTACAGGTCTGCGAATCGCCAGGTTTACACACTTCACAACACTCACCATAGCACATACCCTCCCCAATATCCATAACCCCACCCCCTCTCCCAACCCCCTCCCCCCATCAACCCTCAGTTTGTTTTGTGAGATTAAGAATCACTTATGGTTTGTCTCCCTCTCAATCCCATCTTGTTTCATTTACTCTTCTCCTACCCCCTCAACCCCCCATGTTGCATCTCCTCTCCCTCATATCAGGGAGATCATATGATAGTTGTCTTTCTCCGATTGACTTATTTCGCTAAGCATGATACCCTCTAGTTCCATCCACGTCGTCGCAAATGGCAAGATTTCGTTTCTTTTGATGGCTGCATAGTTTTCCATTGTGTATATATGCCACATCTTCTTTATCCATTCGTCTGTAGATGGACATCTAGGTTCTTTCCATAGTTTGGCTATTGTAGACATTGCTGCTATAAACATTCGGGTGCACGTGCCCCTTCGGATCACTACGTTTGTATCTTTAGGGTAAATACCCAGCAGTGCAATTGCAGGGTCATAGGGTAGTTCTATTTTCAACATTTTGAGGAACCTCCATGCTGTTTTCCAGAGTGGTTGCACCAGCTTGCATTCCCACCAACAGTGTAGGAGGGTTCCCCTTTCTCCGAATCCTCGCCAGCATCTGTCATTTCCTGACTTGTTAATTTTAGCCATTCTGACTGGTGTGAGGTGATATCTCATGGTGGTTTTGATTTGTATTTCCCTGATGCCGAGTGATATGGAGCACTTTTTCATGTGTCTGTTGGCCATCTGGATGTCTTCTTTGCAGAAATGTCTCTTCATGTCCTCTGCCCATTTCTTGATTGGATTATTTGTTCTTTGGGTGTTGAGTTTGCTAAGTTCTTTATAGATTTTGGACACTAGCCCTTTATCTGATATGTCATTTGCAAATATCTTCTCCCATTCTGTCAGTTGTCTTTTGGTTTTGTTCACTGTTTCCTTTGCTGTGCAAAAGCTTTTGATCTTGATAAAATCCCAAAAGTTCATTTTTGCCCTTGCTTCCCTTGCCTTTGGTGATGTTCCTAGGAAGATGTTGCTGCGGCTGACGTCAAAGAGGTTGCTGCCTGTGTTCTCCTCGAGGATTTTGATGGATTCCTTTCTCACATTGAGATCCTTCATCCATTTTGAGTCTATTTTCGTGTGTGGTGTAAGGAAATGATCCAATTTCATTTTTCTGCATGTGGCTGTCCAATTTTCCCAACACCATTTATTGAAGAGGCTGTCTTTGTTCCATTGGACATTCTTTCCTGCTTTGTCGAAGATGAGTTGACCATAGAGTTGAGGGTCCATTTCTGGGCTCTCTATTCTGTTCCATTGATCTATGTGTCTGTTTTTGTGCCAGTACCATGCTGTCTTGATGATGACAGCTTTGTAATAGAGCTTGAAGTCCGGAATTGTGATGCCACCAACTTTGGCTTTCTTTTTCAATATTCCTTTGGCTATTCGAGGTCTTTTCTGGTTCCATATAAATTTTAGGATTCTTTGTTCCATTTCTTTGAAAAAAATGGATGGTACTTTGATAGGAATTGCATTAAATGTGTAGATTGCTTTAGGTAGCATAGACATTTTCACAATATTTATTCTTCCAATCCAGGAGCATGGAACATTTTTCCATTTCTTTGTGTCTTCCTCCATTTCTTTCATGAGTACTTTATAGTTTTCTGTGTATAGATTCTTAGTCTCTTTGGTTAGGTTTATTCCCAGGTATCTTATAGTTTTGGGTGCAATTGTAAATGGGATGGACTCCTTAATTTCTCTTTCTTCTGTCTTGTTGTTGGTGTAGAGAAATGCAACTGATTTCTGTGCATTGATTTTATATCCTGACACTTGACTGAATTCCTGTACAAGTTCTAGCAGTTTTGGAGTGGAGTCTTTTGGGTTTTCCACATACAGTATCATATCATCTGCAAAGAGTGATAGTTTGACTTCTTCTTTGCCGATTTGGATGCCTTTAATTTCCTTTTGTTGTCTGATTGCTGAGGCTAGGACTTCTAGTACTATGTTGAATAGCAGTGGTGATAACGGACATCCCTGCCATGTTCCTGACCTTAGCGGAAAAGCTTTCAGTTTTTCTCCATTGAGAATGATATTTGCGGTGGGTTTTTCATAGATGGCTTTGATAATATTGAGGTATGTGCCGTCTATCCCTACACTTTGAAGAGTTTTGATCAGGAAGGGATGCTGTACTTTGTCAAATGCTTTTTCAGCATCTATGGAGAGTATCATATGGTTCTTGTTCTTTCTTTTATTAATGTGTTGTATCACATTGATTGATTTGCAGATGTTGAACCAACCTTGCAGCCCTGGAATAAATCCCACTTGGTCGTGGTGAATCATCCTTTTAATGTACTGATGAATCCTATTAGCTAGTATTTTGGTGAGAATTTTCGCATCTGTGTTCATCAAGGATATTGGTCTGTAGTTCTCTTTATTGATGGGATCCTTGTCTGGTTTTGGGATCAAGGTGATGCTGGCCTCATAAAATGAGTTTGGAAGTTTTCCTTCTATTTCTATTTTTTGGAACAGTTTCAGGAGAATAGGAATTAGTTCTTCTTTAAATGTTTGGTAGAATTCCCCCGGGAAGCCGTCTGGCCCTGGGCTTTTGTTTGTTTGGAGATTTTTGATGACTGTTTCAATCTCCTTACTGGTTATGGGTCTGTTCAGGCTTTCTATTTCTTCCTGGTTCAGTTGTGGTAGTTTATATGTCTCTAGGAATGCATCCATTTCTTCCAGATTGTCAAATTTCTTGGCGTAGAGTTGCTCATAGTATGTTCTTATAATTGTCTATTTCTTTGGTGTTCGTTGTGATCTCTCCTCTTTCATTCATGATTTTATTTATTTGGGTCCTTTCTCTTTTCTTTTTGATAAGTCTGGCCAGGGGTTTATCAATCTTATTAATTCTTTCAATGAACCAGCTCCTAGTTTCGTTGATTTGTTCTATTGTTTTTTTGGTTTCTATTTCATTGATTTCTGCTCTGATCTTTATGATTTCTCTTCTCCTGCTGGGTTTAGGGTTTCTTTCTTGTTCTTTCTCCAGCTCCTTTAGGTGTAGGGTTAGGTTGTGTACCTGAGACCTTTCTTGTTTCTTGAGAAAGGCTTGTACCGCTATATATTTTCCTCTCAGGACTGCCTTTGTTGTGTCCCACAGATTCTGAACCGTTGTGTTTTCATTATCATTTGTTTCCATAAATTTTTTAAATTCTTCTTTAATTTCCTGGTTGACCCATTCATTCTTTAGAAGGATGCTCTTTAGTCTCCATGTATTTGGGTTCTTTCCAAATTTCCTCTTGTGATTGAGTTCTAGCTTTAGAGCATTGTGGTCTGAAAATATGCAGGGAATGATCCCAATCTTTTGATACCGGTTGAGACTTGATTTAGGACCAAGAATGTGATCTATTCTGGAGAATGTTCCATGTGCACTAGAGAAGAATGTGTATTCTGTTGCTTTGGGATGAAATGTTCTGAATATATCTGTGATGTCCATCTGGTCCAGTGTGTCATTTAAGGCCTTGATTTTCTTGTTGATCTTTTGCTTGGATGATCTGTCCATTTCAGTGAGGGGAGTGTTAAAATCCCCTACTATTATTGTATTCTTGTCGATGTGTTTCTTTGATTTTGTTATTAATTGGTTTATATAGTTGGCTGCTCCCACGTTAGGGGCATAGATATTTAAAATTGTTAGATCTTCTTGTTGGACAGTTCCTTTGAGTATGATAAAGTGTCCTTCCTCATCTCTTATTATAGTCTTTGGCTTAAAATCTAATTGATCTGATATAAGGATTGCCACCCCTGCTTTCTTCTGATGTCCATTAGCATGGTAAATTCTTTTCCACCCCCTCACTTTAAACCTGGAGGTGTCTTCGGGTTTAAGATGAGTTTCTTGTAGGCAACATATAGATGGTTTTTGTTTTTTTATCCATTCTGATACCCTGTGTCTTTTGATTGGGGCATTTAGCCCATTAACATTCAGGGTAAGTATTGAGAGATATGAATTTAGTGCCATTGTATTGCCTGTAAGGTGACTGTTATTGTATATTGTCTCTGTTTCTTTCTGATCTACTACTTTGAGGGTCTCTCTTTGCTTAGAGGACCCCTTTCAATATTTCCTGTAGAGCTGGTTTGGTATTTGCAAATTCTTTCAGTTTTTGTTTGTCCTGGAAGCTTTTAATCTCTCCTTCTATTTTCAATGATAGCCTAGCTGGATATAGTATTCTTGGCTGCATGTTTTTCTCATTTAGTACTCTGAATATATCATGCCAGCTTTTTCTGGCCTGCCAGGTCTCTGTGGATAAGTCTGCTGCCAATCTAATATTTTTACCATTGTACGTTACAGACTTCTTTTCCCGGGCTGCCTTCAGGATCTTTTCTTTGTCACTAAGACTTGTAAATTTTACTATTAGGTGACGGGGTGTGGACCTATTCTTATTGATTTTGAGGGGGGTTCTCTGAACCTCCTGAATTTTGATGCTTGTTCCCTTTGCCATATTGGGGAAATTCTCTCCAATAATTCTCTCCAAAATACCTTCTGCTCCCCTCTCTGTTTCCTCTTCTTCTGGAATCCCAATTATTCTAATGTTGTTTCGTCTTATGGTGTCACTTATCTCTCGAATTCTCCCCTGGTGGTCCAGGAGCTGTTTGTCCCTCTTTTGCTCAGCTTCTTTATTCTCTGTCATTTGGTCTTCTATATCGCTAATTCTTTCTTCTGCCTCATTTATCCTAGCAGTGAGAGCCTCCATTTTTTATAGCACCTCATTAATAGCTTTTTTTGATTTCAACTTGGTTAGATTTTAGTTCTTTTATTTCTCCAGAAAGGGCTTTTATATCTCCCGAGAGGGTTGCTTTAATATCTTCCATGCCTTTTTCAAGCCCGGCTAGAACCTTGAGAATTGTCATTCTGAACTCTATATCTGACATATTACCAATGTCTGTATTGATTAAGTCCCTAGCCTTTGGTACTGCCTCTTGTTCTTTTTTTTTGTTGTGAATTTTTTCGCCTTGTCATTTTGTCCAGATAAGAGTATATGAAGGAGCAAGTAAAATACTAAAAGGGTGGCAACAACCCCAGGAAAATATGCTTTAGCCAAATCAGAAGAGATCCCGAATTGTGAGGTGGGAGAAAGGGGATAAAAAGGGGTTCAGAAAGAAAGAAAAAAAAAAGAAAAAAGAAACTATTAAAAAAAGAAAGCCGATAAAGAAAAAATATAAAAAGAGGAAAAAAATATATATATTAGATAAACTATTTAAAAAACGTTAAAAAAAGAAAACTGTAAAAGTTAAAAAAAATTTAGCAGAAGAAGAGAAAAAGAAAAAAAAATTGAAAAAGAAAAAAAAATTAAATTAACTGCAAGGCTAAAAAATCATGGGGAGAAAGCCATTAGTTCCGTGCTTTGCTTTCTTCTCCTCTGGAATTCCGCCGCTCTCCTTGGTAGGTGAACTTGGTCCTGGCTGGGTTTCCCGTTGATCTTCTGGGGGAGGGGCCTGTTGTAGTGATTCTCAAGCGTCTTTGCCCCAGGCGGAGTTGCACCGCCCTTACCCGGGGCCGCGCTGAGTAATCTGCTCGGGTTTGCTGGGTTTGCTTTCGGGAGCTTTTGTTCCCTGAGCGCTTTCCGTAGAGATCCGGAGGACGGGAATAAAGATGGCGGCCTCCCGGTCTCCGGCCCGGAGGAGCCAAGAGCCCAGGGCCCCACTCCTCAGTGCGCCCTCAGAGAACAGCGCCCAATGACTCTTGTCACCCTGCCTCCGGCCGCGCTCCGAGCTGACCGAGCCTGCGACCGGTTCAAGGCAACCCCGAGCTGAGAGTCACTCCTCGGCTCTGTCTCTGTAGCCAGCTTCCCTGTTCTAATACCGGTAAGCTCTACGACACTCAGACACCCCCGATCCTTCTGCGACCCTGCGGGAGCTGAGGCCGCGCTGACCCCGCCTGGGCTTCACCCCAGTTAAGCCTCTGGTGCGATGTCCCTCAGCGGAACAGACTTTTAAAAGTCCTGATTTTGCTCCGTTGCTCCGCCGCTCGCCGGGAGCCGGCCCCTCCCCCAGCGGTCTATCTTCCCGTCGCTTTGGATTCACTTTTCCGCCAGTCCTACCTTGCAGAAAGTAGTTGATTTTCTGTTTCTGGAATTGCTGTTCTTCTTCTCTTCAATCTCCCGTTGGATTTGTAGGTGTTTGCAATCTTTAGATAAGCTATTTAGCTGATCTCCCGCTACCCGAAGTAGTCTCAGCCTGCTACTTCTCCGCCATCTTGACTCCTCCATCAAGTGATCACCTAATTTTATCTGAATGTAATTTTAATTTGAAAAACAAAATATAGGGGCGCCTGGGTGGCTCAGTGGGTTAAGCCGCTGCCTTCGGCTCAGGTCATGATCCCAGGTCCTGGGTTCAAGCCCCACATCGGGCTTTCTGCTCAGCAGGGAGCCTGCTTCCTCCTCTCTCTCTGCCTGCCTCTCTGCCTACTTGTGATTTCTCTCTGTCAAATAAATAAATAAAATCTTTAAAAAAAAAAAAGACAAAATATAAAATACAATATAGAAATGATTAAATCCAAGTCCAACAATAGAGTTTGCTTGTCTCCCATGTAAAGGCTGCTTAAAATCTTCCTGTTTTTATTTTTTAAAGCTATTTATTAGGATAAAATGTACCTCCCTACCAAAATCCACCCATTTTAAGTGTGAAACATAATGATTTTTAAACAAATTTATGGAGTTATGCAGCCTTCTCCACAATGCTTGCTTTGAAACCTAGACAATCCAGGGACTTCAGGGACTCCTGAAGTCTACTTCAGGTAGTAGTAGTAGTGAAACTACCTTATCTTCTGTATTCGTTTGTTATTCACATGCTCACTCATTCAGACCATGTCTATGTAACACTGACATTTCCCATTCTCAATTTAGTTAATAAAGCAATCAGTATAAAAGAAAATAAATCAATTAATCTAAGGTTTATACAATGCCCTTGATCCCACATTTTATTACAGCTCTTGTCATCTCTATTGATCAGTTGGGTTTGGGATTAAAAGGCCAATGATCCAACTCATTTGTAGACCTCCTGTGTATAAGCTACTTATGACAAGATTTTAGAATGGCTTCAATGAAAGAAATATTTTCAAGATCTTTCAACAAGGACCACAGCATAAAACTATGCAATAATTAGGGAGAGGCGTAGCTTTCACAGTATACATGAGTATTGATAAGTTCAGCATTTGAGTAAGAATGTAGTTCTGAATTTCCAAAAGAACTGGGTTGGGATGGATAGGTCTCATTATCAGTTTATCATGAGTAATGAGGTGGTACTTAAGTCCTCTCACTAAGAGGAAGATATTGTATAAACGTTTTGATAAAGACACTAACAGAATTCTTCATGAGTGATTTCACAAATGATGCAGAACTGTCCTTTGTATGAACTTTTATTATATTGGCCCTTTATAAAATTGAAGACTATAACATGAAATAATAGTTTGGTAAGGCCTATTATGTGCAGCTAAAGTTACATGATCCAGATCTGAAATATTCTAATGATGTAAACATGGCACTATAATAGAATTTTAAAATCTAGAAGAATTCATGGTTATTATATCTGTTTTAATCTCCTCAAATAACACCAGTCTCAATCAGGTTTTTGTGGATAACAGGGACTCAGACTCTTTTGTTCCTCTTGAAGTTTTCTAGTGAAGTGTATTAAAAGATTTAATTGCAAGACTTTTTAGGAATAGGTGTTCTCCCTCTTTAGAATGGGCTTATACATCTGATGTTAAATATTGCTGTGGACAAGATGGAAATAATCACAATTCAGAATCTCTTCACAAGTTTCCTTAGATGACACTAACACCAGCTAGCATACATAATTCAGACCATAATGGGTATTCTTTTATTGGTATACTTTTGCTCTGTGGCTATGAAAATTTTCACATGAAAGCATAAAACATAACTGGGTTTCAGTTAGTGTGTTCTAGAGATTAGGTGAGTGGAAAGTCAAAATAATCAAATGGAAAATTCAGAAAAAATATTTAACTTGCTATTGAAGTAAAGATGCTCTGGAATTAGATATTGGTGACAGTTGCACAATTTTGTAAATGTACTAAAAACCATTGACTTGTATACTGGAAATGAGTGACCTTTATGGTATGTAAATTATATGTCAATAAAGCTCTTTTAAAAATGGGTGCTAAAAGAAGAGGAATAAATGAACTTAAATAGGGTTCTGATTTCAGAGAACACTTTTTCATTTACAAAGGCATTTAAAGATTATAAATGTTAAATTTATAATCAGAAACAAATGAGGTTGATTTTGTATATCTACAAATGCTACTTAGGAAACAAATATAACAATGACAAAAGTGATTTTAACTGACAAGTTAGTATTATTTCCTCCAACAATTTCAATGTAAAAAATAATGAATGAATTAGTCTCTGATTGATTTGTATGTTCAGACACACATTCACTAAATGTCTATCAAAGGCTGTTTACTACCCGGAGTTAGATGCTCACTGCTGGTGCTGCCAATCCCTCAACCTGTATTTCAAATCTACTATACCTGAACAGAACTTCTGAAAACATACATATTTTTTTTTTATTCTATAGAGGATTTGATAAGCTCTTTCTGCTCCTCCTAGAAAGTAATTCCAGAAAAGCACCACTTTAAGAAGTTAGAGGACTTCAGATTTGAGTCTTCTTTGGACTTTAGATATAAGTATCTATATCCTCTCTCCCATCAAATTAATAATCCCTTAAAGATGGGACATTGATGGACAATTACCAGAATGGAGCTTAGGGAATAAACTATCTACAAGTGGAAATTTGTGCTATTAAGTCATGATCATTTACTCAAGTGACAAAGGAAGAAAGATTTTAAAGATGTCAGATTCTATGAACCAGGTACAATTATTTTAATAGCTTAAGCAGGATAATATGTATATGTATGCAGTTAACACACCAAAAAATGTGCCTTTCCTTTAGATAATAAAATTAACAAGTCACATTTGTTTTAAAGATTTTATTTATTTATTAGAGACAGAGAGTACAATTAGGGGGAAGCAACAGGAAGAGGGAGAAGCAGGCTCCCCACTGAGCAGGGAGCCCAACACGGCTCCATCCCAGGACCCTGCAAACATGACTTGAGCCAAAGGCAGACACTTAACCAACTGAGTCACCAAGGCATCCCAACAAGTTATATTTTAAAATATACTGAAAATCTGCCAATGTTGCATATTATTTTATGTAACTTTGATCAAGCACAATACTTTGGAACATCACATTGGTATGTGCCAAAATATTTGCTTTCTTCAGATTCATATAGTCATGAATAATGAAATCTCCTAGTGTCTGAGCTACTTTGCACATTATTTATAATTGTTATCCACTTACCTCACCAAATCATTTTAAGTTAATTCAGGATCTTCTGCTAAAGTCTGCATGCTAATTACAAATATCTTGAATGTTCTAATGAATGATAATCATATTTACAACTATTCACATGACATCAATTCCATATTAGGTATATAAGCACAACTGCATTTATAAGACATTTCACTGCCAATTCAGTATCTGGGTATAGTATAAAGTATCACCTTTTATCTTGGCTTCAGATAGTTATATTTCACTTAAAAGGAATCACAAAATCTTTTTAAGTTTGTTTCTCTACTTAAAGCACACAAATTATAAATGATAAAGAAAAAGTGTAGAAGTAAACTTTGTGCATCAATGTCACTTGTTTTTGATATGTAGTCATTATTTAGGTACAAATACACTATGCTCACCCAAGAATAATAGAGAAGCTTATGACAGCTAAAACAAGTGAATATTTGCATGGAGGTAGGGAAATGTTGCCTAAATATGATGACTTATTTTATGTGTCAATTTGGGAGAGTGTTTTTGGATGAAATTAACATTGAATGAAATGAACTCCAAATAAAATGTGTTTTCCTCCATAAGGTAGGTGCCTTATCCAATCAGCTGAAGGCCTGAACAGACCAAAAACACTCACCTTCCCCAGCAAGAAAGAACTCTCCAGTACATGGTCTTTGATTTCATCTGTACCATCAGTTCTCCTGGGACTCCAGCCTTCCAGTCCAACAGTAGAGTTCAGATTTGCATGCTCTGAAAAACACATGAGCCATTCCTTGTAATAAATATCTCTCTTTCTATGTCTCTGTCTCTGTCTGTCCCTGTCCTCTTCTCTTCCCTGAAAACCCTGACTTATACCGTAAATATCAAGATAGTAATAGAAAAATTCAGAAAGCAAAATAACAATATACAAAAATATGTAAACATTTTTAAAACCTTTGTATTTTCGGAAGCACCGCAATAAAACGTAAATCCAACTATAAGCTTGTAAACTCAATTTCCAATCCTATGACCCACAAAATCACTACACAGAGTTGTGCAGACTTAAAGTGTTCAAGGACAACTGGCCAAAGGGTCAGTTAGGCCTGACATCCACCCTGTGCTGCACCCATCCAAGAAACAATATATGTTAACTAGGCATGGGTTTGTCCCTTAGAAGTCCTTTTTCCTAATTCACATAAAGTTCCATTGTGATTATTTTAGCCCTATGACAAAGCCCTAATATCCTTAATATAGAAAAAGTATTTATAAATCAGCAAGTGAAGGAAACCTGAAGGGAAAGAAGAGGAAAGAATTTAGGAAAATTATTTTTTAAAAGGAGGAGGACAAATAGGCCAAAAGCATTAAAAAGTTATCCTCAATAAGCAAAACTTAACAAGGCATACTTTTATCCACATATCAGATTTGGAATAAATACATCAAACTCATAGTCAGGTCTCATGAAAATGCATAATTTTGAAATAAAAGTAACAATACAAATTTAAATAACACCTGACATCTCTTGAGGACTTCCTCTATGCCAGTGCTATGTCAGGTTGATTCTTTCAATTAATCTTCACAACAGTCTAATGAGAGAAACACCATCATTACCGGTTTATAAATGAGGAGACTGAGGCTAATGTATCTGGACACACACTGCCAGTAGCAGAGTTGATGTTCTAACCAGGTGCATGGGCTCTAGAATCTGTATTCTTAAGCTGTGTAAGGCCACCTCCCTCACTGTTAAGAGGAATGTAAGTCAGTACAACTTTTAGATAGACACTTGGGAAATATAAATCAGGCTCCCTGAAAAATACCAATAGACCTCTACCTAGTATTTCTGTGATATAAAATGTCTATGATAGAGTTGGGTTAATATATGAAAAATATAACCATTTCATTTTGCCCAAATACATAAAATGAATTAATGATCGGTGTGACAGAATATAATAATAAAAATAACATTTTCAACACATATTTCAATATATTAAGAAAAACTCATAGTGTTTTGTTTTTTAAAAAAAGGACATCAAGCTATACATGTAGTTCACATTCTCCAAAGCATTGGTGAATGAAATTGACCATTGTCTCCCTCACAGTATTTACATTCTCGCAGAAAATGCAGATACATAAACAAAAACAAGATGGTAATTTACAATAAGGCTATGGAAAAAATTAAGCAGGATAAGAGACAGTGGGAATGCCAGAGTTTTCTTTTTAAATAGGATGTTAAGAATAGGTTTCATTGAGAAGGTGACTTTTGACCAAAGACTTAAAGGAGGACATGGGAGCATCCATGTGTACATCTGGGAAAAGCAAAACACAGAGAGAATAGCCAGTGCAGAGAATTCAGGTGGCTGCTGCCTGAGGTTGTTAAACAACTCCTGGGACTGAAGTGGAGTAAGATGGAGAATGGTTGGGATGATAAGCAATTGTGGGTAGGGCATAAGTCCTATAGGGCCCTGTAAGACACTACCAGCACATGGCTTTCTCTTCTGAGTGAAGTGGTGAGTGTAGGTTTGAGTAGTGGACAGGTGTTAGAATAGCTCTAACTGCTCCTGCTGGAAAACACCAGGATGGAAGCTAGGAGGCCAGATAAGGAGCAAGTTCACTAATTCAGACCAGCTCTGATGACAGCTCATTCCACAAATGTACACCATAAGACAGAAGCAGTCAGACTCCAGATACATTCTGAAGTTAGAGCTAACAGGACTTCCTGAAGATTATTATAGGTTGTAATTATAATAGAGAAGTCAAACATGATTCCAAGTATTGTAGCCTAAGAAACTCCAAGGATAAAGATGCCATTATATAAGATCATAAAAACCGTATTTGTAGACAGATTAGGAGGAAAACTGAAAAGGTAAATTTGAATATATTTTATATACATATATAAAACACATATACACATTATATATACAAATATATGTATGTGTATAACTTCTATGCTATTTTCTATGGTGCCCCACAGATCTCTAAATCCCAGTTCTTTACTCTGGATTCAGTTTTTCTTTCTGTTCCTCAGACTGGAGAATCTCAATCAACTGTCCTCAAGTTCACTGATACTTGCTTCTAACAACCAAAACCGCAGTTGAGCCCTCCTAGAGAATGTTTCGTTTCTGTTACTGTACTTCTTTTCTATAATTTCTACTTTTTATTTTTTCCATCTCTTTATTAACGATATTCCCTATCATTCTTCTGCTTCAGTAGCCTTCACCCATATGATACAATGTAAGCAAAATACCAGGCCACAATCAAGCCTGTCTTCTTATAGCAGATCTTATTTTCCAAAGATGTTTAAAATCAAAATCTTCCATTCTACATATTCTTCTATACTATGACCATGTCTCCCCTTGTCAGGATTTACAGTAGATATGCCAGACAAATATTTGAGTGAAGAAGCCATCTTGAAAATGGGTCCTGCAAGTCCCAGGTGAGTTCAACTCTAAATTATGCTAACATGCATATTATAAAAACATTAAGATTACATATTAAATCTTCCCATTTATTACAAACATACCAGGTAATAAAGTAAATAGTTAAGGTTTTAGCCACATTATGTTTATTTAGTACACTAATGATTTAAATATGAGGAAAAGAAGATACATTCCTTCTACCAAGAAATGATTGCCCATAACACATGGTATCCCTCTTCTAGTCCTTTCCCTCTAAGTGCAGTGTGTGTGTGTGTGTGACAGGGTGGGGAAGGGAGGGTTCCACAGTTAGGTTCTTGTTCTGCCTGAGGTACCCACAGTGGACATGCACTGCTGCTCCTGTTCCCTTGAACATTTTCAGTGACCACACATCATTTACTCAGCAGCACCAACTATTAAACAATTGGACATTTTTAATTATTTGAGTCTCATAAAGTGAAGAGTACATCTTTGCCATAAATCTTTTTCTTTAGGACTGATTCCTGTAAGCACAATTTCTGGAACACACTTTACTCACATTGTTGGGAGTATTGGCTGCAGGATCCTCTATCTATGCTCTCTTTATTTAAGAGGAGCCTTGTTCAGGAAAGGAGGGACCTCAGAGACAACAGATGAGCCCTGAAATGATGAGGAGGACAAACAAGCAGGGAGACCATCAGGGTACCTGGGAGTGACCCATGGAGCAGGGAAGAGCCTGTCTATACCCACCTCATGGGTCCTCCCCTGACAAGCATCCTTGCACCATGTCCTGGAACAACCTCATCCAGGTCCCATCTCGGGACACACCCCAGCCACTCCAGGCCCTCCTGCTCCATAACTCAGCTTCTAACTAGAGCATCCAGGCCAGCAGAGGGGTGTTGGCTGGGCCACACCTGTCTGCCTGCTCCCTGTCCATCCTGGTTGGGCCCTTTCTTCTCAAGAAGGAACCTCTAATGGTAGCACAGGTCAGGGCATTACAGACATGACCTGGATGTGTTCATCCAAATGTACATTTAATGGCAACAGCAAGAACCACTTGAACCTCCATGAGCAAGAGAGAGCTTTACAAAGCACACTGGGTGCTCATGGAAGCTTCAGGATGGACAGAGCCTCAGCCAGGGGCTTTGGCACTGAGCATAGTCCCTCCACACCCCTCAGGCTCTTCCAGCAGTGACCACCCCCCGCTCCTGCCAGCCCCAACCTTGATATCCCTCAAGTTCAGTTTTTGTGAGAGAGGGGGCTATGTTTTCTGCTCAAGACATAAGTGAAGAGAAGGGAGAGACCCCTCTCCTCTCAAAAGCCAGCTGAGGGGGAGTCCACTTGATCTGAAGCTGTAAGAGAGGCCATGCTCAGCCATCCCTGTCCACTCTGCCATAAGATGAAGCTCCCCAGGCAGAGAAAATAGATCATCAGAGAGAGGACATTTTGGGCTCTCCCTGCAAGAGAGAGAAACACCACTGAACGGGGATGAGGTGAGAGAGGAGAGCTCCAAGCACTAGGGGAAGGACTGTTATGGGCTGTGGCGCAGCCATATTGGTCAAGGGCACAGGTTCTGTGTGGGTTTGTAGTATGTGGCCAAGCTTCATCCTATCAAAGTTTCCATCAAAAACCATATTCACCTTCAGAAAATACTTTTGACACCAACCACCAAAAGGCACTGGGATCCTGACAGCCAAGAAGCCCTAAGATGCTCGGTACTAATGATTACATAGTGGGAGGAGAGGGGCAACAGGCATGATGGAGCTGAGGGAAGTTCACTTTGCCTGCTTTGGAGGGAAAGAGTCCTGGTCCCCGGGCATCCCAACATCGGGTCCGAAGAATAGCCAAAATTTCAGGGACCTATGGAGTACTGGTCTCAACACTGAGGATTATCCAGGGGCCACAGACACAAGCGCTGAGTGATGTCGAGTTCCAGGGCTGGTGTGCGTCTGATGGGTGAGAACCAGTGTTGTGGGAACCCAGCTGAAGGACAGGTCACCCATACTGGAGGTGATGAAGGCTTTCTGGAAGGACAATGGAGTCAGAGGAAGCAAAGATTGACAGGCTGAGAGGAAAGAGTATGGCAGAGACCCAGAGCCCATGGCAGTAGTAGGCTCACAGTGGGCTACCTTAAGCAGGTACACCTAAGGATTACTGAGTATCTTTTGGGAACATGGATCATGTCACTCAATCCCTGTAATAATTCCATGAGGAAGGCCGAAGTGCTGTCCCTGTTTGACTAATGAGGAAACTGAGGCTTTAAGAAACAGTCCCTTCCTTTTCCCACACTGAAACAGAGGAAGGAGTTGAACCCAGACTTGCCACCCCTGTGGGCCCCACCTGATATGAAGGCTGCCACCAGATGCTGCAGAAGGGACTTCTTAACTCTTGGGTTACATGAAACTTTGTTACTGGTACCCAGGGAGAAATCTCCTTCTGCCCAGATAAAGGTTGGCTGGTAGGGAGAACCCAAGGCCTGCCATCATCAGACAACAGACCCTGGCCAAGTCCCTGTTGTAAGGGGCACCAATGCCCCCAGAGTTCAGTGAGGTTTGGGGGTTTGGACGTGGAGCAGTTGGGTTTGGACATGGAGCAGTTGCACACCTCTGAGTTCCAGGGAGGAGCCGTGTGGATGGAGTACAGAGTCCAGTGGCAGGAGGATAGCAGTTCTAGCCCCTGCTTAGCCTCCTTGTAGCTGGGTGACCCAAGGCAGGGCTCTGAACCTCTGGACCCCATCTCTGAATTGGAGAATGTAACCAGTGCCACTGAGTGGGTTGTGGGAAGCAATGACTTGTACAGTTCCTGCCTGGTGCCTGGAGCACATGGGGAACCAAGTGGAAAGGCAGTCATGTTGGTGACCAATTTATCCTTATAGCTGTTTTCCACTTGTTGATTTTGGTGTTATCCTTAAGAAACAGATGCCAAACCTAAGGTCAGGAAGACTTCTTCTTCTGGATTTCTTCTGTGAGATTTATAGTTTAGCTCTTCAATTTAGCTCTTTGGTCCTTTTAGGGTTCATTTTCTGTCTCATATGAGGTGAGGGTCTACCTTCATTCAGTCATTTATAATTTTATGTATCTGCATGTGTAAGAAGGGACATCTGTGAGTCCGTGTAGTACCATAGGTTGTTACTTGTAGGGAACTGTCAATAGGTCCCAAAGAAATGGAAGAATAAATAATCCTTAAGGCATTTCATTAAAATTGTAAAGCAAGCTCTTAAGGAGATGAACTTGCATCTTCTGTTGAGGTGGAGAAAAGTCCTTGTCACGAGCCCTCTGGTGGCCACAGGAGACATTGCAGGAGTGCTGTGGAACTCCCAGATCCCTCCGCAAAAGAAGCCACATTCAACCCAGAACATCTTCAAGGAAAACAAGGCAGATCAAAAACGATTCTGTGGAGCATAACAAATAACATGGAGGACATGGGGAGATGGAGAGGAGAAGGGAGTTGAGGGAAATTGGAAGGGGAGATGAACCATGAGAGACTATGGACTCTGAAAAACAATCTTAGGATTTTGAAGGGGTGGGGGGGGTGGGAGGTTGGGAAAGCCAGGTGGTGGGTATTACAGAGGGCAAGTATTGCATGGAGCACTGGGTGTGGTGCATAAACAATGAATTCTGTTATACTGAAAATAAATAAATAAATAAATAAATAAATAAATAAATCAAACAATTCTGTAAAATTCAATGTTTTTTCTTGGGGGGGGGGGGTGTCTTCTAGGAAATCTACAAAAAACCAGGCCTCTCCCAAGTGCAGTATTTTGAGAGGTATTTAGTGAGCAGCTCAGTCAAGCACTGGGCTCTAGGACAGAATAATTGAGAAAAGGTGGCTTTCTCCCTAGACACACAGAGTGGAGGGTGGGAAAGTATTGGGAATAATCGGTCTATGCCAGAGCTCTGTATATCTGGTTTAATGAAAATATTAAATTTTATGGATTCCTTTGATTACATTCACCACATATTATTTTCAAAAATTTGAAAGCTATCACTCAGCATATCTGTATCTTTTCATCTAAATCAGATTGCATCATCCTATATTGCCAGTTGTTTTATTGATTAACAGAACATGATAGGATTTAGATAGTATTATACAAAAATACTCATATAACAGATGAGAGGGAGGCAAGAGGGAGGAAGAATGGGGGACTTCGTTTTATTTGGTGCCCTAAATTTAGCTAGAGAATTATCATATCATCCTGAATGCCTAAGAAGTCCACCTGTGATGTAAGAAAAGAAGGGCTAAAATTCTACAACTAGAAAAATGACCACTTTTTGCAAAGCAGTAGTGTGGAGAAGTGAACTGAGTGGAGATATGGGAAGACAAATGGTGGGGGGAGGGAGTCTAAGTCAGCCTGCTACCAGAAAATGATACAGCTCTGGGAGCAAAATCCAAACCTTTAGAAACCTGCCTCAGTGAGAGATGGCCCTGCCTGAAAGGTGCTCAGTGGTAAAAAGAGATAGTATCCCAGGTGGGACAGTGTGGTCTCAAGAACCCCAGAATCACAGGAAGAACAGTGGTGTCTGATCCAGCAGAGTTCCCAAGCATTGGAGCGGGGAATCCTGTCAGGCTCAATGAGCCCTGAAGGAGGCTCTCAGCTCAGTTCAGCATCCACTGTGAACTGAGGCCCGATCAGGTGACTGCTGTCCATGTGGGGGTCCCAGCAAACTGCAGGAACAGGGTGACTCCTTGTGCCTCCCTCAGGGAGGATGTGTGTGGGTGCACACTGCAGGAGTCTGCAGAGTTTGGTACACACTGTGACCTTTCAGTTCCAGGGTTAGAGATCGAGCTGGCCATTTTAATTTTCACCCTCTAAAGAGGTGTGGAAAGGCATTAGGGAACAAAAGCCATGCAGAGCAACTGACTTATATTGAGCCTGGCCCCACTCCCTGGCAAGGGGCAGTGCAACTCCACCCAAGCAAAGATACCTGAGAATCAGCATATCAGGCTCCTCTCCTGGAACAACAGCTGGAAGAACAGGACAACAGCAAGTTAATGGACCAAATAGGATTGCAAAACTGCAGTGCTAGGTGAAAATAGTATACAGAACTTGAGGTTTTTCTTATGATTCTTTTGTCTTTTCATTTAAATTTTTCCATTTCTTTTTTCTCATATTCATCCTCTCTCTCTATATATAGATATATATATATCTATATATATAGATAGATTTCTTTTTAAATTTCCAGCTTCCTTTCACTGTATTCAGTTTTACTTTTGTACATATTTAAGTTCTGCTTTTTTTTTTTTTTTTTTTTTTAACAATTTTGGGATTTAGCGTCTTCTAACACACAGACCAAAAGACACTCAGGACCAAGTGGATCACCCTGTTTTGTCCACCCTGTGAGATCACAGTCTCTCCCCCATCCATTCTTCTCTGTACCTGTAAAATGACTAGTGGGAATTGACAACTAAAGAACCAGAGGTAATACCCTCTCTCACAGATCTAATCAATATGGATATAAGATGTCAGAGCTGGAATTCAGGATAACAATTATAAAGGCAACTAGCTGGGCTTGAAAAAAGCATAAAAGCACTATCAAATCTCTTGGTGTAGAAATTAAATCTAGTCAAGCCAAAATAAAAAATGCTCTATCTGAGATGCAGTCTAAATTGGATGCTCTGATAGCTACAGTAAATGAAGATGACAGAGTCAGTGAAATAGAACACAAGTTGATGGAAAGGAAGGGAGCTGAGGAAAAGAGAAAAACAATTGACAGACCAAGAGGGGAGGCTTTGAGTAATCAGCAATGCCATAAAATGAAACAGTATTAGAATTACTGTGGTCCCCAAGGAGAGAGAGAGAAAGAAAGATAGAGGAGGTATATTTGTGCAAATCATAGCTCAGAACTTCCCTAATCTGGGGAAGGAAACAGGTATTCAAGTCCAAGAGGTAGAGAGGACCCCTCCCTGAACCAATAAAAATAGATACACCCCAACATATAATAGTGATGTTTGCAAATTTCAGAAATAGAAAATCCTGAAGGCAGTGGGAGAGAAGAGGTTCTTAACCTACATGGGTAAGAACATTAGACTGGCAACACACCTATCCACAGAGAACTGGCAGGCCAGAAAGAGCTGGAATGATCTATTTCAGGTACTAAATGAGAGAAACATGCAGCCAAGAATACTTTATCCAGTAAGGCTGTCAATCAGAATGGAAGGAGAGATAAAAAGCTTCCAGGACAGAAAGAAACTCAAAGAATATGTAACCACTAAACCACCCTACAAAAAATATTTAGGAGGATCCTGTAAATGAAGGGAGAGCCCAAAAGTAACAAAGACCAGAGAAACAGTGACAATCTCCAGAAACAGGGACTTTACACATAATACAGTGATACTAAACTCATATCTTTCAATAGTTACTCTGAATGTCAATGAGTTATATGATCTAATCAAAGAACAAAGGTTATCACATTGGATAAAAAGCAAGACCCATCCATAAGTTATGTGCAAGAGACTCATTTTAGAACTAAAGAAAAGTCCAGATTGAAAGTGAGGGGGTAGAGAATCATTCATCATACTAATGGACCATAAAAGAAAGCTGGGGTACTAATCCTCATAACAAATTAGATTTATACCAAAGACCTATACCAAGATATAGGAACACTATATCATACTTAAAGGGTTTGTCCAGCAAGAAGATCTAAGAATTATAAATATTTATGCTCCTAAATTGAGATCAGCCAATTATATAAACCACTTAATAACCAAATTAAAGAAACACATTGATAATAATACCATAATAGTAGAGGACTTTATCACCCCACTCACAACAATGGACAAATCATTGAAGCAGAAGATCAACCAGGAAACAAGTGTTTGGAATGACACACTGGGCTAGATGGACTTCATAGATATAGACAGAACATTCCAAGTCAATGGAAGAGAATACACATTCTTCTTGAGTGCACATGGAACATTCTCCAGAATGGATCATATCAGTGTCATGAATCAGGTTTCAACCAGTACCAAAATATTGGGATTACTGCCTTCATATTTTCAGACCACAATGCTTTGAAACTTGAACTCAATCACAAGAGAAAACTTGGAAGGAACACAAATACTTGGAGGTTAAAGAGCATCCTACTAAAGAATGGATGGGTCAACAGAAAATTAAAGAAGTACTAAAAATAATGCATAGAAATGAATGAAAATGAAAACACAACTATTCCAACCTTATCTCAAATACACAAGCTAACCTTACACGTAAAGGAGTTGGGGGGAAAAAAAAAACAGAAAATAATGGCTAAACCAAGAAGGAGAAAAGAAATAATAAACATTAGAGCATAAATCAATGAAACAGAAACCAGAAGAACAGTAGAACAGATCAATGAAAGTAGAAGGTGGTTCTTTGAAGGAATTAATAACACTGACAACCCCCCACCAGACTTCTCAACAAGAAAAGAGACAGGACGTAAATTAATAAAATCATGAACGAAAGAGGAAACATCAAGACCAACACCAAAGAAATGCAATTATAAGAATATATTATGAGAAAATAAATGCCAACAAATTAGGCAATCTGGAAGAAATGGATGCAATCCTAGAAAAGTATAAACTACCAGAACTGAAACAGAAAGAAATAGAAAACCTGAACAGACACATAACCACCAAGGAAACTGAACCAGTAACCAAAAATTTCTCAACAAATGAGAGATTGCTTCCCAGGGAAATTCTACCAGACATTTAAGGAAGTAATACCTATTCTTCTGAAGCTGTTTCAGAAAACTAGAAATGTAAAGAAAGCTTCCAAACTCATTCTATGAGGCCAGCATTACCTTGATTCCAAAAACAAAGACCCCACCAAAAAGGAGAATTACAGACCAGTATCCCTGATGAACATGGATGGCAAAATCCTCACCAAGATACTACCCACTAGGATTCAACAGTACATTAAAAGGATATTCACCATGACCAAGTAGGATTTATTCCTGGCTGTAAGGTTGGTTCAACATTTGCAAATCAATCAATGTGGTACATCATATTAATAAAAAAAAGGACAAGAACCATATGAGTCTCTCAATCAATGCAGAAAAAGCATTTGACAAAATACTGCATCCTGTATTGATTAAAACTCTCCAGAGTACAGGGAAAGAGGGAACATATCTTAATATCATGAAACCCATCTACAAAAAGCCCACAGTGAATATTATTCTCAATGAGGAAAAACTAAGAGCTTTTCTCATAAGGTCAGGATCACACAGGCATACCCACCATTGTTGATCAACACAGTACTAGAAGTCCTAATCTCAGTAACAAGACAATAAAAAGAAATAAAAGACATTCAAGCTGGCAAAGAGGTCAAACTCTCACTCTGCAGATGACATGATACTTTATGTAGAAAACCAAAAGACTCCACCCCAAAATTGCTAGAACTCAGACAGCAATTCAGAGAAATGGCAGGATATAAAATCAATGCACATAAGCCAGTAGCATTTCTATACATAGCAACAAGACAGGGAAAAAAAGAAATTAAGGATTCAATTCCACTTACAATTGCACCAAAAATTTTAAGATTGCTAGGAGTAAACCTAACCAAAGATGTAAATGATCTGTACTCTAATAACTATAGAACATTTGAAATAAATTGAGGAAGACACAAAGAAATGGAAAAAACATTCCACGATCATGGATTGGAAGAATAAATATCATTAAAATGTCTACACTATCTGGAGCAATCTACATATTCAACATAATTCCTAACAAAATACCATCAAGATTTTTCACAGATCTGGAACAAATAATCCTAAAATTTGTATAGAAAGATAAAAGACTTGAATAGAAATGATCAAACTTGAATGGAAACCAAAGCTGGTAGCATCACAATTCCCTATTTCAAGCTCTATTACAAAGCCTTAACCATCAAGACAGTAAGGTATTGGCACAAAAACAGACACACATATCAAGGGAACAGAATAGAGAAATCAGAAATGGACGCCCAATCTAGGGTTAACTATCTTCAACAAAGCAGGAAAGAGTATTCAGTGGAAAAAAGACAGTCTCTTCAATAAATGGTGCTGTGAAAATTGGAGAGCCACATTTATTAAAATAAAACTGGGCCATTTTCTTATACCATACACACACATACACAAAAAACCCTCAAAATGGATGAAAGACCTAAATGGAGACAGGAATCCATCCAAATCCTAGAGAAGAACACAGTCAGCAACCCCTTTGACCTCTGCTGCAGCAACTCCTTCCAAGAAACATCTTCAGAGGCAAGGGAAACAAAGGTAAAAATGAACTCTTGGGACTTCATCAAGATAAAAAGCTTCTGAGCAGCAAATAAAACAGTCAACAAAACTAAAAGGCCACCTACAGAATGGGAGAAGATATTTGCAAATGTTTTATTGGATAAAAGGCTAGTATCCAAGATCTATAAAGAACTTATCAGGGGAGACAAGATGGCGGGGAAGTAGGAGGAGGAGCCATTTCAACCTGTACCCTAAAGTGAGCTGATTACTTACCAAGGAACTCTGATCACCAATGAAATCAGCCTGAGATTAGAATTATACACTTCTAGATCTCTACAGGAGGAGAAGATGCCAGCAGGCAGGTAAAGTGGAGTAGGAACGTGGGACTGATATTGGAAGATAAACAAAAGGGGGAGGAAGCCACCAGAAGCAGCCCATTGGAAATTAATACCCCAACAAAAGAGTGCCCTGCAATTGGGGACCAGCATTAACTTAGAGTCTGGTTGAAAGCACCCAAAAAGAGCAAATGATCATGGGGGGAAATTGTGGGAATCCGGGTGGTTAGGGACAGGGGCTTAAGTCCACCAACCCAGGACAGCCACCGCTGGTGCTGAGCCAGAGAGAGTGAAGCAAAGAAGCCAGGTTTTGGTCTCTGAGTCATCGGCGCACCTGAGAGTGTCTGGGTGGTGGCTCCCATGAGGGTAAGGGAGCCTCGCTAGCTGGCAGAACCACAACCTTTTGCACTCACCATGCACCCGCCACACGACCAGAGTCTGAGTCACGCCCCACACCCTCCCCTGAAAGAGGTGCATGCAGGTGCCAGCCGGCCCTCTCTTGGACTGTGGAAAGTCTGAGCACTCCCAGCCCGGGCCAGAGGGAAAATCTCAGTGTGCTATCGCTGCTCAGGACATCTCTGGCAGTCTGGAGCTGCCCAGACAACTGCAGCTATCGTGGTTTTGGGTACAGGTGGGAGTTCCTGTGACCCCAGAGACCATGACTGGAGATGTGCTGCCAGTGGCAGAGGGGGAATTTATGTGCTCTGGAGCACCCAGAGGGGAACAGACTGAGGCTGCGTTCCTCTAAACCTCCAAAAACCATCAAAAGCCGCCAAGGGGAGAGAAAACAAATGAACGAACAAAAAAACTTCCAGAGATCAAAAGCCTGAAAAACCAGTTTCCCCAGAGCCCACCCCCTTGATCGGGGCAGGAGGACTTAACTCTAGCAAGACTCTGAAAACACATGAGGTAGGCCCCTCCCCCAGAAAGCCAACCCCCCCCAAAAAAAAAGACAAGAGGACAACCACCACTACTTCATAGATACAACTTTTTTTTTTAAAGATTTTTATTTATTTATTTGACAGAGACAGAGATCACAAGTAGACAGAGAGGAAGGCAGAGAGAGAGAGAGAGAGGGAAGCAGGCTTCCTGCTGAGCAGAGAGCCCGATGTGGGACTCGATCCCAGGACCCTGAGATCATGACCTGAGCCGAAGGCAGCAGCTTAACCCACTGAGCCACCCAGGCACCCCATAGATACAACTTTTATTTTTAATTCGTTCCCACTATTCTGGCTCATTATATATATATAATCTATTTACCATCACAGTGAGATGTCCAGTATATCAAATTCCATAATAACATTTTAACCTGAACTTTTTGATACATATACCTGTGTTTTTCTTTTGTTTTTCTATTTTTTAAATTTTTTAATTTAATTTTATGTTATTCTTTTTTTTTAATATTCATATAGAGGTAAAAGCTTCAAGATAATCCCCTTTCCCCAATCAATGCTACCCCTATAAGTAAACCAGTTTTAATCCCTCTTTATCTTAGGAAAGTTGAGTCCTTTAACAAAGATATCAAGATACATCCAGGAAAAATCAAAATAACCTTCCTTGCCCACACTGAGAATTTATAACCACTCTCCCATCTTTTTCTTCTGCCAGTATTTGTTTTTGTGTATTTGTTTTTGTCCTGGTAGCATATAAATCTTATACGTGGGGTTCTTGTTGATAAGGTTCTTTTTTGGTTTTATTTATTAATTTTCTTTTCTCTTGTCATCTACTTTTGTCGGTCTTTTTGTTTGTCTGTTTTTGTTTATATACTTCATAAATCTTACCTTGGGAACCATTTGTTCTGGGCCTTCTATTTTATTTTATCTTTCTTTCTTTTTTTTTTTTTCCTGTCTCTCTCTCTCTCTTTTCTTTTTTTTATTTCATTTGGGTGGGGACTCTTGATTGCTCAGAAGCATTCCAGGGTGCACCTTGCCTGCACCACAGTCAATACATTCAGCTACATATCCGTTCAGCCATCTCTCACCAAAATGACTAGGAAGAGGAATGCCCAACAGAAGAAAAATTCAGAGACTGGGCCTTCTGCATCAGAGCTATTGGATATGGACATAGACAGTATGTCAGAAAGGGAATTCAGGCTAACAATTTTCCAGGCAATAGCTAGGTTGGAGAAAGCCATGGATGACAAAATGGAATTGATTAGAGCAGAAGTAAAAGCCACCAGGGACGATGTTCACAAAGTTCTCAGTGAGTTCCAATCTAATCTAAATTCTCTAAAAGCTAAGGTAACTGAGGCAGAAGATAGAATTAGTGATCTGGAGGACAAACAGATAGAAAAAAAGGGTCAGGAGGAAGCCTGGAACAAACAGCTTAGAAGCCACAAAAATAGAATTAGGGAAATAAATGACACCATGAAACGTTCCAACATCAGAATTATTGGAATCCCTGAGGGGGAGAGGAAAGAAAGAAGACTAGAAGATATAGTTGAACAAATTCTCCATGAAAATTTTCCCAATCTGGTGAATGGAACCAGCATTCATGTACTAGAGGCAGAAAGGCCTCCCCCACAAGATCATAGAATCTAGAAAGACTTCAAGACACCTGATAGTGAAAATGATGAATCATAATTGTAGACAGGAGCTCTTGAAAGCAACTAGGGCAAAGAAATCCCTTACGTACAGAGGAAAGCCCATCAGAATAATGTCAGACCTGTCCACAGAAACCCAGAAAGTCAGAAAGGGCTGGCAAGACGTATTCAGGGCACTAAATGAGAAGAACATGCAGCCAAGAATACTTTATCCAGTAAGACTGACATTCAAAATGGATGGAGAGATAAAGAGCTTCCAAGACCAGCAAGGTTTAAAAGAGTATGCAACCACCAAGCTGACACTGCAGGAAATATTAAGGGGGGGGGGTTCTATAAAAGAGGAAAAATCCTAAAAATATCATTGAACAGAAATATATGGAGACAATCTATAGAAAAAAAGACTTCACAGGTAACATGATGTCAATAAAAACGTATCTTTCAATAATCACTCTCAACATGAATGGTCTAAATGCACCCATAAAATGACACAGGGTTTCAGATTGGATAAAACGACAGGACCCATCCATATGTTGTCTACAAGAGACCCATTTTGAACCTAAAGATACACCCAGACTGAAAGTAAAAGGATGGAGAAGCATCTTTCATGCCAATGGGCCTCAAAAGAAGGCTGGGGTAGCGATTCTCAGATAAACTAGATTTTAAACTAGAGATACAGAGATACAGAAGGACACTACATCACTCTTAAAGGGCCTATCCACCAAAAAGATCTAATGGTTGTAAATATTTATGCCCCCAATATGGGAGCAGCCAATTACTTAAGAAAACTGTTAATCAAGGTAAAGAGTCATATTGATAGGAAAACAATAATAGGAGATCTTAACATGCCACTCTCAGTAATGGACAGATCATCCAAGCAGAAAATCAATAAAGAAACAAAAGCATTGAATGACATATTGGACCAGATGGACCTCATATATATACAGAACATTCCACCCTAAAAAAAAACAGAATACTCATTCTTCTCAGGTGCACATGGAACCTTCTCCAGAACAGACCACATACTGGGTCAAAAATCAGAGCTCAACCGATACCAAACGACTGAGATTATTCCCTGCATATTCTCAGATCACAATGCTTTGAAACTGGAGCTCAATCACAAGGAAAACTTCGGAAGGAAATCAAACACCTGGAAGCTAAAGACCACCTTGCTTAAGAATGCTTGGATAAACCAGGAGATCAAAGAAGGACTGAACCAATTCATGGAAACCAATGAGAATGAAGACACTTGGGTCCAAAAACTATGGGATACAGCAAAGGCAGTGCTATGGGGGAAATACATAGCTATCCAAGCCTCTCTCAAAAAAATTGAAAAATCCAGAATACACCAGATGTCTCTACACATTAAAGAGCTAGAGAATCAACAACAAATTAAGCCAACTCCACACAAAAGAAGGGAAATAATCAAGATTAGAGCAGAATCTAATCAAAATTAGATTCTGAGATAGAAACTAGAGATACAGTAGAATGGATCAATGAAACTAGAAGCTGGTTTTTTGAAAGAATCAATAAGATCAATAAACCATTGGCCACACTAATCCAAAAGAAAAGAGAGAAAGCCCAAATTCATAAAATTATGAATGAAAAGGGAGAGATCACAACTAACATCAAGTAAATATAAACAGTCATCAGAAGTTATTATCAACAGTTATATGCCAATAAGCTAAGCAACCTAGATAAAATGGATGCATTCCTAGAAAACTATAAACTTCCAAAATTGAACGAGGAAGAAATTGACAACCTGAATAGACCTATATCTAGTAACGAGATTAAAGCATGATCAAAAACCTCCCAAAAAAAGAGAGCCCAGGACCCGATGGATTCCCTGGGGAATTCTACCAAACTTTCAAAAAGGAAACAACTCCTATTTTCCTGAAGCTGTTTCAAAAAATTGAAGCAGAAGGAAAACTTCCAGACTCTTTTTATGAAGAGTGATCCCCAAAGCAGGCAAAGACCCCACCAAAAAGGAGAATTTCAGACCAATATCACTGATGAATATGGATGCTAAGATTCTCAACAAGATCCTAGCAAATAGGATCCAATAGCACATTAAAAGATTATCCACCATGACCAGGTGGGATTCATCCCTGGGTTGCAAAGATGGTTCAACATTTGCAAATCAATCCATGTGATAGAATAAATCAATAAGAGAAGAGAGAAGAACCACATGGTCCTCTCAATTGATGCAGAAAAAGCATTTAACAAAATCCAGCATCCGTTCCTGATTAAAACGCTTCAAAGTACAAGGATAGAGGAAACATTCCTGAACTTCATCAAATCTATCTAAGAAAAACCCAAAGCAAATATCATCCTCAATGGGAAAAGCTCACAGCCTTCCCGTTGAGATCAGGAATACAACAAGGATGCCCACTCTCACCACTCTTGTTCAACATAGTATTAGAAGTCCTAGGAACAGCAATCAGACCAAAGAGAAATAAAAGGTATCCAAATTGGCAATGAAGAAGTCAAACTCTCTCTCTTCGCAAATGACACGATACTTTATATGGAAAACCCAAAAGACTTCACCCCCAAACTACAAGAACTCATACAACAATTCAGTAATGTGGCAAGATACAAAGTCAATATACAGAAATCAGTTGCTTTCTTATACATTAACAATGAAAACACAGAAAGGGAAATTAGAGAATCGATTCCATTTACTATAGCACCATAAGATACCTGGGAATAAACCTAACCAAAAAGTTAAAGGATCTGTACTTGAAGAACTACAGAACACTCAGGAAAGAAATCAAAGAAGACACAAAAAGATGGAAGAACTTTCCATGCTCTTGGATTGGAAGAATAAACATTGTTAAAATGTCTACACTGCCTAGAGCAATCCATACTTTTAATGCCATTCTGATCAAAATTCCACCAGTTTTTTCAAAGAGCTGAAGCAAATAATGCTAAAATTTGTACGAAATCAGAAGAGACCCCAAATTGCTAAAGAAATGTTGAAAAAGAAAAACAAAACTGGTTTTAATTTGAATCTCCCCGATGGCTAGTGATGATGAACATTTTTTCATGTGTCTGATAGCCATTTGTATGTCTTCATTGGAGAAGTGTCTGTTCATATCTTCTGCCCATTTTTTGATATGATTATCTGTTTTGTGTGTGTTGAGTTTGAGGAATTCTTTATAGATCCTGGATATCAAACTTTTGTCTGTACTGTCATTTGCAAATATCTTCTCCCATTCCATGGGTTGCCTCTTTGTTTTCTTGACTGTTTCCTTTGCTGCGCAGAAGCTTTTGATTTTGATGAAGTCCCAAAGGTTTATTTTGGCTTTTGTTTCCTTTGCCTTTGGAGACATATCTTGAAAGAAGGTGCTGTGGCTGATATCGAAGAGATTACTGCCTATGTTGTCCTCTAGGATTCTGATGGATTCCTGTCTCACGTTGAGGTCTTTTATCCATTTAGAGTTTATCTTTGTGTATGGTGTAAGAGAATGGTCGAGTTTCATTCTTCTATATATAGCTGCCCAGTTTTCCCAGCACCATTTATTGAAAAGACTGTCTTTTTTCCACTGTATATTTTTCCCTGTTTAGCCGAAGATTAACTGACCATAGAGTTGAGGGTCCATATCTGGGCTCTCTACTCTGTTCCACTGGTCTATGTGTCTGTTTTTATGCCAGTACCATGCTGTCTTGGTGATCACAGCTCTGTAGTAAAGCTTGAAATCAGGTAACGTGATGCCCCCAGTTTTATTTTTGTTTTTCACCATTTCCTTAGCGATTCGGGGTCTCTTCTGGTTCCATACAAATTTTTGGATTATTTGCTCCAGCTCTTTGAAGAATACCGGTGGAATTTTGATTGGAATGGCATTAAAAGTATAGATTGCTCTAGGCAGTATAGACATTTTAACAATGTTTATTCTTCCGATCCAAGAGCATGGAATGGTCTTCCATCTTTTTGTGTCTTCTTCAATTTCTTTCATGAGTGTTCTCTAGTTCCTCGAGTACAGATCCTTTTTGCCTCTTTGGTTAGGTTTATTCCCAGGTATCTTATGGTTCTTGGTGCTATATTAATGGAATCGATTCTCTAATTTCCCTTTCTGTATTTTCATTGTTAGTGTATAAGAAACCCACTGATTTCTGTACATTGACTTTGTATCCTGCCACGTTACTGAATTGCTGTATGAGTTGTAGTAGTTTGGGGGTGGAGTCTTTTGGGTTTTCCATATAAAGAATCATGTCATCTGCGAAGAGAGAGAGTTTGACTTCTTCATTGCCAATTTGGATACCTTTTATTTCTCTTTGTTGTCTGATTGCTGTTGCTAGGACTTCTAATACTATGCTAAACAAGAGTGGTGAGAGTGGGCATCCTAGTCGTGTTCCTTATCTCAACGGGAAGGCAGCAAGCTTTTTCCCATTGAGGATGATATTTGCTGTAGGTTTTTCATAGATAGATTTGATGAAGTTCAGGAATGTTCCCTCTATCCCTATACTTTGAAGCGTTTTAATCAGGAACGGATGCTGGATTTTGTCAAATTCTTTTTCTGCATCAACTGAGAGGACCATGTGGTTCTTCTCTCTTTTCTTATTAATTTGTTCTATCACATTGATTGATTTGCGAATGTTGAACCATCCTTGTAGCCCAGGAATGTATCCCACCTGGTCATGGTGGATAATCTTTTTAATGTGCTGTTGGATCCTGCTTGCTAGGATCTTGTTGAGAATCTTAGCATCCATATTCATCAGTGATATTGGTCTGAAATTCTCCTTTTTGGTAGGGTCTTTGCCTGGTTTGGGGATCAGGGTAATGCTGGCTTCATATTGAGATATCACCTTATACCAGTTAGAACAGCCCAAATTAGCAAGACAGGAAACAACATGTGTTGGAGGCAATTTGGAGAAAGGGGAACCCTCTTACGCTGTTGGTGGGAATGTAAGTTGGTGTAGCCTCTTTGGAGAACAGTGTGGAGATTCCTCAAGAAATTAAAAATAGAACTTCCCTATGACCCTGCAATTGCACTACTGGGTATTTACCCCAAAGATACAGATGTAGTGAAAAGAAGGTCCATCTGTACCCCAATGTTTATAGCAGCAATGGCCATGGTCGCCAAACTGTGGAAAGAACCAAGATGCCCTTCAACGGATGAATGGATAAGGAAGATGTGGTCCATATACACTATGGAGTATTATGCCTCCATCAGAAAGGATGAATACCCAACTTTTGTAGCAACATGGACGGGACTGGTAGAGATTATGCTGAGTGAAATAAGTCAAGCAGAGAGAGTCAATTATCATATGGTTTCACTTATTTGTGGAACATAACAAATAGCATGGAGGACATGGGGAGTTAGGAGAAGGGAGTTAGGGAAAATTGGAAGGGGAGGTGAACAATGAGAGACTATGGACTCTGAAAAACAATCTGAAGGTTTTGAAGAGGTGGGGGGAACCAGGTGGTGGGTATTAGAGTGGGCATGGATTGCATGGAGCACTGGGTGTGGTACAAAAACAATGAATACTGTTATGCTGAAAATAAATTTTTAAAAAATGATTTAAAAAAAAAGAAAAAGAAAAACAAAACTGGTGGCATCATGTTGCCTGATTTCAAGCTTTACTACAAAGCTGTGGTCACCAAGACAGCATGGTACTAGCTTAAAAGCAGACACATAGACCAGTGGAATAGAGTATGGACCCTCAACTCCGACCCTCAACTCTACGGTCAAATAATCTCCGACAAAGTAGGAAAGAAATATATACAGTGGAAAAAAGACAGTCTCTTCAATAAGTGGTGCTGGGAAAATTGGACAGCTATGTGTAGAAGAATGAAACTCACCATTCTCTTACACCATACACAAAGATAAACTCGAAATGGATAAAAGACCTCAATGTGAGACAGGAATCCATCAGAATCATAGAGGAGAACACAGCTAGTAACCTCTTAGATACCAGCCACAGCAACTTCTTTCAAGATATGTCTCCAAAGGCAAAGGAAACAAAAGTGAAAATGAACTTTTGGGACTTCATCAAGATCAAAAACTTCTGCACAGCAAAGGAAATAGTCAACAAAACAAAGAGGCAACCCACGGAATGGGAGAAAACATTTCAAATGACAGTACAGACAAAAGGCTGATATCCAGGATCTATAAAGAACTCCTCAAACTCAACACACAATACAGATAATCATGTCAAAAAATGGGCAGAAGACATGAACAGAAACTTCTCAAATGAAGATATACAAATGGCTATCAGACACATGAAAAAATGTTCATCATCACTAGCCATCAGGGAGATTCAAATTAAAACCACATTGAGATACCACCTTACACCACTTTGAATGGCCAAAATTAACAAGACAAGAAACAACGTGTGTTGGAGAGCATGTGGAGAAAGGGGAACCCTCTTAACTGTTGGTGGGAATGCAAGTTGTTGCAGCCCATTTGGAGAACAGTGTGGAGATTCCTCAAGAAATTAAAAACAGAACTTCCCTATGACCCTGCAATTGCACTACTGGGTATTTACCCCAAAGATACAGATGTAGTGAAAAGAAAGGCCATCTGTACACCAATGTTTATAGCAGCAATGGCCACGGTCTCCAAACTGTGGAAAGAACCAAGATGCCCTTCAGCAGACGAATGGATAAGGAAGATATGGTCCATATACACTATGGAGTATTATGCCTCCATCAGAAAGGATGAATACCCAATTTTTGTAGCAACATGGACGGGACTGGAAGAGATTATGCCGATTGAAATAAGTAAGGCAGAGAGAGTCAATTACCATATGGTTTCACTTATTTGTGGAGCATAACAAATAACATGGAGGAAAAAGGGAGATAGAGAGGAGAAGGGAGTTGAGGGAAATTGGAGGGGGAGATGAACCATGAGAGACTATGGACTCTGAAAAACAATCTGAGGGTTTTGAAGGGGCGGGTGTAGGAAGTTGGGTGAGCCTGGTGGTGGGTATTATGGAGGGCACGTATTGCATGGAGCACTGGGTGTGGTGCATAAACAATGAATTCTGTTACACTGAAAAGAAATTAAAAAAAATAATTAAAAAATGAAAAAAAAAAGAACTTATCAAACTCAACACCAAAAGAACAAATAATCCAGTCAAGAAATGGGCAGAAGACATGAATAGATATTTCTCCAAAGAAGACATTCAAATTACCAACACATGAAAAAGTACACAAGAACACTTGTTGTCAGGGAACTAGAAATCAAAATGAGAACGAAGTACCATCTACAACTTACACATTTCAGAATGGCTGAAAGTAACAAGACAGGAGACAACAAATGTTGGTGAGGATGCAGAGAAAGTGGAACCCTCCTATACTTTTGGTGGGAATGCAAGCTGGTATAGCCACTCTTTAGAACAGTTTGGAGGTTCTTTAATGAGTTAAAAATAGAGCTTCCCTAGGAGCCATCAATTGGACTACTAGGTATTTACCCAAAGATACAAATGTAGTGACCCGAAGGGGCACTTGCACTCCAGTGTTCATTGCAGCAATGTCCATAATAGCCAATCTGTAGAAAGAGCTGATGTCCATCAACAGATGGATGGATAAACAAGATGGTATATATTTATACAATGGAATATTACTTAGCCATCAGAAAGGATGACTACTTACCATTTACATCCACATGGAGAGAACTAGAGGGTATTATGCTAAGTGAAATAAGTCAATCAGAGGAAGACAATTACATGGTTTCACTCATATGTGGAATATAAAAAACAGGGCAGCAGATCATAGGGGAAGGAAGGGAAAACTGAATGGGAAGTCATCAGGGAGGTACAAAAACCATGAGAAACTCTTAATGATAGGAAACAAACTGAGGGTGGCTGGAGGAGAGGTAGGTGGGGGAATGGGGTAATTGGGTGATGGGCATTAAGGAGGGCACATGATGTGATGACCACTGGGTATTATATGCAACTGATAAATTATTAAATACTACATCTGAAAAATGATGTATTATTATGCTGGTTAATGGAATTTAAATAATTTTTTTAAAAAACAGATGGAGGAAAAAATATTATGTTTAGAAAAACAATTTTAAGAATGGTAACTGATATTGTCATTGGAAGTAATGCAAGCAGAAAATAGTCAAGGAATATATTTAAAGAACTGCAGACAAAAAGAATGCCACCTTAGAATCCTATATGCATCAAAAATATTCCAAGAGCAAAATATTGCCTTTTTCAGAAATTCCAAAACTGAAAGAATCATATTAGACATACAATACAAGCAACTTTAATGGAAATCCTTGAAGGAGAAGAAAAATGATACCATTTGTGGAAATCTGGATTTACATTGTACACTAAAGGGCACTGGAGAAATATGAGGGCAAACATAAAACTTTTTATATTTTCAAGTTTTCTAAAAGATAACTGAACATTTAAAGTAAAAACAGTAACAAGGTAATATAGGACTTCAACATATGAAAAAGTAAAATACACAATAATACACAAATGCTTGGATAGGAAAAAAGGAGTACATATAATATTTTAAGGTTCATATACTATATGTGAAGTCGTATAATACTACTTAAAGGTAGATGTGTTGAGTTAGAAACATTATAGACTAACAAAATAAACAATTAAATATAATAAGCTAATTAAGGAGATAAATTAGGATAAAAGACATATTCAAAAATCAAGAGGAAGTCAAAAAAAGAAAGAGAAAGAAAGAGAGAGAGAGAGAGAAAAGGAAATAACAACAAAGATGGAATAAAAAATAAGAAGATGATGAACTCAAATCTAACCAAATCAATCATCACATTAAGTGAAAACAGTCTAAACACACTTATTAAATTTCAAATTTAATAAGACTGGATTAAAAAGCAGGTATTAAAATGACTAAATAAAACCAGTAGTTGATGTAGAGAAAATGAACCCTTGGGCACTGTTGGTGGGAATATAAATTGGTACCACCACTATGAAAAACAGTATGTTTTCCGAGAAAATTAAAAGGTATAACTAACATATGATTGAGGAACTCCACTTCTGAGTATATATTCAAAGGAATTGAAGTTAAAATCCTGAAGAGATATATGTACTCCAATGTTCATTATAGCATTATTCACAATAACCAAGAGGGACCTAAATATTCACTGAATAAAGAAAATGTGCTATATACAAACAAGAAATAATATTCAGGCTTAAAGAAAAAAAGAAATCCTGCTCTTTGCAATAACATTGATGAACCTGGAGGATATTATGTGAAGTGAAATAAACCAGAGACAGAGGACAAGTATGACCTGATACCACTTATATGAGGAATCTAAACTAGTCAAAATCATAGGAGAAGAAAATAGAATGGTGGTTGCCAGATATTGGGGACTGGGGGAACAGGGAAATATTAGTCTAATCAAAGGTTACAAAGTGTCAGTTATAAGATAAATAATTTCTGGAGTTCAAATGTATATCATAACGACTACTGTTAACAATGATGTGTTGTACCTTGAAATCTGCTTAGAGAGTAAATCTTAAATACTCTCACCATACATCCACAAAATGGTAACTTTCTGAGTTGATAGAGATTAACTAACTTTATTGTGGCAATCATTTTATACATTAAAATCATCACCATGTATACTTTAAATTCAAAAAATTATAAATTTTATTTTAGTAAAATTGGAAAAAAGTAGTGAATCTTATAAGTAAAAAAGCAAAGTTTCAGTTATATAAGATGAATAGGTCCTAGAGATCTACTGTATAGCTAGTACCTATAGTCAACAATACCACAGAGTATACTTAAATATTGCTAAGGGTAGTCTTATGTTGAGTGTTCTTACCATGAAAAGTAATAATAAATAAAGTTGGGTAGGAAGAAACTTCTGGAGGTAACAGATACATTTATGGCACAGATTGTTGTGATTGTTTCATGGGTGAATAATTACCCCCAGACTCATCAAGTTGCATAAATTAAATATGTAAAAGTTTTATATGTCAATCATACTTCAATAAAATGGGTTTTTTTAAAGATTAAAGTCCCATATTTAACAAAGCTTAGAGCCTGTCAAAATAAATTGAAGGAAATTTATTGTAATTATTGTCTTGAAAATGATATAATATTTAATAAATATTTTGCATAAAAACTTTTTAAATATAAAAATACTATTTATATGGGAAATGTTACCATACAGTTTAATAAAATGGAAAATGAAGGTTATACGGCAATTTTAAAAAGTAAAACACAATCATGGGTGGAAATGAAATGAGAGACTAAGAAAAAAATTCCAACAGAGGGCAAGAATCATTACATTAAGTGATGGGAAAGGAGCAAAAATAGACAAAATAGAAAAACATAACAGGATGTACATCAGCTGTACATCAAATTAAATAATTACATTACCTATAAATGATCTAAAGACTCTACTAAAAGGCAGATATTGCCAGAATGAAGCACAAGCAAGACCCAAATATTTGCTCTCAACAAAGAATCCACTTTAAAGACACAGACTGCCAAAGTACAAGGATGGAGGAAAGATCAACAATGCAAACTGTAATTAATAAGGGAACTCAGGCATTCACATCAATATTTGACTCTGAAGACTTCAGATCAACAAATTATCAAAAATAGAGACATGTAATAATGCTAAAGAGATTATTCCTTCAAGAAGATGTTCAAATCTTAATCTGTTTGTACCTAATATCCAAGCTTTAAAATATATGGAGGCAAACCATTTATCAAATTAGATTTCCCGACTGATTTGAAAGATAGCTACACAAAACCCTACATATAAATGTTTACAGAAACTATTCATCACCGCCAAAACAAACAAAAAAGAAACAACTAGGATGTCCTTCAAGTGATAAATAGGAAAATGAGCTGAGGTACATCCATACAATGGGATACTATACCATAATATAAAAGACTAAGCTTCTAATCCATTTAACCAAATGAAGTCATCTTAAATATGTATCACCAAATGAAAGAAGATATTTGAAAAGGCTACACTTGCTACACACTAGACATATGATGTCTGGAAAAGGAAAATCTATGGACACAGAGGACACATTAGTGATTGCTAGGGGTTTGTGGAGGGAGAAGTGGTCAAATACAAAAGGAACTTTTTATGGTGATTGAACTGTAGGGTACTAGAGTCAGGAGTACTGTGTTATGAATCCAGGCTTGATTCAAAGGCTTGATTCCAATAATTTTATCTTCAAGAAATTATCCTGAACTCAATTAGAATTATTAAAGATGACTTTTATATAAGTTATTTTAAATCACACTTATTCTCAACTAGGAAAAAATTCTACAATGTGGGAATAAGTATTTTATTGATAAACTGGAACATAATGCAACCATTTAAAATCAAGGCTACAAGTTATATGTGACAATGAGAAAAAAATGTTCATTATTCATGTTTAGAGAAAATGAACATTTAAAAATATAAATAAACAGTGTGAACCCATATATTAGATAAATTTGGGAATTAAATATAGGGATATGAGAGAGCTAGACATCATCTATCATATTGATTTAAGCCTGGATGTTTCAGAGTATGAAAATGATGACATTAGCAGAGTTGGTATTTACAATAAAAGAAAATTGTTGATTTGGGGATATTAAATTTGTGGTACACTGATGTCATCTGATACATATGAAATCTTAGAATTAGAGGTGTACACTTAGGCTCTTTCTCATAAAGACGTAAAGTCATTTGAATGTATTTAATCTTCCAACAGGAGATCCTAAGGAGAAAAGAAATTCCAAAAGACAGACTTTTAGGGATTATCTACAAGAAAAGGGCAGTAGAAAGAACAGGTAACAAGGAAGAGTCCTGGGAGTAACTGCCAAAGAGTCATTTAGGAGTACTCTAAATTCATGTGTTTGGGAAAACATGAAGATTCATTTTAGCTCTAATCATAAACTCAAAATGTTCCAACTTGTGGAAGATGCATCAAGGGAGAGCAGGAGAGGTGTTAGACAAAGTATTAGAAGATACATCCCCACACTGGAAAGTACAATCTGAGTAAAGAAACTAATTCCTCAAGAACTCATCCAACTTAACTATTTAGAATGTTGGACTAGCTGATTTCTAGTGTTCATATCAGCATCAAAATTCTATATGAGAAAAAAAAAACTTTCTTTATCCTTTTATATTCTGGCCTTCAATATAAACTAACCTCAGGGAAGGAGAAGATCAGAGCTTCATGTGACAATTTTTTTTTCTAAAAATTTCAACTAAAAATATTTAAATTTTTGGAGATTACTATAAGTCACTTCACTAGAACCTACTCTGTAGGATACAGTCCTTCTACTGTAAAATGGCTCTCACTGCCCTACACTAGAAACCTTGCCTTGGAAACTAAGCATGTAGCTCGTTTAGAATGATTAAAATACCAAGATGTTTGCATTGCTGTGTATCATGCTAAGACACAAATATCTTCTCATCAATTTTTGACTCTCCTGGAACCTAAATGGTGCTAAACCTCTCCTGAAAGGAATAACCAACAGAACTATTCACTGCTTTTTTCCCACCATGTTAAATTTTTCTTCAACAGGACAAAGCATTTCCACTAGTCCTGTTCCTTTCTCCATTTGTGAAATCCTCAAGGTGATGCACTGTATCTCTGTGCACAACTCTCTCACATAATTAGCCCTAATGCAGGTGATTTCTACTACCACAACCCTCCTCTATCACCAATATTACACTGCAATCCAGTGATGTCATATAACTAACTAGCTTCTAACAATTTTAATGGCTTTTCTTAGATCTATGTGCTGAGGATACTTCAAGGTATAAATGACAGAGATTAAAGTCTGGAAAGACATGTGTTCCCCTACATTTGCACCCTACCCAGTGGATCCTGAAGAATATTGTTCCTCCCAGTTGGTGCAATATAAGGCTAGGGACAAGAAGAGTCCTGTTGTTCAGCAGCCTCCTAATTCAGCCACAACAGAGAACAGGAGACAGACGATTAGTCCTCACACTTTCAATTAATCTTTGAATATTTTACATCAATTGTGCCTTTTAGCTGCTCAAGTATCTAAGTCTGAGAAGCGACTGAATGTCTTTTTTTTTTTTTTTGGTAAAACCAGGATGGGTTTAGCCTTTTAATTGAATATAATTTTACTTAAATGCAACCTTTTATAATGTTATCATTGAATTAACATTTAGGGATGGGTCATGCTTTCAAAAGCCAGAGGATTAAAGAATATTAAAATTAGGAGGGAGACTTCTTCCCTCTTTTTTTGAAGAGACACGGAGCACTGTGAAGGGTATGTGATTTGCCTAAAATTGTGAATTTATTTATTGAGAGGCAGAATTTGAATAGATGTTTTGTATAACTCAGGCTACTACTTCTCTTATAGTCCACAATGTCTGTGAACATCATCTATTGATCTGAACATCAGGTTATTTTGTTAATTCGTGACTAGAAAATACAAGTAACATGAAAATCCAAATATCTTACTTGATACATATTCTACTTGTGAGAAAAAAAAGAGGATAGCCCATATATGATTACTATCTTTTATAATCTTATTAATACTATGGTGAATTCTTTATATTGCTATTACACAAAATGTCTGATTCTATTATCTGATGATCATACATAACACATATCTGAGAAGCAGGGAACAAAGTTATCTACACTTTGAATGAAGGGGAATTGAGATGAAGAGAAAAAAAAGCCTAAATATTCCCTAAACATGGTTTTGATAAAATGATACAATATTCTGATACCTCTCTTTACAGACTCCAGATCATGTAACAATTACTATCCCAAGTGATACCTTCTAAAAAATATTCTTGCTGATCTTTAAATGAAAAATTATATAAAATTGCTGTAGATTGTTGCTGAAACTTCCCCTTATGAATAATGTCTAAATCTCTGAAGAATTTCATCCATTCTTCTGGACTTGTCGGATGAGGTTAAGTTGAAAAAAAAAAAAAAAGGATTTTCCTAACATATGAGGGCAAATACGCTATATTTGAAGCTGCAGTAGAGACTAAGAAATAATCCTCTTCATGTAATCCTGAGTTGCCAATGATTGGTATTGATTTCTAGAGGTCTCTGAAAGTTATTTGTAATCATCTAGTTTACTGCTACCAAAAACAGAAGCAAGATAGCTATAGTCAGGCTGAATTCTTTGCAAAACGTGAAACAGGAAATATTGCTTTGGCATGTCTTCCTTTTTGTCTACTCCTTTGTCTCTTAGATTCCTGAGGGCTCCAAGTACTACCCCAGCTACTCTAGACCTAAATTCAAATACTGCATTCAGCCTTCTCTCATCTCTATGAAGACAGTCCATCCTGGCTACAGACACCTTCAGTGTATTTCCTTCTTATTTAAAGCAAACTTTATGGTTCATCTCTACAGAGCCAGGTCTATTTTCTTAGGAGATGTGGAAGTAACAACTAAATTCTTACCAAGTGTTAATGACTACAAATTATAGGATATATCACACACACCCCATTTCATCTTAGGTAAGTGAAAGTGTTTTGTCAGTATCCTTACAAAGACCACACTCTAGCATTTGTCTCCAGTGACTGTTATATCTCTGATCAGGATTTAGAGAGGGTAAAGGCAGTGGCAATACTGGAAAACTTGTGAAAGATGGATCTTTGACCTGAGAGTGTTTGCTGGCCTCTTGTACCCAATACTTTTATTTACTTCACTTAATCCACTAGTCATAATATCCAAAATAAAAGTAGTAAGAAAATATCTGACAAAATTTCAAAAAGAAGGTACCTGAGAGTTACCTAATGCAACCCTGTATATATGCATTAATTTACTTTCAAAGAGTGCAAGAAATGAAAGATCGATCTTTCAAAAACACATGTACTAATTAGAAACTCATTCTTAGGTAAGGTCATATAAACTAGCTTTGAGCATATAAAATTGTCAGAAAATACTCTGATTTGAAAAAATACATTATTATTTTTGAAGATTTGTTTATTTGACAGAGAGAGAGTGAGAGAGCACAAGTAAGGGGAGCAGAAGAGGGAGAGGGAGAAACGGGGTCTCCGCTAAGGAGGGAGCCCAACTTGGGGCTTAACCCCTGGACCCCGGGATCATGACCTGAAGGCAGATGATTTACCAACTAAGCCATCTAGGTGCTCCTATTTATTTATTTATTTATTTATTTTGAGGGAGACAGTGTTTATGAGTGGGGAGGGGGGCCACCCAAGCAGCCCCTGACATGGAAGCATACAACTTTGCAGAAGATTTATTGGGAGGATGATTCCTGTGATTTTCTCACATAAGTGGATTATATATTTTATTTGTAAGGTACCAGAAAGTCTTCTCTGCCACTCTTTTCTGCTGTATCTCTAGAAGGTCTCCCTGGGAGGGAGATTCATTCCCTGTGCTTAATTTAAGGCTTTGCTGTTTCTGATAGGACACATAAGAGCCCCTATTAGTTGGTCTTGTTGGGTATCATTTCCTTGCCTGCTTCTAGGCATTCATTACAGTATTTGTGTCAAGGAGTCTGAGTCAGGGTGTTTCCCAGGGAGGATAGGCCATGCTGTGTACCTCAAAAACTGGCTACTATGAAATGATGAGGAAGGGAGAAACACAGAAGAATTTGCTGGCTTCGCAAAGACAAACTTACTCCACTGCATAATTTTACCTCCAGCCCTTCTGACTTTAGACTCTGCTGGTAGTCTCTTCTGAACATGCATGAGCCATAGTTTTGATATAATTGGTGATGATATGTGAATTCTTTGGGGGAATTTTCAAGACAACTAAAGATTTGCAATATAGGGATGAGTCCCTGAATTTGGTTCCTGGGAGTTAAAATTATTCATCACATCCCTATCTTTATGTGTAAATCCTCCAGTGAAACTCAAGGAAACACTAGGCAATTTGCAAGTAGATTTAAGAAGACATTAATATAAAAAAACTGCAAATAATTAGAAATCAGTAAAATAAAAGACACTCCCTTTGAAAGAAGTGATTTAGATGTAGAGAGAGATATTTCTTTACATTTCACATTTTCTCTTATTCACTATACAATGTTTCCAAGTTCTAGATAGTTTATAAAAGTATAAATAACATAAAAGGGAGAAAGTGCTGAAAAAATAGAGTACATAATAACCGATCAAAAAAAAAAGAAACATTGTTTTTTCACAGTCTGGATTTCTTACTATGAATACTACTGTACAATATAACTATAATTTTTAAAAACCCCACCAAATTAAATGTCAGTTATAATTCAGTATTACGTCTTTGGCTATTAGTAACAATAGCTGAGGTTAATGAAGCTTAACATCAGGAAAAAATTGAAAAGAACAAATACACTGGATTCCTTCATAGAACAGAACTCCAGGAACAGATGAGTCACAACTCCAGGAAGAGTTCCAATGAACTCTAGATCTTTGGGTTTTGTTAGGTTTTGTATTTTAGTTCATAAAATTTGTAAGTGAATAGAGAAGGGAATAAGACCTAATCACTCAAGGCAATGATTCTGCCTATGAGTTCTCACACCAGATAATGGTGTCTATTTACCTCTTGGATTTTTTATTAACAAAATATGCACAAAACTACACCTGGAAGATCTTGTACATCTTGTAAGTTTTCACAAAGCAAACACTTGTATCTATCAATCACATCAAGAAACAGAACATTACCAGCACTTCAGAAGCCCTTCCTGTCACCTTCCTGTTCCTATTGCCCTTCCAGGAAAACCCTTCCAGGAACTTTGTTAATATCATAGATCGGTGTAGCTTATTTTTGAACTTTATTTAAATAGGTTCATATAGTATACACACTTTTGTGTCTCACTTTTGGGGTCAACATTGTGAAACTGCCTTCCCGTGTTAGCCATTTAAAAAAATGTTATATAATTTGTTATAGAAAAAACTATTCAGATTTTGTCTCTGTAACTTCTTAGACTAGATTTCTGTAATGTCAAGAAAACATTTCAGATTTTCAATTTCATTTGTAAAGTAAGTAGCTTACATTCCTCAAATTCATATAACTGGACATGACAATGCCAAACATCTCAAAACTCTCCCCTCCATCCCACTTTATTGTTATTATATTGCTTATAAACTTTTTAATGATTCATGAAAATTCAGATACATAAATATAAGTAGAAATTAGAATCTCTAAGGAAGGAAGTGGAAATGGGAAACGAAACCCATGCTTACTGATTGATCTCTGTTTCTCTCCTATTCAGGTAACTAGATAAGTTCCTCCCAAAGTCAATGAATGACATAAATCATTCCCGGGTGACCGAGTTTGTGTTGCTGGGGCTCTCTAATTCGCAGGAGCTCCAGCCTTTCTTGTTTCTCATATTTTCACTACTTTACCTAGCAATACTGCTGGGAAACTTTCTTATCATCCTCACTGTAACCTCAGATTCCTGCCTTCATACCCCCATGTACTTTCTGCTTGCGAACCTCTCTTTTATAGATATATGTGTTGCCTCTTTTGCTACCCACAAAATGATTGCAGACTTTCTGGTTGAGCACAAGACTATTTTGTTTGATGCCTGCCTGGCCCAGATTTTCTGTGTTCACTTTTTCGCTGGCAGTGAAATGGTGCTCCTTGTATCCATGGCTTATGACCGTTACGTTGCTATATGCAAACCTCTCCACTACATGACAATAATGAGTCGTCGTGTGTGTATTATTCTTGTTCTCATCCCCTGGCTTGTGGGTTTCATCCATACTACTAGCCAGTTGGCATTTACTGTTAACTTGCCTTTTTGTGGCCCAAATCAGGTAGACAGTTTTTTCTGTGACCTCCCTCTAGTGACAAAGCTGGCCTGCATAGACACTTATGCTGTCAGCCTACTTATAGTTGCAGACAGCGGCTTTCTTTCCACGAGCTCCTTTCTCCTCTTGGTTGTCTCCTACACTGTGATACTTATCACCGTCAGGAACCGCTCCTCTGCTAGCATGGCAAAGGCCCGCTCCACACTGACTGCTCATATCACTGTGGTCACATTGTTCTTTGGACCATGCATCTTCATCTATGTGTGGCCCTTCAGCAGTTATTCTGTTGACAAAGTCCTTGCTGTGTTTTACACCATCTTTACTCCCATCTTAAACCCAGTTATTTACACTCTAAGGAACAAAGAAGTGAAGGCAGCTATGTCAAAAGTGAAGAGTCGGTACCTGAAGCCTGGTCAGGTTTCTACAGTCATAAGAAATGTTCTTTTCTGGGAAACAAAGTAAACTTATACAACTGTAACTACTGTAGTGTTATTCTTAGACAATTACAAATGGAATCACTATGATGTAAAAGTAGATCATTTTGACCAGTGGGAAGGGTAGATTAATTTGATTGAATGAGTAATTATAATAAAATTATAATAATTCCAAAGAATGGGCCTTACTGATATTTAAATTCTCTTCCCTTATTGTGTTCTTTTTTGTTTCTATTTCCTTCTTTTTATTTAAAAAGTTTTAATATATAGCTTTTAAGTACATTCAGAAATGGCATTTACTCATATGAAATAAATAAGCTGTACCTCTTCCTCTCAAAACAGTACCACTCAGATGTCAATTATGTACTAATAGGTTTATTTCTCTATACAATGGAGAAAATAGATTTACATATACAGGATACACCTAAATAAGACTTTATTTCACAGAGCTAGGTACTGATAACACATGAAGATAATGCTATGATTGGTGTTAATGGTACAGAACACATAAAATAGCAAGACTATACAGCAAAGGCATAGTCAACACTTTAACAAATCCTTCTTCAATGTTGCTGCTTAATACATATTATTCATGGAAAACAACTTGCTGAATAAACTTATTCACCAGAGTGTGTTGCATTTAGTTGGGGTAATTTGTTTATTTTAATAAAAATATTGCATTTATTTATTTGAAAGAGAGAGAGAGAGTCCAAGCATGAGCAGGGGGAAAGGCAGAGGGTGAGAAAAGGGGAGAAGCAAAATCTCTGCTGAGCAGGGAACCCTATTTCAAGGCTTAATTCCAGGACCCCAGAATCATGACCTGAGCCAAAGGCAAATGCCTAACTGACTGAGCTACCCAGGCACCCCTTAATTTCTGTTAATACTGATAAAATAATCTGGAGAATTTCATAGTTGAGTTATAATTCTTTACCACTTGTCATCATGATTATGGGAGTCTGAAAGCTCATATATAAAACACACTCTCTCTCTCCATAGGTCTTCATAATTCCTGTCTTCTCAGATAAGGTAGTATTTTACATATTAATAGTTGTTAGAAATAATCATTTTTCTATGTGGACTCAGTTAAAATTTTATTTTTATATTGCATAATGCAGGTCCAGAAAATGATAAAACCCTATTTCAAGAACTTTGGGGTAGCCATAAACTTACTCCTTCATGATCACTTATGAAAATGAGATTTTTTTCTAGGAATCCTCACTATAGGTTATTTTAGGCTTTTACTCTTTCATTGTATTCAAGTTTTTCCTGTATTTTTCTACTGTGTTCTAGTTTCACATTCTGTTATAAGTTACCTGTTTTCTAGATCCCAATCCTTAGAATATCTTAAGGGAATGCTCTGTTATTACTGAAAGAGAAAATAAGTTCTCATTTTTGAGCCAGAGGGTACCAATTTATTATGGACCTAAAGACAAAAGCAATTCTAAGAGGAGATGTACAGTGATACAGGGCTACATATAGAAATAAGAAAAAAGTCAAACAAATAAAAAGAAGAATACAACAAAGACTAAAGTGAGCAGAATAAATGAAATAGTAAAGATCAGAGTGGAAATAAATGAAATAGAGACAAAAAAAGTAGAAAGATTCAATGAAACCAAGAGCTAGTTCTTCGAAAAGAAAATTGATAAATATATAGCCAGATAATCAAGAAAAAAGAGAGGACACAAATAAATTAAATCTGAAATGAAAAAGCAATATCAACTGATACTACAGAAATACAAAGGATTATAAGAGAATACTATGAAAAATTATATGCAACAAATTGGACAACTAGAATAAATGGATGTATTCCAAAAAAACATACATAAACATCCTAAAAACATCTTCCAAAGATGAATCAGGAAGAGATTCTATACCAGAACAAACCAATTAGTAGTAACAAAATTGAATCAACAACCCCAAAATCCCCAAGAAATAAAGGCCCAGGACTGGATGGATTCACAGGGAAATTCTAACAAATATTTAAAGAACAGTTAACACTGAGGCACCCAGGTGGCTGAGTCAGTTAAACATCCTACTTGATTTTGACTCAGGTCATGATCTCAGGGTTATCAGATGTGAAATGGAGCCCACACTGGGCTCCACACTGCACCTGGAATCTGCTTAAGATGCTCTCTTCTCCTCTCCTTCTGCCCCTCCCCCTCTCTAAAAAAGATAATAAAAGAATAAGGAACAGTTAATACATGATAAATCACATCAACAAGAGAAATGATAAAAACCATATGATCATTTCAATAGATGGAGAAAAAGCATTTGACAAAGTATAACATCCATTCATGATAAAAACCCTCAACAAAGTAGGTTTAGAGTTAACATACTTCAACATAATAAGGGCCATTATGAAAAACCTGCATCTAACATCACACTCAATGGTAAAAAAAGGAGAGCTCTTCCTGTAAGATCAGGAATAAGACAAGGATGTTTGCTTTCAACATGTTTATTCATCATAGAACTAGAAGCCATAGCCAAAGCAATCACACAAGGAAAAAAAAAAAAAAGAAAGAAAGGCTACGATACTGGTAAAGAAGTTCAACTGTCACTATTTGAAGATGACATGATCTATATATGTATATATAAAAAACCCTAAAGACTACCAAAAGGAACCAAACAAATGAGCAAAGAAAAAAAGAGACAAACAAAAACCAGATTCATAAATACAGAGAAGCCAATGTTTACCAGAGGAGAGGTGGATGGGGGCAATGGGTAAAATAGGTAAAGATTAAGAGTACACTTATCATGAACACTGAGTAATGCAGAGAATGTTGAATCACTATATTATATACCTGAAATTAATATAACACTTATGTTAATTATACTGGAATTAAAAAATTATAAGAAAAAATAAAGAAGAATTAATACCTATTCTCCTCAAGCTATTAAAAAAAAGAAAAAAAAGAAGAAGAAGGAAAATTTCCAAAAACATTCCACTGGGTCAAAGTAGACACAGAATCTACCAAAAAAAGAAACTACAGGACAAAATCCCTCATTAGCAGAGATGTAACAATCCTTAACAAAATATTAGCAAATGAAATCCAACAATACATTAAAAAAAAATCATTTACCATGATCAGGTAGATTTATTCTAGTGAGACAAGGATGGTTTAATATTTGCAAATCAATCAACATGACACAGCATATCAAGAAAGGAAGGATAAGAATCATATAATCATCTCAATGGAGGCAGAAAAAGCACATGACAAAGTACAACATCCATTTCATGATAAAAATCCTCAATGGGGCACTTGGGTGGGTCAGTCAGTTGGGTGTCTTTCTCTTGGTTTTGGCTCAGGTCCTGATCTCAGGGTCCTGAGATCAAGCCCCAAGTCCAGTTCTACACTCAGCAGGGAGTACACTTCAGTTTCTCTCTCCCTTCACCCCTCCCTCCATTCTCTTTCTCTCTCTTTCTCTCTCTCATAAAGAAAACAAATCTTTAAAATAAAACCCTCAATCAAGTGGGTTTAGAGGGATCATACCTCAACATAATAAAGGTCATAATGAAAAATCCATAGCTAACATGCTACTTAATTGTGAAAAACTGAGAACTTTTCCTTTAAGATAAAGAACAAGACATCAATGTTTGCTTTCATCACTTTTATTCATCATAGAACTGGAAGCCCTATCCATAGCAATCAGACAAAAAAAAAAGCGCAACCATATTGGTAAGGAAAAAGTTGAATTATCACTATTTTCAAATGACATGATGTTATATGTAGAAAACCCTAAAAACGACAGCAAAAACCTATTAGAAGTAATAAATGAATTCTCCAAAGTTGTAGGATATAAAATTTATGCACAAAAATTGGCTGCATTTCTATACATTAATAATGAAATAACAGAAAATTAAGAGAACAATTCCATTTACAATTGCACATTAAGAATAAAATACCTAGAAATAAACTTAACAAAGGAAGTGAAAGACCTGTACTCCAAAAACTATAAAACACTGATGAAAGCAACTGAAGATGATACAAAGAAATGGAAAGATATTCTGTGCTCATGGATTGGGAGAATACTACTAAAATGTCCCTAATACCCAAAGCAATCTACAGAGTCAATGCAATCCCTATCAAAATACCAGTAGCATTTTTTTTTACAAAAATAGAAAAATACTGAAATTACATGGAACTACAAAAGACCTTAAATAGCCAAAGCAATTTTGAGAAAGAAGAAAAAAGCTGGAGGCATCACAATTTCAGATTTCAAGATATACTACAAAGCTGTAGTAATCAAACCAGTATGGTATTGGCCCACATGCACGTATGCATGCACTCACACACGCACACACACCCGTGTGCACGTGCACACACACACACACAACAAGGAAGAAGGATAAAGAGCTTAGCAATAAAACCATGCTTATATAGTCAATCTATGATGAAGAAGGCAAGAATATACAACGGGGAAAAAAACAGTCTCTTTGATAAGTGGGGCTGGGAAAACTGGACAGTTATATGTAAAACTAGACCCTTTTCTTACACCATACCCAAAAACAAACTTAAAATGGATCTAAGACCTTCAAGTGAGACCAGAAACCATAAAACTCCTAGAAGAAAACATTGGCACTAATCCCTTTCCCATTCACCACAGCAACATTTTTCTAGGTTTGTCCCCTCAGGTAAGCGAAACAAAAGCAAAAATAAACTATTAGGTCTATAACTAAATAAGAAGGTTTTGTCTCACAAAGGAAACAACCAACAAAGTGATAAGGCAACCTACTAAATGAGAGAAGACATCTGGAAGAGATATATCTGATAAGGGGTTAATATCCAAACTGAGTGAAAATTTAGACAATAACCACCAAAAAAACCTCCCAAATAATTTGATTTAAAATGGAGGGTTAGAATACATATTTTTTCCAAAGAGGATATAGAGATGGCCAATAGACACATGAGAAGATTCCCACATCACTATTCACCAAGGAAAGACAAATCAAAGCCACAATGAGGTATCACATTACTGTCAGAATGGCTAGAATAAAAAAGACAATAATAAGTGTTGGTGAGAATGTAGAAAGAAAGGAACACTTGGGACACTGATAATAGGAATGTAAATTGGTGTAGCCATTGTGGAAATAGTATGGAAGATGCTCAGAAAATGAAAGAAATAACATGGAATCCAGTAATTCCACTACTGGATATTCACTCCCTCCCATCCCCACATTAAAAAACACTGAAAACACTAATTGAACAAGATATATATGCGTCCCTATGTTTATTGCAGAAGTACTTACAATAGCTAAGATATGGAAGAAATTTAAGTGTTCATGGATAAATGGATAAAAAAGAGATGATATACATACATACATGTACCTATACACAGGATGATATAATACATATGATATAATGGAATATTATACAGCCATAAGAAAGGATAAGATCTTGCCATTTGAGGCAACTAGATGGGTTAGAGGTATTATGCTAAGTGACATAATTGAATGGAGAAAGTCAAGTACCATATGATTCCACTTATGTGTGGAATATAAAAGACAAATAAACGAGCAAAATAAAAAAAAAAGCAGAAACCCATAAATACAGAGAAAAATCTGACAGTAGCTGGGGGAAGGGATATGGGTAGAAGGGCTAAATGGGTGAAGGGAAGTGGGTTTCCAGCTATGGAAGTTTCCAGTTATGGAATGAGTTAAGTCATGAGGATAAAAGGTACAGCATGGGAAATACGCTCAGCAGTATTATAATAGCACTGTATGGTGACATACGGTGGTTACCACTTGTGGTGTAGCATAGCACAGTGTATAGACTTGTCAAATCACTATGTTGTGCACCTGAAACTAATGTAACAATGTGCATCAATTATACTTCAAGAAAAGAGTCCATGGTATAATGTGGAATAAGCAATAAGCAGAATGCTGGCAGTGTCACAGCCTAAAAATGTTAGAGATACTTTTTTCAGATGCTATGTATACCTAATCCATTTTCCTTTGTTTTCCTTTTCCAAAAACAGCTTTACTGAGGTGCAACTGGCACACAAAATTTGATGGGGATTAAGGAGTACACTTGTGATGAGAACCAGGTATTCTATGGAAGTGGTAAATCACTATATTGTACACCTGAAATTTATACTACACTGTATGATAACGGGAATTAAAATAAAAACTTAAAAATTTATCCATATTTAATGTGTATCTTTCTCAATGTCAGAAACAAGTCTAAATCCATGAAGTCATCACCCCTTTATCCCAAAGAATGTCAGGTGGGTGAAGTGAACAGCTGCATTAATTCCTTCCTCAAACAGCAATGAACATGTGATATTCTGCAAGATGGCCACCATCAGGAATGCTCTTATAAAATTTTAGCTTTACCTTTATGTCAAATTTTAAAAACTAGAATAGTAATGCTAAAAAAAGGATGAAAAGGGGCGCCTGGGTGGCTCAGTGGGTTAAGCCGCTGCCTTCGGCTCAGGTCATGATCCCAGGTCCTGGGTTCGAGCCCCATATTGGGCTTTCTGCTCAGCAGGGAACCTGCTTCCTCCTCTCTCTCTGCCTGCCTCTCTGCTTACTTGTGATTTCTCTCTGTCAAATAAATAAATAAAATCTTTAAAAAAAAAAAGGATGAAAAATTGCATCAAATTGTATCAAATCATTAAAATATGGTTTTCAAACAACTACATATGAAAGAGTGAAAATTATTTCTCATATAGCAATGGAAGCAAAATGAACCAAAAGCTTTGAAAACATTACCGACAGTTTAGACACAATAAGGCCTTTTTTTTTTTTTACCCATCTCTTGTTTTCTTTTTATATAAAGAACATTAGTATATTTCACCATAATTATTGTAATAATTCTATTAACTTTATCCTTCCTTTTATGCCATATTCCACAATTAGCCTGTTTTTCTTTTTTCTTTTTCAACAGTTTACTTCTCATTCTATTCTCCAACCATGAACCAATGTTTCAAATGTCTCAGAGAAGTAATATTTGACCATAAATATTACAAATGATTTAGTTTTAAAAGATTATATCAAGACTTAGCAACCTGAAAGAAATAATCAAATAGGTTTCACATGAAAATGTGGGATAATCTCTTCAAAAATACCAAGATTTCAAAATAAGATACAAATGATTATGCATGCCTTATATGGCCTTATAAACTGTGAAACACACCTGAATACACCAAATAGTGTCTGGGAAGCTTTTACTTCAAAGTCATTATTTGGAACTTGCATATTATTTCGGTCTTAACAAATTCCTATTAAAATGTCCAAGTAAATTCAGAAATTGCAAACAAAATCTGCACTGAAAAATAATAATATAAATACCCAGAGGAGTAATTTTTGTGACCATGGATTGGATGATGGTCTCTTAATTTGACACCAAAAGCAATAATCCAAAGGACACAAAAATAGTGATTCAAAGGGGCACATGTACCCCAATGTTTATAGCAGCAATGTCCTCAATTGCCTAAATATGGAAAGAGACCAGATGTCCACTGATGGATAAATGGATAAAGAAGATGTGGCATATATATACAATGGAATATTCTACTCAGCCATCAAAAAGAATGAAATCTTGCCATTTGCAACAACATGGATGGAACTAGAGGGTATTATGCAAAGTGAAATAAGTCATTCAGAGAAAGACAACTACTATATGATTTCACTCGTGTGGAATTTAAGAAACAAAACAGATGAACATAGGAGAAGGGAAGGAAAAATAAGATAAGGTAAAAACAGAGAGGCAAACCAAAGAGATTCTTAACTATAGAGAACACACTGAGAGGTGTTGTAGGGAATGTGGGTGGGGGGATAGGACAATTGGCTGATGGGCATTAAGGAGGGCAACTGACGCAATGAGCACTGGGTGTTGTATGCAACTGATCAATCACTAAACTCTACCCTGAAACTAATACACTACAGGTTAACTAACTTGAATTTAAATAAAAAGAAAGTTAAAAATATATTTTTAATATATATGTAAAAATATATCTTTATATTTTTATATATTTTATATTTTATACTTTTACAATAAAAGTAAAAACTTCAAAGGATATATTCAAGAAAGTAAAAAGACAGCCTATAGATTAGGAGAAAATAATTGCAGATTACATATATGTTAATGGACTTATGTCCAAAATATATTATTAATACCTTCTACAATTCAACAATAAAAAGACAAATAACCCATTTTAAAGGTGCTCAAAGGATTTGAACATATATTTCCCTAAGGAAGAGAAACAAATGGCCAAAATAAGCACATGAAACAATGGCCAATAACATTAGGGAAAGGACTAATAAAAATAAAGGTACCACTCCATACCTGGAAGGATAACTCAAGTCAAAAAAGCAAAAAGTAACAGATATTGGTGAAAATATATAGCAAGTTGGGGATGCCTGGGTGTCTCAATCGGTTAAGCAACTGCTTTGGTTCAGGTCTTTATCCCAGAGTCCTGGAATCGATTTGTGGGGAAACCTGCTTCTCCCTTTGCCTGACACTCTCTCTGCCTGCCATTCCCTCTATCTGTTGCTCCCCTTGATTGTGTGTACTCTCTCTCTGACAAATAAATTAATAAAATTTTATTTTTTTTATTGTGTTATGTTGGTCACCATAAAATACATCATTAGTTTTTTATGCAAAAAGAAAAAAAAAAGAAAGAAAGAAAGAAAAGAGAATACATAGAAAGTTGAAATCCCTATTACATAGATTGAGGATGTAATATAAAATGTTGTAGCCTCTTTGGAAAATAGTTCAACATTTCCTCAAAATGTTCAATTTACAGTTAGCTTATGATCCAGCAATTCTACTCACAGGGATATACCCTACAAAAGTGAAAAAATGTTCAAATAAAGATCATGACTGTTCACAGCAGCGTTACTAATAATAGCCAGAAAAGAGAAACTACTCAAATGTCCAGGTGTTGAATGGATAAAGAAAATGCTTTATATTCAAAAGACAGAATGCTATACAGCCACAAAAAGAAATGAAGTACTGATACATGCTGCAGCAGAAATGAACCTTGTAAACATTATCCTAAGGAAAGAAAGAAGCTAGTCTCAAAAGGCCACATATTGTAGGATTTTATTTCATGATGTCCAGAATAGGTAAGTAAAATGGAAAGTGGTATGAGAATTTGAGAGAAGGGAGAGTAAAGTACAGGAAGAGTCACTGTGTACAGGCTTTCTTTGTAGGATAAGGAAAATTCTAGCTGAGAATACATGATATTCTGTTCTTGGGGCTGTGAGCAGAGGTACATCTAGTAACTCCAGCAACTGCAGTAGTACCTGGCAGTTACCAGTCATTACACCCTAACTTACAGTAGGCAAAAATGGCATATCAGGAAAAAGCAAAGCATGGTTCATCCTAAATAGAGCTCTTTTCAAAGACAATTCTTAGAAGTAAATATATAAAGGAAAAAAATTAATGGCAACATCTGGATCTAAATATTCAGAGCATTTTCACTAAAACCTGGTGAGGAAATGGGAAGAAATGTACTTATAATCAATGGTGAATCACCTTTCATAAGAATATATCTTGCCCTGTTTTTAGTATTGACACAAATATTAATTCTAAATTCAGCATGCATAACTTTTGACTCACTTGAGAAAATTTTAGCAACAAATGTAAAATAAAGGTCGGATTGACTGCATGTATGCATGTGTGTGTGATATTAGCAGCAAAATTTTTATTAGTATCAAATCTAAGTGTCAGAAAGATTAGTGATTTTTCCTTTATTTTTATTTGAATTTGAAAGATTTTAGACAATGGATAAAAAGACTGAAATGCAAAGTACACCAAACGACAACCATTAAATACAGAAAATTTTAACAATATCAAGTATATTAATGCTACTGAATCGTTAACACCATCTCTGAAAAACTCCAGGTCCAAAAGGTTTCATTGATGAATGCTTTCAAATATTCATGGAAAATATTTATATGATTATTCTATCCAACACTAGCAGAATATACATTCTTCTCAGGCATGCAAGAACATTTTCCAGAGCATATGTGAAGTCACAAAACAAGCCTTAAAATAGGTAAGAAGACTGAAATAATACTATTTTTTTCCAACCATAATGACATGAAACTAGAAATGAATAATAGGAAGAAAACTAGAAAATTCACAAATGTGTGGAAATTAAACAACACACTTTTAAACAACCAATGGGTCAAAGAAGAAATCAAAAGGGAAATAAAAAATAACTGAAACAGAGGTACCTAGGTGGCTCTGTCGGTTAAGAATCTGACTCTTGATTTGGGATCACATCATGACCTCAGGGTTGTGAGATTGAGCCCACCATGTTCTCTCCCCCCGCATAATATAAATTAAAAAAATAACTAAAATAAATGAAAATGTGAACACAACATAGTATGGGAAAGCGCTGTGAAATGAGTAAACCTGATGATTCACACACCTGCACCTCTGTGGCAAATAATACATCATATATTAATAAAAATAATTTAAAAATAGTAATTAAAAAATCAGCTCACTAAATGTAAATAAAAGAGGGTAAATTAATAAATAAATGGCAGCAAAAAAAAAAAACAAGGGAAACAGCAAAAGCAGTTCTAAAAGGTAAGTTTACAGTGATAAAGGCATACATTAAGAAGAAAGATATCAAATAAAAAGCAAGATTTTACACTTCAAGGAATGAGAAAAAACAATCTAAGTGCGAGGTTAACAAAAGAAGGAAACAACAAGTCAAAGCAGAATCAAGTGAAAAAGAAAACAGAAACCCAATAGAAATGATCAACAAAACTAAGAACTGTTTTTTTTTAAAGTTAAAGAAAACTGGCAAAGCTTTCACTAGACTAAGAAAGAGAAGACTCAAATGAAATCTGAAATAAAAGGGGAGACGTTATAAATGATACAAAAGAGATTTAAGAGAAGTCAGACTACTCTGAATAATTACATGCCATAAAACTGGATATCCTAAAAGAAATGGATAAATTCCTGGAAAAACTACAACTCATCAACACTGAATCATGAAGAAATAGAAAACCTGAATATACCAAAAACAACTGAAGAGATTGCATCAGTAAACAAACAAGTCCCAACAAAGAAAAACCCAGAACGAGATGGTTTCACTGGTAAACACTACCAAATATTAAAAAAGAATTTACAGACTTCCAGGGAAGTTGGTGGAGTAGAAGAATCTTAAGTTTACCTCATCCTATGGATGCAAATAGGTAAAACACAAATCAGTGTAAAAATATCCCAGAAACTGACCCAAAGACTGGCAGGAGAGACTCTCCACAACTAACTATAGAAAAGAAGCCATGTAGAAGAGAGTAGAGGGCAGAGACAAGACTGGAAGCCAAAATGATCCATGGGACTGTCTGCTGGAGGGGATAACCTGGCAAGTGTAGAGAAGAGAGAAGACCAGGCCCCACACTGGGCACACTAGCAAAAGGGAACCACACAGAGAAGACATATTCCCAGAAGATTTGGCTTTGAAAACCAAAGAAACCTAACAATCAATGGGGCTTAACATCTAGAACTAAAAATAAGTGTTCTTGGCTCTGAGAAAGTCAGGAGGGTGAAGAACCCCCCACACTTAAAGGGACAGCAGAACAAAGAGCCCTACTGAGATACAACATAGAAACAGCAGTTTAAAAATTGCCTGGGGTATACAGAAAGATTTATTTACTAATCTAAGAGCAAGTATTGGAGGGCAGGGGGATCTTTGGGAGACTTCTAAAAGCACCAAAGAGTGGGCTGACACCATTTACTTCCTCTACATCCTAGCCTAGGTACAAGGACAACTATAATAATCAGCACAATGCCAGCACTCTTCCCTACCTTGCTAACAGCGTGCCACACCCCAGTGCATGTCCACAGATCTGGCCCCTCCAATCCAGCTGGCCTTGGTAGAAATTTTTCCAGGTGGCTACATGTCCCCTCACACAGCTGATCACTGTGGACCTTGCTAGCACCACATGACTCATCCCTGTGTTCTCCTGTGGACCTGCACCATCCAATATGTCCTTGTCAAGAGCCCATCCAAAGCTGTGCCACAAGCCCAACAATATGTAAGTAGCCCTGACAGAGGCCAGGACCACTTGAGAGTGACTCCTGCCCCAAAGAGAGGAAGATAACCACACACACACACCAGTCTAACTGTGGCCATACCACAGGCCTTGAGGCAGAAATCAGGTCTGAGAGTAGTTCCCAGTGAAAGCTTCTCAAGGGATAACACAGTTCACAATTACTGTATCTCTGATAAACACCTGGTCTGGCTCAACTTAAGCCCAAGGCAGCCCACTAACAACATAGCAGTCAAACCCTGCCCACAAGAGGCAAAAGAAACACTGCAGACAACTGGACTTAAGGTAAAAGTGGCTCAGACACAACAGCAGGGTACATGCAACACAATAGGAGACACACACCCACAATATATGGGGCAACACATTGCAGGGCATCCCAGCACCTCTTCTTCATAACAACACTACTTTCAAGAGCAGGAGATATAGCTGATTTTCCTAGCATAGAGACACAGACATAGAGAGTTAGACAAAATGAGAGAAATATGTTCCAAATGAAAGAACAGGACAAAATCACAGCAAGACTCCTAAATGAAACTGATATAATATATCTTATAGAGAATTTAAAGTAATGATCATAAAGATACTCACTAGATTTGAGAAAATAGCGAAGGACCTCTGTGAGATGCTCAACAAACAGAAAGAAAACATAAAATATAACCAAACAGAGATGAAAAACTCAATAACTGAAATTGAAAATACACTATAGGGAATAAGTGGTAAACTAGAAGAAGCAGAAGAGTGGACCAATGACCTGAAGGGCAGGTAATGGAAAGCAATAAAGCTGAACAACAGAGAGCAAAAATAATAATAAAGAATTAAAACAGATTAACAATTCAGTGACATCATCAAGCACAATAATATTCACATTGTAGAGCTCCCAGGAGTGAGAGAGAACGAGCAGAAAACTTGAAGAAATACCTAAAAATTTCCTGAATTTGGTGAATTCAGATCCAGGAAGCACAGAGAGCCCCCAACAAAATTACCCAAGGAGGTCTACACCAAGACACATAGTAATTAACGACAAGAAGTAATGATAAAGAGAACACTTTAAAAGCAGCAAGAGAAAAGAAAACAACTACATACAAGGGAAACCGCATAACTCTATCAGCTGATTTTCAGCAGAAATGTTAGAGGCCAGAAGAGAATGGCATGATATATCAAAGTTCTGAAGGAAAAAAAAATTGCAACCAAGAATACTCTATCCAGCAAAGCTATCATTTAGAATAATGTGATACAGGAATCCATCAAAATCCTAGAGGAGAACACAGGTAGCAAATTCTTTGACTTTGGACACAGCAACTTCTTGCTAGACATATCTCTAGAGGCAAGGGAAACAAAAACAAATATGAACTACTGAGCCTTCATCAGGTTAAAAAGCTTTTGCACAGGAAAGGAAACAATCAATAAAACTAAAAGGCAATTTATGGAATAGGAAAAAATATTCACAAATGACATATCAGGTAAAGGGCCAGTATTCAAAAATCTTTAGAGAACTTATCAAACTCAACACCTAAAAAAAAAAAAAATCAGTCAAGAAATGGGCAAAAGAGGGGTTCCTGGGTGGCTCAATCAGTTGGGCCTCTGTCTTCAGCTCAGGTCGTGACCCCAGGGTCCTGGGATAGAGCCCTGCATTGGGCTCCTTGTTTGGTGGGAAGCCTGCTTCTCCCTCTCCCACTCTTCCTGCTTGTGTTCGTTCTCTCTCTCTCTCTCTCTCTCTCTCTCTCTCTCGTTGTCTCTGTCAAATAAATGAATGAAATCTTTAAAAAAAAATGAGCAAAAGACATGAACAGATGTTGCTCCAGAGAAGAAATATAAATGGCTAACAGACACATGAAAAAAATGCTCAACAGCACTTGACATCAGGGAAATACAAATTAAAAACACAATGAGATACCACCTCACCAGTCAAAATGACTAAAATTAACAAGTCAGGAAACAACATATGTTGGCTGAAATATAGAGAAAGGGGAATCCTCTTACACCAGTGGGAATGTAAGCTGGTATAGCCACTCTATAAAATGGCATGAAGGTTCCTCAGGAAGTTAAAAATAGAGCTATCTTATGACCAGCAATTGTACTACTAGGTATTTATCCAAAAGATACAAACACAGTGATTAGAAGGGGCATGTGCATCCCAATGGTTATAACAGCAATATCTGCAATAGCCAAACTATGCAGAGTCCAGATGTCCATTAACAGATGCTTTCACAAAAGATAAAAGATGAAGATGATATGGTTATTTGTGTGTGTATATGTAAGCACACATTCAATGGGATAATACTCAGTCTTCAAAAAGAATAAAATCTTGCCATTTGCAACAATGTGGATGGAACTAGATGCTAAGCAAAATAAGTCAGTCAGAGAAAGACAAGTAACATATGATTTCACCCATATATGGAATTTAAGAAACAAAACAGATGAACAGAGGGAAGGGAAGGAAATAATAAAATAAGATAAAAATAAGGAGGGGGGCAAACCATAAGAGACTCTTAACTATAGAAACAAACAGAGTTGCTGGGGGGCAGGTGGGTAGGGGAATGGGGTGAGTGATGGGCACTGAGGAGGGCACTTGTAATCTGTACTGGGTGTTACATGCAACTGATGAATCACTAAATTATACGCCTGAAACTAATAATACATTATATGCTAACTAAATTGAATTTAAATAACTTTTTTGTTTAAAAAGGGGGAAATTTGGACACAGAGGCAGACATACAGAGAGGAAAGATAGTATGAGGACAGAGGGAGAGGACAGGCATCTATAAGCTAAAAAAACATCTGAAGCCAGGGGAGAGGGGAGAGGCCTGGGGAGAGAGGGGGAGAGGCCTGGAGAGAGGGGAGAGGCCTGGAACAGATTCCCCCTTAGATCCCTCAGAAGGGACCAACCTTGTGGACACATTGATTTTGGACTTCCAGCCTCCAGAACTCTGAGACAACAAATGTCTTGGTGTGAGCCAGAGAGAGAGGGACATAGAGGGAGAGAGAGTTTCCCAGACTAACAAATGTTAAAAGAACTCATCACAACAGAATCAAGCCTATGAGAAATGGCAATGAGGACTCTTTGAGGGGAAAGACCATAAGTAGGAGTAGGAAAAGTAGAAAACACAAAAGCAGCAAAAATAAGTATATCTATAAAAATCAGCCAAGGGATTCACAGTGTAAAAGGATGTGTAAGTATGATACCAAATACGTCACATGTGGGGGGGAGAGGAGTAAAGAAGGGCCCAAACTTAAGCAGCAATCAACTTAATATAGACTGCTATGTGCATAAGATATAATACATGAATCTAATGGTAAGCACAAATCAAAAATCAGTAAGACAGATGCAAAAGAGAGAGAGAGAGACAGAAAGAGAGAGAAGGAAATCTAAGTATATCACTAAAGAAAGTCAGCAAATCACAAGAGAAGAGAGCAAGAGAAGAAAGGAACAGAAAAAAATTCATAAAAACGAGTAACAAAATGGCAGTTAAGTACATACCAATAATTATGGTGAGTGTAAATGGACTAAATGCTCTAATCAAAAGACACAGGGTGACTGAATGGGTTAAAAATAAAACAACAACCTCTATTTATATGTTTCCTAAGTGACTCATTTCAGACCTAAAGACACATGCAGTTTGAAAGTGAAGGGATAGAAAACCATTTAGCAAGCAAATGGAAGTGAAAAGCAGGGGTACTAAGACTTTTGTCAGACAAAATAGACTTCAAAACCAAAACTGTAACAAGAGACAAAGAAGTCCACTAAGTAATAAGTAATCATAAAGGGAATAATCCAACAAGAAGTATAACAATTGTAAATATTCATGTACCCAACATGGGAGCACCCAAATACACAGGCAGCTAAGAACAAACATAAGGTTGATATCCAGGATCTATAAAGAACTCCTCAAACGCAACACACACAAAACAGACAATCATATAAAAAAATGGACAGAAGATATGAACGGACACTTCTCCAATGAAAACATACAAATGGCTATCAGACACATGAAAAAATGTTCATCATCACTAGCCATCAGGGAGATTCAAATTAAAACCACATTGAGATACCACCTTACACCAGTTAGAATGGCCAAAATTAGCAAGACAGGAAACAACATGTGTTGGAGAGGATGTGGAGAAAGGGGAACCCTCTTACACTGTTGGTGGGATTGCAAGTTGGTGCAACCACTTTGGAAAACGTGGAGATTCCTCAAGAAATTAAATATAGAGCTTCCCTATGACCCTGCAATTGCACTATTGGGTATTTACCCCAAAGATACAGATGTAGTGAAAAGAAGGGCCATCTGTACCTCAATGTTTATAGCAGCAATGGCCACAGTCACCAAACTGTGGAAAGAACCAAGATGCCCTTCAACGGATGAATGGACAAGGAAGATGTGGTCCATATATCCATGTCTGTCGCTAGATGAATTGATAAAGAAGATGCAGTATATATATTTAATGCAATATTATTCTCCAGCCAGAAAAAGAAATGTTTGCCATTTGCAACAACATGGATGGATCTAGAGCATATAATGTTAAGTGAAAAATGTCATAGAAAGACAAATACCATATGATTCCACTCATTTGCAGAATTTAATAAACAAATGAACAAAGGAAAAAGTGACAAACCAAGAAATAGACTCTTAACTATATGGAGCAGACTGAGAGCTACCAGAGGGGAGGTGAGTGGGGATTGGTGAAATAGGTGAGGAGGATTAAGAGTACACTTATCATGATGAGCACTGAAGTAATATAAATGTATACAATTGCTGAATCACTATATTGTTAATCTGAAATGGATATACCATGGAATGTTAACTATACTGGTAAAATAAATTTCAAAAAATAATTGAAATAAATTCTTCTCAAACTATTTAAAAAACTCAAGAGGAAGTTATACTGAAATCCACTTGACAAAAACTAACATTATCCTGATACCAAAATCACACAGGTATGCCACAAAGAAAAAACAAAACAAAACAAAAACAAAAAAACTACAGGCCAACATCTCTGATGAATATAGGTGCAAAAATCCTAACAAAATACTAGCAGAATGAGCTCTCAAGTACAATAAACCAATTGTACATCACGATCAAGGAATTATCCCTGAGATGCAAGGATGGTTCAACATATATGTTCAATAAATGATATACCACATTAATAAAATGATAGATAAAAAGTCAAATGATCAGCTCAAAACGTATTTACAAAAGACAACATATTTTCCAGCTAAAAACTCAGTAATTTGTGTATAGAAACAACGAACCACAATCTAATAAATTGCACAAATGACAAACCCACAGCAAATATCATACTCAAGGGTGAAAGATAGAAAGCTTCTTTGCTAAGATCAGGAATAAGACAAGGGTGCCTACTGTCATCACTACTATTCAACATAGAACTGGAAATCCCATCCAGAGCAATTAGAAAGGAAAAAGAAGTAAAAGACATCCAAATAGGAAAGGAAGAAGTAAAACTGTATCTGTTTATAGATGACATGACTATATACATATATATACATAAATATGTATATATGTTTATCAAAACATTTCACATTGCATACTAAATATGTAAATACATATATATAATTATATATACATATATATATATAGAGAGAGAGAGACTCCAGCAAAAAAGAAATTAGAACTAATAAATGAATTCAGTCAGATTGCAAGATACAGAATCAACATACAAAACTCAATTGTGTTTCTATACGCTAATAATGTACCATCTGAAGGAGATTAAAAAAAAAACTTATCCCAATTACAACAGCACTGAGAACTATAAAACACTTATTTATAAATTTAACCAAGAAGATGAAAGACCTATAGACTGAAAACTATAAGATACTGATTAAAGAGACTGAAGAAGACACACAAAAATGAAAATGTATCCTGTGTTATAGTACTGAAAGCATATTATAAAATACTGGAATTAATACTGTGAAAACCACTAAAAAACCACATATCCAATGCAATATGGGTCAAAATTCCAAGGACATTTCTATGAGGGGAAAAAAAAAAAAAAAGTTCTAAAATTTGTATGGAGGGCGCCTGGGTGGCTCAGTGGGTTAAAGCCTCTGCCTTCAGCTCAGGTCATGGTCCCAGGGTCCTGGGATCGAGGCCCGCATCGGGCTCTCTGCTCAGCAGGGAGCCTGCTTCCCCCTCTCTCTCTGACTGCCTCTTTGCCTACTTGTGATCTCTCTGTCAAATAAATAAATAAAATCTTTAAAAAAATAAAATAAAATAAAATAAAATTTGTATGGAACCACAAAAGACCTAGAATAGCTAAAGCAATCCTGAGAAAGAAACCAAAGCTGAAGGTACCACTGTACTTGACTTCAAGTTACACTGCAAAGCTATAATAATCAAAACAGTATGGTACCAACATAAAACAGGCATAGAGAACAGTGGAGCAGAATGACATGGACGAATCTGGAAGATATTGTGCTAAAGAAATGTCAGAAATAGAAAGACACATTTTGTATGGTATCACTTATACATGGAATTTTTTAAGCCAATTTTATAGAAGGAAAATAGAATACTGGCTGCTGGGGGCGGGGGATATGGGGTGATGCAGATTAAAGGGCACATATTTTCGGTTATAAGAAGAATAAGTTCTGAGGATCTAATGTACAGCATCGTGACTATGGTCAATAATATGTTAGGAGTATGTCTTCAGCATTCTTCATACAAACACAAAAATAGTTACCTTTGTTAACTATGAAAGTAATGGGTGTGTTAAGTATCTTCATCTTGGTAATCATTTTGTAATGCGTAAGCATATCAAAACATTTCATATTATAAACTAAGCATATAATTACATTTGTCAAAAAATGCACCACCACCCCCCAGGAAAAAAAAAATACTTTCCTTAAATCCAAGGAGTTCGTGGGAGCAGCTAATCATGTCATGTTGAAGCATTTGGTTCCATGTTGAAATCCTTGTATGTGGTCTCCATTCAACCACTTACTAGCTGTACTGCATTGAGGTTACTGGATACCTTTAATCTCAAGAAAACTACAATTGGTTGTAAAGATTCAATGAAGTAAAGTGAAACAAGCAATAACATATTGCTTGCTCAGAGTCTCAACCTAAAACATTGGAGATACACTTTTCAATATGCTATGTAAACCCAAACCATTTTTCTTTTTACCTTTTAAAAAAATCACTTTACTGAGGTATGACTGGCAAAACAAAAGCTGTGCATATTTAATGTGTACAACTTGATGTTTGGCGATAAGTTTACATCCACGAAATCATCACCACAATCTATTCCCTGAACATATCCATTACCCTCAAAGATTCCTCTCACTCTATTATTTTTCTGTGTGTTGGGTGGGGGGTAAGGAAAGTTAACATAAGATCTACCCTCTTAGCAATTTTTAAGTAGACAATACAGCATTATTAATATAGACACCATGATGTACAATAGTCCTCTAGGAGATACTCATCTTATATAACTGAAACTTTGTATCCCTTGATTCATACCTGTTTTCTCTTCCCTAAGCCCCAAGCAACCACTGTCCTATTGTATGTTTCTATGGGTTTGACTATTTTAAATTCTTCATCTAAGTGGTATCATATAGAATTAGTCCTCTTGCTATAATTTTAGCATTATTTCTTCCAGATTCATCCAATGTTGTCACAAATGTTAGGGTTTCTTCCTTTTTAAGGCTGAATAATATTCATATATATATGCCACATTTTATTTATCCACTCATCCACTGATGGGCATTTAGCTTACTCACATGTCTTGGCTTTTATGAATAGGGCTGAAGTAAACAGAAAAATTCAGGTAGCCTTTTGAGATCTCTTTGGGATCCTGATTTCAACTCTTAGATACATACCCATGGTATGCTGGCTAATATGGTAGTTCTCTTTTAAATTTTTTGAAGACCCTCAATACCGTTTTCCATAGTGCCTATACCAATTTATATTCCCATCAGTAGGGTACAAGGGATACCTTTTCTCCACATCCTCAAACATTTGTTATCTTTTTTTGTTTTGTTTTGTTTTCGGGGTGGGGGTGGTTTTGGTTTATTGTTTTTGTTTTTTGATAGCAGCCATCCTAACAGGTATGCAGTGATATCTCCTTGTGGCTGGATGTGCATTTCCTAGATGATCAGTGGTGTTGAGCATCTCATCACACACTCACTCATCATTTGTATATATTTTTGGGAAAATATCTATTAAATACTTTATTTTTAAATGGATTGTTTTCTGTTATTTTTTATTAACATATAATGTATTATTTGCCCTAGGGGTACAGGTGTGTGAATCATCAGGCTTACACAATTCACAGCACTCATATAACATACCATCCCCAATGTCCATAACACAGCCACCCTATCCCTATTCCCCGCCACCAGCAACCCTCAGTTTGTTTCATGAGATTAAAGGTCTCTTATGGTTTATCTCCCTCCTTATCCCATCTTGTTTCATTTTCTCTCTAAATGGACTATTTTTTGTTATTGAGCTATAAGAGTTCCTTATATATTTTGGACGTTAACCCTTACCATATACCTGGTTTGTAAATATTTTCTGCCATTCTGCAGGTTGATTTTTTCATTTCGTTGATTGTTTCCTTTGCTGTGTAGAAGCTTTTTAGTTTGATATACCCCCCTTGTCCATTTTTTTTTTGTTTTGTTGCCTGTTCTTTTGGTGTCATAGTCAAGAAATTATTGCCAAAAACAATGTCAAGAAGCTTTTCTCCTATGTTCTCTTCCAGGAGCCCTACAGTTTCAGTTTCAGGTCTTATATTTAAGTCATTAATATGTTTTGAGTTGATTTTTCTCTGTGATGGTAGACAAGAATCCAGTTCCATTCTTTGCATGTGGATATCCAATTCATCAACACCATTTATTGAAGATACTGTCTTTTCCCTTTGTGTGCTCTTGGCACCTTTGTCAAAGGTTAGTTGACTCTGAGCATGCATTTATTTCTAGGCTCTCTATTCTGTTCCACTGATCTATAAGTCTGTATTTCATGAAAAAGAGAGGGCTACTGAAATCTCTGATTGAAACTGTGAGTTGATTTACTTCCCCTTACACTTCTCTAAATTTTGCATTATGAATCTGAAACTCATACTTGAACATGAATGTTTAGGGTTTTTAAACTTCTCTGATTGAATTTATATTTTACTCTAAATCTTTAAGTAAACTGATAATAGATTTTTTAACACTGTCTCTTCCATTCCATAATTTACATCACATCTATGTTATTGACTAATTTCTTCCTCCTATTTGACTCTTATTTTCCTGACTGTACACATATCTAGTAGATTTGTATTGGATGCTTCACATCAGGATATTATATGTACATTATTTATATTTTGTTATCTTCCTCTGATTAATGTTTAAGACATTCTTCTTTTTTTTTGTATTTTTTAAATTTTTTAATTAACATATAATGTATTATTAGACCCAGGGGTACAGGTCTGTGAATTGCCAGGTTTACATACTTCACAGCACTCACCATAGCACATACCTTCCCCAATGTCCATAACCCAACCACCCTCTCCCTACCCCCTCCCTCAGGCAACCTTCAGTTTGTTTTGTGAGATTAAGAGTCTCTTATGGTTTATCTTCCTCCCGATCCCATCTTATTTCATTTATTCCTTTCCTCCCTCCCAAACTCCCCCACATTGCCTCTAGACTTCTCAAGGAGATTATATGATAATTGTCTTTCTCTGATTGACTTATTTCGCTCAGCATAATACCCTCTAGTTCCATACACATCATCACAAATGGCAAGATTTCATTTCTTTTGATGGCTGCACAGTATTCCATTGTGTTTGTGTGTGTGTGTGTGTGTGTGTGTGTGTGTGTATATATATGTATATATATATATATATATATATATATATATATATATATATATATCACATCTTCTTTATCCATTCATTTATTGATGGATTTCTAGGTTCTTTCCATAGTTTGGCTATTGTGGACATTGCTGCTATAAACACTTGGGTGCACGTGCCCCTTTCAGTCACTACATTTGTATCTTTAGGGTAAGTACCCAGTAGTGTGATTGCTGGGGTGCATTCCCTGTCATTTCCTGACTTGTTAATTTTAGCCATTCTGACTGGTGTGAGGTGGTATCTCACTGTGGTTTTGATTTGTATTCCCTGATGCCCAGTGATGTGGAGCACTTTTTCATGTGTCTGTTGGCCATCTGGATGTCTTCTTTGCAGAAATGTCTGTTCATGTCCTCTGCCCGTTTCTTGACTGGATTATTTGTTCTTTGGATGTTGAGTTTGATAAGTTCTTTCTTGATTTTGGATACTAGCCCTTTATCTGATATGTCATTTGCAAATATCTTCTCCCATTCTGTCAGTCATCTTTTGGTTTCATTAACTGTTTCCTTTGCTGTGCAAAAGCTTTTGATCTTGATGAAATCCCAATAGTTCATTTTTGCCCTTGCTTCCCTTGCCTTTGGCGATCCTCCTAGGAAGAAGTTGCTGCGGCTAAGGTCGAAGAGGTTGCTGCTTGTGTTCTCCTCAAGGATTTTGATGGATTCCTTTCTCACATTGAGGTCCTTCATCCATTTTGAGTCTATTTTCATGTGTGGTGTAAGGAAATGGTCCAGTTTCATTTTTCTGCATGTGGCTGTCCAATTTTCCCAACACCATTTGTTGAAGAGGCTGTCCTTTTTCCATTGGACATTCTTTCCTGCTCTGTTGAAGATTAGTTGACCATAGAGTTGAGGGTCTGTTTCTGGGCTCTCTCTTCTGTTCCATTGGTCTGTGTGTCTGTTTTTGTACCAGTACTATACTGTCTTGATGACGACAGCTTTGTCATAGAGCTTGAAGTCTGGAATTGTGATGCCACCAACTTTGGCTTTCTTTTTCAACATTCCTCTGGCTATTCAAGGTCCTTCCTGGTTCCATTCAAATTTTAGAATTATTTGTTCCATTTCTTTGAAAAAAATGGATGGGATTTTGATAGGGATTGCATTAAATGTGTAGATAGCTTTAGGTAGCATAGACATTTTCACAATATTTGTTCTTCCAATCCAAGAGCATGGAACATTTTTCCATTTCTTTGAGTCTTCCTCAATTTCTTTCATGAGTACTTTAAAGTTTTCTGAGTACAGATTCTTTGCCTCTTTGGTTAGGTTTATTCCTAGGTATCTTGTGCTTTGGGGTGCAATTGTAAATGGGATTGACTCCTTCATTTCTCTTTCTTCTGTCTTATTGTTTGTGTATAGAAATGCAACTGATTTCTGTGCATTGATTTTATATCCTGACACTTTACTGAATTCCTGTACATGTTCTAGCAGATTTGGAGTGGAGGCTTTGGGTTTTCCACATATAGTATCATATCATCTGCCGAGAATGAGTTTGACTTCTCCATTGCCGATTTGGATGCCTTTAATTTCTTTTTGTTGTCTGATTGCTGAGGCTAGGACTTCTAGTACTGTGTTGAATAGCAGTGGTGATAATGGACATCCCTGCCGTGTTCCTGACCTTATCGGAAAAGCTCTCAGTTGTTTTTCAATGCTTTTAAAATATAAGCTTTCTTGTTCAAATAGCTAATGTGCAATGAAATTACTTCAAGAAAGTCTTCAGAATATTTGGATACTTTCTCAAATGCATCACAGTATTTCCTATTTTACCTCGACTCTAATGTCATTTATTTTCCATATTTCATAGAGAGCTAATATCCAGGATTACAATGTCAAATCATACTTACATGAATTTGTGATCTTATCCATTATAAGTTTTTATTAAATATTTATGAGTTATAAGTATTTAAAGGTTTCAGAAAACAACAGCAACAACAACAACGGATAAGTTTCTGGGACATTGAAGCCAGTTCCCCGGGTCCTTCTTTAGTGGAAAACTAATTCCTCTGGCCAAAACTCAGAAAACCTCCTCCAGATCAGCATAGATTAGATTTCAAAATTAATTTCACAGGGTTCTTCATACAACTAGAACCATTTAAATTGTGAAACATTTCCATTCTATGTTATCAAGAGTATTCATATAACTTACATGACATTTCTTAGAGAATCATGCCTCAGAAATTCTGGATTCTATTTACAATGGGTAATACTTTATCAGCAACATTATGATAAAGGAATTTAAGAAATAAAGTTTATTTCTTCTAGTAAATATCTTTAGTTGATTTTCCTCGAGTCCATTCAAGAAGCAATTCAATGTGGTTCCCTGTCTTCTTTCCTTTACCCCAGGGGATTTCTTCATGGTGAAGAGAAAGAAGGGATAGCAGACAAACTGCTTTAATTCATCCTCTCACACACTGATACACAAATGACTCGAAACAACTTGGCCACCATCAAAGCTACCCCTATCATAACATTTTAGTTGTACCATTATATTAAAAATTTAACAAAATACCTAAAACTATAATAATGTGAAAAATAACAGTCAATTAAATAAATTCACTAAAATGATGTTCAATAAAAGTTCTGAAGATACCAAATCTTAAACATAGTTTTTTCTATACGCTTTGTTTTCTCGATAATGTATTTAAACAAGTTTATTATATGTTCTTATAATTATTATAATTTCATTAATTCCATCCTTTGTATTGCATATCTCCAAATTTGCCTATTTCTTGTTTCCTGTTTTCAACATTTCTCATTTGTTACTCCTACCATAAACCATGCTTTAAATGCTGCCAAGAGATACCATGTGATCATAAATTATGTCACGATTTATTTTAAAAAGATTAGTTCAAGATTTGACAAAACCAAACATTCCTATTAAAAATCTGTGATATGAGGGGGCTCCTGGGTGGCTCAGTGGGTTAAAGCCTCTGCCTTCGGCTCGGGTCATGATCCCGGGGTCCTGGGATCGAGTCCCGCATCAGGCCTTCTACTCAGGGGGGAGCCTGCTTCCTCCTCTCTCTCTGCCTGCCTCTCTGCCTACTTGTGATCTCTGTCTGTCAAATAAATAAATAAAATCCTTTAAAAAAAGTCTGTGATATGAGATCATTTATTCAGGGATGTCAAAATTATAAAACAAAAAAAATATTGTGCTTTGACTCATATAACCCTATTAGCCATCAAAGGAGTGATTTGGAGCTTGCATTTGATTCCTCTCTTAATAAATTCCTATAAAATAACCAAGTGAATACAAAAGTTGGAAAAAATAATCTGCAACAAAACATAAAAATATAAGTAAATGTAGTAAGTTTTGTGAACATGGATTAGGTAATGACATAATATCATATATATGTAATATCAATATCCCAAGTAATATCAATAACATGAGTAACAAAAGTAAAAAGTAGATAAATTGGACTACATCAAAAGCCAAAATTTTGGACACAATTAAGAATATAAAAAGGCAGGGGTGCCTGGGTGTCTCAGTGGGTTAAAGCCTCTGCCTTCAGCTCAGGTCAGCATTCCAGGGTCCTGGGATTGAGCCCCACATCAGGTTCTCTGCTCAGCAGGGAGCCTGATTCCCTTCTTCTCTCTCTGCCTGCCTCTCTGCCTGTCAAATAAATAAATAATTTTTTAAAAAAGAACGTAAAAAGGCAGCTCATAGCTTAAAAAAAATTTGCAAATTATATATCTGATAATGGACTCATATCCAGAATATATAAAGATCTCTACAACTGTAGAAAGATGAAAAACTCAACATATGGTCAAGCATCAGAATATATATTTCTCCAATGAAGATATACAAGTCACCAATAAGCACATGAAAACATACTCAATATAATTAGGACAATGTAAATGGAAACCACCATAGAGTACCACATCATATGAATCTACAAGGATGGCTAAAGTGTTTAAAAAAAAAGTTAAGGAAAAACAAGTGTTGATAAGGACACAGAGAAATTGAAATGCCATACATTGTATCCTGGGCTGGTATGATAGTAAGATGGTGCAGCCACTTTGGGAAAATGCCAGCCATTCCTCAAAATGTTAAATACAGAGTTCACATATGATCTAGCAATTCTACTTCCAGGGATATACCTTAGAAAAGTGAAAAGATATATTCACACAAAAACTTGTTAATGCATAACTCATAATAGACCAAAAATGGGAACAACACAAATGTCCAACAGCTACTGAATAGATAAATACAAGGTGGCATATACATACAAAGGAATGTTACTCAGCCATAAAAATGAATTACTGATACATGTTACAACATAAATGATCCTTCTACACATTAGGCTAAGTGAAATAAGCCAGTCATAAAAGGCATATATTCTGTGATTCCATTTATATGAAATGTCCAGAATAGGCCAGTCTACAGAAACAGAAAGTATATTCGTGGTTTCCGGGGTGCAAAGAGATGTGAGATTGGAAACTGATAGTCTGGGTCCAGCCTCCCTTTGTGGGATGGAGAAAATTCTGCTTAAGAGTATGAGATACTAGTGTCCTTGACATAATTGGTAGAAGCAAATCTAACAATTTCTATAATTGTAACAGAATCTGGGAGTCACTGGTGATTGTCTCTAAACTGTTTACCCTTACACACAGTTCTCTAATACAGCTTTAAGTGGGGTATTTGAAAAGAAACAATCCATGGTTTATTCAAAATAGAGTTCTTAAAAAATAATTCTTGAAAGTGTATATAATGGAAAAATTATTGGTAGTCATCTGGATTGACATACTAAGAGTATTTTAACTAAATCTTGGTGAGAAAATGGAAAGAAATATAATTATAAGTTAGCATTCATAAGAAAGTGAGTGAATCTTAATGATTTTTAATAATGACACAGGGGTGGGCGCCTGGGTGGCTCAGTGGTTGAATCCTCTGCCTTCAGCTCAGGTCATGATCTCAGGGTCCTGGGATCAAGTCCCGCATCGGGCTCTCTGCTCAGCAGGGAGCCTGCCTCCTCCTCCTCTCTCTCTCTCTGCCTGCCTCTCTGCCTACTTGTGATCTGTCTGTCAAATAAATGAAAAAAAAAATAATGACACAGAGGTTAAAATAAAATGTCGCTTTGTAAATTTAGCATATGATACTTTCAGCTCATTGGAAAAATACTTCTAATAAATGTAAAATACATTACAGATTGATATTTGTGTATACATGTATAATACTGACAACAAAATTTTAACTAGTATTAAATCTAAATGTGAGAAAGATCATTTTTTCATCATTTGAAAATTTTAAGTCCAATGTAAATTTTTCTCTAACAGTAACAAAATGGATGGCCAGTTAACTTAATAACTTTTTTTAAGATTTTATGTATTTATTTGACAGACACAGACCACAAGTAGGCAGAGAGAGAGAGGAGGAAGCAGGCTCCCTATGGAGCAGAGAGCCCAATGTGGGGCTCAATCCCAGGACCCTGGGATCATGACCTGAGCCAAAGGCAGAGGCTTAACCCACTGAGCCGCCCAGGTACACCTAACTTAATAGCTTTTAATTATCTTTGAATATGTTCCTCTTCTCCCCAAAAGACATTTTCATAATTCAATTAATACAACTCAATATCAACTTTTTAATTACATATTTCCAGTATAGTATTTCAGTAAACAAACTTCTTCAAAGATTTCTTCCATGCCTCTAACTAAATCTCACAATTTTAAATAACTTTCTCAGAGCTGCCTTCATCTCTTTATTTCAAAGACTATAGATCAAAGGGTTGAAAAGTGGAGTTAACACAGAATAAAACAAAGTCACATATTTCTGCATCCCGGCTGGATTGCCTGATGTTGGGCTTACATATACAACCAAGATAGAGCCATAGAATAGGGATACTACGGCCAGATGGGAGCCACACATGGAGAAGGCCTTATGCTGCCCTTCTCCTGAGAGGACCCTCAGCACAGCTCTGATCACCAAGGTATAGGAGTTGTTAATGAATAATAAGGTAGAGAAAATGAGGACTGAGTTATAGATGGCACAGATGATCTCAGTTGCTGGAGCTGGCACACAGGACAGCTTTATAAGAGGTCCTGGGTCACAAAGGAAGTGATCGATCTTATTGGAACAACAAAATGGGAGTTGAGAGATGAGGTAAATAGGCAAAAGGAAGTATAGGAAACCACACACCCAGCATCCAGCTCCTATTCTGATGCAGCGCTGAACAGTCATGACAGTGGGATAGTGCAGGGGCCTGCAGATAGCAAGGTACCTGTCAAAGGCCATGGCAGACAAGAAGAAAGTCTCAGTGGTACCCATGGAGAAGAAGAAGTAGAACTGGAGGAAGCAGCCATAGAAAGAGATGGTGCTGGTCTCAGGAGAGCAAGTTGGCCAGCATATTAGGGACAGTGGAGGTGATAAAACAGATCTCCAGGAAGGAAAATTAGTCAACAGAATGTACATTGGAGTTTGCAGTCGATGGTCCCATCTCACAGCACAGATAATGCACAGATTTCCAGTTACTGTCAGAATATAAGTCCCAGAGAAGACTGAAAAGAGGAGAACCTGAATTTCCCAGGTATAAGGGAAACCCAAGAAAATGAATATACTCACAGAGCTAGAGCAATTACTTATATTGGAAAATTCATTTGTTTTTAAAGCTGAAAAAAAAAAAACAGATTTCCATATTATAAGTAGCCTTAAAATATTACTCATTAGGGCAGATCCCTTGCATATGGTTAAATCATTCTGTGTATCAGGAAATAACAAAGTACCATAATCCATGCAGTGGTATTCCCATGACGGCCATATATTCATAATTCTGTTCTCAATACAGTGAATAAAAATGAAAATTCTGGGACGCCTGGGTGGCTCAGTGGGTTAAGCCGCTGCCTTCAGCTCAGGTCGTGGTCTCAGGGTCCTGGGATCCAGCCCCACATGGGGCTCTCTGCTCAGCAGGGAGCCTGCTTCCTCCTCTCTCTCTGCCTGCCTCTCTGCCTGCTTGTGATCTCCGTCTGTCAAATAAATAAAAAAAAATCTTTAAAAAAAATGAAAATTCTTTTGTCATCCTCAGGTTTTCATTCAAAGTTACTTGGTACTGACAATAGTCAAGTGTGCCCCAAGACCTACAACTATTAGGTTAAGTAGTGAAAGAAGAAGGAATGAATAAACAGAGATAAAAAATTGTAGCCTAAAAGATACTGATAATATTAATACTTAATATTCTTTGATCAATTTGTGAGAGAAATATGTTGAGCTGATTTGAGGACAATATTGATTTAAATATTTGTAACTTACCTGATTTTAATTTTATTGTGTTAAATTATGTGAAATATTCCTATATTCATTTAGAATATTAAAATAAAATCTATTAAAATAAAAATCTATTAGAAGGTTTCCCATTTTGATCCCTCTCTTCAGTAAAAATACACTCAAAAAGAGTTACTGGCAATCTGCCTTATTTTACAAAGAAACATAAGGAACCAAGTTCTACAATATTGTGCTCATATCAAATATTGCCGAAAAAATTACAATCAATTCTTAATCTATGTCAAGATTTTCACTAAGATCACCATTGATATGAAATACTTTAGTAGACACTGAAGTCCATATATATCATTTATAAAGATATGTTGAGATTGGCTGTGCTCACAAAGGCTATTCCTCAAATCTTGCAATCTCAAGCAGGAATAAAATTACCTTTTCTTCTATCCCCTAAAAGAAAGTGAAAGTAACACGATAGGCAGTCTATCACTTGAATCTTCACTGAAAGAAGGTGTATTCACATTCACTTACTGGAACTTTCCCTAACCCAGGGCCCCAACTCCTACATAGAGCAATACAAATGGGGAATTGAAAAACTACTTTAAGAGTTATAATACATTTTTGAAGTAACATTTGTCTATAAATTCTCAGGGAAAAACCTGGCCTTGATTCTGGAGAAGGAATTCTTTCATAATTCATACATTAAGTGGTATTTAAAATAATATAAAACCAGGAGGGTTGGAAGGAGGACAGAAAGGAGCTTGGAGTCATGTGAGCTTTATCTTACCTGAAGATACAAAATGGGTATCATAGAAATCTGTATGGTTGAACACCATCTTCTATATCACAGTGAAAACTCTAGTCTCAGATCTCAGAAAAAGAACAAATATAATAGTGTTCCATACATTACTGTGGGGACTCATAGAACTGCAGATGCTTTTAGGAGAAGAAATTACAAAATCAGTCATGGACCTCTTCTGGCTTGCCCTCTTATCTTCTCTTGCTTACATAAACTGACAAAGCAACAGGAAACTTGACACTGGAAAGAGAATCATAGTCTCATGATCTATGCAGAACCCACTGAACAATTGAAATAGGAAGCCCTTTTACTTTCTGTGAAGATCATCTTTGTGGAGTGGCTCTCTAGAGAGGGAATTTATAACACAATGGCCCCAATGAACCTGGTTTCCTATTCTGCTCCTTACTCAGCATGCTGGAATTTGTTTCAAATTCAAACACATTTCCTACTTTAAGTCAAGGTTTTTTATTTGGAATAACAAGAGAAATACAAACACATAAAGTGATTTATGCAGGTATAAGCTTGTTGGTTAACTGTGATCAGCAGTGACCTTCTCTCTGATAATAAAGGAAAAGTTGTGGTTCTGGCAACCTCATTCCAAGCTTAGAGAAAAGTCTATGGAATACAGGTTAACACAGAGATAAGGAGGCTGTGCACTTAAATATATTAAAGATTCTTTTCTTTTGTTTATCTATCTTTTGTTTAAAGATTATTTGTCATCTTAATTCCAACTTGATTGTCCCACACCACACTCACCACTTTGAGATATGCATTCTTTAACTATGAGTAAAATTTTTTTAAGTAAGAAAGACATCTGTGAGAACTTCCCATGTAGTTAACACTTCGATAATACCTTTTAACGGTTCCATACTATAGCAGTTGCATTATATGGATATACAATATTTTACATAATTAAACCCGAATTATTGAGCCTTTGATATGATAAACAGACTTACAAATATTCTTAATATAAACTAAACCATATTCTAGGATACAAATTTTCCAATTAATACAATATGATCTAGTAAAGTTTATTTCTTTAATGGTCCAGCACTATGTGATAATGTAAAAGTGATATATTGAAATAACATATTTATCAATTAATAGAGAAAAATATAAGGGCTCCTGGGTGACTCAGTTGGTTAAGCATCCAACTGTTGGTTTTAGCTCAGGTCATTATCACAGTGTTGTGAGATCAAGCCCTGTGTCAGGATAATTGCTCAGCACAGAGTATGCTAAAGATTCTCTCCCTTTACCTGTCCCTCTATTACTCCCTTCAATCACTCACTCACTTTTCTCTCTCTAAAACAAATATTTTTTAAAATAGAGAAAAACATAGGGACACTTAATAAATATAGTAATGGTAATAGATAAAACTGAACTCCATTCTTGATAAAACAAACCAGAAACAAAAGGAATTTCTTAACTTGGTAAAGAATCTCTTTATCAGAAAAGATTGGCAAAATCATTTCACCATAATAAAACACAAAAAGCATTTTACAAACAGAAAAAGGAGATGAATGAATGTCTCTGAGCAAGAGTTTGAAGCTGTCAAAGTGGCAATTATCTGAGGGGAATGATACTGAAAGAGGAGGAAACTGAAAAGAAAAAGCCCAAAATCTATGTAAAAGTTGAAAAAAAATTCAGAAAATGTAAATAATGGATAAAAACTGTTCAAAACCACAATAAAACAATCATGTGACTTATGTGTAACATTAAACTATTTGACAAAGAAAGTGTAAGTGGGGGGCCCCTGGGTGGCTCAGTGGGTTAAAGCCTCTGCCTTCAGCTCAGGTCAGGATCCCAGGGTCCTGGGATTGAGCCCCACATCGGGCTCTCTGCTAAGCAGGGAGCCTGTCCCCCTCTCTCTCTGCCTGCCTCTCTGCCTATTTATGATCTCTGTCTGTCAAATAAATAAATAAATAAATAAATAAATCTTTAAAAAAAAAAAAAAGAAAGTGTAAGTGGAAAAACAGAATCAAGCAACCCTGTTCTTTTTCAATTGTTTAGGAAGTTTTAAATAAAGTTTTAAGTAAACTGTGATAAATTCAATATGTGGAATGCACTAAAATAAAATTTAAAAAAATAAAATAAAGGGAAAATTATGTTTAAACTGATGAAGAACCCCCAAAGGGAAGTCACACTGAAAGCCACCAAAACTGGAGTTAAGCAGTACACTAGAGCTACAGTTCCAAATACCAAAACCAGAGGGAAAAAAAAAAAAAAACACAAAATGTTTGAAAAGCCCTAGACCCTCTGATCATGTTGATTGGTGGAGATCTCCTCTTGAAAAAATGGTGTTTTTTTTTTTTCAACTGCTCAAATTCCAGCCTAAAAATCATAAGCCATACAAAGGAACAAGGAAACATGACCCAATCAAAATGACATAAAACCCTACAACTAACCCTAAAAAAAGCATACCTATGAATTACCTGTAAGAATTTTTAATAGCTGTCATAAAGATGCTCAATGAACTAAAGGAAAATGCAGATACACAAATGAAATCAGGGAAATGATGCATGGACAAAATGAGAATATGAACAAAGAGAAAGAAACTTTAAAAGACAACCAAACAAAAATTCTGGAGCTGAAAAATGTAATAACTAAGGGTGACTGTGTGGTTCAGTCAGTTAGGTGTCCAATTCCTGATTTTGACTCATGTCATGACCTCAGGATTGTGATACTGAGCCCCGTGTTGGGCTCTTTATTGGGCATGCAGCCCACTTAAGATTCTCTCTCTCTCCCTCTGCCCCCACATCTGCTTGTACTCTCTCTCAAAAAGGAAAAAAATATATATGTATTTCATATATATATATAAATTTAAATATATTTAAATTTATATAAATATATATAAATTATAATATATATTATAATTATATAATTATATATAAATTATATATATTATATATATAATATATATTATATAAATTATATATAAAAATTATATATAAATTATATATATAATTATAAATTATATATAAATAAATATATATAAATATAAATATATTTATATATATATAAATTTACATATATAACTAAAGTGAAACATAGATTAGAGAGGTTCAGAATCAGACTTGACTGGTAGGAGAGTCTGTAAGCTAGAAGACACATCATTTGAAATCATGGAACCAAAGGTGCAAAAGACCAAAAAAATTAATAGAATTTTAAAAAGCCTAAGGGCCTTATTGAACACCAGCAAGTGGATCAATATATGCCTGTGGGATGACAGAAATGGGCTTAGCTTATTTGATGAAATAATGGCCAAAATTTTCCAAAATCTGAGCAAAGTAATGGACATAGAAATAAAAGAACTTAAAGAATTCCAACATATGGGGCGCCTGGGTGGCTCAGTGGGTTAAGCCGCTGCCTTCGGCTCAGGTCATGATCCCAGGTCCTGGGTTCAAGCCCCACATCGGGCTTTCTGCTCGGCAGGGAGCCTGCTTCCTCCTCTCTCTGCCTGCCTCTCTGCCTACTTGTGATTTCTCTCTGTCAAATAAATTAAAAAAAAAAAAAATCTTTAAGAATTCCAACATAAGTAAATCTGAACAGAACTACATTGAGACACATTATAATCAAATGGTATAAAGTTAAAAATAAAGAAATATTCAAAAAAGAAAGAGAAAAGCAATTCATCACACACAAGGGCACTTCCATAAGAATTATCAGATTTCTCATCATTAACTTTTCAAGACCAAAGGAAGTGAGGGGGTTATTCAAATTTTTTTTAAAAATTTAAAACATTTAATTGGGGCGCCTGGGTGGCTCAGTGGGTTAAGCTGCTGCCTTCAGCTCAGGTCATGATCTCAGAGTCATGGGATCGAGCCCCGCATCGGGCTCTCTGCTCGGCGGGGAGCCTGCTTCCTCCTCTCTCTGCCTGCCTCTCTGCCTGCTTGTTATCTCTCTGTCAAATAAATAAATAAATAAATAAATAAATCTTAAAAAAAAAATTTAAAACATTTAAAAAATTCTTTTAAAAAGTAAAGAAAGAAAAAAAAATACACACTATCAACCAAGAAAATCAAGAATACAGTATCAGTCAAAACTATTGTTCAGGGGCGCCTGGGTGGCTCAGTGGGTTAAGCCGCTGCCTTCGGCTCAGGTCATGATCCCAGGTCCTGGGTTTGAGCCCCACATCGGGCTTTCTGCTCAGCAGGGAGCCTGCTTCCTCCTCTCTCTCTGCCTGCCTCTCTGCTTACTTGTGATTTCTCTCTGTCAAATAAATAAATAAAATCTTTAAAAAAAAAAAAAAACTATTGTTCAAAACTGAAGAAGGAAGGTGTTGAAAACGGTGGCACAGGAAGACTCTTAACAAAACTCCTGCCAGAAACACAACAAATTTATAGCCATATATGCAATAATTTTCCTTTGAAAAAGGCCTGAGAATTAGATGAGCACAACAAAAGAAAAAAGAGAGGTATACAGAAGGACAGGAGAGGGATAGACAAAGCCTTACCCAGACTCACTCCAATGCACAAATCCCAAATTCAGAAAAAAAAAAGAGAGAGAGAGAGAGACTCTCCCTCAAGGAATAAAGGGACTAGGCCCCATAGCAGGCACCCAGAACCTGGAGACCAACACTAGAAATGCAAGATGACAAAAATGTCCATTTTTAGAAATCAATGGTAATAAAAACCAGAGAAATACAGAACCATAAAGAATGGATACAGGGGGGAGACAAGATGGCGGGGAAGTATGAGGAGGCGCCTTTTCAACCTGTACCCTAAAGTGAGCTGATTACCTACCAAAGAACTCCAATCACCCATGAAATCAGCCCGAGATCAGAATTATACACGTCTGGATCTCTACAGGGGCAGAAGACTCCAGTGGGCAGGTAAAGCGGAGTGGGAATGTCGGACTGATATCAGAAGATAAACAAAAGGGGGAGGGAGCCACCAGAGGCGATGGATTTGAAAGTAATATCCCAATTAGAGAGTGCCCTGCGTCTGGGGACCAGCATTAACTTGGAGACTGGTTGAAACTATTCCAAAAGAGCAAAGGATCGCGGGGGGGGGGGGGGGATTGTGGGAATTGGGGTGGCTAGGGACAGGGTCTTAAGTCCCTGGACCCAGGACAGTCTCCCCTGGTGCTGAGCCAGAGAGAATGTGGTGGAGAAACCAGGACTTGGTCCTGAGCCACCAGTGCACCCGAGATTGCATGGGGTCTGGCTCCTGTGAGGGGCTGGGAGCCACAGCAAATGGCAGAATGTCCAGCCCTGCTATAGAGCCTAAAACCCGTGCACCCCTCACCCTCCCCTGAGAGAGGTGTACAAAGGTGCACCTGGTGCTCTTAGACCAGCACCATTATTTCAGAGCCTGAGACGCATGCCCCAAACTCTCCCATGAGAGAGGTGCATGAAGGCCCAGCCTGGTGATTTCAGACCTGTGCCCCGCTCTCAGAGCCTGAGACACGCGTGCGCGACCCACAGCCTCCCCTGAGAGAGGTGCACGCGAGTTGGGTGCTCTTAGACCCAGAAAGACCAGGCACTCCCAGGCCAGGCCAGCAGGAAAATCTCAGTGTGCGATCGCTTCTTGGAACCTCTCTGGCAGTGTGGAGCTGCCCAGACAGCCGCCACGGCCGTGGTTTTGGGGACAAGCAGAAGATCCTGCGTCCCCAGGGACCGCGACTCAGAACCTGCTCTGCCAGTGGCCAAGGGGGGATTTATATGGGCTCTGCAGCCAGACTGAGGCTTCTCTCTGAGAGGGAGGTCAGGGTGCAGTTTGCTTTCCTCTAAACCTACAAAAACCATCAAAAGCGGTCAAGGCGAGAGGGGGGGAAAAAAAGGTGAACAAACATAAAAACCTCCAGAGAACAAAAGCCTGAAAAAACCAGTTTCCTCAGAGCCCACCCCCTTGAGGGGGACTGGAGGACTTAACTCAGGGAACATCACTGACTGAAAACCGACGTGGCCGGCCCCTCCCCCAGAAAACTAACCAGGAAAGAAAAAAATAAAAAAGACTACAAGAAAACCACCACCACTACTTCATAGGACAACTTTTATTTTTAATTTGTTCCCACTACTCTGGCTCTTTTTTTTTATATAGATTATTTTTTAACCTATTTAACATCACAGCAAGCTGTCCAGTACATCAAATTCCATAATAACATTCTAACCTGAACTTTTTGATACATACACCTGTGTTTTTCTTTTGCATTTCTATTCTTTAAATTTCTTTTTTTTTAATTTTAGTTTAGTTTAGTCTAGTTTATTCCTTTTTAATTTTTATTTTCTAATATTCATATAGAGTTAAACTTCCAAGTAATCCCCTTCCCCCAATCAATAATACCCCTATAGGTAAACCAATTTTTAATCCCCCTTTATCTTAGGAAAGTTGAGTCCTTTAACGAAGATATCAAGATACATCCAGGAAGAATAAAAACAACCTTCCTTGCCCACACTGAGAATTTATAACCACTCTCCCAACTTTTTCTTCCACCAGTGTTTCTGTGTTTTTATGTTTGTCCTGATAGTATATAAATCTTACACTTGGGGTTCTTTTTGACGAAGTCCTTCCTTTATTTCCATATATATATATATAATATATATATATATTATATATATATATATATATATATAATTTTTTTTTCTCTCATCATATACTTTTATCAGTCTTTTGTTTGTCTGTTTTTCTTTGTATACTTCATAAATCTTACCTTGGGACCCATTTGGGCTGAACCTTCTCTTTTATCTTCCCTTTCTTTCCTGTCTCTCTCTCTCTCGTTTTTTTTTTTTTTTTTCTTTTTCTTTTCTTTTTTCTCTCATTTGGCTGGGGAATCCTGATTGCTCAAAAGTGTTCCAGGGTGCACCTTGACTGCACCATGGTCGATACATCCAGCTACATCTGTTCAGTCATCTCTCACCAAAATGATTAGGAGGAGGAATGCCCAACAGAAGAAAAATATAGAGGATGGACCTTCTGCAACAGAGCTAACAGCTATCAACATAGACAATATGTTGGAAAGAGAATTCAGGCTAACAATTATCCAGGCAATAGCTAGGTTGGAGAAAGTCATGGATGACCAAATGGAATTGATTACAGCCGAACTGAAAGCGCCCAGAGAGGATGTACACAATGTTAGGGCAGAGCTAAAAGCTACCAGAGATGAGGTTCATAATGCTCTCAATGAGTTCCAATCTAATCTAAATTCTCTCAAAGCTAGGGTAACTGAGACACAAGATAGAATTAGTGATCTGGAAGACAAACAGAAAGGATCAGGAGGAAGCCTGGAACAAACTGCTTAGAAGCCATGAAAACTGAATCAGGGAAATAAATGATGCCATGAAATGTTGCAACATCATAATTATTGGAATCCCTGAAGGGGAGGAGAAAGAAAGAAGTCTAGAAGATATAGTGGAATAAGTTCTTCATGAAAATTTTCCCAACCTCACGAATGGAACCAGTGTTCATGTACTAGAGGCCAAACAGTCTCCACACAAGATTATAGAGTCCAGAAAAACATCAAGGCACCTGATAGTCAAATTGAGGAAGCATAATTGTAGATAGAATCTCTTGAAAGCCACTAGGACAAAGAGGCTCCTTACTTACAGAGGAAAGCCCATCAGAATAACGTCAGACCTGTCCACAGAGACCTGGCAAGCCAGAAAGGGCTGGCAAGATATATTCAGGGCACTAAATGAGAAGAACATGCAGCCAAGAATACTTTATCCAGCAAGACTGACATTCAAAATGGATGGAGAGATAAAGAGTTTCCAAGACCGGCAAGGCTTAAAAGACTATGCAACCACCAAGCCAAAACTGCAGGAAATATTAACGAGGGTTCTACAAAAGAGGAAAAATCCTAAGAATAGCATTGAACAGAAATATAGAGACAATCTACAGAAAGAAAGACTTCAAAGGTAAGACGATGTCAATAAAAACGTATCTATCAATAATCACTCTCAATGTGAATGGCATAAATGCACCCATAAAACAACACAGGGTTGCAGATTGGATAAAATGATAGGACCCATCCATATGTTGTCTACAAGAGACCCATTTTGAACCTAAAGATACACCCAGACTGAAAATGAAGGGTTGGAAAAGCATCTTTCATGCCAATGGGCCTCAAAAGAAGGCCGGGGAAGCGATTCTCATATCAGATAAATTAGATTTTAAACTAAAGACTGTAGTCAGAGATACAGAAGGACACTACATCCAATAGAAGGGACTATCCACCAAGATGATCTAACAATTGTAAATATCTATGCCCCCAATATGGGAGCAGCCAATTACATAAGAAAACTGTTAATCGGGGCGCCTGGGTGGCTCAGTGGGTTAAGCCTCTGCCTTCGGCTCAGGTCATGGTCTCAGGGTCCTGGGATCAAGCCCCGCATCGGGCTCTCTGCTCAGCAGTGAGCCTGCTTCCCCCTCTCTCTGCCTGCCTCTCTGCTTACTTGTGATTTCTCTCTCTCTCACTCTCTGTCAAATAAATAAATAAAATCTTTAAAAAAAAAATAAAGAAGAGCCATCAGCGCTTTTTAAAAAACAAAAACAAAAAACTGTTAATCAAGATAAAGAGTCATATTGATATGAATACATTAATAGTAGGAGATCTTAACACACCTCTCAGAAATAGACAGATCATCGAAGCAGAAAATCAATAAAGAAACAAGAGCATTGAATGACACATTGGACCAGAAGGACCTCATAGATATATGCAGAACATTCCACCCTAAAATAGCAGAATACTCATTCTTCTCAAGTGCACATGGAACCTTCTCCAGAATAGACCACATACTGGGTCACAAATCAGGACTCAACGGATACCAAAAGACTGAGATCATTCCCTGCATATTCTCAGATCACAGTGCTTTGAAACTGGAGCTCAATCACAAGGAAAAGTTCAGAAGGAACTCAAACACCTGGAAGCTAAAGACCACCTTGCTTAAGAATGCTTGGATCAACCAGGAGATCAAAGAAGAACTGAAACAATTCATGGAAACCAATGAGAATGAAGACACTTCGGTCCAAAACCTATGGGATACAGCAAAGGCGGTCCTAAGGGGGAAATACATAGCCATCCAAGCCTCCCTCAAAAAAATGGAAAAATCCAGATCACACCAGCTGTCTCTACTTAAAGAACTGGAGAATCAACAACAAATCAAACCAACTCCACTCATAAGAAGGGAAATCATCAAGATTAGAGCTGAGATCAATGAAGTAGAAACCAGAGATACAGTAGAACGTATCAATGAAACTAGAAGCTGGTTTTTTGAAAGAATCAATAAGATCGATAAACCATTGGCCACACTAATCCAAAAGAAAAGAGAGAAAGCCCACATTCATAAAATTATGAATGAAAAGGGAGAGATCACAACTAACACCAAGGAAGTAAAAACAATCATCAGAAGTTATCATCAACAGCTATATGCCAATAAGCTAAGCAACCTAGATGAAATGGATGCATTCCTGGAAAACTATAAAATCCCCAAATTAAACCAGGAAGAAACTGACAACCTGAATAGACTGATATCTAGTAACGAGATTGAAGCAGTGATCAAAAACCTCCCAAAAAACAAGAGCCCAGGACCTGATGGATTCCCTGGGGAATTCTACCAAACTTTCAAAGAAGAAATAACCCTATTCTCCTGAAGCTGTTTCAAAAAATTGAAGCAGAAGGAAAACTTCCAGACTCTTTCTATGAAGCCGCATTACCCTGATCCCCAAACCAGGCAAAGACCCTACAAAAAAGGAGAATTTCAGACCAATATCGCTGATGAATATGGATGCTAAGATTCTCAACAGGATCCTAGCAAACAGGATCCAACAGCACATTAAAAAGATTATCCACCATGACCAGGTGGGATTAATTCCTGGGCTATAAGGATGGTTCAACATTCGCAAATCAATCCATATGATAGAACAAATTAATAAGAGAAGAGAGAAGAACCACATGGTCCTCTCAATTGATGCAGAAAAAGCATTTGACAAAATCCAGCATCCGTTCCTGATTAAAACGCTTCAAAGTACAGGGATAGAGGGAACATTACTGAACTTCATCAAATCTATCTAGGAAAGACCCACAGCAAATATCATCCTCAATGGGAAAAGCTCACAGCCTTCCCGTTGAGATCAGGAACACGACAAGGATGCCCACTCTCACCACTCTTGTTCAACATAGTATTAGAAGTCCTAGCAACAGCAATCAGACAACAAAGAGAAATAAAAGGTATCCAAATTGGCAAGGAAGAAGTCAAACCCACTCTCTTCGCAGATGACCTGATTCTTTATATGGAAAGCCCAAAAGACCCACCCCCAAACTACTAGAACTCATACAACAATTCAGTAACGTGGCAGGATAAAAAGTCAATGTACAGAAATCAGTGGCTTTCTTATACACTAACAATGAAAATACAGGAAGGGAAATTAGAGAATCGATTCCATTTACTATAGCACCAAGAACCATAAGATACCTGGGATTAAACCTAACCAAAGAGGTAAAGGATCTGTACTCAAAGAACTACAGAACACTCATGAAAAAATATAAGAAGACACAAAAAGATGGAAGACCATTCCATGCTCTTGGATCAGAAGAATAAACATTGTTAAAATGTCTATACTGCCTAGAGTAATCTATACTTTTAATGCCATTCCAATCAAATTCCACCGGTATTTTTCAAAGAGCTGGAGCAAATAATCCAGAAATTTGTATGGAACCAGAAGAGACCCCGAATCACTAAGGAAATGGTGAAAAACAAAAATAAAACTGGGGACATCACGTTACCGGATTTCAAGCTTTACTACAAAGCTGTGATCACCAAGACAGCATGGTACTGGCATAATAACAGACACATAGAGCAGTGGAACAGAGTAGAGAGCCCAGATATCGACCCTCAAATCGATGGATCCAGGATCTATAAAGAACTCCTCAAACTCAACACACACAAAACAGATAATCATATCAAAAAATGGGGAGAAGATATGAACACTTCCCCATGAAGACATAAAAATGGTTATCAGACACATGAAAAATGTTCATCATCACTAGCCATCAGGGAGAGTCAAATTAAAACCACATTGAGATATCACCTTACAAGAGTTAGAATGGCCAAAATTAGCAAGACAGGATACAACATGTGTTGGAGGGGATGTGGAGAAAGGGGAACCCTCTTACACTGTTGGTAGGAATGCAAGTTGGTGCAGCCACTTTGGAAAACAGTGTGGAGATTCCTCAAGAAATTAAAAATAGAGCTTCCCTATGACCCTGTAATTGCACTACTGGGTATTGACCCCAAAGATACAGATGTAGTGAAAAGAAGGTCCATCTGTACCCCAATGTTTATAGCAGCAATGGCCACGGTCGCCAAACTGAGGAAAGAACCAAGATGCCCTTCAACGGACGAATGGATAAGGAAGATGTGGTCCATATACACTATGGAGTATTATGCCTCCATCAGAAAGGATGAATACCCAACTTTTGTAGCAACATGGATGGGACTGGAAGAAATTATGCCGAGTGAAAAAAGTCAAGCAGAGAGAGTCAATTATCATATGGTTTCACTTATTTGTAGAGCATAAAAAATAGCATGGAGGACAAGGGGAGTTATAGAGGAGAAGAGAGTTGAGGGAAATGGAAGGGGAGGTGAACCATGAGAGACTATGGACTTGAAAAACAATCTGAGCGGTTTGAAGTGGCGGGGGGTGAGAGGTTAGGGGAACCAGGTGGTGGGTATTAGAGAGGGCACGGATTGCATGGAGCACTGGGTGTAGTGCAAAAACAAGGAATACTCTTATGCTGAAAAAAAAAATAATGGATACACAATACTAAATGCCTTGTATCCAATCCCACTCACCCTGCAATTCAGTGTAAAAGCCAACAGATTAAGAAGCACCTAGTCCACAAGCAACAGAAACACATTTACTAATTTTAAAGCAGCTGCTGGAGAGGCAGGAACCTAAAGGGACTTTATCCAGTGATGAAGCACTGGTTAACACCATTTTTGCAACCTCATGCTAACATGCTATGGAAGGAGTACCCTACAGGTGCCATTTTTAGTGCCTTCCTTTAAGCCTGCTAGCATTGGAGAACATATATCATCCATCCTGCACAGAGAGCTACCTGCAACCAGGATGGATAATCATTCGGTATCCTGCCCCCTCCACTGTGTTCAGCAGGGCAGCGACAGTACCCTGAACCCTGCCCATGACATGCAGAAGCCAAGGTGCAACTGGAAAAAAAAAATGACTTAAATCCTGATCTCCCTGTGCAGTAGCCAAGTCTGAAAATGCCCAGGGAGGTGCCCCCAGCCCTGACCTCCTTGGCCAGTAGTGTGGCCCTGTCACAGCTAGAAGCCATGCATAGCCCACACAGAGTGCATGGCTCTGGTGATCAGAAGAGACTGCACTTCTGGCCCATGGAGAATAGCTCATACACAGGACAATTCCTTCAATACTAAGAGAGGTTGCTACTTCACTTAATGCATATAAACCAGCACAGAGTGACAAGCAAAATGAGGAAACAGAGGATTATGTTCCAAACTAAAGAATAAGACAAAACCCAGAAAAAGACCTTAATGAAATAGTGTTAAGCAACCTACTTGATAAGGAGCTCAAAGTAATGGCAATAAAGATGCTCACTAATCTGAGGGGGGAAACGGATGAACACAGGAAGAAAAACAGTAAGACACGAAAACATAAGGAAGTATTAAACAGAAGCTGTAATGGAACTGAAAAATACACCAGAAGGGTCCAACTTCAGAATGGGTGAAACAGAAGCATGACTCAGCAAGCTGGAAGTAGAAAACACCTAGACAGAGCATCAAAATTAAAAAAAAAAAAAAAGGATTAAAAGAAATGAGGATAACTTAAGGGACACCTGGGACAACATCAAGCAGGGTTACATTAACACTAGAGTTGTCCCAGAAGGAGAAGAGAGCTAATGGATGAAAACTTCCCTAATCTGAATGACGAAAACAGACATTCAATTCCAGGAAGCCCAGAAACTTCAAAATAAGTTGAACCCAAAGAGAAACACAGTGAGCCACATTAAAATAAAGTGATAAAAGTTAAGGCTAAAGAGAGAATCTTGAAAGCAACAAGACAAAAGCAATATACTACATACAAGGAAAACCCCACAAGGCTATAATAGTTTTCAGCAGAAGTTTTATAGTCCAGAAGGGAACAGCATTACACATTCAAGGTGCTGAAAGGGAAAAAAAAAAAAACCTGCCAACCAAGAATTCTCTATCCATCAAGGTTATCATTCAGAATTGAAAGAGAGATTATGAGTTTTCTGGATAAATGAAAGCTAAAGGAGTTCATCACCAGTAAATCAGTTTTACAAGAAATGTTAAAGGGACTTCTCTAAGCTAAAGTATAAAAGCACTAATTAATAATATGAGAAACATATGGAAGTAAAAATCTGACAGGAAATGGTAAATAAATAATAATGTGTGAACCAACAACTGATAAAGCTAGTATGAAGGGTAAAAAACAAAAGTAGTAAAATTTATTAAAAATATAATAAGTTAAAAATATATAAAACAAAGGTAAATGCATCATCAATAAATAAAATGTGGGTGGGGAGTAAAAATATAAAACTTTGAAATTTATTCAAAATTAACTTATAACAGACTTATATAAACAAGATGTTAATATATGACCCTTATAGTAACTACAAAGGAAAAACTTATGCTAAATACAAAGAAAACAAGGAATAAGTGTAGTACTAAAAAACAACAGGTTTTTAGTACTAAAACTAAACTTGTAGTACAGAACTACAAGAAAAAAGAGTCACAAATAAAACAGCAATAATTACATGGCTCTTACCAATTACTTTACATAGAAATGTACTAAATTCTCCAATCAAAAGACATGGGGGACTGAATGGATAAAAAAAATAAGGCCTATCTATAAGCTGCCTATAACAGACTCACTTAAACTCTAAAGACATTCATAGACTGAAAGTGAAGAGATGGAAAAAGATTACCATGCAAATGGGAATAAAAAGGAAGATGGATGGCAATACTCGTATCAGATAAAATAGACTTCAAGACAAAGACTACAAGAAGGGACAAAGAAGGAAATTACATAATGATAAAAGAATCAATCTAATAAGAGGTTGTAACAGTTATAAACCCAACTACAAGAGCACCTTATATATATATAAAGTAAATGTTAACAGACATATTGGGAGAAATAAACAGTAAAACAATAATTGTAGAGAGCTTTACTTTTCTCATGTCAGTGGATAAAATTTCCAGACATAAAATCAGTAAGGAAACATTGGCTTTAAATGACACATTAGAATAGATGGACTTAATAGATATATACAGATCATCCCACCCAAAAACAGCAGAATACACATTCTTTTCAAATTCACATGAAACATTCTAAAGAACTAATCATGTTAGATCACAAAACAAGTATCAATAAACTTAAGAACACTGAAATCATATCAAGCATCTTTTTTGACCATAACAGTATGCAACTAGAAATAAACAGCAAGAAAATTAGGAAGGAAAAAAAAAAAAGAAAAAACAGAATGTGGAGATTAAATACACTATGTAACAACCAATAGCCCAATGAGAAATCAAAAAGGAAATTAAATAAATGGAAACACATTAGTCCAAAATGCTTGGGACACAGCAAAAGCTGTTTTAAGAGGGAAATTCATAGTGACACGGGCCTACTGCAAAAAATAAAAACAAACCTCAAATAAAAATTCTAACTTTAAAATTAAAAAAAAAAAAAAACCTAAGGGGGAGAAAAAAAGACCCAAATCAGTAAGAGGAAGAAATTAATAAATATCACAGCAGAAATAAGTGAAATAGAGAATTAAAAATAGAAAGGTCAATGAAACTATGATCTGGGTCTTTTAAAAAATAAGCATAATCAAAAAATTTTAGGGGGGAGGCATCAAGATGGCAGAGAAGTAGCAGGCTCAGATGACATCAGGTAGCAGGAGATCAGCTAGATAGCTATCAAATCATTCCAAACACCTACAAATCCAACAGGAGACTGACAGGAAGAAGAGCATCCATTCTAGAAACAGAAAATCGACCACTTTCTGAAAGGTAGGCCCTGTGGAGAAGTGAATCCAAAGCGATGGGAAGATAGACCACAGGGGTAGGGGCCAGCTCCTGGCAAGTGGCACAGCAACGGAGAACAAAATCAGAACTTTTAAAAGTCTGCTCCACTGAGGGACATTGCTCCAGAGACTAAACCTGGGTGAAGCCCACACAGGGACAGCGTGGTCTCAGGTCCCGTGGGGTCACAGAAGGATTGGGGGTTTCTGAGTGTTGCAGCGCTCACAGGTATTAGAGCAGGAAAGCTGGCTACAGAGACAGAGCGGAGGAGTGAGCTCTCAGCTAGGGGTTACCTGAAATTGTGATCTGTGGCAAAGGCCAGGGCTCTGTGAGTGGGGACCCCACAAGATCCGGGGAGAAACCCCTGGAGGAGCACAGGGATCTGTGGGGCTCAGAGTCTCCAGGCAGGGCTGTGTGCCAGAGACAGAGATGCTTGGTCACAGGCTGTGTGGGCTCAGAGCGTGGCCAGAGGCCAGGGAGGGGTAGTGATTGAGCGCTCTTCTCCGAGGGTGCACTGAGGAGTGGGGCCTCGAGCTCTCAGCTCCTCAGGGACAGAGATTGGGAGGCTGCCATTTTTATTCCTGTCCTCCAGAACTCTACAGAAAGTGTTCAGGGAACAAAAGCTCCCGAAAGTGAACCCAAGCAGATTACTTAGCCTGGGTCCTGGAAAGGGCAGTGCAATTCCGCATCAGGCAAGACACTTGAGAATCACTACAACAGGCCCCTCCCCAAGAAGATCAGCAAGAAATTCAGCCACAACCAAGTTCACTTACCAAGGAGAACAGCAGAATTCCAGAGGAGGAGAAAGCAAAGCATGGAATTCATGGATTTCTCCCCATGATTCTTTAGTCTTGCAAAGTTAATTAATTTTTTGAAATTTTATTTTTTTCTCTAAATTTTTATAACTTTTACCCTTTCCTCTTTTAACATTTTTTAACTAGTTTATCTTAACAATACCTTTCAAAAAAATCTTTTTTGAACCTTCACTACTATAGTCATATTTTATCCTTCAAAGTATCTAACTATTTTTTGTATACAGGTAAGGGTTTCATCTTCTAAAAAAAATTTGGGATACAACTTCTTCTAAAAGATCTAAATATACCCTAAATTTAGCACAGGTCTTTGTTCTAGTCTCCAGCTTGAGCAAATTCTCTCCACTTTCTTTTTCTTTGTCTCCCAACTTATCAGCTCCTTACTTAGAAATTAAAATTCAACTTTATAGTCATAATCCATTCCTTCATCATGTTTACCTTTATATGTTTTTCATTCTTTAAACTTTTGGGAGGTAGGTTCTTCTAAGAGACAAAAATACTCCAAAAATTATGTGGGCAACTGTGTTCTATTCACCAGTCTAATATATATATAGATAGATAGATAGATAATCTATATATTATTTTCTTTTTTATATATTTTTTTCTTTTTTAATTTATTTTTTTTCTTTTTTTATTTTTTTTTTCTGAACTTCTTTTTATCCCCTATCTCCCCTACATGATTTGGGGTCTCTTCTGATTTGATTAAAGCACAGTTTACTGAGGTCTTGGCCACCCTTGTAGCATTTTATTCACTCCTTCATATATTCTTATCTGGATAAAATGACAAGGCAGAAAAACTCACCACAAAAAAAAAAAAAAGAACAAGAGGCAGTACTGAAGGCCAGGGACCTAATCAATACAGACACTGGTAATATGTCAGATCTAGAGTTCAGAATGCCAATACTCAATGTGCTAGCCGGGCTTGAAAAAGACTTGGAAAGTATTAGAGAATCCCTTTCTGGAGAAATAAAATCCCATTCTGGAGAAATAAAAGAACTAAAATCTAACCAAGTTGAAATTAAAAAAAAAAAAGCTATTAATGAGGTACAGTAAAAAAATGGAGGCTCTTACTGCTATGATAAATGATGCAGAAGAAAGAATTAGTGATATAGAAAACCAAATGACAGAGAATAAAGAAGCTGAGCAAAAGAGAGACAAACAACTACTGGACCATGAGGGGAGAATTCGAGAGATAAGTGATACCATAAGAAAAACGTTAGAATAATTGGGATTCCAGAAGAAGAAGAGAGAGGGGAGCAGAAGGTACATTGGAGAGAATTACTGCAGAGAATTCCCCTAATATGGCAAAGGGAACAAGCATCAAAATCCAGGAGGCACAGAGAACCCCCCTCAAAATTAATAAGAATAGGTCCACACCCCGTCATCTATTAGTAAAATTCACAAGTCTTAGTGACAAAGAGAAAATCCTGAAAGCAGCCTGGGAAAACAAGTCTGTAACATACAATGGTAAAAATATTAGATTGGCAGCAGACTTATCCACAGAGACCTGGCAGGCCAGAAAGAGCTGGCATGATATATTCAGAGCACTAAACGAGAAAAGCATGCAGCCAAGAATACTATATCCAGCTAGGCTATCACTGAAAACAGAAGAAGAGAGAAAAAGCTTCCAGGCCAAACAAAAACTAAAAGAATTTGTAAACACCAAACCAGCTTGATAGGAAATACTGAAGCAAAGAGAGACCCTAAAAGTAGTAGATCAGAAAGGAACAGAGACAATATACAGTAACAGTCACCTTAAAGGCAATGCAATGGCACTAAATTCATATCTCTCAATAGTTACCCTGAATGTTAATGGGCTAAATGCCCCAATCAAAAGACACAGGGTATCAGAATGGATAAAAAAACAAAACCCGCCAATATGCTGCCTACAAGAAACTCATTTTACACCTAAAGACACCTCCAGATTTAAAGTGAGGGGGTGGAAAACAATTTACCATGCAAATGGACATCAAAAGAAAGCTGGTGTGGTTATCCTTATATCAGATCAATTAGATTATAAGACAAAGACTATAATAAGAGATGAGGAAGGACACTATATCATACTCAAAGGAACTGTCCAACAAGAAGATCTAACAATTTTAAGTATCTATGTCCCTAACATGGGAGCAGCCAACTATATAAACCAATTAATAACAAAATCAAAGAAACACATCAACAATAATACAAAAATAGTAGGGGACTTTAACACTCCCCTCACTGAAACGGACAGATCATCCAAGCAAAAGATCAACAAGGAAATAAAGGCCTTAAATGACATGCTGGACCAGTCGGACAAAACAGATACATACAGAACATTCCATCTCAAAGCAACAGAATACACATTCTTCTCTAGTGCACATGGAACATTCTCCAGAATAGATCACATCCTGGATCATAAATCAGGTCTCAACCGGTATCAAAAGATTGGGATCATTCCCTGCATATTTTCAGACCACAATGCTCTGAAGCTAGAACTCAATAACAAGAGGAAATTTGGAAAGAACCAAAATACATGGAAACTAAACAGCATCCTTCTAAAGAATGAATGGGTTAACCAGGAAATTAAAGAAGAATTGAAAAAAATTCATGGAAAAAAATGATAATGAAAACACAACGGTTCAAAATCTGTGGGACACAGCAAAGGCAGTCCTGAGAGGAAAATGTATTATGGTACAAGCCTTTCTCAAGAAACAAGAAAGGTCTCAAATACACAACCTAACCCTACACTTAAAGGAGCTGGAGAAAGAACAACAAAGAAAGCCTAAAGCCATCAGAAGAAGAGAAATAAGGATCAGAGCAGAAATCAATGAAATAGAGACCAAAAAAAAAAAAAAAAAAAAAAAAAAACAATAGAACAAATCAATGAAACTAGGAGCTGGTTCTGTGAAAGAATTAATAAGATTGATAAACCCCTGGCAGGACTTAACAAAAAGAAAAGAGAAAGGACCCAAATAAATAAAATCATGAAGGAAAGAGGAGAGATCACAACCAACCAAAGACATAGAAACAATTATAAGAACATACTATGAGCAACTCTACGCCAACAAATTTGACAATCTGGAAGAAATAGATGCATTCCTTGTGACATAAACTACCATATCTGAACCAGGATGAAATAGAAAACATGAACAGACACATAACCAGTAAGGAGACTGAAGCAGTCATAAAAATCTCCCAACAGGGGCACCTGGGTGGCTCAGTGGGCTAAAGCCACTGCCTTCAGCTTGGGTCATGATCTCAGGGTCCTGGGATCGAGCCCCGCATCGGGCTCTCTGCTCGGCGGGGAGCCTGCTTCCCCCTCTCTCTCTGCCGGCCTCTCTGCCGGCTTGTGATATCTCTCTCTCTTAGATAAATAAATAAATAAAATTTTTAAAAAAATCTCCCAACAAACAAGAGCCCAGGGCCAGGCAGCTTCCCAGGGGAATTCTACCAAGCACTTTAGGAAAAATTAATACCTATTCTCCTGACACTGTTCCAAAAAATAGAAATGGAAGGAAAACTTCCAAACTCATTTTATGAGGACAGCATTACCTTGATCCCCAAACCAGACAAGGATCCCATCAAAAAGAGAATTACAGACCAATATCCTTGACGAACACAGATGTGAAAATTCTCATCAAAATACTAGCCAATAGGATCCAACAGTACAGTAAAAGAATTATTCACCACGGCCAAGTCAGATTTATTCCAGGAATGCAAGGTTGGTTCAACATCTGCAAATCAATTAATGTGATAAAATACATTAATAAAAGAAAGAAAAAGAACCATATGATACTCTCAATAGATCCTAAAACAGCATTTGAGAAAGTACAGCACCCTTTCCTGATTAAAACTCTCCAAAGTGTTGGTATAGAAGGTATATACCTCGATATCTTCAAACCCATCTATGAAAAACCCACTGCAAATATCATTCTCAATGGAGAAAAACTGAGAGCTTTTCTAAGGTCAGGAACACGGCAGGGATGCCCATTATCACCACTGCTATTCAACACAGTACTAGAAGTCCTAGCCTCAGCAATCAGACAACAAAAAGAAATTAAAGGCATCCAAATCGGCAATGGAGAAGTCAAACTCATTCTCGGCAGATGATATGATACTATATGTGGAAAACCCAAAGACTCCACTCCAAATCTGCTAGAACATGTACAGGAATTCAGTAAAGTGTCAGGATATAAAATCAATGCACAGAAATCAGTTGCATTTCTATACACAAACAATAAGACAGAAGAAAGAGAAATGAAGGAGTCAATCCCATTTACAATTGCACCCCAAAGCACAAGATACCTAGAAATAAACCTAACCAAAGAGGCAAAGAATCTGTACTCAGAAAACTTTAAAGTACTCATGAAAGAAATTGAGGAAGACTCAAAGAAACGGAAAAATGTTCCATGCTCATGGATTGGAAGAACAAATATTGTGAAAATGTCTATGCTACCTAAAGCTATCTACACATTTAATGCAATCCCTATCAAAATCCCATCCATTTTTTTCAAAGAAATGGAACAAATAATTCTAAAATTTGAATGGAACCAGGAAGGACCTTGAATAGCCAGAGGAATGTTGAAAAAGAAAGCCAAAGTTGGTGGCATCACAATTCCAGACTTCAAGCTCTATGACAAAGCTGTCGTCATCAAGACAGTATAGTACTGGTACAAAAACAGACACACAGACCAATGGAACAGAAGAGAGAGCCCAGAAACAGACCCTCAACTCTATGGTCAACTAATCTTCAACAGAGCAGGAAAGAATGTCCAATGGAAAAAGGACAGCCTCTTCAACAAATGGTGTTGGGAAAATTGGACAGCCACATGCAGAAAAATGAAACTGGACCATTTCCTTACACCACACATGAAAATAGACTCAAAATGGATGAAGGACCTCAATGTGAGAAAGGAATCCATCAAAATCCTTGAGGAGAACACAAGCAGCAACCTCTTCGACCTTAGCCGCAGCAACTTCTTCCTAGGAGGATCGCCAAAGGCAAGGGAAGCAAGGGCAAAAATGAACTATTGGGATTTCATCAAGATCAAAAGCTTTTGCACAGCAAAGGAAACAGTTAATGAAACCAAAAGATGACTGACAGAATGGGAGAAGATATTTGCAAATGACATATCAGATAAAGGGCTAGTATCCAAAATCAAGAAAGAACTTATCAAACTCAACATCCAAAGAACAAATAATCCAGTCAAGAAACGGGCAGAGGACATGAACAGACATTTCTGCAAAGAAGACATCCAGATGGCCAACAGACACATGAAAAAGTGCTCCACATCACTGGGCATCAGGGAATACAAATCAAAACCACAGTGAGATACCACCTCACACCAGTCAGAATGGCTAAAATTAATAAGTCAGGAAATGACAGATGCTGGTGAGGATGCGGAGAAAGGGGAACCCTCCTACACTACTGGTGGGAATACAAGCTGGTGCAACCACTCTGGAAAACAACATGGAGGTTCCTCAAAAAGTTGAAAATAGAGCTACCCTACAACCCAGCAATTGCACTACTAGGTATTTACCCTAAAGACACAAATGTAGTGATCTGAAGGGGCACGTGCACCCGAATATTTCTAGCAGCAATGTCCACAATAGCCAAACTATGGAAAGAACCTAGATGTCCATCAACAGATGAATGGATAAAGATGTGATATATATAGACAATGGAATACTATGCAGCCATCAAAAGAAATGAAATCTTGCCATTTGCAATGACATGGATGGAACTAGAGGGTATCATGCTTAGCGAAATAAGTCAATTGGAGAAAGACAACTATCATATGATCTCCCTTATATGAGAAAGTGGAGATGCAATGTGGGGGGTTTGTGGGGTAGGGAAAGAATAAATGAAATGAGATGGGATCAGGAGGAAGACAAACCATAAGAGAGTCTCTATCTCACAAAACAAACTGAGGGTTGCCAGAGAAGGGGGGGCAGGAAGAGGGTGGTGGGGTTATGGACATTGGGGAGGGTATGTGCTATGACGAGTGCTGTGAAGTGTGTAACCTGGCGATTCACAGACCTGTACCCCTGGGGCTAATAATACATTATATGTTAATTTAAAAAATACATAAATAAAAATAAAGTGCAAAGAAAAATATTTAGCTAACTCATCAAGAAAAAAAAAATCAGAAATGTAAGAAAAGCCACACTGAGATACCACATTACACCAGTTAGAATGGCCAAAATCAACAAGACAGTAAACAACATGTGTTGGAGAGGATGTGGAGAAAGGGGAACCCTCTTATACTGTTGGTGGGAATGCAACTTGGTGCAGCTACTTTGGAAAACAGTGTGGAGATTCCTCAAGAAATTAAAAATAGAGCTTCCCTATGACCCTGCAATTGCAATATTGGGTATTTACCCCAAAGATACAGATGTAGTGAAAAGAAGGGCCATCTATACCCCAATGTTCATAGCAGGAATGGCCACAGTCACCAAACTGTGGAAAGAACCAAGATGCCCTTCAATGGACAAATGGATAAAGAAGATATGGTTCATATATACTATGGAGTATTATGCCTCCATCAGAAAGGATGAATACCCAACTTTTGTAGCAACATGGATGGGACTGGAAGAGATTATGCTAAGTGAAATAAGTCAAGCAGAGAGAGCCAATTATTATATGGTCTCACTTACCTGTGGAGCATAAGGAATAACACAGAGGACATGGGGAAATGGAGAGGAAAAGGGAGTTGGGGGAAATTGGAGGGGGAAGCGAACAATGAGACACTGTGGACTCTGAGAAACAAAGTGAGGGTTTTGGAGGCGGGGTGGGTGGTGGGTTGGAAGGTGGTAGCTTGGTGGTGGGTATTATGGAGGGCACATATTACATGGAGCACTGGGTGTGGTGCATAAACAATGAATTCTGGAACACTGAAAAGAAATCAAATATATATATATATGTATATAAAATACATTATATGTATGTATATATATATGTATGTATATATACATACATATATATATAAAAAAATCTGAAAAAAAAAGAAATGAGAGAAAAAAATTGCAAATGATTCCACAGAAATACAAAGACTCATCAGAGAATACTATAAACACTTATATGCCAACAAATCAGAGAACCTACAAATGGATAAAGGCCACATATTACAAACCTACAGGTAACATCATAACTCAACAGTTCAGCTTTTCTTCTAAGATCAGGAATAAAATAAGATACTCACTCTCACCATTCTATGTAACACAATATGGAAAATCCTAACCACAGCAATTAGGGGAAAAAAAAGAAATAAAACACATTCAAATTGGAAAGTAGTAAAGCTGTCACTACTTGTAGATGGCATAATACTATGTTTAGAAAAACCCTAAAGACTCCACAAAAAACTTATTAAAATAAATGAATGCAGTATACAACATTAATACACAGAAGACTGTTATGTTTCTGTAGACTAATAACAACCTATCAGAAAAAAATTAAAAATATAACCCCACTTAAAAATGCAAATTAGAAAGAATAAAATATTTAGGAATAAATTTAGCCAAGGAGTTGAAACACCTGTACTCTGAAAACTGTAAGACACTGATGAAAGATACTAAAGATGACACAAATGAATGGAAAGATGTATTGTGTTCATGGATTAGAAGAATAATATTGTTAAAATGTCTATACTACCTAATGCAATCTATAGATTCAATGCAATCTCTATCAAAATACCAGTGGGATTTTTCACAAAAATAGAACAAATAAAATTAAAATTTGTCAGGAACCATAGATTCTGAATAGGCAATCTTGATCAGAAAGGATGAATACCCAACTTTTGTAGCAACATGGATGGGACTGGAAGAGATTATGCTGAGTGAAATAAGTCAAGCAGAGAGAGTCAATTATCATATGGTTTCACTTATTTGTGGAACATAACAAATAGCATGGAGGACATGGGGAGTTAGGAGAAGGGAGTTGGGGGAAATTGGAAGGGGAGGTGAACAATGAGAGACTATGGACTTGAAAAACAATCTGAAGGGTTTGAAGAGGTGGGGGGTGGGAGGTTGGGGGAACCAGGTGGTGGGTATTAGAGAGGGCATGGATTGCATGGAGCACTGGGTGTGGTACAAAAACAATGAATACTGTTATGTTGAAAATAAATTAAAAAAATGATTATAAAAAAAAGAATAAAGCTGGAGGTATCACAATCTCAAATTTCAAAATAAACTACCAAGAGGTAGTAATTAAACAGTAAGGTACTGGCACAAAAATAGACACATACATCAAGGGAACAGAATAGAGCATCTGAAGGAGACAAGTACATACAACTGGGAAAAGGCAGTATTCAATAAATAGTGTTAAAAAAACTAGACAGCTACATGCAAAAGAAAAAAATTGAATGACTTACACATATACAAAAATTAATTCAAAAGCACTAAAGACTTAAATGAAAGCCTTGAAATCATGAAACTAAAGAAAACATAGGCAGTATGCACCTTGACATCAGTCTCAGCAAAATTTTTTTAGATCTATCTTTCCAGGCCAGGGTAATAAAAGCAAATTTGAAAAAAAAATTGGGAATACCTCAAAATAAGTCTCTTCTTCTTCTTCTTCTTTTTTTTCTTTTAATTTCTTTTCAGCGTAACAGTATTCATTGTTTTTGTACCATACCCAGTGGTCCATGCAATCTGTGCCCTCTCTAATACCCACCACCTGTTTCCCCCAACCTCCCACCCCCAGCCCCTTCAAAACCCTCAGATTGTTTTTCAGAGTCCATAGTCTCTTATGGTTCACCTCCCCTTCCAATTTCCCTCAACTCCCTTCTCTCCATCTCCCCTTGTCCTCCATGCTATTTGTTATGCTCCACAAATAAGTGAAACCATATGATAATTGACTCTCTCTGCTTGACTTATTTCACTCAGCATAATCTCTTCCAGTCCCATCCATGTTGCTACAAAAGTTGGGTTTCATCCTTTCTGATGGAGGCATAATACTCCATAGTGTATATGGACCACATCTTCCTTATCCATTCGTCCGTTGAAGGGCATCTTGGTTCTTTCCACAGTTTGGTGACCATGGTCATTGCTGCTATAAACATTGGGGTACAGATGGACCTTCTTTTCACTACATCTGTATCTTTGGGGTAAATACCCAGTAGTGCAATTGCAGGGTCATAGGGAAGCTCTATTTTTAATTTCTTGAGGAATCTCCACACTGTTTTCCAAAGTGGCTGCACCAACTTGCATTGAACACATACAAAACAGACAATCATATTTAAAAAAATGGGCAGAAGATATGAACAGACACTTCTCCAATGAAGACATACAAATGGTTATCAGACACATGAAAAAAATGTTCATCATCACTAGCCATCAGGGAGATTCAAATTAAAACCACATTGAGATACCACCTTACACCAGTTAGAATGGCCAACATTAGCAAGACAGGAAACAGCATGTGCTGGAGAGGATGTGGAGAAAGGAGAACCCTCAAATTAAGTCTTCTGTACAATGAAGAAAACCACTAACACAATGACAAGGCAAGCTCCAGAATGGAAGAATATATTTATAAAACTATATATATATATATATATATATATATATATATATATATATAATAAGGGGTTGATATCCAAATATATAAAGAACACATACCACTCAATACCAAGTAACAACAAAAACAATGAAGAGGCAGAGGACTTGAATAAACATTTCTCCAGAGAAGACATATAGATGGACAAAAGACAGAGGAAAAGATGTCAACATTACTAATCATCAGTGGAATGCAAATCAAAACTACAATGAGATACCACCTCATACTTGCTGGAATGGCTAGTATAAAAAAGATAAGAATAACAAGTGTTGGAGAAGGTATGGAGAAAAGGGAGCTCCCATGCACTGTTGGTGGAGAAAGTAAACTTGTGCAGTTACCATGGAAAACAAGATGGAGTTCCCTCACAAAATTAAAAACAGAACTACTGTATGATCCAGCAATTCCACTTCTGGGTATTTACCTAAAGAAAACAAAAACACTAATTTGAAAAGTACAGGTACCCTGACATTCACTTATGTATTCCTTACAATAGCCAAGATATGGAATTAACCCAAGTTTGTAAGTAAGTATGTATGTATCTAGCTATCTAGCTATATAACAATATTACTCAGCCATAAAAAGGAATGAAATATCACCATTTGTGACAATAGGGGTGGACTCATAAGGTATTATGCTAAGTGAAATAAGTCAAAAACAAATATCATATGATTTCACTTATATGTGAAATCTTAAAAAACACAGAAATGGACCAAAAAACAGATTCTTAAATACAGAAAACAAACTAATGATTGCCAGAGGGGAAGTAGATGAGAGGATAGGTGAAATAGATGAAGGAGATTAAGAGGTCGAAACTGTCAGTTATAAAATAAATGTGATGAGGATGAGAATTATAGCTTAAGGAATATAGTCAATAATATTATAATAATGTACAGTGAAAGATGGTGACTACATTTATTGTGGTAAGCACTAATATATAGAATTGTTGCATTAAAACATTGTAATCTGACAGCAGTATAACATTGTGTGTCAATTATACATAAATAATAAAAATTAAAAACAAAAGCAAAGAATAGAAATTGAAGAAGCAAAGTACCTCAACATAACATTTATGAAAAGCCACAGTTAATATTACAGTGGTGAAACAATAAAAGCTTTTTCTCTAGATCAGCAATAAGGAAAAATGACCATTCCCACCACTTTTATTCAATACAACATTGGAAGTCAATGCAAAGCAATTATGCAAGGAGAGATAAAATGTATCTATATAGGAAAGGAAGAAATAAAATTATATGGTTGTAGACCACCCTGATCTTATAGGCAGAAAATCATAAAGATATCAACAAAAGCATTTTTGGAACTAAAAAATAAATACAGCAAAGTTGAAGGACGCAAAATCAACACACAAAAATCAGTTGCACTTGTTGTGATAAGTACTAGGTGATGTATGTACGTGTTGAAACAATAAATTTTACACCTGAAACTAATATTACACTGTATGTTAACTCACTGGAATTTCAATAAAAACTATAAAGAAAAATCATTTGCATTTCTATATACTAACAATAAAGAGTCCAAAAGGGAAATCAAGAAATCAATTTCAAACAATTATCATATGGCACTCATATGTGGAACATAAGGAACAGCACAGAGGATCATAGGGGAAGAGAGAGAAAACTGAAAGGGAAGAAATCAGAGAGGGAGACAAACCATGAGAGACTCTGGACTCCAGGAAACAAACTGAGGGTTCCAGAAGGGAGCGGGGTGGGGGGATGATGTAGCTGGGTGTTGAATATTAAGCAGGGCACTTGTGATGAGCACTGGGTGTTACACACAATTAATGAATCATTGACCACCACATCAAAAAATAATGATGTACTATATGGTGGCTGACTGAACATAAAAATAATAATAAAAATCAACTTCATTGAAAATAGTATCAAAAATTAGGAATATATCTAACCAAAGAAATGAAAGACTTGAACACTAAAAACTATCAACATTGATAAAATAAATATAGAAATGAATAAATGTAAATACATCCTGCATTTATGGATTGGAAGACTTAATATTGTTAAGATGTCCATACTACTAACAGTGATCTGCAGATTCAATGTAATATCTATGCTATGTGAATTTAGCAAAATTGCTACAACCAATCTAGAAAATAAAATTAAAGGAAAAAATTCACAATTGTTCAAAAATTTCATAAGGATGAGAAAAAGTCTAACAAAAAAATGTTATAAGACTTTTCCTCTTCATACTAACACACATAACTGAAAGAAATTAAATGAAGAGATTTATCAAGCTCATGTATCACAAGACTCAGTGCTATCTGGCAATTGTCCCCAAACTTATCTATTGATATATTAAAATCCCAATCAATATCCTCATAAGCATGTTTAAAGAAATTGAGATGTTGATTCTAAAATGTAGGTGAAAATGCATAGGACCTAGAATACACAAAGCAACGTGATTGAACAAAGGGGTTAGATTTACACTATCAGCTATCAAGATTTCATATAAAGTCTAGCATGTTTAGGGCAGTACTTATTAGCAAAAGAACAGAAATATAATGCAATAGATTGAAATGAAGGGCCATACTTATACACTCATGTTATTTATCACATGGCCTCCATTGCAATCCAATGGGATATTAATGGTCTTTTTAATAAGTGTATTTAGGTCAACCGAACATCCATAAAGAAAACAAAACTTGATGTCCTACCTCACACCACACACAAAATTTAATTTAAAATAGATCATAATCGGGACACCTGGGTGGCTCAGTTGGTTAAGCAGCTGCCTTCGGCTCAGGTCATGATCCCAGCATCCTGGGATCGAGTCCCACATCGGGCTCCTTGCTCGTCAGGGAGCCTAATTCTCCCTCTGCCTCTGCCTGCCATTCTGTCTGCCTGTGCTCGCTCTCTCTCCCTCTCTCTCTCTGACAAATAAATAAATAAAATCTTTAAAAAAAAAAAAACTTAAAATAAAATAAAATAAAATAAAATAGATCATAATCCCAAATGTGAAAGTTATTTAGGCATCTAGTTTATATGAGAATATTTTCATGACTTTCAGAGAGATGATTTCTTAAAACAGAAATGACCTTAACCATATATTAAAAAAATCTGACATCAATAAAGAAATCATTTACTAAAATACACCGCTAAAAGAGAAAAGGAAAGTCATCAAAAAGATTAGATCATTACAAATATATATAGAACTAAAGATTCTATTATATGTTATATAAAAATGTGTATAAGTCAATTAAATAATACACATGATTCAACTAGCAACTGAGCAAACAATCTGGTGTCCATGAAAAAGATTTCCAAATAAAAAGCAGAAAAAGAGCCATAAATACAGAGAGCAAACACAGTTGCAGATGGGAGGAGAATGGGGGGACTGGCAAAATGGATGAATGGGGAATGGGAGACACAGGCTTCCAGTTATGGAATGAATAAGTCATGGGGATGGAAGGTATAGCATAGGGAAAATAGTCAATGGTATTGTAGTAGCATAATTATGGTGATAGATAGTAGCTACACTTGTGGTGATCCTAGCACAACATATAGACTAGCTGAACCAGGATACTATACACCTGAAATTATTGTAACATTGTCTGCCAATTATATTCAAATAAGAAAAATTTCAATAAAAATTTTGACCGAAAAATCTTTAACATGAAAAATGTGTTCACTATCATTACCTATGAGGAATATGCAAATTAAAGCACAGATACAGAACCAGCAGAATGGCTAAAATATATATGTATATGTATTTTTTAAAGATCTATTTATTTTAGAGAGAGCAAGACGGAGAGTACACAAGAGGCAGAGGGAAAGAGAATTTTAAGCAGACCCACATGGGGCTCAATCCCATGACGTTGAGATCGCGACGTGAGCCAGAACCAAGAGCTGGATGCTGATCTGACTATACCACCCAGGAACCTCTAAAATACATATATTTTTTTAAAGATGGATAAATACAAGTGTTGAAGAGGATGTGAAGCCACAGAAACTCTCTTATTACAATGCTGGGAGATTGTAATTATTACAATCACATCTGAAGAATGTCTGACAGTTTCTAACATTAAATCTATATCTACTCTAGGATTAAAAAGTCCTACTTAATATAACATCCAACAACATCCTTTAATAAACATGTATAGGAATGCTCATAACAGATGTATTTGTATTTTACAAAAATAAGAAGCTTCCCAAAAGTCCAACAGTGTCATGTGTAAGTAAATTTGATAAGTTCATACAATGGAAGCAACAATACAACTCATTGGCAATAAAAATATACAAGTACTGATCCACATAATGGTTTGGGTAAATTTTACATAATGTCAAGTAATCAAATATATGGAGCACATATATCATATAATCCCACTTAGATGAAGTTCAAAATTAATCAAAGGTGATAGACGTCATAAAAAAAGTTAACTGTAGGGATTGCTGACTGAGAGGGTGGCATGAGGATGCCTCTTTGGTGTACTATTGTTCTATTTTTCTATTTGGTTGGAAGTTTACATAAGTAAAAATTCAACTGATTGTAGATTTGAACTAAAAGCAAATATTTCAAACATTGGCATCATACAATATCCAAAATCTAGAAAACTTCTGTATATTAAAAATAAAAACATACTCAGTATGTAAAGTGACAAGATGAACATGAAATCTTCAGAATATGTAACTAATAAAAATCTTGAAAAATGTTCTTTCACACTGCTAAGGCAAATGCGAATTAAGATAACAAGGTTATTATTTTTCCCAACACACTTGGAAAATTAAAATTAAATAACAATAATGGCTGATATTATCCAGTGTGGAAAACAGTGTGAAGTTAGTGCCATGTATATTATTCATGGGCGCATTAGGTAGCATACCTACTTTTGGAGAAAAATTGTCTCAGAAATTTATTTTATTTTATTTTATTTTATTTTATTTTATTTATTTATTTATTTATTTATTTATTTATTTTCAGGCCTCTATCCCTTATAAATAATAAATGTCTAAAGAACTATGAACAAAATTCAAAATTTGACATTGTTTAATATTTGTAAGAATAATAAATAGATGATCTACACACTATCAAGAGAGTAATTTATTATAGCATACCATGTTTTAAAAATATCATGCATCAGCTGAAAAGGAGTTAGAGCTACATATAGAACATGGAAGCATATCCATGAATCTCTTCTCTCTCCCTCTTTTCCTCACCCCACACAGTGGTATAGAGGTGGCAGTGAAAGGGGAGATTTTTGCTTTTACATATTCCTGTAATTTGGAAAAATAAAATCTGAAGTCAAAAATTCCGATTAGAGGGGCGCCTGGGTGGCTCAGTGGGTTAAAGCCTCCGCCTTTGGTTCAGGTTATGATCCCAGGGTCCTGGGATCGAGACCCGCATCGGGCTCTCTGCTTGGCCAGGAGCCTGCTTCCCTTCCTCTCTCTCTGCCTGTCTCTCTGCCTACTTGTGATCTCTGTCTGTCAAATAAATAAATAAAATTTAAAAAAAATTCTGATTAGAGAAGGTGCTCCATATGGAGAAAGTCATGAAAGCAAAGGTGTACTGTTTTCAGCAAGGCACCTACAGCCAATCTTTGCTTAATGTTTCATTATCCTTCTTGTCAAATGGAATACTTCAGCGTTGGCAACACGTAATTCCCAATATAACCCAATTGACATTATTTCAACTATTATCTTTTTTTCTTTTTTATCCTCTTTCCTATCCATTGCCCTTTACCCTCACATCCAACTATGACCTCCAAACACACACATTTCTGTGTTCCATAATTTCTGGCAAAAGGTTGTGATTACATTTTTTAATGATTCCCTTGGTGATCTGACTGCAAGTATCTGAATCCCTAAATCCCTAAACATCAAAATTTACTAACAATGGCCAGTGCAACCAAGGGGTTCCATCAAATTTATTTATAGTCTTGGTTCTACAGTGTCTAGGATGGCTCTGCTTTGTTAGCATGCAAGACCTGTGTGACTGCAAGACCTAAAAATCTATACTTTACAGACAGGTGTGTAATTGGACTGAAGATCCATTATACTGAAAGTCTTTTTTCATGTTTCTCTCATCTCATCTGTACCCACTTGCAAAATCACTATTTAATGGTAATTATGGTATTGTTCAGTAATATATCACAATGTATATATAACAGCATTGTCAATTATATAAATTAAGTGATGCGTTTAACAACAGTTTTAAGAACATATGACTAGTTAAGGTTAACAGTGTCTCTGTTTTGGTGTTGGATGACTGCTTTCTTCATGTTTTTCATGTTTCTAAATTTCACCAAAAAGCAATGATTATTTTTGTAATCAGAAAAAAAATTTTAAACATTAAAACTTAAACAGTAAAAATACTTCTTGTAAACCAAATCCATTATTGAAAACTTGCTTTTCCATAAATCTAAGGTTTGGTGTTCACATAAACAACAATCACTACTGTAAGAAAAAAAAAAGCTACATGGATTATAATTAAGGGGAATTTTTAGCTGAAATTTAGTAACTAAATTAATAACTAAGTTGCAGAAAAAGAGCAGATTTCAAATATCAAATTTTTCATATAAAAGTAAAATAGTCCTAGGACCTGTGGATATGCATAACCACACAATGTCACAGAAAGTTCAGGTATTTATCATAAGTATAAGAGTTCACTATAGCAAATTTGAAGCTATTAGTAAATAAAAACAAAATCCCAATTGTAAAAGTCAACATTTATGAAGATTGTTGCCTTGACCTTTAATCTAGCTGATTATAATTATGCTTTTCTTGGTATATAGATTTTGTCGTATTTTAAATGTAGTTTGGTATCTTTTTCCCTTTATTACATATTCATTTTCTCAGGTTAATGCATTTTTTGCAAACATCATTTTAACAAAATAATATTTCCATTTTGGAATTTTTCTTCATATTATTTCTTGTTATTTACAATTGTTAATACATTTCTATCGACAAAATAATATTTCCATTTTGGGATTTTTCTTCTTATTATCTCTTATTATTTACAATTGTTAGCACATTTCTATTGACTTACATAAACTTTATTGTTTTATTTAAAATGAAATTTATATAGTTTAAAATTAATTTTCTTTTTTAAAACTTTTATTCTTGTTGAATTTCTTAAACATATTCAGTTTATAGAGGAGGCATAAACTATGATGAGATAAAGAAAATTCACCAGTATTAAAACTTTAAATTACTATATCTCTTAATTTCTCAAAATACTGCTCTGTGCACTACGGAACTGTAGAATTTGAGTCAACAGCAGCTATCATGAGCCCTCAATTCCTCATGGTACTATCACCTATTTCATCTCATACAGAAAAACCTTCTAGCCACTACTCATATGAATGCATAAAAATACAATCACATATACACTCCCTGGAATGCTAATTCTTTTTTTAAATTTTTATTTATCTTTTTAAATTTCTTTTCGGTGTTCCAGAATTCATTGTTTATGCACCACACCCAGTGCTCCATGCAATACATGCCCTAAACAAACTGAGGGTTTTAAAGGGGAGGGTAGGGAGGTTGGGTGAGCCTGGTGGTGGGTATTATGGAATGTTAATTCTTTTATCTCAGAGAAATAATTTCTTTTTACTCAATTTAATAGGATTTAAAAAGGGAGTCACCTGAATGCATAAATAAGCCTTTTATCATTCTGCTTTTATCATTAACAACACAATGTGTCCATATGTCCATAGCTGGTACTAAAGATGAGAAACCTATTATACACAATAAGCCAGACAGAAAGGTATTCCAGATGGGCAGACATTTGGGAACCTTAGCAACTAGCACTATTGAACCTATTGAACTAGCAATGAGCTCAAAATGGAATGTGATCCTTCCTCCAACCATGTGCAAAGGGGAGAGCCCCACAAGAGTTATGGTGATAGAGAAGGGCACAGGGTTACTATAGCAGCCTAATCATCTAAAAAAGGCAATTTCCCATCCCAAGGAAAACTTCTACAGATTCTAATGACTATTCCACGGGATCTTAAATTCTACCTTTGAGGTTTTTTCCTGAAGATTTTTATTAAAAACCTAGTATCTCATGCAACATGAGGGTTTGGGGAGTAGGAAAAGAATAAATGAAACAAGATGGGATCGGGAGGGAGACAAACCATAAGAGACTCTTAATCTCACAAAACAAACTGAGGGTTGCTGGTGGGGGGAGGGCTGGGAGAGGGTGATGGGGTTATGGACATTGGGGAAGGTATGTGCTATGTAGAGTGCTGTGAAGTGTGGTAAACCTGGTGATTCACAGACCTGTAACCCTGTGACTAATAATACATTATATGTTAATTTAAAAAATGAATGGGAAAAAAACCTAGTATCTCAGGGAAATATAACTTAAGTCTTGAGACTGAATGTAAAAATGAAGAGAGAAAGAAAATACTGTTTGATGGAAAATAGAGATGCATCAAGTTAAAGTTAAAGGAACTTTAGAATTTACTGAATATATATTCAGTATCAACTGAGGAGAAAATAATTTCTTTCAACTAATGAACAAGGATATATATCCTAGAGAGAAACATTTCCTTTGAAATGGAAAGATTCTTGCATTTTGTATGAAATACCACTTCCAATGTTACTAATGCCCCTTTTTTAATTTCTTTGATCAAGGAGCCAGGTCAAATGGATGAAAACCAAACAGAGGTGGTGAGAGACTTTGTTCTGGCAGGCTTCTCACAGACCCCATCTATTGAATCAGGGTTATTTGTACTATTTCTTTTCTTCTATCTGTCCACTTGGATAGGAAATGTCCTCATCATGGTCACAGTAGCTTCTGATAACTATCTGAATTCATCACCCATGTATTTCCTTCTTGGCAACCTCTCTTTCCTGGACTTATGTTATTCAACAGTAACTACGCCTAAGCTTCTGGCTGACTTTCTTGATAAAGACAAACTCATTCCCTATGACCAATGCATCGTGCAGCTCTTCTTTCTGCATTTTGTAGGGGCAGCTGAGATGTTCCTGCTCACAGTGATGGCTTATGATCGCTATGTTGCAATTTGTCGCCCCCTGCACTATACCATTATCATGAGTCGAGGATTATGCTGTGTGTTGGTAGCTGCCTCCTGGATGGGAGGGTTTGTGCACTCTACTGTCCAGACCATTCTCACTATCCGTCTGCCTTTCTGTGGACCAAACCAGGTGGACAACTTCTTTTGTGATGTTCCCCCTGTCATCAAACTTGCTTGTGCAGACACATTTGTCATTGAATTGCTAATGGTATCTAACAGTGGGCTGATTTCTACCAGCTCCTTTGTGGTGTTGGTTTCTTCCTATTCCACTATTCTGGTCAAGATTCGCTCCAAGGAGGGAAGGCGAAAGGCACTTTCCACCTGTGGCTCCCATCTTATGGTGGTAACACTCTTCTTTGGACCCTGTATTTTCATCTATGCTCGTCCCTTCTCCACATTTTCTGTGGACAAGGTGGTGTCTGTACTCTACAACGTTATTACCCCCATGCTGAATCCCCTCATCTATACACTTCGGAACAAAGAGGTCAAGTCAGCCATGCAGAAACTATGGGACAGAAGTGGACTTACTTGGAAAAAGCAGGAGACTTAAGCAGTTGAAGTGATATTTTGAGAGCAGAGAATCTGAGATTAAAATAATTACTTTTACACTAATGAGTTACAGAGCTAATTGTTCAGTTTTCTTCCATTAAATCCTAATACTCCTATTAATGGCACTATAATGAAACTCAGAAAAACTCCTTTCATACTGAATTATTTGGTCTTCTGCCTCCTTTTTCTTCTCTGAAGCATCTGTTTGCTGTTTTTTATCAGTTGTATTCTTCCATTCTACCCACTCATCTGATCAAACCTTATTCCACTCATTCTTTTCATTTAGTTTGATGCCATACATTGGTACAAACCACCCCTCCCAAACTCTCACAACTTTTATCTCCATCTTATCTCTGGTTTTATTGTCTCCTCAACTTTCACAATCTAACCAGATGTCTGTAACGAACTGAGTAAGGAATGTATACGTGTTTATTACACTCACAAACTATTTAGAGAGTTATCAGATGAATTAGAGTAAATTCATTTCATATAACTGTGTAACAACAAACTAATGGGATAGATTAGTTGGCTTCATCATTCATCACAACTACCATATAGTAGTGAAATTCAGAGAGCAATTGCCTAATAGTGCGGGTTCAACTTTCTTTGAATTACAAATCAAGTGAATCTTAGACAAATCATTTAAATTATTGCAACCCTACTTTCCTTAGCTGTAGCATACACTAAATGATGTTTACCTCTCAGTGCCCTGGTGAGAGCTAAAAAGGGCAACAGATGGGAATAGGTTTAGTCTGGTACTTAACTCATAAGAGGACTTCACTATTCTTTATTCATTAGATTTTTTTCAATGACAGAAAGATACAGATGGTGAACATTTAAACCAGTTGATTTCCCTTAATGAAACAACAGTATGATCTACCATAACCAGTTTAGGAAGGATGCTAGAAAGTACTCAGAAATGAGCCATGACATTTTCATCTTTATCCACTTGGGCACACTTTATAATACTATCACCATCATCACAAAAAAACACCCTCATTAGAATTTGTTATCTTCAGAATTATATTAAGACTACTTCATAGGATTTTGCATTCCTTATTAAAATTTTATAATCAAAGATAGGAAAATTGAATTGACATTTAAAAACTAACTAGACACAAAATATAAATGGACAATAAAGCATTTTTTATTTTTACAGCTTTTAATTTTTTTACATTTTTAAACATTTATTTATTTCACTCGAGTGAGCACTAGTGGGAGGAGCAGTGGGAGCAGGAGAGAGAATCTCAAGCAGACTCCACACTAGGTGCAGAAGCTACTGCAGGGCTCAACCTCAGGATCCTGAGATCATCATCAGAGCTGAAACCAAGAGTCAGAGGCTTAACTGGCTGTGCCATCCAGGTGCTGTATTTCTACTATTTTTTTAAAGTTAGTAAATTATAGAAGCAATTTCAGCAACTAATTTTTGTGACAGAGACAAAAGCCAAGAATGATAGGTATATTCATTGAAGACTGAAGTTTTGTCTTTGTTACCTTTACATCCCAAAGCTTTTTAAAATGCCTAAAATAAAACAGAGATTCAATAAAAATGTATTTGATAAATGAAGGTTTTTATATGTTCTATGATCAGTGTGGTAAAGTTTAAGGAAAAGATATTTCAGAGCTGTTTGCTTTCTTCATACTTGGAAAAATAGCTTGTAAATTTTTCATCAAGAAGTAGGAAACATTTTGAGAGTTGTCACAGAAACAATATTTAATCAAAAAAATAGATACATCAAAACACCTAGACACACACAAACATACCTATGTTGTGACACCTATAGTCACAACACAAACAACTATACATCATGTGATTTCATCTATCGATAAGGACTATGGAATCAGAAAAGTCTATATTTGAATTCTTAGTACTTTAATAACAATAATACCAACAGAGGAGGTATTTGAAGGTCAAAATTCATCAAAACTGAGGCAATCATAATGACACAATCCAGTTTAGTTTTCACTAGAGGTTAAAGAGGTTCTCAGATGCTGCTAGAAATTTCCCACTGATCAACAATAAGTGATATATGGAAAAAGTGATGCTTGGGAATTTAGAAAACTATTCAATATTTTATAGTAGAAGGAGAAGATAAAAATTAAGTTAAAATCAGCATTGTGAGAAAATATAAAGAGACATAACTAAATTCTATAGGATAAACGAAAATAGGTATCTAATTATAAAGTTCCCTAGAAATTAAAGCAAACAGAAATATTAGAAGGATTGCTTCTGTGTATATAAATAAATACTCAAATTCTTCACCATATATAAGCAATTTTAAATTGCTTCTTTCCTAATCCTTTTCAAAGATTACTTTCACTTTTTTTTAATTAAATTTTATTTTTTAAAAATATTTATTTATTTGAAAGACAGAGATCACAAGTAGGCAGAGAGAGAGAGAGGAAGGGAAGCAGGCTCCCCATTGAGCAGAGAGCCCGATGTGGGACTCGATTTCAGGACCCTGAGATCATGACCTGAGCCGAAGGCAGAGGCTTAACCCACTGAGCCACCCAAATGCCCCAGACTGCTTTCATTTCAACATAACATTAAACTCTATGAGAAACCTATCCAATGACTGATACATTTAAATCTCAAACCCAATATTTAATGCTCATCTTTAATAAAATATGAAACCTCAGATTTGAAACAAAATTTCTTACCCATAAGTCAAGCAGAGAGAGTCAATTATCATATGGTTTCACTTATTTGTGGAGCATGACAAATAGCATGGAGGACAAGGGGATTTAGAGTGGAGAAGGGAGTTGAGGGAAATTGGAAAGGGAGGTGAACCATGAGAGACTATGGACTCTGAAAAACAATCCGAGGTTTTGAAGGGGCGGGGGGTGGGAGGTTGGGGGAACCAGGTGGTGGGTATTGGAGAGGGCACGGATTGCATGGAGCACTGGGTGTGGTGCAAAAAACAATGAATACTGTTATGCTGAAAATAAATTTGAAAAATAAAAAAAAAAGGAAAAAAAAATTCTTACCCAGTAGTGGAATTATTGTATCACATGGTAATTCTATTTTAATTTTTTGAGGAACCTCCACACTGTTCTCTCAAGTCACTATACAATCTGCATTCCCACCAACAGTGCGTGAGGGTTCCTTTTTCTCTATATCTTCATCAACACATGTTATTTCGTGTCTTTTGAATTTAGCCATTCTGAGGTACATTCTGAGGTGATACCTCATTGTGGTACTGATCTGCATTTCCCCAATGATGAGTGATTGAGCATTTTTTCATGTCACTGCTGGCCATCTGTATGTAGTTTTTGAAAAAATGGGGAGGAGTCAAGATGGCGGAGAAGTAGCAGGCTGAGACTACTTCAGGTAGCAGGAGATCAGCTAAATAGCTTATCTAAAGATTGCAAACACCTACAAATCCAACAGGAGATTGAAGAGAGGAAGAACAGCAATTCTAGAAACAGAAAATCAACCACTATCTGAAAGGTAGGACTGGCGGAGAAGTGAATCCAAAGCGACTGGAAGATAGACCGCGGGGGGAGGGGCCGGCTCCCGGTGAGCGGCAGAGCAATGGAGCACAAAATCAGGACTTTTAAAAGTCTGTTCCCTGAGGGACATCGCTCCAGAGGCTTAACTGGGGTGAAGCCCAGGCGGGGTCAGCGCGGCCTCAGATCCCACAGGGTCACAGAAGGATCGGGGGTGTCTGAGTGTCACAGAGCTTACCGGTATTAGAACAGGGAAGCCGGCTACAGAGACAGAGCCGAGGAGTAAGCTCTAAGCTCGGGGTTACCTTGAACCGGTCGCAGGCTCGGTCAGCTCGGAGCGCGGCTGGAGGCCAGGGTGACGGGAGTAATTGGGCGCTGTTCTCTGAGGACGCACTGAAGAGTGGGGCCCCGGGCACTCAGCTCCTCTGGGCCGGAGACCGGGAGGCCGCCATCTTCATTCCCATCTTCCAGAACTCTACGGAAAGCGCTCAGGGAACAAAAGCTCCCAAAAGCAAACCCAGCAAACCCTAGCGGATTACTCAGCCCTGCCCCGGGTAAGGGCGGTGCAACTCCGCCTGGGGCAAAGACTCTTAAGAATCACTACAACGGGCCCCTCCCCTAGAAGATCAACGAGAAAACCAGCCAGGACCAAGTTCACCTACCAAGGAGTGCAGTTTCAATACCAAGGAGAGTGGCGGAATTCCAGAGAAGGAAAAAGCAAAGCACTGAACTCATGGCTTTCTCCCCATGATTCTTTAGCCTTGCAGTTAATTTAATTTTTTTTTCTTTTTCAATTTTTTTTCTCTTCTTCTGCTAAATTTTTTTAACTTTTACTGTTTTCTTTTTTAACGTTTTTTAAATAGTTTATCTAATATATATATATATATTTTGTTCCTTTTTACATTTTTTATCGGCTTTCTTTTTTTAATAGTTTCTTTTTTTTTTCTTTCTGAACCACTTTTTATTCCCTTTCTCCCCCCTCACGATTTGGGATCTCTTCTGATTTGGCTAAAGCATATTTTCCTGGGGTTGTGGCCACCCTTTTAGTATTTTACTTGCTCCTTCATATACTCTTATCTGGACAAAATGACAAGGCAGAAAAATTCACAACAAAAAAAAGAACAAGAAGCAGTACGAAAGGCTAGGGACCTAATCAATATAGACATTGGTAATATGTCAGATCTAGAGTTCAGAATGACGATTCTCAAGGTTCCAGCCGGGCTTGAAAAAGACATGGAAGATATTAAAGCAACCCTATTGGGAGATATAAAAGCCCTTTCGGGAGAAATAAAAGAACTAAAATCTAACCAAGTTGAAATCAAAAAAGCTATTAATGAGGTGCAATCAAAAATGGAGGCTCTCACTGCTAGGATAAATGAGGCAGAAGAAAGAATTAGCGATATAGAAGACCAAATGACAGAGAATAAAGAAGCTGAGCAAAAGAGGGACAAACAGCTACTGGACCACGAGGGGAGAATTCGAGAGATAAGTGACACCATAAGACGAAACAACATTAGAATAATTGGGAATCCAGAAGAAGAGGAAACAGAGAGGGGAGCAGAAGGTATGTTGGAGAGAATTATTGGAGAGAATTTCCCCAATATGGCAAAGGGAACAAGCATCAAAATCCAGGAGTTTCAGAGAACCCCCCCTCAAAATCAATAAGAATAGGTCCACACCCCGTCACCTAATAGTAAAATTTACAAGTCTTAGTGACAAAGAAAAGATCCTGAAAGCAGCCCGGGAAAAGAAGTCCGTAACGTACAATGGTAAAAATATTAGATTGGCAGCAGACTTATCCACAGAGACCTGGCAGGCCAGAAAGAGCTGGCATGATATATTCAGAGTACTAAATGAGAAAAACATGCAGCCAAGAATACTATATCCAGCTAGATTATCATTGAAAATAGAAGGAGAGATTAAATGCTTCCAGGACAAACAAAAACTGAAAGAATTTGCAAATACCAAACCAGCTCTATAGGAAATATTGAAAGGGGTCCTCTAAGCAAAGAGAGACCCTAAAAGTAGTAGATCAGAAAGAAACAGAGACAATAGACAATAACAGTCACCTTACAGGCAATACAATGGCACTAAATTCATATCTCTCAATACTTACCCTGAATGTTAATGGGCTAAATGCCCCAATCAAAGGACACGGTATCAGAATGGATGAAAAAAACAAAACCAATCTATATGTTGCCCACAAGAAACTCATCTTAAACCCTAAGACACCTCCAGATTTAAAGTGAGGGGGTGGAAAAGAATTTACCATGCTAATGGACATCAGAAGAAAGCAGGAGTGGCAATCCTTATATCAGATCAATTAGATTTTAAGCCAAAGACTACAATAAGAGATGAGGAAGGACACTATATCATACTCAAAGGAACTGTCCAACAAGAAGATCTAAAAATTTTAAATATCTATGCCCCTAACGTGGGAGCAGCCAACTATATAAACCAATTAATAACAAAATCAAAGAAACACATCGACAAGAATACAATAATAGTCGGGGATTTTAACACTCCCCTCACTGAAATGAACAGATCATCCAAGCAAAAGATCAACAAGGAAATAAAGGCCTTAAATGACACACTGGACCAGATGGACATCACAGATATATTCATAACATTTCATTCCAAAGCAACAGAATACACATTCTTCTCTAGTGCACATGGAACATTCTCCAGAATAGATCACATTCTTGGTCCTAAATCAAGTCTCAACTGGTATCAAAAGATTGGGATCATTCCCTGCATATTTTCAGACCACAATGCTCTGAAGCTAGAACTCAATCACAAGAGGAAATTTGGAAAGAACCAAAATACATGGAAACTAAACAGCATCCTTCTAAAGAATGAATGGGTTAACCAGGAAATTAAAGAAGAATTGAAAAAAATTCATGGAAAAAAATGATAATGAAAACACAACGGTTCAGAATCTGTGGGACACAACAAAGGCAGTCCTGAGAGGAAAATATATAGCAGTAAAAGCCTTTCTCAAGAAACAAGAAAGGTCTCAGGTACACAACCTAACCCAACACCTAAAGGAGCTAGAGAAAGAACAAGAAAGAAAACCTAAATCCGGCAGGAGAAGAGAAATCATAAAGATCAGAGCAGAAATCAATGAAATAGAAACCAAAAAAAACAACAAAACTAGGAGCTGGTTCTTTGAAAGAATTAATAAGATTGATAAAGCCCTGTCCAGACTTATCAAAAAGAAAAGAGAAAGGACCCAAATAAATAAAATCATGAATGAAAGAGGAGAGATCACAAAGAACACCAAAGAAATACAGACAATTTTAAGAACATACTATGAGCAACTCTACGCCAACAAATTTGACAATCTGGAAGAAATGGATGCATTCCTAGAGACATATAAACTACCACAACTGAACCAGGAAGAAATAGAAAGCCTCAACAGACCCATAACCAGTAAGGAGATTGAAATAGTCATCAAAAATCTCCAAACAAACAAAAGCCCAGGGCCAGACGGCTTCCCGGGGGAATTCTACCAAACATTTAAAGAAGAACTAATTCCTATTCTCCTGAAACTGTTCCAAAAAATAGAAATAGAAGGAAAACTTCCAAACTCATTTTATGAGGCCAGCATCACCTTGATCCCAAAACCAGACAAGGATCCCATCAAAAAAGAGAACTACAGACCAATATCCTTGATGAACACAGATGCAAAAATTCTCGCCAAAATACTAGCCAATAGGATTCAACAGTACATTAAAAGGATTATTGACCACGACCAAGTCGGATTTATTCCAGGGCTGCAAGGTTGGTTCAACATCCGCAAATCAATCAATGTGATACAACACCTTATTAAAAGAAAGAACAAGAACCATATGATACTCTCCATAGATGCTGAAAAAGCATTTGACAAAGTACAGCATCCCTTCCTGATCAAAACTCTTCAAAGTGTAGGGATAGACGGCACATACCTCAATATTATCAAAGCCATCTATGAAAAACCCACCGCAAATACCATTCTCAATGGAGAAAAACTGAAAGCTTTCCCGCTAAGGTCAGGAACATGACAGGGAGGTCCGTTATCACCATTGCTATTCAACATAGTACCAGAAGTCCTAGCCTCAGCAATCAGACAACAAAAGGAAATTAAAGGCATCCAAATCGGCAAAGTCAAACTATCACTCTTTGCAGATGATATGATACTATATGTGGAAAACCCAAAAGACTCCACTCCAAAACTGCTAGAACTTGTACAGGAATTCAGTAAAGTGTCAGGATATAAAATCAATGCACAGAAATCAGTTGCATTTCTCTACACCAACAAGACAGAAGAAAGAGAAATTAAGGAGTCCATCCCATTTACAATTGCACCCAAAACTATAAGATACCTGGGAATAAACCTAACCAAAGAGACTAAGAATCTATACTCAGAAAACTATAAAGTACTCATGAAAGAAACTGAGGAAGACACAAAGAAATGGAAAAATGTTCCATGCTCCTGGATTGGAAGAATAAATATTGTGAAAATGTCTATGCTACCTAAAGCAATCTACACATTTAATGCAATTCCTATCAAAGTACCATCCATTTTTTTCAAAGAAATGGAACAAATAATCCTAAAATTTATATGGAACCAGAAAAGACCTCGAATAGCCAAAGGAATATTGAAAAAGAAAGCCAAAGTCGGTGGCATCACAATTCCAGACTTCAAGCTCTATTACAAAGCTGTCATCATCAAGACAGCATGGTACTGGCACAAAAACAGACACATAGTTCAATGGAACAGAATAGAGAGCCCAGAAATAGACCCTCAACTCTATGGTCAACTCATCTTCGACAAAGCAGGAAAGAATGTCCAATGGAAAAAAGACAGCCTCTTCAATAAATGGTGTTGGGAAAATTGGACAGCCACATGCAGAAAAATGAAATTGGATCATTTCCTTACACCACACACGAAAATAGACTCAAAATGGATGAAGGATCTCAACGTGAGAAAGGAATCCATCAAAATCCTCGAGGAGAACACAGGCAGCAACCTCTTTGACGTCAGCCGCAGCAACATCTTCCTAGGAACATCACCAAAGGCAAGGGAAGCAAGGGCAAAAATGAACTATTGGGATTTCATCAAGATCAAAAGCTTTTGCACAGCAAAGGAAACAGTGAACAAAACCAAAAGACAACTGACAGAATGGGAGAAGATATTTGCAAAGGACATATCAGATAAAGGGCTAGTGTCCAAAATCTATAAAGAACTTAGCAAACTCAACACCCAAAGAACAAATAATCCAATCAAGAAATGGGCAGAGGACATGAACAGACATTTCTGCAAAGAAGACATCCAGATGGCCAACAGACACATGAAAAAGTGCTCCACATCACTCGGCATCAGGGAAATACAAATCAAAACCACTATGAGATATCACCTCACACCAGTCAGAATGGCTAAAATTAACAAGTCAGGAAATGACAGATCCTGGCAAGGATGCAGAGAAAGGGGAACCCTCCTACACTGTTGGTGGGAATGCAAGCTGGTGCAACCACTCTGGAAAACAGCATGGAGGTTCCTCAAAATGTTGAAAATAGAATTACCCTATGACCCTGCAATTGCACTGCTGGGTATTTGCCCTAAAGATACAAACGTAGTGATCCGAAAGGGCACGTGCACCCGAATGTTTATAGCAGCAATGTCTACAATAGCCAAACTATGGAAAGAACCTAGATGTCCATCAACAGACGAATGGGTAAAGAAGATGTGGTATATATACACAATGGAATACTATGCAGCCATCAAAAGAAATGAAATCTTGCCATTTGCGATGACGTGGATGGAACTAGAGGGTATCATGCTTAGCGAAATAAGTCAATCGGAGAAAGACAACTATCATATGATCTCCCTGATATGAGGGAGTGGAGATGCAACATGGGGGGTTAAGGGGGTAGGAGAAGAATAAATGAAACAAGATGGGATTGGGAGGGAGACAAACCATAAGTGACTCTTAATCTCACAAAACAAACTGAGGGTTGATGGGGGAGGGGGGGTTGGGAGAGGGGTGGTGGGGTTATGGATATTGGGGAGGGTATGTGCTATGGTGAGTGCTGTGAAGTGTGTAAACCTGGCGATTCGTAGACTTGTACCCCTGGGGATAAAAATATATGTTTATAAAAAATAAAATTTAAAAAAAAAAGAAAGCAATTAAGTTAAAAGATTCTTTACACAAAATAATTTGATTTCAAAGCTTAAATAATGTTATTATTATTATATATTATATATATTATCATTATAATTATTATTATAATAATATTATTATAATGATATTAAGATACACTGATATCTCACAGAGAATTAAAAGAGGAAGCCACTGATCCCTTAATGAATGTAGGTAAAGAAGAAATGTTTAAGAGGCCTTCAAATTCACAGCAATGTCTCAGCAACTTACTCTTCTGTCCATAAACAACACATTTTATGAGGTCACAGTTTTTGATTAATATACCTTCATGATGTTTATCTGAGAATGCATCATGTTCTGTTGAGAGATTTCTCACAGGAACAAATCCTTCCAACCAAACCTTAATAGCAAATACTACTGCAAATGGATAATGTCAACAATCATCCAGTGGTTCTCAGTCAGGATTATGAATTAGAATTACCTGAAGCAGCTTAGAGTAAAAAGCACGTTTCTGGGATTCATTCCTAGAATGCTAATACAGCAAAGCAATGATGGATTCATGTTCTTCACTTTCTGAAAAGCCTCCCTCAATTTACACTTTGAAAAACTCTATATTCTCTATTTTATTTACCTTATTTCAAAATAGGAAGGTGAATTTCATAAACACTACCTCGAAATTCAAATAAGTTCCTCTATTTAAAACCTACGGTGCAAGGGAAGCCTGGGTGGCTCAGTCGGTTAAGTGTCAGACTCTTGATTTCAGTTCATGTCTGGATCTCAGGGTCTTAGGTTCAAGTCCCATGCTGTGCTCCACACTGAGCATAAAGCCTAACTTAAAAGAAAAAAAAAGTCTATGGTGGAATTTAAGAGACAAAACAAGAGAGCAAAGGGGGAAAAAGGAGAGAGAGATAGGGACAAACCAGGAAATACTCTTAAGTGTAGAAAACAATTACCAGAGGGGAGGTAGGTGGGAGGATGGGTCAAATAGGTGATAGGGATTAAGGAGGGCACTTGTGATGAACAACAGGTGTTGAAGGGAAGTGTTGAATCACTATATTGTATACCTGAAAATATTACACTGTAAACTAACTGGAATTCTCCTAAGATTTTACTTATTTATTTGAGGGGTTGAGAAAAGAGGCAGTCACACAAGTAGGGGGGGACAGGCAGAGGGAGAAGCAGCACCAGAGACTCTCCCTGGGATCATGACCTGAGCTGAAGGCAGATGATTAAGCCACTGAGCCATCCAGGCACATTAAGTAACCAGAATTTAATTTAAAAAACAAACAAACAAACAAACATACAATCTGCAGTTCCCTGTGCACCGACAATGACAAATTCCCTACAAAAGCCCATAGTTGGGGGAAAACTGGTGATTTTGCTCACTCAAGTTTCCCTAACAATTCAAGCAGGCATCTCCTCCCATCCAGACAACTAAAATCAAGGGATTTCTGTATCTAAAATGAGGGTGCAAGAGTCCACACTATCTTCACGGATTTTTTCCAAAGCAAGAGAAAGAGCTGGGCACAGATTGCAGATAAGAGCCACTTTGTTTAAATAAAAATAAAAAAAAATAAAAAGGAGCCACTGGATACATCTACAAAGTCATGAACACCTGTGGGATCTAGTATCTATCAGCATTTACTAGAGGACTGGTTCTGTGCTAAGCACCCTATGTGTGGTAGTAATAAGAGAAAATACAAAATCCTTGGAAATCAGAGAAAAATTGAGGATTAAATGTCCCTCTCCTGCACTCAAATACCATGTTTATCACTACCATAGACCTCACATGACAGCATATTTTGTGACCGTTTCCTTGTTTTTATTCCACTACACTGAGAATGTGTGATCTAATCTGAAACATAGTAGGTGCCTGACATTAACTGAACAAATGTATAAATAGTTATTAGACATATCTTGAAAAAAGTGGCTATCTCTATAATCTACAAAGTCAATAATCATTATTACACCAATAATAACTAAGGAAATTAATCCCAAGGCAGATAGATTTCCTTTTAACTTCTCTCTATTCTTCCCCCCGCCCATGTTACCGCACAATGGAAGCATTGCAGAATCTGAAATGGCTATGATGGGATTCTCCTCTCTAAAGAATGCAGTCTCAATTGAAATGGAAGACACTAAAAGACTAGCCTCTTCTATCAGTCCTGTTCTCAGGAACTCTCTGGAAGACCTCCATTTTGGCATTTTAATTAGGATGACCTGTAAAACAGCACTCATCACCCCCTCCCTGAAACAACCACAACTTCTTTTCCCAGTCAGTTTTGGGACCAGACTGACCACAACTGCTGTCTGACCCACACAACTCTGAAATCACTGCCCCATCCCCGACAGATATGCCCAAGGTCGGGACAAAGTTCCTGAATCCAAAGTTCTCATTCCGTACTTGCATATGCCGGGACATCACCACAATACAGGTCCCAGCTACAGGGCCCGAGGAAGGAGAGCTATACCAGAAGCCTATCCTGAGAACACTCAGGATGGGCCATTATGTGGGGCCCATCAAGAAGGAGCCCTGCGGGAACATCACACAAAGAGGGGCACTGCACCTGGGGCATGATCTTCCACAAGGCGACCCGGCCAGAATGAAGACGCGATCTGGATCTTCAACACAACCCGGCGCCACCTCCACCCCAGCGTGCTGATGGCTTACCTACCTGATGGAGATTCAGCGACCCAGACAAGTGGCCAGTGACATCTTCGGAGTCCGCAACGGGAAGCAGGCCATGCCTCGCAGGAGTCTCCGCTGGCAAGCACACCCACGTTTGTCAGGAAGGCCTCTCTGCCCTTCAAGGAGCTAATAAGGCACACATGAGGTCTCACACAGGCAGCCCAGGCCTGCCCCAGGTGTGTGCTCCTCCAGGGGCCGACCCTGCCCCGAGGCCTTCTGGACAACACCAGCCGCCTCAGCCCGGTGGAGCAGGAGACACGCAGGAGGAACGCCAGCACCGCACCACCTCCCGAACGCTTTATTGGCGGCCCTCCCAGCAGCCCCCGCGGCCCTGGCCCCGGACTCCCTGCCGCGCCCGCACCTGGCTAACCGCAGGCTCCACCACAGCCTGGAGCCCTTGCGTGTTCTTGCGGTGCAGACTGGGTGATGCTCTGGCAGACAGGTTTCTAGACCCACTGCCTGCCTTAGCACAACACTGACACTTGATGCTGTTTCTTCTGATGTTTATTTCAAGATTTCAGAGGCAACAGAAATGCCCTCCCAGCTGGGCCTTATTTGGCAGGAGGGAGGGGTCGGGGTTGGGATAAGCAACACTTCTTTCCCCCTTTGTTCAGAGGGAAACTGAAATGTCTCAAAGTTTTAAAATAAAGGCATTAAGAGGGAAACATGAAATAGATTCCCATAGACATGATGTTCATTTATAACGGGATTTAACCTCTAAAGATACAATATGTTTTCTTCCTTTTTTATTTCAATGTATTTTAGCATGTTTATAAATAAAACTTTTCACTTTCAGATTTTAACCCTGCTTTTGCTCTCTTCAACAATATAAGAATAAGGTATCATTGTCCTAAAAGCTATGTTGGTATCCACTCTTTCTTTGTTCTAATTGAAGTATAATTGACATACAATATTCTATTGAAGTATGTATCAGATTGATTCAATATTTTTATACTTTATGAAATGGTCCCCTCAGGAAGTCTAGTTACTGTCAACTTACAAGGTTATTACTATGTTATTGACTATATTCCCTATGTATCACATCCCTGAGTTATTTACTGTATACCTGGAACTTTGTATCTCTTAATGCCCTTCAACTACTTTGCCCAGCTCCACCCTCCTCCCATCTGACAACTGCCAGTTTCTTCTCTGTCATCTCTTTCTCTTCAGTTTGTTTGCTTTGTTTTTTTGGTCTCCACATATAAGAAATCATAAGATATTTGTCTTTCTCTAACTTTTTTCATTTACCACGATACCCTCCCGGTCCAGCCATTTTGTCTAAGGGGTAAACTTCATTCTTTTTTTTTTTTTAAGATTTTATTTATTTGACAGAGATCACAATTAGGCAGAGAGGCAGGCAGAGAGAGAGAAGAGGAAGCAGGCTCCCTACCAAGCAGAGAGCCCAATGCAGAACTAGATCCCAGGACCCTGAGATCATGACCTGAGCTGAAGGCAGAGGCTTACCCCACTGAGTCACCCAGGTGCCCCACTTCATTCTTTTTTAATGGCTGATTAACATTCTATATTATCCATTCATCTCTGCTTAGACACTGGTTACTTCCATATATTGTTTATTTTAAATAATGCTGTAGTGAAAAGATAGTGGAGCTTTTAAGCTCTTTAATTGTTCACTTACAGGGGTATAATTGGTCATAAAAACTGACATGGCCAAAGTCTTATGAAATTCCAAAACAAAGTATTACTGCAGTAGCAAACAAGAAGATTCCTGAGAAATTTATCCCAAGGCAGTTTTCAGACTATATTCTTTTAGTGTTTATGAAAATGTGCAAGATTACAGCCATAGGAGAAGCCACAAGTACCCAGGAGTATGTTTCTCTTTATTGAAAACACTGTCCAAAATTATTAGAAATTTCATCCAGTTACTCAAGTAATCCAGCCATTGGCCAATTCTCTCCTTTCGTTGGATGTTTCAGAATCAATATACAAGATTATTGATTGAATTCTTTGACCATTAGTTCAGTTAATACAAATGTTAACTCTCGCTTATAATTGTCTTTTTAGGATCCAAAGGCATTTAAAAACTCAGCATAAGATCTGACTCGGTGGTACTCAAACACCCTTCCTAATAGATTCCATCCCAAGGGACAGAATCAACTCAGTAAGAAACAATGTAGATGTATGGTTTATTTAAAGTCTGTGGGTTAAAATTTATTAATTTCCTACTCCAGTGAATTTTAAATAGTAATACAATAGCTTATTTTACACCATAAAATATTAACCCATAAAATACCCTGTGTGAAAATTACCTTCTGGTAAAATACCTTGATTTACCCTGTGTGAAAACTAACTTCTGTAATTGAATTTCACTGACATACATTCATTTTTTTAAATATATAGTTTAAGCATAATACACATTCCCAAGAAAAAGTTTCCTTTTATATCAATAAGATTTTGAAATAGTGTCTTTTCCCTCCTCTCAGGCTTTAAAAACCAGGATAAAGATCGATAGAACATTTTATTCTCACATACCTTCCTTCTGCTGAATGTTTCATGTCTTGAACGCTTACAAACTGACAGCTTAGTGTATTGAACTATAATTAGGAGATTCAAATCACTTTCTATAAATATTGTAAACAAACTATGAAGAGAAATCTGGTTTAACAAAGAGAAAATTGCCAAGTCCATTCCAAAGTGAATGTGTGGGTTGAAAGTGTATATACATGTATATCTGTTTACATAAAGTTATATTACATAGTAATTACTATACAATTCTAATATTATATTACAATGTAGTTATATTATACTTATAAATTATATTTATAGTACAAAATTATATAATAAAATTATAATAATTGTTATAATGTATTATAAATCTTAGAGTATAAGGTAGTGATACCATAAAGTGATATTATAAAATTTTATTTAAAGTATGAAATTATATAGAATAAAATTACACAGATGATTTTTGTTGTAATCCACAACTATTTCTCTGTAATATAATACAATACAAATTATACCAATAAAACATCAGGATGAAATCTTTATGCAGAATCCCATTAATGAAAGGATATCCCCTGAGTGAGTAAGAACATGTAGGTCTAAGGAAAGCTGGAATTCAGTGAGAAGTCACACTTTGGTTACACAGTTTCTTCATAGCTGTTTTCATCTCTGTATTTCTCAATGTGTAGATAAGAGGGTTCAAGAGTGGAGTAAAAATGGTATAAAACACAGACAGGAGCTTGTCCACAGAGAACCGACTGAAAGGCCACACGTAAATGAAAATGCAGGGCCCAAAGAAGAGTGTGACTACCATGATGTGTGCAGAGCAAGTAGAGAGTGCTTTGGATACCCCACCAGCAGCACGCTGTTGGACAGTGATGAGGATAACAGTGTAAGACACCAAGAGGAGCAGAAAACAGCTCATGGAGAGCAACCCACTGTCAGAGATCATAAGTATACCCAGGACATATGTGTCCATGCAGGCAAGCTTGATCACAAGAGGAAGATCACAGAAGAAGCTGTCCACCTCATTGGGGCCACAGTAAGGTAAATTCACAGTAAAGGCTACTTGACTGATGGAGTGCACAAATCCAATGACCCATGAAACCAACACCAGCCCCATGCAAGTCTGCCGACTCATCATGGCCATGTAATGCAAAGGTTTGCATATAGCCACATATCTGTCATAGGCCATAGAAACCAGAAGTACCATCTCCGCCCCACCAATAAAGTGCAAGAAGAAGATTTGAGCCATACATCCTCCAAAGGAGATGAGCTTTCGATCACTAAGAAAGTCCCTGATCATCTTGGGGGTGGCAAATGAGGCTAGCCATATATCTAAGAAAGATAGATTTCCCAGCAGGAAGTACATAGGAGAGGAGTGCAAGTGGGAGTCAGAAATTACAGTGACCACAATGATGAGGTTACCCAGCACAGTGGCCACATAGATCCCAGAGAAAAATATAAAGAAAAAATGCTGGAGGTGTTGTGAAGTGCAGAGTCCATACAACACAAATTCTGACACAAAGGAGTAATTCTGCAGCTCCATTTTCTCAAGTTTCAGATTGTGTCCTGAATCTATATAAAGAAAAGAGGTGGACATGAAAGGGCCTGTCAACTACCAGGCACATGAAAGTGATCACCTAATTTTATCTGAATGTAACTTTAATTTGTAAGACAAAATATAAAATACAATACAGAGATGATTAAATCTAAGTCCAACAACAGAGTTTGCTTGTCTCCATATTTAGGCTGTTTAGAATCTTCCTTTTAAAATTTTTTAAAATCCGCTTAAGATAAAATGTACCTACCTACCAAAATTCACCCATTTTAAGTGTGAAACATAATGAATTTTAAACAAATTTATGGACTTTTGCAGCCTTCTCTACAATGCTTGCTTTGAAATCTAGACAATCCAGACTCCTTCAGGGACTTCTGGTAGTAGTAAAATTATCTCTTCCTTCCATATTCATTTGCTCACTCAGAAGCTCACCGCATTCAGACCATGGCTATGTAATGCCAAGTTTCCCATTCTCTCTTCAGTTAATAAAGCAATAGTATAGAAGGAAGTTGAGGGAAATTGGAAAGGGAGATGAACCATGAGAGACTATGGACTCTGAAAAACAATCTGAGGGTTTTGAAGGGGCGGGGGGTGGGAGGTTGGGGGAGCCAGGTAGTGGGTATTATGGAGGGCACGTATTGCATGGCGCACTGGGTGTGGTGCATAAACAATGAATTCTGTTACACTGATAAGAAATAAATTAAAAAAATAAATTTAAAAAATTTTTAAAAATAAATAAAAAAAAGGAAGTCAATTAACCTAAGGTTCATACAGTTCCCCTGATCCCACATTTTATTACTGCTCTTGTCATCTCTATTAATCATCCTGGTTTGGGATTAAAAAGCCAATGACCCAATTCATTTGTAGATTTATTGTGTATAAACTGACTACTTACTGAAGATTTTAGAGTGGCTTCAATTAAAGAAACATTTTCCAAAACCTCTCAACATGAACCAGAGCATAAAACCTATGCAATAATTTGAGGGAGGAGGTAGCTTTCACAGTATACATGAGTACTGATAATTTCAGCATTTGAATAAGAATGTAGTTCTGAACTTGCAGAAGAACTGGGTTGGGATGGATAGGTCACATTATCAGTTTATCGTGAGTAATGAGGTGGTACCCCAGTTGTCTCACTAAGAGGAAGACATTGTATAAATATTTTTATAAAGACATTGAACAGAACTCTTCATGAGTAATTTCACAAATGATGCAGAACTGTCCTTTGTATGAACTTTATTATGTTGGCCCTTTACGAAATTGAAGACTATAACATGAAATAATAGTTTGGTAAGGCTACTTAAAGGGAGCTAAAGTTACATGTTCCAGATTTGAAATATTCTAATGATGCGAACATGATATTGTGATAGAATTAAAAATCTAGAGGAATTCTATGGTTATTGTACCTGTTTTAGTCCACTTGAATAGCACCAGTCTCAACCAGGTTTTTGTAAGGATAACAGATACTCAGATTCTTTTGTTCCTCTTGAACTTTTATAAATGGATTATATTAAAAGATTTAATTGCAAGATTTTTTAAGAATAGGTGCTACCCCTCTTTAAAATGGGATTATATATCTGAAGTTAAACACTACTGAAGACAATTCAGGATCTCCTCACAAACTTAATTAGATGGCACTGATATTAGCTAACATACATATTACAGACGTGTAATTTTTGATGTGTTTTTGCTCAAAGGCCATAAGAATTTTCACATATAAACTTAAAACATAAATGGGTTTTCTAGAGATTTCCCAAATGGAAAACTTGGGAAACAAAAATAAAGAAATGTTTAACTTGTTATTGAATCAAAGATGCTCTGAAATTGGATATTGGTTATGGTTGCACAACTCTGTAAATATACTAATAACCATTGAATTGTACCCTGGAAATGAGTGGAGTTTTTGGTATATAAATTATATATCAATAAAACATTTTTGAAAATGGATGCTAAAAAAAGTGGAATAAATAAACTTAAACAGGGCTCTGATTTCAGAGAACACGCTGTGATTTTCAAAGGCATTTTAAAGATCGTTAAATCTTAAGTTTATAACCAGAAACAATGAGTTGATTTTGTATACCTACAAATGCTACTTGGGAAACAAATACAACAATGACAAAATTTGATTTTAACTGACAAGTTAATATTATTTCCTCCAACAATTTTAATGTAAAAAAATAATGGAATGAATTAATCTCTGCTTGACTTGTATGTTCAGACACAAATTCACTAAATGTCTATCAAAGTCTGTTTACTAACCTGGGGTTAGATGTTCACTGCTGGTGCTGCTGATCCCTCAACTTTTTTTTCAAATCTACTATACCTGAATGGAACTTCTGAAAACATACATATTTTTTATTCTATAGAAGATTTAATAATCTCTTTCTCTTTCTCCTTCTCCTGGAAAACAATTCCAGAAAAACATCACTTTAAGAAGCTGGAGAACTTCAGATTTGAGTCTTCTTTGGACTTTAGATATAAATATCTATATCCTCTCTCCCATCAAATTAATAATCCCTTAAAGATGGGACATTGATGGCCAATTACCATAATGGAGCTTGGGGAATATTTTCAAGTGGAAATTTGTGCTAATAAGTCATGTTCATTTCCCCAAGTGACAAGGAAGAAAGATTTAAAGACATCAGGTTCTATATAAACACAGGTACAATTATTTTAATAGTTTAAGCAGGATAATATATATCCTCATCAGGTTAATAGAATGTAAAATGTGCCTTTCTTTCCTGTAGAAAATTAAATTAACAAGTTACATTTTAAAAATATACTGAAAGTCGGCCAATCCTGCACATTATTTTATGTAACTTTGATAAAGCACAATATGATGGAGCCTCAGATTTTTTATGTGCCAAAATATTTCCTTTCTCCATATTTATATGTTCATGAATAATGAAATCTCCTGGTCTCTGGGTTACTTTGCACACTATTTATAATTGTTATCCCACTTAACTCCCCAAATAATTTGAGGTTAATTTGGGCTTCTTTTGCTAATGGTTGTATGCTTGATTACAAATCTCCCAGAATTTTCTGATGAATGAAAATCACATTTACAACAATTTGCATGACATTCAATTCCATATTAGGTGTATAAGCACAGCCCAATTTATAAGGGATTTCATTAACAAGACAGCATCTTAGTAAAAAGTCTCATTTTCTATATTGGCTTTAGATAATTGTGTTTCACTTAAAGGAAATCACAAAGCTTTTCTAAGTTTGTTTCTCCTTTGAAAACACACAAATTATTATTGCTGAAGAAAAACTGTAAAATAACCTATATGTTGGGGCACCTGGGTGGCTCAGTGGATTAAGCCTCTGCCTTCTGCCCAGGTCATGATCTCAGGGTCCTGGGATCAAGCCTTGCATCAGGCTCGCTGCTCAGAGGGAGCCTGCTTCCCCCTTTCTCTCCGCTTGGCTCTCTGCCTGCCTCTCTGCCTACTTGTAATCTCTCTCTCTGTCAAATAAATAAATAAAATATTTTAAAAAAGAAGTAACCTATATGCATCAATTTAATTTGTTTTTGATATACAGTTATTATTTAGGTACAAATATACTATGTAAAGCCAAGAATTGTTGAGAAGCTTCTGATAACAAACAGAGTCAATGTTTGGTTTGGAGTTAGGAGAATATTTTCCTAAATACGGTGATTAATATTATGTGTCAATTTGAAGGAATGTTGTGGAATGAAATTACCAAAGAAATTGATGAATTCCGAGTAAAACAGATTGCCCTGCATGACATAGGTGGGCCTTCCCCAATCAGCTGAAGTTCTGAAGAGGAGAAAAAGAGCAGTCTTCCCAAGCAAGAAAGAACTCTCTAGGAGGCTGTCTTTGAATTTCATCTGTACCATCAATCCTCCCGGGACTCCAGCCTTCCAGTCCACATTGTAGATTTAGATTCTAAACTTGCCAGGCTCTGAAAGACAGTGAGCCATTACTTGTATTAAATCTCTCTCTCTCTTTTCCTCTCCCTCTCTCTCATTCATCCTCTTCATCCTCTGTCTCTTTATTTCTGTCACTGTCTCATCTCTCTGTCTCCCTTTCTCTTACCTGAAAACCCTGAACAATACCATAAATATAAAGTCAGTAATAGAAGAATTCAGAAAGCAAAATACACAAAAATATGTTTAAAAAAAAACCCACTTTGTATTTTAGGAAATATCACAATAGAATTTAAATCCAACTACAAACTTGTTTACTCTGTTTCCAATCTTGTGACCCCCAAAGTCACTACATAGAGTTGTATAGATTTAAAGTGCTCTAGACTTATTGGCCAAAGGGTCTGTGGGAGCCGATATCCAGCCTGTGCCCCACCCTTCCAACAAACAGTATATCCTAAATGAGCCTGGGTTTGTCCCCTGGAAGCACTTTTTTTCTAATCCATACAAAGTTCCAGTGTGGCTATTTTAGCCTTGCTGACAAAACCCTAAATCTTTAACATAGAAAAAAATATTTATAAATCAATAAGTGAGGCAAACTTGAAGAGAGAGAAGAGGAAAGAATTTAAGAAAATTATTTTTTAAAAGGAAGAAGACTAATAGGCCAATAAACATTAAAAAATGACCTGGTTAAATAAAACTTAACAAGGCATATCTTTATTCACATATCAGATTTGGAATAAATACATCAAACTCATGGTCAGGTCTAATGAAAATAGTTAATCTCATAATAAAAATAATATAAATTTAAATAACACTTGATGTCTCTTCAGGGCTTTCTTTATGCCAGTACTATGTCAAGTTGATTCTTTCAATTAATCTTCACAAAAGTCTAATGAGAAAAACACCATCATTACCAGTGTATAAATGAGGAGACTGAGGCTAATATGTTTGGACACACGCACTGTCAGTAGCAGAGTTGATGTTCTAACCCAAGTGCATGGGCTCTAGAATCTATATTCTTTTTTTTTTAAGATTTTATTTATTTATTTGACAGACAGAGATCACAAATAGGCAGAGAGGCAGGCAGAGAGAGAGGAGGAAGCAGGCTCCCTGCAGAGCAGAGAACCCGATGTGGGGCTTGATCCCAGGACCCTGGGATCATGACCTGAGCCAAAGGCAGAGGCCTTATCCCACTGAGCCACCCAGGTGCCCCTAGAATCCATATTCTTAACTGTGGAATACTGCTGCCCTCACTGTTAATATATATCAGGGGGCACCTGGGAGGCTCAGTTAATTAAGTGTCAGACTCTTGGTTTTGGCTCAGGTCATGATCTCAGTGTTATGAGACTATGCCCACAGAGTTGGGCTCTACACTCAGCCAGGAATCTGCTTGGAATTCTCTCTGCCACTCTTACCCTCACCCCTACTCATGTGCTCTCTGTCAAATAAATAAAATCTTTAAAAAATGTAAATCAGCATAAATTTTTGATACACACTTTGGAAATATAAATCAGTCTCCTTGAGAACTGCCAATAGATCTAGACCTAGTATTTCTATGACAAAAGAAGTCTATTAAGAATGGAGAGGGCACGGATTGCATGGAGCACTGGGTGTGGTGCAAAAACAATGAATACTGTTACGCTGAAAAAAAAAATTAAATAAATAAAAATTAAAAACTCTGATATAGACTATAAAATAAAGAAAAAGAAGTGTGGATTAATAAATAAAAATTTATAACAATTTATTTTTTTCCACATTACTTAAAATGAATTAAAGTAGATCAGTGTGTCAGAAAATAATGACAAGAAAAACAAATTTTCAGTGCATATTTCAACATATTAAGAAAGGTTAATGGTGTTTTCTTAAAAAAAAGAGAGAGAGACTAGGCTATACATGTAGTGCACATTCTCAGTAGCAGGAAGCACTGACTCTAAGCCAGTAGATGTTTCTTATCTGGATCTTTGAGTTGGTTATATCATCACTGTCATAAAACATCCTGATGCAGGTTTTTATATGTAGAAGAAGTAGATGTTGGAGAAACAGCCCCAAGAACAGTTGTCGGTGGTCTGGTGAATCATGTTCCTCTTGAATAGATGCAAAATTGGATGGTGATTTTACTTTGTAACCTGAAACCTGAAAAGATGGGGGGGGGGAATATCTCAAGCAATGGTGATGTGTCCTAGTTCACTTGAGAAGGTTGAAATCTTGGCACCTCCTAATGGGTCTATTCCTGGAGACAGAATTATTTTTGATGCTTTTTCTGGAGGCCTGACAAGGAGCTAAATCCTAGGATGATTTGGGAGAAGATCTAGCCTGATCTTTACTAATGATGTGTGTGTGACTACACGTAAAGGAGCTCCCTTTGAGGTGAAAGGGAAGGGAGTGTATAGGGCTCAAACTATGACCAATAGTGGAATAAAATAAAATTAAATGCTTCATTTACTGAACTACATTGGAGTTGCATTGGTGAATGAAATCAGCAATTGTCTCCCTCACAGTATTTACATTCTCACAGAAAATGCAGACAATTAAACATAAACAAAATGGTAATTTACAATAAATCTAAGGGAAAAAAATCAAAGTAAGTAAGAGTGGGAATGCCAGAGTTTTCATTTTAAATACGATGTTAAGAATATGCCTCACTGAGAACAGGACTTTTGACCAAAGACGTAAAGGAATACATGGGAGCATCCATGTGTACCTCTGGGAAAAGCAAAACACAGAGAGAACAGCCAGTGCAGAGGCACTTATGTGGCTGCTGCCTGATGATATTCAAACAACTCCTAGAACTAATGTGGAGTAAGGTGGAAAGTGATTGGGATGATAAGCAACTGTAGGTGGAGCATAAATCCTACAGGGCCTAAGACACACCAGCACATGGCTTTCTCTTCTGAGTGAAGTGGTGAGGGTGAGTTTTGAGTAGAGGACTGGGGTTAGAACAGCTCTAACTGCTCCTGTTGGAAAAAGCAAGGATGGAAGCTAGGAGACCAGATAAGCAGCAAGTTCACTAATTCAGGCCAACTCTGATGATGGCTCATTCCACAAATGTACACTGTAAGATAGAAGTAGTCAGATGCCAGGTATATTTTGAAATTATAGCCAATAGGATTTCCTGACGATTATTTTTTTTCAAGTTTTTATTTAAATTCCAGTTACTTGGAGAGAGTCCCAGATGACAGAAGAGTAGGAGGTCTTAATTTCTTCTGGTCCCAGGAATTCAGCTAGATAGCTATCAAGACATTCTGAATACCTGCAAAATCAACTGGAGGTGGAAGAAAAGAATAGCTGCAACTCTATGAATAGAAAAGCGACCACTTTCTGCAAGGTAGGAGGTGTAGAGAAGTGAATCTGAGGCGATTTATGGGACAATAAACCACAGGGGCAGGGAGCCTCTGTCAGCTGGTACTAGCAAGTGATACAGTGGTGGAGTACAAAATCAAAACTTTTAGAAGTCTGCTCCAGTGAGGGACGTTGTTCAGGGTGCTAAGTTGGGCCGAACCCTAGCCTGTTCGAACCCTAGGCCAAACCCCCTAGACCAGGGGTGCCTAAGTGCAGCAGAGCTCCCAGGCATCAGAGCGGAGAAGCCAGCTACAAAGACTGAGCCCAGGAGTGAGCTCTCAGCTCAGGGTTGCCATAAACCAGAAACCACAGCACAGTCAGGCCACTGCTCTCTGACCAGAGGCCCAACAAGTGGCAGAACTGGCAAGAACCCCCTTCCTCCCTGGGAGGAGTGGCACAGGAGTGCACCACAGGAATCTACAGGGTTTCATAACTCAAAAGGGGGCCATGTGCCTGGGATAGAAATGCTGAGTCACAGACTGAGTGAGCACAGAGTGTGGCTAGAGACCAGGGAGACAGGAGTGATTGATTGCTTTTCTCTGAGGGATCACTGAGGAGTGAGGCCCCGAGCTTTCAGCTCTGAGGACAGATATCAGGAGATTGCCATCTTCATTCTCATCATCTATAGGTGCAAAGAAAGTCTTCAGAGAACAAAAACCACATAGAACAAACTGGAGCAGATTACTTAGCCTGGCCTTTTGGCAAGGGTGTACAATTCCACCTGGGGCAAAGACTTGAGAATCAATGCAACAGGCCCCTCCCCCAGAAGAACAGCAAGAGTATCCAGGCAAGACCAAGTTTACCAATCAATGGGAACTTCAAAACTCCAACAGTGAGGGAATACAACTCATAGAATTCATGGCTTTTTCCCCGTGATTCTTTAGTCTTTCAACCTAAATGTTTTTAAAAATGTTTTTCTTTCTTTTTTTCAAACAATTTCTTATTTTATCAACTTCTTTTTAAAATTCTTTTTTATTTTAATTTTTCCAATTATACTCTATCCTTTCATTGTATTTAATCATATATATGTATGTACATATGTGTGTGTGTGTGTGTGTGTGTGTATGTGTATGTATATATATATATATATATATATATATATATATATATAATCAGGTATTCTTTCTTTACAATTTTGGGATGCAGCTTCTACTAACAGACCAAAATACACTCAAAATCTAGTGTATGGCTCTGTTTTCTATTCACCTGATTATATTCTCTTTTTTTGTTTTTGTTGTTTTTCTTTTTCTTCTTCCTTTTTCAGTTTGTTTGTTTTGGTTTATTTTTGTTTTTTTGGACTTTTTTGTTTATTTTGTTAAAGTTAAAGTTTCTTAACTTTCATGTTTATAGTTACATTCTATCCTTTCAATGTATTTAATAAGTTTTTCTTTACATTTTGAGATGTAGTTTCTTCTAACAAACTGGCAAAAATACACTCAGAAGATAGTGTATTTTTGCCAGTTCTGCTCTGTTCTGTTCACCTGTTTTTTATATCCCTTCTTTTTTTTGGTCTTTTAATTTCCATTTTTACAGTTACAGTCTATCCTTCCATTGTATTTAACTTTATTTTTATACCAATATAAGTCTTTCTTTCTTTAAAATTTTGTGATCTATTTTTCTAAAAAAAAACAGACCAAAATACACACAGAATCCAGTGTATTACTCTGTTCTGCCCTCTTTCTCTTTTTTTTTTCCTTTTCCCCAGTTTCAGGTTTCATCTAATTTGTTTACTGTATATTTCTCTGGGGTCATTGTTCCCAGTATTTTGTTCTCTTATTCATATATTCTTCCCTGGACAGAATGACAAGATGGAAAACCCTTCCTCAAAAAAGAGAATAAGTGTCAGTACTGACTGCCAGGGACCCAACCAGTATGGACATAAGATGTTGGAACTAGAGTTAAGAATAATGATTATAAAGATACTAGCTGAGCTTGGAGGAAAAAAGCATAGAAGATAGTGGGGAATCCCTTTTTGGAGAAATAAAAGAACTAATATCTAACCAACTCAAATATTATTTATAAGAACAATCAAAATGGAGGCTCTAACTGCTAGGATAAATGAGGCAGAAGAGATAATTAGTGATATAGAATACCAAATGATGGAGAATAAGAAAGCTGAAAAAAAGAAAGATAAACAACAACTGGATCACATGGGGAGAATTTCAGAGATGTGTGATACCATAAGGTGAAACAATATTAGAATAATTCAGATCTCAGAAGAAAAGGAAAGAGACAGATGCAGTAGATATACTGGAGCAAATTACAGCAAAGAACAACCCTAACATGGTGAGGGAACCAGGCATCAAAATTCAGGAGGCACAGAGAGTCACCCTCAATATCAATAAAAATAGGTCAACATCCCAACAAATAATAGTGAAACTTACAAATCTCAGAGACAAAGAGAAAATTCTGAAATCAATAAGACAAGATGTCAGTAACCTACAAGGGTAGAAACATTAGGTTGGCAGCTGACCTATCCACAGAGACCTGATAGGCCTGACATGATATATTTAGGGTGCTAAATGAGAAAAATATGGAGCCAAGAACACTTTATTACAGCTAGAATGTCATTCAAAATAGAAGGAGAGATAGAAGCCTTTCAGAACAAATGGAAACTAAAAGAACTTGTGATCACCAAACCAACACTACAAGAAATATTAAAGGGTATCCTGGAAGTGAAGAAAGAGTCGAAAAGTAACGTAGACCAGAAAGGAAGAGTCAATACACAGAAACAGTGATTTTATAGCCAATACAAATTCATATCTTTTAAGAGTTACTCTGAATGTAAACAGGCTAAATGTTCCAATAAAAAAACACAGGGTATCAGATTGGATAAAAAAGCAAGACCCATCAATAAGCTGTCTGCAAGAGACTCATTTTAGACCTAAAGAACTCCAGATTGAAAGTGAGGGTGTGGAGAGCCATTTATCATGCTAATGGTCATAAAAAGAAAGCTGGAGTGGCAATCTTTATATCAGACAAATTAGGTTTTAAACCAAAGACTGTAATAAGAGATAAGGAAGGTCACTATATCATAATTAAAGGGTCTATCCAACAAGATCTAACAATTATAAATATTTATGCTCCCAACTGGGAGCAAGCAATTATATAAACCAATTAATAAAATTAAAGAAACACATTGATAATAATACAATAATAGTAGGGGACTTTAACACCCAGCTCAACAGCAATAGACAGATCATCTAAGCAGATCAACAAGGAAACAGGCCTTTGAACGACACAGTGGACCAGATGGACTTCACAGATAAATTCAGATCATTCCATCTCAAAGCAACAGAATACACATTCTTCTCAAGTGCACATGGAGCATTCTCCAGAGTAGATCACATATTGGGTCACAAATCAGGTCTTAACCACCACCAAGAGACTGGGATTATTCCACACATATTTTTGGCCACAGTGCCTTGATACTGGACCTCAATCACAATAGTAAATTGGGAAGGAACTCAAATACTTGGAGGTTAAAGAGCATCCTACTAAAGAATGAATGGGTCAACCAGGAAATTAAAGCAGATTTAAAAAAAAAATAACGTAAACAAATGAAAAGGCAGTCCTAAGAGTGAAGTAAATAGCACATGCCTTTCCTAAGAAACCAGAAAAGTCTCAAATACACAATACAACCTTACACCCAAAGAACCATGAGGAAGAACAGCAAATAGAGCCTAAGCCAAGCAGGAGAAGAGAAATAATAAAGATTAGAGCAGAAATCAATGAAATGGAAATCAAAAGACAGTAGAACAGATCAATAAAATAGAGCTGGTTCTTTAAAAGAATTAATAAAATTGATAAACCCCAAGCCAGGCTTCTCAAAAAGAACAGAGAAAGGACCCAAATTAATAAAATTATGAATGAAAGAGGAGAGATCATGACCAACACCAAAGTAATATAATTATAAGAACATATTATGGGCAACTATATGCCAATAAATTAGGCCATCTGGAAGAAATGGATGTATCCCTAGAAAAGTATAAACTACCAGAACTGAAACAGGAAGACATAGAAAAACTGAACAGACCCATCAACAGCAAGGAAACTGAAACAGTAATTAAAATCTCCCAACAAATAAGAGTCTAGGGCCGGATGGCTTCCCAGGGGAATTCTACCAAATATTTAAAGAACTAATACCTGTTCTTCTGAAGCTGTTTCAAAAAAAAAAAAAATAGAAGTGGAAGGAAAACTTCCAAACTTACTGTATGAGGCTAGCATTACTTTGATCCCCAAACCAAAGACTCCATCAAAAAGGAGAATCACTGACCAATATCCCTGATGAACATGTATGCCAAAATTCTCACCAAAATACTAGCCAATAGGATCCAACAGTACATTGAAAGGATTATTCACCACAACCAAGTGGGATTTATTCCTGGGCTGCAGGGGTGGTTCAACATTGCAAATAAATCAATGTGGTACATTACATTAATAAAAGAAAGGACAAGAAATATATAATCCTCTCAACTGATGCAGAAAAAGCATTTGACAAAGCACAGCATCCTTTCTTAATTAAAACCCTTCAAAGTGTAGGGTAGAGGGAACATACCTCAATATCATAAAAGCCATCTATGAAAAGCCCATGGCAAATATCATCCTCAATGGAAAAGCTCTCAGCATTTTTTCCTGATCCCCAGATCAGGAACACAGCAGGGATGCCCACTCTCAATATTGTTGTTCAGCATGGTACTAGAAGTCCTAGCCTCAGAAATCAGACAACAAAAAGAAATAAAAGGCATTCAAATTGGCCAAAAAAGAAGTCAAACTCTCACTCTTGACATGATACTTTATATAGAAAACCCAAAGACTCCACCCTAAAATTGCTAGAACTCAGGCAGCAATTCAGTGAAGTGTCAGGATATAAAAACCAATGCACAGAAATCAGTTGCATTTCTATTCACTGATAATGAGACTGAAATAGAGAAATTAAGGAATTGACCCCATTTATAACTGCACCAAAAACCATAAGATATTTAGGAATAAATGTAATCAAAGAAGTAAAGAATCTGTACTCCAAAAACTATAGAATATTCATAAAAGAAATTGAGGAAGACACAATTAAATGAAAAAAATGTTCCATGGTTGGTCATGGATTGGAAATACAATTACTGTTAAAATGTCTATGATATCCAGAACAGTCTACATATTCAATGCAATCCTTATCAAAATACAGTCAACATTTTTCACATAGCTGGAACAAGCAATCCTAAAATTTGTATGGAACCAGAAAAGACCCCAAATAGCCAGAGGAATGTTAAAAAAGAAAATCAAAGTTGGTGGCATCACAAAGCCAGACTTCAAGCTGTATTACAAAGCTGAACTCATCAAGACAGTATGGTGTTGACACAAAAACAGACACATAGATCAATGGAACAGAATAGAGAGGCCAGAAATAGACCCTCAACTCTATGGTTAACTAATCTTTGACAACTGGAAAGAATATCCAAAGGAAAAGAGACAGTCTCTTCAACAAAATGGTGCTCGGAAAATTGGACAGCCGCATGTAGAAGAATGAAGTGGACCATTTTCTTGTGCCATACAGAAAGATAAACTCAAAATGGATGAAGACCTAAACGTGAGATAAGAATCCATCAAAATTCTAGAGGAGAACAAAGGCAGCAATGTCTGTGACTTCAGCCACAGCAACTTCTTACTAGACACATCTCCAAAGGCAAGGGAGATATATATATATATATATATATATATATATATATATATATATATATATAAACACACACAATGGAATATTACTCAGCCATTAGAAAGGATGAATTCATACCATGTACATTGTTATAGATGGAACTGGAGGGTATTATGCTGAACAAAATAAGTCAATCAGAGAAAGACAGTTATCATATGGTTTCATTCCTATGTGGAATATAAGAAATAGGACAGAGGATTATAGGGTAAGGGAAAGAAAACTGAATGGGAAGTCATCAGAGAGGGAGAAAAAACTATGAGAGACTCTTAAATATAGGAAACAAATTGAGTGCTGCTGGAGGGGTGGTGGGTGGGGGGATGGGGTAATTAGGTGATGGGCATTAAGGGGGGTTACATGCTGTGATGAGCACTGGGTGGTATATGCAACTGAAGAATTACTGAACTCTACACACTGAAAATAATGATGTATTATATGTTTCTCTAATAAAAAAAAAAGTTAGTTTTGTCTGTTGTATTAGCTTCCTAGGGTTACCATAACAAATTACAACAAATGATACAGCTTAAAACTACAAAAATTTATTCCTTCACATTCTGTATGCAGAAGTGTGAAATCAAGGCATCGGCAGGGTATGCTTCCCTCAGGAGGCTCTAGAAAAGAATCCTTCCCTGGCTCCTCCAGCTTCTGATAGCCTCAAATGTTTCTCAGTTTTTCCTGCATAACTCTAAACTCCGCCTACCTGTCTTCATGTGACTTTTTCTCTGTGTAGCTCTACATCCTTTTCTGACTGTTAGGGGCACTCTCACTGAATGTAGGGACCACCCTCATCCAGTCAAATCTCATTTAGATACTTACCTTAATTAGCACTGCAAATATCCTCACCAAGTAAAATCACATTCTGAAGTTTCAAGTAGACATAAATTCGGGGGGAAACTATTCTACATACAATGAGGCCAGACACTTGTTTCCAGGCTATTTTCGAGGCATAGCAGAGCTATCATTTTATTAATTGCTTTGTTATCTTTGCATTACATTCTTACATTAATTAATTAATTAAATGCAATTAATTAATTAATTAAATGTAATTTTAAAATTACATTTTTAACCTCCATTTTCTATTTACTCGCTGACTGTAGAAACTTAGTGGGGACCAGTCCATAACAATTGTCTTGACATATCTGATCATACCAGGTCCTAAATACTGACTCCTTGTCCAGAAGAATACTTAAATCTAGATTGTTTCAAGTACTGCTCTCTACACTACCCCATCCCCTTCAAGGTTTGAAGAAAACCATTACCCTCCTCTCATGTACATAAGCTGTCCCTAGGCACAATAGAGCAAGTCGGCTTTAAGAATGATCCCTGCCTTCTCATTGGGCTGCACTTCTGATAATAAAGCTGTCTTTGCTTAAAACCAGGGTCTCAGAAATTGGCTTAACGTAAATTGGGTGCACGGACAAATTTGAGTTCCCTAACAAATTTGGTGAGCCAGCCAGGACTGGCCTGTGGCCATTATATTTATAATATAAACATAAATATAGATATAAATATAAATAAATAATAAATAAAATAAATCATTTTTAAAATTCAATTCCTTTGAGTGACTTAGAGTTGAAAGTTTCTGTATCACTTTTCTTTGACTCAAGTATATGAGAGCAATAAATTAGCCTTTGCATTTTTTTGTCTGTGGAGTCAGCTTCCTGACCCTCTATTTTAAACAATTTCTGGATTTGGAAAAGAGGTAATTTACAATGGGTTTCCAAAATTTGGTTAATACTATTAGAGGTAGCACAAAATTATAAAGACATGCATAATTCCTAAAAACAGACTAGTTGGAATCTGTTCCTTTCCCTCCTAGCTGTGGAAAGTTAGGTAAGTTATCAAAGCCTTCTGCCTCTGTTTCCTCATACAGAAAATGGGGATGAAAACAGCACCTCACTTATAAGACTGAGAAATTCAAAGACTTCCTAGATAGCCTGATCATTTACTTAATTAATTTTTCAAATACTGTCCTTTAGATACAGATGGAAGAACTGCTTTTGGCCGCCCTCTCTTTAGTAGCCTCAAATAAGTCCTACTTTCCTTTAGACACACCAACCTATCTGACCAATTATGCTCAAAGTAAAATCATTTGGCAGAACAATTCTGAGCAAAGGGTTCAGCCTTGCAAATTAAAATGATGAGAAGTATATATATATTTAGTTCCTCTTGAAATTTGGAAGGTTCATCCATACTTTTAGGGAAGTTAAAGATTTAGTTTTGTAAATTTATGGCAGGCAATAGATTTGAAAATCATGAACAATGATTTTGAAATATGGATAATTTCTAGGTACTAGTCTGCTTTGCCTTTTTCAGAACACTCTAACTCTTAATGGTGACCTAATGAGTTGTGATGTCCCCTGGAATTCTGGACTTAGCTGATGGGTATTAGCAGATGGGAAGCCCTTAAAATAACATTAAAATTTGTCTGTGAAAATGGCTATTTTGGATAATGGTGAGATGGTAATCAGCTTGACTGCCTCTTTGGAAGGTATAGGCTGCATATTTGTTGCCTTTGGGGGACCGCAAAGACTCCAGACTATTCTTATAAATCCTTCCTAATTCTTGCTTTTTGTTAAAACATGAAAGAGAAACACAGATTACAGCCACTAGGTGGCAAGCAAATGTCTTGTAAACTTCCAGTTTTTGCTTAGTTTTAACACCTAACTTTAGATTAATTTTCTTAGATTTCTTCTACAGTTTTAAAAGATTTACCTCTACCCATTGGGAATGTTCATAATAGCTCCAGTGAAATTAACAAATTTTTCCATGTCAAATAAGCCAAGTGTGATTGGTAGTTGTTATCATCCCCAATATGTGTCATTTTTATAAAAATGTGTAAAATATTCACCACACTGTAGAAAAATTAAAATCAGTAATTCTCCTTACTAGTGTACAGATGTGTCAGATCTTTTGTGACATATATCTATTTTGTTCTTTAGCATTCAGGAAAAATTTCAAAAGGTATTAAGTCCTTGACATGTCATGATCTAAAATATCAAATAAGATGTTGAAAAGTAATAGTAGAACATAAGATTATCATAGCTGAAACATTATGCTGAGTGGAAGAAGCCATGCTCAAAGGCTCCTTACTCGCATAGGAAAGAAAACAATAAACAAGCTAAAGGGCAACCTGTGGAATGGGAGAGGATATTTGCAAATGACATAACTGTTAAAGGGTATCCAAAATATATAAAGAACTTATACAATCCAACAACAAAAATCTCCAAATAATCCAATTACAAAAAGTCAGGAGACATTTTTCCAAAACAGACATCCGGGTGGCAACAGACACATGAAAAGATGCTCAATATCACTCATCATCAGGGGAATGTACATTGAAGTTACAGAGATACCACCTCACACCTGCTGGAAGGGCTAAAATTAACACAAGACATACTATGTGCAGACGAGGATGTAGAGAAAGGGAAATCCTCTTGCACTATTGGTAGGAATGCAAACTGGAACAGCCACTCTGGAGAACGGTGTGGAGGGTCCTCAAAGAATTAAAAATAGAACTACCTTATAATCCAGCAAGTGCACCACTAGTTATTTACCCAAAGAATACAAAAATACTTAATACACTATTTATATCACCATTATCTACAATAGCCGAATTATGTAAACAGCCCAAGTGTCCATTGACTGATGAATGGATAGGAAGAAAGAGATCTATCTATCTATCTATCTAGGAATATTACTCCAGCATAAAAAAGAATGAAATGTCACCATTTGCCATGTCATGGATGGAGATACAAAGTATTATGCTAAGCCAAAGTCAGGCAGAGAAAGAATATGTGGAATTAAAAAAAAAAAATGAGCAAAGGGGAAAAAAGAAAAAGAGAAGCCAACCAAGGAACAGATTCTTATCTATAGAGAACAAATTGATCGTTACCAGGTGGGGGTTGGGTTAAATAGTCATAGGGATTATGGAGGGCACTTGTTGTGATGAGTATTGGGTGTTATATGGAGGTGCTGAATCACTGTTACACACCTGAAACTAATATTATACTATATGTTAACTAACTGGAATTTAAAAAAAAAAAAAAGCTTTTTAGAAAGGTTATTTAGTATATGATTCTAATTATATCACAGTCTAGAAAAGGCAAAATAGGTATAAAAAACAGATTATTTTTTTCAGAGCCAGAGGATAGGAGAGAGGTGGACCACAAAGGAGCACAGGGGAATTTGAGGGTTGACGAAATTCTCCTATATTCTCAATGTGATAGTTACATGAGTATGCATTTTTCAAGACTCACAGAATTCTATACTAAAGAGTGATTCTTGGAGCACCAGTGTGGCTCAGTTAGTTAAATGTCCGACTCTTGATTTCAGCTCAGGTCATGATCTCAGGGTTGTGAGCTCAAGCCTTCATCAGGCTTGTACTGGATATGGAACCTGCTTAAAAATTCTCTCTCTCCCTCTCTCCTTCTCCCTCCCCAGTCATGAATGCATGCGTTCACTCTCCCTCAAAAAAATAATAAATAATAAAGAGAGTGATTATTTTATGTTCATAAACTGTATTTTGAAAATGAAAATAAAAGCTTGATACTGCTACTAAGAATTAATTGTAGAGGAGGAGTCAAGATGGCAGAGAAGTAGCAGGCTGAGACTACTTCAGGTAGCGGGAGATCAGCTAGATAGCTTATCTAAAGATTGCAAACACCTACAAATCCAATGGGAGATCGAAGAGAAGAAGAACAGCAATTCTAGACAGAAAACCACTTTCTGAAAGGTAGGACTGGCGGAGAAGTGAATCCAAAGGGATGGGTAGAAAGACCGCGGGAGGAGGGGCCAGCTCCCAGCAGGTGGTGGAGCAACAGAGCACAAAATCAGGACTTTTAAAAGTCTGCTCCACTGAGGGATATCACTCCAGAGGCTTAACCAGGGTGAAGCCCACGTGGGGTCAGCATGGCCTCAGGTCCCACAGGGTCACAGAAGGATCGGGGGTGTCTGAGTGTTGCAGAGCTTACAGGTATTAGAACGGGGAAGCTGGCTACAGAGATCTGCCGAGGAGTGAGCTCTAAACTCGGGGTTACCTTGAACCGGTCGCAGGCTCGGTCAGCTCAGAGCGCGGCCAGGGCCAGGGTGACGGGAGTAATTGGGCGCTGTTCTTTGAGGGTACACTGAGGAGTGGGGCCCCAAGCTCTTGGCTCCTCCAGGCCAGAGACTGAGAGGCCGCCATCTTCATTCCCGTCCTCTGGAACTCTACGGAAAGCGCTCAGGGAACAAAAGCTCCCGAAAGCAAACCGGAGCAGATTACTCAGTCCGGCCCCTGGTAAGGGAGGTGCAACTCCGCCTGGGGCAAAGACAATTGAGAATCACTACAACAGGCCCCTCCCCAAGAAGATCAACAAGAAATCCAGCCAGGACAAAGTTCACCTACCAAGGAGTGCAGTTTCAATACCAAGGAGAGCATCAGAATTCCAGAGGAGGAGAAAGCAAAGCACGGAACTCATGGCTTTCTCCCCATGATTCTTTAGCCTTGCAGTTAATTTAAATTTTTTTTCTTTTTCAATTTTCTTTTGTCTTCTTCTGCTAATTTTTTTAACTTTTACCCTTTTCTTTTTTAACGTTTTTTAACTAGTTTATCTAATATATATATATATTTTTTTTTCCTTTTTATATTTTTCTTTATTCATTTTCTTCTTTTGTTTCTTTTTTTTTTTTTTCTTTCTGAACCTCTTTTATCCCGTTTCTCCCCCCTCATGATTTGGGATCTCTTCTGATTTGGTTAAAGCATATTTTCCTGGGGTTGTTGCCACCCTTTTAGTATTTTACTTGCTCCTTCATATACTCTTATCTGGACAAAATGACAAGGCAGAAAAATTCACCACAAAAATAAAGAACAAGAAACAGTACCAAAGGCTAGGGACCTAATCAATACAGACATTGGTAATATGTCAGATCTAGAGTTCAGAATGACAATTCTCAAGGTTCTAGTTGGGCTTGAAAAAGGCATGGAAGATATTAGAGAAACCCTCTTGGGAGATATAAAAGCCCTTTCGGGAGAAATAAAAGAACTAAAATCTAACCAAGTTGAAATAAAAAAAAACTATTAATGAGGTGCAATAAAAAAAATGGAGGCTCTCACTGCCAGGATAAATGAGGCAGAAGAAAGAATTAGCAACACAGAAGACCAAATGACAGAGAATAAAGAAGCTGAGCAAAAGAGGGACAAACAGCTACTGGACCACGAGGGAAGAATTCGAGAGATAAGTGACACCATAAGACGAAACAACATTAGAATAATTGGGATTCCAGAAAAAGAAGAAAGAGCGAGGGGAGCAGAAGGTATATTGGAGAGAATTACTGGACAGAATTTCCCCAATATGGCAAAGGGAACAAGCATCAAAATCCAGGAGGTGCAGAGAACCCCCCTCAAAATCAATAAGAATAGGTCCACACCCCGTGACCCAATAGTAAAATTTACAAGTCTTAGTGACAAAGAGAAAATCCTGAAAGCAGCCCGGGAAAAGAAGTCTGTAACATACAATGGTAAAAATATTAGATTGGCAGCAGACTTATCCACAGAGACCTGGCAGGCCAGAAAGAGCTGGCATGATATATTCAGAGCACTAAATGAGAAAAACATGCAGCCAAGAATACTATATCCAGTTAGGCTATCATTGAAAATAGAAGGAGAGAGAAAAAGCTTCCAGGACAAACAAAAACTGATGGAATTTGCAAACACCAAACCAGCTCTACAGGAACTATTGAAAGGGGTCCTCTAAGCAAAGAGAGACCCTAAAACTGGTAGATCAGAAAGGAACAGAGACAATATACAGTAACAGTCACCTTACAGGCAATACAATGGCACTAAACTCATATATCTTAATAGTTACCCTGAATGTTAATAGGCTAAATGCCCCAATCAAAAGACACAGGGTATCAGAATGGATACAAAACCCATCTATATGTTGCCTACAAGAAACTCATTTTAAACCCAAAGACACCTCCAGATTTAAAGTGAGAGGGTGGAAAAGAATTTACCATGCTAACGGATATCAGAAGAAAGCAGGAGTGGCAATCCTTATATCAGATCAATTAGATTTTAAGCCGAAGACTATAATAAGAGATGAGGAAGGACATGAGGAAGGACACTATATCATGCTCGAAGTATCTGTTCAACAAGAAGATCTAACAATTTTAAATATCTCTGCCCCTAACGTGGGAGCAGCCAACTATATAAACCAATTAATAACAAAATCAAAGAAATACATCAACAATAATACAATAATAGTAGGGGACTTTAACACTCCCCTCACTGAAATGGATAGATCATCCAAGCAAAAGATCAACAAGTAAATAAAGGCCTTAAATGACACACTGGACCAGATGGACATCACAGATATATTCAGAACATTTCATCCCAAAGCAACAGAATATACATTCTTCTCTAGTGCTCATGGAACATTCTCCAGAATAGAACACATCCTGGGTCATCAATCAGGTCTCAACCAGTATCAAAATATTGGGATCATTCCCTTCATATTTTCAGACCACAATGCTCTGAAGCTAGAACTCAATAACAAGAGGATATTTGGAAAGAACCCAAATACTTGGAGACTAAACAGCATCCTTCTAAAGAATGAATGGGTCAACCAGGAAATTAAAGAAGAATTGAAAAAATTCATGGAAACAAATGATAATGAAAACACAACGGTTCAGAATCTGTGGGACACAACAAAGGCAGTCCTGAGAGGAAAATATAGAGCGGTACAAGCCTTTCTCAAGAAACAAGAAAGGTCTCAGGTACACAACCTAACCCTACACCTAAAGGAGCTGAGAAAGAACAAGAGAGAAACCCTAAACCCAGCAGGAGAAGAGAAATCATAAAGATTAGAGCAGAAATCAATGAAATAGAAACCAAAAAAAAAAAAAAAAAAAAAAAAAACAATAGAACAAATCAATGAAACTAGGAGCTGGTTCTTTGAAAGAATTAATAAGATTGATAAACCCCTGGCCAGACTTATCAAAAAGAAAAGAGAGAGGACCCAAATAAATAAAATCATGAATGAAAGAGGAGAGATCACAACGAACACCAAAGAAATACAGACAATTATAAGAACATACTATGAGCAACTCTACGTCAACAAATTTGACAATCTGGAAGAAATGGATGCATTCCTAGAGACATATAAACTACCACAACTGAACCAGGAAGAAATAGAAAGCCTGAACAGACCCATAACCAGTAAGGAGATTGAAACAGTCATCAAAAATCTCCAAACAAACAAAAGCCCAGGGCCAGATGGCTTCCCGGGGGAATTCTAACCAAACATTTAAAGAAGAACTAATTTCTATTCTCCTGAAACTTTTCCAAAAAATAGAAATAGAAGGAAAACTTCCAAACTCATTTTATGAGGCCAGCATCACCTTGTTCCCAAAACCAGACAAGGATCCCATCAATAAAGAGAACTACAGACCAATATCCTTGATGAACACAGATGCAAAAATTCTCACGAAAATACTAGCCAATAGGATAAAACAGCATATTAAAAGGATTATTCACCATGATCAACTGGGATTTATTCCAGGGCTGCAAGTTTGGTTCAACATCCGCAAATAAATCAATGTGATACAATTAATGTGATACATTAATAAAAGAAAGAATAAGAACCTTATGAGACTCTCCATAGATGCTAAAAAAGCATTTGTCAAAGTACAGCATTCTTTCCTGATCAAAACTCTTCAAAGTGCAGGGATAGAGGGAACAGACCTCAATATTCTCAAAGCCATCTATGAAAAACCCACCGCAAATATCATTCTCAATGGAGAAAAACTGAAAGCTTTTCTGCTAAGGTCAGGAACACGGCAGGGATGCCCATTATCACCACTGCTATTCAACATAGTACTAGAAGTCCTAGCCTCAGCAATCAGACAACAGAAAGAAATTAAAGGCATCCAAATCGGCAAAGAAGAAGTCAAACTATCACTCTTCGCAGATGATATGATACTATATGTGGAAAAGCCAAAAGACTCCACTCCAAAACTGCTAGAACTTGTACAGGAATTCAGTAAAGTGTCAGGATATAAAATCAATGCACAGAAATCAGTTGCATTTCTCTACACCAACAACAGGACAGAAGAAAGAGAAATTAAGGAGTCAATCCCATTTATAATTGCATCCAAAACTATAAGATACCTGGGAATAAACCTAACCAAAGAGACTAAGAATCTATACCCAGAAAACTATAAAGTACTCATGAAAGAAATTGAGGAAGACACAAAGAAATGGAAAAATATCCCATGCTCCTGGATTGGAAAAATAAATATTGTGAAAATGTCTATGCTATCTAAAGCAGTCTACACATTTAATGCAATTCCTATCAAAGTGCCATCCATTTTTTTCAAAGTAATGGAACAAATAATCCTAAAAATTATATGGAACCAGAAAAGACCTCGAATAGCCAAAGGTATATTGAAAAAGAAAGCCAAAGTTGGTGGCATCACAATTCTGGACTTCAAGCTCTATTACAAAGCTGTCATCATCAAGACAGGATGGTACTGATAGCCATTTGTATGTCTTCATTGGAGAAGTGTCTGTTCATATCTTCTGCCCATTTTTTGATATGATTATCTGTTTTGTGTGTGTTGAGTTTGAGGATTTCTTTACAGATCCTGGATATCAATCTTTTGTCTGTACTGTCATTTGCAAATATCTTCTCCCATTCCGTGGGTTGCCTCTTTGTTTTCTTGACTGTTTCCTTTGCTGTGCAGAAGCTTTTGATTTTGATGAAGTCCCAAAAGTTTATTTTGGCTTTTGTTTCCTTTGCCTTTGGAGACATATCTTGAAAGAAGTTGCTGTGGCTGATATCGAAGAGATTACTGCCTATGTTCTCCTCTAGGATTCTGATGGATTCCTGTCTCATGTTGAGGTCGTTTATCCATTTTGAGTTTATCTTTGTGTATGGTGTAAGAGAATGGTCGAGTTTCATTCTTCTACATATAGCTCCCCAGTTTTCCCAGCACTATTTATTGAAGAGACTTTTTTCCACTGAATATTTTTTCCTGTTTTGTCGAAGATTAACTGACTGTAGAGTTGAGGGTCCATATCTGGGCTCTCTTCTCTGTTCCACTGCTCTATGTGTCTGTTTTTATGCCAGTACCATGCTGTCTTGGTGATTACAGCTTTGTAGTAAAGCTTGAAATCAGGTAACCTGATGGTCCCAGTTTTATTTTTGTTTTTCAACATTTCCTTTGTGATTCGGGGTCTCTTCTGGTTCCATACACATATTTGGATTATTTGCTCCAGCTCTTTGAAGAATACTGGTGGAATTTTTATTGGAATGGCATTAAAAGTATATATTGAAAGGGGAGGTGAACAGTGAGAGACTATGGACTCTGAAAAATAATCTGAAGGGTTTGAAGAGGTGGGGGGTGGGAGGTTGGGGGAACCAGGTGGTGGGTATTAGAGAGGGCACGGACTGCATGGAGCACTGGGTGTGTTACAAAAACAATGAATACTGTTATGCTGAAAATAAATTTTTTAAAATGATAAAAAAAAAGAAAAAGAAAAAAAAAGTATAGATTGCTCTAGGCAGTACAGACATTTTAACAATGTTTATTCTTCTGATCCAAGAGCATGGAATGGTCTTCCATCTTTTTGTGTCTTCTTCAATTTCTTTCATGAGTGTTCTGTAGTTCCTTGAGTACAGATCCTTTTCCACTTTGGTTAGGTTTATTCCCAGGTATCTTATGGTTCTTGGTGCTACAGTAAATGCAATTGATTCTCTAATTTCCCTTTCTGTATTGTTCATCATCACTAGCCATCAGGGAGATTCAAATTAAAACCACATTGAGATATCACCTTACACCAATTAGAATGGCTAAAATTAGCAAGACAGGATACAACATGTGTTGGAGGGGATGTGGAGAAAGGGGAACCCTCTTACACTGTTGGTGGGAATGCAAGTTGGTGCAGCCTCTTTGGAGAACAGTATGGAGATTCCTCAAGAAATTAAAAATAGAACTTCCCTATGACCCCGCAATTGCACTGCTGGGTATTGACCCCAAAGATACAGATGTAGTGAAAAGAAGGACCATCTGTACCCTAATGTTTATAGCAGCAATGGCCACGGTTGCCAAACTGTGGACAAAACCAAGATGCCCTTCAACGGACGAATGGATAAGGAAGATGTGGTCCATATACACTACGGAGTATTATGCCTCCATCAGAAAGGATGAATACCCAACTTTTGTAGCAACATGGACAGGACGGCAAGAGATTATGCTGAGTGAAATAAGTTAAGCAGAGAGAGTCAATTATCATATGGTTTCATTTATTTGTGGAGCATAACAAATAGCATGGAGGACATGGGGAGTTAGGAGGAGGGAGTTGAGGGAAATTGGAAGGGGAGGTGAACAATGAGAGACTATGGACTCTGAAAAACAATCTGAAGGGTTTGAAGAGGTTGGGGGGTGGAAGGTTGGGGGAACCAGGTGGTGGGTATTAGAGAGGGCACGGATTCATGGAGCACTGGGTGTGGTACAAAAACAATGAATACTGTTATGCTGAAAATAAATTAAAAAATTATTTAAAAAGTAGTAAAAAAAAAATCAGAAATAAAAAATTCCAAAACCAACTATATAGGCTTGCACTTTTCAACAATTTATAGGAAATAAATATATTATATGTTGGGTAAAATATATTTTCTGTTATGTATTAGTTAAGTAATTATGTTGTATTATCATATATTCATGTGCTCAATTAAATATGTAATATATTAGTATATAAATGAAAAAAAAAAAGACAGCATGTTACTGGCACAAAAACAAATACATAGATCAATGGAACAGAATAAAGAGCCCAGAAATAGACCCTCAACTCTATGGTCAACTAATCTTCAACAAAGCAGGAAAGAATGTCCAATGGAAAAAAGACAGCCTCTTTAATAAATGGTGTTGGGAAAATCGGACAGCCACATGCAGAAAAATAAAATTGGATCATTTCCTTACACCACACACCATAGACTCAAAATGGATGAAGGACCTCAATGTGAGAAAGGAATCCATCAAAATCCTTGAGAAGAACACAGGCAGCAACCTCTTTGACCTCAGCCGCAACAACATCTTACTAGGAACATTGCCAAAGGCAAGGGAAGCAAGGGCAAAAATGAACTATTGGGATTTTATCAAGATCAAAAGCTTTTGCACAGCAAAGGAAACAGTGAACAAAACCAAAAAACAGCCTGAGAGAAGATATTTACAAACGACATATCAGATAAAGGGCTAGTGTCCAAAATCTATAAAGAATTTAGCAAACTCAACACCCAAAGAACAAATAATCCAATCAAGAAATGGGCAGAGGACATGAACAGACATTTCTGCAAAGGAGACATCCAGATGGCCAACAGACACATGAAACAGTGCTCCATATCACTCGGCATCAGGGAAATACAAATCAAAACCACAATGAGATATCACCTCACACCAGTCAGAATGGCTAAAATTAACAAGTGAGGAAACGGCAGATGCTGGCGAGGATGCGGAGAAAGGGGAACCCTCCTACACTGTTGGTGGGAATGCAAGCTGGTGCAACCACTCTGGAAAACAGCATGGAGGTTCCTCAAAATGTTGAAAATAGAACTACCCTATGACCCAGCAATTGCACTGCTGGGTATTTACCCTAAAGATACAAACGTAGTGATCCGAAGGGGCACGTGCACCCGAATGTTTATAGCAGCAATGCCTACAATAGCCAAACACTGGAAAGAACCTAGATGTCCATCAACAGACGAATGGATAAAGAAGATGTGGTATATATACACAATGGAATACTATGCAGCCATCAAAAGAAATGAAATCTTGCCATTTGCAACGACGTGGATGGAACTAGAGGGTATCATGCTTAGCGAAATAAGTCAATAGGAGAAAGACAACTGTCATATGATCTCCCTGATATGAGGGAGTGGAGATGCAACATGGGGGGTTAAGGGGTAGGAGAAGAATAAATGAAACAAGATGGGATTGGGAGGGAGACAAACCATAACTGACTCTTAATCTCACAAAAGAAACTGGGGGTTGCTGGGGGGAGGGGGTTGGGAGAGGAGGGGTGGGGTTATGGACATTGGGGAGGGTATGTGCTATGGTGACTGCTGCGAAATATGTAAACCTGGCAATTCACAGACCTGTACCCCTGGGGATAAAAATATATTATATGTTTATAAAAAATAAAATTAAAAAAAAAAGAATTAATTGTAGACTTTTCAGGAGTATCAATCACCTCTTACCCCTCCCTTTCCCCCATGGACTCTTAATCAATTTACCCATGGATTCAGAAACAAGGCAGAAACCATTATTAGTGTTAGTATTGATAAAGTTGTGTTGAACTTTCAACCATGTAATACAGGACTGTTTACAAATTTAATTCACTCTTTCCATCCAAGGACTGTCAGCTTTCTGAAACCCTGGATGTACCTCCTGGCACACTGTTGGCTCACAAAATATGTGAAGCAAAGTTGGAAGCACTGTATCTGGGGCAAAAGAGTAACTAAAAGTTAATACACATTGACTAGGGATTATCTACAAAATGTACTTTTCTAACGCCAAATAGTAATTAACCAGGCACTCAGCTAAATGGCTATGTGAGGCATCATCTGTATGCATTTTCTACATATAGATTCCCAGTAATAGCTACAACTATAATAGCAGGAGTAATAACTACAAGCATTCTAGTAGTAGTAATAATGATTATAAAGATTAAAAACATGCCAAAATAATAAAAGAAACATATAAAGTTTTGTAGATTAAGTAAAGAGAGTTTATTAATTTTTTTCAAATTTGCATGAGAAGAAGCAGTGAAGAGAGGATTTAAATGCATGTCTTCCAGACTCTACATGTCATGTATTTAATTACTGACAAGAAAAGGGGTTTGCTCTTTAGCAGTTACACCTACTGGTTCCTTTTACAGAACATGAAATAGCTTCAAAATTCATTCCTTAAACTGTCCACACAGAAATTATTTCTTCAGAAACATCACCTACAAAGTGTGTTTTGAATTTGTATGTCGAGTCCTTATCTTCTTCATGGCTGATTTTACTTCTTGATTCCTTAATGTATAAATAATATGATTTAAGAGAGGTGTGAAAATTATATAAAACACAGAGAGAAAGGGCCATACATACATAAAGACACAGGGGGCAAAGAAGAGAGTCACAATCGTGATGTGTGTTGACAGAGTGGAGAAGGCCTTGGCCGAACCACCGGCAGCACGGTGCCTGACTGAGTACATGATGATCCCATAGGAGACAAGCAAGAGGAGAAAGCAGACCAGGGGCAGGAGGCCACAGTCAGCAACAACCAGCAGTTGTAGCAGGTAGGTTTCTTTGCAGGCAAGTTTGATCACAAGGGGAAGGTCACAGAAAAAGCTGTCCACCACATTGGGACCACAGAAGGGCAAATTCAACATGAAAGCCATCTGACTAGATGAATGCACAAATCTAACTGTATAGGAGGATAACAGCAGCTGAACGAGCATTCATGGGCTCATGATGGTCAGGTAATGGAAGGGTTTGCATATGGCAACGTACCTGTCTATTGCCATGGCTACAAGCAACATCATCTCACCGACCCCCCACAAGGAGGTACATGAAGAACATCTGAGAGTAACATCCCCACCAAGAGATGGTCTTTCGGTTAGGGGGTGATTTTTTTAATGATTTCTGAAATGGCCAAGAGAGTGTACCAAAAAGCAAGGGGAATTCAAAATATACATTTCTGAAAGACAAAAATAAAAACAGAACATGAAATCATCACCGTATTGTGAACCTGGAATCCAAAGACCTCAATACAACACCTAGCTGAGCTACTCATTGAGGGCAACACAGGACAAGTATCTCCTTTCCAGGGTTAAGTTTCCCCTTCAGTAAAATAAAAACAATCAGACTGCATGATATTGAATGCATCTTTGTGCTTTAAAGATGTTCATAAATGTGATTATGATGGTGGTGGGTTCTACATTCATAGAATAATATTGATTTTTTTTTGTCCTGGAAATGATAAATGCAGAAAATACAGCAAGGTTTCTAAAGACCCATATTTTGAAAGAGATTCTGGTAAGGAACTATTAATTAAACCTTAAATTATGTCTTACTTGTAAGTTTTTGTGTCCTGAGAAATGTATCTCCTCTTTCCTTCTCCATTCTTGCATGAAACCCTCAGAGCTCATGCTAGTAACAATGATGGTTATTGCCCACTTTGTAAGAGTGTAACCGTGTAATTATATATATGACATATATTATTATATATATTAACCAGTAACCATAACAACCATATATAATAACCATTATATATATAACCATATATATATATAACCATATATATATAAACCACTAACCATATATTAACCATATTATATATTAACCATATTATATATATATATATATTAACCAATATTATATATATATTAACCACATATATTAACCATATATATAACCATTAACTACTTCTCTCTACTTCTATCATTTCTACTTCTATATATTAACCATATATATATATATGTATATATGTATATATATATATGCCAAGGATGCCCAGGTCCACAGAGAAATGGAACTGAACTTACTTCATTTTCAGTTTGTATTCACTCATTCACTTGTTGATGGTTATATAAAGGATTGCTGTTTGGATTGTGCACTTTATTCCTCACAAGCTTCAAAATGACAAAATGGGGTGGCTTGAGGTAACTGCTTCATGTGGATAAGAGAAATACAGTTCTTTCACTACAGTCATCTAAATTTATGCCATAACTTTCCCATCAGCCCATGCTTATAACACCACTGGTTTTACTGGTTTATTCAAAAAGATTGTTTTCATCATTAATGGTTTCTTGATTATCTAGATTCTTATAAATCTTCTTCAGCAAACAAAATATAGTCTTCCTTTTGTGTCATTATTGCTTACCAGAGTGGAGAAAATACTTTTAGGGGAATGTGCCTCATGTGAATCTGGGGAATAGCCTTGCATCTCCTTATCCTGTACTCCCACCAATTCCCTGCAATTTATGTTCCCAATCATCAGAAATAGAAGGAAGAAGCATAATGATGCTGTGCACTCTGTTTCTCTGAGACAACCCTATGGGTACATTCATCCAACAGAGGATGTATTTTTTCCCCATATACACATGTCCTCTAGCCAACTTCCTACTCTGAGAACCTTGGATTGATGCAAAGTGCTAAGTCTTATTTAATATACAAAGTTATTTCTTTCTGTGTCTAGGACAGTTATATCTCCTTTCAGTTTTATGCCTAACCCTTTAAGGATTCATACTAATGCTTTTGGAATTCTCATTTTCGAAACTGCATTCCAAGAGAAAAGGACAGACTTCAAATATACGTGCAGAAGTTTATACACATTCTAGCATCTGGAATACTGCATGACTACTCAAACATCTATTGAAGGAACGAATGAATGAATGAAATATATAATGAATATTCAGGATCTAGATTAAAAACAGTGTTAATGCAAAATCCATGTAAATTACGAATTTTAAGCCTATTTTTAATTGTCAAATTGAATGTAAACAATTTTAAATAGAAACAGAATAACTGTTCAAAAAAAATTGTTAGAAGAATTTTCCCTAATTTACTTTAGAAAAATATCAAAGTAGCTTATACTAATGAAGAGAAAACATGCCACACATAGCAGAAGGATAACTCTTAGCATTTTATTTCCTGGATAGCCTTTGAGAAAAGTAATATACACATTAGCACAGTGTGTGTGTTCTGAGTGTGTGTGTGTGTGGGGTATTAGTATATATTTACATTTATATGTTTTTTATTAAGACAATAGTGTTCGATAGAATTTATTGAGAGAATAGTATTCACATGCATAGTTATTTTCCTTGGGTTTGTCAATATGTTAAAATTCTATTCCTATGAGTAGATGAAAAATCTACAGCATTTTACAACTATATAGAATTCAATTTTGTTGATGATGCACAATGTAAATGCCCATGAATACAGTTTCCTTTAAGGAATTGAATATTACTCATAAAACTTTGTTTTCATCCTATTTCTGTCTTCTTTAAAAACCTGCAATTACATAACTCTATTATCAATCCCCAGTTCACCAAGGCCTTCAAAATCAGCCTCTCACCACTCTAGATATCCAGTACTGTTTTCTAATAGTGCAAAAACACAATTTCTGTTTTAGTAGAAACAAATTCATGGCTTTCTGCATTCCCCTTCCATTTTTTCCTATCTCTACATGTTTTCTTCTTTTTAGGTAGATGAACTTCTCCATCCATAAAACCATATTCTTAGAGACACCTTGAGACTTCTTTCCTATATAATAGAACTTTCCCTAGTACAAAACCCATAACAATTTCCACTGTACTTATGGTCTGTCTCATGTGCTCTACCATTTATGTATTCTCCAGGTATACCGTGTGCATTAGGTATTAATATTCTGAAATTGAAGTAACACTAGAACAAGAGCTAGGAAAATCTGTTCTTATGTGAGTTCATCATTTCTGCTTTTGTGATTCTTCTTTCCCCAGATCATTTTTAAGCTCCTTGAAAATAGACAAATTACTCATATTCTCCACAATACATGTTATAAAGGCCATCAATAGAAATGTTGAAGTGAGTAAAAACAGACAGATATTTAACAAGAAAAACTTAAAACTTATGTCTCATTAATCAGCCCATTTTGTCGAGATTCTCAACGAGTGACCCTTTGCTTATTTGGGTAGTGTGGACAATATTTTTCCCTTTCTTTCAATGCGTTAGCCTCACACAATTTGTCCAATTTCATATGATCTAATCATGAACTAAGAGCTTCAAAAATGTTGTTGCTATTATTGGATTCTGCTCAACTTCTAGAAATCTTAAATATCTAAAAGTACTTAACTTGTAGGCTCACATGCACTCTCCTTTCATCACTATTTATAATTTAAAAATATTGAAACTCTCTAAATAGCTAATTTATTCAGTCCCTATGTTAAAGACCTGCTATGCATCATTATGCAGTACACTGAGGATATTTATGTGCTAATTTTAATTAATTAAAAGGAAAGGTTAATTGATCTATGTAGAACGTTTTAAGTGATATATATTAATGAGGCTGGAAAATGTTCAGAAGTATTATTAAATGGAAATAACCCAATTTTGAAATTATTTACAAAGACTGATTAGACCTTTAAAAAAAAAAGAAATGGTGAAAGTATGCAAAGTAAGAAAAAAGAAAAAAGAAGGAACTTTGAAGAGGTGGGGGGGGTGGGAGATGGGGGAACCAGGTGGTGGGTATTAGAGAGGGCACGGATTGCATGGAGCACTGGGTGTGGTACAAAAACAATGAATACTGTTATGTTGAAAATAAATTAAAAAAATGATTTAAAAATTTTTAAAAAAAAGGAACTTTCAAGAGAACACACTGAAGTAATAAAGATTGAATTGCACTTTTTTTCTACTTCTATCATTCAATTTTAATTATTGTCTATTACTTTAAAAATGAAAAGAGAAATGTTCTCAGAATAATGGAGCTAAATACAAGTAGACCTAGTACAAGACTGAACAAAATTTATTAAAAAGCAAACAGGTTGCTTTAAAAAAAAAAAACTGACAGTGATGGGAACATGTCAAAGGAGCCAACTGAAAGAGCTCCCAAGGACCAAAGCCGGAACAATTTGAGTGACCAAATTAATAAAGTATATTGGATTATAACTCAGAGTGTAAAATAAAAATTCATGAATCTACACTGGTATAAATAAATAATTCAACAAATAAATAAGTAAAGAAGATAAAATTTTCCCATGCATTAAAATTCCAAATAATTTATGTAAATATTTCATGTTCAAAGAGGTAAAGCATAGCACCCCACTCCTTAAGTGGTCAGTGTGCATAACAACTTCCTTCCAGGGAGGACAGGGTGAGAAGCAAGGGAAAAGGTAACTTGAGAGTAAAGAAACCTGACAAAGACCACCTCACCCAGATAATAAAAGTCAACATAAGCAACAGTGATTAGTCTCACTGACATTATGTATCCATGATAGGATAAAATGGCACTTACCTCTGTGGACTTCCTCCCCCAAATCTATCACCCCAGTATAATCATTAGGAAACATAAGACACATCCCAATGCAGGAGCATCTTGTAAGATACCCAGCCAATAACAGTCAAAACCTTCATGGTCATCAAAAATAAAGACAGTCTGAGAAATTGTCACAGCCAAGAGGTGCCTAAGGAGACATGAAGACTAAATCCAGTGTAGTATCCTGGATAGGATTCTGGAAGAGAAAATGGACATCAGGTAAAAACTAAGGAAATCTGAATAAAGTGTGGACTTTAGTTAATAATAATGTATAAATATCAATTCATTAGTTCTGACAAATATACTATAATAGAGGAAACTGGATGCAAGGTATATGGGAACTCAATGTAACTATGAAATTTTCCTGTAAATCTAAAAATAAAGTTTGCTAACAACAACAGAAAAGTAAAAAAAAAAAAATCAAAACAAAAAAAAAAAACACAAAAAAACCCCCACAACTTTTTGGAATAATGCACTAGTGATATTTAACTGTGGAATAGATAGTTTTATTGAAAGTCAAAGAATTTTTCTACTTTTTTGTTTTGTTTCTCTTTTGAGAGTTTAACTTTCACTAATCTATAATTTTCTTTAAAACACTTTTTCTTTCTTTAAAAGATTTTATTTCTTTATTTGAGAAAGAGCGCAAGGGAGAGAGCATGAAGGGGAGGGCAAAGGGAGAGGAAGAATTAGTCTCCCTGATGAACAAGGAGCAAGAAAGAAAAGAGAAAAGAGAAAAAGTTTATGTTTTCAAACCAAATATTTGGATTATCTGACCAGCATCATCTTTTCCAACAGAAACAAAGTTCCTTAGCTTTCTCCTTACTGTAAACAATTTTCTGGCTATTCTAAAATGGCTGAGGAGAAAGATATATAAACTTTGACATCAGCATTTTAATTCTAATGCATAGATTCACATGCAGTTAAACTGAGCATTAGAAGTAGAAATTTATTCATAGGTGACCATATGCAACAAATTATGAAGAGAAAAGACATACTGTGATTGATCTACTAGTTGCCTAACCTACAGAGAGCAGTCATCCAACTACTTGAGAATATAGGAGTGATTTATTCTATTAAAATGTACTTTTTTAAAAAAAAGTACTTGTAACCTTAAAACAGAAGAACCTGAAATAAGAGCAATTATTTCTTAAGTCAGATTTGCCAAAAATAATGTTCTTGTCCACATGATACTAGTCAACTTAGCTGACTTTTATTTGTCTGCTTGTTGACCACAATGGGATAAACTGAAGTATTAGTCTTGTAGGTTTATAAGCACAACACATTATAAGGAACAACACATTTCTTTGAAAACAAATGCAAAATTTCATTCAGCAACTTACTACCTGAGGAGGCACTGTTTGCCATGAATTGCAAATGCTCTCAAATGTTTATTGGTAATGATATTGACATCATGAAGTGTGACATGGAAACTCTTTAGCAGATGGAAAATAAAATCACTTGAAGTATATCAAAGTATACTCAATTATTTAATTTGCCCTGCATTGTCACACTTACAATGAGAATTCTCTGTGTCTGTATGATAACTAGAATGATAATGCCTTCTAGCACTGTCCAATGTCATCATAGTGTTCAGTTCCTAAAGGACTTTCAACATTTGATTCTACCTATGAACAAAGAAATTAAAAGCCTGTATCTAGATATGGTTCTATATTGTTTTGATGTATGTTAAATCTTCCCCTATGACTTACCGGTGTTACAGTGCTTCAGAACATTACTTGAGTCAGACACATTGAAACCTGGAGAGCAGCTCTTTCCAAAAATAATGGTATTTCCTTAAAATAATGACAGATATGAATATTTTACTTAAAAAAGAGTCATATAGGGCGCCTGGGTGGCTAAGTGGGTTAAGCCTCTGCCTTTGGCTCACGGTCCTGGGATCGAGCCCCACATCAGGCTCTCTGCTCAGCGGGGAGCCTGCTTCCCCCTCTCTCTCTGCCTTCCTCTCTGCCTACTTGTGATCTGTCTGTCAAATAAATAAATAAAACTTTTAAAAAAGAGTCATATGTATTGAGAGAGTGGTGATAAAGAAATGTATTTTGAGACCTAACAAAACCCAACTGATGATTAAATACCAATGGGAATTATTAAAGATGTCATATTGTTTTCTATGAGTTACAAGAGAGAAAACTTTTTCTGGCATTGCATATTTACCAAAATTTGTATGTTTTATCGAGGAAATATATCAGGAAATATATCAAGGAAATGCATCCCAACTATCAGGTCAGGAGTGTTTTAATATGAAAACTTACTTGAAGAATATTAAAAAGGATCAATCATAAACATATACCTACCATTTACTGTATACTAACTTTAGGCCTGGCACTATTGTAAACATAACTGGAGCTATCAAAATAGAAGACATAAAGATAGAAAGCTGGGGAAATGTAGTCCCACCATTTCCTTATTCCCATGTCCAGTTCCAGAAAATGTTTCCTGTAGAGTATCCCCTTTTCTCTCTTCCATATCCAATTAAAAAATACATTTACCCAAATACAACCAGCTAGATCTTCATGCCTCTCCACTCCAGTTTGAAGTAACTTTGAACTGCCTGTTTCCATTTTCAGTGAAACCACTGCTCCAAGAGTGATAGGACAAGCGATATGGGGTGCCTGGGTGGCTCAGTCAGTTGAGGGCCGACTCTTGATTTTGCTGCTTGATTCTGGCTCTGGTCATGGTCTCGGGTAGTGGGATTGAGCTCTGCTGACCGGCTCCACACTCAGAGCAGATGTCGGCTTGAGGTTCTCTCTCTCACTCTACCCCTCCCCTGACTTATCTCTCTCTCTCTCTCTAAATAGATAAATAAATCTTAAAAAATAAAAAATAAATGTGATACAGCCTTGTAATCCAATGTTTCTTCAATTCTTTTTGTAGATTAGTAATAGTCAAGTGCCTTTCTTTTTTTTTTTTAAGATTCTGTTCATTTATTTGACACAGAAAGAGATCACAAGTAGGCAGAGAGGCAGGCAGAGAGATAGGGGGTAGCAGGCTCCCTGCTGAGCAGAGAGCCCGATGCGGGATCCCAGGGTCCTGGGATCATGACCAGAGCCGAAGGCAGAGGCTTAACCCACTGAGCCACCCAGGTGCCCCCAGTCAAGTGCCTTTCTTGATCAGAGGAATTTCTCCCCACGAAACACACTGATAGACTCTCCAATATTCTAAAACTTTCATTGTGTTCTTGGTGGCTGCTTCTGTGAGGCTATTATGGAACCATGTATCACAGTCCTTAATTCAGGGAATGAGTGGGTGAGCACTGGCATGCTCTGCCCCAGGGAACCCCGAGGGAGCATCACAAATTGAGAGCATAGCTCCTGGCTGGGTTTGCCAAAACTTGCCAAAAAATCCAGATAAATTCATGGCAAAAGAAGCCAGTAACTGGAGACAAGGATTTGGAAAAGAGGGAAAAATTTAGTTCTGGTGCATGTAGCTGGCTGAGGTGGTTCAAGCCTTAAAACAGACCTCTCTGCTGGCAAGATGGACACCTAGAGTTTTCTAGTAGAGGTTTAGGAAAGTACCTGCAAGACAGCAGGCAAGGAGTATGTGATCACAGGTGCGGGTTGGTATGTGTTTTTAGTCCCTGATCATGTCCAGGGAAGAGGACCTGTGGGTGGTGGTCTTCTAGGCATTCCATTGCTATGAGATAGGGCTTTTTTGATCTAGAGGTTGGGGTGTTTCAGTAATAAGAGGTAACTGCTGGGGTCTAGAGTTGAGCAAGTAGGCTTGCTAACAAGAGGATTAGCAAATCCTAGAGCTGAATAGGTGTCAGTTCCATTGAATTCCCATTTTTAGACCACTGGGACTTCTGGAAGGAGTCCAGTATGATCCATTTGTTGTTTCTGTGCAGAGAAATCTGCCTTCAGATTTCCAGAGAAATCTTGTCTTCAGAGAAATCTGCCTAAAATTGTCAGATGACAGCCTTCCTATGAACACTGAGTTAAGTCCACAGTGTTCAGACTGATGGCTTTGGTGGGTAAGAGAGAAGTATGTCCACTATTTCTCTGCTTGGATGTTTCCATATCATTTTATTTCATTATCTCCAATAGTTGGTTCAGGAATCCCTAAAGCATCTGACAAAAATCTTAGCATTCCAATCTCTTGCCTCAGTACCATGTCTTTCTTGGGTGGTTTCTACATGACTTGTTTTAATCTTCCTCTAAGTTCCCATAAATGTGCTCATGACTGAATGCTTGAAATGAGAGTGGTTTTAGTTTCCAATTACCTATGGCCAGTTTACTTACTCGTACAGCAAGATTCCCTGGTTTAAGTGACTATCAACAACTAAAGGTATCATTGAGCCATGAGCCTAATTACTTCTGCAATACGAAGTAAGGGGCACTTGACAGCATCCATCACGCAGATCTCCCCTTACCTTCTTCATCAGAGTTTGACTGTCTTCAGGATTTACTGCGGCTGATTTATGAAGTACAGCAGACTTCATTATGGAAACTACATCGATAACCAAAGAGCATGTTTTGATTTGATCAGGAAAGGGCCAAATAGTTTAAACCTGAGATATGTCCAGATTAGTAACCATTAGACATATATGGTTATTTTAGCAAACTACTTTTCCTTTCTTTTTTTCTCTTCTTTTGTTCTTTCCCTCCTCCACTCCTCCCTTTCTTCCTTCTTCTCTTCCTTCCTTTCTCCTTTCATTCTGTTATTCTGTCATTCCAGTCCCACTTCTTTTTCTTGGTTCTTCTAGAATTTATATTATGCAATTTTAAATTCACACTCTAGTACCTTTAAATAATATTATACCATTTCACCTATACTGAACTTCTCTACCGTCTAACCTCCTTTGTACTATATTGCCATGTCATACTTCTATTTGCACATATTATAATTGTAGTAGTCATTAAGCTTCATTTAACATTTCTGATGGCCATGAAATATTTAATCTTTTATTTGCCCCAAAATGTCTTTTTTTTCACCTTTAAGTTTGAGAAGATAATTTTGGTATAGAATTCTATTTTGAGGTATTTTTTTTTGTCTTTTCATATTTTAAAAATAGTGGGCATAGTTTCTGAAACTAGTCTAGAGTTGTCAATATCTTATTCTTCTCTATATATCTTTTTCTCCTCTGACAGATATTAAGACTTTATAAATTGCTCAATTTATTGTATGTCTTAAAGTGATTTTTTTGTATTTTATGTATGTATGTATGTATGTATTTTATGTATGTCTCCTCTGACAAATATTAAGACTTTATAAATTGCTCAGCATTTATTGTATGTCTTAAAGTGATTTTTTTCATGAAGCATTCAAACCTAATTTCGTTCTGTGATTTTAAAACATTTTTCTTTTAAAACATTAAAAAACAAGTATATAATCTTGAACAGATAAATGGATACTCTGATGGTAATTACTATCACAAATTTGCGCAAGCTCAAATGAGTTTTTATCTGAAGGCCTTGATATATCATTTATGATAAAAGTTTTATGGGGTTTATGACAAATATTTCCATTTACACATTGTAATGAAGAAAGTGAAGCATAGAAAAGACTTAAAATTGCTAGCATGTCCTTTACCATGTCCTACAAACACATGGATTTATCAGTCTCTTACTGATAGAATTACAGTTCAATAAAAAGAAGAAAAAGATGTAGCACTTTCCTACTATTCTTTCTTGTAATTATTTTCTAACTTGTAAGGAGAAAAATAAAAATTTGATGAAATTATGAAAATAATAAAAAAATAAAACATTGGAATGTTTCAGTCATTGTCAATGCCTCAATGTAGTGCAATGTGAGCAAGAAGGCTTGCTAATGAGAATTAGCAAATCCTAGTGCTGAATCGGTGTCAGTTCCATTGAATTCCCATTTTTAGACCAATGGGGCTTCTGGAAGGAGTCCAGTATAACCCATTTTCTGCTTCTGTGCAGGACCTTGTCTTCAGAGAAATCCACTTTATGTTATCGTCAGATGATTTCTCCTTGTGGACACTGAATTAAGAACTCAGTGTTCAGACTAATGGCTTTGGAGGGTAAGAGAGAAGTATGTCCACTTTTTCTCGCTTGGATGTTTCCATGTCATTTTATTTCATTACCCCCAATAGCTAGCTCAGGAATCCCTAAAGCATCTGACAAAAATCTTAGCATTCCAATCCCTTGCCTTAGTACCACATCTGTTTTGTGTGGTTTCTAAATGATTTGTCTTAATCTTTCTCTAAATCCCATAAATGTGTACATGACTGAATGCTTGAAATGAGAGTGGTTTTAGTTTCCAATTACCTACACCCAATTTACTTGCCTGAAATTTACTCTACTTAAATTTACTTTACTTAAATGATCACATTCTAGTACCTTTAAATAATATTATACCATTTCACATATAACATACTGAACTTCTCTACCCTCTTATCTCTGTTCTATATTGTCATGTCATACTTTTATTTGTACATAAAATAAATGTAGTAAATTGTCATTATAGCTTCATTGAACATTTCTGATGGCCATGAAATAATCTTTTATTTGTGCAAAATGTTTTTCTTTCACCTTTAAGTTCATGAAGATAATTTTGGTATAGATTTCTACTTTGAGAGGGTTTTTTCTTTTCATATTGTAAAGAGAGTGTGCATAGTTTCTGGAAGAAAAGTCTAGAATTGTTAATTTCTTGTTCTTCTGTATATAATATATCTTTTTTCCTTTAACAAATTTTAAGATCTTATAAATTGCTCATTTTCAGCATTTATTGTGTGTCTTGATTTTCTTTCTTTTTTCCTGACACATCCAAACCTAATTTTGTTCTGTGAATTTGCACTTTCCATCAGAATTATTTTTAAACATTATTTTTCAAAATTTTTTTTCTGTCATCTTTGAATCTAGTACCACATGCATTGGATCATTTGATTTTTTTTTTTAGATCATTTGATTTTTTAAAATTTATTAATTTTTTAAATTTTTTATAAACATATAATGTATTTTTATCCCCAGGGGTACAGGTCTGTGAATCACCAGGTTTACATACTTCACAGCACTCACCATAGATCATTTGATATTTTTTATAGGTCACTGAAATTCTGTTCATTTTTCCACAATTTTTTTGGCTTTTGCTTTAGCTTTAGCTTAAATGGTTTCTATTTTCTATCTAGGGATTTTTGTTGTTGATATTCTTTTGTCTTTGCAATGGAATTTCTCAATTTCTATATTTTAAAATTCCATTTGACTTTTTTTATGTCTTTTGTTTTTTCTGTCATGTTTATGTTTTCCCATAATTTCCTGATTATTTAATAGAACCTGTTTTTAGAATCTTTAAAATTCCATCATCTAAGTATTTTTGAATATGGTTTTCTTGGTTGTTTTTTTCTCTTGGTTATCTTAACTTTTCTTGCAATTTTTATTAAATATTTTATATTTAAAATTTTATATTTAAATTTAATATTATATATTTATGTTTGTACTTATTATTACTCAAATGGAATATATCAGTCAGTGCTTCTCAACTGCGGGGGATTTGGTAATATCTGGGGATATTTTGGGGTGTTCCATGTGGGGACAACTATTGGTATGTAATGGATAGAGGCCAGGAATGCACCTAAATATCATAGAGTGCTCAAGGCAGTCTCCCACAAAAGAGAATCACTGAGCCTAAAATGTCAATAATGACAAGACTGAGAAACCCTACCATACATTATGAATATTACATTATTGCATTTTTTGGTATATTTTCAAAATAAGAACATTGTTGGCAATACGTATTTGAAATGTCTTTTCTGGTATGTCAACTTTTCTTTTTTTAAAGTTTTTATTTAAATTCCAGTTAGCTGATATACAGTGTAATATTAGTTTCAGGCATACAATGTAGTGACTCAACACTTCCATACAGCACCTATTGCTCCTCACAGCAAGTGCACTCCTTCATCCCCACCATCTATTTCACCCATCCCCCCACCCACCTCTCCTCTGGTGACTATCAATTTGTTCTCTAGGGTTAAGAGTATTTCTCGGTTTGCCCCTCTCTCTTGGCAAGTACTCATATGCTTTGGACACAAAGAGGTAAGTAGATACTTCACAACTGGAAATATTCAAAAAGTAAATAACCATATGAAAAGCTATCTTACATCATGAAATATCAGGGAAATAATAATTAAGCCACAATCAAGATTCCAATATATCTAAAAAAATTGCTAGGGGCACCTGGGTGGCTCAGTGGGTTAAGGCCTCTGCCTTCGGCTCCGGTCATGATCCCAGAGTCCTGGGATCGAGCCCCGCATCGAGCCCCGCATTGGGCTCTCTGCTCGGCGGGGAGCCTGCTTCCTCCTCTCTTTCTGCCTGCCTCTCTGCCTACTTGTGATCTCTGTCAAGTGGATGAATAAGATCTTTTAAAAAAAATTGGTAAAATTAAAAAGGCTTCATAATACCAAAATCTGGTAAGACTGTAGAACAACCTGAACTCTACACTGCAAGAGGGAGTGTAAAGAAGTACAACTACATTGCAACTCCTTGGCACTTTTTAAAAGACATGCCTACGCCCATGATCTAGTAATTCTACTCCACAGTATATCTAAGACAAATGTGTGATTATGCCCATAGGAAATATACAAAAATGACTATAGCAGTTCTGGAAATAATACATAAACCCCATTAATAAATATGTTATTTTCTTTAGTGTCTGAGCTACAAATGTATGAAGTAATCAATGGTTGAATTAATCAATTCAGAGATGACAAAAAAAAAGTAGTTTTAGATATTGCTGACCAAGCTGTTCACTGAAATAATAGCATAATTAGATAAAGTAGTGGTTGTATAGACCATAGTCCATTTGTTGACATCATAACCATAGGCAGTCCAATGTGAGAAAGAAGAAACTAGTCAGCTATTGCTTAACAAGAAAGAGATCAAATAAAGAATGGCAAATTGCTTTCATTTTAACCATGAAGTGTTCTGGCACAATGCAGTATCAACAAAGCTTACAAATCCAAAAGGAATTAATTATAGAAGAAAATTAGAAAGGTATTAGAGAGATGTGACCCTTAGGAACCAGTTATTTCCATTAAATGGTACTCTTCTCTTCACCTTTATTCAGATAAGATTAATGAAAGAGATTTTTGTGACCATCAAAGTTTTATAAGAAGTTTTCTATTTATCTCATGTTTCTAAATTCTTCTTACTCTGGACTTCGGAAAATTCAAAGTTATCCACATTTTAAAGAGACCGTTTATATGTCTGCGTCTGCTCACAGAAACACAGTTACATTGTTTGGTTGATAATGCATTCTTTCTGTCTCTCTCTCTCTTTTTTATTGTTCAATTAGCCAATGTATAGTACAGCATTAGTTTTTAATGTAGTGTTCAACAATTCATTAGTTGCACATAACACCCAGGACTTATCACCACACGTGCCCTCCTTGGTACCCATCACCCAGTTACCCCATCCTCCCTACCCCCCTTCCTTCTGTAATCCTCAGTTTGTTTCCAGGAATCCAGAGTCTCTCATGGTTTATCTCCTTCTCTGATTTCTTCCCATTCAGTTTTCTGTCTCTTCTTTATGGGGAAAATCTACACACTAATGAGAGATTCTGAATAATCTAGCTTGCCAAATGTATGGCTTTTAATTGCTGAGGGAATTCATTTATAAGATGCAAGGTTTTCCCAGGGTCATTAATTGACAAATTCCTCATGTTGTTGCTGTGGTTTCAAAATAAAAGGGAGTTCTCCTTCATTAGAATGGGGACACACAAAAGGAACATGGAAGAAGTGGGGACATGTGAAAAATTCCTGAGTCTCAATGACTTTCAGTTACAACTCCTAAAGCAAGAATAAGGTATGGAGAAGAAAAGTTAAAGATTTTTCTATGTTTCCATTTCATTAAATAAATTATTTACTTTTAAAATTTCCAATTTCAAATGTAGAACATGTTTAATACATAGTATTTGTGATAAATCAAGAAATATAGAAAAATACATACCAGATATATAATTATACATCCAAAATAAAACACTAAAACACTTTGATGTATGTGACCTCAACGTATATTTTACTGAAATTAAACTCTCTTTTTCATATATTCAACCATTGTTTATATATTTTCTTAAACATTTTTATTTTAGCTTGGCTTTTTATATAGGTCTCTTGAAATTTTCTGTATCAATGTATAAGAATTTGATATTAAGGACATATATATTTGGCTACTTTTCTCCAGTTCAGCTTTTGCCTCTTAGAATTTTGAGTATGTTTTTGAGATAATAGAGAGCTTGCTCATCTTCACTGAATAAATCTATTAAAACCTTAACTTCTGTGGTTTCTGCCTTTGTCATGATCCTAAGCCAATATTATAAAATATAACAAAGCATGATATTCACTTATTTATTTCTATTATTTATTATTTGAACTATTATTTATATACTTAAGTATTTAAATTCATTTTTATTAACAACTGTGTAGCTCACCAGCCTATTTATTCCCAAGTAACTGCAACTTTATCCTAAACAGTATTTTTAATATAGGACTCTTTTACTAAAAAGTCTCGGGTGTTTTACATCTGTTTATTATTCTATCTATTCTTAGTAAGGTAAAGTATCATTTCATTACTCTAGCTTTGTAACACATTTTAAAATCAGAAGATTTGTCTCTCTCGTTGTTTTCAAGAATTGTCCTGGAAATTCTCAGAGGACACTTTTGGAAGGGCTGGTGGGAAAAGGGGACAGAAGACATCTTGCCTTTTTTGGTGAGTTGCTTTGTCACAAGTGGATATATGACACAGAATGTATTTCCAACCCTGGCTGTCTGTAATAGATTGCCAAATCCATACTATCATCTTTAGTGCTGCTGCAACTCTAAATGTTTTAGGGAGTAGATGATAAACCAGCATAGCCTGTTACTATCCCAAGCTGCAAGTTATTTACAGATTATTTTGCAAGTTCTTTACAGCTATATGTAACATAAATGACTTTCTGATTTGAAGTCCCTAGCTAAATATAACTACATTTTGGGGAGCATTGATTATTTATCTAAGATCTAATTCAACTTCATTAAATTTTACAGAACCTGGCTTATAAAAATTAGAATCTGCACTAACTCTAGAAGCTAAATAGACCAGAGTTAAGCACTCTTGATACTTCAATAAATCTATGTTTCTCTGAGATTTCTCTGGAATTTGTATATGGGTGCATAATTTTTCATAAAATGTGATGATAATCTATTTAAAATATTTAATATAATGACATTTTAAAATTTAATAACATATCTTACACATTTTCCATATAAGCACATATAGATCTCCATTTTAAATCATTCTATTAATGACAGGATTTGGAGGAGATTTCCAAATATTACTTATTAAAGCTAATAGTACAATAAGTATTTGACCATTTCCCTGTGAAAACTTATACTATAAATCACAGAATTGAGGGTTCTTTTTAAAAATGTTGCAAAGTGAAATCAAAATATAATGCCATGCCACAATTTTTTGTTTCTCATATTGTTAATTTTAGCCATTCTGACAGGTGTAAGGAGATATCTCATTGTAGTTTTGATATGTATTTCCCTAAAGATGAGTGATGTGGAGAAAAGGGAACCCTCCTACACTGTTGGTAGGAATGCAAGCTGGTGCAGCCACTGTGGAAAACGGTATGGAAGATCCTCAAAAGGTTAAAAATAGACCTACAATAGGATCCAGTGATTGTACTACAAGGTATTTACCCAAAGGATACAAAAATTTGAATTCAAGGGCGTACATGCACCCCAATGTTTATACCAGCATTATCAACATAAACCAATTATGGAGAGCCCAAATGTCCACTGACTGATGAAGAGATAAAGAAGAAATGGTGTATGTATGCAATGAAATATTACTCAGCCCTCAAAAAGAATGAAATATTGCCATTTGCAATGACATTGAGGGAGCTAGAGAGTATTATGCAAAGTAAAAAAAAAAGTGCACTTTCTTTTTTTAATTGGAGTATCCTTGAAACACAACAGTATATTAGTTTCAGGTATTCAACACAGTGATTCCACAAATCTATATGTCATACTCTGCTCAGCTCAAGTATAGCTACCATCTTTCACCATTCAACCCTATTACAATACCATTGACTATAGGCCCTGAATTTTACTTTTTGTTCTCCCATGACTTATTCATTCCAAAACTGAAATCCTGTGTCTCTCACTCACCTTCACCCATTTGCTCATCCTCCCACCCCTATCCCTTCTGGCAACCATTAGTGTGTTCGTTTATATGTGGAATCTAAAAAAAAAAAAAAAAATCAAATGAATAAAGAAACAAAAAGCAGAATCCAACCTACAAATACAGAAAACAAACTGATGGTTGCAGCATTTTTATAATAGCAATACTTCAGTAAAAATAATTTTTTTCTCAGAATTTTGTTATGATAGGATATCATCTATTCATTTTTACAAGCCACACCCAAAATAGTAAGATGTTAAGTGAAATACACTTATTCCAGTAGTTTTTGTTTTATTTAAATCTGTGAAGCAAAATGATGAAAATATAAATATTTATTTACTCTAAATAATGGTATGAATATCTCAGTTATTTTATTCTTATACTTTTCCAAATTCTTACATTTCAAAATATTTTAAAACTATATTGTATCTATTTATATGAATTAAGTCTTCAGATATAAACTCTTTTGTTTTTTTCCATTTCTTCATTTTTTTTCAGATGTCACTTTTTTTTAAGTCTCAAAAAATTTGTTCTGTTACTACTATCTCTTCGTGGATATCTGTCTTATCTTCCTTGATACTTTACTTCAAAATTTCTGGCTGGCATCAGTCATGCTTAAATGGATGTTCATTCCACATGGGTCTGCCTTAGTCATCTAGAAGCACATGGATCTGTTCCCTAAAGATCCTCTTTTGTTTATCAGAACTCTACAATCGTACTCTCTTACAAATAATATGGATGTTATACCAAATCCATTAGGATGTTTAGCCACTTGACCAAGAATGTAACTTAAGCGAGGCAGTAGGAAGCTAGCAGCAAGCATCCATTTATGTCATATCTGAGCACTGTACCTTCCTATCTACTAACTTCATATAGGCTTGGAGGTAAAGTCAGAGCCCATGGGAGAAGACCCAAACATCTGAGTCTTTTCTCCATCTTATGGAAAAAGAAAATGAGAAGCCACCTCAATTTGGCCAACCCTAGATTCGACTGTCCAAACCTCAGTGTTTATTATGACTGCTCATCTGATTTTCAGCAGCCACTACAGAACTGACTCTGAGACTTGCCATGTTTTATATTCCATCTACTTTCATTTTTCTTGGTCCTGTTTTTCAGTTAGAAAATCACTTTGGCATCATCTTCACTGATAGGCAGTGCAGAAATAGATTTCAAAATGGAAGATTTCCTTTTCTTTGCCCATGGATGACCAATAAATCTAAACCTTATCCTTGAAAAAGTGGCGAAGAACTTCTAAATTCTTTCACCAACTCAGATACTCACTTTTCTCAAGATTAGTGCAAATATGAGATAAGTAGTGCTGACTATAATTTTCTTCAAATGTCTGAGTTTATGGCAGAAATTCCTCATAAGCTTTGTTAAGACATTCTGTCTATTCTTTTTTTCTTAAATTTTGGATTCAATGTTGTTCAAAACTTTTGATTCTTTTTGCACATTTCAGTGGATTTTAGGGAGCAAAGTTAAGTGTATATATATTTCATCTCTCAACTTTAATTCACTGATTTTAATCTATTTTGATTTTGTTTTAGGTAACATATGCCAATAGCCAAACAAATGGAGAAACAAAATCACTCCATGGTGTCTGAGTTTATTTTGTTGGGCCTCACAGAGTTTCGTGAGTTACAGATTTGCTTTTTCTTGTTTTTTTCCATTATCTACATAGCCATTGTATTAGGCAACCTCATCATTATCTTTGTGGTAAAACTGGATCCTCACTTACACTCTCCCATGTACTTCTTACTGGCCAACCTCTCCTTTATTGATATGTCCCTGGCCTCCTTTGCTACTCCTAAAATGATCTGTGACCTAATTAGTGAATATAAGGCTATCTCCTATGAAGGCTGCATGGCCCAGATGTTCTTCCTTCACCTTTTAGGTGGAAGTGAGATGATGTTGCTTGTAGCCATGGCAATTGATAGATTCATTGCCATTTGCAAACCCCTCCATTACAAAACTATCATGAGCCACCGTGTTTGCATAGGACTTGCAATTCTGTCCTGGACCACTGGTTTTGTGCACACTATGAGCCAAATGGTGTTCACAGTGACTTTACCATTCTGTGGCCCCAATGTTGTGGATAGCTTTTTTTGTGATCTGCCTCAGGTCATCAGACTTGCTTGTACTGACACTTATATCTTGGAATTATTAGTCATTGCATTTAGTGGACTACTTTCTTTGTTCTGTTTCATCTTTCTGTTCATCTCCTATAGCATCATTCTGATTACTGTCCGGCATCGCTCCTCCAATGGGTCTTCCAAGGCTTTATCCACTCTTTCAGCCCACATTACAGTGGTGGTACTGTTCTTTGGACCTTGCATCTTTATCTATATATGGCCTTTCAACAGGGTGTCCATAGATAAGATCCTTTCTGTGTTTTACACAATTTTCACTCCCCTTTTAAATCCAATCATCTACACATTCAGGAATAAAGACATGAGGAAAGCAATAAGAAAAATAAAGACCAAACAAGTGAGTTCCAGATCAACCTTTTAACTGAAACATTACAATCATCAAAGTCATCATCATCATTGTTGTCATTACCATCATCATCCAAAGATACTGAGGTATTTAATTTTGTATCAACCATAAGTCACATTTTTGGGAAATGGTAATCCTTCCCTACACAAGTATATATATGCAATAAAATATCCTGAATCATGCAACCAAATACAAACTATTCAATATAGTCATTCTTATATGTTGTAATTTTCAGTTTTTTATGAAATAAATGAGATTCTAAATATTTATTGAGTTCTAATCATGGGTTAGGCACTTTGCATGTGTTTTCTCTTAACTTTACAGCAATGAAAATAGAGCACATTATTAACATATTCTCAGTAGAAAACTGAGAATTCTTTCATTTAATGAACTTGCCACTGTAAGTACTAGACTGAGAATCAGATCCTCCCTCTAACTTCAAAATCTATACTTTTATAATAGATTGACTTTATATTAAAATTTTAATAACATTCATAACTTTGTCTCCCATACCCTCTTTTACATGTTTTCAATAAATAACTCTTTCCAACAAGAAGATAAATTGATCTGAAGGTCAAAGTCACCAGCCATTTCAGTCTCTTTATATCTCTGATTTCATAGAACTTATTAAGCCAACTCAAAAGACTGATTCCAATTATCAAGGTATACTAGGATTAGTGTTACTCAGTAGGGTAGGAAAATCATGTATGAAATTCAAGTGATTCTCTGTGGGGCCTCATAATATTTGCATATCAAGTAATAAAAGCAAATGAAAATGTTTTCCACAGTGGCTCCATCAATTTACATTCCCAATAACAGTGCACAGGGATAACATTAATGGTGATTAGGGGTGACTACATATATTATGTGAGCACTAAGTAATGTATAGAACTGCTGAATCAATATATTGTACATATGAAACTAATATAATATGTTTATTGTATTTCAATAAAAAAGTAAATGAGAAGGGCATGAGCAAATAAAATTTTAAATTTAATTCACTCCACCAAGTAAAGAATCCTCATTATTGGAGATATTAGATGAAGACAAAAGAAGAAAGCAATTGGAAGTAAAAGAAAACAATGAAGGACAATTGAGTCTCATGACCCATTAGTAGGAAAACGATGATTATAATAACTAAAATATTTTCCTCCTGAGTTGTGGCAACTCAGTTCCTCCTGTATTATGGCAATTGTGTATTTATTGTATTTATTAAATTCCTTTTTTAAAATTTTTCCTTACCAAGATGTTGGTGATTAATTTTACCATTTAGTCTCTAGGTTACAGAATATTCCTGTGAGATTATGACTAAACTAGAGGAGATCCCAACACTCCATTGAGAAGGATATAGTAATTTATGAGAATATTTAGCTTTATGATTGGAGAAAAAGGGGAGAATGTCTTATTTTGTATGTAGGATAAGTGAATCTTTAGGTTGAAGTAACTGTCATTGATTGGAAGTTTAAATAAAGATGGAATGATGTGCATGGATGCTGAGCAACCAAATGGAAAGATGATTCTGGATGTTTCTCTTTTGACTATCAGCCCCTTATTAGCTCTTCTATAGTCCTCTCTCTATAGGAGATAGCTACAAGCCTGAAAATTACACTTCCTGAACTCCCTTGCAAACTTATTCCTATCAGGTTCTATCAGTGGGAGACATTAATATGATATTGGACGGCAAGAAAAAGGAAGAAGCTTTACATTCCTCTGCTTTGGGATCAGGTAGCAGCAGTATTGGGCAGCTGTGGACTTCAGAATTATTTTGGGGGGGCTCAGCAGCATCAGCAAGTGAAGGATCCAAATTTCAACAAGTGCATGAGCTCTTATCTTCTTACTCAGTAATAGGATAGAGGTTGCAGCATCACTAATGATGACACTGATCTGGCAACATTTATGGGTTCTGGGTAATGTCTTTTGCTCACCCAGCCTTCAAAGTGGAATTTTTTATACTTACTCTCAGTAATATCATTTTCTCCTTTCTGTTCCTCATCTCTGAGCTGTAAATTTTATTTTCAACTTTTTACTGAGCCATTCCCCGGGTATCTCGAAGACATTTCAAGCCCAAAATATAAAAACTAAGTAAGTTACCTAACTTCCTAAACCTGTTATTTTTCCTGCACTCCCTATTTGAATTAATAAGATCTTGATCAGATTAATGGTCCAATCTAGAAGCCAAAATTTACTATTACATATATACTATCCTATTACATATATACTGGCACAGTTAATGGTGCTGTCATTCTTCTGAGGTTCTATTTACTTTTCCTCATTTTCTGTTTTACAACTGTTCTTAAGATTGCATAATTGCTACAGATTATGCAATTTTAAGATTGCAATCTTAAGATTGCATAATTGCTTCAAGTTCCCTGGTTCGTCCTTCTGACTGCTCACATCAAACGGTGAGCTCCTCTAGTGACTTCTACCTTTGAGTGAATTATTATACTTTCCAACTTCAGAATCTCCACTTTAAAAAAAATAATAATTTCTATCTGTTTTGATACCCTCTACTTGATGAGATATTGTCATCCTTCCTCTACTTCTCTGGGCATGCTTTCCTTTAGTTCTCAGGATATATTTATAATAGTTACTTTGAAGTTTGTTTTTCTACTAAGTGCACATTGGAGTCCCCACAAAAGCAGTTTCTGTTAATCTTTTATTTCATGTAGTGGACATAGTTGTGTGCTTCTTTATATGTCTCATCAGTTTTGTTTAAAACTGGACATTTTGGGGGGCGCCTGGGTGGCTCAGTGGGTTTAAGCCTCTGCCTTCAGCTCGGGTCATGGTCTCAGGGTCCTGAGATCTGGCCCCACATCAGGCTCTTTGCTCAGCGGGGAGCCTGCTTCCTCCTCTCTCTCTGCCTGCCTCTCTGCCTACTTGTGATCTTTCTCTGTAAAAATAAATAAATAAAATTTAAAAAAAACCCTGGACATTATTTATTTTTTTTATTTTTAAAGTATTTTATTTATTTTTTTTAATTTTATTTTTTGCAAACATATAATATATTTTTATCCCCAGGGGTATTTATTTATTTTTGAGAGAGGGATAGAAAGAGAGAGAGAAAATGCATGAGCCAGGGGAGCAGCAGAGGGAAAGAGAAAAGCAAACTCCCCACTGAGCAGGATGCTCAATCCCAGATCTGAAAACAGATGCTTAACTGACTGAGCCACCCAGGCACCCCAAAACTAGACATTTTTAATAATGTATTTTAGCAACTCTGGTTACTGATCCCTCTCCTCTCCAATATTGATGTTAGTGAAATTGTTTGATTGGTTGGTTGTTTAGTTCCTTGGCTGAATCAACTCTGAAGTGTATTGTTCCTGCAGTGTGTACCCTATGATGTCCCTGCTCAGATTTTTTCCTTGTGTTTAAGTTTTTTTTTAATTTAATTTAATTTAATTTTTTTTCAGTGTTCCAAAATTCATTGTTTATGCATCACATCCAGGTCCATGTTTTTAATTACCAGCTTGGTTACCTTTGGGACATCATAAACCACTTACTGTTTGGTGGTTTGCTTAAGTCTCCTAGGCCAGGTAGAATTTTACACTTAACTAGTAGACATGTTGTGTGGCTTAGAGGCAGCTATCACAGTTTAGAGTTTACATTTTTGCCCATTTATTGAGGGACTAATAGCTGGATGCTCTAAATCTAGTGTTTCCTGAGAGGTGCACAGACTTCAGCACTCACACTGTCTTCCTGACTAACAGGAATTTGTGTGACTTTTTTTTTTTAAAGGTTGGCTTCCTAGAAATTGCTCTTGGTTTAGTGTTGCTCATTTTTCAGAGATAGAGCTGAGATAGAGCTATGGAGTTTTTCATCCTTATGGTATGCCTGTCCTTCTGTGCGGAGCCTGAGTACCATTGCACACGAGTTGAGGGCAGGAATACAGCCCATTTCTTCCTAAGTGACATCCTCCCGTGTGAGTGGGCACTAGGGAAGCAAAAATCTTGGTCATCTGAACTTTCCCCTTCTGACATGAACTTCAATTCTAACTAAGCTAGAGGAAAGGGATGCTAAGGGGGGGATCTTGGTGTCCTCAGCCTGCCATGTCTAGAATACAGTTGTTGTTATTTATTGCTGTGTTAAAAAACATTTTTAAGTGATTGCTATTTTTATATTTCATTTATTTTTTAATGATTTTATTTATTTATTTATTTATTTATTTGAGAGAGAGATAGAGAGAGAGACCGCACATGAGAAGGGGGGAGGGGCAGAGGGAGAGGGAGAAGCAGACTCCGGGCTAAACAGGGAGCCTAATGTGGGAATGGATCCCAGGACCTTTGGATCATGACCTGAGCCAAAGGCAGACGCTTAACCAACTGAGACCCCAGGTCCCCTGTGCTAGATTATTTAGTATGGGAACCACCCTCTTACAAATTTTGAAGCACACAATGTAGTATTGTTACCTTTAGGGGCACTGTTTTACAGCAGAAATTCCAGAATTTGATCTTGCATAGCTGAAACTATATACGCATTGAACAGCAACTGCCCATTTACCCTCCTCTGTCCAGGCTTTGGTCACTGCCCTATTACTTTCTGTTTCCATGAGTTTGACTGCTTTAAATACCTTATATAGGTGGAATGTCTGTTACATAAGTAGATGTGGAATGGAGAAAGATAACCTCACCGTTTCCTTGGTACTCACCTGGAGTATAACCTCTTCAACACTTAAGCCCTTACCATTCCAGGGTAAAACCTAAGAACAAAATGCTAGCCTGATTTGTGCAGAGAGGGAATCCCTATTTTCTTCACCATACCTGCACAGCAGAGTAACCAGAGTGCAGCAGAAAAGAGCTTCTACAATATGGAGCTCTGAAAGGAGACATGGGGTCGGGGGAGGCTTAAATGCTAGACTACTATTCTTAAGATTTAGTAGATTTTCTTAAAGGACCATTTCTCTATTTTCTATATGATTTGGCCAATTTCTGAAGACTGTACATTTTTGTTCTCTGAAAGATTCATGAATGAAGTGTTTGTTTTGTTGGGAGAGAAAGTACACTAGGCTCATCACTCTGTCAGTCCAAAAGTTCCTACCTTATCTGATTCTGATATAGAACATCTGCAAACAGTATTATGGAACTCACCACTTACTCTGTTCAATGTGTCATCATTTCTGTACAATCCGTTAACAAATTTTCATGATTCTACCAGATTATTTATTTAGTTTTTTTAAAAATTTTTAAAGATTTTATTTATTTATTTGACAGACAGAGATCACAAGCAGGGAGCCTGCTTCCCCCTCTCTCTCTCTGCCTGCAGAGAGATTGCTTGATCCGAGAACCCTGGGATCATGACCTAAGCCAAAGGCAGAGGTTTTAACCCACTGAGCCACCCAGGCACCCCTCTACCAGGTAATATAATCAGAATCTCTTCTCCATTACCCTCCAAGACCTTAGGTCACACTTTCATCATTTTTTTATGTAGATTATTAAAATAACACAGTAATTACTTCACAGCACTACTACCATCATCCTGTGAAAACTCAATTCTTTCAGTCTCTATTTTACCATTTCAAGCACTCCCCACTAATTATAGAATATATTCTAAACTACTTAGGTATTTAAGACCCTTCAAAGTTCTTATTCTAACCTAACTTTCTGTCCCCATCGAAAACTCTCCCTTCTTTGGGGACTCTAAGAAACAAACTGAGGGTTTTAGAGGGAAGGGGGGTGGGGGGATGGGTGAGCCTGGTGGTGGGTATTATGAAGGGCACCTATTGCTTGGAGCACTGGGTGCGGTACATAAACAATGAATCTTGGAACACTGAAAAAATTAAATTAAATTAAATTAAAAAAAAAAATCTCCCTTCTTTACCACCCAAGTTACCACGTACTTCAAACATACTAGCTATTTTCTCTTCATTCAATAAATCAGAATATTCTATGCTTCCAGACCTCCCTACATATAATTATTTCTGCCTAGAATTTTCTTCTTGCTTCTCTGTGCAGCCAATCAATGCCTACCATTAAAGACAAAGTTGCCTTTTTGAAGAAAGATAGCCTCTTTTAGGAGAAATTTGCAATTTAGGGTCAGTATTGAATAATAAGATTCTGAGATCCTTTAGGACAGGTTCCTGACATACATTATGGGCCCAAGAAAGTTTGAGACTTGCTGAGTTCAGTACCTATTACAAAGCCTCACTCTAGCCACTTGAGAACTAGTTGTAAAGCGTTTCCTTATATCTTAGAGCAATATCTGCACTATAAGAACTTATACAACTAGAAAACAATTTTAAAGTTAAAAAATCAAAATTTTGTTTCCAGAATTTTCTTTAGAGGAAATCAAAGGACAGTATATTTAACACTAGAGAGTGAAAGGATATTAGAGAACAGAAAGCAAATTCACTCAATAAATTGGCCAAAAGTAAGAAATTAAATGAAGAGTGAATGCTAAATACAATCCTTATCACCAGAGAATATGCAGTGATGCATTTGGGAATATTGAACATTTGAGGACAGGAAAGGAATACTTGACGAATCACAGAATTTTACCCTCACCAGTAATAGAGGGTGAATATTCATTCAAGAAGTAAAGAACTGTGATTGTGGGAAGTACAGACCAGGAGGAGTATTAATTGGGTCAATATCCATTGTTGAACCAAAAGAGAAGATTTAATTAAACAGTCATTACAATTTATTTAAACCCACTGTCCCAAAGGAGGGTGAATACATTTTAAGCTGTTTCTAGCCAATTCATCAAATATACAGAAAAAATGTGAACATCTATTTATGTGTCTCAACTTGAAAAGATAAGTAAGCTTCATTCATATTTAATATTCAGATTATTTTTGGTACTCAAAATTAATCTGTATAATACCTGGTCACATTACTTATGGTATTTAAGTTGGTCTGTCTGAAAAAGTATGAGTGAACCAAAAGACAGACAGATTTAGAGCAGTTCACTTTGCAGCTATTTGCTTTGAACACATTGCTATGTATTACAGCTTAGGTGTGCCAAAATTGGGAGAAGGGAAAACTGAAGGATTATGTTATTTCATTTTAATTTGATTTGTTCTCCAAAACTTTATAAGAAGCTTAAATAGATTTGTGTTAATAAGCCTTGCATTGAAGATAATTCTAGTTATAAAAATTCACATAAATGATTATAAAATGATGGGGTTGACAATTTTACACATAGTATGAACCTTTGTCAGCTTAATCACAAAGTAAAAGAACAAAAAGTTGTGAGAACTGACAATAAGCTGGCTAAAAACATTCCAAATTATTGACAAACATTATATTACAATATGAATTTACTTCCATTATTTTTAACAATGAACCTGATCATCTATACTGTACCTTGATATATTAACTAATGATCATAAGCAAAACATTTAAAAAGTAAATATAAAATTCATAAAGCTCTATAAATTTTTGCAGTATTAATATTCACCAGCTAATAAACGAAGGGTTTCAATTTTTTACTGAACATATTCTTGAATGTTTCTTACTAATAGCAAAAGGATAAAAGCCACATTCTACTGAGAAAATAATTCTGTTTTCAGCCACTGTAAAAATGACTTACACAAGCAGTAAGACAATAAATAAAATGCATTTCTTATCAGCAAACAATATCAAGAAATACACAGAAAACATTCTAATGATTTCAAATTAAATGATTTGTGGTGGAATCAGATTTGTCTTATGAGAAGGAGTTTTGCATTATACAAAAGAATGGATGATTTTAACATCTATATCTAATCATCTGTCATCAACTGTAATGACTCCTATGATAAACATGATGTCTTGACAAAAACCACATTAAGCCATGGGTTAAGTGGGTGAATTTGACTGGAATTAAATAAGAACTTGCATATAAGTGACAGCAATATCAACCAATTTGAAAGTTATTCACGAAAACCTTTGTTGACAAGTTATTGAAACAAACATTGAAGCCTGTGTACAAAGTACACCAAGATCATCAATTATGATTAATTTTATAAAAGCAATACCTCATAGAACAAGAATTTATGACTATTTTATAGTAAAAGGGGTAATGATTATGAAACCATTTTGTGTCATATAGATATTCTTTGAAAACCACATAATTATTAAATTAAAATAAGCATAAAACAGTTGTATCATCAATGTATCATTTCAAATTTTAAATTACTTAGCATAATTTATTTAACTTTGTCTTCTAAAATTTCTACTTCCTGAATATACGTATGTTGTATATAATATATGCTGTCAATTAATTTATAGCATATAGAGATCTATTTTTATGTTTAGGATGTTATATTCAGCCTGAAAATTATTTATAATAATAATTAATAACTATAATAATAATAATTATTAATAATAATTTAAAAATTACAAAAAGTTGTCAGAAGGAAGGTAAGAGGATAGTTTAAAGTAATACGAGGGAAAACAATCATCCATTAATTCAAAGATGTCTAGAATTCCTATAATACAACCAATCAACGAACAGTCTCCCACCCAGTGTGATCAAGCCAATGTCCAGAGAGTACCGCAGCACGTTGCAGGGCCAGAAATTAAGAGTAAACTTCTCTCCTGGTCATGCCAGGGCAATAGCCTCAGTACCCTAACTCCCACTGAAATATGGATTCCCAGAGCCCCAACACATCTGCCTCCAAAGTGATTCACATCCTTATAAAAGAAGTAGAAGATAGTATATATATTCATATACAGAGTATCACAGACAGTGAAAAGCTGATTTATAATTTTTATTATCCCCTCGAACATATTGTTCTTCATATTGTATCTTTAGAACAGGTAAGTGGAAACATCATAGAGAACTAATTTATTAAAGGTTTTATATACTGAACATGGTATTTTAATTAATTTTGTGTTGGCTGGGAGGAATATGTTGTGGCTTTTGAGATATCAAATTCTCTCTCACTGAGAGATCACATTACTATTTCACAGTGACATACAGCCAGGAATTTTTATACAAATTTAAATAATATATGTTCTCAGGGCACCTGTGTGGCTCAGTGTGTTAAAGCCTCTGCGTTTGGCTCAGGTCATGATCCCAGGGTCCTGGGATCGAGCCCCACATTGGGCTCTCTGCTCAGCAGGGAGCCTGCTTCCCTTCCTCTCTCTCTGCTTGCCTTTCTGCCTACTTGTGATCTCTGTCAAATAAATAAATACAAAAAATCTTTAAAAAAAAGAATATATGCTCTCAACATATTGACATGATACTGACAAGTAAAACTTGTCAGTAGATGGTTAGTGATTAAAAATGATGACAAAAATTAAGAAAAGCAAGTTGTGAGCAACCCATTAACTCAGACTACATTGAAAACAATGTAATAGCTAAAAACTCAATTTTTTCTTTTAATCATTTCAGGTGCTGACAGGACATGTAAATAAGCACATGATAATGAGAGCTAGAGAAGGAGCAGGCAAGGGAGAATTAATGACCAGAACTAGATAGCTAGAAAAATATCTGTATAAAACTGACAATTACACCACAAATACAAATGAAAATCTTAAAGAAATAAATAGGGAGAAGTCCTGGGGCGCCTGGATGGCTAAGTTAGTTAAGCATTCAACTCTTGATTTCAGCTCGGGTTCTCCAGGTTGTGAGATTGAGCCCCACATTAAGCCCCACACTGGGCTCTGTGCTACATGGGAGTCTGCTTTGGATTCTACCACCCTTCCCTCCTCCTGGCTCTCTCTCTCTCATAAATCAATCAATCAATCAATCAACCAATAATTTTTTAAAAAGGGAGAAGTCCCTACAAGATGTTCATATTCAAGGGAATGAACGAAAGTGAATAATTCAGGAATCTCAATTATGAGTATTTAAAATAGTATGGAAAATAGTAACAAACTTCTTTAACAAAAACAACAAGCTTCTAAATACATAAGATAGTCAAAAATATAAATCATAGAGGGGACATTAAGAAATTTAAACTTGGGGCACCTGGGTAGCTCAGTCAGTTAAGTATCTGCCTTTGGCTCAGGTCTGATCCTGGGGTCCTGGGATTGTGCTCTGTTGGGGGACTTACTTCTCCTTCTCTTTCTGCCTCCCACTCCCCCTGCTTGTGCTCACTCTCTCTGTCAAATAAATCAATAAAATCTTAAAAAAATAAATTTAAACCTAAGTTGGATCAGATATTCAGTATGTCGACTATCTCATAGTGAAATATATTTGAGTAAAAGCAGCCAGATAGTACTAGAAAACTGTTTAAAACAATGAAATTAACATATTAACAATAATTTTAACTTAATAAAACCAAAAAATGTATAGTAGTTTGAGTTTCATTGAATATAATTAATATACTCTGAAATTTACCAACTTTAAATATACATTTCAATGATTGTTATTATATTCACATAGTTATGCATCCATCACCACAATCTTACTATACATCATTTCATCACCATAGAAAGATAACTCTACCCACTTACACTCACTCCCCAGCTCAAGGTGACCACTAATGCACATTCTGTTTCTATAGATTTGTGTTCACCAGATATTTCACATAAATAAAATCATACATGTGGCCTTTTGAGTCTTGCTTCTTTTACTTAGTATAATCTTTTTGAGATCCTTCAGTACTTTACCATAAGTATGCATAAATTTTGAGAAACATGAAATAAGTCAAAATTGAAATTTTTCTTTTTTCTTAAAGTCTTAAAGTGCTGACAATGAAAGAAAAAAAATATTTACTAGACTCAATTATATATATATATATATATATTTTTTTTTTTTTTTTTTGACAGAGAGATCACAAGCAGGCAGAGAGGCAGGCAGAGAGAGAGGAGGAAGCAGGCTCCCCGAGAGAGCAGAGAGCCCGATGCGGGGCTCGATCCCAGGACTCCGAGATCATGACCTGAGCCGAAGGCAGCGGCTTAACCCACTGAGCCACCCAGGCGCCCCAAGACTCAATTATATATTTTTAAAGTTTTTATTCAAATTCCAGTTAGTTAACATACAGTGTAATATAAGTCTCAGCAATTCAACACTTCCACACAACATCAGGTACTCATTAAGACAAGTGCAATCCTTAATCCTCATCACCAATTTAACCCAACTCCACCCACCTCCCCTCTTGCAACCCTCAGTTTGCTATAGTTAAGTGACTCACTTGTTTTTAGATTAAGTAACATATATTATATACATGTAAGGAAGAGCAGAAATGCTCATATCCAACTAAATAAAACAAGTCTTGGCTTGTTCCTTTCTTAATGGGGATTTATATGGAGAATTCTCTGGATTGTAATCTTGGATTTAGATGAATGATTCAGATTCAGTGCATGCCATCTTTCTGTGCCTAGTCAGAATCTTACACATACACCATCTCACCTAATACCACATCTCTTTAGGGTGGTCCTACATCTAAGATATGGGAAATTTATTTAATTATGTGGACCTAGACTTTTCATTTGCTAAATAAGATGTAAGAAACTATCTAATATATAATTATTTGTCCTTAAATTTCCTCAAAAGCACATCATAAATGGAGTAAAAGTAATTATAATAAAATGTGCAATTGCTTATTGAAGAGGAAGAAAATTTTCTTCACTAATAGAATTTCTGTCTAAACTATATGATTTCTTTTCTTTCATTTATATTGCTTTTGTTCACTCATAATATAAGAACAGGTATATTAAGTGTAGAACTAAAGAAACAGTTTTAGAAACTTTCTTGGGAAAGGAAGGAGAGGAATAAGAGAAACAAATGTTGGGAAAGCTATTGACATAAATGAATGCCAGCTTTCCCTCTAAATTAAAATGAAAAGGCAAAATAAAGCTGTAATGTAGACTTTATTAATACTAATTGCATTATGCTTAACTGTATTCATTTCATATCCAAGTTTTTCTCTTGTCTTTATATCATGGGGCATGAAATTCTATGTAGCAAATGTATTCATTCCAAAATTGTAGCTGGCATATTCATTTCATCTAAGAATCATCGAGACTTGCGTTTCTCCAAAGTGCATGTAATCATTACAATTACTTTCACAAAGGTCTCCAAAACAAAATTCCTGCTCACTCACCTGATAATCATGAAACACAAACCTTTGAAAAGGGTGTGCTTGGTGGCTGTCCTCTGTGTGCTCTTCCAGACCCACTGTCATCATTCAACATCTACTCTATCTACTCCTGGACCTTGACTGACAAGAATATCACTTTCATCTTAATTTTCATTAATTCGTATGCATTATTCAGTTCTTAAAACACATCTAAGATAGGAAAGCAATTGAGGGGAATTAAGGCTGGATAATGGTGGTAGGACATTTTGATAAGGGCCTGAGTAGAAATAAAGACAAGGAGAAAGTTACAGGTCATTGGATAAAAGAGAACTTCCTATGCACTTTCTTATCTGCATTCAGTCCCTTTTCTAAATGTATCACTCCTCCTACTCACAGCTTTAATATTTTCTTCCTATAAATCCTCACATATGCTCTAAGACTTCTCCTTTTTGTTTACTGACCCTGAGGATTATGTTTATTTTTTAAGTGTTTTGAAGACAATAACAAGTGAGCCTGAAGCTATAGCTGAAAGTGTCATTTGGAATTGGTCTTCATTCTTTTAAAATTCTTACGGTGTGTCACATACAACATGTGCTCACTTAAATATTTTTATTTGGTTTATTCCTACTTAATAGTTATTGATCCTTTAATCACTCTAGATCCTATGAACAATGTCTAAAAAGCCAAGTAAAGACTCTTTAGTATAATATGTTAAAACCAAAGTAAAATTTATATTAGGGTTGGATCATTTCATTATTTACTTCCTTATTCTTTATTTACACACAATGCATACATTCCTCACCGTAAACAGTAGTAATACAGGAATTGAGAAGAGAAGTTCATAAAGATCTAAAGATGAGTACATTTTTGTGACATTCTCAGTACACTATACAACAGGAACTAAAAAGCATTAAATTTTTAATGAACTAAAAGACTTTCTTCCTTGTACAAATTAGCCTCTATGTTGTGTGTGTGTGTGTGTGTGTGTGTGTGTATGTGTATGCACATGTATATTTTCTTTATTTTAGAAATTACTGAATGATCAATAAATGACTTCAGTAGTGTAGGACAATACTATTTCCTAATCTTCCAAATTCTATATTCCTTATATATTGCTGTAACATGATCTCAAAAGGTGACAGCAATTGTGATAATAAAAGGCAAATATCTATTTACCTAATTTTTCTAAGTGAGCAAATTAGTGATAGTCAAGGTCAATTGATAAAAGAAATCATTTGATCGAATAAAACAATAGAAAATAAAACCTCTACTCCATCAGTGCTTTTTAATTGCTGCATACCTATAAGAATATTGTTTCAAAGTGATGTGATCCATAAAATAATTTCAAATTATAGATGGTGATGCTGAGATATTTAAAATTATATATCATATGGTTGCACTTAATTGTGGAGCATAAGGAATAACATGGAGGACATTAGGAGAAAGAAAGGAAAAGTGAAGGAGGGAAGGAAAAGTGAAGGAAATTGAAGGAGTAGACAAACGATGAGAGGCTGTGGACTCTGGGAAACTAACTGAGGGTTTTGGAAGGGAGGTGGGTGGGGGGATGAGTAAGCCTGGTGGTGGGTATTAAGGAGGGAACGTATTGTATGGAGCATTGAGTGTGGTGCAAAACCAATGACTCTTGGAACACTGAAAAAATAACATAAAATTTTTAAAAATAAAAATAAATAAAATAAAATACTTGACGTTTATACAAAAAAGCAGAAAATTTTAAAAAGGTAAATATATAAAATTATATATTTTCACATCACCAACTATTATCAAGTAGAAATAGGTAAACATCAGTGTTAATTGTGGCTTTATTTTTTTCATTCCTTTTTTTTTCTTTTTCCTTAATTGGAGCCTAACACAGGGATTGAACTCACAACCCTGAGATCAAGACCCAAACTGCAATCAAGACCTGAGGTGAAATCAAGAGCCAGACACTTAACAAGCGGAGCCACCCAGGCACCCCTTTATTTTCTTTGTATAAAAGAACTTCTGGAACCTTTTTGAATCAAGTAAATGGATCTTAAAAATGGATCTGTAGTGACAGAGTTTATTTTACTAGGATTTTCTGGACGATGGGAACTTCAGATTTTCTTCTTTGTAACATTCTCCTTAATCTACAGTGCCGCTGTGTTGGGAAATATTCTCATTATGGTCATAGTGACAATTAGTTCCAACCTTCATTCTCCCATGTATTTCCTCCTTGGAAACCTCTCTTTTCTGGATATGTGCCTCTCCACTGTCACAACACCCAGAATGATCACAGACTTACTCAATGAATACAAGACCATCTCCATATGGGGCTGCATGACCCAGATGTTCTTTATGCACTTCTTTGGGGGTGCTGAGGCAACTCTTTTGATAGCCATGGCGTTTGACAGATATGTAGCCATATGCAAACCCCTGCACTACAGGACAATCATGAACCAGAGGCTGCTGAGTGGATTTGTAATATTTTCATGGACAATTGGGTTTGTACACACCATGAGCCAGATGGTACTAATGGTAAACTTGCCTTTCTGTGGCCCCAATGTCATAGACAATATATTTTGTGACCTTCCCCTTGTGATTAAGCTTGCTTGTACGGACACATACACCCTGGAATTCTTTGTCATTGCTGACAGTGGGCTGCTCTCATTCATCTGTTTCATCCTCCTCCTTGTCTCCTACACTGTCATCCTGATCACTGTACAACAAAGATCATCCAGAGGACTCTCCAAGGCTCTGTCTACACTGTCTGCACACATCATTGTGGTCACTCTGTTCTTTGGACCTTGTATCTTTATTTATGCCTGGCCATTCAACAGTTTTGCAGGCAATAAAGTCCTTGCTGTATTTTACACTGTTATCACACCCTTACTGAATCCTATTATTTATACCCTGAGAAATCAGAAAATGCAAAGGGCCATGAGAAAATTACAGTTCCAACATGTTATCTCTACACAGAACTTCTAGACTTGAGCACTATATAATTAACACAACATTCAAATACTGTGCTAACAGAAGTTGAATAGGTTGTATATAATATACGCTTTCACTCTTTGAGTGACCAGTGCAGAAACATAACCTGTGCAGAATATCATAAAATATTTTAATTCACATTTACTGCTGCTAAAATACATAATGATAGTGACCCACCTACAGTAAAATAGATGTTTGAAATCACTGAGCACTTTTTGATAGATATTCAATATATGTTTGTTAGTGAAGAAATAAATATTTTAAAATATGGCAAATACTAATAGGGATAATTTTAATAGATATGATGTGTTAATGACATTCATAAATTTATACTATCTTTAAATGAGGTACCAGTACAAACCATGAGTGAAATAATCTGAACAATGAGAAAGATATGATTCTAATCTCTTGATCCAATGAGACAAAAAAGTAATAATAAATAATTAAATTTGACAGTAGAGTGAATATAAAATGCTAAAGAGAATATTAATATACCAGAGGGAAGGAACCAAAGCAAGAACAATTTCAGTAGAGCTAAAAAAGTAGTCTTGAAACAAAATGCTCCAGGAAATATCGTTAAGTATGTACAGTTGACTTTCAAACCTCAATAAATAAAAGTAGAAGCATATTTCTTGATTTTAGGTACTATATCATGTAACTTTGTCTTTCCAAGTGCTTTACATGCACTACCCTTAAATTTTCCTCTGGTAAATTCATAATCCTTATTTTAATTATCAGTTGAATCTGATTTGGTTGTGAGTATTGAGGAAGAAGCAGCGCATGCTAAATTGGGAATCCCCTACATATTGATGGTAATATTAAGTATTCTTTCCTAATTCAAGACAGCAAAGTTTCTTGTTTCCTCTACGCAACAGCGTTCTAACTGTTCCTTAAGCACTGTATAAGTTCTTTCTTCCATTGAATGCATTCTCTACCAGCACCCAGAGTGGTGTGATTAAAATGCAATTCTCAGTGTTTCTTTCCTGGCTAAAACTATTTTGTGTCATTAAGACATAGGTTCATATCCTTCACTGGCTGTCAAAACCTATCCTGCCTCTGGAATTTATCTTTAATGTACATTTTCTTTCATAATGTTACATCACAGTGACTTTCTTTCAAATTCTCTGAAGTGTCAGGTGTCTTAATTTAGGACTATTTCCAGGCTGTTTCCTTCACATAGAATGAACTTCCTTCACTTCTACACCTAGCTAACTTCCTCCTAGAGTTTAGAACCTGGAAAAAATACCACATTAAAAAAAATATTTTTAAAAGATTTATTTATTTATTTATTATTTATTTATTTATTTATTTATTTGAGGGGGTGAGGGGCAGAGGGAGAAGAAGAGCAAGAATCCCAGGCAGACTCCCTGCTGAGCCTAGGGTCCAATGCAGGGCTCAATTCCATCACCCTGAGACCATGACCTGAGCCAAAATCAAGAGTTGGAAGCTTAATGACAGAGCCACCCACACACCCCAAAATCAATTAAATATTTTAAAAGAAGGTAAATAAATCACATTTGAAGTCCAGTATGAAGCTTCAGCTCTATTCCAGAAGGGTAAACCAGCACTGAACCAGTGCCCACTTTAAGAACATCTACAGAATAAAACAAAAAACAAAAAACAAAACAAAAAAATCTACAGAATACTGTTGCCTAGAGATCCTACAAATTTGGGAAAGTACTGTCATTTGGGCTTTGTGCCCTAACTGGGATGGATATTGTCTGGAGGCCATGCTCAATGCACAGTTTCTGAGAAATAAGAGAGAGAGAGATAGAGATTATTAGAAGAAGCCTACCTAGGAGAAGCAGACAGCGAGAAAAAAACTGTTATCCAAATTGGATTCAGAATGTAGATGAAAATAAATGGGTCCTTCACAAAGGTTGGGCTTGTCATCATATTCTTTGTATATTCCCACACACCAGTGTGAGAATTTTCTTTTAACTTGCTACTTAAGGGTATACACTCAGGCATTTGGCAAAAGGAAACACAAGTACTTGGTGAAAAAAAAAATGTTACTTGAAAACAAGTTACACTGAACTCTCAGAGAAAGGTTTTACAAATAAAAATTCATAATAAAAAATCACAAGACAAACAAAAACATCCCAGAAAATGGGATGGTCAGGAGAAAGTGAAAAAACAATGCATAAAATGGGAGGAAAAAAATATTAATAAGTCATGGATCTCATAAGGGACATGGGTACAGAATATATATAGAACTATTACAATTCCAGAACTGAAAGACAAATGCTTGGAAAATGGGCAAAATATCTAAGTAAAAAAGTCTTCACAGAAGATATACAAATAAGCACATGAAAAAATGCTCAAAACCATTAGTCACTAGAAATACAAATGAAAATCACAGTAAGATACCACTTCATAACCATTAGGATGGCTATAATCACAAAAGACAGATGAGAACACAGAGAAGTTGGAACACTCATACACTGCTGGTGGAAAATAAAAACGGTGCAACCACTTTGGGGAAAATTCTAGAAGTTCATCTAAGTGTTAAACATATAGTTACCACATGACCTAGCAATTTCACTCCAAATATGTATACAACAGAAATGAAAACACATGCCCACATGAAAGACTAAACATGAATGGTTAAAGCAGTTACAGTCATGGTTACTTTATTCACAAAAGTAAAAAAAATTTAAAAAAAAGAACCCAGAATCATCAACTAATGAGTAGATAAACCAAAGGTGGTATAGCTATACAATGGAATATTATTTGGGAATAAAAAGGAATCAAGTACTGACAGATGCTATAATATGCATGACTCTCTTGAAAAATTAGGTAATGTACAAGAAAGGAGGCACAAAAGACCACAAATTACATGAGTCCATTTGTATAAAGTGTCCACAATAAACAAACCTTTAGAGGCACAAAGTAGATTAATAGTTATGTAGGTGTGGGGTGAGGGAAACAAGGATGTGGTCTTTTTTGACTGGCTTCTTTCCTTTAGCCTAATGTTTTCAAGACTCAACCACATGGGCATTCATCAATACTTAATGCTAGAGCCACATCAGCAACATGGAAGAGTGGGAAATCCCTCCTTACCCCCATAAGCACATCAATTCATCCACAATTCATGTGAGAATTCCTTTTTTAAATAAAGATTTTATATATTTATTTGACAGAAAGATCACAAGTAGGCAGAGCAGCAGGCAGAGAGAGAGAGGGCGAATCAAGCTCCCTGTTGAGCAGAGAGCCCAATGTGGGGCTTGATCCTAGGACCCTGAGATCATGAACTGAGCCGAAGGCAGAGGCTTAACCCACTGAGCCAATGAGGCGTCCCTTGAAAATTACTTTGGAGAAAAATCAAAAACTAACTGAAAGTCTCCTGCATCCCTGGAGAATGCAAAACGATGTCCACTGAAGCATTTAAGGAAATTTAGGACACCCTCTCACTGGAGATCCTGCCCAGATTTTAGAGTCCTAGAGTTTTCCCTCCAGTGCCTTGACCTTACCATAAAACACCCGCCTTGCCTGAGTGTTTATATTTTGTTGGAGCTGTGTAACTCTGTGAGATCTTTAGTCTACTTCTGTCTATGGTACTTCTACTGCAGGAGATAAGGACGTCTTTCTAAACTATAAAAGAATTCCTTAGGTCCTTAAGCTTAGCCTATAACTTCTTGTTATAGTCTTCTGTTTCTTATTCCAAGGCATTAATACAACTTAGCAATAAGCAAACAACTCCACTATTTATAAGAATTTTTCTCCCCTTATCTTTCAAATAACTGGATCATTCACTTACAATAGCATTCCTTTTCCCCAAGATGTTTCCTCAGGTCACCACCACTGAAATCTTTAGGCTTTTTGTTTTTTGTTTTTAAGCAGGTTCCACTCCCCCTGTGGGGCTTGAACTCATGACCCTAAGATTAATAGTCACCTGCTCTACTGACTGAGCCTGCCAGGTGCCACACCACCATTGAAGTCTTAAGCAATCGGCATTTATATTATGGCAAGATGTGTCTGTGTCCATCTACCACTCATAATGGAGTCCTATTCCCACACCAGGTAGTGAGTAAATCAACCACAATCCCCATTTATCACTTGTTTTCTCAGATCACTCTCAGTGCCACTTATGTTAGTTTAGGTCATCTGAGGAGACACATAGACAAAATTAGTCTATGAGTGAGATTACATTCACAGTGGAATACTACTCAGTAATAAAATTTAAAAACATTTTAAACCAGTACATGCAACAACGTTGATCCATCTCTAAGGCATGTTATTAGAAAATACTAAAAAAAAAAAGTGTACATATTGTGAGATTTTATTTAAATGAAATTTTAAAATAGACAAAACTGATATTTAGTGATAGAAATGAGAATAGTCCACATCCCCTCCAACACACGTTATTTCCTGTCTTGTGAATTTTGGCCATTCTAACTGGTGTAAGGTGGTATCTCAATGTGGTTTTAATTTGAATCTACCTGATGGCTAGTGATGATGAACATTTTTTCATGTGTCTGATAGCCATTTGTTTTTTTTTTTTTTAAGATTTTATTTATTTATTTGACAGACAGAGATCACAAGTAGACAGAGAGGCAGGCAGAGAGAGAGAGAAAGAGGGGAAGCAGGCTCCCTGCTGAGCAGAGAGCCCGATGCGGGACTTGATCCCAGGACCCTGAGATCATGACCTGAGCCGAAGGCAGCGGCTTAACCCACTGAGCCACACAGGCGCCCTCTGATAGCCATTTGTATGTCTTCATTGGAGAAGTGTCTGTTCATATCTTCTGCCCATTTTTTGATATGATTATCTATTTTGTGTGTGTTGAGTTTGAGGAGTTTTTTATAGATCCTGGATATCAACCTTTTGTCTGTACTGTCATTTGCAAATATCTTCTCCCATTCCATGGGTTGACTCTTTGTTTTCTTGACTGTTTCCTTTGTTGGGCAGAAGCTTTTGATTTTGATGAAGTCCCAAAAGTTCATTTTCGCTTTTGTTTCCTTTGCCTTTGGAGACATATCTTGAAAGAAGTTGCTGTGGCTGATATCGAAGAGATTACTGCCGATATTCTCCTCTAGGATTCTGATGGATTCCTGTCTCACATTGAGGTCTTTCATCCATTTCGAGTTTATCTTTGTGTATGGTGTAAGAGAATGGTCAAGTTTCATTCTTCTACATATAGCTGTCCAGTTTTCCCAGCACCATTTATTGAAGGGGAACCCTCTTACACTGTTGGTGGGAATGCAAGTTGGTGCAGCCACTTTGGAGAACACTGTGGAGATTCCTCAAGAAATTAAAAATAGAGCTTCCCTATGACCCTGCAATTGCACTACTGGGTATTTACCCCAAAGATACAGATGTAGTGAAAAGAAGGGCCATCTGTACCCTAATGCTTATAGCAGCAATGGCCACGGTCGCCAAACTGTGGAAAGAACCAAGATGCCCTTCAACGGATGAATGGATAAGGAAGATGTGGTCCATATACACTATGGAGTATTATGCCTCCATCAGAAAGGATGAATACCCAACTTTTGTAGCAACATGGATGGGACTGGAAGAGATTATGCTGAGTGAAATAAGTCAAGCAGAGAGAGTCAATTATCATATGGTTTCACTTATTTGTGGAGCATAACAAATAGCATGGAGGACAAGGGGAGATGGAGAGGAGAAGGGAGTTGAGGGAAATTGGAAGGGGAGGTGAACCATAAGAGACTATGGACTCTGAAAGACAATCTGAGGGTTTTGAAGGGGCGGGGGGTGGGAGGTTGGGGGAACCAGGTGGTGGGTATTGGAGAGGGCATGGAATGCATGGAGCATTGGGTGTGGTGCAAAAACAATGAATACTGTTACACTGAAAATAAATTTTAAAAAATTAAAAAAAAAAGGAAAAGAAAATATTAAATGTTTACTTCCATCAAAAAAAAAAAAAAAAAAAAGAGAGAGAGAGAGAGAGAGAGAATAGTCTTCAGCCCTGATGGTGAATATTTCCTGAGAAGGAGCCCAAGGGAAATTTTTGTGTGATAAATGTTTTGTAATTTGATAAGCGTAGTAGTTTCATAGATAAATGCATAGGGAAAAAATTCAATATATACATAAAGATTAGTTCATTTTAATGTCTATAAGATATTTCTCATATCATACAGGGCATTAAAAACAGGTTAGTGAAAAAAAAGAAGAACAAAAGCAATAAATAAAGTGGTTTAAAGTAGGATTTGGGATGATATAATTTTAACAGTACTAGCAATAAAAGAAAATGTTTTGATACATTGTGGAAATAATATTAATTATTTTAGAGCAATATCTTACCTTGTTTTTTTCTCTAGGATTTACTGTCTTTATTTATTTTTTTTTATTTATTTTTTTAATTACCATGTAATGTATTATTTGCTTCAGGAGCACAGTTCTGTGAATCATCAGTCTACACAATTCACAGCACTCACCGTGCTTGCTTTGTTTCTTTACAAGAAACCTCTTTTTTTCTCCCTTGAGGGGTCTCTAGCCAGCTGTAAGTTCTAGTCAATGTCTAAATATATGCCCTAAGGTGAAAGTAGTCTTGGGGAAAAGGAATTCTAGGTTGGCTGGGCTTAATAGATATCTAAGATATCTATTAATAGATATCTAACAACGTTTAGTCTATTTTTCTATTAAGCGTATATCAACCTCTCAGTTCAAACTGAGAAACATAGTCTTCAGAGTTATAGGTCATTTCACATGAATACAGAGAGCTTTAGTCTTCTTATTTGACAAGATAACATGTTAAAATTTTGAGGAAAATAGATTCCTGTCACAATTTCATTATAAATAAAAATGGGTGACTAATAAGAAGACTCTCAGAGGTTCTATTCCTCTATGTTTGTATTAGAAACTGTAATGTTTAGAAAAACATTCTAATTTTTAATAGAGAAATCAGTTTGTCTCTCAAGGTGCAATGTGTAATGCAAAGGGTTCTTCCTTTTATATTGAATTATCTCCTATGATGATCTGTTCCTTTCCCTAATAGTAAAGTGGGTTTTGTTTCAAGAACTTGAAGGCTGATTTTGAGTTATGACTTCTGAATTCTGAATTGACTCCTCTTTGCCTAGAAATTATAAAGCAATGAACTTCTCTATAGGATCAAACATCCATCCAATAAAAAGGAAAGAAAGAGAGAAAGAAAGAGTGAGAGAAAGAAGAAAAAATATATATATATATATATAATAAAATGATAGTATCTGTTTTTGTCCTGTTACCTTAACATCAGATCTCTGCATCAAAGCAAGCTCAACCTCTACTTATTTTTGTTACCCTATATTTCATATAACTAGGGTTAAAGTTACTAGAAAGATGGGGCGCCTGGGTGGCTCAGCAGGTTAAAGCCTCTGCCTTCAGCTCAGGTTATGATCCCAGGGTCCTGGGATGGAGCCCCGCAACGGGCTCTCTGCTCAGCAGGGAGCCTGCTTCCTCCTCTCTCTCTGCCTGCTTCTCTGCCTACTTGTGATCTCTGTCTGCCAAATAAATAAATAAAATCTATAAAAATAATTTTAAAAATAAATAAAAGTTACTAGAAAGAGTCCACTGTCTGATATGATCTTCAAAATCAGTGTACTGCTATTACACAGGGATATTTTTTTAAATTTTTTCATTGTGGATAAGAACAAACTTAATTGTAGAACTATGAAGTATTATTAAATTCAAAATAACATACAGATTCAAGACCTAAAATAGATGAGAGAAGAAAACTTCTGGAATGGTAGAAAGTAGCAAGCAAGCTTGAATCCTAGGGACATGGCTGGAGTAGAAGCACTGACAAGCAGGGTAGCCTAGAGGAAATAGGTATCAGAGAACAGCCTCACATCTCTTCCTGTACTGGTACTGCTGCCTCCAACTCAGCCACTAAATCTGCCAGTGAAACACCAAACTTACCACACAGCTCACCTGCCTCCTCTGTTACCTCTTTAAATGTTCTTGGATTTCTTCTCTCCCTCTCTTTTTCTCTCTTTTTTCCAAGCTATTGATTTCTTCTGCTTTCAATATCAGCAATTTATGTATGATTAAGGAAAAAAGAGTGTAAGTCACAGGTTGTGTTATACTATCAAGACCTCTAAGGCTTGCCCAAAATATTGAAATCTCGTTGTTTCCTAGTCATCCCTTCTTTGCTAACCTGAATATAAGAGATACACTGTTTGCTATTACATCATGTAAAATGGAGATAGTTTATTTTTTCAAAATTGAGATACTGTTATTTTTTAAAATTTCAAACTAAAATAACTAATTTTATTAAAGTTTAATAAATGAAAAAATGTAAAGAAGAAAAAAATAACATCCTAGAGGAAGGGGTTTTTCATTATTAGGATTTAGAGAGGTGTAACCTATAAAGTTTCAAGTGGGTAGCAATCTAACTGGTCACTCATGCATTGCTCCAGAAACATTGGAGGATGGAAAAGAGAAGGGCTTCACATATCATAGTGACTTGTTTGGGGAAGTGTCTTCAGAATAAATATGGAATGTGGGAAATGTATAAATTTCCTTAAAGATATGGCTCAAGAGTATTGTAGACAAAGGGTTGACAGCACCAGATGATTATTTTAATCCTGTGTGTGATAAAATACAGGAAGACAGAGAGATCCTAAGAAGAAATACTTATATCAATTTTCAAAAGATTTTACAGAAAATATGGAAGGCCTAGGACAGTCTCTCCCACTGGCAAAAACAAACAGAAAAAGACTTCATGAAAGAAATAACTTCAGAATAAGGAATAAATCAATGACGTGGCTCTAAGTGCATTTGATAAGCCTTCAGAAACACCAGAGACAGTGCCTAGTAGAATCTTGGCTGGAAAATAGAATCTCCAAGAATCTTACAGGTTTTTTCCACATTAGCTAAGAACATTTAAAGCAGAAAAACATCTGTCTCAGAAAGAATTATAGATGTGGCTTTTGGAGCATGAAGCATACACAAAAATGATTCCTTAGATATGCACAAGGCTTTTAAGAGAAAAATTCTGGCAAAGCAAAAGCTACGTTGGACTGAAAAGGACAGAGAGTGCACAATAGAGTCCTCTCGGCAAAAGGTTTGAAAAGACACTACAAAGAAGATGACATCCAAGTAGCAAACATTTGACAAGTTTCTCGCTACCATTCCTCATCAAAGATAAGTAGATCAAAACTACAAGTAGATGCTACTACATGCTAACTTGAACTGCTAAGTTCAGAAGACTAAAAATACAAATTGTGAAGATAAAAAACATTTTTCTCTCATATATCGACAGTAGGGGTATAAAATGTTATAGTCACTATAGAAAGCAGGGTCTTTTCTCAAGCATTAAAAATATCCTGACCCTATGTTCCAGCAACCCAACTCATATAAATAGGACCACAGAATATGTATCATTTCTATTATTTTCAAAAACATACAAAACTAACCCATGTTGATAAAAATAAGAATAGTGGTTATTTTGGGGGATGTCATTGTCTGAAAAGGATCTCAAGGTACTTTCTTATGTGTTGTAAGACTATCTCCCTTTGTCATGGTCAGAAGGTACATACATGCTCAAAAACCTACCTAACTGTATACTGAAGGTTTGTTCACTTTATTGTACATAAATTATTCACTCAGTAAATTACAGAAAGAAATAGCATGTACATGCATGCACACACTTAATATTGACCCTCTACTTATATTTCTGTTAATTTTTCTTTTATGTAGTCAAAAAATGACACATTTAGGTTTAATTGTTACATAATTAACAATAACACTGGGATAGCCAAAAAATTATAAATAACATATTTTACTCATTAGGGGAAAATTTAAAGTTATATATTAATGAACTGAATAATAATAAGCAGCCATATAAAAAGTTAGGAAACTCTTTAAGCATCAACATGAAAAATTCCCTAAGATATACGTTAAGTGAAAAGTAAGGTACAAGATATTGTGTGATATGTTTCAAATACATGTTCAAAAGAGGGAAAAAGAATGTACATAAATATTATTTACACAGTCTCAATTTCAGAAAACTTACACAAGGAATCGATCTTTTCTTCACTTGTACCTGGGTTATTGTAACATGGGTGACTGTGATGGGAAGATTTCTCACTGAACATATTTTTTTAATTTTAAAAACATGTGTATCTATGCAAATATATTTCTTTTTTTCTTTTTTTTTTAGTTTGAGAGTTGAATCTGTTTTATTACAGTCTTACAATGACAGTTTCTACACTATTTTACACAGCATTTTCAGAGTATTTAACATTTACTTTGACAGCAAAGCTGTGGAAAGAAAGGTTCTGACCGAGTGGTTATGGATGAAAAGCCAGGTAAGAAGCTTGACTTTAAGGAATAATTTGTATCCTGTTAATTGCCCTATGGGTCTTAATGAAATGAGATAGACTATAATCCATTATTAGTGGGCTAACGAGGCACATCTGAAAAGTTGGCACGTATATTGGAAGTTCCTTGATGATGAATGATGTCGAACATCTTTTCAAGTACCTGTTGGCCATCTGTGTCTTCTTTGGAAAAATGTCTATTCAGAGCCTCTACTCATTGTAAAATCAGACCATGTTTTGTTTTGTTTTGCCATTGAGTGGTATGAGATCTTCATGTATTTTAGATATCCACTCTACTCCAAGTCCTATTTCTATGTTCCCTTTTCATTGACTGGCACCACCATTCATTTGGACAGGCTAGTTTATCTCTCATCCTATCGACCACTGAATTTTGAAATTTTTACCTTCAAAACATCTTTTGAATTCTTCTGTTAGTTTCCACCATAGTCTGAACAACATTTTTTTTAATGTGGAATACTGCATTATTAGCCTTAAAATGGCTTTCTTGTATGCAATCTGACCTTCACCCTGGCAGAATAACCCTTTCAAATATGAATCTGTTGATACCACCACTTAGACAAAACACTTCAGAAATTCCCCTTTGCATTTAGGATAAAGACTATTTCTTTTTTTTTTTTTCTTAATTTTTATGCAAACATATTTCTTATGCAAAAAATAAATGTATGTTTAAAACAACAGTTTTTTCCTATTACTAAACTAATCTTGTCCAAGTCATTCCCATATTGCTAAATTGCAATGCTATTCATGGTTAACCCATCTAAATTCTTGAGTTATTTCTGATTCCCCTTTTCAGATACCATGTCTTTTGGCAAATCCAAATGACCCTACCTTAAAAATATGAGTAGAGTTCTCTTTATTTTTTTCTGCTACCTACTTCCTTCTTTCATCTTCCCCCAAGCTAAGTCCCCAGACTCTCCTGCAGATAGTACAGCAAAATCTTCAACCTGTTCTCCTTGCTTTTAAAACTTGCGTCCTTCATATCTCTTCTCCGCAGTAGCCAGAGTGGCCTTGAGATTACAAAAGCCCTATTATAATTACACAGATAAAATAATGACTGAATGCCATATCCTGTGCAACTGCTGCCTACCTCTCAGACATGATCTTGTACTTTCCTCCCGTTTGCCCATCACTTAGTCACCACTACAATCTCCTTTTTTGTTTCTCAATGCACCAGCTTTTTTGCCTTCATGGTCTTTGTATTTGCTCTTCCCATTGCCTGTTACGCCCTTCTCTCAGACCTCCTCAGAGCTAGATTTAGCTAATTATTCAACTTAAACGTCACTTCCTCAAAAAAGACTTTTCTAACATCTAACTAAAAGAACACCCTACTTGTCTGCATTTGTTCTCCAAAATATCACTCTTAGATCCTTTCATTTCTGACATTTTTAAAATTTAAATTCCATTAGCCAGAATAATTAGTTTTTGTAGTTTTTCAATGTATTAGTTCTCTATAACACCCACTGCTCATCACAATATGTGCTTTCCTTAATACCCATCACCCAGTTATCCCAGCCTCCCACCTACCTCCCTTTCCACAACCTTCAATGTGTTTTCCAGAGTCCAGAGGTCTCTCATGGTTTGTCTCTTTCTCAGATTTCTTCTATTCCTTCCCTTCCCCTATCATCTTCTGTGCTATTTCTTATATTCCACACATTTTTTTTTAAGCCTATCTTCTTTACTCTTTGACTGACTCCTTCACTGGCATGTTAAATCCCTGACACCAAGGGCCTTGGATACCAGAACACTGTGAACAGTAGACCCGCCCATACAATAAGCCTTCCACATGATAGATACTTAAAACATTTTTGTAAAAGAAAGCAATGCCTTTCCACAGTTTCTGATTGGGAAGTATCTGAGGACTCCGTGACACTTTCCCCAAGAACAGACATTGTGAGTGGAACCAGGACTACAATCTTGTCTTCTGAATTCTAGTCTTGTATTTTTGTCACTGCTGGATGCCTTGTGTAGTAAACTACTTCAGGTCATCATGAAATACAACTCTTAAAACGCATACATGGACACCCACACCCACACACATCTTTTTTTCTTTTTATTAACATATAATGTATTATCTGTTTCAGGGATATAGGTCTGTGAATCATCAGTCTTACACAATTCACAGCACTCCCCATAGCACATACCCTCCCCCCTGTCCATCACACCACTATCCCAACCCTCCCACCCACTTCTATTCCAGCAACCCTCAGTTTGTTTCCTGAGATTAAAAGTCTCTTATGGTTTGTCTCCTTCCCTGGTCCCATCTTATTTCATTTTTCCCTCCTTTCCTCCCACAACCCCTCACCTTGTTTCTCATACATGGACACACACACACACACACACACACACCCCTTTCTTTTGATATTAAAAATTGCCAAAGATGAATAAGCTTTCTCAGCTGAGAGGAGAGACCCACTATAGATTAATTAAGAGTGCCATATTACTTTTAATCACTTCTAAGGCATCGTGGTAAATTCTGAGAAGTGAGATCCTGGCAAGTCTGTAATTAGATGAAATCACAACAACAAAAAAAGAAAAACAAAAGACTTTGTATTTCCAAAGATCTCTCCTTTCTCCACCCTCTAGTTTCCTACTCCCTCCGCACCGCCCCCCCCACTCCTGTTTTGGTAAGTGCACATGTGGCTTTGTGGTATAGCATCTCTGTAGGCATGGATTTTCTGTCCCTTCATCTTTTCTCCCTTTTTTTTTTTCCATATATGTCGTGTCACTTCTTTTCTTCTGCTCTTTTATCTTTTCCAATTATCTTATATTTCTAGCTTTCTAACATTTCAAGAAGTAAAATTATTTATTTGCAGCACAAATTTAATAGGAAAAAACTGCAAACAATATTATCTCCATCTCTTTATCTTTTTTCTCCACTTTTCATCATCTCCCACTATACCTCTGGCTGAACTGGACATAAATCTGAATGGAAGTATACTTGACTGTGTATTGCATTTATTTTATAAAAGTTAAGTTTATTGCTAATTTTAATATGAGTCAGATTTATTGCATCTTCTCTTTTAATGTATAACAAAGAAACTAAAATAAATGGATTTTTGTATGATTAAGTATTTTTTCTTTACTGTTGGAATACAACCCAGATCCTCGCCAGTGCCACTGGGGTGGTGTTGAGTCCTGTGAGAAAACTCCAGGAGATGGAGGGGAAAAGTCTTCCTGGGTGGAGGCCCAGAGTAAACATGGGAGGATCCCTGGAGTGTTTTCAGTCTTCCTTTAGATAGATCTGGTAAGTGTGGAGAATCCAGAACTTGCTCTTGTCATTTAAATCTAAGAGATACTGTCATTGAAAGCTAAGAGATAATCGTTGCTGTTCACTTGTCTCACTTGATTGCCGCATGCAAATCACATCTCACGTGTAGCTCACACCATGCATATAAATCTACATCTGTTTGTAATCGGATCTTGTGGAAGGTATACAAGAAGAAGTGATTGTAAGAGGTAAAGGCGACTACTGATCATCAGTCGGTGGTCCCCCATCACTTCGGCTCCAATCACCAGGATCCCCACCTCGCGAAGGTGACAACTGGCACCCAAACAGGGACCTGAAATCGATGAACAGTCACGCAGTGATCCGGAGACCCTCCCAGAAGGAGGTTAAGTGAGAATGATGGGGCAAAATCAAAGTGGACCCAGCCTTTTCTAACATTAATACAACACCCTTTATCTCGGGTAGGCGCTTGTGTATCCAGACGTCAGTGAAGAACTTGTCTGGATGTTATTTGCAAATATAATCCTTGGTTTCCTAATGAAGGAAACTTGGAAGAGACAATTTGGGAGTGCACATGTCATAATGTGGAAAAGGCTTATGGACAAGGTGAAAAAATCCCTGTGGAGTTTTGGGTTACATGGGCATTGGTAAAAATGGTAATTTTAATTCTTAGAGGGGAACCTAAGGAAGAGGGTCTTAAGGCTGAAACAGCCGCCTCTCTGCATACATACGAGTTAGATGATGAAACAATCCTACAAATTCAAACCGAAAGTAAAAAATTATTTTCTGGCCAAAAGGACAAACGCCATGTTTCTCCTTTGGCCACGGCACCTCTGATTTCCTCCAGGGATGAGGACAAGGAAATAGCAGCAGACCTCTTTGGGGTTGAGGGAAATGACACTGGGTTGGATGATAATTTAAGCATGTTACAATTAGGACCAACAAAAACTAAAAAACAAAATTCTATTTCTATACTGTATTTCTATACCGTCTTGCCTCCATGAGCTGCACTTAGTTTTCCCTGTAACTTTTCATGCTAATGGGCTAAATACTTATAATGGGATGCCTATGGAGACTGTAAGAGAACTTAAAAAGGCATCTTCCATGTATGGGCCTACTTCTCCTTATTGTTATGAATATTTATCCAGTTGGGGCAATAACGCCTGCTGGATTCCCTATGATTTTCAACTCATAGCTAAAATGGTATTAACCTCTTCTGAATTTCTACAATGGAAGATGTGGCTTTCGGAAAAGGCACATGAAAAGGTCAGGAGTTTAGGACAGAGAGGAATGTAACAGCTGTTACTTACGATATGCTCATGGGAACAGGAGCTTGGATGACTTCTAATCATCAAACTCATAACATCCCTCTTGCAGCCCTTCCCATGTATATGATGTGGCCTTACAAGCCTGGCAAAAAATTAATTCGGGTACCGATTATACTGCCAGTTATACAAAAATACAACAAGGGCCTAAATAGCCATACGTTGATTTTATTGGCGGGTTAAAAGAATCACTGGAAAAGCAGATAAGAGGAGAACAAATTCAGGAAATACTCTTAAGACAACTAACATATGATAATGCTAATGAAGATTGCCAGGCCCTGATTCGACCTTTTAGAGAATCTGGCAGTGTCATGGATTATTTAAAAGCGTGTCATAAGGTAGAATCCTTTAAACATCAGGCCTGAGTAATAGCATTAGAACCCATGGATGTTCAAAAACAATTGCAGGCAAAATGTTTTAACTGTGAACAAATAGGACACATAAAAAAACAATGCCATCTCCCTCCCTGTCTGGTTACCCTCTCTTCTTCCAATCGCCTGAATAAATCCAAGGTTCAACCCCCTAATGTTTGTCCCCACTGTCGATGAAGCAAACACTGGGCCAAGGAATTTAAGCCTAAACCAATAAAGATGGAAATCGTTTGGGGAACCCTCATCAGGGAAACTTCCTAAGGGGCCAACTCCAGGCCCCAATAACTATTCAGTTTGTACCCAACAGCGACTCTCAGTAATGGACTTAGTCCCCGCTACTCAGGGGAGCGCTTGTCTTGATATCCCTTTCCCTAAGGCTTGCTTTATATATCCATCTCAATGTCTTTATAAATTGTCAGCAAACCTATACGAACCTATACCCCCAAATATGGTTGGTCTCCTGCTTGGATGTAGTAGTTTAACTAAGAAGGGATTTATGGTACCTACTGGAGTTACAGACTCCAATTATTATGGTGAGATTCGAATTACAGTTTCTGTCACTGTTCCTTGGACCTTTTCAGCCAGTGAAGGAGTCCCCCAACTTTTGGTACTCCCCTATATTATGCCTATTCAATCTTCAAATTTTAGGGAAGGAGGATTCGGCAGAACTAATAAAAAGATTCATTTTTCTAAGAAACTGTTTGAAGGAAGTCAACCCCAACTGAAGCTTTCTATTAAGGGATGAATATTTGAAGGCCCTTTAGATTCTGGAGCAGATATCCTATCATTTCTCGTCAACCTTGGCCACGCCAATGGCCTACAATGCGTGCTGATTAGGCCCTTGAGGGTCTTGGCTCTGTAACTACTCAACAATTGAGACAAAGCAGCTGACCTCTGCCCTGTACGGGCCCAGAGGGATTACAAGGTCATATTCAAGCTTTCATTGCCTCGTACCTATTAATCTGTGGGGATGAGATTTATTACAACAATGGAATGCTAAAATTCACATACCTACATCCTCACTTTTAAAAAACATGATGAAAAACATGGGGTATATTCCTGGGAAAGGCTTAGGTAAAAACTTACAAGGAGTGCCTGAACCTGTAGATCTTCACCCTAATGATACTCGCACTGGGCTGGGTTTTATATAGGGGCTGTTGGGGTTGGTAAAATCCCTTCATCAATTCTAATCACCTGGAAAAGTAACGAGCTATTTGGACCCCCGCAATGGGCCCTCAAGTTAGAAAAACTGAAGGCTCTAAAAGGTTTAACTCAAGAACAATTGGAAAAGGGACATATTGAACCTTCTTTTTCTCCTTGGAATTCTCCAATTTTTGTTGTAAAGAAAGGTCAGGCAAATGGAGATTATTAATAGATCTCTGTAATATTAATGCCGCAATGGTAACTATGGGTGCATTACAACCAGGACTTCCTGCTCCCTCTTGTATACCTACTAAATGACCTTTAGTAGTTCTGGATTTACAAGACCGCTTTCACACTATTCCTATCTGCCCCTCAGATAAAGAGAGTTTTGTGTTTTCAATTCCAACAGTAAATCAACAAGAACCTTTACAAAGATTTCAATGGAAAGTTCTCCCTCAAGGCATGACTAATTCTCCTAGGATGTGCCAGTATTTTGTAGGAAAGATTCTTGAGCCCATTCAACAATTATATCCCACATGTTATATTCTCCGTTACATGGATGATATCTTACTAGCAGCCCCAACCCCAGAGGTCTTACATCAATTGTTTTCAAATACACGACACTACCTGCAACAGGCTGGTCTTATAATAGCTCCCCAAAAGGTACAATTTACTCCACCCTTCTCCTATTTAGGTCATATGACAGAACGCACCAATGTTCAACCCCTAAAGTTTTCCATTCATTAAGATACTTTAAGTACTCTAAATGGTTTTCAAAAATTATTAGAAGATATTTATTGGTTACTCCCAATGTTGGGTATTCCCACACATCAACTTACAAATCTATTTGCCATTCTTTTTTTTTTTTTTTTTTTTCTATTTGCCGCTCTTGAAGAAGACCCTAACCTTGATAGTTCTCAAAGCTTAACCCTGAAGGCTGAACAGGAACTTCAGTTCCTTGAAGAACGCCTTCATCAAGTGTTCTTGCATTGATATGATCCTGCATTACCTTACTGTTATTTATGTTCCCTACTCCCCATTCACCTATGGGGTGATAGCTCAACAAGACTTGTTTTAGAATGGATCTACTTGAAATAACAGATCTCATGATCCATGGCCGAACAGATGTCTTCAAATATCGGGATACGACCCTCATGTTATCATTCTTCCTATCTCTATAAAACATTTTTCTTCCCTCTTTCCCTTGAATGATCATCTCCTTAATGCTTTAGCAGGATATTCTGGAACCATTGGAAACCATTACCCTGCAGGTAAATTATGGGATTTCCTAAAAAAGACATCATTTATAGTTTCTAATATCTGTAAAACTAGTCCAATTTCAGGTGCTCCTGTGTATTATATTGATAGCTCCTCGACTGGAAAAGGAGGCATACATGGACCTGGTTTAAGCCTCTCAATTCAAAGCAAGTATGCATCAGTGCAACAAACAGAAATATTTGTTCTTACAGCTCTGTTAACTCCTATGTCTTCTGCACTTGACATCGTTTTTGATTCTGCTTATGTAGTTAGTCTCTTTCCCACCACTGAAACAGCTCAGATATCTACAACACAAAAAACCATGTTACACGTTCTCACAAAACTACAGTCCCTTGTACAATCATGTTCCCATCCTCTCTATGTCACCCATATTAGGGCCCATTCTTCTCTCCCAGGACCCATGGTAGAAGGTGACCGTCAAGCAGATATCCTGACATGTCCTATTTTCATATCACCTGCAGATGGACACTCAGTTTTGCATGCTAATGCTAATTGACTGCACAACTGTTACCGCATTCCACTTTGAAAGGCACATAACATTGTTCAATCCTGTCCTATTTGTGCACCTTTGCACTGCCGCCCACACCCTTCAGGAGCCAATCCTCATGGCTCACAGGCCAATGAACTATGGCAAATGGAGGTAACTCATTTCGATCTCTTTCCTCATCAACCTTATTTACATGTTGTTATTGATACATTTTATAAATTTCTTGGAGCAGTTCCTCAGTCCTCTGAGTCCTTTATGGCCATCCGCTCTACTCTATTGCAATGTTTTAGTGTTATGGGAGTCCCTACTACCATAAAAACTGATAATGCACCAGCTTACGCAAGCCCCAAATTTACTGCCTTTTGTTCTGATTGGCAGTTCATCATATTACAGGTATACCTTATAACCCACAAGGACAAGGTATAGTTGAACGAGCTCATCGTACACTAAAACTGCAATTATTAAAAAACAAAAAAGAGGAACCCCCAAGGATATTTTAGCACTCTCTTTATTCACTCTTAATTTTCTGAATTTACCCCGAGGCGACATTCAGACAGCAGCAGAAAAACACTTCTCACAGTCACAGCGATCCCTTGAAGCATCTTTCCTATTTGGTTCAAATCTTTTAATGAATGGCTCCCTGGTCCCCTCTTAAGGAAAGGCAGAGGGTCTGCTCTGATTTCCTCAGATTCTGGTGATAGACCCTCTGAAACACTGTGTCTTCCTCTTCGGCTCATCAGGCCCTGGAAAACCAATGACCCTGCCAATAACCGCTGTACCCCTGATGTCCGAGAAAGATCCGGAAATATAAGATACATAGGAGGTCACTCACAAGATGCATGTTCTGTCCCTGCGTAAGAAGAGACCCTGACCATATCGGCATAGGGACGATCCACCCACATGGGGTCAGATTAAGGCCCTGTCAGCTAAAAGAGAAACAGTTTTATGATCATCCAGAAGCCCACAGACCCCTGAGAACTTGCTTTTGGCTATAGCTGCTCTTCTGACCTGTACACCAGAAGTAAGCAGAAATTTTATATATCGGGCCTGGATACCTCATCCACCACTCTTATGCTTGGTTGAATGGAGTGAAAAGGGGCCTAAAATATACACAAACGATTCTATACATATGCGCTCTCCTTGGAGACAATAGGGCCCAAAACATCCACAAGATGAAGGTACCCCTGTTAACATTTCTTTAGGATATAGAATGCTTCCTATCTGTTCAGGAGGCACTTCTTGCATTCCATTGGCCTTGCAGACTTGGCTTAGTATTTTACCCCCTACAAAACAATCATGAACACTATTAGGACTTTTGGAGGCCATGTCTCTTAATTTTACAGATGTGAACATTACTATACAAGGTAAACCTCCTGTTATCTCAATGTCAATCTGTATCTTATAAACATTGGAGATATATGCCTGTTTGGTGGAGTGACTGCTGCTCATCCCATGGGAAATTATTGAGTATGAATATAAACAATCACACTTATTACTTCATTGATTGGGGTCCACATGGGCGATTCTCTCACAATTGTACAGAGGACGATAACACTGTGTGACAATATATATAAGGTACTTTGGACTGGCAACACCACTCATTGGGAACACCACACACGCGGTTTGATGGCTTGGCATGAAGGAGGATTATCTTCACCACGGCCTCGCCTTAAATATAATGATCAATTATATCCTGAACAACCTGATATCTGGAAATTGGCCACTGCCGCACAACCTCCTGAATATTGGAAAAGCAGTTTCTCAGGAACAATCAACAGTCGAGTTCCACTTACTCATTTGATTACAATGTGTCCTTTTATATTCATGTTTGTATACTAATACCTTATGTTTTTGTTCTTGGACCTTTACGATTTAATGAAACTCTTAGAAGTGCTGAATGTACATCATGTAAATTATACACTTTCATGAATTCATTTGTACCGTTTAATGCCACTAAGGATAGTATTATCATTCTGAAAGCCAGAAAAAAACATCAGGCTTCCTGTAAATCTCACTAGAGAATGGCAACATTCTCTAATAGAAGGTCTTACGACAAAGGTAGTTTCTCATCTTCTGACCCGATCAATGAGATTTATAGAATGGATAATATTTGTCCTTATTATTCTTATTGCTATAGCTCCTATAGCTGCAGTCGCTAGGATTGCCTTGCAGACATCAATTCAAATGCATACATATGTAGAACAATGGCAAAATCAATCCCATGAATTATGGACTACACAGTTAAAAATAAATGAGGATTTAGAAAATTGTGTAGCAAAACTACAGCAGGCTATGACTTGGTTAGGAGAACAGGTCCTTTATTTATTTATTTTTTAAGATGTTATTCATTTATTTGGCTGAGAGATCACAAGTAGGCAGAGAAGGCGGTGGGAGGGGGGCGGGAAGCAGGCTCCCTGCTGAGCAGAGAGCCCAATGCGGGGCCCAATCCCAGGATCCTGAGATCATGACTTGAGCCAAAGGCAGAGGCTTTAACCCACTGAGCCACCCAGGCGCCCCTCAGGTCCTTAATTTATAACAACAAATTGTACTCACTTGTGATTAGAATGTGACATCTTTCTGTATTACCCCTGAAAATATAATAGTACTTGTTATGAATGGGATAAGATCAAATAGCATTTACAAGACTTACAAGGGAATGTATCTCTTGACATCCAAGAGCTCCAGAGGAGATTTTTGAAACTTTTCGAACAAATTGCCAGGCGTTCCTTATGAGAACCTCGCTACAGGGACTGCTGAGGCACTGCAGGGCCTTGACCCTTGAGCTTGGTTTCAGAGCATTATCCATTCTGTTTCTGGGGCAGGAGTTACCTTGCTAATATGTTTATGTATATTTCTTATAAGGTACTGTCTCCTCAAACAACCAGTGAACAAACAGGCATCTAGCTTGGATTTGGCTCTTAAGATGTTGCAATTGAAAACAAAAGGGGGGATTGTTGGAACACCACCCAGATCCTCGCCAGTATGACTGAGTGATGTTGAATCCTCTCCAGGAGATGGAGTTTTCTTACAGGATTCAACATCACTCCGGTGATGGAACCCATTGTGGGATTCCCTGCTCTGTAGTGACTCTGTTTCTCCCTCTCCTTCTGCCCTTCTCCCCCTGCTCCTGCTGTCTCTCTTGTTCGCTCTCTCTCTCTCAAATAAACACAATCATTAAATACATTAAAAAAAAAAAAAAACTAGTGTATAAGACACCATCAAGTTCTTTTATTTAAGTGGAATTATTCCTGAAAAAGCTTTCTGGAGCATAATATACTCTCTCTACCTAACTTTTTTGCACCCAAAATATGCAGATACTAACATACTTATATTGACTTAGTGTCACTAGTAACCTCTTAATGAACACTATAGCCTTCTCATCATGTATATGAATTATATGAAAAGATTTATAACCTCCCCAGGCTTACTACTTTCATTATGCTTAATAAACGTGTGCCATTTCACTGTTACTGTTAAAACGTCAAATTTAAAATGCTGACGTGATCCAGTGGGATCTTAGCTGGCACATGTTTTGAGTATATTTAATCCTTAAAATGTTCTTGTTTTTTTTCTCTTCAAATTCTACTTGACATTCTAATAATTCCCATTGGAAACACCTGCATGATTAAGGTAGCTGAAAAACCCCAAAGCATATTCCCTATTGCATCATGAATGACACAGCAGATTTCAGAATTTACAATGTCCCACCATGAGAACATATATTTGACAAAAAATTCAGAAATGATCAGGTAATCTCCTTCTCATCAGAAGGAAGAGGACAGCCCCTTGTTTGAGAGTAACAGTGGAGCCCTAAAAAGGTGAAATTTTTGGTCATTCTTCATATTTAGAAGGAATTGAGAGGAAGAATACAAAGAAAGTCATACTATTTGTCTGAGACATTTGCTGCCTTAAAATGCAAGAGAATGGAATAATCCTGCAGAAACAGGAAAAGAGTAAGTTCTAAATTCAGACATACAGCATTTTCTACCTTGTCCCTCAAATATACATCCTGCATGTCCTGATGTTTAGTATTATATTAAAGGGGTTAAAATCTTTAATTGTACTATTATAAAGACGTGAAAATGCCAACAGCCTTGGGAGATTCACCTCCTGGATTTACATTTGAGTATCACAGAAATGACTAGGTTTTTCCTATTGTAAATCAGAGATAAAGGGGAAAAGAAAATTGGGAATCACAAGTTAGAAGGGGTAGGCTGAGTCCAGAAACAAACTTCACTGATTTCACAAGTTTACAAACCTCTTGGTTACCACACTCAGTTGGCCTGAGTTTCTCCTCTTGAATATGGTCCTAACATGTACAAATACAAGGCTCAGAGTTAAGGATCTTAAAACAAGACTCAATTCACAAATCCTATCTGAATTCTATAACAAGATCTAAAATAACCTCCCCAGGCTTACTACATTCATTATGCTTAAGAAACAATGCATATAAACAATTTACACTCTTCCTTGAAACAACACAAGTTTTTACCTCAAAATGACTAAGATTTACTCAGTCAGCATCTCTGGGATTAACTCCAGCACAATGACAAAAAAAATCTACTGACACAAGGTCCACTTAGCATTTTTTACTAGAATTTTTCTAATCACTGAGTACTTTCTTAGTTGTTTATATGGATATAATGTGGCTACTAACCCGCTCCTTTGATTTTAATGTCGACCATATGCAGGAGAAAGAATAGATATATTATTCCTCCCTTATAGATTAAAAAAATTCAGATTTTAAAAGACTAAATGACTTGCTAAGGTTATATGCTCCCCAAGTTAGAGAAAGAGTAGCTTAAATAAGATAGAATAATTCCCAAAGCAGAGTTCTTCCTGGAACATTTATGATACTATCTAAAAACCACAAAATATAAAAAAAAAAACCCACAAAATAGTAAAAGATGATAGAGGTTTCCATCATCTAATTTAGCTATCCTATTGAATTGATAAGTAGTTGTCTGAGTGAAGATTTGAGTAACTGAATAAAGTTTTATATAATCCTCAAGTTTAGTATCAATTAAATATTTTTTATGTTCTTCAGCTTGATACACGATTTCAAAACTTGCAGAAGTGTTTAAGAGTGTATTTTAATAATTTTAAAAAGGGTATAAAGGGTGGCTCAGTCTGTAAGTGTCTGCTTTCGGCTCAGGTCATGACCCCAAGGTCCTGGGATCGAGTCCTTCACTGGGCTCCTTGCTCAGCAAGGAGCCTGTTTCTCCCTCTACCTGCTGCTCCTCCTGCCTGTGCTCGCTTGCTCTCTCTCTCTCTGACAAACAAAATCTTTTAAAAAATAAAAAAGGAAAAAATTAAAAAGGTTATGAATACAGAGTGAGAAGACACACTGTCATTTTAGAGAGAGAGAATGTTTGCCCAGGTGAGAGGCAGAGGAAGAGGGAGAAAATCTCAAGTAGACACCCTGTTGAGCCCAGACCCCTACTCAGGGCTCAATCCCATGTCCTTGAGATCATGACCTGAGCCAAAATCAAGAGCGTGCCACTCAACCAACTGAGCCACCCAGATGCCCCAGAAATTACCCTGTCATTTTCAAAGATTTATTAAATGGATTCATGTTGGCACGGTGGTTTTAAGGAGATTAACTTCAGAGCACAAAAATCAATTTATTTTTGTCAGAATGAGTTAGACAAAATGTTTGAGAAGAGAATGTGAAGTAATTAATGAGTGGATGAGACTAAGTAAATTTCAAAAAGGATAATGTTCAGGAACAAAGTCTTATCAGTGAAAGGAAGTCAAGCTTCTTATCTGTAGAAATATCCATTGGAATGCAACACTTAGGAAGCATGTGCCATGTTCCTTTTACCTTGGAGAAAAATAATCTATCATCTCAGAATTGATGGAAAGATGGGCATTGAATATAATGATAGAATACATGCATAAAACAGAGTGAAAATGAATTAAGACTCAAAGAATATAGGTAAATGAGAGAAAGAAAGAGAATGATAAGAAAGAGAGCAATGAGGAAGGAAAAGCAAAAGGTCGATGGAGAGAAACTGCAAGGAAAATAAAGGAATAAAAAATAAGGCAAATGCAAAAAAAATAACTGAAAAATGAGTGTGTAAAATAGAACTAGGAGGAAGAGAATGGGCAAATGAGAAAAATAAAAAAGAAGCAAGAGGAAATGAATGGGGAGAGATGAAGGAGGAGATGCTAGGAAGATGATCAGTCCCCAAACACCCGGTTCCAGGAGCTGATCTGATGGCAGCTGGAATCTAGGCATCCTCAGTGTGGCCTTGTGGACGCTTTGTCTGCACTCTGAGAAAGAGGAGAGGATATGAGCTCCCTCTCCACCTGCATATCTTCAAAGCCAGATGTGTTTTTCTACCAGTTGACATAACAAGGAAGGTTAGGAATGATGAAAACATTCAGGTCTCTATCCGGGCCTACAATGACAATACTTCTTTGCCCTGACAAGAGCAAAATGCTGGTCTCTGTGAGAGTCCAGGGCTTCATTTCCCCAGGAATTCATTTTATGTAGAGTAATGTTCCTCTGATGCATGTCTGTCCTCAGTCTCTGTGATGAGCACAATTTTTCCCTACACAAATAATGGCACTTAAAAAAAGATTTATTGAGGGGCATCTGGGTGGTGGAGTCATTTAAGTGTCCAACTCTGGTCAGCTCAGGTTGTGATCTTGGGCTTCTGGGATAGAACCCTGCGTCCAGCTCCATGCTCCACAGGGAGTCTGCTTAAAGATCCTCTCTCCCTCTCTCTCTGCCTCTCCTCATTCTGTGCATTTTCTCTCTCATTCAAATAAATCTTTACAAAAAAATTTATTGAGATATAATCAACATAATATAAAATTTACCATTTAAGGTGTATAAGTCAATCATTTTAAGTGTATTTACAGAGTTATGCAAGTATCACCATGATAAATTTTAGAGCATTTTAATCACCCCAAAAAGAAAACTCATATTAGCAGTCATTCCTCATTCCACCCATAGCCCTAGGCAACCACTCTTCTACTTCCTATCTCTATTAATTTGCCTTGTCTACAGATTTTCAGAAAATGAATTGAATAATATGTGGTCCTTCGTGACTGGTTCCTTTCACGTAGCATAATGGTTTTGAGTTCATCAGTGTTGTAGCATGTTACAATATGTCATTTCTCTATATTGCCAAACTGTATTCCATTGTATTCATAGTACTTTTGAAAAATAACTATTGCATGTAATTCAAAATCAAGGGAACTTTAGTTATATGTCACATTACAGTATTGTGTTACAATTAGCAATCTTTCATTTTTTAACTCATTCATGCCAACAGTCACACATGTACAGGTATCACAATATATGAGTATATATTTACAAAATAAGTTTCTACAATTATAGAAATATACAAATTAGAAAATGGCCACAAATACAATTCTAAATAGAATTCTTATTTAGACCAGATTACAGCCAGAAAGGGGGAAACATTTATGCAAGCAAAATTATGATTAATTAACTGCCTAAATAAAGTAATATCAATGGGTAGATGATGATTACTAATGTCCTAACCAGTTTAAACTGAGGAATGCACACCTTATTTTTCTTACCACTTGTGAATGAGAATGAAGAAGAGAATTATAAAACTAAAAATCCTAACTGTAATTGCTTTGTTTTTCTCTTCTACCCAAAGAGTATGTCATACTATATGTCCTATATGACCAATTCCAACTCTATCATGCTTTGATTATATTAGTTGAGATATATAAAATATTTTTCATATTTCAATAAGTTTTATATGGAAATATTTGTGGGCAGGATATCATTTGGCTATCATTCTGAGATCTGAGGGAAAAATAGGTTATGGACACATGGTGAGCAAATAAAACTAGATTAGTATTCATTAGGGTTTAAAAGGTATGTAGCAGTTTCAGGATTGGCATCCAACCAAGAATGCACCTAAGGGAATACCTCTATGTTAAGAGAATGTAGGATTTTTGCTTGAGACTCTAAACCAGTTTAGAACAAAGGTGCACGAGAGCACCAAAGCAGAACAATGCGATGGGAGCAAGTGAGAAACACATTTAGAAAACAAGACATACAGATACCACCAAGAAATAAGAATTCTACAGGAGCTAATGGAAAGAAGCACTTGCAAAAGCACTTTGCTCTACGGGAATGAAGAGAAGCAACAAAACCCCAGCAACAAATCTAAACATTAGAGACAGTGCACCACAGCTAACTGAGAAAACAGCACACCTAACAAATTAATAATGGTTAAGTTCTGTTTTCATCAGGAAATTTCCACTATTCTTTAAGCAAAGTAGCCCAGAGTCCTAGAGGAACACAATTATATAGAAGCACATGGTTAAATAAGAGTGAGAGTGTGGTTATGAAAAAAACATCTTACGGACGGATCAAGAAATGGAGGGTAGTAGGGTCAGCTCAAAACACAAGACACTTATGGGACATGCATTTTTTTTAGCTACACAAGTGTTGGATATGGTCAATGTATTTACCTGGAGAAGAGCTATGGAAAAGATGAAAAGGTGGTTATAACAGATAATACTTTGTTATTCTACAGACAGAGGAGAGATGGAGAGGGAGAATAACACAGTGGTGACAGAATTCATCCTCCTCGGTCTGACCCAGTCTCAACAGGCTCAACTCCTAGTCTTTGTGTTAGTCTTAGTTTTCTACCTCATCATCCTCCCCGGAAATTTCCTCATCATCCTCACCATCAGATCAGACCCTGGCCTTACAGCCCCACTCTACTTCTTTCTGGGCAATTTGGCTTTCCTTGATGCATCCTATTCCTTCATTGTAGCTCCGAGGATGCTGGTGGACTTCCTCTCTGAGAAGAAAATAATCTCCTACAGAGGCTGCATCACTCAGCTCTTTTTCTTGCACTTTCTGGGAGCGGGGGAGATGTTCCTTCTTGTTGTGATGGCCTTTGACCGCTACATTGCCATCTGTCATCCTTTGCACTATTCCACGGTCATGAACCCTAGAGTCTGCTATGCCTTGTTGTTGGCTCTGTGGCTTGGGGGCTTCACTCATTCCATTGTACAAGTAGCCCTTATTCTCCACTTGCCCTTCTGTGGTCCAAACAAACTGGATAACTTCTTCTGTGATGTGCCACAAGTCATCAAGCTGGCCTGCACAGACACTTTTGTGGTGGAGCTCCTGATGGTCTCCAACAGTGGCCTACTCACGCTTCTGTGCTTCCTGGGACTTCTGACGTCCTATGCAGTCATCCTCTGCCGTGTGCAGGGACATTCCTCTGAGGGCAAGAATAAGGCTCTTTCCACATGTACCACACACATTATCATTGTGTTTCTGATGTTTGGACCTGCCATCTTCATCTATACTCGCCCATTCAGAGCCTTCCCAGCTGACAAAGTGGTTTCTCTCTTTCACACGGTCATCTTTCCTTTGATGAACCCTGTGATTTATACCCTTCGCAACCAGGAAGTGAAAGCTTCCATGAAGAAGTTACTGAATCGTCACATGGCTTGCTGAATGAAATAGAAGAATTAGACAAGCAACAATGGAGAAAATTTAGTTGGAACTGATTAAATCACTTATTCACACACTGAATCATTCAGTCATTTTAGCAAATGCTACATTTATTAAGTACTTGGCAATTTTCAGGCACTGTTCTAGCTATGTGAATAAGGCAGGTAAGATTCCAGGTCTCTTGGGGATATAGTCAGGTAGATAAACACAGTTTAAACTACTAAACTGAAAACAACCCATAATATCCGAAAGAGATAGTGCTCTAAAGCAAATAAAAAATAGTGTTATGATAGAATTTGACTGGGATATGCTAGTTGCTTTGCTTTTGGTGGTTAATTGAGGTCTTTTAGAGCAGTGGTTAGCTGATATCCGGACAACTTGAAAGACACACCCATGGAATTGCATGGGGACAGAAAATTCTAGTGAGGTACAAAGATCTTATGAATTAGTATGTTTTAAGACCACAAAAAGGAATATGTTGATATATGTAAATAAGCATCTACTAAATATTGACTGTACAAAAAAGAGTATGATATCTTGTTGGGTTTGTGTATGTATGTATGTATGTATGTGTGTGTGTATATATATATATGTCTATTTTATATATATATATATTACATATATATATGTAAATGCATGACAAGTCCCATAAAATAAATGACATATAATAGGATTATTATTGATATGATTGGATTAAAATTTGCTTTCTTGTCAGATGTTTTATATTTATATTTTTTCACATTTTCTGCTTCATTTGGTTTAATTGGAAAAGGCAAGGAAACTGATTCTTTCATAGAGTCTCCAGAAGGGAATACAACTCTGCCAACTAATTGTAGCCCAGTGAGACCTGGATCAGATTTCTGATTTAAAGAATTGTAGCATAATAAATTTTTGTTATTTTAGGTCACTAAGTTTGTGGTAATTTGTTACAATGAAAGAGTAAATTGATACAACACAGTCTGGTTAACAGGAACATATTAAAGTAGTTTTTCTTACACTATCCTTTCACTTCTCATCTGTATAGGTCTTTATTATTAGTGGTGGTTTCTTGTATGCAACATACATCTATCCAATACAATAATTTCTGCTTTTAAATAGGTTATTAGTTCATTTATACATATCATAATAGACATGTTTCAGTTAAAATTGACAATGTTTTTATTTTATATTTGTTTCATTTTTTTCAGTTTTGTCTTTTTTATGTATTTTCTTGGATATTTGAGTATTATTTATATTTGCTTTTTTTCTACTTATTATTTAGTTAAATTTTTTTGTATGAATAATCTTGACCTCTTAGCTATCTTTTTCTTGAGGTTTTTAGTGTTTATTTTAGGGTTACAAATACATACTAAACATTTTACTGTATCACAGTCTAACATCAATATATATCTTTCCAGGTATCATAAGAAAGTTACAACAGTATACTTCCATTCACCTTTTCTTGGCCCTGGTATTTGTTTTGTTTTATATTAATGTCTACTGTTAATCTATTGAGATAATATATTCAACAATATACTGTTATTACCTTTGCTGTGTATGGTCATTTACCTTTTAAAGAGATGTATATATTAAAAATATTTTTATTCTCCTTGTGTTCTACTTTGTATACTGCTATTGCTATGTTTTGATGTTCACTAATATTTTCTTTTTCAATGTCATCTCTGTAAGTAATACCATCCAATACATTTTTTCACCTCAGAAATAGGATAGTATTTTAATTTGGATTAAAAAAAATTTCCATGATCCTACTTTATCTTTGTGTAGTAGCAGTGCTACGTCTTTGGGTGATCAAGGTAAATTACCTTTTACAGGATGGTAACACCTTTCCTTGCCTTTACATCTCTGGGAAAGAAAATTGAAAAGTGACTGAGCTTGAGGTTAGTAGAAATCTTACTGCATCACTGGTGGAAACATATCCCAGAATTTCTGGAACTAGAGAGCCTGAAGCTGTGAAAAATGAAGGCATATATTATACACATGTATTACAGGGAATGAATGGGGAATATCCTATAAAATCCTGAAGATTCTTCTTATTGGGAACAAGCTACATATAATGTGATTTATATAATAAGAGTGTACACTACATCCTAGAGGATGCCACCCAAAGATAACAGGATACAATTTTAAAATTGTGATGCTCTCTAGTACATCTTAATATAAAAGAACACAAATATGAAAAATATCTCCATCTCAATAGTCAGTAGAAGTTCTATGCTACCATGGTCCATTCCTATGTGGGCATAGTAGAATGCCAGGAGCTGATTTCCAACTCATGTACAGTTCTCTGCTACACATGGCATAGCCATGCTACATAATCTTAGGAAACTACACTGTGATTCTCCTATTAGGATATGGAAAACCTTATAAATGGTCTGTTTCCCAACATAGGTAATTTTAATACTGTAGAATTTGCCTGGACATACGGCCCTAGTGATAAGGCTACTTTCACTCTGTACTAAATCTGCTAAGTTGCTTTCCTGAACTAAGTTCACAAAAACTAGAACCCTCATGTCAATCAATCAATAAGTAATATACACACGTTGGAATATACGGCTCCAAAACTTGGAGCGAACTACCAGATGTTATGTTTTCTTCTTTGTGGTAGTCATTGAGGTACAAGATGCCATACTTAAACTTTCAAGCTGATGTCTCAGAATACTTGCCCTATATAAACTCCCCAAAACTTTACAAATGTATCAGGACCCTGTCACTTCAAAGAATGAGGTTTTTGTGTTCATTTTTTCTCATTGTTGATCTGTTAGTAATCAACCATGATTACAGTGTTATGATTAGTGTAACAAATCATAGTATCCTAGTCCAGTGTTGGTATAATAGTACCACAGTATCACCAGAGTATCACACCTCCTGTGTGTATGCTCTTTTTTAAATAATTTGTCACAAAGGGGTGCCTGGGTGGCTCAATGGGTTAAGCCACTGCCTCCAACTCAGGTTATGATCTCAGGGTCCTGGGATCGAGCCCCACATCAGGCTTTCTGCTCAGCAGGGAGCCTGCTTTCCTCTCTCTCTCTCTCTCTCTCTCTGCCTGCCTCTCTGACTACTTGTGATCTCTGTCTGTCAAATAAATAAATAAAATCTTTAAAAAATAATTTGTCACAAAATGTCTGTAGAAATTCCACACACCACACTTATATTACAGAAAGACTGAATAATAAAAGGATGTGTGCCATCACATGTCCATTTTCCTTTCAATCCATTCTTTTCATTTTTACAAATTTGCTCTGTATCATTGGCTACCCTAATCCATGAAGACTGCATTTCCAGGACCCTGAGTCACTTGACCTCCAGATGCTTACAAATGAGTATCACTGTTAGATTAACATGAGGTAGGAGGAAAGGACGACAAAGAATATACACACACATACACACACTCACACTACCTTAGCCCAGACATCTGCTATACTTCTGTGGCTCACTCTGAAACTCAGCCACACTTCCATGGCTTTAGTTCTCCTAGGGAAATGGGCTACAACACTTCTGACTTTTGCATAGTAGCTGTTATAACCAGAATAATGGTCTCCCAAAGAAGTCCACATCCTTATCATCCTTATCAGGGAACTTGTGAATACATGGCAAAAAGACCTTTGCAGATATGATTGTTTATAAACCTTCAGATGGGGAGATTATCCTGGATAATCTGGGTGGACTAATCTAATGCATGAGTATTTAAAAGCATTGAACCTTTCAGGGATTCAGAGAAAGCAAAAAGAATACAGGAAGGATGAGACATGAGGAGGCTTTAATGCACTGTTTCTGGCTTTGAAGAGGAAGAAGACATGACCAACGAATACAGGCAATGCCTAAACCGTGAGAAAAACCACATACTAAATATCAGCAAGGAAACAGAGATGTTATTCTACAATCACCTGGAATGAAAGTTGGCCCATAGCCAGCATGAGTCTGGGAGCAGTTTCTCCCTCAAAGCTTCCAGTAAGGAATATTGTCCTGCCAACCACCTGATTGTATTGCGGTGAAACCAATGTTGGATTTTGGACCTACACAGATATGAGATAATAAATTTGGTTGGATGAGGCCTCTATGTTCATGGAAGTTTCTCAAGGGAGAAGAAGAAAACAAATACATGATCACACCCTTGGGCGATGGCATGACTGCATCTTCTTTTACCCCTCCAGCGTAGATTGGGTGGTAGCTTCCAGCTGATGCTCATCTTTGGTTTTCCTGAACATTTCTTGTTAGCAACTCAGATATTTTGTCACTTAAGTAATTACTTCACATCCTTCTGTTTGTACAATATTTAACTGATAGCATTAAACTATAAGCATTTATAGTACTTAACATTAGTATAAAAACTCAAAATTTTCCAAAAGACTTGAGAAAAAATGGAGTTGGGGAGAGGGAAAGTATAAAACTCTCCTAGGAGTCAGCACCTACAAAGAATTTTCACCAAGTAGCTTCCTAATAACACTGTTTACTTTCATGGTATTGGCGACTTTTTCTTGCAGGGAAGGGTGCACAATGTCATTTAATGAATTCATGTGTCCGATACTAATGAAGAATGGGAGAAGGCTACTCGGCAGTCTCTTGTACATGGTCTGGACTCATTGCTAAACTGGTGAGGAAAATGAAAAACTGTGACTGGCTCAGGGAGGGAGATCGACTTTGTGTGTGGGTTCGAGACTCCACGGAAGTGCACAGACAGCTGATCCCAAGAAAATGAGTTTTCTTTTTAAGAAATAAGGAAAGGACATGGTTGGGAAACTAACAAGTTCTGCCATAGTTATTATCACTGTTATTCAGCATTGCTCTAAAATTCTAGTTAATACAATAACACACAAGAAATGTATTAGAAAAAGTATGTTATTAATATTTATAGGTTATTTTACAAGTAACCTAAAACAAAGAAGACAATGAACTGGAAAAAATTGCAAATGAGATTTCCACAATGATACCATTTACCACTTAAATATGTAAAAAATGAAAACGAACAATAAAATCAATTATGATAAAGAAAAAGATCATATTAAGTAAAGCATCAAAGTAGGAAATAGGCAAAATTAATTATAAAAAAATGAGTTGCAAAAAATGTGTTGATAATGAAGATGAGAAAATTTTATTGTGTCATAAGTAGGCAGACATTTAGAGGAAATAAAATCCTTTTGGATGAAAGACTCAATGTTATAATTTTTTTCATTTTTTCTACATTTCTGATAAGTTTAATACTGTAATATTAAAATATAGGTGGAATTTTTTAACTTTAGAAAATAAATCTAATTTAGAATAAAACCATATGAAACTCACCAAGAAAACTGTGAATGAATAAAGCAGTGAGTGAGTGCAGACTTGCCCTTCCATACATTAAATATACTGTAAACATAATGAGTAGTAAAATTTGTACTATCTCCTCGAAAATTGTGAGCAAGAAAAAAACAGAAAATGAGTACACCAGGAGAAGAGCCTAATCTATCAACAAATTCAAAAGGTTATAAATAAAGCATAACAAATTCTTACTGGAATGAATTATTATTTAATTGCAAAGATGAAAATTACCTCACAGTATTTACCAATAAATTCTAGACAGATTAGAGTTTAAATGTGAAAATTTCAGCCTTAATGCAATTTAGAATTAAAATAATCTAGAATATTTATATTTTCTTAAATATATTTTCAGTAATTACTGTAGAAAACAAACTCCAACAAAAGAATGAACATAATATAAAATTCTCATAATTCAACTCTAGTCCTACCTTTCCACTCCCCACCTGAATACTGAATATTGTCTTTAAAGTATTATCAATTTTATGGATGAAAAATGATGTCTCATTCCTGTAATGTCACAAATTTATTTAACATCCAATTGCTTTTTATTACTAGTCTCTGGGGAATCTAAAACAATCAAATGAGTGTTCTCCTTTGTGCCTTCTACCTAGGGATACACTGATATACTGCTGTCCTTCGAAGTTCAGAGCAGAAAATAAAATCACTGAATGATGAAGATTAAGCATCCACTTCGTATCAATGTTACTTCTGAAGTCCAAGTGCAAACAGGTAGGTTACATAATCCTGAGCCATTACTCTACCTTACATACCATCTATCTCATTATTTTCATCTATCTCATTATTTTCATTAATAACCTTAAATGTATCCATAAGTGACATGTATAAATGCCAAAAGATAACTGAAGAGAAGCTGAAAGGGGAAAATTAAACTGGAATATACCTGATTTTGTCACAACTGAAAAAAAAATACAAAAATCAGAAACACTACATAAATGGCTACCAGGAATTAAGATGACAGTCCAGCAAAGTAAGTTATTTTTAGAGAAAAGAAATCTAGGTATGTTCAAATTGTTTGGTTATCTTTATCAGGTTGAAAGATTTTATTCTTTGACTTATATATAGCAAAAGAGAAGTTCCTTCATTGTTTTTAGAAATGCAATTATTTTAAAAGAGAGATAAATGATAGAAATGCAAGGATAAAGTACCTGATTCATGACTTTGAAAATCATAGAATATCACCACTTATAAAACATTGATGGTATCATTAACTTCTTAGGAATTATTAGAAAATGTATGAGAAAATTCAACTTTCCTATGGCAACATTCTGAAAATGGCCAAGTAGTTAAAAACTTTTAACGTGAAAAAAAAATTTAGAAATAGCATCTTGTCTAGGACTCTATCTCTGCCAGACCCATGTGCACCTGCAAATGTACTTCTTGCATACTGCAGACAAATACAGAAGGTCCAGAAACTGTAGCTTAGGTAAGATCATTGTCTTACAGCAGGGGTGTGGAGCACAAAGAACAAATACACATTCACATCAGTGAATGAGAACTAACAAAGATTTCCATTTTCAATTCTATTTCCTTGTGAAAGAAGGAATGTTTTTTGTTTTGTTTTTAAAGATTTTATTTATTTATTTGACAGAGAGAGACACAGGAAGAAAGGGAACGCAAGCAGGGGGAGTGGGAGAGGGAGAAGCACACTCCCTGCTGATCAGGAAGCCCGACATGGGGCTCGATCCCAGGTCCCTGGGATCGTTCCCAGGTCCCTGGGATCATGACCTGTGCTAAAAGCAGACAAGGACTAAACAACCCAGCCACCCCTGAAAGAAGCAAGTTTTTATGCTACTCTGAAAGATGGTGTCAAACATAATGGGAGATTATAAGCCACTTAAAATAACTGTGTGTGTTAGTGATAGTAACTATATATAGAAAAGAGGGGCACCTGGGTGGCTCAGTGGGTTAAAGCCTCTGCTTTCGGCTCAGGTCATGATCCCAGGGTCCTAGAATCGAGCCGGATCCAGCTCTCTGCTCAGCGGGGAGCCTGCTTCCTCCTCTCTCTCTGCCTGCCTCTCTGCCTACTTGTGATCTCTGTCTGTCAAATAAATAAATAAAATCTTTTGAAAAAAAAAAAGAAAAGAGAATATGACTAAATGCTTATTATGTTATCTAAATATACTGTATTTTTTTTAATTTGAACTATGTAACCAAAAGTTTAATAGGTACCTTGAAACCATATATTCTATTTTCTTTGTGGTGATCTGCATTAGGCCTGGGTCTAGGCTTTCATAAAAGCAAGAAAAGGACTGGAGAGGAACTACAAGCCTGGAATAAGACTTGAAAAACAGAGCTACAATCAGGCAAACAGGAAGGTCTTGAAAAAGTGAATTTATATACATCAAGCGCTGACCTATTCCCCTGATATGTGTGTATTTTTTTAAAAGTTCACTTAGCTTAGCTGAATCCATCTCAGTCAGTAACATATGACTTTTTCCATCTTGACAAAGTTAAAGGCTAAAAGAACTTTAAGGAAGTAACTGTGAGAAAGGATAGGTCCAAGAAAGCTAAGTAATACAAAATGGCACTATTTTCAAACAATCCAACATATTTGAAATTTTATAAAATCATGTTTACAAATGTCAATGATTCACCTTACTCTTTATCCCTCACTAATGGGAGTTAAGTGGAACAAGACTATAATAACAAGACTACAATGGTAAACTTCACTAGTCTTAATAGTAGTGATTTAGATGTTTCTATACACTTACATATGTGAAAACATATGACTTAAAAAAAGATACCAGATAAAAATGGATATTTAATTCAATTTTGCTACAAGTGGATATGCATGCACAGATAGGATATACTTCACGTCTAAACACATGAAGAGCTAGGCAATATGTAAGTGAGCATCTGTAGTTTTGAGAGTCAATCTGGTCATTCAATTCTAACAAACCTTAATCTTTCCTTAGTAATAGGCTTTAATCTCAGTTAATAATATAACTGTACCCATATTCAACCTTCTAACAACAATATGCTCATGATTTGTAATCAGTTCTATTTAAGAAGCATAATGCAGATTATGTGACTTCAGCAATATTTAATATGGCAAACCTTTTTTTAAGATTTTATTTATTAAGAGAGGATGAGCAGAGGGAGAGGGAGAAAGAATCTGAAGATGTCTCCATGGGTTCAGTGCAAGCCTCCAGGGGGCTCAATCCCACCAGTCATGATTATCATGACCTGAGCTGAAACCAAGAGCTGGATACTTAACTGACTGAGCCACCCAGGTGCCCATAATATGGCAAACTTTTTACTGCATACTGAGACTGTCACAAAAATGTGTCAGTAAATGCACTTCCTGAAAAAGATAAAAATCTGTTTTGCTGATGCCTTCCAAAACTCTTTTCTAATAAGTTAAGTGTTTCACACAGTCTGATCTGCAGCTGAACAAGAAGGGAGAGATTTTCTCAAATGTCCAAGCAACCTTGCTCCTACTAACCAACACACACATTTCATTTAGTTGGCTCCATGCCCTCCACACTTTCTACTGTTATGTGGTCCTATGAAATATATCCTGCAAAATACCTGCAAAGTAGTCATGTTACCAAAATGGTTGTTTGCCTACATATGAGACAGCATGTAAGTAAAGATCCGGTTTACTGACTGCTCAGTCCCTATGACACCATTTTTTTCTTCTTCTAGGCAACCTCTGACAAACTCATAAAAAAGGATGAATGGATCTCCCGAAGAACAGATCAAGTGTTTCTGAGTTCATCTTGCTCGGACTTTCCATTTCTCAAGAAATTCAAATATTCTTTTGTGCAATCTTCTTTCTTGTCTATGTAGCCATCATAGTAGGAAACCTCCTCATTGTGATCTCTGTAATAGTTGACAACCATCTTCACTCCCCCATGTATTTCTTTCTGGCAAATTTATCATTTTTTGACTTGTGTCTTTCTTCTGCTGCAACTCCCAAAGTAATTGCAGACTTCCTCAGAAAACGCAAGACCATCTCCTTGTGGGGCTGCATGGCCCAGATGTTTTTTATGCACTTCTTTGGGGGTGGAGAGATGTCTCTTCTGATAGCTATGGCCATGGATAGGTATGTTGCCATATGTAAACCCTTGCACTATAAGACCATCATGAATCGCAGGGCTCTCATTGTACTTCTATTGCTCTCGTGGGCAATTGGGTTCATACATACCACAAGCCAGATGGTTTTCACTGCAGGTTTACCTTTCTGTGGTCCCAACGTTGTGGACAGCATTTTCTGTGACCTTCCCCTGGTCATCAAGCTTGCCTGCACTGACACCTATATCCTAGAGCTCTTGGTGATTGCAAACAGTGGACTCCTCTCCCTGGTCTGCTTCATTTTCTTGCTCATATCCTATATTGTCATGCTGGTCACCATCTGGCAGCACTCCTCCGGGGCATCCTCCAAGGCAGTGTCCACACTATCTGCTCACATCACTGTGGTCACTCTCTTCTTTGGTCCCACTATCTTCATCTATGCTTTCCCATTCAGTAGTTACTCTGTAGATAAGTTTCTTTCTGTGTTTTACTCTATAATCACCCCCCTCCTTAACCCAATTATTTATACTTTGAGGAATCAGGAAATGAAAGCAGCCATCAAGAGACTCAGCAGCCAGCATCTTGGTTCCTGGTTCACTTCCTAAGTAATGTCTATAACAACTGATTATTTGTGGTCTCTGCTATTTGGGGCTTTTGAGTCTTATATATTTATTGGAATAATTAAAATGAAAATATTAATCCCATCTATTTTCTTCCCTTAAAATTCACGCAATTATTAAGGTCACTTTTATTAAAAATCTAGTGAAAAATTTCATAGCACAGATTTAATACATAAATATGTGTGCATTCATTACTTCCTTGTCTTAGAATTCAGAGAAACAGGGGTGCCTGGGTGGCTCAGATGTATGGGCATCTACCTTTGGCTCACGTCATGATCCTAGGGTCCTGGGATTGAGCCTCACAATCGGCTCCCTGCTTAGTGGGGAGTCTGCTTCTCCCTCTCCTGCTGTGGCTCCCCTACTGCTTGTGCTCTCTCTCTCTCTCAAATGAATAAATAAAATCTTAAGAAAAGAAGAATTCAGAGAAACAATCCTGATGAATGTTTAAAATACATAAGCATATGTCTTTTTACAAAATTTTTTTAAAGTTTTAATGTCAGTATGTAAAAATACGTAACTTTAGTAAGACAACATACTATATGGTGTTTAGTATCAATTTTTTTTCCTGAAGTTATATTAAGTAACATAATAGGTGTTCAAATATCTGTCAATATTTGTCAACCATATGGGTCTTCACAGAGAGATTGTGATTTGATTGAGGATAAGAATACTTTCTCACTATATAGCCTCGATATGCTAATTGTCTTTAATAGAATATAAAAAACATGCCTAAAAACAAATATTTCCTACATATCTTTGAGTACTCAAATAGTTTTATGAATTAATATCAACTGAAATATTTAAGATTAAAACCATGAATTTGGTAGAGCTTGCTCTACCAGATCACATTAACACTCAATGCTTTTGCAACAGAATTTCATCATTCATGAAACATTAAAAAAATATTTACTAGGTAACAATCGCTGCCCAAAGAAACACAGATACATGGTTATAGATACAGACCTGATCCCTGTTCCAGAGACAGTAACCAAGGGGAGACATCTATGTTAGGTGTGGAGGTATCAGAAGACAATTTTAAGGGGAGACATTTATACGAACACATTAAGAAAGTTCTAGAATTAGACATTTAAGCAGGGGAAAGAGCACTCCAGGCAAATGGCCAGTGTACCTAGACACAGTTAAGTGAGAAAGATTTTGTGTAAGAATTAAAGAGAGACCTTGATGAAGGAGATTGATGAATAAAAGAGAGAAGATCTATGCTGAGATTTTATAGAAAGGAAAAGGCCACGGTTTTCAGGCTAGTGGATTCATTTTTATTATCAATATAAACTCATTAATGTGTTTTGATAAAGGGAAAGATGGGATCCCATATACATTACAGTACGGTATATCTCTGTCCTCTTAAGTAGAGAATATAATGTAGCAAAAGTAAAAGCAGAGGGAATTGTTAATGGGCTATTTCAGATAGCAAGCCTGAATTTATTAAATAATATAATAATATTTAATGAAAAACTATTTAATACTAATAATACATGAATTTGTGAAAACTGTAAAGATTTCCAAAGGCAAATAGAAAACCTTAAATTATTTGAACATCTTTGGAACCATCTCTTTTTGTGTTTTTTAAAATTTTTTTAAATGTCTCACTTTTTAAAAACATTTTAATATTTTTTGTTTTTTTTGATTACGAAATCTTTTATTTGAGCGTAGTTTAAATACATATTACATTAGTTTCAGGTGTACAACATTGTGATTTGACAAATTTATACATTATACTAAGCTCACCAGAAGTGTAGCTCCATCTGTCACCATACATTATCATAATTTTACTGACTATTTCCTTATGCTGTGGGTCTTATTCCTGTGACATGTTCTTTCCCTCACTATAAGCCAGTATCTCCCACTTATCTTCACCTATTTTGCCCATTGGCAACCATTAGTTCTCTTTATTTATATGTCTAATTCTGCTTTTTGTTTATTTTTAAAATTCATTTGTTTTGTTTTTTGGATGCCACATATGAGTGAAGTTTTATGTTATTTGTCTCTCTCTGACTCCTTTCACTTAACACCCTCGAAGTCCATCCATTCTGCTGCAAATGGCAAGACTTCATTCTCTTTTATGGCTGAGTAATATACCATTGTGTATATGTACCATATCTTCCTTATCCATTCATCTAGTGATGAACACTTTGGTTGCTTCCATATCTTGGTTTGGGTAATTGAGTCAGAACACCAATATTGTTCTAATATTATCTTTCTGATTCCTATATTTAAGAATCTTCCTCTTGCAAACATCTCCTCAAATGCCACACTAAACCATGGCATATATTTCCTCACCATAAATATTTTTTTAAAGATTTTTTTTAACAGAGCGAGAGAGAGAGAGAGAGAGCAGGAGGGGGCGGAGGGGTAGTGGGAGAGGGAAAAGCAGACTCCCTGCTGAGTGGGGCGCCCAATGTGGGGCTTGATCCTAGGACCCTAGGATCATGACCTGAGTTGAAGACAGATGCTTCCCCCCACTTCTCTCTTGTGTTTAGTAGTAAGCCTTATCTGGGGCTTACACAGTCTTGATTTGCTAGGGAAAAAAAACCTTTTTTTTTAACTTTATTTTTTCTTTTTTCCTTCCTTCCTTCCTTCCTTCCTTCCTTCCTTCCTTCCTTTCTTTTTCTTTCTTTCTTTTAGTGTTCCAAGATTCACTGTTTACGTGTAACACTCAGTGTCCATGCAATACATGGCCTCCTTAATACCCTCCACCAGGCTCACCCATCCCCCCACCCACATCCCCTCTAAAACCCTCAGTTTGTTTCTCCATGTCCACTGTCCCTCATGGTTCATCTCCTCCTCCGATTTCTCCTCCTTCACTTTTCCTTTCTTTCTCCTTATATCCTCTGTGTTATTCCTTATATTCCACAAGTAAGTGAAATGATATGATAATTGATTTTATCTGCTTCACTTATGCTTAACTGACTGAGCCACCCCATCCATAAATATTTTTTTTAAAGATTTTACTTATTTATTTGACAGACAGAAATCACAAGTAGGCAGAGAGGCAGGCAGAGAGAGAGGGGGAAACAGGCTCCCCACTGAGCAGAGAGTCTGATGCAGGGCTCAATCCCAGGACCCTAAGATCATGACCTGAGCCGAAGGCAGAGGCTTAACCCACCGAGCCACCCAGGCGCCCCATCCATAAATATTTTTAAAAGGTTTGTTCTTCATGGCAATTCTAATTGTTAGTGGCTGTATAAGGAACTAAGTCTTCAAAAAAAAAATTCTGAGGTTCAATTAAAAAGTTTGAGAATTCTATTAACAAGGTCTGTCATGGGCTTTGGAAATGAATGTGGCACCACATTTATCATATATTTACTACTCTCACTTTCTTATAACCTTTTAAAGAGGATTTTAATTGGAGCAACATGGAAAAGTTATATATAAGAATAAATACAGAAAAATTTCTGTAGCCTATTAACTCATCTGCAATCATATATTGTTATGCTGTTAGCCTTTAGAATTTTACTTGCTTAATTGCATTGTTTTATAAAGGTTTGCTACAGATCTTTCTTTATACTTTTGAGTCATCATGAAGTTATATACCATTAAAAAGGGCTAGCAAAATTCTCTATCTCTAGAATGGTTGGTTGTAAAAATTCACGAGGGAATTATGCATTGATTACCACTACTCATTTACTGATTACCATGATGAAAGAATCCCCTGCTTGCTTGCTCAAGCTCTCTCCTCTCTTTCTCTCCCTTTACATGGTAATAGGAGATTTGTCTCTGTTAAGAACTGGTTTATACTGGGGCGCCTGGGTGGCTCAGTGGGTTGGAGCCTCTGCCTTCGGCTGGGGCCATGATCCCAGAGTCCTGGGATCAAGCCCCGCATCGGGCTCTCTGTGAAAGCAGGGAGTCTGCTTCCCTTCCTGCCTCCCTGCCTACTTGTGATCTCTGTCAAATAAATAAATAAGATTAAAAAAAAAAAGAACTGGTTTATACCATGAATTTCCTTATGTGCCTTGTTTAGTTCACTATTTTAATTTCACAGAATAAATGCATTCAATTACCAAATTAATAATAAATATTCAGACTGATGTAATCAAATTGATAGAATTATAATTTCCTCAAGTCTTTATTTTATAATAGATCCATTTTCTATAAATGTGCTCATCCTGGTCCAACCAAAACACGAGTTAGTGCAAAGCACTTATTAGAGAAAGTTCACATGACTGATACACTTGGTGAATTCACAATCCATTTAAATAATGAGAGAGTAAGTCCTTGTTCTGAACTCTGGGGAATACTAAGCATGTTTATTTTAATAATTCCCTTTGAGGGTTGATCATCAGTCAGCACCTTATGTATATGATTCTTGCCTTTTTTTTTTTTAATCTGCAAATGATTGTCATATATCTTCATGGGGGTAAAAAAGATAAACAATATATATACAGGATCTCACAGTGACTGCATGTCTTTGAAGAGACCACTCCTCAGGTATAACTGGTAAGTTTAAATATCAGTATTAATAACAAACTGCAATTGTACACTTTAATAAAAGAAATGTCAAGTTGTCATAATAAATGATTTCACCTATTGTGACAGAATTAAATCCATCTATATCCTGGATATATTTTATGAAGGAGCTTATAAATTTTCAAACAAAGGCTAAATTAATAAATATAGTTCTTTGCTTTTAATTTTCCAATTTTACAAATTGAACTAAAAAATTACTTTTATGGGGCACCTGGGTGGCTCAGTGGGTTAAAGCCTCTTCCTTCAGCTCAGGTCATGATCCCAGGGTCCTGGGATCGAGCCCCACATCTGGCTCTCTGCTCCCCAGGGAGCCTGCTTCCTCCTCTCTCTCTCTCTCTCTCTCTCTGCCTACCTGATATCTCTCTCAGTCAAACAAATAAATAAGATCTTTAAAAAAATAACTTTTATAATTCTCAAGATTTTCCTCCTGTTAGATTTTGAGATTAAGGACTGCATAGTTTCAAAGCTATGCATAACTAGTATGTAGACTCAATTACTGAATGAAATATATACCAATGATGATATTAAATCTTATAATGAAGACAATTAGGTAATCATATCATTTATATTTCATAGAGAAAAATGTTTTCATTAGCATTCTCTTCTTTGGGGCATCTGGGTGGTTCAGTGGGTTAAGCTCAGGTCAAGATCTCAGGGTCCTGGGATCTAGCCCCGCATCAGGCTCTCTGCTCAGCAGGGAGCCTGCTTCCCTCTCTCTGCCTACTTGTGATTTCTCTAACAAATAAATAAATAAAATCTTTTTAAAAAATCTTTTATTTACCAAGTCTTTCACAGTAAAATTCTTCTGTGGTTCTTACTGATTTGAGTATCCTTACATCAGAAAATGAAATAATGCTAAAGATAGAATTATTTGAATGCACATACATAAGACCTATATATATTCAATGAAATATACAAATATATCCTGTATATGTTACCCTGGGGTCTCATAACAATCTGTGAGGTAGTAGTGTAGGTATCATTTCATTTTTATGGAAAAATAAATCACTGTTCAAAAGTTAAGAGTATATTTCTCTAGTAAATGCTGAGCCCAGGACTGGAATTTAACTCTTCATTATTGACTCAGTTTTTTTTTTTTTTTTAATTCTGTTAGTTAAACTAAACAGTAACATCTGAATATTTCATGAAATATTTAAGCAAAAAAAAAATGGAAATTCAGAGTAGATTTTCCACATTCTATTTGGTGTTCCAGGACTAGAACATGGTACAAGTATGTGCTTTTATGACTATATAAGTCTAGATCCGTGTGTTTGGTATAATCACTAATAGTTTTTTTAAAGGAAGAAAAGAAAGGGGGGGGATGTTGGGAATAAAATATCTAAATCACAATGAAAAGTAGATAATAGTGAGCCAACAGTATCAGGTCAATGTGGAAACACATGCAGAGTACAAATGTCAAGAATGTATGAGCCAAGGTAAGAGTCCAGTCAGTCTGCACACAAGTGTGATACTGTGTCAGAGGAAAGCACTAGGTACAAAGATGATAAGAATTTAGGAGCCAAGGAAACAAAAACTATTTGCCAAACATTTGTTGGTTGTTCAGAGACCATATACATATAGAATGTAAAGGGACAAGAACGAAAACTCCGGTCAAAGACCCAGCAACAACAGATTCAGGAAAACAGGCAAAAAGGCTCAACAGTGGAGGTCATGAGTTTTGTCCAGACATCAAAGTATTAGATACACAGCACTATTCAGAAGACTGAGGAAGAAGAGGAGGGCAACAATGATGAGGACAAAGGGGATGAGGGGAGGAAGGAAGAAAGAATAAAAGAAATAAAGGAGGAAGAAAGAATATAAGAAGGAAGGAAAGGAGTGAGGAAGGAAAGAAGGGAGGGGGAGGGAAAGAAGTAAAGAAAGAAACATGGATGCTGAGAAACATTGTGGTCTTGTCCAGAAACTTCCTAGGAAGGTTGATTTATTATAATTTGGAGGACAATAAGAAATAAGTGAAATCATTGGTATACCTCTTTAGGATAAAAGAGAGGGGAGGGATGCCTGGGTGGCTCAGTTGTTTCAGTGTCTGCCTTCAGCTCAGCTCATAATCCCAAGGTCCTGCGATCAAGTCTCGCATCAGGCTCCTTGCTGAGCAGGGAGCTCGCTTCTCTCTCTCTACCTGCCACTGCCCCTGCTCGTACTTGCTCTCTTTCTCTCTCTCCCCGACTAATAAAAATTAAAATCTTTAAAAACAAAAGAGAGAGAGAGAGGTGATAATACAGCATCGCTGATGGAGAAATTACCCGAAAGCAATTTGCCGAAAAGTATATCAACTTCCATGCACCTGAAGATTTTAAATTAGGGAGGGGGAAGGAGACAAAAGATTGAATCACTTGACTAATGATCCATTTGGCTCTTTTACTCATTGGCCTATTGAACTCATGGTTCATACATTCATAAACTCATGACAGAAACAACAAATTACTGTGGAGATGCACTCTATGCCTATAAACTCTGTTTCAAATTTTTAGAATTAATTTCTTATCTTTTATTCTTTCCTGGCTGAAAATAAATTTGATAATGTGAATGCTGCTTGAATTAATAAATTAAATTATTTTTCAGAAATGTTCATCTTTTCTCTTTCTATAGGAATCAAATACTTCCCATACGTCTATATCTTCAAAATTCTCACAGTTTAAGTTATCACTTTTTTCAGATACTCTACATTTTAATGACTTTCTGACAACCCCTACATAGACTAGAAGGATACAATGAATAGCTCAATATCTGAGTTTGTTTTGTTAGGACTCACCAACACTTGGGAACTTGAGATTTTCTTTTTTTTCATATTTTTGTTGGCCTATGCAGCGATTGTGGCAGGAAACCTTTTCATCATGGTCACCATAACCTTTGACTCACTTCTATACTCCACACCAATGTACTTCCTCCTTGGAAATCTCTCCTTCCTGGATATGTCTATTTCCACAATCACAACCCCTAAGATGGTCACAGATTTCCTCAGAGAGTATAAAACTATTTCTTTGTGGGGCTGTATGGCTCAGATGTTCCTCCTCCACTTTTTAGGCGGCAGTGAGATGACTCTTCTCATAGTCATGGCTGTTGATCGATACATTGCAATATGCAGACCTCTTCACTACACATCCATCATGAATCGCCGGGTCCTCGTGGGCTCTGTGCTGCTCTCATGGGCTGTTGGTTTTGTGCATACGATGAGCCAAATGGTTTTTACTATCACCTTGCCCTTCTGTGGCCCCAATATAGTGGACAATATTTTTTGTGACCTTCCTCTAGTTCTAAAACTTGCCTGCACAGAGACCTATATTCTGGAGTTACTGGTAATTGCTGACAGTGGACTGTTGTCTTTCATCTGCTTCATACTCCTGCTCATTTCCTACACTGTCATTCTGGTAACTGTCCGACGTCGATCCTCTGGTGGACTCTCCAAGGCTCTGTCCACACTGTCTGCTCACATTACTGTGGTCACTCTATTCTTTGGGCCATGTATCTTCATTTATGCTTGGCCATTCCGTAGCTTTTCAGTGGATAAATTTCTTTCTGTGTTTTACTCGGTTATCACACCCTTACTGAACCCCATTATTTACACTCTGAGAAACCAGGAAATGAAAGCAGCTATGAATAGACTGAGGACCCAACACATCAGATCCAGACAGACCTTCTAGGCAACAAGCACGATGATGAAGATTTCAGTGCAAAACCCATGTACATCTCAGAATAAGTTGATATTAATTCATTCTGTTTGTAGCTTTTTAAAAATATTCATAATATACATTGAAATTATCAAATATTCCATCGTTATATTTATATAACATGCTTGGTTTTATTGGAAGAATGATTATTTTAGTTAAGATTCAATTCAGTTAGGGTTAATACTTTTTAATGTAATAAAGAAATAATAGAAAAAAACTGACTCACTAACTATAGTTGGAAACCGAGAAATACCCAAGACTAAATTTCACTAAATAAAGAAGAATCAAAAAGGAATTTATCTATTTTTAATTCAGAATTAGGGGACTTTCAACTAAATTCTCTAGTTGACTAAGTGTGTGTAAAATTATATGAACTCTTATAAACTCCTAAACACACACACATAAACTCACAGTTTTGTGGAACCTAGTATGTGTAAGAATTATTTTTTTAACAAGGTAAACAGATTAGTTTCTATGAGTATATAGATCTAAGTGTCATTTACTCACAAGAAACACATACTTCTTCCTTAAAAAAACAGGAATTCCACCTGATATATATATTACACAGCTCATTTTACTTTACTCCTTCTTTCATGTTTGTATACATATTTGTTCTCCTATATCTCAAGAATCAAGAGCATTACTATTGTGTTAATCCCCATGGACAAGGGAAAATGAAGAAGCCCCTGTATATTCTAGGCAATTACATCACAACAAAGCAGGAAGTAGTCAAGCTGCCTACCTTTTATAAAGTGCATTAAATTAAAATGTTTCATCTATGGTTCATGGGTATAAAAATAAAAAGACATTGTATGGCCTCTTTGATATCAAATTCAAATGTCCTGCTCTCTCCCAAATGCTCAGGAACCTTTCTATAGGCTTTTATCCAATACTTTTTCATCATTGCCTCTTAGATGATATGTGTAATATACTAATTATAGACTAAAGGGTGCTTTAAAGATGTATTCTTAGATACATGTGCATGATATATTTTAGACTAAAATTTTATTTTAAAAAACACATTAAAGGGCGCCTGGGTGGCTCAGTGGGTTAAGCCGCTGCTTTCGGCTCAGGTCATGATCTCAGGGTCCTGGGATCGAGGCCGGCATCGGGCTCTCTGCTCAGCAGGGAGCCTGCTTCCCTCTCTCTCTCTCTCTGCCTGCCTCTCCGTCTGCTTGTGATCTCTCTCTGTCAAATAAATAAATAAAATCTTTAAAAAAAAAAAAACACATTAAAGAGGATAGGAACTGGGTCCCTAAGGATCATTGGGCATATATATTTGTATCTATTTCTTATGAATTAATTCAATCATAGAATTAACTGTAGACATTGATATAACATATAGCTATATCAAATTTCTAACATTTGCCACATTTATTTCAGAATCTTTTATTACAAAAATGGATTATTAGCAATAATAAAGACTCCAAAGCAACCATCTATGCCAGTTATTTTATTGCAGCAAAGATCATCACTATCATCTACTCTAGTATCATTCCTTTGTATGTTTTTTTAAAAGATTTTATTTATTTATTTGACAGACAGAGACCACAAGTAGGCAGAGAGACAGGAGGGGAAGCAGTCTCCCTGCTTGCTCTCTCATGACCTGAGCTGAAGGCAGAGGCTTTAACCCACTGAGCCACCCAGGCACCCCCCTTCATATGTTTTTAAAAATTATTTTCCGGGACGCCTGGGTGGCTCAGTTGGTTAAGCGGCTGCTTTCGGCTCAGGTCATGATCCCAGAGTCCTGGGATCGAGTCCCACATCGGGCTCCTTGCTCAGCAGGGAGCCTGCTTCTCCCTCTGCCTCTGCCTGCCACTCTATCTGCCTGTGCTCACTCTTGCTCTCTCTCTCTCTCTGACAAATAAATAAATAAAATCTTAAAAAAAAATTATTTTCCTCATTTTTCATATAGTGTGTATAAAAACATTTTGTGTGTTTTTAACTTGATATAAGTGAAATCTATATAAATGTCATTATTCTAAAATTTATTTTTTTACTCAGTTTAATGTTTTAATGACTTATCTGTCTAAAAATGTACTTCTCTGGTTCATTTTTTATTGTGGTTAAAACCATGTAACATTTTAAACATTTTCAAATGTACAGTAGTGTTAACTATGTGCACCTTTTTGTGCAAAAGATTTCTAGAATTTTTCATCTTGCAAAACTAATACTCTATCTTCATTCACAAAAAACTTCCCCTTCCACCTCTTGTTAGCTCCTGGCAATCACCATTCTACCTTCTGCATCTTAAGGGTTTGACTACTTTAGGTTTATATAACTGAATCGTGCAGCATTTGTCATTTTGTGACTGGCTTATTTCACTTAGCATAATGCCTTCAAATTTTAACCATATGATAACATGTAACAGGATTTTTTTTTTAAGGTTGAATACTAGTCCATCATAGGTATATGCCACATTTTCTTTATCCATTCATCCACTGATGGACATTTAGATTGCTCCTCTTAGCTATTGTGAATAATGCCACAACAAACATGAATGTGTATCTCTTCAAGAGCCTGTTTCCAATTCTTTTATTTTTTATTTTTTTAAAGATTTTATTTATTTATTTGACACAGAGAGAGATCACAAGTAGGCAGAGAAGCAAGCAGAGGGAGAGGAGGAAGCAGGCTCCTGGCTGAGTAAGGAGCCCGATGTGGGGCTCGATCCCAGGACCCTGAGACCATGACGTGAGCCAAAGGCAGGCGCTTAACCAACTGAGCCACCCAGGCACCCCTTCTCACCCAATTCTTTTAGATATTTACCCGGAGGCTAGATTGCTGTATCATATGGCAATTCTGTTTTTAATTTTTTTGAGGAACCTCCAGAGTTTTCCAGAGCAGCTCCACTACTAACAGTACCAAAGTTTCCAATTCCTCCTCATCTCCATATCCCTACCAGCACTTGTCATTTTCTGGATTCTTTTTGTTTTTGTTTTCAAAGTGACCACCCTAACAGATACGGTTTTGGTTTGTCTTTCCCTGACAATGAGTGATGTTGGGCATTTTTTCATATGCTTGTGGGCTATTTGTGTATTTTTTTTAGATAAATATCCATTCAAGTCCTTTGCTCATTAAACTATTGGTTTTTGTTGTTAAATTGTAGTTCTTTATAAGATTCTGGATATTAACTCTTCTTATTATAATTTATTTGAATATAATTGACACACAGTGTTACATTAGTTTCAGGTGTACAAGATAGTGATTCAACAAGTTTATACATTATGTTATGCTGGTCACAAGTGTAGCTGGCATCTGTTACCATACAGCACTATCACAATACATTGACTATATTCCCTATGCTCTACCTTTCATCCTTGTGACTTATTCATTCCATAACTGAAGGCCTGTACCTCCCACTCCCCTTTACCCATTTTGCCCAACCCTCTAATACCCCTCCTTCTGGCAAACATTGCTTTGATCTCCGTATTTATAGATCTGATTCTGCTTTTTGTTTTTTTATTCATTTACTTTTCAATATTAACTCTTCATCAGATGTATGATTTGTAAATATTTTCTTTCATTCTATAGCTTGCTTTTTCACTGTATTTATTATATGAACTGAAAATATCTTCACTCATAGATTATATTAACAATTTCTGCTGTTTATAAATACACAAATTTAAAATAGTTACATTTAATTACTTTTCCTTTTCTGATTTTGTCTCTTATGTAATACATCTTTACAACTAATTGCCCCAAATATTCTGTCTTCTCTTTTTTATAATTTTAAATTTTTTCTTTTATCACATTTAGCTATTTAATCCAACTGGAAGTTAAATTTTGTATTGATATCTGATAGGAACCTAATTTATTTTTAAATGGATATAAACAGATATCCAAATACCATCTACTGAAAAGCTTTTCCCTGCTGACTGAAATGTCATTTTTGCCAGATATCAATCAATCATCTATTGTAAGCTTGGGTCTGTTTCTGTCTCTGTCAATACTTTAATTGGTCATTTTGTTTGTCAGTGACAACACTACACTATCTTAAACAGAGTTGTTATTTGTCATAGTGAATCTGCACTCTCAAATGCTCTACTTTAAGTATATCCTAATTCTTGTTGATCAACTCTACCAGATGATTTCAGGATAAATCGTCAAATTCTTCAAAAACAATTCTGAAGAGCAATTAATAAATCAGAATTTATAGATTAATTTATAAATAAAAAACTTTATGATTTTGATTATTCTAATTCATCAATGTAGCATATCTTTTTATTTTGTTACATTTTATTTTATAATATTTAGTGATTTTTGGTAGGTTGTATTGCTTTTGGCTGAAACCACCAGTACAATGCTGAAGCGAAAACAATTTTTCCCCTGAATTTATAGTGTTTATATCTAAAGTAATATCATTTAAAATTAAGATGTTTATTTTATTAATTTCTAATCTTGTTATTTTTTAAAAGATTTTATTTATTTATTTGACAGACAGAGATCACAAGTAGGCAGAGAAGCAGGCAGAGAGAGAGGAGGAAGCAGGCTCCCTGCTGAGCAGAGAGCCCATTGCAGGGCTCCATCCCAGGACCCTGGGATCATGACCTGAGATGAAGGCAAAGGCTTTAACCCACTGAGCCACCCAGGCACCCCTAATTTCTAATCTTTTTTAAATTATAATTGAGTCTTGAATTTATAAAAAAGTTTATGCGCACTTTGAGATAATTGTTTTTTTTTTTCACTTAATCTGTTATACTAACAGATTGACTTAATATTGCCAGTATTTCCTTAACTGTGGTTTAAACTCCAATTTGTAATAATATGGCTTTTCTTTTGCCTTTTATCTTTCCAGGTTTGATTACTAGTTGTTTTCGAGTTGTTCATTGTATAATTTTCTCTCTTTTTCTATTGTCTAAAGCAGTTTAAAATGCAATGATGTTAGCTTATTTTTAACCCACTGAGCCACCCAGGTGCCCCTAGCTTATTTTTAAAAGTTGAGCATAAGCTCCTCCACCTATCACCATCGTTTCTACACTGAAGCCTGCTCACTTTTCAGGAAAAGCTTCAACATCATCTTTTGAGAGAAGGCTTCCCTAACCCTCCAAACTTGACTGGGACTCTCTGTAGTAGGATTCCAAAGCAGCCTAGCTTGCTGTTTCATAGTGGTCATCAGACCATATACTATTTAATCAAATGTTTGCATCTATCTCTATTTCCCATTAGGACATAAAGAAATCATGAAGTCAAGGACCATGTCTAATTCACTGGAATATCCCTACTGGTGTCTGCCATAAAGTAGTTACTTAATAACACTGCTTGACTAAGCAACAGATTAGATTGCAGGAATCATTAACATACCTTGTCAGATACATAAGCTCACTCTCTGTAATTTTTAAGAGAAATAATTAGCCAAAATTTTGAGACGGGACTTAATTAATTAATTGCTTCTTTACATCATGCAGGCAAGAAAAGATTTAGAACACCAGACAACATATATCAGTCATTTCCCCCCTTTTTTTTTTTGTAACTGTTTTGTAGCATAGAGATAAAACAATGTCTCAGTTTATTGAACACTAGAGTCTATTTATTTTCATGTCGTTCATTTATTTTCATGTCTTATTCCTAAATTAGTTATTGACTGCAGTTCTTTCATTCTAAATGTATTTATCTCCCTTTAAATATGTCAATTTCTTTATAAATAGGAACGTTATTTTATGAAATTTAGTGCTTTAATTTACAAAAATGCTATTCTATTCCTCTCCTCTGAATAAATTCGTATTATTTTATACAAAGAGAGCCCATTACTTCAAAGCATTGCTATTATTCAATAGTACAAATAAACTCACTTTACAACCCATTCACCAAAAGACCGACGGCTAAACTGCTTATGATTTCTTATTACCATAAATGATTTCATGATTACTATTTGCCCAACAGCTCTATGCAGGGATGAGAATTTCCCTAAGATAAATACCCAGAAAAGAAAAAAACTCGATAATAAAGCATTTACCCATGCAATTTCACTAAATGCAGTAATGATAGCTTTACAGAATGACTCTAATTCCAACTACAGAGCAAGAGTCCCTATTGCTCATGTCTCCACTGCAAAATTGAACATAATTTGCCTTTTTAAACGTTTGTTTCAACATAAAATAATATCTTGTTTCTTTAATTTGCCATTTTTTCTGATTATCAGTGAATTTGGCATCCCTCTCACACTTACTAGCTATTCAAGCTTTTCTATGAACTACTTTTTTAAGGTTTGGCCCACTTAAAATAAGTTTTCTGCACTTTTCTTGGTGATTTGCATGCTGTACTTCTGTTCAGTATAGTAGCTAATAACATATATGTCTGTTTAAACACTAACTTGAATGAACTTAAATAAATAAAATTAAAATAAAATTGAAGACTCACTCAGATTCAGGTGTTTAATAGCCGTATGTATATAGTGGCTACTATATGGGATAAGACATGGTTATCTGGTTATAAAAGACATGAAATGGTTATAAACCATTTTCATCATCATAGAAAATTCTAGTGCGTAGCAGTCATCTAGATATTAATCCTTGTCAACTTAATATATTACAAATATTTCTTTTCTTTTTTTAATTTTTATTTATTTGACAGACAGAAATCGCAAGTAGGCAGAGAGGCAGGCAGAGGGGGGGAAACAGGCTCCCTGCTGAGCAGGGAGCCCAACACAGGGCTTGATCTCAAGACCCTGGGATCATGACCTGAGCTGAAGGCAGAGGCTTTTAACCCACTGAGCCACCCAGTGCCCCACAAATATTTCTTTTGAATTTCTTATTACTTCTGTCTCTAGTTTCCATGACTGAACAAAAATTGTGTTCTGAAATTTATTAAAGATTTGACTTTTTATTCATTTTAAAATATCAGATTATAAAATATTCTTCTTCAACCATATGCTGCACAGATATTCCTCAATATATTATCACATTTTTCACATTTTGTGTTTAAATATTTCTGGAGCCCACCTTTGTATTTGGAAGGTAGGGACCCAACTTTATTCTTCTTCTCTTAGTTAACTACTAGTCTCAGCAGCAGCTACAAATTAATCTGTCCTTTCTCCACATTTCTGCTTGATTATCACATAAGTAAGTGTGTGTGTATACACATGTATAAAAATTTATATATGTATATCATATACATACTCACATATAATCTCATATATACATATACTTATATGTGTGTATTTTAGAACATAAATGTATGCGTATACACATACATGATCTGAGTTTTCCACTCAGTTCCATTTATTTGTCTTTTATTTTACCATTATTTTATTATTTTTCATGCTATGATTTCATATATGGCTTAGTATCTACTTGATGTGTTCACCTGTTTTGTTACTCAAAGTTCACTTAGCAAAATATTCACCTTTACTTATGCATGTTTAATTGTCAGTTTTTTTTTTTAAACAGCCAAGTTTTTAATAGAATAGATACATTTAGGATAACATAGATGTCTTTGCTATGTTATATCATTTCATTCATGAGCCTGATAGGTACTTCCATTTAATCAAATTGTAATTTATATCTTCTAAGACAGGTTTTAAATTCTCTCCATAATGTCATTATTTTCAACTTGCAAATATCACTTTGTTTCATTTTCTTGTTATAGTTAAACTTGTTTCTGCTATAATATTAATATTTAATACTGGTCTTTATATGTAGATATAAAGATAATATAGGTTTGCAAAAGAATAAATATATTTGTGTAAATATGTATATATATAAGTTATATAGATATGTACATATGTTAAATTATATGTGTGTATGTAGATATAATTATATATGCATACATATTCATATGTATACAATACATAGGTAATATATGTATTTTATATATATATACACACATATAATTTTATTTCTGAACTTTAAGTTATAGACATAATGCTCTTCTACCTCAGTGTGTATTTCCTAAAACAATGTAATTTTTAAATTTGGAAATCAATAAGACATAGATATCTAATCCATCAACCTTATTTAATTGTATGCCAATTTTGTGAATAATATCGTTTTAGAAAGCAAAGTCTCTGGTCCAGGACCAATCTAGAATCACAGTTGTATTTCATTATCATGACTCTTTTTTAAATTAAATCTTCAATAATTCCTCAATCTTTCTTTAATTTTCTGCCACTCAAATTGGTTATAGCTAACGAATTTCATTGTTCAGTAATTCATTTCCTATGTTTCTTTTGACACAAATGTCCAGATATGTGGTTCCCTCCTCTTTTATTTTCCTTTTTACTTGCTTCCTGTGGACATTATTCTGGTTTTATCATTTAACACTGTATCCTGGAAATATCAGGTCATATGACTGCCATATATAGTCATAAAGATCTTCCCCATTCTTCATCACAGCTGTGTGTCTCACATGTTCTTATAAATATATTAAAAAAGTAGAAAAGGAACACAATCCAAATGCTTTCTGGCAGCTTGTCATACAACTAGCAAGCCTTTATCTGCCTAGGACTAAAATATTCATGTCAGATCAGTACTACCACTTGCTTCACCAGGAGAGTCTCATAAATTTTATTCTAGCTTCTCAGATCATTCACTTTCTTCTCTTCTCATATATGTATCACCACTGAGTTGGACCTCAAATTAAGTGTCTATATCATATAATAGCTGGCTACCAACATGTAAAGAATGTCATTTTGTTTTCATAATTATAACAATATTTTATATGAATTAATTCCTCATTCTCTGCTGATGAGGTTTGATTCTGTAATTGATTCAAAGTTCAGACACTGAAAAACTACTTTCCACTTCTCTCATCCCCTTGTAGGATGCTTAGACAAAGAGGGATTGAACCACATTTAAATTCTATGGAATTAGTATGATCATAGCTTCCCTGGGGTAAGGAGGTGACATATTTCTGCTTTTATACTCGAGGTCATTGCACATGATTTATATGTAGAGACAGATGTCTATGTTTTGTGGTTTCTTAAAAAGCTTTTAACATATTCACATTCTGGTAATTCCATTAGAGTAACAGTGCCTTGCCAATAAAGGATTTTTTTTTTTAAGACAAATTTTCAAACCATACTCACTGCCAAGGTGCAGATAGAGGATTTACATTCCATCCATCCGGTATCTCCATCTGTGGGAGAGGTTTATTTGAAAATGAGTCATATAAATAATAAAGCTCCAAATAGTCATTTTGCTGGCACCAGTAACAACAAAATCCACTTAATCGGATTATTTTAAAATCCCAAATTTAAAACAATTACTGGTCTCACAGCCACCTGAAGACATCAGAAGAAAACAAGCCACCAGCACTAAAAATCTCTCTAATCACCCTGGTAGGTCTCACCTCATCTAGCCTATTAAAGCTATCATTTATTCTAAAAGATGAAATCATTACAAAACTTTCTTTGTGAAGCATTATTCCCTCAACAGAAAGAATTCCCAATAAAATTACCTTTTGAGGATTTCTGGAAATTTCTAGCACTTATTGGTGCTACCTAATACTAACACAAACTGTATTAAGAAGTCCCTAGGTTGGAGTTTATACATCTTAGTCATCTATTCCTTCTTACCTATGAATTCCAAAGATTCCTGGCCATCTTTCTCACCTGAACACACTGCCTATAACTGCTTCTGAACTTGTAAGCAAAAGAGATGCTGCAAACATAATAAAGTCAATGCATTTGCCTATTAAGCTCACACAAAATAACAAATGTTAGCTGAGCTTGTTATAATTAGTGAAAGGCACAGTATCAGGTTTGGGGAAATATGTGAGACATTCTGGAAAATGAGCCAGAGAGAAGATTTCACTCAGAGTTAAGAAAATTAAGTGAGATGATTTATGTGAAGTTCCTAAAACTAGAATCTAGCAAAAGGCAGAACCTCAATAAATGGCTGCATTTATTGTCACTTAAGAAAGAAATATGAGCCTCCATTGTATGTCAGTCAACATGGCAGGCGCTAAGATGACAATAAATAAATTTTAAAAATTCATAATCTTGGAAGAATGACAGAAACATATGTAAATAATGAAATCACTAGGTGCAAAGGCAGTACCATGGTGGCACAGAGAAGAGAAACATTAATTCTGACTTGGCTTGTTAGGAAAAGATCCACTGAGAACCTATTATTTGATATAGGTATTAAGGACAAATAGAAAGAGTTAGAAATTCAAGAGGATTCATTTATGAAGATGCATTTATTTCCTCTTGATACGGAGTTAAATTTCTTGACATCATCCTTTCTAGAAGGCTTTGCAGATAGTGAGGCTGCATCTAAATTAAACTATTAAAACATATAGCCAACTCTCAATAACCCATGTTAATTTAAGAAAACCTAAGCATTTTCCACCCAAACAGGTAGCTGTATGTGGGGTTTTCTTTAGGTGTGGTTGCTTCATTTCTACCAGTTCCAATAAAGAAATCACTATATTGCTGATCTTGGACCATTTTTTGAGAGGCTGGGAATAAAGAAGAGCCCAGAAAATATAGGAATATGCAAGACAAGAAATACAGACCTTCCCAAACTACTCTTAGAACCTGCATAAACACCAGAAACAAGTCACTCGAAATCAGCTTTATTTCAGTGACCTCACCCATAATTACCTCTATTTCTCTAAGCCTGGGCTCTCTTTTTGTGGGATCTACTCAACAGCCCTGTCTAATTCATCTCCCCAATGGGAAGAGCAAAAATTCATTACCCATTTCCTCTTCATTGTATATGGGGCTAAAAGACAAAGAAAAAGATAATGGGGCTATGGAAGTATGGGTTAGGTCAAAGTAAGGAAAAGAAATTGGACTTACCCTCTATTTAAGGAGTGAGGAAAAGAATGGGAGTCAATAAAAGAGCACCATAATGTAGTTGGGTGGGTTTGGGGGGGAGGCAGAGAGGGAGCAGTTACTGGAAGTGGAGAAGTCCTAGTGAGGAAAGGGATTGAGGAATCCTGAAAGCTGACAAGTGTTAGTTCTTTCTCATGAAACTATTAATTTAGAAATAAAGTATTAGTGGCCACATTTAACCCACTGAGCCACCCAGGCACCCCATAGTGGCCACATTTAAAAAACAAAACACTATAGAACACAGAGAAGTATATCTTGTTGGAGATATTGGGTGATTGTTCTAGACCACCACAATACAGCAAAAATTGCAATAAAGTGAGTCACATGAATATTTTGGTTTCCCAATGCCTATGACAGCTATGTTTACAATATACTATTGTCTTTTCAGTGTGCAACAGAATTACATGTAAAGAAAATGTATATGCCTTAGGTGAAAAAAAAAAACTTTATAGTTAAAAATTGCTAACTATAGGGACACCTGGGTGGCTCAGTGGGTTAACCTTCTGCCTTCGGCTCGGGTCATAATCTCAGGGTCCTGGGATCAAGCCCTGCATCCAGCTCTCAGCTCAGCAGAGAGCCTGCTTCCCCCTCTCTCTCTGCTTGCCTCTCTGCCTACTTGTGGTCTCTCTCTGTGTCAAATAAATAAATAAACTCTTTTTTAAAAATTGCTAACTATCATTTGAGCTTTCAGCAAGTTATAATCTTCGTGCTGGTGGGGGGTCTTGCCTTCATATTGATGGCTGCTGACTGATTAGGGTGGTGGTTGCTGAAGGCTGGGGTTGCTGCAGCAATTTCATAAAATAATACAGTGAAGTTTACCACATTAGTTGATTCTTTCTTTCACAAACAATTTCTCTGCAGCATGTAATACTCTTTGATAGCATTTTAACCACAGCAAAACTTCTTTCAAAATTGAAGTCAATCCTCCCCAACTTTGCTGCTATATCAATTAAGTGTATGTAATATCATAAACCCTTTGTTGTCATTTCCACAGTCTTCATCATATCTTTACCAGGAGTAGATTTCATCTCAAGAAACCACTCCTTGCTCATCTACAAGAAGCAAATCTTCATCTGTTAAAGTTTTATCATGAATTTGCAGCAATTTGGTCACATTAGCAAATTTCACTTACAATTCTAATTCTTTCATTATTTCCACAATATCTAGTTACTTCCCCCACCAAATCTTGAACCCCTCAAAATCATCCATGAGGGTTGGAATCAACTTCTTCCAAACTCATGTTCATTTCACTATTCTGACCTTTTGCAAGAATCATGAATGTTCTTTTTTTTTAAGATTTTATTTATTTATTTGACAGAGAGAGCTCACAAGTAGACAGAGAGGCAGGCAGAGAGAGGGGGGAAGCAGGCTCCCCGCTGAGCAGAGAGCCTGAAGTGGGCCTCGTTCCCAGGACCCCGGGATCATGACCTGAGCCAAAGGCAGAGGCTTTAACCCACTGAGCCACCCAGGTGCCCCTGAATCATGAATGTTCTTAATTGCATCTAGAATGGTCAACCCTTTCTGGAAGTTTTCAATTGACTTTGCCCATATCCATCAAAGGAATCACTATCTATGGCAGTTATAGCCTTATAAAATGTATTTCTTATTTTTAAAAAAAGATTTTATTTATTTATTTATTTGACACACACAGAGAGAGAGTGCACAAGTAGGCAGAGCTGCAGACAGAGGGAGAGGGAGAAGCTTGAGCCCCTGATCAAGCCTGATGAGGGACTTGATCCCAGGACCCTGGGATCATGACTTGAGCTAAAAGCAGACATTTAACTGACTGAACCTCCAGGGTGCCCCTAAAATGTAGTTCTTAAATAGTTAAGACTTGAAAGTTGAAATTACTCCTTGATTCATGGGCTATAGAATGGATGTTGCATTACCAGGCATGAAAATAATAGTAATCTCATTGGACATTTCTACCAGGGATCTTGTGTTTCATGGTACATTGTCAATCAACAGTAATTGTTTGAAAGGAATATTGTTTTTTCCAAGTAGTTGTCTCAAAGTGCATTTCTTATTTGTGTGGGGTATTTATGTTCAGCTAGATGGTTTTACTTGGATCCTTCAGTGCAATTGCAGGTACGTGACAGCAGTGGCTGCAATCAACTAAAGGCTTGACTGAACAGGATTTCCAAGAAACTAGAAATAGAAATTGACATATGCTGTCTTCTAGGATCTCATTTGGGACTGCTAAGCAGAGCACATGTATGTGGCTCTTCCATGAAGTTTGAGATTCTCATTATATGGTGGTTGGGTTCCCAGAGGGGAAGGCCCAAGAGCACGTGTTCCAAGAAGCCCAAACAGACCCCTCAGAGCTCATTATTATTAGACTTAGAGGTGAGACAACATGACTTCCATGGCATCCTATGATTCAAGTGCAAGCCTAGTGGAGGAAGAGAACTTAAGAGGAAGAGAATATACTACAGAAGGGGTTAAATGTTGGGGTATACAACTCATTGAATGGTCATATATCAGAGACAACCCTGTCTATCCTATAGATCAGAAACTCACTGTTGAGGAATGATTTAATCATATAACTTTAATAATGGGAAGAACTGTGGGTCTGACAATTGGAAGTCTGGGGATCATGGAAGTCAACTAGAGAATCTGAACTGATGCTGGGGACAAAGTAGCAGGAGAGAAGTAGAAGGATTTGTAGGGCATTTGTCAGCCACAGGCCGTCGTCATGCTTACCTATTAAAACTATCATAGTTAATATTTTAACAAAGGGCCTGGTACACCATAACTTGTTATCAAATATGTACTGATTTTCAAATGTATAAATGTTTTATTTCCATCTGTATAAGGGTATTTGGTGAATAAAACTAAGTTGCAAGAACAAGACTTTATCATTGAAAACAATACATCCCTTCTCCCTCTCTTAACTTTTGTATGCTGTACAATGTATGTATGTACTTGGTAGATGTCTTCTTCATTTGCTCTGTGATTTTTATCAGTGCAAGCTATATTCCCTCAATCAGTCTGGTGTGCTGATTAGGGCCAGAGGTCATCACCTAATCTTTTCATTCACCACACTCCCCCTCATACCTAGTCTCTCTCCATTTACTAACCCACCGTGTAAAGAGAGTTCTTTGAATTAATAACTTCAATATCTCTCCTAAAATGGATCCTCTATTTCCTTCAACGGTGCACTATAACCTACATGTACAGAAGGTACTAGTGACAACTACATTAATAATCTTATCTCTTATTTGTATAGGATTTCAATCTCATAAAGCATACTGACAGCTTATTTCATTCACTCTCCATTGGATTTTAGCTTTCTCAAGTTTTCATAGTAAAGGGATTTGCGTAAGGGCAGAATGTGAGTTTTCAGTAAAATCCAAGGTATGACACCACCTTAATGACAGTCAGAGCTGTTCCCACTGCCCACACCTGTCACAATTGTGAAGTAATAGCTTGCCTGTCTTTCTTTTGATTAATAAAAGATCATAACAAATAGTTATTTTCTGTGTTTGCAAGTAAGAACGTGCTTGATTTGGGAGGGTAGCAGAGGGTAGGACAAAAATAATCATTTTTTTTTTAATGAGTCTTCCTAAACAAGCTGCTGTCAAACCTAGACAAATAGTTGTAAGGTCCTGATCTTGTATTTTTTTAGTCTAACCGGTAGCTGCTTAAAAACCTCCTTGGAAACCCTCAGGCATATTATTCCCTAAACTGTGAATGATTGCAATAACTTGGAAATAAACTAGTGTATGGAAAAAAAAAAAAAAAAACCTTCTGTTCCATGTCATTATTCTTCATATACAGATTTCTACTAAACACTTTCTTATTCCAAAGATAGCAATCTGAGTACAAACATCTCTCTCCCTCTTCCCTTGCCCCTTCCACCACCTTCTTTCCCCCTACCCCTGCCAAAAAAAAAAAAAAAAAAAAGGAAATGTATTTTTTTTTTAAAGATTTTATTTATTTATTTGACAGAGAGAAATCACAAGTAGGCAGAGAGGCAGGCAGAGAGAGAGGAGGAAGCAGGCTCCCTGCTGAGCAGAAAGCCCGATGTGGGGCTTGAACCCAGGACCTGGGATCATGACCTGAGCCGAAGGCAGCGGCTTAACCCACTGAGCCACCCAGGTGCCCCCAAAAAAGGAAATGTATTAATAATAAGCCCACTATGTTATGGGCCTGAAAAGGAACTCAAGAGATTGAGCTCAACCACTTTGTTTTATGCATCAGAAAAGAGACTCAAAGAGAAATACATGCCAGTTGCTGGAGGTAAAACTGGTTCTTAACCCTAGTCTTCCAGCTTTATTTCAGTGTTCTTGCCAAACACCATACTGATTCTTTTCACATGTTAATTCATAAAAACACAGAAATCACAGCTTTCAAGTTGATCTTTATCTCTGGTGTGATTAATTGTCCTACTCATTACTTGGATCTTGGTTTTAGCAGTATCACACACAAGCACCCATACACACATGCATACCCACACACTGCAGCAGCAGCATCCAGATTGAAGCACTGTAGTTTACCAATTTAGTTTCAAGTAATTAGTGTGACATTCCCAGCCTAAGGGCTCCCACATGGGGACTCCGCTCCATCCATCACCAGGTCAGTGTTGCTGTGTATGGATATGAAGGGAGGTCTAGTGAAAATTATACAGTTGATGTATGACTTATAAAACCTGGCTCATTAAAAGCATGCCATTTTACAAAAGACAGGTAGCATTTGGCAAAGAGGCTAAATGTGGGAAGTGAGACACTTAGAGGTCACAAGTAACCTCACCTGAACTTAAAGCATCTTTCTTGGTTCACTGTTATATGGGGCCCTTCTTAGAATGTGATGGGGCTACTCAAGACTCAGAACATTCAACCTCAGTGCTTCACCACAGCTGCTTTTGCAATTTATGGACTTTTAAGGCCTCTCTAGGAATGTGAGTTTCAGCCACAGCAGATCATGGGTAGTGACAATCATGTTAGGAAAAACAGTTTTTGCCAAGAAAGGCTTTCCAAGAATATGAAGATACCAAAAGCCCACTCATGGGTTGGTGGGAAAGACAGCAGTGTGGGTCACTCCAAACCTCAAAGACCTACTTATGCAGAGCAGGTTTGTACCTGCTGCATCACAGGCCCTCTGAAACTCTAGGGCTGATTAAGAATGAAAACACAATTTCTTATAATAGTTGAGGCCAAACAGTAACTCCCAGATTAACTCAAAATTTGAATTATAAAGGGGTTCTGCCAGGCCCCTGTGGCCTCCAGGGAATTCAGACTAAGGGATCTTATTATCTACAAAAGCACAAATCTCTGAAGGATGGTCACATCTCCGTAACCTGTGAAGACAGAACATACACCTCAGAGCTCATGAACTGCTTAGAGGAGCCAAGAGATATGAATAGACTGTTGTTTATAAGCTAGGCTTAGAGATGGACAGTTCAGACACGTATCTACTTCCTAGAGTAACAGACACTAACACTAAATTTCAAAGTCAAATGAGATTATTAAAGGACCCAACTGAATGAAAATGCTTGCAACCTCCATGGCATTAGTGCTCTCTTCTTTCTTTCTACAGGTCAGCCCAGAACAAACCACACAATGGAGTCCACAGAATAATTAAATCAGTTTGAAGTGTCAGAATTCATTTTGCAGGGCCGATCATCTGCCTGGATATAGAGTCTCTTCTCTCTGCTCTCTTTCTAGTTGTCCATGCAGCCAGTTTCAGGTAACCTTCTCACTGTGGTCACAATTTTTTACATCCCAAACCTGAACATCCCATACTTTCTTCCTGGGAACCTCTCTCCTTTGTACATATGACTCTTGCTTCCTTTGCTGCTGTTAAGATGATTGTAAACTTGGAGGAAAAAAAAAAAAAAGCATAAGAGCATTCCCTTTGCTGGATCTTTCTCCTTCACTTACTGGGTGGAACTGAAATGGAACTTTTGGTCTTCATGGCACATGACAGATATGCGGCTGTTTGTAAACCCCTACATTGCACAACCATCATGATCAGGAAGGTGTATGTTCTGCTGGTAGTGACCTCATGATTCTTAGGTCTTCATTTAGGGCTTCAGATACTCTGTTGTGAATTTGCCTTTCTGTGGCCCCAATGTGGTGGACAGCATTTCCTGTGATCTCCCTCTGGTTACTAAGCTTGCCTGCATAGATACCTACAGATTGTCATTGTTGCCAGCAGTGGGATGATCTCTCTGAGCCAGTTCATGATTTTGCTTATCTCCTACAGTCTGTTCCTCATAACCACTAAGAGTCACTCTTCTACCAGAAATCCAAAGCTCGTTCCACTTTGATCACATCACAGTGGTGATTTTCTTTCTTGGATCATGCATCTTCACCTGTATCTGTCCCTTCAGCAACCACTCTGTGGATAAATTCCTTGCTGTATTTTACACCATGGTTACCCCATCTTGAACCTAATTATCTACACTGTGAAACAAAGAAATGAAGACAGTCATGAAGAAATTCTGGTATGATTTGATGAGTTCTAGAGAGGTACTTAGATTAAAAATATAATTTAGATAGAAATAAGTTTTTTAAAGTTTTTTAAAAAAACTTTACATCTTTTAAAAACTGTCATTGACCTATACAGAGTAAGTCATATACAAGACTTATAAAAGTCAGACCTTCAAAGATATTTTGAATATAGTACTAACAAAAAAGAAATCAATGCCTTTATATATTTCAAATGATGCTTACTGATCAAAAATATTGTCCATTAAGAATGCACTTCTATTTGGGGCACCTGGCTGGCTCAGTCATTGGAGTGTGAGACTCTTGATCCCAGGGTTGTAGGTTCGAGCCCCATATTGGATGTAGGGACTATATAAAAATAAAAAAAAAAAATCTTAAAAAAAAAACCTCACTTGTATTGAGTAGAAGTAAATATATGCTTTATCAATGTATTAATATGGTATTGATTGAAAGGGGAAAAAAAAGTGAAACCCCAGAAAGTCTATCATTTTTCTGTCCAGTCAGAATGAGTTGGCACTTATTGTGGGCCCATAGTTGTTCTCTGTTTTCTCAATAATATTAGTATTTCAGTCAGCATTCACATGTGTAAAAAACCGGTTTTAGTATCTTTGTATATACTGCCAAAGCACACTCATTTTTCTTTTTGTCTCCAAAATGAGGTGTCGTAGATGCTTTTAAGGCTGCTAATATCATCCAATATTATTTCTATCTCAGAAACCATGTCTCTGACTCAAAATTTAAAAAGGGACAAATTCAGACATACATTAATTTTTTCCTTAAGAATAATTTGAGGGGCAACTGGGTGGCTCAGTTGGGTTAAAGTCTCTGCCTTCGGCTCAGGTCATGATCCCAGAGTCCTGGGATCGAGCCCCACATCAGGCTCTCTGCTTGACAGGGAGCCTGCTTCCCTTCCTCTCTCTCTGTCTGCCTCTCTGCCTACTTGTGATCTCTGTCTGCAAATAAATAAATAAAATCTTTAAAAAAAAGAATAATTTGAATTTGAAGTATGTTTAATAATAAACCACATTATGCATGTTATTATTTTATAAGGAATTAATGTAATGGCATTTGGATATTGTCACATCTCTAGTAATTCTCATTGATAAAAGTACAATTCAATGGAATTTCTCTAGCTGTGAACTTGAATAGATTTATTCACAATTTCTCTTTAGTCTTCTCTGTATTATATGACATTAATATATGAGTTAAAAAAAACAGCAGCGATAGAAAGTTATATTCTATCCTTTTAAGGAATCTAATTGTGCTCAAAAGTGGATCCCTAACAACAAAAGAGGATCAATATGTATTTTTAGTAGGGTTTTTGCTCTTTTTATGTATCATATGATATAATCACAAAACTGAAATTTAATGATTATAGAAAACCTTGAAATTTGGGAAGATATTCGAAGTAGTGGCAGCAAATGTGGTTACAGAGACAAAGAGCATAGGAAAATAATCCTGTGTATTCACTCAATGGAAACAATAAAACTGGAAAAAATTTTCAGATAAAAATACCCAAAACAAAATAAAATCTTTAAACTTTTTGAAGTCTCTAGAAAAAAAAAAACAAAAAACAAAAGCAGAGTGCATACAGCAGATTCAGAAATGTTTATTCCAGAATCTTGATAAGAGCAGGGGGAGTCTGACATTTAAGCCAGAGTCTTCTCCTATTTCTCCCAGCTTTCTGCTGTGAAATTCTTTGGTATACAGGTGCTGCTGCATCCCATAAGGAGAGGCAGGTCTCACTGTCCATCCAAGATCTAGAAGTGGAACAAAAAATTGTATCCCAAGTAGTAAGTACCAAGGCTAGCCTTGATAACTGGTGGCTCCTACCTATCTTGTTGGCTCTGTCTCCATGGTATGGGATCAGCCCAGGGTGAGAACTTAAGACAAGAGGTACATGGCAATCCTGCCTGAGGAGGTGACTTTATTCAGAGAGCAGTGCAAAAGAACCCATGTCCAGGCCCTATTATTTAACACAGTCAAGGTCACAGCAGAAATATCTTTAATGACCCCACAAAAATAAAACCTATTTTAAAGGAATACTGTGGGGGCACCTGAGTAGCTCAGTGGGTTAAGCCTCTGCCTTTGGCTCAGGTCATAATCTCAGGGTCCTGGAATCGAGCCCTGCATTGGGCTCTCTGCTCAGCGGGGAGCCTGCTTCCCTCTCTCTCTCTGCCTGCCTCTCTGCCTAATTGTGATCTCTCTCTCTGTCAAATGAATAAATAAAATCTTTAAAAAATAAAAATAAATACTATGAAAAACTAAAAGTCAACAAATTAGATAACTTATATCAAATGGACAAATGCTTAAAAATATACAATACGAAATAGAAAATCCTGAGGCACCTCAGTGGCTCAGTTAGTTAAAACTCTGACTCTTGATCTCAGGGTCATGAATTCAAAGCCCATGTTCAGCTCCATGCTGGGTAGCATGGAGCTGAACTTAAAAAAAAAAAAAATCAAAGACATAAAAATGAAGATAGTATTTTTTAATTTTCCAAAGGAAAACTCCATGCTCTGATGGCTTCACTGGTGAATTCTGCCAAATTTCTAAAGAAGATGTAAGACCAGTTCTTCAAAAAGTCTTCCAGCAAATGGAGAAGAAGGAAACAGTTCACAACTCATTCTATGAGGACAATTTTACCCTGATATCAAAGCCAGAAAAGATGGCACAAGATAAAATTAATTACAGATGAATATTTCTCATTGATGCAGACTCAACTATATACTACAGCACAGAAACACACTTCAAATATAAAGACAAAGATATGTTAAACATGTAATGAAGGAGAAGAACAAAGTCAGAGAACTGACACTACTCAACTTCAGGACTTACTATAAAGCTATAGTAATCAAGAGAATTGACAAATATCAAAGGAATGAAATAGAAAGTCCAGAAATAGGCCCACATAAATTTAGGCAACTTATCTTTGAAAGGAGGAGAGGCAATGCAATGGAGCAAAGATAAGTCTTTTCAACAAATGGTCTTGAGCAACTGGACGTCTGCAGACCAAAAAACAAACAAACAAACAAACAAAAGAATCTGCACAGACCTTACACTTTTCACAAAATTTAACTCAAAAGGATCACAGACCTATTGTGAAGTGTAAAGTATTAATCCCTTAGAAGATAACATAAGAAAAAATCTAGATGATCTTTAGTGTGGCAATGACCTTTTAGATACAACACCAAAAGCACAATCCATGAAAGAAACAACACTCAAGCTGGATTGCGCAGAAATTTAGAACATTTTCTCTGCAAAAGACAATGCCAAGAGAATGAGAAGACAAGTCGTGCTGGGAAAAATATTTGCAAAAGACATATTTGATAAAGGACAGTTTCCAGTATGTTCAAAGATCTCTTTAAACTTAACAATAAGAAAACAACAGGATAAAATAATTGGCAAAACATCTGATCAAAAACCTCACTGAAGAATATATACAGATGGCAGATAAGCATTTGAAGATATGCTTATCTGCCAACATCATATATCATCAAGGAACTAACAATGAAAAAACAAGATCCACTATAAATGCATTGGAATTACTAAATCTAAAACACTGATGACATCAAATGCTAGCAAGGATATGGAGCAACACAAACTCTAATCCTAATGGGAATGCAAAATGGTACATCCACTTCGGAAGACAATTTGGCAGTTGCTTGCAAAACTAAATAAACTCTTAACCATTCAATCCAACAACTCTTAATATTCACCCAAATGCACTGGAACAAAAACCTCCATATTGAGGTTCACAGCAATGTTTTTCATAATTGCCCAAATGTGGAATCAACCAAGATCTCCGTCAAAAGGTCAATGAATAGAAAGTTGTACAACCAGACAATGAAATATTATTCAGTGCTAAAAGGAAATAAGCTATCTAGCTACAAAAAGACATGGAAGAAATTAAAATGCATATTACCAGGTGAAAAGAGCCAATGTGAAAAGGATACATTTTGTATGATTTCAACTATATGCCATTCTGGAAAAGGCAAAACTATGCAATGTATAAAATTAGTAGTTGCCAAGGGTTAAGAAAAGGGAAAAGTAAATAGGCAGAGCACAGATGATTTCAAGGCAGTGAAATTATTCTGTATGATACTACAATGTTGAATATATGTCATTATACATTTATGATAACATACACTATGAACAATATCAAAAGTAAACCCTAATGTAAACAATGGACTTTGAGTGATAGTGATATGTCAGTGTGGGTTCACTGATGGGAAGGATTATCACTGTGGTATCAAATGTTGACCATGAGGGAGGTTGTGCATGTGAGGGACTCAGGAGATACATGTGAACTCTGTATACTCCACTCAATTTTTTCATAAGTCTAAAACCACTCTAAAGAAAAAGGCTACTTTTTAAAAAATTTAAAAATGAAAGGATAGAAAAATATATACCAAATGAATACAAATCAAAATAAATCCCTAGAGACCATTTTTATATCAAAGTATATTTCAGAGCAAAGAATATTACTAGGGATAAGAATGCCATTTCATGGGGGGGGGAGGGACAAGATGGCGGGGAAGTAGGAGGAGGTGCCTTTTCTACCTGTACCCTAAAGTGAGCTGATTACCTACCAAAGAACTCCGATCACCCATGAAATCAGCCTGAGATCAGAATTATACACGTCTGGATCTCTACAGGGGCAGAAGATGCCAGTGGGCAGGTAAAGCAGAGTGGGAAAGGCGGACTGATATCAGAAGATAAACAAAAAGGGGAGGGAGCCACCAGAGGTGACCAGTTGGAAAGTAATACCCCTAATACGAGTGAGAGTGCCCTGCCTCTGGCGACCAGCATTAACTTGGAGACTGGTTGAAAGCACTCCAAAAGAGCAAAAGATCTCATGGGGGAAATTGTGGGAATCCGGGCAGCTGGGGACAGGGGCTTAAGTCCCCGGTCCCAGGACAACCTCCCCTGGCGCAGAGCCAGAGAGAGTGACGGGGAGAAACCAGGTCTTGGTCCCTGAGCCGCCAGCATGCCCGAGATTGCGTGGGTTCTGGCCCCTGTGAGGGGATGCGAGCCACACCAGCGCGAGCCCTGCTACAGAGCCTGAGAAGCGTGTGCCCCTCATCCTCCCCTGAGAGAGGCCCAGCCAGCGCTCTTTGACATGCGCCATTGTTTCAGAGCCTAAGACGGCACGCCCCAAACTCTCCCCTGAGAGAGGTGCGCAAAAGCCCAGCCTGGTGCTTTAGGACCTGCGCCCCGTTCTCATAGCCTGAGACACGCTCACGACCCACAGCCTCCCCTGAAAGAGGTGAGCGCAAGCCGGGCGCTCTTAGACCCAGAAAGACCAGGCACTCCCAGGCCGGGCCAGTGAGAAAATCTCAGTGTGTGATCCCTGCTTGGAACCTCTCTGGCGGTCTGGAGCTGCCCAAACAGCTGCCCCTGCTTTGGTTTTGGGTACAAGCAGAAGATCCTGCGTCCCCAGGGACTGCAACTGGGAACCTGCTCTGCCAGCAGCCAAGGGGGGATTTATATGGGCTCTGCAACACGCAGAGACTGAGGCTTCTCTCTGAGAGGGAGGTCAGGGTGCAGTTTGCTATCCTCTAAACCTACAAAAACCATCAAAAGCGGTCAAGGCGAGAGGGAAAAAAAAAAAAAAAGGAAAACAAACATAAAAACCTCCAGAGAACAAAAGCATGAAAAAACCAGTTTCCTCAGAGCCCACCCCCTTGAGGGGGACTGGAGGACTTAACTCAGGGAACACCATTGACTGAAAACCCACATGGCAGGCCACTCCCCCAGAAAACCAACCAGGAAAGAAAAAAAAAAAAAAAAAAAGACTACAAGAGAACCACCACCACTACTTCATAGGACAACTTTTATTTTTAATTTGTTCCCACTATTCTGGCTCATTTTTTTTATATAGATACTTTTTTAACCTATTTACCATCACAGCGAGCTGTCCAGTACATCAAATTCCGTAATAACCTTCTAACCTGAACTTTTTGATACATACACCTGTGTTTTTCTTTTGCATATCTATTTTTTGAATTTTTTTTTAATTTTAGTTTAGTTTAGTCTAGTTTATTCCTTTTTTATTTTTTTTCTAATATTCATATAGAGTTAAATTTCAAAGTAATCCCCTTCCCCCAATCAATACTACCCCTATAGGTAAACCAATTTTTAATCCCCCTTTAGCCTAGGAAAGTTAAGTCCTTTAACAAAGATATCAAGATACATCCAGAAAGAATCAAAACAACCTTCCTCGCCCACACTGAGAATTTATAACCACTCTCCCATCTTTTTCTTCCACCAGTGTTTCTGTACTTTTGTGTTTGTCCTGAGAGTATATAAATCTGGCACTTGGGGTTCTTTTTGACAAGGTTCTTCCTTTATTTGCATATATATTTTTTTTTCTCTTGTTATATACTTTTATCAGTCTTTTTGTTTGTCTGTTTTTGTTTGTACATCTCATAAATCTTACCTTGGGGCCCATTTGGGCTGAACCATCTCTTTCATCTTCCCTTTCTTTCCTGTCTCTCTCTCTCTTTTTTATTTTTTCTTCTTCTTTTTTTTCTCTCATTTGGGTGGGGAATCCTGATTGCTCAGAAGTGTTCTAGGGTGCACCCAGACTGCACCATGGTCGATACAACCAGCTACATCTGTTCAGTCATCTCTCACCAAAATGACTAGGAGGAGGAATGCCCAACAGAAGAAAAATACAGAGGATGGACCTTCTGCAACAGAGCTAATGGATATCAACATAGACAATATGTCAGAAAGAGAATTCAGGCTAACAATTATCCAGGCAATAGCTAGGTTGGAGAAAGCCATGGATGACAAATGGAATTGATTAGGGCCGAGCTGAAAGCGACCAGACAGGATGTTCACAATGTTAGGACAGAGCTAAAAGCTACCAGGGCTAAGGTTCACAATGCTCTCAATGAGTTCCAATCGAATCTAAATTCTCTCAAAGCTAGGGTAACTGAGACAGAGATAGAATTAGTGATCTGGAGGACAAACATATAGAGAGAAAGGATCAAGAGGAAGCCTGGAACAAACTGCTTAGAAACCATGAAAACAGAATCAGGGAAATAAATGATGCCATGAAACGTTCCAACATCAGAATTATTGGAATCCCTGAAGGGGAGGAGAAAGAAAGAAGTCTAGAAGATATAGTGGAACAAGTTCTTCATGAAAATTTTCCCAATCTCGTGAATGGAACCAGTGTTCATGTACTAGAGGCCGAACGGTCTCCAGCCAAGATGATAGATTCCAGAAAAACATCAGGGCACCTGATAGTCAAGTTGAGGAATCATAATTGTAGGTATAATCTCTTGAAAGCTGCCAGGACAAAGAGGTTCCTTACTTACAGAGGAAAGCCCATCAGAATAACGTCAGACCTATCCACAGAGACCTGGCAAGCCAGAAAGGGCTGGCAAGCGATATTCAGGGCACTAAATGAGAAGAACATGCAGCCAAGAATACTTTATCCAGCAAGACTGACATTCAAAATGGATGGAGAGATAAAGAGTTTCCAAAACTGGCAAGGCTTAAAAGACTATGCAACCACCAAGCCAACACTGCAAGAAATATTAAGGGGGGTTCTATAAAAGAGGAAAAATCCTAAGAATATCATTGAACAGAAATATAGAGACAATCTACAGAAAGAAAGACTTCAAAGGTAACACGATGTCAATAAAAACGTATCTATCAATAATCACTCTCAATGTGAATGGCCTAAATGTGCCCATAAAACGGCACAGGTTTGCAGATTGGATAAAACCACAGGACCCATCCATATCTTGTCTACAAGCGACCCATTTTGAACCTAAAGATACACCCAGACTGAAAATGAAGGGTTGGAAAAGCATCTTTCATGCCAATGGGCCTCAAAAGAAGGCCGGGGAAGCAATTCTCATATCAGATAAATTAGATTTTAAACTAAAGACTGTAGTCAGAGATACAGAAGGACACTACATCCAATAGAAGGGACTATCCACCAAGATGATCTAACAACTGTAAATATCTATGCCCCCAATATGGGAGCATCCAATTACATAAGAAAACTGTTAATCAAGATAAAGAGTCACATTGATATGAATACATTAATAGTAGGAGATCTTAACACGCCTCTCTCAGAAATAGATCATCGAAGCAGAAAATCAAGAAAGAAACAAGAGCATTGAATGACACATTGGACCAGATGGACCTCATAGATATATACAGAACATTCCACCCTAAAACAACAGATTTCTCATTCTTCTCAAGTGCACATTGGAACCTTCTCCAGAATAGACCATATACTGGGTCACAAATCAGGACTCAACTGATACCAAAAGACTGAGATTATTCCCTGAATTTTCTCAGATCACAATGCTTTGAAACTGGAGCTCAATCACAAGGAAAAGTTCAGAAGGAACTCAAACACCTGGAAGCTAAAGACCACCTTGCTTAAGAATGCTTGGATCAACCAGGAGATCAAAGAAGAACTGAAACAATTCATGGAAACCAATGAGAATGAAGACACTTCGGTCCAAAACCTATGGGATACAGCAAAGGCAGTCCTAAGGGGGAAATACATAGCCATCCAAGCCTCCCTCAAAGAAATGGAAAAATCCAGAACACACCAGCTGTCTCTACACCTTAAAGAACTGGAGAAACAACAACAAATCAAACCAACTCCACACATAAGAAGGGAAATCATCAAGATTAGAGCTGAGTTCAATGAGGTAGAAACCAGAGATACAGTAGAACGTATCAATGAAACTAGAAGCTGGTTTTTTGAAAGAATCAATAAGATCGATAAACCATTGGCCACACTAATCCAAAAGAAAAGAGAGAAAGCCCACATTCATAAAATTATGAATGAAAAGGGAGAGATCACAACTAACATCAAGGAAGTACAAACAATCATCAAAAGTTATCATCAACAGTTATATGACTATAAGCAAACAATCTAGATGAAATGGATGCATTCCTGGAATACTATAAACTCGCCAAATTGAACCAGTTGAAATCAACAATCTAAATAGACTGATATCTAGTAACGAGATTGAAGCAGTGATCAAAAACCTCCCAAAAAACAAGAGCCCAAGACCTGATGGATTCCCTGGGGAATTCTACCAAACTTTCAAAGAATAAATAACACCTATTCTCCAGAAGCTCTTTCAAAAAATGGAAGCAGAAGGAAAACTTCCAGACTCTTTCAATAAAGCCAGCATTACCCTGATCCCCAAACCAGGCAAAGACCCTACCAAAAAGGAGAATTTCAGACCAATATCACTGATGAATATGGATGCTAAGATTCTCAACAAGATCCTAGCAAACAGGATCCAACAGCACATTAAAAAGATTATCCACCATGACCAGGTGGGATTCATTCCTGGGCTACAAGAATGGTTCAACATTCACAAATCAATCAATGTGATAGAACAAATTAATAAGAGAAGAGAGAAGAACCACATGGTCCTCTTAATGGATGCAGAAAAAGCATTTGACAAAATCCAGCATCCGTTTCTGATTAAAATGCTTCAAAGTACAGGGATAGAGGGAACATTCCTGAACTTCATCAAATCTATCTATGAAAGACCCACAGCAAATATCATCCTCAATGGGAAAAAGCTTGCAGCCTTCCCGTTGAGACCAGGAACACGACAAGGATGCCCACTCTCACCACTCTTGTTCAACATAGTATTAGAAGTCCTAGCAACAGCAATCAGACAACAAAGAGAAATTAAAGGTATCCAAATTGGCAATGAAGAAGTCATACTCTCTGTCTTCACAGATAACATGATTCTTTATATGGAAAACCCAAAAGACTCCACTCCCAAACTACTAGAACTCATACAGCAATTCAGTAACGTGGCAGGTTACAAAGTCAATCTACAGAAATCAGTGGCTTTCTTATACACTAACAATGAAAATACAGAAAGGGAAATTAGAGAATCGATTCCATTGACTATAGCACCAAGAACCATAAGATACCTGGGAATAAACCTAACCAAAGAGGTAAAGGATCTGTACTCGAGGAACTACAGAACACTCATGAAAGCAATTGAAGAAGACACAAAAAGATGGAAGACCATTCCATGCTCTTGGATCAGAAGAATAAACATTGTTAAAATGTCTATACTGCCTAGAGCAATCTATACTTATAATGCCATTCCAATCAAAATTCCACCGGTATTTTTCAAAGAGTTGGAGCAAATAATCCAAAAATTTGTATGAAACCAGAAGAGACCCCGAATTGCTAAGGAAATGTTGAAAAACAAAAATAAAACTGGGGGCATCATGTTACCTGATTTCAAGCTTTACTACAAAGCTGTGATCACCAAGACAGCATGGTACTGGCATAAAAACAGACACATAGACCAGTGGAACAGAGTAGAGAGCCCAGATATGGACCCTCAACTCTATGGTCAGTTAATCTTTGACAAAACAGGAAAAAATATACAGTGGAAAAAAGTCTCTTCAACAATTGGTGCTGGGAAAACTGGGCAGCTATATATAGAAGAATGAAACTCGACCATTCTCTTACACCGTACACAAAGATAAGCTCAAAATAGATAAAAGACTTCAATGTGAGACAGGAATCCATCAGAATCCTAGAGGAGAACATAGGCAGTAATCTCTTCGATATCAGCCTCGGCAACTCCTTTCAAGATAGGTCTCCAAAGACAAAGGAGACAAAAGCCAAAATAAGCCTTTGGGACTTCATCAAAATCAAAACCTTCTGCACAGCAAAGGAAACAGTCAAGAAAACAAAGAGTCAACCCACGGAATGGGAGAAGATATTTGCAAATGACACTACGGACAAAAGATTGATATCCAGTATCTATAAAGAACTCCTCAAACTCAACACACACAAAACAGATAATCATATCAAAAAATGGGCAGACACTTCTCCAATGAAGATATACAAATGGCTATCAGACACATGAAAAAATGTTCATCACTAGCCATCAGGGAGATTCAAATTAAAACCTTATTGAAATATCACCTTATACCAGTTAGAATGGCCAAAATTAGCAAGACAGGAAACAACACTTGTAGGAGGGGATGTGGAGAAAGGGGAACCCTCTTACACTGTTGGTGGGAATGCAAGTTGGTGCAGCCTCTTTGGAGAACAGTGTGCAGATTCCTCAAGAAATTAAAAATAGAGCTTCCCTATGACCCTGCAATTGCACTACTGGGTATTTACCCCAAAGATACAGATGTAGTGAAAAGAAGGGCCATCTATACTCCCAATGTTTATAGCAGCAATGGCTATGGTTGCCAACCTGTGGATAGAACCAAGATGCCCTTCAATGGACGAATGGATAAGGAAGATGTGGTCCATATACACTATGGAGTATTATGCCTCCATCAGAAAGGATGAATACCCAACTTTTGTAGCACCATGGACGGGACTGGAAGAGATTATGCTGAGTGAAATAAGTCAAGCAGAGAGAGTCAATTATCATATGGTTTCACTTATTTGTGGAGCATAACAAATAGCATGGAGGACATGGGAAGTTAGGAGAAGGGAGTTGGGGGAAATTGGAAGGGGAGGTGAACAATGAGAGACTATGGACTCTGAACAACAATCTGAAGGGTTTGAAGAGGTGGGAGGGTGGGAGGTTGGGGGAACCAGGTGGTGGGTATTAGAGAGGGCACGGATTGCATGGAGCACTGGGTGCGGTATAAAAACAAAGAATACTGTTATTCTGAAAATAAATTTAAAAAAAAAAAGATTAAAAAAAAAGAAAAAGAATGCCATTTCATGAGTGCCTGGGAAACTCGGTCAGTAAAGTGCCTGCCTTCGGCTCAGGTTGAGATCTCAGGGTCCTGGGATAGAGGCCGCCCCCACCCCAGGCTCTCTGTTCAGCAGGAAGTCTACTTCTCCCTCTCCCCCTCTGCCCTCCCCAACTCATGCTCTCACATGTACTCTCTCTCATTCTCAAATTAAATAAATCTTTTTAAAAATGTGATTTCATATTGAGAAATAAATTAATTAATCAGGAAGTGGTAACATTTAATTATTTATGTCCCTAATAACAGAACTTTAATACATAAGAAGTAAAAATAGAGATGCAAAGAAATAATTTTTCAAAATATAATCAGCAAATTGGAGGGAAGGTCATAAAGAGGATAGAAACACCAGTTGACCCATGAGGTCAACCTAGACAACGAGAGACTCCTCACTCTCTCCTCTCTCATCAGAATGTGCATTCCACTTGCCTTCCTTGCTCCCAGAAGCTTCTCTGAGATAATGATGGCTTCCCTGGTAAATTCTGCCAAATTTTTTTAAAAGGAGAAATAAGATCAATTCTTCAAAAATTCTTCCAAAATGTGTACTGTCCTTGAGAGTGTGATGTGGTGTTGAGACTGTCTGGACAGTATACATGGTTGAACCCACTTAATGCCTCTATATTAACTTGAAGATTTGGCAGGCAGATACAGAGATCTACTCATCTTGTAGCCACCCATGATGGTGGTTATAGATCACATTAGTTGAGATATGACTTCTCTTGCAACTAGAACTAAAACCTTAATTGAATTCGATGACATAAATCTAGGTAGAGATTAAGATCACAGAAGACATCTTTTTAGTATTTACATGTTAAATGAAAAATAATTTAAAAATTCACTAATGTTTAATGGATAGCTGCCCTATGTGTGATTTTTCTTATCTCCTTGCTCTGATTTCTATAATATGCAAAGGTTATTCTTGACAAGGACTCCTGAAGAGATGTTCAATAGAAATTATTTTCATAATTCTTGTTCTGCCCAGAATACAGAATAGGAAAATTTCACCCAAGGGATTCTTTTAGTGGTGAATATATGTCAGGCTGAGGGAAAGTGCTTCTATAGAAACTATCTCCACCCAACTGTAGATGTCATCTCAAGCATACATCAGAAGAGAAGAGGAGAAAGCAATCTGGTCTTAGAAAAAATTTGTGTTTGGTAAGCTATCTCGTGTTCCCTGTGACTCTCTTCCTTAATTTTTAAAATATCTGTATGTATCTGTATTGCCTATGCCCACCCATGGCAACTTGAGTGTGGCTTGTTCAACTTCTGACCTTTAAAGAGGGTAATACAGTTTTTCTCCTCCCATCCTATTCCTGTGGGAGCTTCTATGGTCCCTTTAACAAAGGTTACAGACACCACCATCATGCAGCCCCACAGAGATGTTCTCAGGTCTGCTTTAAAAGATCTCTGTTCTTTGATGGCTACTAGATATTAGCAACTTCCAGCTATCTTGGCTTAAGTGGATCTTGCCATTTAAGAGAATTAAGCTTTTCATATTGGATACAGTATTATATGCCAAGATAACTTTTAACATAGAAATAGAAGTAAAAATGATTATATATCCAATGAGAAATTATATAAAACTCTATTACTAGAGAAGTAAGATAAAACTACAACCTGAGAGAAAAGGAAGGTATCTTAAGCTAGTAGAAGGAACTTGGACTTTCTCCCTATATGCCTTACCTAGTGTATCTCTCAGGCAATCCATTAAATTCTGAGTCCAAGTTTCTCTTATAAAAACATAAATGTTGAGAATCTCACAGTTTTAGGGAAATTGTTATTTAAAAAATCTTAGTGCCTGGAGCACTGGGTGTGGTGCATAAACAATGAATTTTAGAACACTGAAAAGAAATAAAATAAAATAAAATGGAAAAAAATTAAAAAGTGAAAAATAGGGGCACCTGGGTGGCTCAGTGGGTTAAGCCTCTGCCTTCAGCTCAGGTCATGATCTCAGGGTCCTGGGATCAAGCTCCACATCAGGTTCTCTGCTCAGCAGAGAGCCTGCTTCCCCCTCTCTCTCTGCCTGCCTCTCTGCCTACTTGTGTTCTCTGTCAAATAAATAAATAAAATCTTTAAAAAAAGAGTAAAAATAAAAAAATCTCAATGGATAAACAGTGAATCTAGAAAAGCATGAAAAATGTGTTGCTGTATTTTTAACTCCTTACAGAGTAACTCATTTGTCCCCTTTCCCTAATTTTTCAACTTTATTATCCCAAGGTTATCATTACTACCTTTGTGAAAAATCTCAGCCTTAGAGTTAAGAATTTCAGAGGTGCTTTAATAAAATGTGCTACTGCCTCCTGTAGAGCTTCTTAAAATATGAATAATCCCTTGGACAAAAACAAAAGTGAAAAGTGAAAAAGTTACTAAGCTACTGAAAGGCAAGCAAACTTATTTTTCATCTGTATATCGTATAGTGTTGCTAAGAATGTACTCGTTAATTTAGAGAAAATGTAAGAGGGTAGGTATTTTTTTAAAAAGATGGTACCATGCATTTTACTTACGTAAAGTAGTTGGCTGGTCACTAAGATGGCCTCCGGTAAGCTTTGTACAATTTACTGCTTTATGTTGCATATTAATGAACAAAGAAGGGAAATAACTGGAAGTTTGGAAAGCTCTATGCATGCTAATTCCAAATACAAAGCAATGCCCTTAATTTCACAAATTGAATTGCAATTCTTCAAACAACAAAATTCTGTGTAAACACAAAATCAATGAAGAGAGGAAATTAGTTTGTGGTGGCCTTTTATAACTTTTGGACCATGAAATAATTCCTATTTTCTTTTCTATTTCTTAAAACATTTTCATCACCCAAAATAAACCTCATACCAGTTCTGCAGGAAGTCTGCTTAATACCTCTCTTCCTCTGTCCTTCCTCCTACTCATGCCCTTTCTCTCTCTCTCTCTCTCTAAAATAAATAAATAAATCTTTTTTTTTAAAAGGTGTTTTAAAAACTATATAATAAAAACACAAACAACTGAATTTTAAAATGAACAAAAGATATGAAATGACATTTCTCTTCAGAGAATGAACAGGTGGCCAGCCAGAAACCACATGAAAAGATGCTCAACATTATTAGTCACTAGAGGAAGGCAAATCAAAACCAAAATGTGGGGCACCAGGGTGGCTCAATGGGTTAAGCATCTGCCTTCAGCTCAGGTCACGAACCCAGGGTCCTGGGATGGGGCCCCACATGGGGCTCCTTGCTCTGCAGGGAGTCTCCTTCTCCTTCTGCCCTTCCTACCACTTGTTCTCTCTCTCAGATGCTCTCAAATAAATGAATAAGTTCTTTTAAAAATATGATTTTCCTTCACACTCATTAGATTTTCCATAATAAAAAATAATAAAATAACAAATGTTGGTGAAGATATGAAGAAATTAGGATATTCTTACATACTGCTGCTGGGAATGTAAAATGGTGCAGTCATGGTGGAAAAGTTTGGTGGTTCATCAAAATATTAAACATGAGGGGCGCCTGGGTGGCTCAGTGGGTTAAGCCGCTGCCTTCGGCTCAGGTCATGATCTCAGGGTCCTGGGATCGAGCCCCGCATCGGGCTCTCTGCTCAGCAGGGAGCTTGCTTCCTCCTCTCTCTCTACCTGCCTCTCTGCCTGCTCTCTCTCTCTGTCAAATAAATAAATAAATAAATAAATAAATAATCTTTAAAAAAAAAAATTAAACATGAATTTACTATATGACCCTGCAGTTCTATTCAAGAGAATTGAAAACAGGTGTTCAAACAAACAAAAACTGTGCACAAATGTTTATAGAAATAATATTCACAATACCCAAAAGGTAGAGACAAAGCAAATGTTTGTCAGCAGATAAATGGATAAGGAAAAATATGGTGTAGTCAAACAATGGAATATTTTTTAGCCATTAAAAGGAATGAAAAAACCTTAAAAACATTATGCTACATGAAAGAAGCCACTTCCATTTATATGAAATGTCCAAAATAGTCAAATCCATAGAGACAGAAAGATTTATAGCTGCCATGAGATGTGAGGAGAAGGGGATTGGCACTGTCTGTTAACTGGTATGAGGCTTATTTGGGGTGATGAAAATGTTTCAAGAAATAGAAAAGAAATAGGAATTGTTGCATTGTCCAAAAGTTATAAAAGGCCACCACAAACTAATTTCCTCTCTCACAAAAACACAAAAATTGATTTTGTGTTTACATGAAAAAAAAAAAAAATTCAGTATGTTAGAAATGTTGAAAGAAGATCTCAGTTGGTTTCCAACTGTGGGCAATTGGAAACAATCTTCATTATCAGGCACAAGGGGCTTCTAAGAATTCATTTATTCAATAAGCTTTCCCTGACCACCTACTGAAAATACCCAATATATACTAGATACTGTGTCAAGTTCTGGCATAGAACTCCCACCTGTCTTCAGGAAGTATACTCCTTAGTGAAAGAATTAGACATTAAATAATCAATCACTAGTATTTCCAGTTATGTTATATGTACACTTGAAAAACTGTATTCTCTATTATTGGTTTAAAAAATCCGATAAACACCATAGACCCAACATATATAGCTTAGTGTGGTTAAATTTTTGATAATTATTATTTTCAATTATTGTATTTTACCACTTGACCTCTTTAGGTGGAACATTATTTTTCAAAGCCCATCAGTAAATCTGTCCTGTTTTGTTGTTTGCTATACATAAAACATTGTTCAAAAGCTTGCATACTTGACATCATTTTTCTTTAATCGTGATATATTTGAAAGATAGATTTGGAAATGTAGCTCCATTGTTGCCACCTTTCTTTGTATGCTACTATCAAGAAGTCAGAAACCAGATTTTCTCTCCTATTTAAGTTACTTCAGTTATTTTGATAGGAGGCTCAGAAGATACTCTATTTTAAATACCTAATAATATTATTAGGATATGCCTTGGAATTAATAATCTGGGGCCAAATTTCCCAACTTTATTAGAAGCTATTTCATTATGTATATTCTGGCCTTTTACTTCTGACACATTAATATGAGTTTGAAAAGTTAATTCTATTATATTGTCTCATTTAAAAATTATACAAATATTGAATATCATTTGCCTTGCTCTATATGACTTTCTCTCTGAAAAGTTTTTACCTTTCTCTTTAATTAGGTGTTATTTTCTTGGTTCTTTTCATCTTTATTTCTTGTGATCTTCATTGTAATTTTGGCCATTCAGCTCTCTTTTGAGTACCTAGTAATTAGTCATTTCTGAAATGATCTTGTCTTATTCAAATATTGTTTTGAGTGTAAGTTGGTTCTTACTTCTTATTTCCAAATTATTAGTCATTTACAATCAGAGATCTTGAATTTCTGATTCAGATATTCTTCTATATCTTGTACTGTAGATTTAATGACATTTCATTTATGATGGAATGTTATCATAAATTTTTCTCTGCTTCATGGCTAGAATCATTATCAGCATATGCCCAGGTTGCAACAGAAACAGATTTTAACAGGAAATTAAACTGACATTTCAGGTTACCACATGAAAAGGTACCTACCTACTCATATACATACATAACCCTCAAGAAATTTTCTATATGGGGAATTTTTCTTAGAAAGACTTTAGATGTTTGGTCTCAGAAGGAATGTTTATCTTAAAGCTACAAGATATAAAATCATCATGTTTTTTCCAAACATGAAAGGAGGAAACATTATGGAAGTTTTTTCAATCTACTTCTAGACTATAAGTGAGAAATACAATATGAAATACATAAGGGGGGAAATTCCATCTCAATAGAAAAATAAAATTTCAAAAACCAAAGCTGCAAAACACATGGTTGTATTTTGTGTGTTGGTGAACTGTCAGGCCAGCCAACTTAAAAGCACAGCCTTCATGCTTGAACATGGAGTAGTGTTCAGTACTGCATTGTATCCATGGTTGAGTAATACTACATATGAATTCCTTCCCTTTAACATTTCCAAATCCCATCCTAGTTCTATTCTCTTTAATGAATGTTACTCCTTAATTTATGTCCTTCTAATGTCAGCACACATTTAAAGGAAATAGCTAAAAGCAAAGTTGAGAGGAAGAAGATTTAACTTTTCCCTCTTAGAAAACAGATCCTCACATGATGTCAAATACTATTAACTGTTTAATTATTTTTGTCCACTTTATTGTTTTCTGCATAGTTGAATATCAGATAATATTTAATCTATGACAAAAATTATATTTAAGTAACAGAGTCTATCTGTTAACATAAGTAATAAAGGAAAGAAAAAAGCAATAGCACACTTGAATCAACTTAAAAACAAACCTACTTTGTTTGCCAAAAAAAAGGTGTAAGAACCAGTCATTCTCTTTATATGAGAATATGTTCCAACCAAATAACACAGAAAAATTTTTACACACAGTACTGTGATTTCAAATTCATAAAACATTCCAAGATTCTATGGACTATTCAAAATGAAAGTCACACAAAATGTGTATTTTCAGTATTGTAAAATTTTAAGATATGCAAAATAGTTTTTTATATATACATATATATGTGTATATATATACACATATATATATTTATTTATTTTCACACTATTGGCCATTAAAATGGAATAAACTACCCAAGCAGTTTTTGAACTGCTGAAAAAAAGAAAATTAACTGTTTTAAGATACTATATAACCCTTAACATTTATGCATACAGTATTACTTTTAGAAGGCACCACTTGGTTTTCTTGTGAGTTATTTAGGAGATCATTCTCAAATTCAGGACTTGACTATGCAGTCTCTTCATTGCCATCTTCATGTCCTTGTTCCTCAGTGTGTAGATAATAGGATTCAGAATAGGTGTAATCATAAAGTCAAAATGGCAAGAAATTTATCCACTGACACAGTGGGAAATGGCCACACATAAACAAAGATGCATGGTCCAAAGAACAAAATCACCACGGTGATGTGAGCTGACAGAGTAGAAAAGGCCTTAGACAAACCACCTGAGGAATGTTTCCATACAGTGACCAAGATGAAGATATAGGAGATAAGCAATAAGATGAAGGTGCCCATGGAAATAAACCCACTGTTGGCAGTAACCATGAATTCCATTCTGTAGGTGTCCGTGCAGGCAAGTTTGATAAACCAAGGAAGGTCACAGTAAAAGCTATCTATCTCATTAGGACCACAAAAAGGCAAATGGACAACAAAAGCTAACTGGGCCACTGAATGTATGAGGCCAATAGCCCAAGCACCAGACAGAAGCAAAATGCACATCTGTGAGCTCATGATTGTCAGGTAGTGGAGGGGCTTACATATGGCCACATATCTGTCCAAGGCCATGGCGACCAGCAGCACCATCTCTGATCCACCCAGGACATGAAGGACAAATATCTGGATAACACATCCTTGAAAGGATATGGTTTTGTGTCCTGAGTGCAGATCAGATATCAACTTAGGAACCGTTAAGGTAGAAAGACACAAATCAATAAATGAGAGATTGGCTAAAAGGAAGTACATGGGGGAATGTAAGTAAGGGTCAAAGGTCACTGTAAACACCACAAGAAGGTTTCCCAAAACAATCGTTACATAAAACACTGTAGAGAAGGCAAGAAGAAAATTCTGCACTGGTCTATAGGTAGCGAGTCCCAAGAATACAAATTGAGTCACTTCAGAGTAATTTGCTTCATACATTGGCTTTGCCTGGTGAACCTAAAAGACGGAACCAAATAATGAAGAAAGAATTTATCAAAAATTATTATTTAAAAACAGATGTGAGCTTTTATTAAGAATGCTTAGCGAAATTAGTCAATCAGAGAAAGACAATTATCATATGATCTCCCTGATATGAGGAAGTTGAGAGGCAACATGGGGTGTTTGGGGGGTAGGAAAGTAATAAATGGAACAAGACGGGATTGGGAGGGAGACAAACCATAAGAGACTCTTAATCTCACAAAACAAACTGAGGGTGGAGAGGGTACAGGGATAGGGAGAGGGTGGTGGGGTTATGGACATTGCGGAGAGTGTGTGATATGGTGAGTGCTGTGAAGTGTGTAAACCTGACGATTCACAGACCTGTACCCCTGGGGCTAATAATACATTATATGTTTATTTTAAAAATTTAAAAATTAAAAAGAAAAAAAAAAAAGAATGGTTTTAAGAGGAAATCTTCAGTAATAGCCATAAGGTATTTTCTTAAAAACATCATTTAAAAAAAATTTGTAAACATTAATATTTTTTAAATGTATTAATTTATCCATTCAGCTAATATACATAGAAAGAATAATGTAATAATCCTATTGAGGATCTACCATATGCCTGGTACTATGACACATTTTGAGGTTAAAAAACTGATCTTGACTTCAGGAAACTTACAGGTTAATGGTGGAACTAGACATTAAACATTTTAAATACAGATAGAACTCTGATAATAGATTAAAAGGAAAAGAAGAGAGTACCATAAGAACCATATGACTCATTCAAGTGGTGATTGTTCAGATTCTGCTTAACAAGGAATTAGTACTGAAAAGTAGAGTCCATACTATGGAAACACCATGTCCAAAGATAGTGAGACAGGAAGTTTAGCAAGGCAAGAGGATGGATAATTGAAATCAGACTAGATGAATAATTGTAATAGGCCAGACAGGATGGAAGCTTTTATCCATGAATTGAACTTTGCCTTACATCCTAAGAGCAATAGAAAATTATTGGGGATTTTAAGGAGTAGCTTGATATATTTCTGCTGTCAGTCACCAAAGCTTCAATGCAAAGAACTGAATAAAAACCATAAGGTAAACTTAGTGATCTCTCAGGAGATTATTGAGGAATCATATATCAGTGTAGACAAGGTGAAATTATTCAATCAACAGTGTTGGTATAAGGAAATGAACTCGGAAAAGTGCAGGTTTTTGCCTTTCAACATGAACTCAAGGAAATTTTAATGGATATTTAAATGTTAAAAAAAAACTGAAAGAAATATATAAATACTTAGACATTAAGATGGAAAAATTCTTTTTTTTTCTTTTTTTTTTTTTTTTTTTTTTGGAGAGGGAGAGAGGAGGAGAGGCAGGCAGAGAGGGAGGAAAAGAATTTTAAGCAGGCATTATGCCCAGTGTGGAGTCCAATGCAGAACTAGATCCTACAACAAAACCTGAGACCATGACCTGAGCTTAAATCAAGAGTCAGACACTTAACCAACTGAGCCACCCAGGCTCCCCTGGAAAATTCATTCTTAACATCCTTTATTAACAAAATAAAAGGAAATTGTTGACAGTAACTAAGACATTAAAATAAAAATCATATTACATGTAGCTATACATAAGATACAGAAGGATAGTATATATAGATATACACATTTATATTCTTGTATGAAGATAAAAACACTATAAAAATAAAAGTAAGAACACTGGAAAATATCAGACAGATGATTAACATTTTTAATATGAAATTACTTCTTCCAAATACATTTCAAAAATGTAAAATACCAATTTTAAAATGAATAAAACATGAAAACTATTAACAAAAACAAAATGGCTATTAATCATAATCATATGAAAAGTAAAACAGTAATCAATTAAATGTAAATAAGATTACACTAGAGTGCCATTTTGCTCTAACAAGTTACCTAAGTTTTTAAAACATTGATGATTTCTCATGAATGAGGCTGTGAAGAATCAAATACACTCATTAATAGTGCTTTCTATTATTTAGTATTCAATTTTTCTACATTTAACCATCTAGATTTAATATATCCACATTTCTCTTTATAAATTATGGATTTTGCTTATTTTTTAAACTTTCTCCAAATAAGAATTAGCCACCAACTACATTGGAATACTATGCAGCCATCAAAAGAAATGAAATCTTGCCATTTGCGACGACGTGGATAGAACTAGAGGGTATCATGCTTAGCGAAATAAGTCAATCGGAGAAAGACAACTATCATATGATCTCCCTGATATGAGGGAGAGGAGATGCAACATGGGGGGTTAAGCGGGTAGGAGAAGAGTAAATGAAACAAGATGGAATTGGGAGGGAGACAAACCATAAGTGACTCTTAATCTCACAAAACAAACTGAGGGTTGATGGGGGGAGGGGGGTTGGGAGGGGAGTGGGATTATGGACACTGGGGAGGGTATGTGCTATGGTGAGTGCTGTGAAGTGTGTAACCCTGGTGATTCACAGACCTGTACCCCTTGGGATAAAAATATATGTTTATAAAAAATAAAATTAATAAAATTGAAAAAAAAAGTTCATACTATGAAAAGATATGTATAATTTTCATTAAATAAAAAGAAATGGTTATAAAATAAAATAAATAGGAAATCTTAATTCCTAAGCCTAACCCTTTGCAGAGGTCTCTGAACAGCAGGATACTAGGCATGTATCTTAGCCCTAACCCTAGATCTGAGGGAAAAAAAAAAAATGAATAGGAAACCCATTCTTAAAACTTATATGTTTAGAAAAAAATAGAAATATGCTTATCTTTAATGCTTATCAATAAATTGTTACTCTCTGGGCTCTGTGTATTTATTAGTTTGAACCATATAGTATTGTTTTTCTGTAGCTCCAAAGATAAGTTTCAATGTTACAGATTTCAATCTAATATAGTAACTTATTTGTTATTTACATAATTTTCTAAACTACCTTATCATTAAACCAAATCAAATTATTGATGCTTATTTCACATCTGAATTAAATAACATGAGTTCTCTACTTGCACGGCCAACACCAAGCTTTTCTCCAGACCCCACACTACTAACATTCTTTCTTATGTCATCATTTTTTCTTATGTCATCATTCCTCCCTTTGCTACCCCACATCATACCCAGTCTCCTGTATGTCACAAGTCTGCACTTCCTCAGCAGGAAAGCAGCATAAGTAGGTGGGAGCATCATGATCCCAATATAGCCAAGAACAGACTTGGGGGGTCAGGCCAGACACTAATGGGAATCCTGAGGATTATGGACATGAACAAAGTATTGTAGCTAAAAGATAAGACTACAAGGGTTGTGCTAGGAAGAGCCACCATAAGAGCAATGGATGGAGAATATTACAGACAACGAACAAGATAAAATATAGCAAAATTAAGAAAGGATAATGGGATAATCACAGAGGTGAATATCAGTGAGTATGACAAAAGGACCTGTAATCAACTCCATCTAAAGATTTTGAGCACACAATGTGTGTATATTTTAAAATGTGGGTATTGTGGAATATTAAAAAAAATACACATTTGGCATGTTCCCAACTACATAAAATACATAAAAATACTTTAACAACGAACAGAAAAGTCAGTAAAAAGAAAAAAAAATTTCTTAGTAGGAAAACTGGGTCTTTTACCCTGTTTTTTTCTTTATTAAAAAATTTCCAAATGTCAAAAATTCCTTTATTAATGCAAACTGCCTCAATTTGATGTATTTCAATAGGAAGGAAAAATATTGTCATCAATGATATTATGAAAAATACTATAGTAACTCCACAAAGAGGAGATTTAAGTTTAAAAAGTGGGAAGGCATGCATAGGTAACTAACATCAGGAACAACAACAACACATATGACTGGCCAATAAACATATTTATTGATGTTCAGTCTCACTATCACCAGTGATCATCATCAACCTCCACTGATTTTTGTTTTACTGATCAACAGAGAAAGGGAAAGAGAATTCTCAGTACTATCAAGGTTTCTATATAAAAGTTACTCTTATACCTTCAAGAAGAGATTATAAATTGATAATATTTACTAGAATTTAAAGCGTACAAATCTATTCCTAGTATGCAGTGTATATATTCATATAATATGTATGTATTTATAACAGATACATACATGTATACATAAAATGTTGACCCATGTCAGTCAATAGAGAAGGTAATAATCACATCTTGTACATATATACAATGGAATACTATGAAGCTCTTAAAATCAACTAATTGATTGTACACATACAGATCTTGGAAAGATTTAAATTTTAAGCAAAACACAAGAAAGTGCATAAAATTAATATGAAAGTTTGTGTTTGAATAAAAAATTTTTCTCCAAGAGTGAATACAAAATATGATAAATCATAAGTTCTGAAAAGTAAGATATCATGTGTCTTTCACTTCCTGAAGTCAGTATTTCTGTACTGTTTAATCTAAAACAATTTATATTGCTTTTGACTTAAAAAGGATGTTTTTTAATGGGACGCCTTGGTGGCTCAGTCAGTTAAGCATCCAACTCTCAGTTTTAGCTCAAGTCGTGATCTCAGGGTCCTGAGATGGAGCCCTGCATGTTGAATAGGGCTCTGCACTCAGCAGAGTCTATTTGAGAGAGTTTCTCTCCCTCTGTCCCTCCTCTGTCACACAAGCCAGTGCACATGTGCTCTCTCTTAAATAAATAAATAAATCTTTTTTTTAAAGTATGATTTTTAAATACAAAATAAGGGGTTCAAGATGTGCAGTCTTTCAATTTCAGATTGTAGTGATGTCGCTATCATTCAAATAAGTATTTAAAAATTGAAATAAAGTCTTACAAATATGTAAACTGTATAGTCACTAAGTATCACAACAGTCACTTTAACAATTTCTCAGAGATTCATCGCCATGATAAAATCTCATGTGAGCAGTCTATTGCTAGTTTCTAAAAAATATATCTATTGTTTAGTTGATGGATACTAGTAAGGAAGGAGAGGGTAGGAAGTGGCAGGAAAAGGAAAGAAAGAGAAGGGACAGGGACAAAGAAAAACAGAAAAAGGACAGAGGAATAGAAACAAGTGAGGAATACCATAAAGGTTTTAAGAGATGCAATTAACATACGTACTAATATAATACTTCTTGCATGTTCTGTTGCCTACTCACTGCTTAAATTTCCTCAGTAATTTTTCCTGCTCTCTCAACATCACAGGATTGGCATATAAAAACTCTTGAGATCTGTCTACAGCCCACCTCCCCCTCACCTCATAAACATCATGTCATGAACTACAAGGACACCCTTTGCACTCTCATGAATGCTCAGGTTTACCCATAATTTTGTTCTGCACTAAATATGTCCTGACTGTTTTCATTTGGCTAACTACTTCTCTTTCTAAAAATTCATTCCACCTATGCAACAATTACTCAAGGATGTCTCTCTCTCCTCCAGTCTGGATTATATACTCCTCCTCTATGCTTTCATGTCAGACTTACCAATTTCTCATAATAAACTTTTCATAATAGTATAATTTACAATTAAGTAGTCTCTCCATCTCCCCTACTAGGTCTATGAGCTTCTTGAGAGAAGGGACTGTGTCTTAGTCTTAAAACCTGACCCATGTAAGTGTTAAGAGTTTGGGAAAGATGATTAGTGGTTGGATGGATGTGGGCATGCATATGTATGTATATAAGTGCATGGGTAACTGATGATAATGGTTTGTGGTAAAGACTTTTATTTTGCATCTTATTTCTATTTAAAACTAATGCGAACAGAATAAAAAAACAATTGCTGCTCTAGAAATTGCTGTGAACATATGGCAGGTATAAGGCTATTCACATTAAAACCAATTTCCAAGGTCCTTTCTAGTCCCTATCCAAATGTAATATAATCAAGACTCAGAAATTTCCCTGTATATTAAGACCTAATCTAAGCATATGGAGCAATGCATACAACCTGAAATGAAACTACTCACTTCCCTTGGAGATACTGGTGCAAGTGGGTGTTTAATAAGTGCTTGTTGAATTCAAAATTAGAAATGCAAATTTAAAAAAAAGGGAAGGAGAGAGAGAGAGAAACTTTATACTGTTGTGCCATAAATGTATGCATTACCAGTATGACAAAAATAGCCAACATTTTCAGCAGGCAATTGATGTATATCATCTCCACTTACCTGGCCAAAACAAAAACAAAAACAAAAACCAGAAAGCAATATTTTTACTGTTACTGGATCTTTTAAAAAATATTTCCATCTTTGGTGCTATATTGGTAGTGCTTCTTACAACTGCTCCAGCTCTAACAGTAACTTAACAGCTTTTGGTGACCATTTGATGATTCCATGACCTGAGTCCCCAAGCCATTCATCATGGGAGTTTTACTTTTAATTCTCATGGTATGGAATTAAGAGAATGAAAAAGTGTCAGAAGTTTGGTTAAATAAGTAAATAGAAAGCAATGTATAATAATGCAATGTATAATAAAATATAACATAAAAATATCTTCAAGGAAAAGCAGTATCTTCTAACATTTTAATGTCTATTTATAAATTATCATTTAGATTAATACCAGTAAAAAACAAATGGTTATTTACAAACTTATTAAGAATTATTTAGAATTCTTTTAGAAGCATATTCATGGACTATCTGTGGAAACACTGTACCTGCTTTTTACTTCATTTATACAATTACCACCCCCATTTTAGAGATACTAATATTATATATCATGGAGATTAAATATGTCAGCCAAGGTCACTATGCTAGAATCAGGTCTAATATTCAAACACAATTATTTTCTGATTTCAACATACATGAGTTTAATCCCTACATTATACTACCTCCTTTTAATATGATTGCTGTAATATAAAAATAACTCCCCCTTGGTCTTGGGTATAATCTTTTTAAATATTGATGATTTTGATTTGCTAATATATATTTTCTTAATTTTTTATTTTTTATAAACATATAATGTATTTTTAGCCCCAGGGGTACAGGTCTGTGAATCGTCAGGTTTACACACTTCACAGCACTCACCATAGCACATATCCTTCCCAATGTCCATAACCGCACCACCCTCTCCCTACCCGTCTCCCCCTGGACCCCCTCAATTTGTTTTGTGAGATTAAAAGTCTCTTATGGTTTGTCTCCCTCCCAATCCCATCTTGTTTCATTTATTCTTCTCCTATCCCCTAAACCCCCCATGTTGCATCTCCTCTCCCTCGTATCAGGGAGATCATATGATAGTTGTCTTTCTCCGATTGACTTATTTTGCTAAGCATGATACCCTATAGTTCCATCCACGCCATCACAAATTGCAAGATTTCTTTTCTTTTGATGGCTGCATATTCCATTGTGTATATATACCACATCTTCTTTATTTATTCATCTGTTGATGGACATCTTAGGTTCTTTCCATAGTTTGGCTATTGTGGACATTGCTGCTATAAATATTTGGGAGCACGTGCCCCTTTGGATCACTACCTTTGTATCTTTAGGGTAAACACCCAGTAGTGCAATTGCTGGGTCATAAGGTAGCTCTATTTTCAACTTTTTGAGGAACCTCCATGCTGTTTTCCAGAGTGGTTGCACCAGCTTGCATTCCCACCAACAGAGTGAGAGAGTTCCCCTGTCTCTGCATCCTCACCAGCATCTGTCATTTCCTGACTTGTAATTTTAGCCATTCTGACTGGTGTTAGGTGGTATCTCATTGTGGTTTTGATTTGTATTTCCCTGATGCCAAGTGATGTGGAACACTTTTAAAAGTGTCTGTTGGCCATCTGGATGTCTTCTTTGCAGAAATGTCTGTTCATATCCTCTGCCCATTTCTTGATTGGATTATTTGTTCTTTGGGTGTTGAGTTTGCTAAGCTCTTTATAGATTTTGGATACTGATTTGCTAATATTTTGTTAGGGATTTTCCATGTATGTCCATGAAAGATATTGTTCTGTAGTTTTTCTTTCTTGGAATGTCTATACCTGCTTCAGGTATAAGAATAATGCTAGCCTCCAAAATAAGTCAGTCAGAGAAAGACAAACAGCATATGATTTCTTTCATATGTGGAATTTAAAAAACAAAACAGATGAACATAGGGGTAGGGGAAAAAAAAAGAGAGGGAAGCAAACCATAAGATACTCTAAAAGGTAGAGAGCAAACTGAGGGTTGATGGAGGGAGGTGGGCTGGGGATGAGTAAATGGGTGATGGGCATTAAGGAGGGCACTTATTGGATGAGCACTGGGTGTTACATGTAAGCAATGAATCACTGAATTCTACTCTTGAACCAATATTACACTCTATGCTAACTACCTAGAATTTAAATAAAAACTTGAAAAAAAAAAAAAAACAAAAACCACTAGGGAGGTATATATGATGATGGTAATAGTAGTAGCAGTAATAAATGATAATAAAAATAATAAATAATTAGCACTTATTTAGTTAATAAAAAGAATAATGCTAGCCTCATAAAGTGAATTAGATAGTGTTCCCTTTGTTTCTATTTTCTGGAAGAAATTATAGAGAATTAATATCATTTCTTCTATAAGTGCTAAAATCACCAGTGAAACCAATGGGGCCAGCTGTATTTTTTCAAAGTTATTAATTATTGATTCATGTTTCTTGTTACATATAGGCTTATCATATTATCTATTTCTACGTTACTTAAGTTTTGGTAGTTTGTGCCTCTTAAGGAATTAATTGGTCCATTTCATCTAAGGTAAAAAAATTCATGGATTTAAGGTTATTCATAATATTTCCTTATTATTCTTTTAGTATCCAATCATTAGTAATGACCCCTCTTTTATATCTAATACTGGTATTTGTGTCTCCTCTCTTTTCCCCTTGGTTGCCATGGCTGGAAGTTTATTGCTTTTACTGATTTTTTTTTTTTTCAAAGAACCACCTTTGATTTTTCTAGTGGGGGGGGAGACAAGATGGAGGGGAAATAGGAGGGGGCGATTACAACCTGTACCCTAAAGTGAGCTGATTACCTACCAAAGAATTCCAATCACCCATGAAATCAGCCTGAGGTCAGAATTATACACGTGGATTGCTACGGGGGCAGAAGACGCCAGTGGCAGGTAAAGCAGAGTGGAAACTTCTGACTGATATCAGAATATAAACAAAAGGGGGAGGGAGCCACCAGAAGAGACCAATTGGAAAGTAATACCCCAATACAAGAGTGCCCTGCATCTGGGGACCAGCATTAACTTGGAGTCTGGTTGAAAGCACTCAAAAAGAGCAAAGGATCACGGGGGGAAATTGTGGGAATCAGGATGATTGGGGACAGGGGCTGTAGTCCCCAGAACCAGGAGAGCCACCCCTGGCCCTGAGCCAGAGAGAGTGCAGCAGAGAAACAAGGTCTTGGTCCCTGAGCTGCCAGTGCACCTGAGAGCATGTGGGGTCTGGCTCCTGTCCTGAGAGGGGCTCCTGGGGCTGGGAGCCTCACTAGCTGGCAGAAACACAGCCTTTTTGCAGCCCCCACATGAGTGCCATACTGCGCTATCAGAGTCTGAGTCGCGCCCCATGTCCTTCCCTGAGAGAGGTCCATGAAGGAGCCAGCCCGGTGCTCTCAGACCCAGAAAGACCAGGCACTCCCAGCCCGGGCCAGTGGGAAAATCTCAGTGTGCAATCGTTGGTTGGAACCTCTCTGGTGGTCTGGAGCTGCCCAGACAGCCACCGCTGTCGTGGTTTGGGGTATGAGCAGGAGTTACTGTGTCCCCAGGGACTGCAACTTAGAATGTTCTCTGCCAGTGGCTGAGGGGGAACTTATGTGCTCTAAGCACTCACAGGGGAACAGACTGAGGCTTCTCTCTGAGAGGGAGGTCTGGGTGCAGTTTGCTTTCCTCTAAACCTCCAAAAGTCATCAAGAGTTGTCAAGGCAAGAGAAAACAAACAAACAAACAAAGATAAAAACCTCCAGAGAACAAAAGCCTGAAAAACCGGTTTCCTCAGAGCCCACCCCGCTTGGGGGGGTGGGAGGAGTTAACTCAAGGAACAATACCTGAAAACTCACGTGGCAGGCCCCTCCCCCAGAGAGCCAACCAGGAAAAAAAAAGGAAAAATAAAAAAAGATGACAAGAGAACAACCATCACTACTTCATAGATACAACTTTTGTTTTTAATTTGTTCCCACTTTTTTGGTTCATTTTTTAAAATATAGATAATTATTTAACCTACTTACCATCACAGTGAGATGTCCAATACATCAAATTCCATAATAAACTTCTAACCTGAACTTTTTGATACATATGCCTGTGTTTTCCTTTTGCTTTTCTATTTTTAATTTTTATTAAATTTTAGTTTAGTTTAGTTTATTCTTTTTTATTTTTATTTTTTCATATTCATATAGAGTTAAACTTCAAGGTAATCCCCTTTCCCCAATCAATGCTACCCCTATAGGTAAACCAATTTTTAATCCCCCTTTATCTTAGGAAAGTTGAGTCCTTTAACAAAGATATCAAGATAAATCCAAGAAGAATCAAAATAACCTTCCTCAGAGGAGTCAAGATGGTGGAGAAGTAGCAGGCTGAGACTACATCAGGTAGCAGGAGATCAGCTAGATAGCTTATCTAAAGATTGCAAACACCTACAAATCCAATGGGAGATTGAAGAGAAGAAGAACAGCAATTCAAGAAACAGAACATCAACCACTTTCTGAAAGGTAGGACTGTCAGAGAAGTGAATCCAAAGTGAAGGGAAGATAGACCGCAGGGAGAGGGGCTAGCTCAGGGCAAGCAGTGGAGCAACAGAGCACAAAATAGGACTTTTAAAAGTCTGTTCCTCTGAGGGACATCACTCCAGAGGCTAAACCAGATTGAAGCCCACGCAGGGTCAGCGTGGCCTCAGGTCCCCCAGGGTCATAGAAGGATCAGAGGTGTCTGAATGTCACAGAGCTTACAGGTATTAGAACGGGGAAGCCGGTTACAGAGATAGAGCCGAGGAGTGAGATCTCAGCTCGGGGTTACCTTGAACCGGTTGCAGGCTAGGTGAGCTCGGAGCATGGCCAGAGGCCAGGGAGACCAGGACTAATTGGGCACTATTCTCTGAGGGGGTATTGGAGAGTGGGGCCCCGAGCTCTCGGCTCCTCTGGGCCAGAGACTGGGAGGCCGCCATTTTCATTCCCATCCTCTGCAACTCTATGGAAAGCATTCAGGAAACAAAAGCTCCTGAAAGCAAACCTGAGCTGATTATGCAGCCTGGCCCCTGATAAGGGCAGTGCAATTCCACCTGGGGCAAAGACAAGTGAGAATCACTACAACAGGCCCCTACCCCAGAAGATCAACAAAAAATCCAGCCAGGACAAAGTTCACCTACCAAGGAGCACAGGTTCAATACCAAGGAGAGCAGCGGATTTCCAGAGGAGGAGAAAGCAAAGCACAGAATTCATGGCTTTCTCTCCATGATTCTTTAGTCTTGTAGTTAATTTAATTTTTTCAATATTTTTTTCTTCTGCTGCTAATTTTTTTTAACTTTTACGCTTTTCTTTTTTAACGTTTTTTAACTAGTTTATCTAATGTATATATATTTTTTTCTTTTTTATATTTTTTCTTTATTCGTTTTCTTTTTCTAATGGTTTCTTTTTTTTTTTTTTTTTGAACCTCTTTTTATCCCCTTTCTCCCCAATGATTTGGGTTCTCTTCTGATTTGGCTAAAGCGTATTTTCCTGGGGTCTTTGCCATCCTTTTAGTAATTTACTTTCTCCTTCATATACTCTTATCTGGACAAAATGCAAAGGCAGAAAAATTCACCACAAAAAAAAGAACAAGAGGCAGTACCAAAGGCTAGGGACCTAATCAATACAGACATTGGTAATATGTCAGATCTAGAGTTCAGAATGACACTTCTCAAGGTTCTAGCCAGGCTCGAAAATGGCATCGAAGATATTAGAGAAACCCTCTTGGGAGATATAAAAGCCCTTTCTGGAGAAATAAAAGAACTAAAATCTAACCAAGTTGAAATTTAAAAAAGCTATTAATGAGGTGCAATAAAAAATGGAGGCTCTCACTGCTAGAATAAATGAGGCAGAAGAAAGAATCAGCGATATAGAAGACCAAATGACAGAGAATAAAGAAGCTGAGCAAAAGAAGGACAAACAGCTACTGGACCACGAGGGGAGAATTCGAGAGATAAGACGAAACAACATTAGAATAATTGGGATTCCAGAAGAAGAGGAAACAGAAAGGGGAGCAGAAGGTATATTGGAGAGAATTATTGGAGAGAATTTCCATAATATGGCAAAGGGAACAAGCATCAAAATCCAGAGGGTGCAGAGAACCCCCCCTCAAAATCAACAAAAATAGGTCCACACCCCTTCACGTAATAGTAAAATTTACAAGTCTTAGTGACAAAGAGAAAATCCTGAAAGCAGCCCGGGAAAGGAAGTCCATAACATACAATGGTAAAATATTAGTTTCACAGCAGACTTATCCACGGAGATCTGGCAGGCCAGAAAGAGCTGGCATGATATATTCAGAACACTAAACGAGAAAAACATGCAGCCAAGAATAATATCCAGCTAGGCTATCATTGAAAAAAGAAGGAGAGTTAAAAAGCTTCCAGGACAAACAAAAACTGAAAGAATTTGCAAACACCAAACCAGCTCTACAGGAAATATTGAAAGGCGTCCTCTAAGCAAAGAGAGAGCCTAAAAGTAGTAGATCAGAAAGGAACAGAGACAATATACAGTAACAGTCACCTTAGAGGCAATACAATGTCACTAAATTCATATCTCTCAATCATTACCCTGAATGTTAATGGGCTAAATGCCCCAATCAAAAGACACAGGGTATCAGAATCAATAAAGAAACAAAACCCATCTATATGTTGCCTACAAGAAACTCATTTTACAACCGAAGACACCTCCAGATTTAAAGTGAGGGGGTGGAAAACAATTTACCATGCTAATGGACATCAGAGGAACGCTGGGGTGGCAATCCTTATACCAGATCAATTAGATTTTAAGCCAAAGACTATAATAAGAGATGAGGAAGGACACTATATCATACTCAAAGGATCTGTCCAACAAGAAGATCTAACAATTTTAAATATCTATGCCCCTAACGTGGGAGCGGCCAACTATATAAACCAATTAATAACAAAATCAAAGAAACACATCAAAAATAATACAATAATAGTACAATACTTTAACACACCCCTCACTGAAATGGACAGGTCATCCAAGCAAAAGATCAACAAGGAAATAAAGGCCTAAAATGACACACTGGACCAGATGGACATCACAGATATATTCAGAACATTTCATCCCAAAGCAACAGGATACACTTCTTCTCTAGTCACATGGAGCATTCTCCAGAATAGATCACATCCTGGGTCCTAAATCAGGTCTCAACTGGTATCAAAAGATTGGGATAATTCCCAATCCATATTTCATACCACAATGCTCTGAAGCTAGAACTCAATCACAAGAGGAAATTTGGAAAGAACCCAAATACATGGAGACCTATCAGCATCCTTCTAAAGAATGAATGGATCAACCAGGAAATTAAAGAAAAATTGAAAAAATTCATGGAAACAAAGGATAAGGGAAACACAATGGTTCAAAATCTGTTGGACACTGCAAAGGCAGTCCTGAAAGGAAAATATATAGCGGCACAAGCCTTTCTCAAGAAACAAGAAAGGTCTCAAGTACACAACCTAAACCTACACCTAAAGGAGCTGAGAAAGAACAAGAAAGAAACCCTAAACCCAGCAGGAGAAGAGAAATCATAAAGATCAGAGCAGAAATCAATGAAATAGAAACCAAAAAAAACAATAGAACAAATCAACGAAACTAGGAGCTGGTTCTTTGAAAGAATTAATAAGATCGATAAACCCCTGGCCAGATTTATCAAAAAGAAAAGAGAAAGGACCCAAATAAATAAAATCATGAATGAAAGAGGAGAGATCACAACTAATACCAAAGAAATACAAACAATTATAAGAACATACTATGAGCAACTCTACGGCAACAAATTTGACAATCTGGAAGAAATGGATGCATTCCTAGAGGCATATAACTACCACAACTTGACCAGGAAGAAATAGAAAACCTGAGCAGACCCATAACCAGTAAGGAGATTGAAACAGTCATCAAAAATCTCCAAACAAACAAAAGTCCAGGGCCAGATGGCTTCCCATGGGAATTCTACCAAACATTTAAAGAACTAATTCCTATTCTCCTGAAACTGTTCCAAAAAATAGAAATGGAAAGAAAACTTCCAAACTCATTTTATGAGGCCACCATCATCTTCATCCCAAAACCAGGCAAGGATCCCACCAAAAAAGAGAACTACAGACCAATATCCTTGATGAATACAGATGTGAAAATTCTCACCAAAATCCTAGCTAATAGGATTCAACAGTACATTAAAAGGATTATTTACCACGACCAAGTGGGATTTATTCCAGGGCTGCAAGGTTGGTTCAACATCTGCAAATCAATCAATGTGATACAACACATTAATAAAAGAAAGAACAAGAACCATATGATACTCTCCATAGATGCTGAAAAAGCATTTGACAAAGTCCAGCATCCCTTCCTGATCAAAGCTCTTCAAAGTGTAGGGATAGAGGGCACATACCTCAATATTATCAAAGCCATCTATGAAAAACCCACCACAAATATCATTCTCAATGGAGAAAAGCTGAAAGTTTTTCCGCTAAGGTCAGGGACACAGCAGGGATGTCCGTTATCACCACTGCTATTTAACATAGTACTAGAAGTCCGAGCCTCAGCAATCAGACAACAAAAAGTAATTAAAGGCATCCAAATCTGCAAAGAAGAAGTCAAAATATCACTCTTTGCAGATGATAGGATACTATATGTGAAAAACCCAAAAGGCTCCACTCCAAAACTGCTAGAACTTGTACAGGAATTCAGTAAAGTGTCAGGATATAAAGTCAATGCACAGAAATCAGTTGTATTTCTTTACACTAACAACAAGACAGAAGGAAGAGAAATTAAGGAGTCAATCCCATTTACAATTTCAGCCAAAAACATACAATACTTAGGAATAAACTTAACCAAAGAGGCAAAGAATCTATACTCAGAAAACTATAAAGTAGTCATGAAAGAAATTGAGGAAGACACAAAGAAATGGAAAAATGTTCCATGCTCCTGGATTGGAAGCACAAATATTGTGAAAATGTCTATGCTACCTAAAGCTATCTACACATTTAATGCAATCCCTATCAAAAACCCATCCTTTTTTTCCAAAGAAATGGAATAAATAATCCTAAAATTTATATGGAACCATAAAAGACCTCAAATAGCCAAAGGAATATTGAAAAAAAGAAAGCCAAAGTTGGTGGCATCACAATTCCGGACTTCAAGCTCTATTACAAAGCTGTCATCATCAAGACAGCATGGTACTGGCACAAAAACAAACACATAGATGAATGCAACAGAATAGAGAGCCCAGAAATAGACCCACAACTCTATGGTCAACTAGTCTTCAATGAAGCAGGAAATAATGTCCAATGGAAAAAAGACAGCCTCTTCAATAAATGTTGTTGGGAAAATTGGACAGCCATATGCAGAAAAATGAAATTGGACCATTTCCTTATACCACACACGAAAATAGACTCAAAATGGATGAAGGATCTCAATGTGAGAAAGAATCCATCAAAATCCTTGAGGAGAACTCAGGCAGCAACCTCTTCGACCTCAGCCGCAGCAACATCTTCCTAGGAACATCGCCAAAGGCAAGGGAAGCAAGGGCAAAAATGAACTATTGGGATTTTATCAAGATCAAAAGCTTTTGCATAGCAAAGGAAACAGTTAACAAAACCAAAAGACAACTGACAGGATGGGAGAAGATATTTGCAAACGACATAACAGATAAAGGGCTAGTGTCCAAAATCTATAAAGAACTTAGCAAACTCAACACCCAAAGAACAAATAATCCAATGAAGAAATGGGCAGAAGACGTGAACAGACATTTCTGCAAAGAAGATAGCCAGATGGCCAACAGACACATGAAAAAATGATCCACATCACTCGGCATCAGGGAAATACAAATCACAACCACAATGAGATATCACCTCACACCAGTCAGAATGGCTAAAATTAACAAGTCAGGAAATGACAGATGCTGGCGAGGATGCGGAGAAAGGGGAACCCTCCTACACTGTTGGTGGGAATGCAAGCTGGTGCAACCACTCTGGAAAACAGCATGGAGGTTCCTCAAAATGTTGAAAATAGAACTACCCTATGACCTAGCAATTGCACTACTGGGTGTTTACCCTAAAGATACAAAGGTAGTGATCCGAAGGGGCACGTGCACCCAAATGTTTATAGCAGCAATGTCCACAATAGCCAAACTATGGAAAGAACCTAGATGTCCATCTACAGACGAATGGATAAAGAAAATGTGGTATATATACACAATATAATACTACGCAGCCATCAAAAGAAAAGAAATCTTGCCATTTGCGACGACGTGGATGGAACTAGAGGGTATCATGCTTAACGAAATAAGTCAATCAGAGAAAGACAACTATCATATGATCTCCCTGATACGAGGGAGAGGAGATGCAACATGGGGAGTTTAGGGGATAGGAGAAGAATAAATGAAACAAGATGGGATTGGGAGGGAGACAAACCATAAGAGACTCTTAATCTCACAAAACAAACTGAAGGTTGCTGGGGGGAGGGGGTTGGGAGAGGGTGGTTGGGTTCTGGACATTGGGGTGGGTATGTGCTAAGGTGAGTGCTGCGAAGTGTGTAAACCTGGCATTTCACCCTCTGGATAAAAATATATTGGGGATATAAATATATTTATACCCCTGGGGATAAAAATATATTATATGTTTACAAAAAATTAAAAATTAAAAAAAAATAACCTTCCTCACCCACACTGAGAATTTATAACCACTCTCCCATCTTTTTCTTCTGCCAGTGTTTCTGTGTATTTGTGTTTGTCCTGGTAGTATATAAATCTTATACTTGGGGTTCTTTTTGACAAGGTTCTTTTTTTTTTTAACCCATTTTGAACCTAAGGATACACCCAGACTGAAAGTGAAGGGATGGAGAAGCATCTTTCATGCCAATGGACTTCAAAAGAAGGCTGGGATAGCAATTCTCATATCAGATAAATTAGATTTTTAAACTAAAGACTGTAGTCAGAGATAGAGAGGATACTACGTAATTCTTAAAGGGACTATCCACCAAGATGATCTAACAATTGTAAATATCTATGCCCCCAATATAGGAGCAGCCAATTACATAAGAAAAGTATTAATCAAGATAAAGAGTCATATTGATATGAATACATTAATAGTAGGAGATCTTAACATGCCTCTCTCAGTAATACACAGATTATCCAAGCAGAAAATCAAGAAAGAAACAAGAGCATTGAATGACACATTGGACCAGATGGACCTCATAGATATATACAGAACATTCCACCCTAAAACAACAGATTTCTCGTTCTTCTCAAGTGTACATGGAAACTTCTCCAGAATAGACCACATACTGGGTCACAAATCAGGACTCAACTGACCAAAAGACTGAGATCAGACCCTGCATATTCTCAGATCACAATGCTTTGAATCTGGAGCTCAATCACAAGGAAAAGTTTGGAAGGAACCCAAACACCTGGAAGCTAAAGACCACCTTGCTTAAGAATGCTTGGATCAACCAGGAGATCAAAGAACTGAAACAATTCATGGAAACCAATGAGAATGAAGACACTTCGGTCCAAAACCTATGGGATACAGCAAAGGCGGTCCTAAGGGGGAAATACATAGCCATCCAAGCCTCCCTCAAAAAAAAATTGAAAAATCCAGAACACACCACCTGTCTTTACACCTTATAGAACTGGAGAATCAACAACAAGTTAAACCAACTCCACACATAAAGGGAAATAATCAAGATTAGTGCAAAGATCAATGAAGTAGAAACCAGAGATACAGTAGAAAGTATCAATGAAGCTAGAAGCTGTTTTTTTTTTTAAGAATCAATAAGATCAATAAACCATTGGCCACACTTATCCAAAAAAAAAAAAGAGAGAGAAAGTTCAAATTAATAAAATTATGAATGAAAAGGGAGAGATCACAACTAACACCAAGGAAGTAGAAACAATCATCAGAAGTTATCATCAACAGTTCTATGCCAATAAACTGAGCAACCTAGATGAAATGGATGCATTCCTGGAAAACCATAAACTCCCAAAATTGAACCAGGAAGAAACTGACAACATGAATAGACCGATATCTAGTAACAAGATGGAAGCAGTGATCAAAAACCTCCCAAAAAAACAGAGTCCAGAACCTGAAGGATTCCCTGGGGAAATCTACTAAACTTTCAAAGAAAAAATAACACCTATTCTCCTGAAGCTGTTTCAAAAAATTGAAGCAGAAGGAAAATTTCCAGACTCTTTTTATGAAGCCAGCATTACCCTGATCCCCAAACCAGGCAAAGACCCTACCAAAAAGGAGAATTTCAGACCAATATCACTGATGAATATGGATGCTAAGATTCTCAACAAGATCCTAGCAAACAGGATCCAACAGCACATTAAAAAGATTATCCACCATGACCAGGTGGGATTCATCCCTGGGTTCCAAGGATGGCTCAACAATTACAAATCAATCAATGTGATGGAACAAATCAATAACAGAAGAGAGAGGAACCACATGGTCCTCTCAATTGATGCAGAAAAAGCATTTGACAAGATCCAGCATCCGTTCCTGATTAAAGTGCTTCAAAGTATATGGATAGAGGGAACATTTCTGAACTTCATAAAATCTATCAATGAAAATCCCACAGCAAATATCATCCTCAATGGGAAAAAGCTCACAGCCTTCCTGTTGAGATAAGGAACATGACAAGGATGCCCACTCTCACCACTCTTGTTCAACAAAGTATTAGAAGTTCTAGCAACAGCAATCAGACAATAAAGAGAAATAAAAGGTATCAAATTGGCAATGAAGAAGTCAAACTCTCTCTTCGCAGATGACATGATACTTTAAATGGAAAACCACTCCCAAACTACTGGAACTCATACAAAAATTAAGTAACATGGCAGGATACAAAGTCAATGGACAGAAATCAGTGGCTTTCTTATACACTAACAATGAAAATATAGAAAGGGAAATTAGAGAATTGATTCCATTTACTCTAGCACCAAGAACCATAAGATACCTGGGAATAAACTTAACCAAAAAGGTAATGGATCTGCACTCGAGGAACTACAGAACACTATGAAAGAAATTGAAGAAGACACAAAAGGATGGAAGACCATTCCATGCTCTTGGATCAGAAGAATAAACATTGTTAAAATATCTATAAGAGCTGGAGCAAATAATCCAAAAATTTGTATGGAATCAGAAGAGACCACGAATTGCTAAGGAAATGTTGAAAAACAAAAATAAAACTGGGGGCATCATATTACCTGATTTCAAGCTTTACTACAAAGCTGTGATCACCAAGACAGCATGGTACTGGCACAAAAACAGACACATAGACCAGTGGAACAGAGTAGAGAGCCCAGATATGGACCCTCAACTCAATGGTCAGTTAATCTTCGACAAAACAGGAAAAAATATACAGTGGAAAAAAAGACAATCTCTTCAATAAATGGTGTTGGGGAAATTGGACAGCTATATGTAGAAGAATGAAACTCGACCATTCTCTTACACCATACACAAAGATAAACTCAAAATGGATAAAAGACCTCAACATGAGATATGAATCAATCAGAATCCTAGAGGAGAACATAGGCAGTAATCTCTTCAATATCAGCCACAGCAACTTCTTTCAAGATATGTCTCCAAATGCAAAGGAAACAAAAGTGAAAATGAACTTTTGGGACTTCCTCAAGATCAAAAGCTTCTGCACAGCAAAGGAAATCGTCAACAAAAAAATGAGGCAACCCACGGAATGGGAGAAGATATTTGCAAATGACAGTACATACAAAGGGCTGATATCCAGGATCTATAAAGAACTTCTCAAATTCAACACACACAAAACAGATAATCATACCAAAAAATGGGCAGAAGACATGAACAGACACTTCTCCAGTGAAGACATACAAATGGCTATCAGACATATGAAAAAATGTTCATCATCACTAGCCATCAGGGAGATTCAAATTAAAACCACATTGAGATACCACCTTACACCAGTTAGAATGGCCAAAAGTTCTCAAGACAGGAAACAACATGTGTTGGAGGGGATGTGGAGAAAGGGGAACCCTCTTATACTGTTGGTGGGAATGCAAGTTGGTGCAGCCACTTTGGAAAACAGTGTGGAGATTCCTCAAGAAATTAAAAATAGAGCTTCCCTATGACCCTGCAATTGCACTAATGGGTATTTACCCCAAAGACACAGATGGAGTGAAAAGAAGGGCCATCTGTACCCAATGTTTATAGCAACAATGGCCATGGTCGCCAAACTGTGGAAAGAATCAAGATGCCCTTCAATGGACGAATGGATAAGGAAGATGTGGTCCATATACACTATGGAGTATTATGCCTCCATCAGAAAAGATGAATACCCAACTTTTGTAGCAACATGGACAGGACTGGGAGAGATTATGCTGAGTGAAATAAGTCAAGCAGAGAGTGTCAATTATCATATGGTTTCACTTATTTGTGGAGCATAACAAATAATATGGAGGACATAGGGAGATGGAGAGGAGAAGGGAGTTGAGGGAAATCAGAAGGGGAGGTGAACCGTGAGAGACTATGGACTCTGAAAAACAATCTGAGGGTTTTGAAGGGGTGGGGGGTGGGAGTTCGTGGGAGCCATGTGGTGGGTATTATGGAGGGCATGTATTGAATGGAGCACTGGGTGTGGTGCAAAAAAATGAATTCTGTTATGTTGAAATGAAATTTAAAAAAAATTTCAAGGGGCACCTGCGTTGCTCAGTGGGTTGAAGCCTCTGCCTTCAGCTCAGGTCACGATCCCAGGGTTCTGGGATCGAGCCCCACATCGCTCTCTCCTTAGCAGGGAGCCTGTGTCCTCCACTCTCTCTCTATGTGCTTCTCTGCCTACTTGTGATCTCTGTCTGTCAAGTAAATAAATAAAATCTTAAAAAAAATTCATGAGACATAAAAAAAATCATCTTTCTAGCTTTGTAATCTTTTTAAAAATATATATGGAATACATATTAGACTTCTTTAAAAGGATAACACAAATAAAGAATGATTCAACTACTTTGGAAAAAAAAACCTTCTTGTTGAGTTTTTCTATTGTTTTTCTGTTTTAAATTTTATTGATTTCTGTTCTAATATTTATATCTTATTTTTTTCATTTGCTCTAGGCTTAACTTGTTCTTTATTTTAAAAAATTATTTTTTTTCAGTTTTCTAAGATGTAAACTTAAATTACCAACTTTAGCTCCTTATTCTTTTCTAATGTTATGAATTCAACGCTATAAATTTCCCTCTAAATACTTCTTTCATTGTGTCCCACAAAATTTGATAAGTTGTAGTTTCATTCTCATGTAGTTCAAAGCTTTTTTTAAAAGATTTTTTTATTATTATTTATTTGACAGACAGAGATCACAAGTAGGCAGAGAGGCAGGCAGAGAGAGAGAAAGGGAAGCAGGCTCACTGCCGAGCAGAGACCCCGATGTGGGGCTCGATCCCAGGACTCTGGGATCATGACCCAAGTCGAAGGCAGAGGCTTTAACCCACTGAGCCACCCAGGCATCCCATTTCAAGGCATTTTAAATACATTTTGAGATTTTTGTTCCATGTGCTATTTAGAAGTGTATTGCTTATTCTCCAAATATATTAGAATGTTCCAGCTATATTTCCATTGATTTTTAGTTTAGTTCTCAAATCCAGTGTGATTTGAGGACAAACTTGATATGCTTTCTACTCTTTTAAATTTATTAAGGTGTATTTTATGACCCAAAATGTGGTCTATCTTGCTGACCATTCCATGTGAACTGGAAAAGAACGTGTATTCTGCTATCGTTGGATGAAGTGGACTATAAATGTAAATTAGATCAAGCTGACTGATGGTTCTTTTGAGAACAACTCTTTGCTTACTAAATTTCTTCCTTCTGGCTGGAGCAGTTATTGAAAACCAAGAGTTGAAGTCTCCAGCTATAATAGTAGATTTGTTTCTTCCTCTTTGGATTTATATCAGGTTTTGCCTCATGTATTTTCATGCTCTGTTATTAGGAGCATACACACTAAGGAATGTTATGTCCTCAAAGAATGAGTGTTTTTCTTTCAGTATTTTTCTCTAAGAAAGGTTCCCTGCCCCCCCCCCACTTTTGGAGGATAATTTTGCTAAACATATAAGTCTAGGTTAGTTTTTTTTTTTAACATGGTAAATATTTCACTTCACTCTCTCTAATTACATGCCTTATGACAAGAAGTCTGATATAATTCATATCCTTGTTCCACTATAAATAATACGTTTATCCCTCTTTGGATTCCTTCAATTTCTTTTTTCTTTTGTTTTCTATAGTTTGAATATAATATACCTATATGTAGACTTTTTTCTTCTTTCTCTTTTTTTCATGTTGGTCATTACTTTTGGAAGAATTTCAAGCCATTATTATTTCAAATTTGTCTTCTCTTTTTCTCCTTGTTTCCCTCTGGAATTCTAATTATACATATGTCCTTTTATTACTATCCCCCATTCTTGAATACTCTGCATGAATTATTTTTTTCATTTTTGAGTTTCTATCTATTTTCATTAATAATCTATTCCTGCATATAGTCTACTTTTCCCATTAGAACCCTTTATGTGTTATAGTTATTTTAAATTCTTTATCTAATAATTCTAAAATAATTCTTATCTGCTTCAGGTTCTGAGGATTGCTTTGTCTCAAGGATGCATTTTCTCTTACTTTTTAGTGTGCCTTGAAATAAAACTGATTTTAAAACATTCTTATTTCCTTGCCATCTCTAATATGCATTTAATGAATGTTTCTTTTGAAATTATATACAATTTTGTTAACCATGCCCAGTGGGAAGAGATTTTTCTTAAAACGTCTTTGTAAGATATTTTTGCACAGACTATGTATCTATTCCATTTTAATGCTTTCTCACCAACCCTCTATTCTGGAGCTACAATCTCATTTTCACACTAATAAGAGCTAACCTGGCTGGATAAAAGATAATATGTTACATGTTCTTCAAGTGATAATGTAACATTTATATATTACTAGTTGACTAATCAGCACTTTCAGAACTGATTGATATCAACCATTTCTTTTTCACCCTGACCCATAAATACTTTATTACCAAAATGACATGTCTATACACATTCAGTCCTGTCTTGTTTGCCATTAAAGTATATCAGATGATCTGTTTTAATGGTTGTTAGGACACATGTTAATCAGCTCAACTTACAATAAGAAAAGTAACATAGACAAAAAAATTATATCTCTGAAGTCTGATGTCTCTGAAGTCTACTTCACACCCAGAAATTAACTTTATAAACTAAGAAATATTGATATAGCCCATCAAATATACTGCATATACTTGATGAGATGTGATTACCCAAAAGATATTGCATAATCATTATGTTTATTAATTTCACAGATACTGATTACATATTATACAGTACTTTTTACTGTATAGACAACTGGAGGTAAATTAGAGAGCAAAATAAGTACTCATGTCTTTAAGGCTCTAGTAGAGAAAGACAGAAAATACTCAATATACAGTACTCAATAAACATAATAAATAACCACATGTTAATGTTAGAAGCTGATCTGTGCAGTGCAGGCAAAAAAAGAAGTAGAGCAGAGTAAGAATGAAAATGAGTACCCAGGGTCAGGTTGATTGCAGCATTAAATTGAATGATCAGCACAGGAAAGGCATCTTTGAGTAGGTAATATTTAAACAAAGACTTAAAGAAATTGATTATACATAAGGACAACTAGGGGAATTATCTGTCAATTATAAGGGGAACTACTGCAAAAGCCATAAGGTTAAAATATAAAGCATGATTGACATGTTCTAGGAACAGTAAGGAATTTAAGGTAGGTAGAGTAAATGAGGGACAAGAGTAGTAGGTAATCAATCAAAGGAATAAACAGGGGTGAGGTCATGTAAACACCTTGTAGATGTATGAAGACCTGGCTTTGAATGGATCTGTTATAGGTATCCTCAAACAGAATTTTTCAGTTTTCATTACAATTGTTTATTGAGCAGAATGAACGCCAATAAGAAACTATCAATGGCTCTCATTGCATGATCCCACATAATATTCTTTGTTCCACTGGTATTTTCTACCATTTTTTTTTCTTCATTCTTCACAGTATAGTGTCTAGGAGCACATATTCTCTCAGTCAGGCTGCCTCAGTTTGAAATCTAGGTCTACCACTTAACAGTTTTGTGATTTTGAGCAAACTATTTATATTCAGCCAAAAAATAAAAGTAAAATAAGTTTATATGATAAATCACATGTGAACACCCAAAGACTATGTATATTAGTTACTATTACTCTAAAATTACAGTTGTTTTCTATCTTTATGTGCCTCAGGAATATTTTAGATCTCACTTGTTATGTAAGCTTCTCTGAATTACAAATCCAAGTTATTCCATCTTTTACCTAAAGAAACTAGAAAAATAAGAACAAAGTCCATGGTGTGTAGGAGGAAGAAAACAAATATGAAAGCTGAAGTAAATGACACAGACACAAACAAAACAAAACAAAAACAAAAACAAAACCCAGAAAGAGAATTAGTGAAACCAAGATCTTGTTCTTTGGAAAGATGAACAAAACTGACAAATCATTAACCAAACTCATCAAAAGAAAAGGTCCCAAATAAATGAAATCAGATATGCAAATAAAGTAACAACAGCCACCACATAAATACAAAGGATTATAAAATTAATATAACAACAAACTAGACAATCTAGAAGAAGTGGATAAATTCGTAGAAGCACACAATCTTCCAAAACTGAACCAGGAAGGAATAGAAAATGTGAACAGCCACAAGCATTATTCACAAAACTAGGATAAACAGTAGAATACAAATCAGCTATAAGTAATGAAATTAAATCAGAAAAAAAAAACCTACCAGAAAAATAAGATTCCAGGAACATATAGATTCACAGGTGAACACTACTCAATATTTAAAGAAAAGTTAATACTTATTCTCCACAAACTAGTCCACAAAACAGAAATGGAAGGAAAGCTTCCAAATATATTTGAGGTCAGAATTACTTTGATACCAAATCCAGAAAAAGACACCATAAAAAAAAAAAAACTATAGGCAAATATCCCTGATGAACACAGATGCAAAAATCTTCAACAAAATTTTAGCAAATTACATATAGTAATACATTGAAAAGGTCATTCAGCACCACCATGGAGGATTTACTCTGGGGATACAAGGATGGTTTGATATTCATATATCAATCTATATCATAAGCCACATCAACAACAAAAAGGATAAAATTCATATGACTACCTCAATAGATGCAAAAAAAGCATTTGACAAAATTCAACATCCATTCATGATAAAAAAAAAACTCAACAAAATGAAGTTAAAGGAAACATACCTCAACATAATAAAGACCATATATGAAAAACTCATAGCTAATATCATACTCAATGCTAAAATATGGAGAGCTTTTCCTCTAAGATCAGCAAAAAGACAAGGATGTCCACTTTCACCACTCTCATTCAATCTAGTACTGAAAGTCCTAGCCACAGCAAGCAGACAAGAAAAAGAAATAAGCATCCATATGGGTAAAGAAGAAGTAAACTGTCACTATTTGCAGAAGACATGATACTATACATATAAAATCCTAAAGATTCCATTAAAAAAAATATCAAGTTATAAATGAATTCAGTAAAATGGCAGGATACAAAATTAATACCCAGAAATCAGTAGTGTTTCTATACATCAATAATGAACTAGCAGAAAGAGAAATTTTAAAACCACACCATTTACAATTGCCTCAAAAAGAATAAATTACCTAGGAATAAACTTAACCAAAGAGATAAAAGACCTGTACTCCAAAAACTATAAAACTGAGGAAAGAGGGGCGCCTGGGTGGCTCAGTGGGTTAAGCTGCTGCCTTCAGCTCAGGTCGTGATCTCAGAGTCCTGAGATCGAGCCCCGCATCGGGCTCTCTGCTCAGCAGGGAGTCTGCTTCCCTCTCTCTCTCTGCCTGCCTCTCTGCCTACTTGTGATCTCTCTCTGTCAAATAAATAAAATAAAATCTTAAAAAAAAAAAAAAACTGAGGAAAGAAACTGAAGATGACACAAAAAAATGGAAAGATATTCCATGCTCAGGGATTAAGAATTAATATTTTAAAGTGTTCATATTACCCAAGTCAATCTACAGATTTAATGCAATTTCTATCAAAATACCACCAGCATTATTCACAAAACTAGGACAATTAATATAAAAATTTTACAGAGCACAGAAGACCCTGAACAGTTAAGCAGTGCTGAGAAAGAAGAACAAAGCTGGAGGTATCATAATCTCAGATTTCAAAATATACTACAAGGCTGGAGTAATCAAAACAGTATGGTATAGGCACAAAAAAAAAGACACATTGATCGGTGAAACAGAACCAAGAGCCCAGAACAAATGCACACTCACATGACCAATTAATCTATGACAAAAGAGGCAAGATTATACAATGGAGAAAAGACAGTCTCTTCAATAAATGGTGCTGGGAAAACTAGACAGCTATGAGCAAAAAATAAGTCTGGGGACCATTTTTTTACACCCTAGACAAAAAATAAATTCAACATGGATTAAAGACTTAAATGTGAGACCTGAAACCGTAAAAATCCTAGAACACAGGCAACAATTTCTCTGACATCAGCTATAGCAACATTTTCCTAGATACGTCTCCTCAGGCAAAGAAAACAAAAGCAAAAGTACTGGGATTACACCATAATAAAAATCTTTTGCACAGGGAAGGAAACCATCAACAAAACAAAAAGACAACCTACTGAATAGGAGAAGATATTTGAAAATGATATATCCAATAGGGGCTTAATATTCAAAATATACAAAGAACTCATACAACACCAAAAAATTCAATTAAAAAAAATAGGCAGAAGACCCGAATAGGCATTATTCTAAAGAAAGCATACGTATGGCCAAAAGACACAGGAAAAGATGCTCAACATCACTAATCATCAGGGAAATGCAAATCAAAACTACAATTACCTCATACCTGGTAGAATAGTTAAAATAAAAAAGATAAGAAATATCAAGTGTTGGCAATGATGTAGAGAAAAAGGAACACTTGTATATGTTGGTAAGAATGTAAATTGGTACAGCCACTGTGAAGATTCCTCAAAAATTAAAAATAGGAAATACCATATGATTCAATAATTCCACTACTGGGTATTTACCTACCTAAATGAAAACACCTATTCAAAAGATATATGTACTCCTAAATTTATCACAGCATTATTTTATAATAGTCAAGATATGGAAGCAACCTAAATGTCTATCAATAGACAAATGAATAAGAACATGTGATATATACAAAATGAAATATTACTCAGCTATAAAAAAGAATGAGTTCTTGCCATTTGTGACATGTTTGATGGAACTTGAAGGTATTATGCAAAGTGAAATAAATCTGAGAAAGTTAAATACCATATGATTTCACTTATACATGACATCTGAAAAACAAAGCAAGCAAAAAGCAGGATAAACTTATAAATACAGAGAACAAACTCATAGTTACTAGAGGGTGGGGGGCAAAAATGGTGAATGGGAATGGGAGATACAAGTTTCCAGTTATGGAATGAGTGACACCAGAATAAAAGGCATAACATAGGAAATATAGTCAATGGTACTGGAATAGTGTCGTGTTGTGACAGATGGTAGTTACACTTGTGGCGAGAATAGCATAATATAAAGAGAAATTGAATCACTATGTCATACATATGAAACTAATGTAACATTGTGTGTCAACTCTACTCAAATAAAAAAAATTTAAGTAATAAAAAAATTATTTCCTCTTTCACTCTCTCACAGCACTGTATACCTTTTCTTCCCAGAGATTCTCTGCAAGTTTCAGTTATTCATTTCTTTATATAAGTATTTGTCTTATATCTTATTTTCCCTCAAAACTTTAAGTTCTTGTCTGTAGTTTAGTCAACCTAATATTCTCAATGCTAGGACAACTGCTTTGCACATTGTGGGCACATGGCATAACATTTGCTCTCCTCAATGACCTCAAAAAAGTACATTTATGTTGGATTTTCCTCCTTTCCAGTCACATCTCCTTTGTTCTGTCATTTCTAACTCCAGAGATCCCCTTCTCACATAAACTAGCTACATACAAGTTTTTTTATTCAAGCTCCTCTTCGGGAGAAGGAAACTCAAACTAAAACAGGTCCAGAGGTGAGAAGCCAAAGGTGACATGTTGGAAGGAGACAAAACAATGTCTTAACATGTCTGAGAGAGACAAAAAGGATCCACACAAGCAACAATAGTGGGCCCTTGGTTGTATGGTAGAGGCAAAGACAATCATTGTTATGGATTTCAGCTAGAAAGAAAGCAAAGAAGGCAAAATTGAATATCTGCTGTGATGTATAAACTAAATCTGGTACACTATGATCACATTTTACATATTGTGCATTTCTTTGTTTACCTGAACTACTTTGGTTGTGTCTAGAAACACACACACACACACACACACATAAATATTAAGCTAATACAAGAATCCCATTTTAGATACAAAAATATGAGGCTAAGATTTTGTAACTTGACTAAGTTTCTATAATTTATAAAAGATAGAGCCAAATTTCAGACTACGATTGCCTGTCTTCAAAGCCCAGACTCTAGTTTATATGATTCACTATCCTCTTTCATGTACTATACTAAGGTTCCCACTCTTTGAAATTACATTCCTTATCCCTATATCTTTGGAGAATCTACCTATCATTCAGTCAAATTTGGTATATTCCATAGTACTTTAACCAATCTGTGCTACCCATGTTGATCCTTTAATTCTTTTAAAAATGTAGCCCTAATTATATACTACCTTCTGTTGTTCAATGTTTTATTTATTACTCTAATAGTACATTCTTTAAGATAAGGGATCTGTGTTATATGTATTTACATCTAGCAGTTCTTCTAAGACATAGTCTTTAACTCACTCTCTTCCTTGGGTGGATTGCTAGAAGATGATGGCAAGAAAATGATAGGCACCAAGCAGTGAAATTCTACCAAAGAGAACTTTGCTTTGAAAATAGCAGGTTAGAGAAATAACCTTAAACCTTACATGTCCCAGTCTTCCAAAAGTTGAAGTTAGAATAAGATAATCCCTACCAATACAAAAAGTGTCATCTCTTGAGGGCCTACAAAGAGATCATCAAAAAAGTACTGTTAAAAATGTGGGACATGGAGCCCATCCATAACTATACGACTTAATTCTTTCCTCCTCATTACCCTTGTGCAGCAATTCTTAGCTCATAGAAATCTTGGCCTTATTAATTATATTAGCCAGGCTGAGGTTTTCACTATTTTGTTCTCATTGTAATTGAACAGGAGCCCCATGGCCCAGAAGCTGGAAAAACATATGATTTTAAAGCCATTGAAATTCTTAATCTAGTTGGCTATCCAAACTACTTGAGAACAAAAACCAAAAACAAACAAAATATGGTATTTTTCAAACTTTGATAAGAAAAACAACTTAGACACAGTTTAAGTTGCCTTAGTATTTTCTAGTTTTCTTTCAAACAAGCAGTTGATATAAAGGACGATAAAACCAAATAAAAGAACAAGTTTTTAATTGCCTCCATGTTACTTCATAAAAACCCATATGAATTTCAGTGGTCAGCAGAAACTGAGAATTATGAGCAGTCTGCTGTTCAGGGACCCCAGTGCCACTATCCTATTGCTCTTTATACTGTCAGTCTGGGAGAAGATCTAGGCTAGCATTCAAGAAAATTCCTATTTGTGTAAGTCCTTTTTGTGCAATAATTACTTAACTCCAAATTATAATTCTTTTTGAGCCAGTGGTCTTAGAATAGCCCTTTCTAACATAATCCAGCATTCTGATTTAAGCCATGGATGTCTTCATCTTTTTCCTAATATCCCCTATGATATATACATGTGGATGCCTTTTTAAGTTGGCAACAATTCATTTGCATATGTACTCACTTAAACTTTACCTCCTTCCTCCATCTTTAACATTACTGAATAATATAAATTCAATGGGCATTGTTCAAGTTTCTAGTTTTGTTTTGTTTTGTTTTTTTGAGTTGTGTGCATGTGTTTTAACTCTCATACCTGAGCTTATGCTGTTTTTGGTTACTTGGCTTGCTCCTATCAGGCAGTTATTCAAATTTTCGTCATCACTCTCCTGCAGTGTGCCTGGTCTATTGGCCAGGAAACATCTCAGTACCTCTCCAGTCAGCTGTGGATGTTGACATGTGTCTCAGGATTATGATGTACTATTATAATATTGTCCCCAATGTATCTTTCTCATGTCTAGGATGAGCATAGTGATCATTCAATTCCAATAAAAATATTTTGAGACATCTGTGGTGGTTGATTAAAATCCCTGTTAAGTGGATTTATCAATATGACCAAGAGATTACTTTTATTCTCTATCAAATTACATTTTGCCCAGTCCTTTTAAATCACTTCCATCTGCCTGATTGTACCCACTTCAGATAGATGATATATCCAAGAGCCCTTTGCTACATAAATGCTCATCTTCCAAGGTGAAAGTCTCTAAGACTTTCTACTCTTTTAGCTTTACTTAGGGTTGAGCAAGATTTAATGAGCTAACTACTCCTTTCTGCCTCAAAGAGTCACAATATTAAAACCTCTCTCAGTTGAACACATTAACCTTCTCTACTGTTGTCTTCTCTTGCTTGGTGGAGCTGAAACACAAGATTCATTCACTCCCTAGAATACTTACATAGAATGTTCCAGATACAGGGATAGTGACTATGAAGTCTATACTTGGTAAATGCTTGAAACCTGTGTAGAGTCTTCTATTACTGAGAACTAGTGAAATGTCTATTTAGTAAAAATTCTCTAACCATTAGAAGAAAAGGAAATGAATAACGGAAGATCATCCTGAGATACCCTGTATCGTAGCCACTATTTCTTTTTTTTTTTAATTTTTTAAATTTTTTTATTTTTTCAGCATAACAATATTCATTATTTTTGCACCACACCCAGTGCTCCATGCAATCCGTGCCCTCTACAATACCCACCACCTGGTGCCCCCAACCTCCCACCCCCCACCCCTTCAAAATTCTCAGATCGTTTTTCAGAGTCCATAGTCTCTCATGGTTCACCTCCCCTTCCAATTTCCCTCAACTCCCTTCTCTCCATCTCCCCTTGTCCTCCATGCTATTTGTTATGCTCCACAAATAAGTGAAACCATATGATAATTGACTCTCTCTGCTTGACTTATTTCACTCAGCATAATCTCTTCCAGTCCCGTCCATGTTGCTACAAAACTTGGGGATTCATCCTTTCATTCTTTCTTTTTTTTTTTTTACAGCTTTATAAACATATATTTTTATCCCCAGGGGTACAGGTCTGCGAATCACCAGGTTTACACACTTCACAACACTCACCATAGCACATACCCTCCCCGATATCCATAACCCCACCCCCTCTCCCAACCCCCTCCCCCCATCAACCCTCAGTTTGTTTTGTGAGATTAAGAGTCACTTATGCTTTGTCTCCCTCCCAATCCCATCTTGTTTCATTTACTCTTCTCCTACCCCCTCGACCCCCCATGTTGCATCTCCTCTCCCTCATATCAGGGAGATCATATGATAGTTGTCTTTCTCCGATTGACTGATTTCGCTAAGCATGATACCCTCTAGTTCCATCCACGTCGTCGCAAATGGCAAGATTTCATTTCTTTTGATGGCTGCATAGTATTCCATTGTTTATATATACCACATCTTCTTTATCCATTCGTCTGTAGATGGACATCTAGGTTCTTTCCATAGTTTGGCTATTGTAGACATTGCTGCTATAAACATTCGGGTGCACGTGCCCCTTCGGATCACTACGTGTGTATCTTTAGGGTAAATACCCAGCAGTGCAATTGCAGGGTCATAGGGTAGTTCTATTTTCAACATTTTGAGGAACCTCCATGCTGTTTTCCAGAGTGGTTGCACCAGCTTGCATTCCCACCAACAGTGTAGGAGGGTTCCCCTTTCTCCGCATCCTCGCCAGCATCTGTCATTTCCTGACTTGTTAATTTTAGCCATTCTGACTGGTGTGAGGTGATATCTCATGGTGGTTTTGATTTGTATTTCCCTGATGCCGAGTGATATGGAGCACTTTTTCATGTGTCTGTTGGCCATCTGGATGTCTTCTTTGCAGAAATGTCTGTTCATGTCCTCTGCCCATTTCTTGATTGGATTATTTGTTTTTTGGGTGTTGAGTTTGCTAAGTTCTTTATAGATTTTGGACACTAGCCCTTTATCTGATATGTCATTTGCAAATATCTTCTCCCATTCTGTCAGTTGTCTTTTGGTTTTGTTCACTGTTTCCTTTGCTGTGCAAAAGCTTTTGATCTTGATAAAATCCCAAAAGTTCATTTTTGCCCTTGCTTCCCTTGCCTTTGGTGATGTTGCTAGGAAGATGTTGCTGCGGCTGAGGTCGAAGAGGTTGCTGCCTGTGTTCTCCTCGAGGATTTTGATGGATTCCTTTCTCACATTGAGATCCTTCATCCATTTTGAGTCTATTTTCGTGTGTGGTGTAAGGAAATGATCCAATTTCATTTTTCTGCATGGTAGCCACTATTTCTTGATAAGCTTATGCAGGGTTGAGGTGCGGGCATATTATGACTCTGCTCCACTCCATATTTGAAGTTATTTTAGTGTAGTTACCGTATTTTAAAATGTTCATATTCTCCAGATTGTATAATGCTCACACAATGCAACCTAAATAGTTTATTGACTTATTTATCTATGGTTTCTATTCCTTAAACATAGCAAACTATACTTTAATGTAGAGATATTTCTAGGCTATATCTCAAGACACTGCCTTCCTTCCTTGATCTATCTAATCTTCAGCCAAGCTGACCAGTGGATTCACATCACTGATATTATCCACATAGTTAATGTCAAGACCGACAATCTCTTCTTTGAACCTCACTGTTTTTCTACATTTGCTTTCCAAACTCCAAGAAATTATGAAGAAACTTGAAAATTACCTTTACTTTTGAACAAAAAAAGGGTACATTTTAAATAAATTTACTCTTAATTTCTCTTTATTTTCCTAAAGGCAATCATTACCATTAAATGAAGGATATATTTTTTAAAGATTTTATTTATTAATTTGACAGAGAGAGATCACAAGTAGGCAGAGCAGCAGGCAGAGAGAGAGAGAGAGGGAAGCAGGCTCCCCGCTGAGGAGAGAGCCCGAAGCCCGATTCAGGGCTCAATCCCAGGACCCTGGGATCATGACCTGAGCTCTAGGCAGAGGCTTTAATCCACTGAGCCACCCAGGTGCCTCTGAATGAAGGATATTTAAGCATAAATTGATTTTAAATAAATTGGGAGTTATAGTACATTTTTATATCTTATATATTCAAAAACAAACAAGACTCCTTCAATTATATATATATGGATGTGTGTACATATAACTAATTGCACGAAAAGAAAACTGAAACAGGGCGCTTGGGTGGCTCAGTTGGTTAAAGCCTCTGCCTTCGGCTCAGGTCATAATCCCAGGGTCCTGGGATTGAACCCCACATCGGACTCTTTGCTCCGCGGGGAGCCTGCTTCCCCCTCTCTCTCTGCCTGCCTCTCTGCCTACTTTTGATCTCTGTCAAAAAAATAAATAAAATATTTAAAAAAAAAAAGAAAACTGAAACAGCCCCACCAAAATGTGGGCAGATTTCGTGTGTGTGTGGTTAAAAAAAGAAAAAAATAAGAGGAAAATGCAGATAGAGACAGACTCATATTTCCTTCTCAAACCTCTAAAGTGTTGGATTTTTGATCAGTACTACTGAGTTTACATAATACTTTATAAATGAAAATAAAGAGGTAAGCTTCCATCATTGTTTTGTTATTTAAAAGAACATTAATGATGTTAACATTAAATGTTAAAATTAGAACATTACCCATGTAACCACAAAAATTCTCAAGACTTCAAAATGTTTTTCTACTCTCCATTAAAACCCGACAAAACCAGTAATTCAAGGCTGGCTCTTCTGTCATAGGTACTGTTGGTGCACATCAGTAACCAGCTCATTTCCTTTTGCTGGTCTTCTCTGACCACTCACCTAAATCATCTGGCTTCTAAAGGAACTAGAACTAAATGGCAACTTAGTTCTAAAATAGAATTTTCCTTACAAAAAAAAAAAAGGTTGCCAAAGAAATGTTTTAAAACTGTACTTAATTTCCATCACTGGAAATTTTATGATTGTACTGACCAGGTCTGTCTTTGACCTTGATGAAAGGCACACTTTCAAGAGATAATATCAATTCAGAGAAACTCAGAAATTAAGAGGTCCCAAGGGAATATAGCATGGGTAGTTTCCTACTCCAGAGGCTATTCTCTACAGTGAATATATACCTCACACTCTCACATGAATACTGGTCACAACTGAAAATAGATTATTTGTTTTGCTGCAATATAATTTTATTTCAAATTCTAGTTAGAATATAAACAGTGCTTTATCCATGGGGAAAAAAATATGATCAAATACGGTGTTCCTCTGGTAAGAAGGTATAGTCTATACTCTGTAAGTTTCTTAACTGCTCCCGTAATTCCCTTCCTCTATCACATTTAAGATACTTTCACAATGTTTTAATACCATTTTTCATACACACTAATTGGGATGGCTTGGACTTTCTGCACAGCTTCCAGAAATATCAAAGGTTTCCTTTCCCAGCTATATCTTGGGACTTTTGGGCTCCCTACAGCATCAGACAAAATACTTTCTATTTGGTGTCACCCCTCCCTAAATACTCTGGTTGAGGAAGTATTTGTATTTCACAGCACCACAGTCAGCAGGGTCTGCAGTTTTTCTGGATTAAGGGACTGTTCTGGACACAGATATGTAGGCATAATTAACAGAAATATCCAAACATGGAGAAAATTGATGTTAATAATTAAGCTCAGGAAAAAGCCTGATAGAAAATGTGGAAAGAAATCTCTCAAAAGTTTTAACAGTCAATAGTTACCATGGGGATGGAATTATGCTTTTGGAAATGAATAGAAGGAAATGCAGAATGGTACCAAAGTTGGAGAAGGACTAGAGTCAGAAACATTGAGTGTGCACCGCAGTCCCACTATTTCTCTGCTCTGAGACTTCTACCAGGTTACACTGGGAGTCAGTGTCAGAGTAATAACACCTATTTCATGGGGTTATTGTGGAGATTAGACAATGTCAGTAAAAGTTTCTGGTATACAGTGGGTATTCGGGCGGGGAGGGGAAACACAGTAAGAAACAGGGAGATTAGTTTTCATACCACTTGAAACTAGTAGCTCAATAAGCAAAAATAGGAATTGTCTCATTTTCTTTCTTTCATTCCTTCTTTTCCCCCCCTAAGTTTTGATTCTCTTTGGTGAGTTCTGCTTTAAGTCATTTGATTTTACAATTCCACTCTTGGAATCTGGAGATTTAATTCTCCCACCTAGGACATGTTTGAAAATAAATTATAACAGTATTATTAATATGACTATTAATATACTTAATTTAGCAGTAATATTTTGTCTTTCATAATTCAACTAAAATAATACTAACAACTTTTTTTTTAAAGATTTTATTTATTTATTTGACAGAGATTACAAGTAGGCAGAAAGGCAGGCAGAGAGAGAGAGGGGGAAGCAGGCTCTCCACCAAGCAGAGAGCCCGATGTGGGGCTCAATCCCAGGACCCTGGGACCATGACCTGAGCTGAAGGCAGAGGCTTTAACCCTCAAAGGCACCCAGGTGCCCCAATATTAACAACTTTTAAAGCAAGTATTAGGTGAGAAAATATGCATAAGCTTTTATTTCTTTAGTATAACCTGCAGCACCTAAAGACTATTTCATTTTCATCCACAGTGTCCAAAAGTTATTAGAGTACACAGTAAAAATAAATTCAATATGTCCTTCTTGACTGTATTTGAAGAAATTAAAAGGCCTTCCTACATCTAGTACTTTCTAGGCCTTTTCATCCCTGGTATCTGATCACCTTTGTGGATTTAAACAATATTAACAACATGTTCATTATAGACAGAGGTGAGGGTAACAAACAAAATAGAGGAAACTTGAAGCCGTTAGTGCCAAGAGCATTAGCAGAATTATTACAGATACAGAGCATACTTTTCAAATAGCTATTGACCATTTGTATTTCTTATATCAATTATCTCTTCATAGAACATGGATTCTTATAAAGAGTTTTATTATTTTTCTTGATTCATAGAAATCCTATTTCTTCTCAATTAAACTAACATTTCTCTAAACCAACATTCTTTCCAGAAGCTAACTCTAAATAGACGCTATTCACTATGTTACTTTGGGCATTTACCTTTTAACTCCGCTTTTCCATAGTAAAATGAGTATGATTATTGTCATGGTTATGAAACAATGATTAAAAATGCTTATCAGGTGCCTGTGTGGCTCAGTCGGTTAAGCGACTGCCTTCGGCTCAGGTCATGATCCCGGAGTCCCAGGATCATGTCCTGCATCGGGCTCCCAGCTCCACGGGGAGTCTGCTTCTCCCTCGGACTTTCTCCCCTCTCATGCTCTCTCTAACTCACTCTCTCTCTCAAATAAATAAATACAAATCTTTTAAAAAAATGTTTATAATAGGACTGAGTTATATAAAAAAGGGGAAAAAATACTGTAGAGCTGCTAACTTTGATAGAGAACTATGAACACCAGTCATCAAGTATTAATAGTGGTTGCTGGAAATGACTGAACCATTGCGGCAAAGCCCTTCTGATCAACAAATTTTTAAAAGGCGGCAGAAGCAGATGGCAGAAAAAGAAGGAAAAATGAAACTAGGAAGAAGAGAGAAAAGCAAAGGAAGAGAGAGAGAGAGAATATGAATCTATTTTCTAGCCTGATAGGATTGTTAGATTTTTAAAGTAATTAATTTAAATGGTAAAAAATGACAAGTTTAAAGGCAAACTTAAAGTCTCTCTAACTTATTTGATAAAAAATCTCGTTAATTTGTATTTGCCATTTACTCTGCTATTGCAAAGAAAGTCTTCCACCAAAGATTCCTGGAACATCTTTCAAAAACCATGAATTCTCAGGCTGAAGCAAATACGATTGAATGGAAATGGCTTCCAATGGATATGTGGGAAATGAAGGAATTTGCCTAACTCTGAAACTCTCATTTGTAACACACACAAAAATATTTTCCTCTAGTAGCTTGAGGCATAGTCTCTCTCCCAGAGTTAATTACAGACTTTGGATCATTTTAGTTCATGTAGAGATTTCCAGATTTTAGTTTCTCAGAAGCCATCTTGTCTGGAATTGGAAACCTAACACCACATTGTATATTCGATGGTTCTATACCAAGTCTGGCAGAATGGCTTTCAAACACATTTTAGAGTTTGGTATTCAAACTAAACTTCAGGTTTCACTATGGCTGAGGTATACTTCAGGCTGTAAGTAATTTCTCACAGGTTAGGTAAGCTTTGAATTTCATGAATAGAGAACAATTTCTTCCTATTGCTCGTGATTTATCCTTTCTTTATCTCTGGAATATTTATTCTTTAATAAATTTTAACTATCTTCTTTTTGATAGTTTATCTGCTTTGTACTCAGTTAACTATGTTCATTAGTGAATAAGTTTTATCATTTTGGCAAAAACAATATTAATATCTCATTTTAAAAACTGATCGATTCATCCATTTATTCATTAAAAAAATGCCCTTCAATAATGTGTTAAACATTGTTTCAGTTTTTCAAATTTATAAATAGAAACTATTTTTCTAACATACAGACCTGACACAACAAAATGTCATTTTAAAAAATGTTACTGGGGCGCCTGGGTGGCTCAGTGGGTTAAGCCGCTGCCTTCGGCTCAGGTCATGATCTCAGAGTCCTGGGATCGAGCCCCGCATCGAGCTCTCTGCTCAGCAGGGAGCCTGCTTCCTCCTCTCTCTCTGCCTGCCTCTCTGCCTGCTTGTGATCTCTCTGTCAAATAAATAAATAAAAAATCTTTAAAAAAATAATAATAAAAAAATAAAATAAAAAATAAAAAATGTTACTTTACCTAGGTCTACAGCATTGAAGTGATCATAATTCTTAAAAAAAAAAATTTACTTTAAAGTAATTTCTACACCCACTGTGAGGCTTGAATTTACAACTCCAAGATCAAGAGTTGCATACTCTACTGACTAAGTGAGCCACACACCCCAAATTGGCCATAATTTTCATTCATAACGCAGCCTAACAATTTTTGCAAGCACATTTTGCATTTACTTGCTTGTTTATTTAATGGTAAAATTATACTGATAAAAACATGATCTAAAAATACAATACAAGATCTAAAGAATTGTTAATAACCTACAACTGTTTATGGGCTCATCTTTATGCTGACTTTTCATCTCCTTTTATTTGAGGTTATTTACATCTTACAACTTCTTTCTCTGTACATAGTTTTAACCACTTGTATGAGTTCCTGCAATGTATACTGTTATTTTTCTATTGCTTTTCATTTTATAAAAATTGTGCTGAGTGGATCCATTTTGGACTTTACTTTCACTATTATGTCTAAGATACATCTATATCATTTTATAATTATAATTTATTATGGTTCTGACTAATATTCAATTGTCTTACTTATGGGGATTATTACACTTCTCTTTATGTACATATCTAAGAGTTTATCTTGGGTGATGGAAATGGGAATGAAATTGATGAACCACAGAATTTGTGAACATTGAGCTTTACAAGATAAGGCCAACATTTTTCTAGACTGATTATATTAGTATACACTTCCATCAGCAATGTATAAGAAATCTTCTTGATTCACAAACTGCTTATTCAGCAAATCTGATTTCCTGTCTTTTCTTCAGATAAATTTAGAACAAACTGGACGAAATGGAAGCAGTAAACCAGTCTGTGGTGTCTGAATTTATTATTTTGGGGCTTTGTAGTTCATGGGAGCTCCAGGCCTTCCTACTAGTGATATTTTCTTCACTTTATTTGATCACTATTTTAGGTAACATCTTCATTATGCTTTTAATTATTGTTGACTTTCATCTCCATTCCCCCATGTATTTCCTGTTAGCCAATCTTTCATTCATTGACTTCTGCCTTTCCTCAGTCACTACCCCTAAAATGATCACAGACTTTCTCAAGGAAAACAAGATAATCTCCTTTGAAGGCTGCATGTGTCAGATTTTCTTTGGACATTTCTTTGGAGGGGGTGAGATGGTGCTCCTTGTGTCAATGGCCTATGACCGCTATGTAGCCATCTGTAAGCCACTTCATTACTCCAGCATCATGAACGGGCAAATGTGCATTGGGTTAGTGATGACATCATGGATCATTGGGTTTGCGCATTCAATAAGCCAGCTAGCTATGATTATAAAACTGCCCTTCTGTGGACCGAGGGAACTGGATAGCTTTTTCTGTGATATTCCATTGGTGATCAAGCTAGCCTGCACAGACACCTCTATTCTAGAAATGTGGATAAATGCTGACAGTGGGGTACTGGCAACCATCTGCTTCATTGTGTTGCTGATCTCTTACTCTTATATTCTGTTTACCATCTGCCTTCACTCTAAGAATGGGGCATCCAAGGCTCTCTCTACCTGCACTGCCCACATTACAGTGGTAGTGTTATTCTTTGGGCCTTGCATCTTTATCTACCTGTGGCCACTCAGCATCACCTGGGTGGACAAGTTTCTTGCTATATTTTATGCAGTGATCACACCTCTCCTAAATCCAGCTATTTATACTCTAAGGAACAAAGAAATTAAAAATGCCATTAAGAGACTATGATGTTAGCATATGGACTTCAGTATTTCAGGGTCTCATGGTATCAGAATCTCTAAATTGTCCATGCCTGTCCTGTTGCTTGGGACTGGGAAGCATTCCCCCATTCACATATGGAAATCATGTGTATCTCCAGATAAAAGTTTTATGTCAATCCTATCATATTCCATAACTATTTGTTGATCACGGAATGCAAAATGATTTCCTGTCTGGAAAATGTGGCAAGTCTCTATGACTATGATTTTGGTTGTGCTCAAGAATGACTTAAAATTAATAACAAGTTAATGTTACTTACTAGTATTTGTGCTGCTATTTCAACAACTTAAAATTTTTTATTATGCTAAGCATTTCTTTGAGCAAAGCATTTCGCATAGATCTTTAAATTTTGGTCAATAGGTAGTGCATTGAATATTGCTCTTTGTATTTATTAAGGGATAAATTAGTCTCTCAGTTGATATTTAGCTACCTTATCTGGAGAAGGTAATAATTTAGCTACCTTATATGTATCTCAGTTGATATTTAGCTACCTTATCTGTAAAGGTAATAATTAAGTATTTCTTTTCATACTCAGAAAAGCAATGCATCCTAATTATAATCTGATGAGAGTGTTGTCCCCTCAACATAATATTTTAGCTATTTGTGTAATTATCTTCTGAAGATGTGCTAAATTAAATACAAAGATGGATATACTAACAACCTTTGGGGATTTTGTTTCTCTTTTCATTTGTAAATGGGTTAGAAAGTTCATGATATATATCAGTTAAAAGCAGGGAAAAGTGATATGAAAATGAGGTCCAAAAGTCTGATTTTGGAATAAATTATCCATTTAATTCACTTCAGTGTTCAGATGGCTTGTAAGCAACTGGATTATATACAAAGTTTGTGAATTGTTCACTCCTACATATAACATAACTGAAGAGGGATGGGAGCCGAAGAATGTTCACCTTTAGCCCAGAAGGCTGATCTGTAGCCTACATAGCTCCAATAAGAATCAAATACCTGCTGGTTGCTACATTCTTATAGGGTCTCATGACTGCCTGTACATCTCACTGATAGTTAAAATTGAGCTAAATGATAAGCACCATACAGATCTCGTAAAAGTAGTTTATGAGTAGAAATTCAAAGAAAACATTTGTGATTTAACACTCTTTGCGTGTCCCCTCTCCCTCAGACACCAAGCATATAACAATCAGCTTCATACAGCAAAAGTTTAGCTCTTTCTGCCCATGGGTCCTGTCCCCATGCTATAATAAAAGCACCTTTTTGCACCAAAAACATATCAAGTATTCTTTCTTGACCATTCCCTCGAGGCCCCATATCAATAACTTAAGAATTCTTCCTACTGTATGCCACAAAAAGGTATGCAAATTTACATCTTTTATCTGAAATCCATGGACCCAGATACACTTCAAATTTCATATTTTTTTAAATGATGAATTAAGCAGAAATTTTATTTCCAAACTCATCAAAGATTATTATAAACAAAAAGGATCCTTTTAAAATTGTCACAAGTTAAATCAAAGCCACCTCATCAAAGTAAAACACTTGTGACATTAAGAATTCCTTTAGGTTGTCATATTTTCACATTATTTTGTGTTTAATTATTTGCATGTTCTGACGATCACATTAAAACACTTTTTTGAAGACATGAAATAATGTAGTATTTTTTTTAAAGTACAACCACAAGGGTAAAGTAGAGGAACTTAAGAAGTCATAGACTAAGTCTGGTTTGTACACAGGATGGAGTAATCTAAACACAACATGAATCTTTCCAAACAAGTTTGCTAAGACACAGCTCCCATGTTTAGTGATACAAATTAAACAATCTTCTTATTTAGAAAAATCAAGATACATTTGATTAATAAAGCTTATTCTTCCCACAGTTTTATACTTGCTTGTCTTAATTTAAAAAATGTAAATTCATGAAGAAAAAACAAGTTCTATTAGGTTATAAAAATCTTAGGAGCAACAAATTACAAATATTCAACTTTTAAATAAGCAAAGTTGTTTCCTTCCCCAAATGGAAACATCCAGTAAATAAAACATACATAATATTCCAGGTATAGGAACAATAGTAAATCCCTTATGAAAGAGGTGCATTTCATGTATTTTTTCTTTTTTTTTTTTTAAGATTTTATTTATTTATTTGACAGAGATCACAAGTAGATGGAGAGGCAGGCAGAGAGAGGGAGGGAGAGAGAGGGAAGCAGGCTCCCTGCTGAGCAGAGAGCCCGACGCGGGACTCGATCCCAGGGACCTGAGATCATGACCTGAGCTGAAGGCAGCGGCTTAACCCACTGAGCCACCCAGGCGCCCCAATGTATTTTTTTTTTTCTTAAAGAGTCTCATAACTGCCTGTAGGCACTTGAACTCATGTAGGACTTGAACTCAGGACCCCGAGATCAAGACCTGAGCTGAGACCTAGAGTCAAACACTTAACAGACTGAGTCACCCAAGTGCTTCTCACATTTGCTGGTCTTAAATATAAAAATACTTTACCAAAAGAATCAGGCCATTATTATTTAAAGTGTACTCTTTCATCTAGTTTCCTTATCCGAGTAGAAACTCATCAATTTCCATAGAATGTTAAAACAGGACCAAAGCCACAGGAAAGTCTGAAATATATGAAAGTCTTTTGGTTGGAGAATAGTGTTTTCTTGAGATTTCTAGGCAGTCATTCATTGTTTTGCACTGAAAAGCATTCCTCAGCAGACTCTTCCCTACTGTCAAGAATAATGCACAGGATCTGGGCCCTGGAAGGTGCTGCTCCTAGCTGGAGCACCTACCAGCAGGCCATACTTGTAGGCATTTTGCATACAATATCACTAAAGCTCTGAAGCCCCTGGGAGCCCGGGAGACCTTGAGCCTCCCCACGCTGGCCTCCAGCAGTTGCTGCTCCAGCCAGTGTGCAGGTGAACATATTCACTCCCAAGATAAGCAGTGGCAATGGGTTCCCCGGGGCCAAAGAGCCAGTAAAGGTAACATGGTCTTGTGTACTTTGTAACATCCCAAAATAGAGTCTGAAACACAAACCCTTATATAAAATAACTATTTCCGTGTGTGTGTGTGTGTGTGTGTGTGTGTGTGTGTACACACACATATACATTCTGAGGGTTTTTTTGTATTTTATATCTCTACATCAGTTTGGATATTATCTATTTACTGACTTGTCTTTGAATTCACTGATTCTTCTGTGTTCACTGTTTTTAAGCCTACTTACATTCATAACTTTACGTTGCTTTTTCAGTTCTAAAATATCCTTTGATTCTTAGATATTCCATTTCTCTGTTAAATTTTTTTATTGTTTTCTCCATTTTTTCCAACTGTTCCAGCACTTTTTTAAAAATATGTCACTTTATACTCTACTAATTTCAGCAATTGAGCCCTCTGTGTTTTTCTTTTAACTATTTTCCTCTTAAAAATTATGAGGCATATATATCCCTGGTTCTTTGCATGTTCCTATTTTATGTGTTTTAGGCACTGTATATAAAAAGTCATATAGATTTGATTTAATATATTCCTCCAGAAACTATTTACTGTTTTTTCAATGGGGCATAAAAGGGTATGGTGTAATCACATTAATCCAATCAAGTACTGAGCATATTTGAATCGGATTGTAGTTTTTATAAGACTCGGTATACTTCTGGTTTATACCTGTTCCTTGGATATATCCTTTCCAAGTTTTAATTATGATTCTAATGGATCTCTTGCTTCTCAGTCTGAAATATTTTAGGTGGTTTAGTTAGGCCCTTCAGAATTTTTTTTAAGGTGTTTTTTTTTTTTTTTTTTTATAATTTTTACACCAAATGTGGAGCTCAAACTCAGAATCCTGAGATCCAAGAGTTGCAAGCTCTGCAACTTAGCCAGCCAGGTCCCATGCCCTTCAGAATTTTTGAGCTTAGAACTTTAGCCTTCTCCATTTTCCTGCTAGCATCTAAAGTATGGCAGATTCCTCACTCAGAAATCTGGCTTTATGTTTATCCTTTTCAATTTAATGTATCCAGTAAGAATCCATTTCAAACATAAATATTAAGCAACAAAGTAATATTGAACAGGAAAAATGTGAAATATTACTGAATGTATAACCAGAAACAACTGCAAATACTCAGGATGTAAAGTCCTTTCAAAGTCTAGCAGTGAATTTGGCTTGGTCTTCTTGTTATCAAACCAAAATATAAATTAAATTAGTTTCACAATTTCTGCAGATTCTACACACACATGCACACACATATATACTTAAGACCCATAGCCTGAACAAGAAAAGAGTTATACAAGACTAGCTACTAGAGAAAAATTGTCAACCAATAATTTGGACAGAGTAATGGTTCGATAATACCAGCCATATATTTATTTAATAATATCAAATATCTACTTGGGAGTTAAAGAATATCTGCTGATTGAGTCATAGACATTAAGTCAAAAGTTCAAAAATTATGAAATAAGATATATATAAATATGTATACATATAATATATTTAAAATAAAGATTTTATATATATATACACATATATATATGTGTGTGCATATATATACACACACACTATATATATTCCCCTGCCCTAGGCCAAATGGAGATGGCTTGAGTTCATAGAATTGAGGCAACCAGGGGTAAGTGTAATAGCTACAGGCCAAATACATGAAACATGCTATCTCTGAGGCTCTCCTTCTTGTTTTCCCACCTACATATCTCAATCTTTCTTTATTACTTCTGTCTACCTCACATCTCCCTCTTTGTTCCTTTTCCTCCAGGTTTTAAATCCTCTCTCATATATTTTTTGTCTTTCAGAAAAAAACAAAACTGAATTATTCATATCCCAGGTTTAAATGAAAGGAAAGCTATATATTTCATAGTTCCCTCAAAAGTTTTAGTATATTAGTTCTAAATAGAACAGTTTGAATCCAGACAGTCTAATTAATATCTGAGGTCCTATTTCAACAGATTCTAAGTTGGTAATCTGTGCTTTTTCAACTTCCCGTAAACTTTTTTTTGGACTTTAATTCAGTTGTCACACAATTTATTAAATAGAGTAAACCTGATAGTTCCACGTACCCTCATAATTACAGATCTATTCTGAATATAATAAAATGGGGGCTTTAGGAAAAAACAGCTTCAAATTTTGTATAATTATTTAAGCATTTGTATTACTTGAAGTTGCTTGAAAATGTAAAGAGTAACTTGTGCTCCTGAGAGTTGTTTAGGAAATCATTCTCAGACTCAGGAGTTGACTATGCAGTCTCTTCATTGCCATCTTCATGTCCTTGTTCTTCAGTGTGTAGATAACAGGATTCAGAATGGGTGTAATCATAAAGTCCAAAATGGCAAGAAATTTATCCACTGACACAGTGGGAAATGGCCACACATAAACAAAGATGCATGGTCCAAAGAACAAAATCACCACGGTGATGTGAGCTGACAGAGTAGAAAAGGCCTTAGACAAACCACCACGTATGGAACATTTCCATACAGTGACCAGGATAAAGATATAGGAAATAAGCAATGAGAAGAAGGTGCTCATGGAAATTAACCCACTGATGGCAATAACAACAAATTCCATTCTGTAGGTGTCCGTGCAGGCAAGTTTGATAAACCAAGGAAGGTCACAGTAAAAGCTATCTATCTCATTGGGACCACAAAAAGGCAAATGGCCAACAAAAGCTAACTGGGCCATTGAATGAATGAAGCCAATAGACCAAGCACCAGATAGAAGTAAAATGCACATCTGTGGGTTCATGATTGTCAGGTAGTGAAGGGGCTTACATATGGCCACATATCGATCCAAGGCCATGGCGACCAGCAGCACCATCTCTGATCCACCCAGGACATGAAGAGCAAATATCTGGATGACACATCCCTGAAAGGATATGGTTTTATGCCCAGAGTACAGGTCATGAATCATCTTAGGAACCGTTAAGGTAGAAAAACACAAATCAATGAATGAGAGATTAGCTAAAAGGAAGTACATAGGGGACCGTAAGTGAGGGTCAAAGGTCACTACAAACACAACAAGGAAATTTCCCAGAACAATTGTTACATAAAACACTGTAGAGAAGGCAAGGAGAAAATGCTGTACTGGTCTAGAGGTAGAAAGTCCCAGCAACACAAATTCAGACACTGAAGAGTAATTTGATTTATTCATTGACTTTGTGTTACCTAAAAGGGTCAAATAAAAATAATTATAAAGGGATGCATGAGAGCTACTGAAAGAAACAGAAGTCACTGGGTTTCAAATTCTGACATTAAAGAAAAAACTTCACTTTGGTCACAAAACGCCTTTGAAAAAGTCATAGAAAATTTATTCATTTCACAAATGTTCATTCAGCAGCTACCATGAAGATCTATGTACCTGGCACTGTGCCACATTCTGGGGTATAATATTCTACAAAGCAAAATGGGGTCCCTCATGTCAAGCAGGAGCCTGCATCAAGCAATGACAGAAGCAGTTCAGGTACCACAGCTAGAAAATATCACCATGACAAATGTCAGCTGGCACCGCAGAACGGATAATGAGCAGAGCCAGAGGAGGTCTGCAGAGACCCCAAACTGATTAAATCCCTTTAAAAAGGGAAGGATTTTGGCAGTTAACTGTCAAACTCTTCAGACCTGACCCCTCTATGTCTGACCACTTAGAAAAAGCAACTGCCGTGGAAAGCTCTGCCCGATTGATCTCTGAACAGAACTGAAATCCTTCACTGCTTGAACTTAAGCGGTAAGTGGCTGGAGCTGACCCAGATGAGATGGAGGTCTTATCTCAAATGGGCAACCCCAGACTGACTTTGTGTTTGGTTTGTTAACTTCCTACACCCCTCTGTTATCTTGTTTGTAGTGTGGCCGATTTTCTATCCTGCTCTGTGTGCTGTGTAAAAAGCCAAGTTTAATCACATGGTGTTGTCATTGAGTTTGGAATCCTGAACCAGCTTTATAATTGTGATTTAACTTTGCTTTATGACTGAATAAAGCTGACACTGTGGAAGGACACAACTCATGTGTGTGCCTTCATAGTATGCTCATGACAAATATATACCCTGTCTTTATGTAGTTTGTAGTCTAGTTGTGAAGCTAGGCATTAAACAATCACATAACCAAATGATTATAATGGTAATAAGTTATCTGAAGAAAAGAACAAAGGGCTATGAGAATTATAAGAGCTCATAGCAGTGCCATCTATTATGATCTCAAAGAAGACGTTTGAGCTAAGATCTAAATGATGAACAGTAGTTAAAAAGTGCAGAAGAGTAGGAAGCATGATCTACCCAGAGGAAAGACACAGGAAATCCTCTGAAGCATGAAGAAACAGAACAATTTGGAATAAATAAAAGAAGATCAACAAGGGTCTGATAAAGGTAGAGTCCTCTACCCTGTGTAAAGAATTTGGACAGTATCTTAGAAGTGGGGGTACTTGGGTGGCTTAGTCAGTTAATCGTCTGCCTTTGGCTCAGGTCATGATCCCAGAGTCCCTGAATCAGGCTCCCTGCTCAGCAGGAAGCCTGCCTCTCCTTCTCCCTCTGCATCTCCTCCCCGCTCACACTCTCTCTTGCTTTCATTCTCTCTCTCAAGTAAATAAATAAAATTCTTAAACAAAAAAAAAAATCTTAGAAGCGATAGAAAGTCACTGAAGGAGAATGGTGAAATAATATTAGTACCTTGAAGAGTTGACAGTAGCTGCAAAGTAAAGAATGTAACAGAGTAATCCAGAGGGAAGAGCGAGATCTATAAAGAGTCTATTGAGAGAACATATCAAATCAGTACAGAATTAATTTATCAATAAATGGTGTTGACACAACTTACCAAACTTGGTAGAAGTAAATTAAATTCCTTACCTTACAACAGTGTATGAAATACATTTTAATGAATATTTAAATAATAAAAATAGAAAAAAAGAAGAAATATAGGCTTATTTTTAGATAATCCTTTGTGTGAGAAAAATCTTTTTAAGTAAATCCTGTAGGGAAAAAATGGACACCTTCAGATTCAAAAATTTAATTTTCTATATATTTTCAGAAAAAATGTATGAAAATAGTTGTTAAATATAATGGTAAATCAAATTTTAAATGAGCAAACACATAAAAACTTGGACGGAATGAGAAATCTAGTTAACATATGAAGAATAGGGGTGCCTGGGTGGCTGTCATTAGGTGTCTGCCTTTGGCTCAGGTCATCATCCTGGAGTCCTGGGATCAAGCCCAACAACTGGGCTCCTAGCTCAGTGGGGAGCCTGGTTCTCCCTCTCCTATTCCCCATGTTTGTATTCCCTCTCTTGCTGTCTGTCTCTCTCTGTCAAATAAATAAATAAAATCTTTTTAAAAAATATGAATAGTCAAACTCACCAGCAATCAAAGAAATGTAATTTTTTTAAAAAAAGTCTTGTTTTGTTTTATCATTCTTTCCTAACATATTGGCAAAAACAAACCCACACACAAAAGTAGAAAAAGAAAAAGATAAAGATTAATCCAAGTGTGTTCAAAGGAGTCCCTATGATGGGAATTTTTATGCTTGATTGGTGAGAGTGGAAATAAATATTGAATGTGTCCAAGAATAGGCAAGAGCAGAGGTGCCTGAGACCCCTAACCCTAAACAGAGGGCTAAATTCATAGTATCATAACCAAAAGGAAATGCCACAGCTTACTTGCCCAGTGTTGATATATATATTTACCTGTTCAGTGCACTAGTATTCAATAGCAATGACAAAGAAATGTAAATAACCAAAATATAAATTAATACCAAATTGTTTAATCAAATTAGATTGTAGCTATATAATGAAACACTATGTGGCCATTAAAAACAATGGCAGAGATCTTCATAACAGACACCTAAAGTGAAAATTTTTGCAGAATGGAATCAATAGTATGATTCTATGCATATACATATAAATACATCTTAAAGAATGAATGCCTAGCTTTTTAGAATTATTAATATAGTAAAATGTGATTGATTATACGTGACTTTAGCTTTCTGCAATTTAGATGCCTTCTACAAAGAACTGGCATTTGTTAATTAAAAAAAAAAACATGGATTTTTGAAATTATGAAAGTGAAGATTAGATCCAGGGGTGTTCTGGAAAGATGAAGTAGGAGGATCCTGAGCTCTCCCTATCCCATGGACACACCAAGATAACAGCCACATTAACACAACTAACAAGATAACCCAAAGATTAGCAAAACAGACTTCCCACAGTTAGTCATAGAAAGGAAGCCACATCAATAAGCGTAGGAAGGGGCAGAAATGTGGTCTGGAATCAAGTTCCTGGGAGAATAACAACAACAAACAGGAGGGACAGCACAGGCACAGAGAAGTGAGAGGATCAGAGGACACCCCACACCAGACACTCCAAGCAGTGGGGACCTGCACTGAGATGATGAGCCCCATAAGGTCCTCTTTGAAAACCCTGGAGCTTAACTTCCCTGTTTTTACAGTCAATGGGGCTTAACTCCAGGTACATTAAAAATCAGATGGCTGGGGCGCCTGGGTGGCTCAGCCGGTTAAGCCGCTGCCTTCGGCTCGGGTCATGATCTCAGGGTCCTGGGATCGAGCCCCGCATCGGGCTCTCTGCTCAGCAGAGAACCTGCTTCCTCCTCTCTCTCTCTGCCTGCCTCTCTGCCTGCTTATGATCTCCCTCTGTCAAATAAATAAATAAAATCTTAAAAAAAAAAAAATCAGATGGCTTAGCTCTGGAAGAGCCTGAGGGCTATAGAAAACCATCCCTGCAGTTTAAATAGCCAGCATAATAAAGATACTGCATAGAAGCAGCAGTTTGAAAAGTGCCTGAGGTATCTGGGGTAACTGAAGGAGCTCTATTTTTGAATCTCAAAATAGTCAGGCACACACAAAGCACACAGGAGACACCAATGAAGCCAGGTTCTGGTGAATAGGTTTTACATCATAAGGCACCACAGTATCTCTTCTTCTTCGTAGAGCAACTACTATCAAGAATCAGGTATTGTAGCTCACTTTTCCAATAAATAATTCCACTTCTGGGTATTTACCCAAAGAAAATTTGTATATTTACAAATTAATGTTCATATGTGTATTTCAGCATTTTTAAATAATAGCTAAGATATGGAAGCAACACAGGTATCCATCCATAGATAAACAGATAAAGAAAATGTGGTGTTATGTGTGAGTGTGTGTGTGTGTGTGCGTGTAATGAAAAATTATATATATTCCATTAAAAAGCCATTAAAAAGAATGAGGTCTTGCCATTTGCAACAACATGGATGGACCTAGAGGATATACTGCTAAGTGAAACAAGTCAGTCAGAGAAATTAAGAACTTAAGAAACAAAACAAAGAAAAAAAGAGAGAAACAGAAAAATAGACTCAGTTGCCACAGGAAAGTTGTGGGGAGGGCAGTGGGGTGAAATGAGGAAGGGGATTAAGAGTACATTTATGATGAGCACTGAATAATGTACAAAATTGCTGAATCATTATATTGTATACGTGAAACTAATAAACACTATGTTAAAATTTAAAAATTTTAGAATTAAAAAATAACAAAAGTGAAAATTCAAGATGTACAGCATCTTAAAAGAAAAAGCACAACACAAACACTGAAAAAATGACTTAAAACTTTACTAATAAGTGATCAACTCCTTCCTCACCAAAAATCAAAACTATCAATATAGCAAAAGTTCTCAGCAAAGGGTCCATCTTGAGGTGCAACCTTTATATATTTATATTTTTAATACTTTCTTTTTCTGAAGATATGTGTGTATGTGTGTGTGTGAGAGAGAGATAATAGATACATTTTTTAATTAATTTCTTTTCAGCGTAAGAGAATTCATTGTTTATGCACCACACGCAGTGCTCCATGCCATATGTGCCCTCCATAATACCCACCACCTGGCTCCCCCAGCCTCCCACCCCCTGCCCCTTCCAAACCCTCAGATTGTTTTTCAGAGTCTATAGTCTCTCATGGTTCATCTCCCCTTCCAGTTTCCCTCAACTCCCTTCTCCTCTCCATCTCCTTATGTCCTCCATGTTATTTGTTATGCTCCACAAATAAGTGATACATTTTTGATTGATTAAGGAGGGAGATGATTTTTATAAGAGAGGAAAAGGGGGGTTTCCTGGATGGCTTAGTTGGTTAAGCATCTGACTCTTAATTTCAGATCAGGTCATTATCTCAGGGTTGTGGGATTGAGCCTTGTGCTGGCTCTGCACTGGGCATGAAAGCTACCTAAGATTCTCTCTTCAGGCACCTGGGTGACTCAATAGGTTGTCTTCCTTGGGCTCAGGTCATGACCTTGGAGTCCCAGGATCCAGTCCCACATAGGGCACCCCACTCAGTGGAAGGCCTGCTTCTCACACTACCCCTCACCCTACTTGTGCTCTCTTTCAAATAAATAAATAAAATCTTAAACTAAAAAAACAATTCTCGGGGCACCTGGGTGGCTCAGTGGTTGGGCCTCTGCCTTCGGCTCAGGTCATGATCTCGGGGTCCTGGGATTGAGTCCCGAATCGGGCTTTCCCCTCTGCAGGGAGCCTGCTTCTTCCTCTCTCTCTGCTTGCCTCTCTGCCTGCTTGTGATCTCTCTCTGTCAAATAAATAAAATCTTAAAAAAAAATAAAAATAAAAATAAAAATAAAAATAAAAAAAATAAATAAACAATTCTCTCTCTCCCTCTGCCCTTTCTCCTCATCCCCAGGTGCTCTCTCACTCTCTCTCAAAAAAAGACTGAGAGAGAGAAAAGGGAGGAACTGACAAAGATGAAAAACAAACAAACAGGAGAAAAGAGAAATAGAAGTAATCAATTGAGAGAGTAAAAGAAAAGAGAGGTGTCTGTGGGAGTCCTCTGACTTTGGTAAGAGTTCTGCTTAAACTCCTTCCGTGACTTTTATTCCTGCACACAAGTTTGGACTCTTTCATATAGGTGATCTGTTCTCTGTCTATCCCCAGCCTTGTATCTTGATTCTCCCCTATTCCCAATAAATAGTCTCCAATTTTCTTGAACTATGAATGACCTTGTTTTGGTTGACATTAGTTTGCTCGCTTCCTATGTTCAGCTGACTGCTTTTCACAAGTACAACTCATGTAACACCTGCTCAAAGACAGCTTCCTTTCTTCCAGCTGCAACTGACCCTTGTTCCTTTATGCTCTCATGTCATGCTGTGCAAGCATAATGTTTATGATACACTTTCACTGTCCTGTATATCACTCCTACAACATCTATGAGTTCCATAAAGAGATACAGTACCTTATTTACAAATTCTGGCCCATAGTAACTGTTCAATAAATGTTTGTGAGTATGTAAATAAATGGATGAACAGGTGACTGATCTGATAATAATAGTTTCTTATTATATATTATCTTATATTTTGGATCCTATCCATAAAATGGCTAGTTTCATGGTCAATGAATGTAATTAAGCATCTGGAAGGGTGAATGAATCTTTCACAACCTGCCTGCAACTTTATCACCAGCCAAGAGAGTGAATCCATCAAGTTTAAAGGGGAAGTGCATTCAAAGACTACTGTGAATCCAGAATTGATTTCTGAAGCATATACATCTATCTTATTTTAATTTTAATAAAAAAGAACTGATAGGAGAGGCTCCAGCTAACACCGTTTCCCACAAAATAACATGCAGCAGTAAGTCAGAAAATATAAAGTGACCTAAGAAATGTGCAGTCTTGTTGAAACCTACCATACTAAAGAGGCTGCCCTCAGGGTCTGCTGTCTAAATCCATGCCTTTGAGAGTTTGGGATGCACAGGCAGCAAGATTCAGTCCTGAACTCTGGCACTGATATTCCCCCCATGTATCCCAGTGTCCAGGTGAGTTCTATGTTCTTATTTATTGGCTAAATGTCTGTCTAAATATTTATGCCCTAACTTTTTTCTCAGGAAGCACTCTATGTTATGTTTCAGATTTCTCCACAACAACTTTAATTCCTATCTTTCCATTAATCTCTGAATCCTGCCAGTTCAGGGAATTTCCCAGACCTCACATCCTAAAGCACTCCTCACTGCAGCTCAGAGCTACATTACTTGCTTCTAATGAAGCTTTTGATTATTATTAAAAGAAGCAGGGAGTAGAAACAGCAGCAGAAGAAGAAGCTATGAGTGTTGGTGGCAATGCACAAGCAATAACCTGGTGATATTCCTGTCATCATCAACATACCAAATATTTTCCTTCATCTTTAAAACTCTAACCTGAACTGTGGATTTGTTTTCTATGTCCTTCTATTGAGACCTACAATTACTTCAGTGCATACTTCTCTTGTAAATTATTTATATTGTTAGCTATTTTTGGCATGTGAAAATTTCTTTTCCCCAATAAAAAGTGAAATAATCAAAAGTAAATAGAAAATTATCTCTATCCAATTGTTTCAAACTGTTCATTGTTTTTTTTTCTACTAATCTTGTTTAGTTCAAGAAGATCAAATGTTTATGAGGATATATACAAACTTTCATCTTCTAATTCCTTGAATGAGTCTTCCCTTTATTACTTCTTTATTTTTTTTTTATTTTTTTAAAAGATTTTATTTATTTATTTGACAGATAGCACAAGTAGGCAGAGCAGCAGGCAGAGGGAGAGGGAGAAGCAGGCTCCCCACCTGAGCAGGGAGTTGATATGGGGCTCAATCCTGGGACCCTGGGATCATGACCTGAGCGGAAGGCAGACATTTAACTGACTGAGTCACCCAGGTGCCCCTACTTCTTTATTTTTTAAATACAGGTTAGAAATAACTGAAACAAAAGGACATTTTTCAACTCTTCACTCTAATTTCTATTAGATTTTCTAAAGATTTCTAAATTTCTTAAACTAATTTTGACATGCTTATAATAACTGATATTTGTGACATCCGACCAATTGAAATAGTCTTTTGAAAAATTATTTTTTAATGTCGGTTTACTTATTTATTTTATATTCCCCCACTTCCAGAAACTTTGAAATCATTATAGAATATATTCTTAGGAATTTTTATCTGATGATGGTATTTGTATATTTCTAGAAGTCTTTTTAAAGAGATTCCCTATGAATACCTTCCCTATCCCTGAAAAGTCTATGATCCATGCAATAATATCCAAATATGTAGTTCATGCCCTTGAAGAAGTTACAAGCATGAAATGAATATTTCTCTAATGTCTGTCCAATGGGAAAAGAATCAAAGTTTGAAAATTCCATAGCAAATTTGCATACTGAATTTATATTTTTTTGACCAGTGGAAACCAAGTTTCTGTGTATTCCTCTCATGAATTCTGTGAGAACAAGAAGGATTAAAGCATATTGCAAAGAAACACAATGTGATCCTGGGCAGTGAGAAATCACTGAAAGTCTCATTTCTGTTTTTCCTGCATCTTGCTAATGGACTCTTTTCACTGGTCCTGACCTGTGTCCTGTAAGATTCTGTGATCTACCAGACAAGTTATGATGCCTTCTACAAACCAAGCCTTCTGTGAAAGTACAGATATTACTTTAATTATTTTAAATCCACTGATTTGTAAACTTTAAATGGCTTTCTCTACACTTGAATAATGAATCTTCTAAGGCACCGCACTATATAACTCATCCAAAAAGTATATTTCTATCAAGAGAGACTCACACACATAAAACATTTTTATTTCCAGAGGAGGGTTCTCTAAACCTGACATGGCTGATAGAATATGAGTATCTTCATTCCTCCCCCACTCCTACCTACACCTGCAACTCCACAAGCATGAAACCAAGAATAACTCTAGGGTCACACTTAGATTTCTTTATAGCTTCAAGGACAATGGAGTAGAAAATTCAGTACTCTAGAAAATAAATTTGAATAAATAGAAATAACCAGTAGAATTTATCTGAGCCAAAAGTATGGGGCATGAAAAGAGAACAACAACTCTTTCTTAATGAGTATTCAAAGACCTTCAAGGCACAGTCCAAAGCAGTGTACCTAATAATCACTGTCCAAGTCATTCTAGCCCCTCCTGGAATATGCTGTGATACAGGCACACACACAAAAAAATTCTTCCCATAAATCAGGGTATAATCTACCCATATAGAACAACCCATGTAGCCAAAATTTTAATTTTCCTCTGCTAAAAGTTAGCACCTGGGAGGTATTCAAAAAATGTTTGTTGAACTAAAAAGGAGAGAGAGTATCCTTATGATTCTGGAATTGCAGAAGACTATCAACTTTAATTTTATCTCACTTACCTGACCCAACAACAACAAAATGGAGACAAGAAAATGAAATTAAAAAGGAGTATCTTCAGAAATGCCTGTATCATTTTAAAAATCTATCCTTGTGATATTTTGTAGTTATTACTGAGATATCACTAGACTAAATTAGAGTTGTTTCAGCAAAAATGGCAGCTCTCTGTGACCAAACTATACTTTGGTGACCTAATAGTCCTCAGTTCATTCACCTCGGGAATTCTGCCTTAGAATCCCCATGGTCTGAAGAAAGATGGAATATAGGAGTTTATAGAGTAAAATTAAATTAAAGGAAAACAAATATTTGTGCAACCAAGCACATTTGGGGAATCCTTTAAAGAAGAATCACTATTTCCAGGCAGCAGGATGTTACAAAATACCTGTGAAACTAATCTCAGTGAACAGGAAATAGCTATTAACACATTAAGTAAGCACACTTTAAATTTCTATTGTGAAGCATATTAACAAAAAGGCTTAAGTGAGAAAGTTTGCACATGAATTCTCACTCTAATAAAGTTAAGTTTCTGGCAAAATAAGTTGACCAAGGTCACCCTGTTGATTTTATGTAACCAATATTCAAATCCAGATGTGTCTGATCAAGAAATTAACCACTATACTATACTGTCTCCCTTTTATGTCATCCTTATAGCATATCAACAGGGGTTCATAAGTTTAGGTAGCTTAAAAAATAAGTTTAGGTATGTTTTATTGGGACGCCTGGGTGGCTCAGTTGGTTGGACGACTGCCTTCGGCTCAGGTCATGATCCCGGAGTTCTGGGATCGAGTCCCGCATTGGGCTCCCAGCTCTATGGGGAGTCTGCTTCTCCCTCTGACCTTCTCCTCGCTCATGCTCTCTCTCACTGCCTCTCTCTCAAATAAATAAATAAAATCTTTAAAAAAAAATAAGTTTAGGTATGTTTTAAATTTTGTGATCAATATGACAAATATCTCATCACATACTTCTGACTTGATAGATTGAAAATGAGAACTTACAACACATGATTCACTTAAGGTAGATAGCAGAGAAGTCACCTAACTCTGGGATTCTGCCCTAACACCAGACATGATAAATACCTAGAATGTTGTTCAGAAATCTAAATAAGTAAAAAATTCAAACTCACACACCTTTAATCATGGGAATTTAATTTTAGAATAAGAATTACTTTCAAATACATGATTTCAGCTGAAATAAATATCCAAATTTAATTGTTGTCAATGAAATTGCTATTAATCATTTTTTGTTTATTAACTATTACACCACGTTCTTCATAAAGTCTAGTTTGCGGAGTTTAAAAGTAGCTGAGAAATTTTATGCATTAATTATTTAAACACAGGCACAGATAGGATATAAAACTGAATGTGATTTTTAAAATCATGTTATCCAAAGTAAATAACCAAGTGAGTAATTAATAATACAATAGAAATAGAAATAATGATGAAGTTCTAGAACCTAGGTGAGGTTTGATGGGTTGAGGTCCAGAGCCAATGACCAAGAAAGAATTCTTGAGACATCTTTGGTGCAAAATGGTGGTTTATTAAAGCAGGGGGACAGGACCCCTGGGCAGAAAGAGCTACTGCCAGCGGTTGTGAGAGATGACAGTACCTTGCAGTTGGGGGAAGGTGAGGGGAAGGGAGGTTTCAACGGAGCTTTCATATGCTAAAGAGGTGCTGGGATACAGAGGCCTTGCTGCTTGATCAATGTTGTCTTTTGACCAGCCATTAACATCAAGATAGTTGGGAGATTCCTGGTGGGATGTCACAATCCTGCCATCAAGTGTCTTTGTTAGTGAGATTTAGGTTCAGAAGAGATTTAACTATATTTACATTTTCTTCTATCTCAGCCTCCTTCAGTTTTATTTATGGAGGGGAGGGTGACATTAGGGCTTGAGGAACTGAGTTATTTGCCTCCGGAAATTGTGCTATTGATAAGGTAACTTCTTTGTTTGTAGATCTCTAGGACATTTGTATACCAAGGGAGACTCCTGTCTTGCAGGACTGTGATCTCTGCAAGTTAACTATTTGTTTCTTGTTTATGGCAGTCAGGGGTGCCTGAGAAATGTTACACATATTTCTGAGGGGAGCAGGTAGAGAGGGGGTGCAAGGTGCCAGCTTTTGCTTTGTCCTTAGTCAGCCTCCTGCTCCCCCATCAATAATTATAGAAATTAGTTTCCGAAAAATGACTGAAATCGGTTAAATTTTTTTAAAATTTTTTAATTTTAAAATTTTAATTTTAGGGGCACCTGGGTGGCTCAGTGGGTTAAGCCGCTGCCTTCAGCTCAGGTCATGATCCCAGGTCCTGGGTTCGAGCCCCACATCGGGCTTTCTGCTCAGCAGGGAGCCTGCTTCCTCCTCTCTCTCTGCCTGCCTCTCTGCCTACTTGTGATTTCTCTCTGTCAAATAAATAAATAAAATCTTTAAAAAAATAAATAAATAAAATTTTAATTTTAATTTTTTGAAAAATGTTTTATTTATTTATTTATTTGACAGAGAAAGAGCACAAGCAGAGGGAGACAGAGGGAGAGGGAGATGCGGGCTCCTCACTGAGCAGGGCACCAGATGCAGGACTCAATCCGAGGACCCTGAGATCATGACCTAAGCTAAAGGCAGACACTTAACCTTCTGAACCACCCAAATGCCCAATCTGTTTGAAAATTTTAATTAATTAATTAATTAAATTGTGAGAATGAAAGAACAGACTATACATATATCAGTTTCCATGAAATTATTATTGTAGTTAGGGAGTGAGATTTCTGTCATCAGAAGAATTAGAGCAAAAATTAATAATCAGTTATCTGACAGAATTGTCATAGAGTAAAATTATACTAGTTTTTTTTATATTAGATATCTTCTAAAGTCTTTTCATACAAAAAGATTTATGAGTCATTAATATAACTTCTTTTTTAAAAAAAAATTTAAAAATTATTTATTTATTTGCCAGAGAGAGAGAGAGCACAAGCAGGGAAGAGTGGCAGGCAGAGGAAGAGGGAGAAGTAGGCTGCCTGCTAAGCACAGAGCCTGACATGGGGCTCGATCCCAGGACCCCAGGATCATGACCCAAACACAGACACCCAACCAAATGAGCCAGGTGTCCCAATATAACTTTGTGATGCCGGGTGAGTATTACGCCCACCTTAAAAGACCACCAGAGACGTGAGTCAAAGCCAAGCGGCAAGGGTCGTTTATTGCAGGTTCAAACCTGGACCTCTACACACTCGTTGCCGGTGACGCTAAGAGGTCCCGAGCTGGGTAGGTGCAGGGTTTTTTTTGTTTTGTTTTGTTTTGTTTTTGTTTTTTGTTTTTAAATTTTTATTTATTTATTTGACAGACAGAGATCACAAGTAGGCAGAGAGGCAGGCAGAGAGAGAGAGGAAGGGAAGCAGGCTCCCTGCTGAGCAGAGAGCCCGATATGGGGCTCGAACCCAGGACCCTGGGATCATGACCTAAGCCGAAGGCAGTGGCTTAACCCACTGAGCCACCCAGGCGCCCCTAGGTGCAGAGTTTTTATAGACAGGTACAAACAAGTTTTGGGTGGGGCTGAGCCAATTGGTTGACATTTTGAACATTTGAAAAAGGCATATTTGGTGTTAGCTGATTGGTTTAGGGGGCCCGCGCGCATTAAGCAATCAAACAGAAGCAGAACTGGCTGGTTAGCCCGTGCACGTGAAAAAGCAAGCGTTTGTACAGAAGCGAAACTAGCTGGTTAGCTTTCAGTTTCCCGATTCCCTAGAGAGAATACGTTTTCAGTCTGGGGGGTTCTTTTGGTCTCTCAACTTCCTTTAATGACTAATTTGGAATATACATTTATGATAAAACAGTAGTTGAAGAGTAATTTACTCTTTATTCATTACTGTTGAGCTGTAAAAATACATTTCAATAATCACTGACTTAAATATTTGTCAGATTAACTAAATGGCAGTCTTATAATCCACCCATTCAATACTACAAAAAAAAAAGTAGAAAACCTGGTTGATAAACCAATTATTTGATGTCCATGATATTGTTTCATGATTTTTCCTTTAGTGCTCATGGTTCTTGGTCATACAGCTTTGAAGAATGAAGAGGTAGACCATGCAAAGAGTGGTGGGCAGCAAAGCAAAGTTTATTGGGTACAAAGCTCCCAAAGAGGGAGAGGACCCAAAAAGGTTGCCACTGGAGTTTCCAAGTCTAGGGTGTTTATGAGCTCTTTTGCAAAACTGTCTTAAGCAACCAGGCTGTGCTAATACATGCCAGTCAGAGTTTTGATTAGCAACCGTCTACCTATGGTTAATGCTCAAGTGCTGATGGTCTTATCAAAGCTGCAAAACAGGACAGTAGATCTATTTTGTCTTAGCTGTCCTGACTCTCTGTTTTCTTGTTGGAGACCCTGGCCCTGACCACCTTACTGTCCGATTCCTAACAATATTAAACAGATTTTTTGACTGAATGAATTAGTTAGTATTAAGTTGTGAAAGCATCCCTAAACATAATGCTCCATGCACACTTATGCCTTTTAGAGTGAGAAATGTCAAAGGAATGCTTATAAATAAATGCAATCGATGTGGAAGTGGACAGCATTGGGTTCATTCTTTAAGTCACTAATGTTTATTGATTATTTTCTGCTTATTAACAACAACAAAATGTTTTTGCATGTTAACATCTCGTGCTGAGTTTAGAATACTCTCTATGGAGGCTAGACTTGTGCTTTCATGATTCAAGGTCTTCATAATTTTGTGATTGTCTATTGAGCTGAAAATTTTCCTGTTATTGAAAGGAAAAATTTTATTGTCTATTGAGCTGAAAATATTCCTGAAATATCTACTGTAAAAGTGGCTTCCCTACATTATGTCCAGAATCCAACTGAGATGAAAATATGTTACTTTAAAATATATGTATTTTAAAGATGTATTTATTTATTTGAAGAGAGAGATTTATTTGAATGTGGGGGGTGGGTGCAGGGGGAGAGGGAGAGAGAGACTCTCAAGCAGACTTCCCATTGACCACAGCATGGAGCTGATGTGGGGCTGGACTTCAGACCCTGAGATCATGACCTCAGCCAAAATCGAGAGTCAGATGCTTCACCAAGACTGAGACACCCAAGTGCCCCTACTTTAAAATATTTTTAAATATCTGTCTAGCTTATTCAATCAATATTTACACATATGTGATAAAAGAATTTAAAAAAATATGAAAGAGTATTAAATTCCTCGGTTCTTCTCCAGTTTCCCAGAAGTAATCATTGCGGAGTATGTTCTTTTGCATCCCTTGGAAAGCTTTCTATGCATATACACTACATCCTTTTTTTAGATACAAAAGGAATCATACTATGTATATTGTGGAATTATTTTTATTTATTTATTTATTTGACAGACAGAGATCACAAGTAGGCAGAGAGGCAGGCAGAGAGAGAGGAAGGGAAGCAGGCTCCCTGCCAAGCAGAGAGCCTGATGTGGGGCTCGATCCCAGGATGCTGGATACATGACCTGAGCTGAAAGCAGAGGCTTTAACCCACTGAGCCACCCAGATTTCCCTGTGGAATTATTTTTAAGAAATTTTTCTAAGAACTAAACCTGGTAAATTGGGAAACCAGGAAAGTGTAAGGACCTATTTTATATTTCTATTTTAGCCAGAGGCTTCCATTGAAGTTAAACAATAACTTTGTTGTTTAACCCTTAAACTGTCCCTGCTCCCCTTCTCCCAAGGGACTTAAAAACAAGTTCCAGAAACCAGCTCCAGGTGTGAAGGCCAAGAAAAACAAGGCTCTACCCATCTTGAGTCTAGCCCTGATATAAGTACAGCCATCTTGGCAAAGCAAAAGCCTGCACCTTGCACTGTAAGAGAGGGTTAGCATAAGAATGGTCATCCTAAAGGCTGGGAAGCCATCTTACTGAGCGTCCCTAACCAGCCCATACTGCGCATGTAATTTGAGATAAGAGAAAGTAGCTAAAACCTAAGAAACAACTTAATCATATACCACCCGGGTGGTTAGGCAATGGCACCACAGGGACCAAATGTTAAAGAAAAACAAATAGTTAACTTGCAGAGATCACAGTCCTGCAAGACAGGAATCTCCCTTGGTTTGCAAATGTCCTGGTGATTTACAACAAAAAGGGCTATCTCTTCAATGGCCCAATTTCCACAGACAAATGGCTCAGTTCCTCAAGGCCTAGGGTCGCCCTCCCCACCTTAAAACTGAGAGAGGCTGAGGCAGGAGGAAATGTAAATAAAGTTAAATTTCTTCTAAACCTAAATCTCATTTAACCACCAGGATGGTGCCAGGGTGATGCTGGGGTGGCAAAAGGTTAAACAAAGTTAAACTGTCAAAGTGGGGCATAAGATATCTATGTAGCTATGGGAAAGTACCTTGAAAATGCTATATAAACCCTTGGCTTTGAGTGCTCGGGGTCCTTGTTGAAACCCGCTGCGCCGGGCGGATACTTGGACCCCAGCTATCTGGAAATAAACCTGGCTGTGTGACTTGCGGTATCGAGAGTGTTCTCTGTCTAACTTAGGGGCGGTCGACTCCGTACCCTAACAAAAGTAAGACATTAATATCTAAAATTCCTACAAAATGTAACATGTTTGAAAGGGCCTTCAAATCAGGGTGGGAACTGTGCTATAGATATAAATGATATTTAAATGCAAAGGCTGTAGAAGAAAGATTAAAGCCTAAGTGCACAGTATTCTAAGTAGCTATATAGTAACAGAAGTAGAGGCATGAGGGAAAGATTGCTAATAATCCAGCTGTAAATTGAAAGACAAGATATGAATTACCAAAGAGGACAGAAAAAAAGTTACACTGTATCTGTCTTTTTCATAAAACTTTCAGACTTTACTAGCCCCCATATTAAAGAACCACACTGTTTCACTGTTGGATTGGTAGTCTTCCCACACTTTTGAAATGTCTTGATTTTGGAGAAGAGCTGTGCTTATTTGGGAATTGGTTTGCGTGTGTTTTCCTGGTATAATTGGTCTGCTTGATTTTCTTTTTAAATAATTTCTATAGGGCGCCTGGGTGGCTCAGTGGGTTAAAGCCTCTGCCTTCGGCTCAAGTCATGATTCCAGGGTCCTGGGATCAAGCCCCGCATCGGGCTCTCTGCTCTGCAAGGAGCCTGCTTCCCTCTCTCTCTGCCTGCCTCTCTGCCTACTTGTGATCTCTGTCGGTCAAATAAATAAATAAAATCTTTAAAAAATAATAATAATAAATAAATAATTTCTAGAGTTACTTGTGGTAATAAATACTTCCTCCAAATTAATTTTGTATTTCAAGTTCATTTTTGAAAATAAATATTAAATTATTTTTAAATTTCCTTTTTGCTTATGTTGATTTCTTCATCCTCAATGAAAATACTATAGGGACGCCTGGGTGGCTCAGTTGGTTAAGCAGCTGCCTTCGGCTCAGGTCATGATCCTAGCGTCCTGGGATCGAGTCCCACATTGGGCTCCTTGCTCATCGGGGAGCCTGCTTCTCCCTCTACCTCTGCCTGCCATTCTGTCTGCCTGTGCTTGCTCTCTCTCCCTCTCTCTCTCTGACAAATAAATAAATAAAATTTTTAAAGAAAAATACTATGAAATTATGCTTTCTTTATTTAAAGCTATTAGCTAATATTTCAATTACCATATTTTCTTCAAAGAAATTATTCTGGATTTACTCATTGATTTTACCGTGAATTTGGTTTTAAATTGATTAATATTTACTTTTCTATATATTATATTCTGCCATGTTGCTTGGGTTTACTATCCTATCCATCACTTACATTCCAAAGTTAAAAAAAAAATTATAATATTTTGTTCATTCTCACTTGGTTTGTGTTAAAAGCTGAAGAGCTATAAAATTTTCTCTAAGCAATATTTTATCCACAGTCTAAAGGTCCTGATGACTACTGTTATCATTATTATTATGATACAGATTACTTAAAAATTTTAGTTGTGTTTGAGCAAAATTTGTAAAAAATGTATTTTTTCTTGATTCCACTTATCTCCTCTCTTACCATATAAATTATATTTTTAAAAAATCTTTGGAAGTTGCTCTAGACTTAATATACATTTGTAACTAATCTAAATGCACTTTCAAATAATACTATACTGTCTCACATGTACTACACATACCTTATAACACAATATTCTCAATTCTTCCCTTTGTACCTTTGTGACACTAGTACCATTCATACATCTGCATGTTATAACCACCCATACATTATTACATCCATTGCCTTAAAAGGTGAGGGAGGGGAGTTATTCTTAAATCAGTTAAGAATAAGGAAACACATTTCACTCTATCACTTATACCTTCTCCAGTGTCTTTCATTTTTTAAATGTATATGCAAGTTTCTGGACTCTTTCATTTTCTTGCTGCCTGAAGAACCTTTTAAAGCATTTATTTCAGGATAGCTTTTCTGATAATGGAATCCTCCAATTTTTGTCTTTAAAACTTGTTATTTCTCCTTTACTTTGAAGGATGACTTCACTGGCTATAGAATTCCACTCCACTCTTTTTGTTCGCATGGCTCTAACAAGAAGCTCATTGTGATTGGTATGATGTCCTTTCCACCTTTTCTTTCTTTCAAGATTTTTCTTTATTGTCTTTTAATTTCTGTATTTGTATTTGATAAACCTACATGTGGGGCTTTTGTTTTGTTCTGTATTTATCATTTTTGGTCTTCTCTTGGCTCCCTGGATCTAGAGTTCTTTTATTATGTTTTGACAGTTCTAATGCATTATTACTTCAAGTATTTTTTCTGCTCTGTTCTTTTATTCTTCTCTGTTTGGCCCACCAACACATACACAACATCTCTTTTTATTGTCCCACAATTTTTGGTTGTTCTCTTCTGCTTTCTTTTTCATTCTCTTTCTCTTTGCATTTCAATATGGGCATCATGAAGCTCATTCCTTCATTCCTTGGCTATGTTGAGGCCAAATTTCTCTAGAGCATTTGTTTTATTCTCCTCTTGACACTGGGCCTCCCTACACATTTTTCCTCAGAGAATCTGTGACATACAATTCTTTTAGCTGTAATCTGTTGTTACTATACTGGACCCCTGATTATATTGTATACAAGAGCAAGGGAACATTCTATAATTTTCTGGCATTAGATTACCATCCTTTAGTGGATCTGTGTTTTAAGGTTATTTCTCCAGTGATGTAGCTCATTTAATTCTTCTGCCTCCTACTTCCTCCAGATACATCATTTTGAAGCCCTGACACCTTTTGACTATGTTGGTTAACCCATGAAGACTTAAAAAAAAAAAATTGGCCTGGAAAAACTTCCTTACTCACCTGTGAAAGGTTTTAAAGTTGTGCTCTGACAAGATCTTTCACTTGTTCCTAATTATAGAAAAGACCCTGAGTATAGTTCACAGTGTTTACTTTGCCCTTCCTCAGGCATAACCATGAGAAAAAGATCCTTCTCAAAGCATTATAGTGAGAACCTGGTAGGGTTCTTGGATGGACAGGCCCCAAAAGTGTGCCATCCCAAAATGTGGCCCCCAAAAGTTCCTAAGCTACTCCACATTCACGCTTACAACAAATCACCAAAATTATTATTCAAGTGTCCCTACAACTTCACTGCTCCAGGGGCTTCTTCTCCAGTTAAGCAGGCTTAATTTGGGTCTCTCTGAATACGCCTTTCTCTCTAGGTTTCAAAGTGGCAGTTTGCCTTATGATTTTCAGTTATTTTACGGGTACAAAAAAAAGGGAAATGATTTTCAGCAATTCAGTTTCTTGTAAAAATAAAAGTGACAAATTATAAGCTCTTTACCTGTCAGACAGAAACCAGAAGTCTCCTATATATTCTTGTTGTACTTTTCAAACTTGTTGAATGCTTGATTACAGTCATTATTTCCTTTTGCGTTATGAGCTTATAGTTCTTTTTTTTAAGATTTTATTTATTTATTTGACAGAGAGATAGATCACAAGTAAGCAGAGAGAGGCATGTAGAGAGAGAAGAGGCAGCAAGCTCCCTGCTGAGCAGAGAGCCCAATGTGGGGCTCAATCCCAGGACCCTGAGACCCTGACCAGAGCCAAAGGGCTCAGTGGGGTTAACCCACTGAGTCACCCAAGCACCCCATGATCTTGTAGTTCTTAATAAGTCTCAAATTGGCATCCTTCTGACTGCTATTAATCCTTGAATGTGCCCATTATGTGTGAGCCAAATAGTGGCAGAAAGAGTGGACAGGGAAGAGTTGGAAAAGTAGGAAGCTAAGGAAATCATTAGTATACAGCTAAATGAGATTCCAGAAATGAAAACACTCAAGTAAACAATAGTCAGGAAAGGAAAGAGAACAAGAGTGCTCTAAGAGTAAAGCATTACAAAGGTTTTTATTTTTGTTTTTTCAAGTTTCTTGTAAGCATATACTCCCTCAAACTTTCCTCTAAACCAGCATCCTTTCCCTGAGAGCACCTCTGATTGGTTTTCACTTAACATTTGTAAGGCTTGGGAAAGTCACTTAGCCTCTTTGTCCTATTTCTCCTCTATAAATGAATCTAAGTGGTATCATGATTATTATATGAACTGTTCCCTGGAAAGCTGTTGTAGTACACAAGCAAGTGATAAGTGTTAAATCTTTATGTTCTCAGATTGAGATGGTTATGGACTCTAGACATTGGGATACAAAATGGCTCATGGGGCAAATAAATGTTTTGTGGTCTAGACATGAAAAAAATGAATAAAACTCTGAAAGGGATAAAATGAGACAGCAAAGAGGACATAGAAGGGTAGGGCCAGTAAGGAATAAGAGAAAAAGAAAGAAATGGGAGACTTTTATTAACAGCCTTTCACATCTAATTTATTTAAAATCAAAAGTAAAAACAAACAAAAAAGCAAGATAAAAGACAAAATTCTCTAAGGACACATGGTGATATGTATAGTCATTGTCATTGATGGGAACAGGAACAGAAGGATGCACTGCAAGACCGGTAGTTGTTACCTCCAAGATTTCATGAGACTGCGAGAGCACAGGTGAAGGGGGCCTTCACTATTTGCTCCAAATACACCTTTTTTTAATGGTTAAAATCTTATTAAGTTAGATTACATTCATATATTATTTATTTGGTAAATGATTGACTTGAAAAATATCCTTTTATTTTCTTTAAGGATTTTATTCATTTATTTGATAGAGAAAGAGTGATCACAAGTAGGCAGAGGCAGGCAGACAGAGAGGGCGAAGCAGGCTCCCCACTGAGCAGAGAGCCCCATGTGGGGCTCAATCCCAGGACCCTGAGATTGTGACCTGAGCCAAAGGTGGAGGCTTAACCCACTGAGCCACCCAGGTGCCCCAACAAGTATCTTTTTATTATCTCTCTATCACTTAGATAGATACCTCTAATATGCTTTACATTCAAACTATTATTAATGTTCAGGACCAGCGTAAGGAAGGAATGTGAAGGCTGAAACCTAATATTCCTCTGAAATCCAAGGAAGCGAGTTCAAGTAGGCCCTTAAGTCATGACCATAGTTTTAACATGCCAACGGTGAGCTACTTGCTACCTGCCCACTTACATAACTCAACTAGATTCTGGTGGGACTGGAACTGACATCTTAGTTCACTTTATGACAAGGTAGATAGCTAAAGAACGAAAGTTATAGCCTCCTCATAGACAAAGTAATTAAACATTTTGATCCCCCTTCTCTTACACTTTTACTTGTATTTAACTGGACTACCTTGAATCTAGCTTTGAAAGGTGTGGGTTATTGCATGATGCCCTCAAAGCCCAAATTTTCCTCAGGGAGAACTGGAAGTTAAGGATCCCCAAGAGCATGATAGGGAAAGCCTTTCCAAACACTTGGCTCTATTTAAGCCACAGAGATGGAAAGCCTGCAAGCTCAGAGGCTACTCCTTACAGTGGAAACTTGGCACACCGAGGAGAACACAATCCTCCAATACTGCTCATGGCAGAAACTTTATTGGACTTCATTCCATGTAAGGTAGATTCTAGAGTAAGCCCTCTCAGTAAGCAAGGAAGGAACCGGTTTCAGGGGTGATCTGTGGAAGGTAAGTACATCCTGGACAACTAATGTTTGACTCACACATTTAATGTCTTCCCCTATTTTGAGACTTATTTCTTTCTCTTCCCCTGAAGCATTTTTTTTCATACCTATCTATAGAGTTTAGAGTTCTAAATGTGTTATTCAGTGAATGTCTTAGGGGAAAGATTATGGGTTTTCTCTCCTAGCAAATCCCTGGGACTTCTACATTCCTAACAGCATTTCACACACTAACAAAAGCACTGCCTATCTACATTCTTAGATGCTCCCAGAAGTTCAGGTTGGGGATGACTGGTTCTCAAAAACCTTCCAACTTATCCTGACATTTTCTAATTCCTTTTGGATTTTACTTGTTTTGCCTTTCCTCAAGGTAGCAAATGGAGAAATGCTTCAGGAAAAAATTAATAGGCCAAAGTGGCTAAAATTTAAACTTAAACATTGAGAGGCACCTGGGAGACTCAGTCAGTTAATCCTCTGCCTTCAGCTAAGGTCATGGTCTCAGGGTCCTGGGATTTAGCCCTGCATCAGGCTCTCTGCTCAGCAGGAAGCCTGCTTGCCCTCCCCCCTACCTGACTCTCTAACTACTTATGATCTCTCTCTTTCTGTCAAATGAATAAAATATTTTAAATAAATAAATAAATAAATAAAGTCAAACAATGATACTGATTAATTTTAATGTGAACCTGTATATCTCATTCTTTCTTTTTATTTTTTATTTTATTTATTTGACAGAGATCACAGGTAGGCAGAGAGGCAGGCAGAGAGAGAGGAAAGGAAGCAGGCTCCCCACCAAGCAGAGAGCCCAATGTGGGGCTTGATCCCAGGACCCTGGAATCAGGACCCAAGCCAAAGGCAGAGGATTTAACCCACTGAACCACCCACATGCCCCTGTATATCTCATTCTTATCATTATTAGCCATTTACAATTATTCATGTCTCTGTTACCTTTTTGTTGAACAAAATGTATTACTTCAGAAATATTGTTTGTTCTATACAATATTTTAAAAATATCAATCTTATTTATTTTCTTAGACTTGTCAAAATCAAGGTTTCCACCAGAAGCAATTATCTAGTAGTGAAGTTATATTAAAAGAGACCTCACTTTATATTCTACCTTTATTACTTTTTATTTTACAATGTGAAAAATAGATAATTTGTGTATCTACATAGATAGTTTGTGAGGTTATGAAGTTCATGTTAAATATACTTACCAAAAAAATAAAAACATAAAATTAAATAAAATCATTAGAATTCAAAAATGAGATGACAGACACATGGACATGTTGATTTTTATTAAAAAAAAAAAAAGTGTACAGTTTTTTTAATTAAAAAAAACTTAGAAAGAACAAAGTCCAATAGGAAAAATGGCAAAAAACAAATAAATAAATAAATAAATAAAGGGAGTATGCAGTTCAAAAAAAAGGAAAGGTATATGATTCTTAAAAATATGAAAAATGTTTAATCTCAGAATAAGAAATTAAAACTACATTGGGTTGCCATTTTTCATCATCATATGACAATAATATTGCATTGGAGAGACTTGGAAAAAACAGGTAATTCATATATTGCTGGTGGAAATGCAAAGTGCTTTAAGCCCTATGGAAGGAAAACAAACAGACAAATGAAAAGCAAAACAGATAGATGCTTTTAAGGTGCTTAACACAGACCTGGCACATATTAAGAGCTATGTAGTCAACTCTATAATCTGAACATTATAGCCTGAAAAAAAAACAAAAACAAAAAAACAGGATGCTAGAAAGATCCAGAAATGAAGAGAACAAAAGAAAGAATGGAAAAAGAGAAGGAATGAAGGAGAAAAAGAGTTGGTCTGCTGGCTTATAGAAAATAGCAAATATATGTATTTCCACAGAGATCAATTTAAACAGCATAAGTCAATAGTTGAGGTACAACGAACCCCCAAGAAGAACGGTCAGGAGTAAGATATCCTTCATATCGCCAACATTTAATCCAATCTCAGAAAAGAAATCTCTGTTGCCACGAAGAACCAAGGACCAGTCAATGGATGTTCATAAACAATGTTACTCAGGCCAAGAAATACGTAAGTTTGTGGAAATATCCTTTCAAGGGGAGATTACAAATGCAGGGAAATACTGATACTAGAAATGCATAGTCAGCATCCAGGGTCTCTTTTGGAACACAAATTTATATTTTCTCAAGTCATTTGATTAACAGTTTTCCCCAGAGTTTCTGAATGTTTTGTTCAGTTCAGTACACTAACACATATCCACTTAGCAATAGATTTGTTTCTGAGAAGCATTTTTTGTATCAGAAAGCTAGCATTCAATTATTGCCCTGGGGGGATAGAAACTCTGATGTATTAAAGCTATGTATTGTCCCTGCAGAGGAGGTAAATTCAAGCCTTGGAGAAATTATTTCCATGATACTTTACTATTGAGATTTTTAATCATTTTTGATTCCCATGACAACTATAATTCTGATAGGTAAGGCCTTTGAATTACCCCTCTATACTTAACTCCTCATCTTAACTATAAGTCTGTATCTACCTATAAATTCAAGAAAAGTTTATTTTCAATTTTCAGCATTTTGCCCATGAGTAGGACGTGTCTGCTCTCAGTACCTGAGTGTTAATGAGATTCTTTTTTCCATTCTAGAAGTTCTTAGTTCATCTCTTTCTTTGGGCTCCATTAGCATTCCATGTACAAAATGGAGGAAGCAAACCAGTCTATGACGTCTGAGTTCATTTTTCATGGACTTTGTGATTCAAGGGAGCTCCAGACCTTCCTCTTACTGCCTTTTTCTACGCTCTACCTGATGACTGTTGTGGGCAACCTCTTTGTCGTGCTCTTATTCATCACTGACCCTCATCTCCATTCCCCAATGTACTTCCTCTTAGCCAATCTCTCATTTGTGGACTTCTGCCTTTCCTCAGTAACTACCCCTAAACTGACCACAGACTTCCTAAAGGATAATAAAACCATCTCCTTTGGTGGCTGCATGACCCAGATCTTCGGTGTGCATTTTTTTGCAGGTGGCGAGATGGTGCTGCTGGTGACAATGGCCTATGATCGTTATGTGGCCATTTGCAAGCCACTGCATTACTCTAGCATCATGGATAGACAGAAGTGCATCTGGTTAGTTTTGATATCATGGATCATTGGCTTTGTGCATGCCATGAGCCAACTAGCCATGATTTTAGATCTGCCCTTCTGTGGATCCAGAATAGTGGACAGTTTTTTCTGTGATATCCCTTTGGTGATAAAACTGGCCTGCATGGATACACATACTCTAGGAATGCTGATAAACGCTGACAGCGGGATCTTGGCAACAACTTGCTTCATTCTCTTACTGATGTCCTACACCTATATCCTCCTAACTGTCCGTCTAAACTCCAAGGACGGAGCATCAAAAGCACTCTCTACCTGTACTTCCCACATCACAGTGGTATTGCTATTCTTTGGACCTTGCATCTTCATCTATCTGTGGCCACTTAACATCACTTGGATGGACAAGTTTCTTGCTGTGTTTTACACAGTAATCACACCTCTCCTGAATCCAGCCATTTACACACTGAGAAATAAAGATATTAGGAATGCCATAAAGAGACTGATAAATCAACATATGGATTCACAGGATAATTTTTAGTTTTTTTAGTTTTCTCATATAATCAGAAAATACATCCCAATTTGGCCACATTTGACCTATAAACTAAACTGGCTATGAGACTTATTCATATCTATATGCTTGGAGTATTCACAGATGTATGGTTTGTGGTTATTCCATTACAAAAATATTTTGGCTCAGGTCACAATGTCAGGGGCCAGGGATCCAGCCCTGCATAGGGGTCCTTGCTCAGCTTGGAGTCTACTTGAGGATTCTCCCTCTTCCTCTCAAACTCCCCCATTCTCTATTTCTCTACTAATAAATCAATCTCTTTAAGAAATCCAACACTTATATTCTTACCACTTGGAGAAGACAATAATTGATAATCATAATTTGGATAAATACTTCTTTGTATTTACTTAAAGATTTTCAGATGATAACAATGATAATTATAAAAGTAATCATTACTACCATTATTTAACACTACCAACATTCCCAACACCATGCTAAACATTTTACCCAGGTTAGGTATTATTACAAAACTACTCTGGACTACTTATCATTGGTCCCATTTCTAAAATTACATGATTTACTTACCTCAATTGTAAGTTAGCTAGACAAGATACTAAAACTATTTGAGTGGTCTATTTCTACTGAGAAATAAATCAAACAAATTGTAATGATATTGTACGTGTACTCCACAGCATTACCCTTATAGTTCAAGTTTCCAAGTCTTCATTGTTGATTTAAAGTTGGAATTTCTCGACAATTTTTGTTGTTCTTGTTAAAAACATGGAAGAATCATTTGCAATCCTTTGAAACATTATTTCCTTGGGTTAATAAAGGATTTTTATAATTATCATTTGACCTTATATTAAAGCAAAGAGAGCTGGGAGGATGGGGAAAATAGAAGAATGTGCTATTTCAAAGCAAAAGAAATATAGAAGGGTGAGAAGAAAGCCAAAAAGAAGCCATCAATGAAAGCAACACAATAAATTTAGATAAAGATCCAAAATCCTCCTAGAAATGAATAAAAAGGATGACCCAAAAGGGGAGACATAGGGCAAGTGAATTGAACAGTTATTTATTCCTGAAAAGAAATACAATAGGACACTAAACACTCAACCTCATTAGTAATTAAGAAAATATAACTTAAGATCAAAATGAAATACTACCTTACACCTTTAAAATGGGTATGAGAAAAAAATCTGACAGTAACAATCATTGTTGAGAACATGTACCAATGTGTATTAATGGAAACGTTATGCCCTGCTGGTAGGTGAAAATGGACTTAACCACTGAAAAACAATGAATTACTTCAGACTTTTATCATGTCAGTACAGACAATGCACTATGCCGTTGCACAGTCACACTACCTTACCTTCCTTGTAGTTTATATTGCTACAATGAGGAGGAGAACAAATAGTCAAGAGTGGCATAATCCTTAATTCTTTAACGCTAAACCTATTGCCTTCCCATTATTTAATCAGGCCTGCCGGAAAGCAATAGATATTTATGGATTCAATTTTGCAGAAAAAAGATCCTCAGCCTTTGGAAGTTGTCTTGATCATTCCTTGTCCACAAAATTCACACTTCACAACTCGCCTGTATTCTTATTCTGTATGATTCATTATATTCTCCTTATTTTGTTATTCACTATTTTTCTAGCTCAGTATAGGGATGTGGCCAATATATTTCCTATAAAAAGCTTTCCCATTTTAGCTAATAGGGACTGGTATTCTGGAGCTAATCCCTCCAGAAAATAGATTCACCTTAAGTAAATAGCTTCTGTGTTTACTTTAAAAAGAAAATCATTTCTTCACAAGAGTGATCCCAAGTAACAGCTGTTCAAATAGAAATCCAAGCAATTTTGCAGTGAAGCCCTGTTTCTGCTCTATTTCTGTTTATTCCATTATAAAAATACGTTAAAAAATCCAATACTTGGGATGCCTGGGTGGCTCAGTCAGTTAAGCATCTGACTCTTGATTTTGGTTTTGGTCACAATTTCCAGGTCCTGGCATCCAGCCCTACTTAGGGAGGGTCCATGCTCTGCATGGAGTCTACTTGAGGATTCTATCTCTTTCTTCATACTTTCCCCCAACTTTTTCTCTCTCAAATAAACAAGGCTTTTAAAAGTTCCAACATTTATAGTCTTACCACTTGGAAAGGATAATAATTGATAATCAGAATTTGCATAATTGTTACTCTGTTTGATTATTCAGTGGTTTGTGAGGACTGAAAAACATCATTTACGTATATTTAACCCATGAACATATTTTTCTCCCAAAACAAACATTCCTTTATCTCTATAACTTTGTATAGAGTAATTATAGGTATTAAAACTCCTTGGGACGCCTGGGTGGCTCAGTTGGTTGGACGACTGCCTTCGGCTCAGGTCATGATCCTGGAGTCCCGGGATCGAGTCCCACATCGGGCTCCCAGCTCCATGGGAAGTCTGCTTCTCCCTCTGACCTTCTCGCTCATGCTCTCTCTCACTGTCTCTCTCTCAAATAAATAAATAAAATCTTAAAAAAAAAAAAACTTTAAAACTCCAAGTGACATTTTTGAGTTTATATTCATTTGATCCTTTAAGCATTCATATTTTTCAAATGCCAATTAATATTACTCAAAATTCTAACTGGAATTAACAATTAAGAGTGTGTAGTGAGAGTCCAAGATGACAGAGGAGGAGACCTCATTTTCCTCTGATCCAGGAATTTAGCTGGATAGCTATCAAATCATTCTGACCAATTGGGAACCCCACTACAGATCTAAGAAAATAACTGCAAGTCTAGAAATATAAAAGAGGCCACATTCTGCAAGGTAGAAGGTGTGGAAATGTGAATCTGAAGTGATGTATTAGAAGTAAACCTGGTGGCAGGGAGCCTATGTAAGTTGGCTACCACAAAGTCACATAGCACAGGAGCACAAAATAAAAACTTCCTAGAAATCAGCTCCAGTGAGGAATATCCCTGTCTAAAGGATGCTTAGGTGCCAAAGGAAGGCAGAATCCAAGGTGGGACAGTGTGGTGTGGTCTCAGGATGCCTAGGTGTGGCAGAGTACTGAAGCATGGGAGCTAGGAAGCCACCTGCAATCAGTTCAGGGTTGCCATACACCACAGACTGTGGCATTGTTGGGACCATTCTCTTAGCAGGGACCCAAAAAGCAGTGGCAGAACTGGCAAGACTCCCCTTTCTCCCTTGGGAGGAGTGGCATAGCAGCATGCTGTAGCAGTCTGCAGGGTTTGGAGCCTCAAAATAGGGTCACATGCTTGAAATAGAAACACTCTGTCACAGGCCTGGTGAGCAGGGAATGTGGAGGGAAACCAGGGAGACAAGAGTGATGATGGACTGTTTTCCCTAAGGAAGCATTGAGGATTAGAGCACAGGGCTTTTGGCTCCAGGGCTGGAGATTGGGATGCTACATTTCATTCCATCCTCTAAAGAGGCATGGAAAGCCTTCAGGAACAAAACCCACATAGAGCAATCCAAGCAGTGTATTTAGCCTGGCTGCCTGGCAAGGGTGGTACAATTCCACCCAGTGCAATGACACTTGAGAGTCAAAGCAACAAGCCCCTCCTCCAGAAGATCAGCAAGAACATGGGGCTAAGACCAACTTTATGGATCACACAAAACTGCAAAACTCTAGCACTAGGGGAAAATAGTACGCAGAATTCATTTCTTTTTTTCCCATGATTCTTTAGTCTTTCAATTTTAATTTTTTTCTCTTGCCATCTTCAACCAATTTCATATTTTAATAAATCTTTGTTTTAAATCTACTTTAATTTTCATTTTTAAAGTACATTCTATACTTTCATTGTATTTAATATTATTCATATACATACAAAAATAAATGTATATATTATATGTAATATATATATACAAAAATAAAATACATGTGTATATATATTTGTCTTTTTTTACAATTTGGAGTGTGATTTCTTTTTTTTTTAAGATTTTATTTATTTATTTGATGGACAGAGATAACAAGTAGGCAGAGAGGCAGGCAGAGAGAGAGGAGGAAGCAGGCTCCATGCTGAGAAGAAAGCCCAATACGGGGCTTGATCCCAGGACCCTGGGATCGTGTCCTGAGCTGAAGGCAGATGCTTTAACCCACTGAGCCACCCAGGTGCCCCTGGAGTGTGGTTTCTTCTAAGGAACAGATCAAAATAAACCCAGAATCTAGTGTGTGGCTCTGTTCTTTTCACCTGTCTAATCATATTCACTTTCATTTTCTTTTCCTACTTTTTTTTTAAGCTTTTAAAATTTTCATCTTTACAGTTACATTCTATCCTTTGAATGTATTCTATTTTAATTTTGTTTACATATGTTTTTCTTTTTTTATCATTTTGAGTTGTAGTTTCATCTAACAAAGTGACCAAAACACACTCAGGATATAGTGTATTGCTCTGTTCTGCTTAACTGCTTATATTCCTTATTTTTTGTTCTTTTTTTACTTTTCCCTCCCTCTTTTAATTTTCATTTTTACATTTACATCCTATCCTTTCTTTTTTTTTTTTTTAAGATTTTATTTATTTATTTGTCATAGAGAGAGAAGCGAGAGTGAGCACAGGCAGACAGAGTGGCAGGCAGAGGCAGAGGGAGAAGCAGGCTCCCCGCCAAGCAAGGAGCCTGATGTGGGACTCGATCCCAGGACGCTGGGATCATGACCTGAGCCGAAGGCAGCTGCTTAACCAACTGAGCCACCCAGGCGTCCCTCATCCTATCCTTTCATTGTATTTAATTTCATTTCTTTACATATATAAGGTTTTCTTTCTTTACTATTTTGGGATCTAGTTTGAAAAAAAAAACCAACAAAACACCAAAATAGACACAGGATCCAGTATATTGCTCTATTCTCTTCAGCTCTCTCATTATATTTACTCCCTTTTTAAAAACTTTAATGCGTTGTTTTGTTTTGTTTTCCATTTCAGGTCTCTTCTGATTTGTTTAGTGTATGTTTCTCTGGCATCACTGTTCCCATTTTAGTATTTGTATTCTTGTTCATCTATTCTTCTCTGGACAGAATGACAAGATAGAAAAACTCACCTCAGAAAACAGAACAAGAATAAGTATTGGAAGTCAGGGACCTAATCAGTATGGAGATATGGATGTCAGAACTAGAGTTCAGAATAATGATTATAAATTTCTACCTGGGCTTGAAAAAAGTATAGAAGACACTAGAGAATCCCTTTCTAGAGAAATAAAAGAACTAAAATCTAATTAAGTAAAAATAAAAAAGTCTATTAATGATATGTAATAAAAAATGGAGACTCTAACTTCTAGGAAAAATGAGGCAGAAGTGAGAATTAGTGATATAAAAGACAAAATGATGGAGAATAAAGAAGCTGAGAAATAGCTAAGAAATAAACAACTACTGGATCACAAGGGGAAAATTTGAGAGATAAGTGACATTACAAAGTCAAAAAATACCAGGATAACTGGAGCCCTGGAGGAAGAGGAAAAGGAACGAGAGAGAGAGAAAGAGAGAGGTCCAGAAGTATACTGGAGCAAATTGTAGCAGAAACTTCCCTAATTTGGGGAAGAAAACAGGCATTCAAGTCCAAGAGGCACAGAGAACTCCCCTCAAAATCAATAAGAATAAGTCAACACACTGACATTCATTACTGAAACTTGCAAATCACAGAGACAAAGAAAAAATCCTGAAAGCAGCTCAGGACAAGATATCTGTAGCCTACAAGGGTAGAAACATTAAACTGGCAGAAGACCAAACCACAGAGACCATAACAGGCCAGAAAGGACTGGCATGATATATTCATGGTGCTAAATGAGAAAAATATGCATCCAAGAATACTTGATCCAGTTTGAATGTCATTCAAATTGAAGGAGAAGTGCGCCTGGGTGGCTCTGTCATTAAGCGTCTGCCTTTGGCTCAGACCTAGCTCCAGGGTCCTCGGATCTAGCTCCACACTAGGCTCCTCGGATCTAGCTCCACACTGGGCTCCCTGCTCTGCAGGAAGCCTGCTTCTCCCGCTTTCACTCCTGCTGCTTGTTTTCCCTCTCTTGCTGTATCTCTCTCTGTCAAATAAATCTTAAAAAAAAAAATTGAAGGAGAGATAACAAGCATTCAGGACAAACAGAAACTAAAAGCATTTGTGATCACTAAACCAGCCCTACAAGAAATATTGAAAAGGTCCTCTAAGTCAAGAGACAGTCCAAAAGTAAAATAGATCAGAAAGGAACAAAGACAATATACAGAAACAGTGACTGGACAGGGAATACAATGGCACAAAATTCATATCTTTCAAGAGTTACACTGAATGTAAATGGGCTAAATGTCCCAATCAAAAGACACAGGGTATCAGATTAGATTAAAAAAAGCAAGACCCATTGATATGCTGTCTGCATGAGACTCATTTTACACCCAAAGTCACCTTCAGATTTACAGTACAGGGGTGGAAAACCATTTCATGCTAATGGACAACAAAAGAAAGCTGGGGTGGCAATCCTTATAGCAGAGAAATTAGATTTCAAACTAAAGACTGTAATAAGAGATAAGAAATGTCACTGTATCATACTTAAAGGGTATATCCAACAAGAAGTTCTAACAATCACAAATATTTATGCCCCTAACATGGGAACAGCCAATTATATAAACCAATTAGTAACAAAATTAAAGAAATACATCAATAATAATACAATAATAGCAGGTGACTTTAACATCCACTCCCTGCAATGGACAAATTATCTAAGCAAAAGATCAATAAGGAAGCAAGGGCTTTGAATGACACACTGGACCAGATGGACTTCACACATACATTCAAAGATTTCCATCCTGAAGTAACACAATACATATTTGTCTCAAGCGTACATGGAGCAGAATAGATCCCATACTGGGTCACAAATCAGGTCTCAAACAATACAAAAAGACTGGATCATTGCCTGCATATTTTCAGACTACAATGCTTTGAAACTGGAACTCAGTCACAGAGGAAATTTGGAAAGAATGCAAATACATGGAGGCTAAAGAGCATCCTACTAAAGAATGAATGGGTCAACCAGGAAATTAAAGAAGAAACTTTCTTAGAAAGAAGTGAAAATAAAAACACAACTGTTCAAAACCTTTGGGAAAAAAGCAAAGTTCGTCCAAAGAGGGAAGTATATAGTAATACAAGCCTTTCTCAACAAGAGAAAACAAGAAAGTTTTCGAATATATATGCTAATCTTATACCTAAAAGAGTGGGAGAGAGAACAAACAATAAAGCCTAAACCCAGCAGTAGAATAGAATTAATAGTGACTAGAGCAGAAATTAATGAAACAAATCAAAAGAACAGTAGAACACTCCTTGCTTCCTTTCTAGGAAATTAGGAGCTGGTTCTTTGAAGAAATTAATAACAGTGAAAAACCCCTGGCCTTCCTTGTCAAAAAGAAAAGAGAAAGGACCCAAAGTAAATCACAAAGGAAAGAGGAGAGATCACGCCAACACCACAGAAATACAAATAATTACAAGAACATATTAGGAGCAACTATATTCCAACAAATTAGGCAATCTGGAAGAAATCAATGCATCCCTAGAGATGTATACACACCAAAACAGAAGTAGGAAGAAGTAGAAAACCTGAATGATACCAGCAAGCAAATGGAATAAGTAGTGAAAAATCACCCAACAAACAAGAGTCCAGACTGGATGGGTTCCCAGAGGAATTCTACCAAATATTTATTTATTTATTTAATAGATTTTATTTTATTTACTTATTTTGACAGAAAGAGTGAGACAAGTATAAGCAGTGGGAGCAGGAGAGGGAGAAGGAGAGGTAGGCTCCCAGCCCAGCAGGGAGCCTGACACAGGGCTGGATCCCAGAATCCTGGGATTATCACCTGAGCTGAAGATAGGTGTTCAACTATCTGAGCCACCCAGGCACCCTCCACCACACATTTAAAGAAGAATTAATACCTATTCCTCTGAAGCTGTTTCAAAAATTGAAATGGAAGGAAAACTTCCAAGCTCATTCTATGAAGCCAGCATTACCTTGATCCCAAAGTCAGACAAAGACTCCACCAAAAACAAGAATCACAGACCAATATCCCTGATGAGCATGGATGCCAAAATTCTCACCAAGACTAACCAATAGGATGCCACAGTACATTAAAAGAATTATTCACCATGATTAAGTGGGATTTATTCCTGGGCTTCAAGGATGGTTCAACATCTGCAAAACAATCAGTGTGATACACCACATTAATAAAAGAACAAGTACTATTATTCTCTTAGTAGATGCAGAGGAAGCATTTGACAAAGTATAGCACCCTTTGTTGATTAAAAGTCTTCACAGTGTAGGGATAGAGGGAACATTCCTCAATATCATAAAAGCCATATACAAAAAGCCCACAACAAATATCATTCTCAGTGGGGGAAATGCTGAAGGCCTTTTCCCTGAGGAACATGACAGGGATGTCCAGTATTGCCATTACTTTTCCACATAGTACTTAAACGCCCAGCCTCAGCAATCAGGAATAAAAAGAAATAAAACACATCTGAATCAGCAAAGAAGTCAAAATCTCACTCTTTGCAGATATATGTTGATTCATGTGAAAAACCCAAAATACCCCACGCCAAAATTGCTAGAACTTAGATAGGAATTCAACAAAGTGGCACAGAAATGCACAGAAAACAGTTGCATTTCAATACACTGAGACAGAAGAAAGAGAAATTAAGGAGTAGATCCCATTTACAATTGCATCCATACCATAAGATACCTTAAATAAACTGAACCAGAGGGAAATGATCTGTACTCCAAAAACTATAGAACACTCATAAAAGAAATTGAGGAAAAAACAAAAAAAAAATGGAAAAACATTCCATACCATGGATTGGAAGGACAAATATTGTTAAAATGTTTATGCTACCTAGAGTAATCTATACCTTCCTTGTAATCCCTATGAAAACACCATCAAATTTTTTCACAGAACTGAAACAAATAATCCTAAAATCTCTATGGAAACAGAAAAGATCCCAAATAGCCAAAGGAATGTTGGAAAAGGAAAACCAAAGCTGGTGGTGACAAAATTCTAGACTTCAAGTTCTATTACAAATCTGTAATCATCAAGGGGGTATAGTACATACCCAAAAACAGACACATAGTTCAATGGGTCAGTATAGAGAATCCAGAAATGGACCCTCAACTCTATGGTCAATCTTCAAAAAAACTGGAAAGAATATCCAATGGCAAAGAGACAGTCTGTTCAACCAATGGTGTTGGGAAAATTGGACAGCCACATGAGAGAATGAAAGTGAACCATTTCCTTACACCATACACAAAAATAGGCTCAAAATGGGTAAAAGACCTAAATGTGAGGCAGGAATCCATCAAAATCCTAGAGGAGAACATAGGAAGCAACTTCTGTGATCTTCACCACAGCAACTTCTTGCTAGACACAATCTCCAAAGGCAAAAGTGAATTACTGGGATTTCATTAAGATAAAATGTTTCAGCACAGCAAAGGAAACAGAGCACAAAACCAAAAGATAATCTAAAGAATGGGAGAATATATCTGCAAGTGACATATCAGATAAAGGATAGTATCCAAAATCTATAGAGAACTTACCAAACTCAACACCCAAAGAACAAATAATCTAATCAAGAAATGGGCAGAAGACCATATAATAACTGGCTCTCTCTGCTTGACTTATTTCACTCAGCATAATCTCTTCCAGTATGTCCATGTTGCTACAAAAGTTGAGTATTCATCCTTTCTGATGGAGGCATAATACTCCATAGTGTATATGGACCACATCTTCCTTATCCATTCATCCGTTGAAGGGCATCTTGGTTCTTTCCACAGTTTGGCGACCGTGGCCATTGCTGCTATAAACATTGGGGTACAGATGGCCCTTCTTTTCACTATATCTGTATCTTTGGGGTAAATACCCAGTAGTGAAATTGCAGGGTCATAGGGAAGCTCTATTTTTAATTTCTTGAGGAATCTCCACACTGTTCTCCAAAGTGGCTGTGCCAACTTGCATTCCCACCAACAGTGTTAGAGGGTTCCCCTTTCTCCACATCCTCTCCAACACACGTTGTTTCCTGTCTTGCTACTTATTTGTGGAGCATAACAAATAACATGGAGGACATGGGGAGATGGAGAGGAGAAGGGAGTTGAAGGAAATTGGAAGGGGAGGAGAACCATGAGAGACTATGGACACTGAAAAACAACCTGAGGGTTTTGAAGGGGTGGGGGGTGGGAGTTTGGCAGAACCAGGTGGTGGGTATTGGGGAGGACATGTATTGCATGGAGCACTGGGTGTGGGGCAAAAACAATGAATACTGTTACACTGAAAAGAAATTTTAAAAAAAGTTGAACATAAAAAAATATTGTCGTATTTGATAAAGAGCAATTATTTTATATGAAGCTTCATACTAAACAATCTAAAAAGACAATTTTAAAATTAATTGTAATTGAAAGAACAGGGATAGAATGTAATAAACAGGTGTTTTGAAGTGTATGCAAATTATGGAGCTACTGTCAGTTTCATGTTTTATATCTACATATTGCAAAAAATGTCAGAAGAAACATTAAGATATTGTATACATTTGTATCTAACATTAAATCAGATTTACAGCAAAAAAAAAAAAAAAAAAGAAATGGGCAGAAGACATGAAGAGACATTTCTCCAAAGAAGATATCCAAATGGCCAACAGATCCATTTAAAAAATGCTCAACATTTCTTGGCGCCAGGTAAATACTAATAAAAACCACCATGAGATACCACCTCACACCAGTCAGAATGGCTAAAATTAACAAGTCAGGAAATGATAGGTATTGGTGAGGATGAGGAGAAAGGGGAACCCTCTTACACTTTTGGTGGAAATGTAAGCTGGTGCAGACTCTCTGGAAAACAGTATGGAGTTTCCTCAAAAAGTTGAAAATGGAGCTACCCTATGAACCAGCAATTGCACTACTAAGTATTTACCTCAAAGATACAAATGTAATGATATGAATGGGCATGTGCAACCCAATGTCCACAGAAGCAAGGTCCACAATAGCCAAACTATGGAAAGAGCCCAGATGTCCATCAACAGATGAATGCATAAAGAAGACATGGTATATATATACAATGGAATAATCCTCAGCCATAAAAAAAAAAAGAAAGAAAGAAAAGAAAAGAAAGAAAAAAGAAAAAGAAATCTTGCCATTTGCGACAATGTGAATACAACTAGAGAGTATTATGCTAAATGAAATAACTCAATCAGAGAAAGATAATTATCAGATAATATCACTATGTGGAATTTAAGAAACAAAAAAGATGATCATGGGGAAGAGAGGAACACATAAAACAAGATGAAATCAGAGGGGGAGACAAACCATAAGAGACTCTTAATCATAGGAAACTGAGGGTTGCTGGAGGGGAGGGAGATGGAGAGATGGGGTAACTGAGTGATGGCCATTGAGGAGGGCGTGTGATGAATGAGCACTGGGTACTATAAAAGATTGATGAATGACTGACCTCTACCTCTCAAAATAATAATATATTATATGTTAATTAATTGAATTTATACAGAAAATGTTTTAAAAAAGAATGTGTAGTGGTATTTAGTCTTTTACATGATATTGATGCCAAAAAGATATAATTAGTGATTCACAGTAATGTTCAACAATTCTATAGTTTATAAAATATCTGTGATGTATAATGTCTCTAATCTCAAATGTGTAAAAATACTGTCATGAAATGTTAAAAAAAACAAAACTATCCAAAAATACTGTCAAAACCACATAATTAGGGGCGCCTGGGTGGCTCAGTGGGTTAAAGCCTCTGCTTTCGGCTCAGGTCATGATCCCAGGGTCCTGGGATCGAACCCCGAGTCGGGCTCTCTGCTCAGCGGGGAGCCTGCTTCCTCCTCTCTCTCTGCCTGCTTCTCTGCCTACTTGTGATCTCTGTCTGTCAAGTAAATAAATAAAATCTTAAAAAAAAAACCCACATAATTACTATTCAACACACATATTCTTTAATTTCTCTATGACTCTATTCTGCATCTCCTGTAACTTGACCCTTGGGGAAAAAGCTAATGTCATAAAACTCTTAACATCTATAGACAGCCAATAATGGAATAAATGTTAGTTATTAACACCCAGTCCTGTAATTGGTTTCATTCCTAACAGTAACAACTATTTATAACCTCGTGTCTCAATTAATAAAGATGAATCTAGAAGGTAGTGAATGTCTCTGTGTTTCTCAATCCCTTGAAGCTGCTGAGGGTGAAAACCAGAGCCTGTGCAGGTACGTGAAAACCCCATCTTTAATTCTCCAGCATTGGGTTCCATAATTAACTCCTTTTTTACATTCCCCACAGTTTACTTCTCTCCTAGTCACCCTTTTCCTTTGTTAACTCAATTTATTTGAATAAATTTCATTCATACTGTTTTATATCCTTCTAGTCTTATTCTAAGAGTTAAAATTGTATGACAGATGAACGTAACATATTCTTCAAAGCTCTAGTATCTTTTTGAAAATAGTATGTGAAGTATATTGGGTCTCTCATCTCCCTTTTCTCTGAATATTAGGATAATAAAAATAAGATGCAATGTCTATGCCTTTGCTCTTCTATTCCTACTGAAATAACATGAAAAAGGCATGCTAGCTTTCTGTCTGCCAGATTTACTCAATCACTGTTAAAACTCTGGTCTGTTTCCTGAAAATCATCAAAATTATCACAATATATAACACTTATTTAGCATTTTGTGTATGTCCAAACACTATTTGATGTTTTGTTGTTTCAACTCATTTAGTCCTCAAAACAACTACAGGAAATAGAGACTGTTAGTATCTGCCTTTAACAGATGCAGAAACAGACGTATCTGGCAGTTGAGTAACTCATATGGAATACACAGCAGGTAAATGGGGGACCTGGGGATGCATTTTGGTCCCCATGTCTGTGCCCTTAAACACTGTTTTACTATGTATTGAAATGGTTTCTATATAACCTTTCCATCTCCTCAATTTATTTTGACACATTTGTTTTCAAATTTAAAAAATGAATATTACCTCTAAAAATACAGCAAATCAAGTTGGGGGTAAAGAAACAAGTGTAAGATTAGTTAAAATCCCACCACCTGTAGGACAACAGATGGTAGTTACACCTGTGGTGAACATAACATAGCATATAACGATACTGAATCACACCTGAAACTAATGTAACATTGTGTGTCAGCTATATTCAAATTAAAAAAGTTTTTAACCACACCACCTATAGATATTTGGGACAAATTCTAAAACTCTATTCATTTAAATGTCATTTGCACTCCCCTCCACCAGTAAAAATATTTTTTTACTGTATTTTTCTGGACTTAACTGATATCTTTCCATACTCATTAATGTAGACCTAATGGCTTTTTAAAAATAGAATATATCCACATAATCAGTCTTTTATCATTAAACATTTCATATTATAAGAAATGTTAAAGTAAAGTAACATATGTTTTTTATATTTATCTATTTTCTTTCAATTAATTTCAAGGCATAGCATTACTGAATCACAGTTAAAATATTTTTTATGACTCAACTGCCTTCTGGAATGACTGTACTATTTCACATTTCCTTTCACCTGAGAAGCACTGCTTCTCCAATTCTAAAACATCAATAGGCTTATTCAGTCTGTTGAGGAGAAAATACAAAAATGGAATCTGCTTTCTGAATTTGAGGTAAATGCTACAATCTCAAATTTTAGAAAGTGAATCATAATTCAATGTATTAAACTTTACAACTTTATTTTTACATTTAAGGCTTCTAATAATCTACAATATACTTGCTGTAAGATATATAGTAAGATACTTAAAAGTTTGTTTCCAGTGTTGAGCTACATGTTTAATAACCATTGAATACTCTGAATTTAGATATATTCTAAATTCTAAAGCCCTCCATTATCCTATTTAATTGTTTTGACCTCTTTATCATATACTAAGTTCCCTAATTTGTATCATATTCATAACTACATTTTGTCCTATTTACCGGTCAATTTCAGTCAAATCAATCATTATTTAATTAGCATGGGTTTATGATATATCCCAATATCTTTTATAGAAAGTATTCTCTTTTCTCCCCTTGGTACCCACTTGATTTCTTTTTCAAAATATTCCTGGGCTTTGAAATGGACATTTAGGTATCTTTGTAAAGCTCCAAAACATTTCTGCTGGGCTTTTAATGGACACTGCAGTTATTGCTCAAGATAGTTCATTAAGAATGGATTTTTTTTAGTTGTAAAAACATCTTCTATTTGCATGGATTCATTTCCTATTTTAATCTGCATTTCAAATGTTTCAGGAAAGTTTGTTTTTTCAATAGAGTGCATATATTACACATTTGTTTCACTTACAAATGAGAGTTTTTCAATCAAATTTTAATAAGTCATTTACTACTTATTATTTATTATATTTATTAAAATAATCTTGCTAGATTTATTTTTCATTTAATTGTAAGTTTTTGACATGGAAAATTGTATGAGTTGGGAATGATTATAGTTTCGATACTGTTCTTTCAAGAATATTATTTGATTTAATCTTTCTGCTATAGTAAATCATTGAAACATAGTGCTGCAGGCTTCCTTCTTTATGTTCTTGGTTTTAATGCTTCTTATTTTTTAATTTAATTTTATTTTTTTCAATGTTCCAAGATTCGTTGTTTATGCACCATCTATAACCAGACATTGACTATTGGTTTAAAAATTTATTAAAATCATCACTTATTTTATTTTTTCAGTGTTCCAAAATTGTTTATGCACCACACCCAGTGCTTCATGCAATACATGCCCTCCTTAATAACCATCACCAAGCTCACCTAACCCCCTACCCCTATCCTCTCCAAAACCCTCAGTATGTTTCTCAGAGTCCACAGTCTCTTGTGGTTCATCTCCCCCTCCAATTTCCCCCAATTCGCTTTTCCTTTCCTTTTCCTAATATCCTCCATGGTATTCCTTATGGTCCAAAAGTAAGTGAAACCATATGATAATTGACTCTCTCTGCTTGACTTATTTCACTCAGCATAATCTCCTCCAGTCCCATCCATGTTGATAGAAAAGTTGGGTATTCATCCTTTCTGATGGAGGCATAATATCCCATTGTATATATGGACCATATCTTCTTTATCTATTCATCTGTTGAAGGGCGTCTTAGCTCTTTCCACAGTTTGGCAATTGTGACCATTGCTGCTATGAATGTTGGGGTAATATGGCCCTTCTTTTCACTACATCTGTATCTTTGGGGTAAATACCCAGTAGTGCAATTGCAGGGTCATAGGGTAGTTTTATTTTTAATTCCTTTGGAATCTCCACACTGTTTTCCAAAGTGACTGCACCAACTTGCATTCCCACCAACAGTGTTAGAGGGTTCCCCTTTCTCCACATCCTCTCCAACACTTGTTCACTGTCTTGGTGATTTTCGCCATTCTAACTGGTGTAAAGTGGTATCTCAATGTGGTTTTGATTTGAATCTCCCTGATGGCTAATGCTGATGAACAATTTTTCATGTGTCTGTTAGCCATAAAATCATCATATTAAAATATTTCTTAATCCTATTTTACTAAGAGGTTTTTGTTTGTTTGTTCTTTTTTTTAAATCATGGATCAATTTTGAAATTTACCCAGTGACTATTTAGTACATTAATTCCTTAAAGTTTTTATGGAAATATCCTCTCAAGTCAAATATTGCTCATCTCTACTCATGGCCTTATGTGATATGCTGAGGGATCAAAACTTTTCTCTTGACAGACCCACCAAAGGTTTCAAGTAGGAAAGCCATGTGGTGTTATTTGATCTTTAGATAGACAGATATGGAAACAGACTGTACAATGGACTGGACATGATGAAGAATGGAATGGGGAGATCATTTAGGAGCCTCTTCAACAATTAATATGGGAAAGTAAAAGTTTACCAGAAGTAAAAGATAAAATGACAATAAAAATGAGGAAGGAACTGAAGTGAAAAATAGTTGAAAGTAAAAATTATGCAACTGAAGCTGGAAGTACAAGGACAGAGTGTGACCCAGGTATCTACACTGGGCACATTTATTAAAGCATTGCTGTCAATTAAAGTATCATAAATTCAGTTTGACATTAACTTGAAGATGGAGGTGGAACTTCCATCTGAGTATGCCACATACTGGTTCGGATATATTACTCTGGAGTAAGAGATAAAGCTACAGATTCAGAATTCAACATGTAGGTACTAGTTACAATGAATAACCTGATACTAAATAAAACTTTTACCCTATGGGCAATGAGAATCCATACAAGGGTTTTAAAAAGACACAGGTGAAAAATCCTTACAAGGGTTTTAAAAAAGATACATATGTAATGTAAGATTTGCATTTTTAAATCCTTTCTGTCATCAGACCAAGGTAAACAGGCATATAAGACTTTGCTGAGTATGGTTAGGAGAGGTATTTCCAGCATAATTAAAAAAAAAAAAGAGCAATTACTTATCATAGACTCTGAATTATACCATAAATTAAGGTTGAGCAAAGGAAAATGATTACTGTGTTAGTGAAAGGTATAGAGAAGTCAGAAAGGCAGAAGAATAGTTAGGAAAGGGCTATCATAAAAATGGTCTGATTGGGGGCACCTGGGTGGCTCAGTGGGTTAAGCCTCTGCCTTCAGCTCAGGTCATAATCCCAGGGTCCTGGGATCGAGCCCCGCATCGGGCTCTCTGCTCAGTGGGGAGCCTGCTTCCTCCTCTCTCTCTCTGCCTGCCTCTCAGCCTACTTGTGATCTCTGTCTGTCAAATAAATAAATAAAATCTTTAAAAAAAAATGGTCTGATTGCATTCAACCAATTAACAGAAAACCTGGCTTATAGTTGATCAAAGAAGTTCTAGTTTATTTTTCTCACATTAGAAGAACAAATCTGAAGGGACACTATGGCAGATTTTAAATGATTCAACATGTTTTTGGTTTCTGGGTCCTCTCTAAATTTTTATTGTATTATTTGTATTATATGGGCTCTACAACTTTGTTGTTGCTGTAACTTTAAGATATCATTGGAATTAAATGAAAAAAAAAAAGACCATGAAAAGAGCCTTCTCTACATGGAATTTTGTCTTTTCTTTTGGAAGGAAAGCTCTCCAAACAACATTGGTTTACATCACATTGAACATTTCTTGGTCATATATCCTACCTTAGATGAAATCATGGGCAGGGAAAATGGAATTATAGGAAATGGTTTAGAAAAATCACATATCATGCTCTCAATTTAGGATAGATCTATTGTCTTCTCAAATCTAGAGATTTCAGCCAATCACTTAAACAAATGCTATCTATTGGCAAGAAGTGGGAAGAGGATTGGCCTTATGAAAGCCAAGGAGCCAAGGACAGAGGGAGTTACAGAACTAAGGACATGAAAAACAGTATCAAATCCTGCAGAGATATCAAGGAAAATGATAATTGAAAACTGATTATTGTATGATGTATTTGGAAGCCAGAGTCTCTTTCTAAGAAAAAGGAATTTTGGAAACTGATTGTTTTGGCTTACTGGCAATCAAAAAATGAGGGCTGCCAATAAGGATTTAGGGAGAAAAGAAAATTAAGAGACACAAGATTCAGAGATTTGATTTTTTTAGAAAGAACTTAACTATGTAGGAGAACCTGGGTGACTCAGTTGGTTAAGTGTCCTAAGATTGAGCCTCACATTGAGCTCTCTACTCAGCAGGGAATCAACTTGCCCCTCTCATTTTGCCCCTCCCCCACACTCATGCATCTCTCTCTCTCTCTCTGTCTCAAATAAATAAATAAATAAAATCTTTTTGATCAATCAACTAAAACAAATAAATAAAATCTTTTTTTTAAGATTTTATTTATTTATTTGACAGACAGAAATCACAAGTAGGCAGAGAGGCAGGCACAGAGAGAGGGGGAGGCAGGATCCCTGCTGAAAAGAGAGCCCTATGTGGGGCTCGATCCCAGGACCCTGGGATCATGACCTGAGCCGAAGGCAGAGGCTTTAACCCACTGAGTCACCCAGGCACCCCAATAAATCAAATTTTTAAAAAAAGAACTTAACTTTATGAATAGGTAAAAGGAAGCAAAAAGTAGAAGAAATTTTAACCGATGGATCCTTAGGAAAGATCCAGCATATACTGGAAGGTGCCAGGCTTGAAGAGCACAATGGCATGGTTATAAACATGGATTACAGTGTCCTAGAGCTCTGGATAAAAGTTGCGGCTCTAATACTTGATCCCTTTAAGACTCCGTTTCTTCGTTAGCAAAATGAATGTTAAAAAAGCATTTCTTATGGAATTTCTTATGGAATTCTGTGGATTTAAGTGAGATAATGTGGTTCATACAAAGTTTTGCATAAATGCTATTTATTAATTTTATAATTGTTTAATTAACACTTTTATGTTCAAGTATTCAGCCTTTGTATCCAAGAGTTTAATTGAATATAGAGGCAGATACCATGATAATAGTTATGAATCAAAATTATGAATAACTACATCTCAGCATGTGACTTTCATGGTAAATTATACAAAATTAAAAAAATAAAACAAAACACACATACAAGGTGAAACAAGGTGAAAGGCACTAAACTATTTTGGCCTAAAGATCTCTATGTGACCACTGAAATAAATCCAGCTAAGGAGAATTAGCAAATACGTGTGAGACTATTACTGTGAAATTGACAGTAATAGCTGAGATTATTCAGGTGAGAGAACACCTAGGTAAGTGATCAGGGGTATGTCTAAAAATCCTTGAGAGGCAAAATAAAAAGATCTGAAAATGGAAATGAAGGGAAGCAACACTATTTATCTCCATCTAAAATAATAATAATTTTCTTCTGTTTTTATGTAATCATTCTCTTAACCACCACCACATTTCTATATCCTTATTTTTTTTTCTTATCCTATTTAATTATTTCTAGTTCAGGATATGTACCCCAAAGAACAACTAGCAAGAAATAGGAAATTTACATTTATACCACTGATTGTATCTTTTTAATCATTTTCTATCCTCAGGTGATTTGAAAATCAGCTCTCCTGCCCAAGTCAATGGATAGACTAAATAATTCTGTGGTTTCTGAGTTTGTGTTGCTGGGACTCTCTAGTTCTTGGGAAACTAAAGTTTTTCTCATGTTGATTTTTTCCTTGATTTATTTAGGGATCATCCTGGGAAATCTCTTCATTTTCTTTTTGGTAATTTTTGATTCTCACCTACATTCTCCTATGTACTTCCTGCTGGCCAACCTGTCACTCATTGATGTGGGAGTTGCCTCTACCACAGTCCCAAAGATGATTAGGGACCTTTTAAGTGAATACAAGATTATTTCTTTCCAAAGCTGCATGACACAGATATGTTTTATCCACATCATGGGAGGAGTGGAGATGGTGTTACTCATAGCCATGGCATTTGACAGGTACACAGCAATCTGTAAGCCTCTTCACTACCTGAACATCATGAATCCTAAAATATGCGTTTCATTTGTAATTGCTGGCTGGGTAACTGGGGTGATCCATGCTATGTCTCAGTTTGCTTTCATTATAAACTTGCCCTTTTGTGGTCCTAATGAAGTAGACAGCTTTTACTGTGACTTTCCCAGGATCATAAAACTTGCATGCACAGATGGAGACAGGTTTGAGTTTATTATTGCTGCCAACAGTGGCTTCATGAGCATGGGCACCTTCTTCTTGCTAATTCTTTCCTACATCTTCATTTTGGTCACTGTCTGGAAACGTTCTTCAGGAGACTTATCGAAAGCATTTGTCACTCTGTCAGCTCACATCACTGTGGTGGTTCTTTTTTTCACTCCATGCATGTTTCTCTATGTCTGGCCTTTCCCCACATCATCAATTGATAAATACCTGTTCATTGCTGATTTTGCTATCACTCCCATTTTAAATCCCATCATATATACATTAAGAAATAAAGACATAAAGGTAGCCATAAAAAGACTGAGCAAACAGGGACATTATGTCAGACTTTGCTAACTGGCTCTATCTTTGGAGATCTAAAACTATATATCCATCTGCTCTTTGGACTTCTCTATTCAGGCATCTGACATTTAAAATAGAACTGGATGTATTATCTACCTCACTGAACAAAATTCTACTACTACTTCTGTAGAACATTCATTCATTACCTTGGCTACCATGGGAGATGTGACTCTACCATGTAAGGGTATTATTTTCTTTTTTCAGCAGACAGCAGTAATACCTACTAAATAATATTTTATAATTGAAATTGTGATCACTTTGACAATAAGTAAGAATATACGAAAATCTCTTCTGCTTCCCATAAGTACAACCCAACTTGGGAAATGTCAGGACCTATCACATTGAATGGTTATATATGTAGGAGTAGTAGCTCTACTTAGTTACTTAGGTTGGTTTCTCTCAGCTGGTCCAAAGACAACACTGTATTGATTTAGTTTGTTTGGAAACTCATTTTTGGATGCATCAGTAAGGGAACTGGGAAATGGTCTTGCGAAAGGAAAGATGCTCATGTTGGTAATATAACTGGAATGCAAGCAAACTGTAGTCCTCCAGGAGACTGTATAGATTCTGTGATTTAGAATTAGCCCAACTGAAAGGCAAGGTATTTGAAGTGTTTCTTCATTTGTAGAGGATTCACTGACTCCTTAGCATACCCAGCCTTACCCACAGTAAATATTTTGTATCTCTGTCAAGAAGCCAGACACAAGCAATCAAATAGACTTTGAGGGGCTGACAGTAAAGACTTATCTCCAGTAAAAGTAAACTTAAAAGCAGCCTCCCAATATTGCTTTGTAACTTAAAGAAGTGCTACTTAAACATTTTACTCCAGTAGGCCCCAAACTGGTAATTGAGCACAGAGGATTCTGTAATTCTGCTTTCCACAAGTCCCATAAAACCAGCAGTTCAAAGTAGGCCATTTGCCTGGGAGCATGGTTCTGCAAGTCATGACCAACCTACAGGACCACGTCCCACAGCTGGCCATCACAGGCTACCCACAAAAGCCTTCTGACTTCCTCAAAAAACAGGAAGGGAAATCTTGGTTCCAATTTAAGAACTGTAGACATAGATGAAAATAAAGTTAGATTTTTCTCACACCTTCAAAAAAGTCAAATGAACTGAAATTCAAAACAACTCTAGAATTGTTATAATTAAATTGACTTTGGATTTTTCGGTCTGAATTTCAGAAAAGACACACTAATAAATGATGTCTCAATTTAGGGAAACTTCCTAAAATGTCCCAAGAGACATAGCATGGATAATCTGCCTATAAGCCTTTTTCTACCCACAACACAGAGCTCCGATGTTTCCCACTCAAGAGCACATCCATTTCTGAGGATATCACTATCTGATAAAACTTTCCCAAACAAAATGTATTGTTTTATTGCATTCTGACTGTATTTAGGCCCTGAATAGATTTTTGACTCAGCTTTATATCCATGAAGAAAACTCGGATCATGGATAATGATGTCTCCAAATGTGATTCATCTTATACTCTATAATAAACTCATAACTTCTCTCTTCTCTTCTTCCCTCATATTTAAACCAAATTTCAAAACCAACTTTCCATATATAGCAAACTGGATATTTCTGGAAGTTTTTTAAAATTTTTTTTCATTTTATTTACTTATTCATTTGCTGAGCAGGAAGACTGATGCAGGGCTCCATCCCAGGATACTGGGATCATGACCTGAGCTGAAGGCAGAAGCTTAACCGACTGAGCCACACAGGTGTCCCTGTTTCTGGAAGTTTTACAAAGTTTCCGGAAATATCACAGGGTTCTTTCAGGTAATTCCTGGAATCTGGACTCTAGAGCAAAGACTTCCCTGAACCAAAAGGAATGCCTTCAGTACGGTCTTAGAGCTCCCTACATACTGACATTCAGGAAGGACTATTCTCACTTCATGATTCACAATCCTCCTATACAAAGAGATGGCCCTGGACAGAGATTCATAATGTCAGCTACAAGAAATGTCTAAACAAAAAACTGGCTGTTAATCATATTGTTTGCCAACAGTTTAGGTCAGGAAGAATTTGAATTATATAGAGGGAAGGCTCTCAGAATGCTATGAAAACCAGGTATTTTCCATAGAAACAGAACAAGCTTTTAGAACTTGACAGAATCAGAATGGCACCTTAGAAGTAGGAGTCAGTGGACCCAATATGTGTACCCAAGTTATGCTTCTTCCCAATTTTGTGGCTTCTTGAAAGATATGCTGAAATATATTTCAACATAAAATCCACTTCATGGATAATAAAGATTAGGTATTACAGTTTGAATGGAAGCTCCTAGCATGTGAATTGTATAGAAAGGTTTTTTCCAGATCTTTCCTTTTGATCTGCACATATGTTTACCCCCTCTTTAAGGAGAGTTCTGTCTTGAATATCTGAAGATAAAAATATAAACTCTTGGAACCTAAAGATCTACTGCTTCGACCTTAAACATCTTGTATTTCTAAAATTTATTACTATGGTATTCTTTATCTGACTAGTAACATAAATTAATTTTATAATATTATCAATACTCTGTGATGTGTAAATCAACATAAAACATTAGTAATGCCTTTCAAGGAAAGTGGTAAGCGGAGAAACTATGCATGGACTTTGGTGTCACCTCACACTCCGGGTCTCTTTCACCTGATGTGTCCTGATAGGCTATGCTCTATGAAAATGGTCAATAAATCCTTTTGAGTTTACTAGAGAAAATTAGAACCTTCCAACTGCCTTTTGGTGCACTGACACTCAAGTACTCTAAAAAGTAGCTCACAAAGCCTTGCTTTAACACACACCCACAGGAAACAACAGTGATAAAAATTAATCCATAAACAAAAGTCTGGCAGTTATATTAATTAGGGTTGGTAAATTTTGCCCCAACCACTCTGGCCATACAGTTAAGCAAAATTGATATAATTTTGGCATAAAGCTTTAAGACATTTTTATAATAAATTTTAATTAGGCTGCAAAAAACTACAAATAAATAAAAATAACCTACAAAATTGACTTTAATATTCTTGACTACATGATAGTTAAGACCCAAACTTAGATACCATGATAGCTAAGACCCAAACTTAGAGAATAGATACCCCTTATGCTTAGCCCCAAACTCCAATAGTTTTAATAACAAAATTATTCATGAAAGTACTATCAGCAACAGACTAAAACTCAAGGACTGAGGGTTCTTTATATCTCTTCAGAGGAGCCTGTTCTATAATTGATAAACCCTAATAAACCTTATCAACTCTTGCTAATGAGGTCTATATGCTACCACCTTCAACAAACCCTAAAAAGGAATTATAGTAAGCACAAACATGAAAACATTAAAATGTTAGATCAAGTTGTAACCTATGAGGTAGAAAGAAATGGGCTACATTTTCTATTCTAAAAACATTAAATTTTATACTAAAGTCTTTATGAAATTAAAACTAAAGGAGAATTTAGTAATAAATTAAGATGAGAGAGCTTAATTCACTTAGGTCATGAGACACAACACATCACCCTCTTCAAATAGCAAAACTTACACAGAACTTATTAATAATCATTATATATACGAGAGGAGATAATAAGGTAAGTATCCTGGAAAGTGTGTTTGGACATATCAAAATGAACTTTAAATAAAACACCTAGTTTACACCCAGGAGATTTCATTTAATATGAGTACCTGAACGAAAGCTGGCCCAAACTTACCAAACTCAGTATTTTTTTAAAAAGATTTTATTTATTTATTTGACAGACAGAGATCACAAGTAGGCAGAGAGGCAGGCAGAAAGAGGAGGAAGGCTCCCTGCTGAGCAAAGAGCTGGATGCAGTGCTCAATCCCAGGATCCTGGGATCATGACCTGAGCCAAAGGCAGAGGCTTTAACCCACTGAGCCACCCAGGCGCCCCCCAAACTCAGATTTTTAAAAAGATTTTATTTATTTTTCTGAGAGCAAGAACACAGGTGAGAGCATGAGCCAAGATAGGGTAGAAGGGGGAGGGAAAGGGACAAGCAGACTCCCCACTGAGCAGGGAGGCTTACATGTGGGGCTTGATCCCAGGGCCCTGACACCATGATCTGAGCCAAAGGCAGACACTAAACCAACTGAGCTATCCAAGTGCTCCATCAAATTCAATTATTATAAATGAATTAAATAAAACACTTATTTAAAATTAAAAGTAAAGGAGACAAAATTTTAATCAGTGCTATAGAAAAAGTATGATAAGAGGATGATAAAAGAAATATTAAAAGCACTAAATAGCAAAGTTTACCCTTTTTTGTACCTGCAGAAAGATTTACCTAGAACAATTAAAGAGAACTTAACTGCTCTGAAACCAGTTGAGCTATCTATAAAAATTTTAAAGAACAAATTTACCTGTGTAGCAAAATAGTGAAAAGATTTATAGGAAGAGGTGAAAAGCCTATCAAGCCTGGTGATAGCTATCCAGAACAGACTATCTGATAGTTATCCAGAGCAGAGTTTTAGCTCAACTTTAAACTTCCCTTAAGGAATAATAATTTCAACATAAATTTAAATATTCCTCTAAAAAGGTACAGCCTTTAGATACAGGACACAACCTTCCATAGAGAGTAAGTAGGCCACCATAGGTGGCCTAGATGTAGCCTCCAATTAAAGTATTCAAGCTCAACAATATACTCATCTAAATTACAACAATATACTCATCTAAATTACAACACTAAAGACCAACTCCTAACCTAACACTAGATTAATCTATTCATTAATAGAAACAATACTGTTCATCTGAGTAACATGAATTATTTCTCTTTGCACAAGCTTCTATCAGAATGGATAATCACTGATGGCTAACAAAAAAATAAATTTAACACATTGATTCCTTGCTATTTAAGTTAATTGTTAACCCAACACAAGTATGCATTTATGGAAAGATTTTTAAAAGTAAAAGAATCTCAGCAAACACAAACCTTATCTGTTTACCAAATACATGACCTTTAGCATTTCTAGTATTAGAGGCACTCTGTGAAATAGAGGCAATCAATGAAAATCACTTTCCCATGAAGACATAAGAATGACATGTTAAACAGAAGAATCTATGGAGCTTTAATTAATCAGACCAAAAAAGAACAAAACATTTAACCAAATTTAAAGGATAACGAACCTTTAAGTGTACTAACAATTTTGTTTGATCTAACTTCAGCTAACAAAATATCCTCCAAGTAATTAAAATCCAGACCAACCAGTTAAAATGTTTTATCACTTACTGATCTAAAATATGGATCAACAGAACAAGTTACCCTAGGGATAACAGCACTATTCTATATAGACCAAGTGGTCTATGATCTCAGTGTTAGGTCAGGACATCCCAATGGTGTAACCCCTATTAATGATTGGTTTGTTCAACTATTAAAGTTCTATGTGATCTGAGTTTAGATCTGAGTAATCCAGATCAGTTTCTACCTGTTCTACATTTCACCCAGTAGGACACAAAAAGATAAATAAGGACTACTTTACAAAATAGTCTTCATACTAATAGATGAGATAATATTAACATGATTAATTTATACCTAGCCCTGCCAAAGACCAGGGCTTGTTAGGGTGGCAGAACCCGGTAACAGCCTAGAACTTAAACATGTATTACCAGAGGTTCAATTCCTCTAATAGCATGCTCATAATTACAATTCTGTTATTGATTATACCTATGCCATATGCTGTGACATTCCTCACACTAATCAAGTGAAAAGTATTAGCCTAGATACAACTTCATAAAGGACCAAACATTGGTTGGCCCCATGGCCTACTATAATCTAACACTGATGCTCTCAACTTATTCATTAGAGAACCATTTAAAGCACTAATATCATCAATATCCATATTTATTTTTGCACCAACCCTACCCCTCACTTTACCCTAAGAATATGAATTCCACTGCCCATGCCATACCCATTAGTTAATATAAACCTAGGCATACTGTTTATACTAGTCATATCTAGTTTAGCTATTTATTCCATTTTCTGATCAGGATCTGGCTGAGCTGCAAATTCAAAATTCCAATTAGTGGATCCCTACCAATGGTGGCAGAGTTTCATACAAAGTAACATTAGCAGTTATCCTACTACCAGTCCTGTTAAAATACAGGTTATCTACACTCTTCACACTAATTATTATCCCAGAATATCTATGACTCATTTTTTCCATCTTGATCACTAGCTGTAACAACTTATCACAACCCTCGCAGAGACAAACCAAGTTCCATTGGACCAACAGAAGGAGAACCAAAACTCATTTCTGGTTTCAACAATGACTATGTAGCAGGTCCATTTGTCCTGTTGTCCCTAGTAGAAAAAGCTATTATATGGGGCACCTGGGTGACTCAATGGGTTAAGCCTCTTCTTCCAACCCAGGTCATGATCTTGGTGTCCTGGGATGGAGCCCCACATCAGAATCTCTGCTCAGCAGGGAGCCTGCTTCCCCCTCTCTCTCTGTCTGCCCCTCTGCCTAATTGTGATCTCTCTCTCTCTTCTCTGTCAAATAAATAAATAAAATCTTTTTTTAAAAAGAAAATGCTATTATAATAAATATTTTACAACAGTTCTGTTGTTAGGAGCCTTCCACAGCCCCTATATACCAGATTGTATACAATTAACTTTATTATCAAAACCCTTTTTCTATCTCTTTTTATGAACCTGAGCATCCTATCCATGATTCCAATATGATCAACTCATGCATCTCTTATGAAAAACTTTCTACCATTAACAATACCCCTTTGCCTATATAGCATGCATCACTGCTCATTATTATATCAAGCATTCTATCATAAGCATTAAGGAAATTACTTCAATAGAGTAAATAATGGAGCTTAAACCCTTTTATTTCTGGAATTACAGGAATTAAACCTAGTCCTAAGAATCTAAAATCTTCATGCTACCATATAACAGCATAATTATATTGTAAGGTCACCTGAATAAACTATCAAGCCCTTAACCAAAAATGTTGATTTATATTCTTCTCATACTAAATATCTCCAATTCTCACTATCATCTAACTAAAGATCATTGCAGGAACCATAATTGGGATAATGAGCTCACATTCACAAATAATCTGAAATTGCTATGAAATAAATATAGTTGCTATTTTTCTAGACTTAATAAAAAAATTTAATTCACATGTGAGCCATAGAAGTTCCACCAGTTTTTTTTTTAACATCAGCCACTGAATCAAACTCCAACACTCTCACAATTCTTACACAAATGAATATTCAAGAAATAAAAATATGACATTATTTGTCATCATTAACAGTAATTATAGCACTACTTAATCTATCTAGATATGATTAACTTCCTCCACATCATTAACTATACACCCATGAATAAACAACATAAAAATAAAGTGATACTTGAAAACATAAAACAACCAATCCTTAAATCAACACTAATGGTCATTTCATTACTTCTCCTAATACCAATATTGTCACTACTGGACTAGTAATTTAGGAGGTTTGTATATACAAATAGGCTTCCAAGCCCCAAGCAAGTATAATTTACTTAATCCCCCCCCCCCAAAAAAATAAAGACAATAAGACTTATTATGATATAACAACTGAAGGCAAATCAAATTCTTTAAATTAAATGAAATCCATACTAAATCGGTGGGCTTTCACCCCACAAAATTTGAGTTACATCTAAATATCCTAGTTAACAGGCTTCAATCTGATTTTCTTGCCACTTCAGGGAAAAGGCATGAGAAACCCCAACAGAACTGAAGCTGCTACTTTGAATTTGCAGTTAGCATGTCATGTATCACAGGGCTTGGGAAAAAGAGGACCCAACCTCTGTCTTCAGATTTACAGCCTAATGCTTGCTCAGCTATTTTACCTGTGTTCATGAACTACTGAGTATTCTCAATAAATGATACTTTACACCTACTCTTTTGTGCTAACCTGGGATAGTAGTACTGCCTTTTAATCGGTACTGAACTAGGTCAGCTGGGAGCTTTATTATGTGATGACCAAATCTATAATGTAGTTTTAATCACCCATGCATTTGTAAGAGTTTTGATTTTATTTACACGTATCATAATTGGAAGATTGAGAAACTGGCTAATCCAATTAGTAATAATTGGATCACCTAACACAGCATTCCTTTGAAAAATAACATAAGTTTCTGACTACTCCCATCATCACTGTAACTCCTGCTTAAATCATCAATAGTTGAAACAGGTCCTGCAATGGATTGAACTGCATATACACCTCCAGCCAGCAATCTGCTCCACTTTGGAGTTTCTGTTGAATTAATCATTTCTCCCTACATTTAACAGGTATATTCTCAATTGTAGGTGCCATTATTCATATTGCTACAATAATTAATATGAAACTAAGAGCCATATCTGAATATCAAACAACATTATTTGTTTGAGCAGTCCTAATTATAACTATGCTACTACTACTATCATTCTCACTTTTAGCAGACAGAATTATTATACTATTAATAGAGCACAACCTAAACACTGTTTTCTTCGACCTCACAGGATAAAATCCAATTATATATAGCCATTTTTTATTCTGATTTTTTGGTTACCCTGAAGTCTGTATTACTATCCTACTGGGATACACAATAATTTCCCACATAGTGACATATGATTCAAGGAAAGAAGCAACTTTGCAATATATAAGAAAGTCTTGAGCTATAATATCCATTGGTTTCCTAGGATTTAGTGCATGAGGTCACCATATATTCACAGCAGGTATAGATGTTGATACATCTATATACATCTATATTACATCAGTTCCTATGATTATTGTCATTTCTACAGGAATAAAAATGTTCAGTCGACAAGCAATCCTCCATGGAGATAATACTAAATGCTCACCAGCCATAGTATGACACTTGGGTTTTATTTTCTTGTTTATACTAAGAGGTCAAACAGAAATTACTTTAGCAGATCCACCATTCAACATTGTTCTCCATGATATATATCATGTAGTAGCACATTTTCATTGTGTCTTATCAATTTGAGCATTTTGCCATTATAAGAAAATTTGTTCACTGATTCCCATTGTTGTTAGGTTACACTTAATCTGAACAAAAATGTATTTCACATTTATATTTGTACGTATTAACATAACTTTCTTCCCACAACACTTTCTTGAACTTTAAGGAATGCCATGACATTACGTTGACTACTCAGATACATATACAACACAGAACACCATGTCAACCATAGGTTTGTCTGTTTTATTAGCAGCAATAATGTTAATAGTTTTCAGAATCTGAGAGACATTTGTATCCAAGTGAGAAGCATCAAGAGTAGAATCAATGACTACTAACTCAAATGACTACATGGATGTCCCCTACCATACCATAAATGTGAAGAACCTACCCAAGGAAATTTAAAATGAGAAGGGAAGGAATGAAGCTCCTCCACCTGGCTTCAAGCCAATATCATAACCACTGTGTCTTTCTGAGACATTAGCAAAAAGTTCAATAATTTATCAAACTTAAATTATAAGTTCAAATCCTTTAGATCTCCATGGCACATCCATCCCAACTAGGTTTTCAAAATGCAACATCACCCATCATTGAGGAACATTTACACTTTCATGATGATATAGTAACTAGTTCCTAACTAGCTCTTTAGTCCTCTATATCATCTCATTAACATTAAGAACCAAATTAACCCACACAAATAAAACAGATGCACATGTAGAAACAGTCTGAGCTATTCTGCCAGCCGTCGTCTTAATCCTAATTGCCCCACCACTATTACAAACTCATTATGTAATAGACTAATAATCCTGCCCTAAACATAAAAACTACGAGCCATCAATTATACTGAAGCTATGAGTATACAGACTATGAAAACTCAACCTCCATTCCTATATGATTCCTATATTTTCTAATTGCAGTCTCATTTTCCAAACTTGCCATCTGCCCCCACTGTTGAAGGCAGAGCACTTCTCCTTTTACATCCTATGAGTGTGAATGCAGACTACATTAGAGAAAACTTTTAAATCATTTGTACCAACACTAATGAAATTGTTTATGGAATATCTTTCCATATGGATAGGTTCCATTCATTTCACCTTTTTGAAAAAAATTCTTATGGAGACTTAACATTATTAAATGTAAACTACGAGAGGACCCAAATCCTACTCTTGGTTATTTCCTGAAATGAAATATCAAGATATCAAGATCAACACTAACCTGTAGAAGAATATTCACCCAATTCTACTTTTAATCACCAAAAACTGAAAACAGCCATAATGTCTTCAACTGGGGAGTAGATAAATAAACTTGCTATGTCTGTACAATGAGAGAAACTACTAATACATGCATCAAAATAGATGACTCTCAGGTGCACAAGGAGAAAAACCAGACTCGAAAGGTAACATGTGATTTCATTTTTATGATCCTTTGAACAAGAAAACTACAGGGACAGAAAAGAAATCACTGCTTTCCTGAAACAAGGGAATGGTATGTGGTTGACCAAAAGGACCACAGGAGAAGTTGATGTGAAGTGCATCTGTAGGATGTCTTGCTGTGCTTTGGTTACCCAAATATAAATGTATGAACGCTGAGAAGCAGCCTCTTTATTCTTTAGAAGTACCCAAACATTTAAGATTTAAGTATTGTTAGTATTTCTGAAAATGGGTGTGAAAGTAGAGACAAAAACAGAAGGAACTGAGGAGGAGACAAGATGGCAGAGGAGTAGCACAGTGACATGACAGCAGGTCACAGGAGTTCAGCTAGATAGTTATCAAACCATTCCGAACACCTACAAGCCCAACATGAGATCAAGGAGAAGAAGAGCAGCAATTCTAGACACAGAAAATCGATCACTTTCTGAAAGGTAGGATGTGAGGAGAAGTGAATCCAAAGCGACAGGAAGATAGACCTCAGGGGGAGGGGCCAGCTCCTGGCAAACAGTGGAGCAACAGAGCACAAAATCAGAACTTTTAGAAGTCTGCTATACTGAGGGACATCAATCCAGAGGCTAAGTGGGGGTGGAGCCCTCGCAGGGACACTGTGGTCTCAAGTCCTGCAGGGTCACAGAAGTATTGGGGGTGTCTGAGTATTACAGAGCTCGCAGGTGTCAGAGCAGGAAACCGGCTACAGAGATGGAGCCGAGGAGTGAGCTTGCAGTTCGTGTTTACCTTAAGCTGTGATCTGTGGCACAGGCAGTCCACTGCTCTTTAAGCAGGGACCCCAAAAGTGGCAGATCTGGGGAGACCCACCTTCATCTGCCAAAAGAGCAGAGCGGCAGGAACCTAGAGTGTATTATGTTAAGCAAAATTAGTCACTCACAGGAAGACAAATACCATATGATTTCACTCATATGTGGCAGTTAAGAAATGTAGCAGATAAGCACAGGGAAAAAAAGAGAGACAGATGCAAACTGAGAAACAGACTCTTTTAACTGTAGGAAACAAAGAAATGGTTACCAGCAGGGAAGTGTGGTGTGGGAGAGTTAAATAGGTGTTGGGGATTAAGGAGTATATTTGTTGTGATGAGCACTGGGTAATATATGGAAGTGTTGAATCACCTAACTGAAATTAAAATAAAAACTTAAACATGCATGTGTGTGTTTGTGTGTGTAACTACAGAATTAATTTTGATATATGTAAAGTGTGAGTGTGTGTGAAAAGCTATAAATTACAAAAATATAAAATGAAAGAAATACTTTATTGAATTACAAAGTTTTCACTCTAAGTTTCAGAGCAACCATGTACTTCTTCAAACTCTCCCCTAAACAAGCATCCTTCCCCAGAGGGTACCTCTCACTGATCTTTCACTTAACAGCTCTAAGGTTTGGGAGAGTCATTAAGCCTCTTTTTGCCTGTTTCTCCTCTGTAGATGGATCTATGTGTTACCACGACTGCATGAGATGATGCCTGTAAAGTGTGTTGTAGTACACAAGCAAGGGAATAAATATTGACTCTTTGAGTTCTCAGATTGAGATGGTTATGGACTCTAGACATCAGGGCACAAAATGGCTTATGGATCATGTTTTGTGATCTAGACCAGAGATGATTTAGACATAGATCATGCTTTGTGATCTAGGTGTGAAAAAAAATGCCATGCAACTCAGAAAGGGAGAAAATGAGACAGCAAAGAGGACAGAGAGGGGCAGGGCCAGTAAGGAATAAGAGAAAAAGAAGGAAATGGGAGAATTTATTAATAGCCTTTCACATCTAATTTACTTAAAATCAAAAGTAAAAACAAACACAAAAGAGAGATTAAAAAAAATTCTCTAAGGACACATGGTGATATGTACAGTCATCGTCACTGATGGGAACAGGAACAGAAGGATGCACTGCAAGACCAGTAGTTGTTACCTCCAAGAGTGCATGAGACCGAGAGCACAGGTGAAGGGGGCCTTTACTATTTGTTCCAGATACTCCTATTTTTAATAGTTGAAATCTTATTAAGATTCCATTCACATATTATTTCCTTGGTAAATGAATGACTTGAAAAGTCTCCTTTCATTATCTCTCCATTACTTAGAGAGATGCCTCTAATATGTTTTATACTCAAACTGTTGGTGTTCGGGGACCAGCTTAAGGAAGGAATGTGAAGGCTGAGACCTAACATCCCCCTGAAATCCAAGGAAGCGAGTTCAAGTAGGCCCTTAAATCATGACCATAGTTGCAACATGCCAACGATGAGCTACTAGCTACCTGCCCACCTACATAACTCAACTAGATTCTGGTGGGACTGGAACTGACATCTTAGTTCACTTTATGACAATGTAGATAGACAGCTAAAGAACGAAAGTTATAGCCTCCTCATAGACAAAGTAATTAAACATTTTGATCCCCCTTCTCTTACACTTTTACTTGTATTTAACTGGACTACCTTGAATCTAGCTTTGAAAGGCGTGGGTTATTGCATGATGCCCTCAAAGCCCAAATTTTCCTCAGGGAGAACTGGAAGTTAAGGATCCCCAAGAGCATGATAGGGAAAGCCTTTCCAAACACTTGGCTCTATTTAAGCCACTGAGATGGAAAGCCTGCAAGCTCAGAGGCTACTCCTTACAGTGGAAACTTGGCACACCGAGGAGAACACAATCCTCCAATACTGCTCATGGCAGAAACTTAATTGGACTTCATTCCACGTAAGGTGGATTCTAGAGTAAGCCCTCTCAGTAAGCAAGGAAGGAACCGGTTTCAGGGGTGATCTGTGTAAGGTAAGTACATCCTGGACAACTAATGTTTGGCTCACACATTTGATGTCTTCCCCTATTTTGAGACTTATTTCTTTCTCTTCCCCTGAAGCATTTTTTTTTTCATACCTATCTATAGAGTTTCGAGTTCTGAATGTGTTATTCAGTGAATGTCTTAGGGGAAAGATTATGGGTTTTCTCTCCCAGCGAATCCCTGGGACTTCTACATTCCTAACAGCATTTCACACACTAACAAAAGCACTGCCTATGTACATTCTTAGATGCTCCCAGAAGTTCAGGTTGGGGATGACTGGTTCTCAAAAACCTTCCAACTTATCCTGACATTTTCTAATTCCTTTTGGATTTTACTCGTTTTGCCTTTCCTCAAGGTAGCAAATGGAGAAATGCTTCAGGAAAAAATTAATAGGCCAAAGTGCCTAAAATTTAAAATCAAACAAAATGCTTCTGATTGGTTTTAATGTGAACCTGTGTGTATCATTCTTATCATTATTAGCCATTTACAGTTACTCATGTGTCTGTTATCTTTTCATTGAAAAAATGTATTACTTCAGAAATCTTGTTTTCCTAGTCTGCCAAAATCAAGGTTTCTATCAGGATCCATTTTATAGTAGGGAAGTTATTGTAGAAGATTTGGAGTCAGATAGACCGCAGTTTATTTCTTTTAAGATTATTTATTTATTAGGGGGCCTGGGTGGCTCGGTGAGTTGGGCGTCTGCTTTCAGCCCGGGTTGTATCCTGTCTCTCTGGGATAGAGCCCTACTGTTGGGCTCCCCTCAGGAAGCCTGCTTCTTTCTCCCTCTGCTTCTCCCCCTGCTTATGCTCTCCCTCGGTCTCTATCAAATAAATAAAATGTAAAAAAAAAAAGTATATTTATTTACTTACTTGAGAGAGAGATAGCACAATTAGGGTGAGGGGCAGACAGATGGAGAGCAAGATGCAGGCTCCCCATTGACCAGGGAGCCAGACTAAGGGCTTGATCCCAGGAACCCGGGATCATGACCCTAGCCAAAGGGCAGATGCTTAATCAACTGAGCCACCCAGGCACCCTCAGGCCTCAATTTAAATTCTAGCTTTATTGTTATTTTACAACCAGGAAAATAGGTAATTTCTGTATGTATGTATATAGTTTGTGATGTTTTTGTTAAGTATTCTTACCAAAAAATAAATACATAATATAAAATAAAATAATTAGAATCAGTAGTGAGATGACAGTCACAAGGAAATCACAACCACATGTTACTTTTGTTTAAAAAAAAAAAGACTTTTTTTTTGTTTGAGGAAAAAAAAAAAAGCTTAGAAGGAGAAAGAGCAAAACCCAATAGGAAAAACATACAAGAAAAGAGGAGTATGCAGTTCAAAGAAAAGGAAAGGCAATTAATCCTTAAAAATGGGAAAACCACTTAATCTCACAATCAGAAATTAAAACTACATTCAATGGTACCTAGGTGGCTCAGTTAGGTAAGGGTCAGACTTTATCCCAGGTTCTGACCTCAGGGTCTTGAGATTAAGCCCAGGATCATGCTCAGCATTCACTGTGCAGTTGTTTTGGGATTCTCTCTCCCACTCCTCTTGTCCCTCTCTGCCATGCCCATGCCTGTGTGTGCTCTCTCTCTCCCAAATAAATAATCTTAAAAAAAAAAAAACTAAATTCAATTGCCATTTCTCATCATTATATGAGAATAAGATTGCACTGGAGAAGCTGGGGAAAAACAGGTAATTCTTACGTTGCTTGTGGAAATTCAAAATACTTTCACTCCTATGGAAGGAATATAAACAGATAAATAAAAAGCAAAACAGATAAATGTTTTTAAGGTGTTTAACATAAACTTGGTACATATTAAGATGAATGGATAAGGAAGATGTGGTCCATATACACTATGGAGTATTATGCCTCCATCAGAAAGGATGACTACCCAACTTTTGTAGCAACATGGACGGGACTGGAAGAGATTATGCTGAGTGAAATAAGTCAAACAGAGAGAGTCAATTATCATATGGTTTCACTTATTTGTGGAGCATAACAAATAACATGGAGGACATGGGGAGATGGAGAGAAGGGAGTTGAGGGAAATTGGAAGGGGAGGTGAACCGTGAGAGACTATGGACTCTGAAAAACAATCTGAGGGTTTTGAAGGGGCAGGGGGTGGGAGGTTGGGGGAGCCAGGTGGTGGGTATTAAGGAGGTCACATATTGCAAGGAGCACTGGGTTTGGTACAAAAACAATGAATACTGTTACGCTGAAAAGAAATTTAAAAAAAAAAATTTAAAAAAAAGAGCTATTTAGTCACCTCTATAATGTGAACTTTATAGCCTGAAAAAAAAAAAAATAGGATACAAGAAAGAATGGAATAAGAGAAGAACTTGGGCTCCTAGGTTATAGAGAATAGTAAATATATACGTTTCCACATAGGTCAACGTAAACAGCATGTCAACAGTTTACATACAAATGAACTTAGAATTTATATTTTTTCCAGTGAAGTACAGTCAGGAGTAAAACTAACTTGCATATATCTGTCATTTAATATAATCTCAGAAAAGAAATCTCTGTTACCAAGGAGAACCAAGGACCAGTCAATATACGTTCATGAATGATGTTACTTAGGCCAAAGAATACATGAGTTTGTGGAAATATCCTTTCATGGGGAGATTCCAAATACAGTGAAATACTGGATTTTAGAAATGCATAGTCAGCATCCAGAGTCTCTTTTAGAACACAAATAACATTTCTCAAGTCATTTCATCAACGGTTTTCCCCAGAATTAAAGAATTTGGTACAGTTCAGCTCCTAATACATATCCACCTAGCAATAGATTTGTTTCTGAGAAGCATGTTTTGTATCAGAAAGCCAGCATTGAATTATTGCCCTGGGGGGAGTGGATAGAAACTCTGATATATTTTAAAGTTATGTATTCTCCCTATAGAAGAGATAGATTCAAGCCTTGGAGAAATTATTTCCGTTATATATAACTATTGACAGAATATCCATTTCTGATTCCCATAACAACTTTATTTCACATAGGTAAGGTTTTTGAACTCCCCTTCCATATTTAGCTCCTCATCTTGACTTAAGACTGTGTCTACATGTAAATTCGAGAAAATTTTATTTTCAATTTTTACCTAGTACAATGGTAAGATTTGAATTTTGCCCATGAATAGGAGGTGTCTGCTCTCAGTACCTGAGTGTTAAGGAAATTCTTTTTTCCATTCTAGAAGTTCTCAGTTCATCTCTTTCTTTGGGTTCCATTAGAATTCCATGTACAAAATGGAGGAAGCAAACCAGTCTATGACATCTGAGTTCATTTTTCGTGGACTTTGTGATTCAAGGGAGCTCCAGACCTTCCTCTTACTGCCTTTTTCTACGCTCTACCTGATGACTGTTGTGGGCAACCTCTTTGTCGTGCTCTTATTCATCACTGACCCTCATCTCCATTCCCCAATGTACTTCCTCTTAGCCAATCTCTCATTGTGGACTTCTGCCTTTCCTCAGTAACTATCCCTAAATTAACAACAGACTTTCTAAAGGATAATAAAACCATCTCCTTTGGTGGCTGCATGACCCAGATCCTCTGTGTGCATTTTTTTGGAGGGGGTGAGATAGTGCTGCTGGTGACAATGGCCTATGATCATTATGTGGCCATCTGCAAGCCACTGCATTACTCTAGCATCATGGACAGACAGAAGTGCATCTGGTTAGTTTTGATATCATGGATCATTGGCTTTGTGCATGCCATGAGCCAACTAGCCATGATTTTAGATCTGCCCTTCTGTGGATCCAGAATAGTGGACAGTTTTTTCTGTGATATCCCTTTGGTGATCAAACTGGCCTGCATGGATACACATACTCTAGGAATGCTGATAAACGCTGACAGCGGGATCTTGGCAACAACTTGCTTCATTCTCTTACTGATGTCCTACACCTATATCCTCCTAACTGTCCGTCTAAACTCCAAGGACGGAGCATCAAAAGCACTCTCTACCTGTACTTCCCACATCACAGTAGTGTTGCTATTCTTTGGACCTTGCATCTTCATCTATCTGTGGCCACTTAACATCACTTGGATGGACAAGTTTCTTGCTGTGTTTTACACAGTAATCACACCTCTCCTGAATCCAGCCATTTACACACTGAGAAATAAAGACATTAGGAATGCCATAAAGATACTGATAAATCAGCATATGGATTCACAGGATAATTTTTAGTTTTCTCATGTAATCAGAAAATGCATCCCAATTTGTCCACATTTAGAGCTATAAACTAAACTGGAAATGGGACTTATTCATATCTGAATGCTTGAAGTATTGACAGATGTATGGTTTGTGTTCATTCCATTACAAAAATATGTTCAAAACTCCAACACTGAGGATGCCTGGGTGACTCAGTTTCTTAAGTGTCTAAGTCTTGGTATTGACTCAGGTTACAATCTCAGGGTCATGGGATCAAGCCCCACAACAGGCTCCATTCTCATCTAGAATTCTGTTTGAGGATTTTCTCTCTCCCCCTGCCCCTCCGCCTGCTTCCCTCAAATAAATAAATAAATAAGCCTTTTAAAAAGAATCCAACATTTATGATCCTACCACTTGGAGAGAATAATAATTGATAATCATAATTTGCATAAATATGCCTTTGCATTTATTCCAAGATTACCAGATGATAACAATGATAATTATAAAAATAGTCATTAGTACTATTTAACACTACCAACATTCCCAACACCATGCTAAAACATTTTATCTAGCCTATGTATTATTACAAAACCACTCTGATCTAATTATCATTATTCTCATTTCTAAAATTACATGATTAAGCCTCTGCCTTTGGCTCGGGTTGTGATCTCAGGGTCCTGGGATTGAGCCCCACATCAGGCTCTCTGATCAGCAGGGAGCCTGCTTCCCCCTCTCTCTCTGCCTGCTTTTCTGCCTACTTGTGATCTCTCTGTCAAATAAATAAAATATTTAAAAAAATAAAATTACATGATTTACTTACTAACTCTTACTTAGCTAGACAGGGTACTAAAGATATTTGCATGGTCTACATCTGCATTTTATGTTCCAATGATAGAGCATGCTAGAGGGAAGTTCAAAGGCAGAGAAAGATTTGGGCTTCCCCTCTGCTTGCTGTGTTGTGTGAACATTACCACAGCTACTACAGTGAAGTTTCTTTTCTGTGGTGGGAAGTGAATTCAGGTTGCTGTTTCTTCAGAAGTTTCAGAACCAGCAATATTGTACCTTCTTATAGATAATGTCAGCATGCTGGTACTCTATCTTCAAAAACTCTGGGTCCCAGACCTATCATGCCTCTCCTCTGAGTTCAGAGAAAAAAACCAAAGGCAAGACACACTACATCCAAAAAGGGATTTTTAGCCCCACAGGATCCCTTTTCTAAATAACAAAATTTCCATAATTCTAATTTCTTATCTTTGTTCCCTCACCCTTAGAAGTAGTAGCTGCTTCCTACACTTGTTCCCTCCATGACAATAGAGAGCTATCTTTATACTTTCAGAAAGCTAGTTAACAACTTGATACCTGCTTAATATTTATATTAAACTCTGTTCAAATAATGTGTATATCCTCTTTAATGACTGATTCCTGACTGATACAGCTTCCCACAAGGAGAAACACAGGCCTAAATGGCTTCCCTGGTGAATATTGCAAAACATTTAAGAAAAAAAAAAGAAGTGTTTTTTACATAAAGTTCTTTTGAGAAGAGAAAAAGTAGAAACACCTTGTTTTGGGCTGAGATAACAAAGTTGGATAATCAAAAATATTATCCAGTATCAAAATTTAGTGGTAATTCAAAGGAAACAGAATATAAAGGTCAAGAATGGAGACTTCTAAGACCACTAATCCCCAAGTTTGCTCACAATATTTAGGATGCACCTATCCAGATACAACAATCAAGACTCAGTTCTGATAATGCATGGAGAGCATAATTTACAGAAAAGAAGTTTATTTAGGTCAGAAAACATCTTCAATGTTTACTCTGATAACTGGTTAGCTAACTGATATTTTTCTGTTGGTTCTATCCAATAAATCCATAAATTGCAGGCTAATCTACCATTAGCAACCAAGGTTGGTCAAGCATAGCCTGCTGAAAAGACCCCATATGTGAAGACTCCCCATTTTCTTTCTAATAATAAATACTATCAAGTGGTCCAATTACCATGCTTGCAAGGAGACTGACCAAGTCATTTCTATCTTTCCTTCTATATTTTTTGCTCCAAGATATCCACAATTAGGAAGAAAGGGTTTCAGACCAATGTTAACACTTTGTCCAAATTTGTTTATAAAGCCAACATAAATCTGACATGAAATCAGATAAAGACATAAAAAGAAAAAGTCATAGGCCATTCATTCTCATGAACATACATGCAAAATTTCCAAACTATATCAAAGAAACTGGAACAATATAAAATAAGAATAAAATATCATGCCAAATTAATTTAATACCAGAAGTGCAAGGTTGATTGGAAGTCAATCACCAGGTTAAAAAGGGGGGGGGGGAGCATACATACAAATATCTGGGTATAGAAAGAGCATTTGAAAAAAATCTAATACACATTCATGATAAAACTTAGGAAAGAAATTATAATGAAAATTACTTGAGCAAATAACATCTGCAGCACAAATTGCCTAAAACTGGAAATGAGAAAGACATGCTTCCTCTTAACACTAATATCTGGTATTTTTTGGAAGTCCCGACCAGTTAATTCAGGCAAGGGCACTAAATAAAATGCATAAAAGGATAGAAATGTGAATGAGGATATGTGTGATATATTAGGGATTAAGAGGTACACAAACAGAAAAAAAGAAAATAAATTTATTGTTCCTAGACAATATTTTTATTTAAAGTTATATACCTTTTCTATAGATTTCCTCAACCCAGGACCATCTACCTACTTACAATAGCATTTAATATACAATATTGCCTGTTTCATTTGTTTTCCTAGATAGACAATAAACTTCATGAGAATAGGAATTTCTAAAGAGTAAAGAATAATATAAAGGCAGATGTAATAGCGTTTTAGAAGCAAATAGGTATTAGTAAAGAAAAATGAGCTGCTTTTGAAACAAAACCAAAAGTACCAGAATAGTGAAAAAAATCAAGCAAAGGCTTCAAATGTTGTGAAATCTGCTATATAATAAGGAGGGACTTTCTTACACTATACTTAGCCACAGGAATATACCACTCACATCTCCTTTCAAGACAAAAATTGGCTTCATGGAAAGAACTTAACTGACGGCTTCTAGCTGTTGCATGTCAGATTCCACTGTAGCATTCACAGAGGCCACAGTCTGCCCAGGCTTCTCCTAGCCAATGATTGACAACAGTGGGCATACCAGAGCCAGGACATTTCTGCCCCATGTGGAATTCTTGTCATGGGCAATCTTTGCCCTGGAGACTCCCCCATCAACCTTACTGAAGCTTTCTCACAGGCACACTGCAGTCTGAGACTACTCCATCCTACCTCCCTCCTTTCCCCTCTTTTTTTTTTTTTTTCACAAGAGCCACATGGCATTTTGTAGGAAGGCTTTCCCTACCACTACTGCTCTTATTCCCCTTCACAGACATTGCTGTCAAGAAATATCATATAATTCCGTCATGGTCACTGCTTCACAGAGTACCAGAACTGACACTAACACTTGGTTTTGAACACTGAAATGTCTATGATCAAAATACTAAGAGGAATACCAGACTTTAAGGGTTACTACCCAAAATTGCCTAGTCAAGCAGCAAACAAGTTTTTCTCAGACATCAAATCACCTACACCACCCCCATTATAATGCTATGTTGACAGAATGTACTGTAAGGTAAATTATTGTCCTGGTAAAGTCAATACTATGAAATAAGCAATAAAGCTAAACTGGTAAGGTAAGTTGGTTTTTTATTAATAATATATGAACAAAATATTCATATTTCTAAACAGTTGGCCACAAAATGGGTAAATTCTTCAGTACTTTGGTCAAGTCAGTACAGATAATACATCATGCCATTGCATAGTCACATTGCCTCACATTTCCTTGTAGTTTATACTGCTGAGATGAGAACAAGTAGTCACTAGAGAATGTATCCTTAATTCTTTAATGCTGAACCTATTGCCTTCCCACTCTTTCATCAGGCCTGCCTGAAACAATAAATATTAATGGGTTCAACTTTGCGGAAAAAAGATCCTCAGGCTTTTGCAAGTTGTTTCTGCACTGTTACCTCATCTTGATCATGCCTCATCTACAAAATTCACACTTCATAAACTAGACTGTATTCTTATTTTTTTAGACTGTCTTCTTATTCTTCTTATTCTTATGCTTCTTATTCTTCTTATTCTTCTCTGATTATTATATTCTCATTTTGTCATCCACCATTTTTCTATTTCTATGTACAAGGACTTAGCCAGTATACTTGCCATAAAATGTTTTGCCACTTTAGCTAAAAAGGACTGGTTTTCTGGAGCGAATCCCTCCAGAAAATAGATTCACCTTAATTGAATAGCTTTTGGGTTTCTTTAAACAGAAAATCATTTCTTCACAAAGCTGTACTGACGGAAATCCAAGCAATCCCGCAGTGAAGCCCTAGGCAGGATACTCTTCTTTGCTTATTCAGTGGTTTGTGAAGACTGAAAAACACATTTAGGTATATTTAACCCATGAACAAACTTTTTTTTTCATAAAACAAAAATTTCTTTGTCTCTAGAACTCTATATAGAATAATTTTAGATATTAAAACTCCAAGTGACATATTTGAGCCTTCATATTTTTCAAATGCTTATATATTATTTCTCAAAATTTTAAGAGGAATTAGCAATTAAGAGTATATAGTAGTATTTATTCTGTTGCATGATATTGATGCCAAACAGATATAATCAGTGATTCATGATGATGATAACTTTCAAAAATTCTATAATTTATAAAATATCTATAATGTATAACATCTCTAATCTCAAATTTCGTAAAAATACTGCCAAAACCACATAATTACTACTCATCACAGGGACTCTTCAATTTCTCTGTTACTCTGTTCTGCAACTCATGTAACTTGACCCTTGGGGGAAAAAAGTAAATGTTCATAAAATTCCTAATGTCTATCGACAGCCAATAATGGAATAGATATTAGTTATTATTTTTATTTATTTTTTTTAAAGATTTTATTTATTTATTTGACAGAGAGAGATCACAAGCAGGCAGAGAGGCAGGCAGAGAGAGAGGAGGAAGCAGGCTCCCTGCTGAGCAGACAGCCTGACGCGGGGCTCGATCCCAGGACCCTGAGATCATGACCTGACCCGAAGGCAGCGGCTCAACCCACTGAGCCACCCAGGCGCCCCTAGATATTAGTTATTAATACCCAGTCCTGTAATTGGTTTCATTCCTAATGGTAACAACTATTTATAACTTTATGTCTCAATAAAGATGAATCTAAAAGGGAGTGAACGTTCTGTGTTTCCCAATCCCTTGAAGCTACTGAGGGTTGAAAACCAGAGCCTGTGCAGGTAGGTAGAAATCCCACCTTTTAATTCTCTAGCATCAGGTTCCATAATTATCTCCTTTTTTAAATATTCCCCACAATTTACTTCTCTTCTAGTCACCCTTTTCTTTTGTTAACTCACTTTATTTAGATGATTTTCAGTCATTGTTTAATATACTTCTGATCTTATCCTCAGAGTTAAAACTATATGATAGATGAACAAAACATATTCTTCAAAGCTCTAGTATATTTTGAAAATAGAATGTGAAGTATATTGGGTCTTCCATCTCCTTTTTCTCTGAATATTAGGATCATAAAAATAAAAAGCAATGTCTGTGTCTTTCCTCTTCCATTCCTACTGAAACAATATGAAAAAAGCATGCTAGCTTTCTGTCTGCCAAATTTATTCAACCACTGTTACCAGTCTGAAAACTCTAGGTCTGCTTCCTGAAAAATCATCAAAATTATCATAATAGAGAACACTTATTTAGCACTTAATGTATGTTCAGGCACTGTCCGATGTTTTCTTGTTGCAACTCATTTAGTCCTCAAAACGACTATAGGAGACAGTGACTGTTGGTATCTGCCTTTAACAGATGAAGGAACAGACACATCTGGCAACTGAGTAACTCACATGGAACACACAGAAGGTAAAGGGGGTATCTGGGAGATGCAAACAGTCTAGCCTTTTGGTCTGTGACCTTAAACACTGTGTTTTACTATGTATTGGAAATGGCTCCTATATAAATATTTCCATCAACTCAATTTATTTTGAAACATTTGTTTTCAAGTTAAAAAAATAAATGTTACCTCTAAAAAATATAGCAAATCAAGTTGGGGATAAGGAAACAAATATAATATTATTTAAAATCCCACCATATGCAGAAAATTGGGGTGAGTCCAACACATTTACCATGAAAAATGCCATTACTCTGCAAATGTTTCCTTGACTTATTGATAACCTCACACTACTTATAGTAGATTTAATATTCATTTTTAAACCTGCTTTATATGAATGTATCCACTTATTTAATCACTGTTATTCTTAAACAATGTGTTTCCAATTAGTTCACATTATTCAAAATGCTCATAGTAATATGATGTTACAAATACATTGTGTTCATGTGTCTATTTCCTTTCAAAATCATTCCAATATAATTACTGAGTTATTTATTTATTTTTAGTTTTTGAGAGCAAGTGAGAGAGAGACAGAGCACAAGTACAAGCAGAGGGAAATGCAGGCAGGGAAGAAGTAGGCTCTCCGATGAACAATGAGCCTGATGTGGGGCTCAATCCCAGGACCCTGGGATCATGACCTGAGGTGTCAGCAGATGCTTAATAGATTGAGCCACTCAGACAGCCCCCTGCCTTTTCTTTTTTATTTTTATGACTCAGTTAACTTCTAGAATGACTGTACCACTTCACATTTCCCTTCTGCTGAGAATGAGAAGCACTTCTTCCCCAATTCTAAAGCAGCAATAGGCTTATTCATTCTGTTGAGGAGAAAATTTAAAAATGGAACCTACTTTCTGAATTTGGAGTAAATCTCTTTGATCTCAAGTTTTAAAATTAATTCACATATTTTATTAAAATTATATAATTTTACTTGTACATTTAAGCCTTCTAATCACCCAGAATTTACTTTAAACCTGTTATAAAATGTAAGATAAGATACTTAAAATTTCATGTTCCCAATGTTGAGGTACATGTTTAACAACTATCAAACATTCTGAATTTATTTTTATTTTAATTCCAGTGTAGTTAACATAGAGTGTTGTATTAGATTGAATAGATCTTCATTACTTACATAATTGTGATGCCTTTTTATCATATACTAAATTCTCTATTTATATCACAGTCTTAACTGTGTTTTGTTATGTTTATCTGTTCAACTTTTGTCAAATTAATCAGTTTAATTCATATACTTTAGGATATACTCTAATATATTTCATAATAAGCATTCTCATTCCTTTTCTAATTTCCATTTCATTTCTTTTTTAAATATTTTATTTATTTATTTGACAGAGATCACAAGTAGGCAGAGAGGCAGGCAGAGAGAGGAGGGGGAAACAGGCTCCCCACTGAGCAGAGAGCCCTACGCGGGGCTCGATCCCAAAACCCTGGAATCATGACCTGAGTCGAAGACAGAGGCTTTAATCCACTGAGCCACCCAAGCACCCCTCCATTTCATTTCTTTTGCAAAATTTTCTGAGCTTTAAGATGGACATTTAAGTCACTTTTTAATATTCTAAAAGATTTTCACTGCACCGATTGGTCAGTGAGAATTGATATTTTTATTACTTGGCATTTTCTTCTCTCCATTTGCATAGTTTCATTTCCTATATCATATAGGGTTTCAAATATTTCAGAAAAATTTATGATTTTTCAGTGGAATGCATACACTGAACATTTGGTTCACTTATAAATGAAGTTTCTCTTATATTTAATAGGTTATTACTGACACTACATTTATTAAAATGATCTTATTAAATGTAATATTTTTTAATATTTGTCTTAAGTTTTTGAGGTAGATAATTGAGTGATTTGTGAATAAATATATTTTGCTACCTTCCCTTCGGTATTATTTGATTTAATCATTCTGACTATGTAATATGATTGAAACAGTGCTGTAGGCTTCCTTTTTATATTACTGATTTTGATATTTCATCTGTAATCAGATTTTAACTATTAGTTTAAAAATTCTATTAGAATCGTGTTAAAAATAGTAATCTTTCCTAATTTACTCAGGGTTTTTTATCAGGAATCAATTTTAAAACTTATCCAGTTACTGTTTAGGGCATTAATTCCCTATAATTTTCATGGAAATATCTTCTGAAACCAAATATTACTCCTCTCTTTTCAAAGTAGTAGGAGATACGCTGTGGGATTTCAATAATTTTCTCTTGACAGACAAACTAGAGGCTTTAAGTAGGAAAACCACATGATTCTTTTTGACTTTTGATAGATAATATCTCAAATCAAACTATAGAATGGACTGGACTTGGGGAAGAATGGAGAAGAAAGATCATTGAGTACCCTTTTCAATTGTCAAGATGGGAAAATATATGGACTAGAAGCAGAATAATATGACAAGAGAAATGAAGAGGAGAGAAATTAAGAAATATTTGACAATAAAAGTCATGCAACTAGAGGTAGAAAGGGTAATACAAACAAAAGTCCCATACAGATGTTTATATTGGGCATCTGGGAAAATGGTAATAATATTTATGAAAACATTGGAGTGGAATACAATGAGTTCGGTTTGTCATGTTAACTTGAAGGTGGAGGCCAGACTTGAATTTGTGTGAATCGCATACAGCTTTAAATATATTGCTCTCGAGTCCAGTGATAAATCTAAAGATAGAGAAGTGAACATGTAGGTACTAAAAAGCAGAAGGAGGGAGATCATTTGTGGCTTTGGGTAAGTGACTCTACATGCAACTTGGGGCCCAGATAACTTTAGAACTTTTCACTACTACTTTTAGTATTTGAGCTTTAGAATTTTATGGTTGCTTCACCTTTAAGCATCATTAGCATCAAATGCAGGAAAAATGGACCAGGAAAATCCATCTGCACATGAAGATATGTCATTTTATTTGGGAAAGAAAACCCTTCACAGACGACATTGATTTACAATTCACTGAACAGTCATGGGCCGTGTGACCCATCTTACACTAATCCAGGACCAAGAAAAACGTAATTATAGTAACTAGGTTAGGAAAATCATATAATATACTTTCAAGGGTTACTCCCTCCTAATTGAAGTGATTTCAGCTCACTACCTAAACAAACAGAATTTCTACTGGTAAGAAGTGGGAAGGGGAATGGCTTTAAAGAAGACAGGAAGCCAAAGGCAGAAGGGGTTACAGAAACAATGTCATGATAAACTATAAAAACCTGCAGAAAAATCAAGGTAAATAATGACTGAAAAGTGATTATTACATGAGGAATCTGGAATCTAAAGCTTCTTTCTAACAAACAAGAAATCTGTGGACACCATTTTTAGCTTATGAATGAACAAAAAGTGTGGACCAGCTTACCAATGAAGAGTTGGAGAGAGAAAAATCTGGAACGGGACACAAGATACAGAGAGTTAATTTTTAAAAAGAAAGTTCATTATGCTAATATTAGGTAATAATAGTAATTTTATGCCTGTTATAAGTCAAGGAAAATTTAAAAAGGAAGAAAATTAATTGATGGGTCTTTTATAAGACCCAGGATATATATGAAGGGGCTGTCCTTGAAGATCATAGTGCCATGTTTAAGATCAGGAATTCTGATGTCCTGTACCTGTAGATACAAATTCTGGCTCCGACAATTGATCCCTTTGGAATTCAGTTTCTCCTCTCATACAATGAATCTAATAAAACAGTTACGATCTTATGGAATTTTATAAAGTTAAAATGTGCTTAGTGCAGATAATGTGCTTAGCACAGTGGCTTGCAAGAAGGAATAAATGTGTATTATCTATTGATATTATCTTTGCTTAATAAACATTTCCTTACTAACAGGTATTTATTCTCTTCAATATTTTCTTTGATATAGAGATCTATGCATCTATCATGACAGTGTGTCTTGAATAAAGCATTATGAATAATTTCAACCTGAATATCAGACATGCATGATAAATTGTACCAAAAAAAAAAAACCCCACAGATGAGGTAAAACAAGGTGAAATTTATTAAACAGTTTCAGCCTAAAACTGTCTATTTGACCAGTGAAATAAAATATCCAGCTGACAAAAATATGCAAGTTAGTATGTGAGCATTAATGTGAAAGTTACAGAAATGTTAGAGATTATTCGGTTGTGAGAATACCTAATTAAGTGGTCAGGGAAAATGTCTTGAAAGTCAATAAAAGGAAAAAAATGCCTGATAATGGACTAAGAAGGGAAATACCCCCAATTAATCTCTATCTAAAGTACTCAATTTTTTTCTATTTTTATATAATCACTCCCTGATCGTTATAGTAATTCTATTTTATTTGTATTTTTTCTTATCAGTTAAATGATTTCTAACTCTAGAATATGAACCATACAACAAACTACCAGCATAAGTAGGAAAACTGCATTTGATTTCTGTTTTGTTTTCTAAAGAGGGAAGGGAGAGGGGCAGAGGGGCCGTACACTGAGCATGGAGTCTGATGTGGGGCTTGATCTTACAACCCTGACATCATGACCTAACCCGAAATCAAGAGTCAGCACTTTGACTAAGTCACCCAGGCACTACAGAAAACCTACATCTGTACTATTGATTCTCACTCTTTTTCATTTTCTATCCTCAGGTGATTTGAAAATCAGCTCTCCTGCCCAAGTCAGTGGAAGGATTAAATGATTCTGTGGTTTCTGAGTTTATGTTGTTGGGACTCTCTAGCTCTTGGGAAACTAAGTTTTTCTCATGTTGATTTTTTCCTTGATTTATTTAGGGATCATCCTGGGAAATCTCTTCATTTTCTTTTTGGTAATTTTTGATTCTCACCTACATTCTCCTATGTACTTCCTGCTGGCCAACCTGTCACTCATTGATGTGGGAGTTGCCTCTACCACAGTCCCAAAGATGATTAGGGACCTTTTAAGTGAATACAAGATTATTTCTTTCCAAAGCTGCATGACACAGATATGTTTTATCCACATCATGGGAGGAGTGGAGATGGTGTTACTCATAGCCATGGCATTTGACAGGTACACAGCAATCTGTAAGCCTCTTCACTACCTGAATGAACATCATGAATCCTAAAATATGCGTTTCATTTGTAATTGCTGGCTGGGTAACTGGGGTGATCCATGCTATGTCTCAGTTTGCTTTCATTATAAACTTGCCCTTTTGTGGTCCTAATGAAGTAGACAGCTTTTACTGTGACTTTCCCAGGATCATAAAACTTGCATGCACAGATGGAGACAGGTTTGAGTTTATTATTGCTGCCAACAGTGGCTTCATGAGCATGGGCACCTTCTTCTTGCTAATTCTTTCCTACATCTTCATTTTGGTCACTGTCTGGAAACGTTCTTCAGGAGACTTATCGAAAGCATTTGTCACTCTGTCAGCTCACATCACTGTGGTGGTTCTTTTTTTCACTCCATGCATGTTTCTCTATGTCTGGCCTTTCCCCACATCATCAATTGACAAATACCTGTTCATTGTTGACTTTGCTATTATCCCTGTCTTGAATCCCACCATCTATACATTACGGAATAAAGACATCAAGGTAGCTATAAAAAGATTGAGCAAACATGGATATTATGTCAAATTTTGCTGAATAAATCTGGCTTTGGAGCTCTAAAACTATATATCCATTAGCCTATTGAATAATTTTACTTAGGTTTCTGGAACTTAACACATCCAGATCTAGATATAACATCTACCTCATTGAATAGATATCTACTCCTGTAGATACTCATTACTTTTGCTACCATGGAAATTGTGAATCTACTACAATATGGGTGGCTTTAGCAGACAGCCTCACTATCTACTAAATAACATTTATAACTGAAATTATGATAATTTGATAATAAAAGGATATAATTACTTCTCTTCTACTTCCTATAGGTTTGCAAATAAACTGCAAACTTGCTTTGGAGAATGTCAGGCATCATTATATCAAATATATGAAGGACTAGTAACTCTGTCTAGTTACTCAGGTTGTACTCCCTCAGAAGATCCAAAGACAAAAATTGATCGCCAGTAGTTTATTTGAAAGCTGATTTTTGGAAACATCATTAAGGATGTGGGAATTGAGACTAAGACATGAAAGATGCTTATGTTGATAAATGTAACTGAGATTTAAGCCTATCATGGCCCACTGGGAGACTCTATAAACTGTGGCTTAGAATTGTCCTAACTGAAGGTAAAGGAAGCTGGAGGTTTGTTTGTTTGTTTGTTTTCATTTTCATAGAGTGCATTAACTCCTTAGTATGTCTCAGCTTTCCCACAGAGAATAGTGTGCGTTAAAGGAAGCTGGTAGGTAGAATTTCGGATGTTGGCAGTTAAGAACCTTCTCCTTGTTTGGAAACAATAAATGCCAATGTATATTCCACCTTTATTTATTTGTTTATTTGACAGAAAGAGAGACACAGCAAAAGAGGGAGCACAAGCAGGGGGAGTGGGAGAGGGAGAAGCAGGTTTAGCCTGATGTAAGGCTCAATCCCAGGACACTGGGATCATGACCTGAGCCGAAGGGAGACACCTAATGACTGAGCCACCCAGTTGCCCCTATCCTGCTATAGATTTTTAAAGCAGTAGCTGGATAAGAAAATCCTGGGTTGAGAATCACTATTTTAAAAGTCATAGTGGATTTTCACTCAGTTCATACTTACAGAACTGATGTTATGTGCTAACTTCAAGTGCTTGGTCTCTACTAAGTTCTAGCAACTAGCCAGAAATGTTTTTTTTTTTTTTCCCCTTATTTGTTTCTTTTCTTTTTCTTTCCTTCCCTCTTCTTCCTTCCTTCCTTCCTTTTCTTTTCAGTTTTAAATTCCTTTATTGAAGTATAACTAATATATAGTGCTATATTAGTTTAAGGTGTATTCAACATTATTCAACATCTCTATGCATTACTCAGTGCTCACCACTGTGTTAGCTACCATCTGCCACCAAGAAATATTATTACCATCTTGTTGACTATATTCTAGATGCTGTACTTTTCATCTCTGTGATTTATTTATTTTGTAACTATTTTATTCCCCTTTATTTATTTCACCCATACACCCACCAACCTCCCCTCTGGTGACCATCAGTTTGTTATCTGGTTTTTTGTTTCTCTCTCTTTTTTCCTTGTTCATTTGTTTTATTTCTTAAATTCCACATATGAATGAAATCATGTTTTTCTTTCTATGTCTGACTTATTTCATTTAGCACTATACCTTCTAGATCCATCCATATTATTGCAAATGGCAACATTTCATTCTTTTTTAATGGCTGAGTAATATTCCTGTGTGTGTGTGTGTGTGTGTGTGTGTGTGTGTGTGTGTGTGTGTGTCTTTATCCATTCATCTATTGATGGATATGGGTTGCTTCCATATCTTGGTTATTATAACCAATGTTGTAATAAATATAGAGGTGCATATATATCTTCAAATTAGTGTTACAGAAATGTTTTCTTATTAAAGGAAAGTTGCAGAGGATGGAAGGGCACTGTTTTAAATCATAAAGTTCTACACTAAGATTCGACTATAGGAGCTAACAAATTTTCCACATAATATCCATATGTGTCTCAGAAAATTCAAACACTACTGCATCTACCCTCAACCACTGGCCTCCTAAAAATTATCTTAAAGGGGTAAGTCCATGAATTTGGGGAAAATATATTTCCTACTCTCTGGTATATGTGTGACTTACAAAAGTGTCTAGAATTTTGCCACTTCTTTCTCACCAGTTCTGATAGCATTATATCATCACTGTAATGGACCTGGAAAATGACCTATGGAATAGAAAACTGGAGAGTTGATAGAGCCTTGAGATAAAATAGTGAATTTGTATAGTTGCATCTTCCAGAAAAAAACACAATGCTTCTGAAAAATTTTGCTAATAACTTCTGGGGAAGATGGTAGAGTAGGAGGACCCTAAATTTATTTTGTCCCATGGATATAACTAGATAACATTTACATAAGGGAAAATAACCCAGAAAGGGACTCAAAGACTAGTTGAATGTACTCCACAAATGAAGGTAGAGAGAGTCTATATTGAAGAGGTTAGGAAGGATGAAGACTCAGTGGAAACCTAAACCCTACATTTGACCACAAGAGGAAAGGAGCCATGGGTGTAGAGAGAGGCAAAAAGCAGATTAGTATACCAGGGAGCCTGCAAAAAGAAGAGAAATCCCAACAGCATATGGCTTTGAAAATCAGAAGGGCTAAATTTCATGAATGCTCCCACTAGTGGAACTTAAAGCCTGGAACTTTAAAAATCAGCAGGCTCAATGACATAGACGGAACTAGAGTGTAATAAGTGAAATAAGTCAGTCAGAGAAAGACAAATACCATATGATTTTACTCATATCTAGAATTTAAGAAACAAAACAGATGAACATAGGGAAAGGGAAGGAAAAGTAAAACAAGAGAAAAACAGAGAGGGAGGCAAAACATAAGAGACTCTTAGCTATAGGGAACAAACTGAGGGTTGCTGGAAAGAAGGCGGGTGGGGGGATGGGATAAGTGGGTGATGGACATTAAGGAGGGCATTTAAAGTAATGAGCACTGAGTGTTGTATGCAACTGATGAATTTTGGAACTTTACCTTTGAAACTAATATACTCTATGTTAATTAAATTGAACTTAAATACAACTTAAAAAAAAAAAATCAGCAGGCTCAGCTCTGAGAGAGCCCAGAGGGTGATAGAAATCTGAGCCCCTGACCTTAAAGAGATAGCATAGCCAACAGCTCACAGAGATACACCTTGGAAGCAACAGTTTGAAGGTGCCTGGAGCTTATGGGAGAAAGAGTTAGTTACTAATCTCATAATTATCTGAGGGACTTCTCTAGGAATAAAGGCAATAGCAGGTGCCATTTCCTTACCCACCCCTCATCATAAACACATGACCATGTGCAAGAATCAGCACTGCTCCAGCATTCACTACCTAACTTGCTTACACTACCCCCAGCCCTCAAGCCAGACATGCCACAGTATGGGTACTGCAGATCTCCTCCCCCAGAAGATATACACAAACCTTGCCAACACTGCACATCACCAGCTCCTGCAGAGAATGCCCACACCTTGTTAAAATGGTACTCCCAGCCTGTATATGTTTTGCAAAATAGCCTGGCTGGCACAGTCTCCATAGCAGCTATGCATTTCCTGTGGAAATGTTCTTCCTGAGGAAGAACAGCACACACAGCTCGCAGGACCATAGCACACTCCCAAACCCCACTACCAGCCAGTCTCTTCACCAGCTTTGTGTCCACTCTGAGAAGGACCAGCCCCATCTAGTTAAAAATGCAAGTGAAACCCACTACTTTCAAGAGCAAGATTTGTAGGTGAGTTTCCTAACACAGAGAAACAGACACAAAGTAATAAGCAAAATGAGGAGTCAAAGGAAAGAGTCATAAATGGAAGAAGACAAAATCACCACAGGACACTTAAGTGAAACATATATAATTAACATGCCTGATAGAGAATTTAAGGTAAGATAAGGTAAAGATACTCAATGAACTTGAAAAGAGCGTGGAGGGCATTGGTGAGATCCTTAATAGAAAATGTCATAAAAACAGAATGTTATGTATATGTTCCACATTACCACAAAAATATTTCCAGGTTTTTAACTGACATGAATACTCAAATTAGCACTTTAAATAATCTCTCTTTCCTTTAGTTATTGCTTTAAACTCCTGGACTGGAGGAAAATTATTAAAGGTCAATTATCAAAGGTCAACTATCACAGGTCTTTTATTCAGACTTCTCTTTCTCATTATAATATTAACCTTATTTTATTGTCATTTCTGGTGTCTCCCTGCCTAGTGCCAAGACTCCCTCACTGCCATAACTTCCAACTGACAGTTAATCTTTTCCAGTCAAGGAGGTTCATATATGAAAATTGCCTCTCCCTTTTGTAACTCCCCTTTATGATCCCCAACTGACCAATATTGACCTTCAGATAGGGACATCTCTATGCCCCTATTCAGCAAGAAGAAATTACAGAAGATGGGACCTTCTGCCTTCAACAACCTTAAAGATGTAAGGATGAAAATTATTCAGGGGGGAAATGATGAGGGATCAGAAGGTTAGCTGAGGACAAAGCAAAAGCTGACACCCTTCAACTTCCCCCCACACCCATTTCTAGATGGGATATGTGTAACATTCTTCCAGGTTGCCAGAGGGAAAAACAACCTTAACTTGACACTGGCAAGGCCTCCCATATCTTGTAGATCCTCTTTAGCATATGAAGGTTCTTTTGAAAACCTCCCTTTTTCTTTACCTCCCCCACCCTGTAGCATATAATCAATTGCTCCTCACAACCCCAGTGCAATTCGGCCCACAACGTCCTATCCCTGTGCTTTAATAAAACCACACTTTTGCACCCAAAAAAGTAAAAAGTAAAAATTAACTAATCATAGATGAAGAAGACATTAAATGAATAAATGAAATTTAAAATGCACTTGATAGAATAAATAGCAGACTGCAAGAAGTGAAGGAATGAATTAATGAACTAGAACAGATTAATGGAAAATAATCAAACTGAAAAAAATGAGAGAAAAAAAGAATTATGCAAAACAAGAATGGTCTTCAGGAACACAGTGACTCCATCATCTCCATTATAGGGGTCCCAAAGGGAGAAAAGAGAAAAAGGGGGGGAGAAAATATATTTGAAGAAATAATAAATGCAAAGTTCTCTAATCTGCAGATCCAAGAGGCAGAGAAGCCTCAACAAAATCAAACCAAGGAAATCCACACAAAGACACATAGTAATCAATACAGCAAACAGTGACAAAGAAAGAAAATTTAAAGCAGGAAAAGAAAAATACAGTTACATATAGGCGTCCTCCAATAAGGTTATCAGCTGATTTCTCACCAGAAACTTGGCAGGCATAAAAGGAGGGATAATATATTCAAAAGCCTAAAGGAAAAAAGCTACAAATAAGAATATTCTTTCTAGCAAGGCTCTCATACAGAATAGAAGGAGAAATAGAGTTCCTCAGACAGGGGTTCTTGGATGGCTCACTCAGTTGAGTGTCTGATTCTCAGTTTTGACTCAGGCTGTGATGTCAAGGTCACAGGATCAGACTCTATATCAGGCTCTGTACTAGAGACCTGCTTGAGATTCTCCCTCTCTCTCTCTCCCTCTCCCTCTGCCCTTCCCAGCTCTCTAAAATAAATAAATCTTTAAAAAAAAGAGCTCAGGGGGCACCTGGGTGGCTCAGTGAGTTAAAGCCTCTGCCTTCGGCTCAGGTCATGATCCCAGGGTTCTGGGATCAAGCCCCACATCGGGCTCTCTGCTCTGTGGGGAGCCTGCTTCCTCCTCCCTCTCTGCCTGCCTCTCTGCCTACTTGTGATCTATGTCTGTCAAATAAATGAATAAAATCTTTAAAAAAAAGAGCTCAGACCAAAACAAAACACTATAGGAGTTCATGACCACTAAAACAGCCCTATAAGAAATATCAATGGGGACTCTTTGAATGAAAAGGAAAGACCATAATTGAAAGTACAAAAAGTAGGGAATGGTAAAAATAAGTATATCTATAAAAATTAGTCAAGGGATTCACCAAATAAAATATGACATGATATACCTAAATGTGAGAGAGAGAGAGGAGTAAAGAATAGGTTCAAACTTAAGCAACTATCAACTTAATATAGACTGCTATATGCAGAAGATGTCATAAACAAACCTAATGGTAACCACAAATCAAAAGCCACTAACAGATTTTTTTAAAAGCTTAAAAAAAAAAGAATCCAAGTATAGACAACCAGAAAATCATTACAGAAAGCAAGAAAAGAAAGGATCAGGGGTTCCTGGGTGGCTCAGTGGGTTAAAGCCTCTGTCTTCAGCTCAGGTCATGATCTCAGGGTCTTGGGATCGAGCACCACATCAGGCTCTCTACTCAGCAGGGACCATGCTTCTCCCTCTTTCTCTCTTTGCCTGCCTCTCTGCCTACTTGTGATCTGTCTGTCAAATAAATAAAATCTTAAAAAGAAAAGAAAAAAATCAGAGGAAAACTACAAAAACAACCACAAAACAAGTAACAAAATGGCTATCAGTAAATATCTAATCATTAATTACGTCAAATATAAATGGACTATATGCTCCAATCAAAAGACATAGGTTGACAGAGTGAGCAAAACAAGACCCAAGAATATGCTACTTATAAGAGACTCATTTTAGCTATAAAGATGCCCGAGATTGAAAGTCAGGAGACAGAGAAACATGTATCTTGCAAATGGATGTCAAAAGAAAGCCAGACTACAAACACTTATATTGGACAAAACCGACTTAAACAACTGTAAAAGAGACAAAAAAGGACACTATATATTAATAAAGGGGGCAATTCAAAAGGAAGAAATAGTAATTCTAAACATGTATGCACCCAACATGGGAGGACACAAATATATAAAACAGTTATAACAAACATAAAGGAACTCATCAATAACAATATAGTAATACTAGGGGACTTTAACACTCCATTTACATTGATAAACAGATCATCCAAACAGAAAATCAACAAGGAAACAGTGGCTTTAAATGACAGACAGGACCAGATGGATTTAACAGATATATTCAGAACATTCCATTCTAAAGCAGCAGAAAACAAATTCTTTCAACTGTACACAGAACATTCTCTAGAACAGGTCACATATTAGCCCACAAAACAGGCCTCAACAAACTCAAAATGATCAAAGTGATACCATGTACTTCTTTTCACCACAATACTAGGAAACTAGAAATCAACCCAAAAAATAAATAAATAAATAAAATCTGGAAAGACATAAATACATGAAGGTTAAATAACATGTTACTAAACAATGAACAGGTCAACCAAGAAACCAATGAAGAAACCAAAAAGTATATGGGAGGGGCGCCTGCGTGGCTCAGTGGGTTAAGCCGCTGCCTTCGGCTCAGGTCATGATCTCAGGGTCCTGGGATCGAGTCCCACATCGGGCTCTCTGCTCGGCAAGAAGCCTGCTTCCCTCTCTCTCTCTCTCTCTCTGCCTGCCTCTCTGTCTACTTGTGATCTCTCTCTGTCAAATAAATAAATAAAAAATCTTTAAAAAAAAAAAAAGTATATGGGAACAAATGAAAATGAAAACACAACAATCTAAAACCTTGAGGTGCAGCAGAAGCAATTCTAAGAGGAAAGTTAATAGCAACACAGGCCTATCTCAAGAAGCATGAAAAATATGAAATATATAACCTAAGGACTTAAGTAACAAAATTACAAATGAAAAGCTAATAACAACCCACTATAGAAATACAAACAATTGTAATAAAAGGATTATAAAAAAATCATATGCCAACAAACTGAACAACCTGGAAGAAATGGATAAATTCCTAGAAGCATATACCTTACCAAAATTGAAGCAGGAATAAAAAAAAAAAATTAATGGACTGACTATCAGCAAAGAGACTGAATCAGTAATCACGAAGGGGCACATGCACCCTCATATTTCTAGCAACATTACCAACAATAGCCAATTATAGAAAGAGCCCAAATATCTATTGACTGACAGATAAAAAAGATCAGTCGATGGACATTTGAGATCTTTCCATAATTTAACTATTCCATAATTTGGCTTTCCATAATTTAGCTAAAAATATTATATATTTATATGATTAAGCCACCAACAAGAATGAAATGTTGCCATTTGCAATGACATGGATGAAACTAGAGAGTGTTATGTTAAGTGAATTAAGTCAGTCAAAGAAAGACAAATACTATACTATTTCATTATACGTGAAATTTAAGAAACAAAATGCAGGAACATGGGGAAAGAAAAAAAAGAGAGAAAAAAAAAGGGAGGGAGGCAAACCATAAGAGACTCTTAACTATAGAGAACAAACTGAGGGTTGCTGGAGGAGAGGCAGGCAGGAGAATGGGATAAATGGGTGACAGATATTAAAAAGGGCACTTGTTGTGAAGAGCACTCACTGGATGTTATATTTAAGTGATAAGTCATTAAATTCTACTCCTGAAACTAATATTACATAATATGTTAACTAACTAGAATTTAAATAAAATATTGAAACATTTAAAAAAAAGAGAGAGAGACAGAGGTTGAATTTTGCATCAGTAATCAAAATCTCCCAACAAACAAAGTGCAGGACCAGATGGCTTCACAGGCAAATTCTACCACACATTTAAAGAAGAGTTAATACCTATTCTGCACAAACTATTCCAAAAAGAACAGAAAAAGAAGGGAAACTTCCATATTCATTCTATGAAACTAGCATTAACCTGATACCAAAACCAGATAAAGAAATCACACAAAAAAGAGAACTACAGGCCAATATCTCTGAAGAACAATAGATCAAAAAATCCTCAACAAAATATAGCAAACTGAATAAAAAATTCATTTTAAAAAAACCCATTTGCCAGGGGGAGGAATCAAGATGGTGGAGAAGTAGCAGGCTGAGATGACATCAGGTAGCAGGAGATCAGCTAGATAGTTTATCAAACTATTCCAAACATCTACAAATCCAACAGGAGATCAAAGACAAGAGCAACAATTGTAGAAAGAGAAAATCAACCACTTTCTGAAAGGTAGGAACAGCGAAGTGAATCCAAAGCAATGGGAAGATAAACCACAGTGGGAGGGGCCAGCTTCCAGGAAGCAGGGGAGCAATGGAGCACAAAATCAGAACTTTTAAAAGTCTGCTCCACTGAGGGACATCGCTCCAGAGGCTAAACTGGGGTGAAGCCCATGTGGGGACAGCATGGTCTCAGGTCCCACGGTGTCACAGAAGGACCGGAGTGTCTGAATGTCACGGAGCTCACAGGTATTAGAGCAGGGAAGATGGCTACAGACATGGAGCTGAGGAGTGAGCTCTCAACTTGGGGTTACCTTATTGTGATCAGTGGCACAGTTCACTGCTCTGCAAGCAGGGACCCCACAAGACCCAGGGAGACTCTCCTGGAAGAGCGCAGGGATCTGTGGAGTTTGGAGACTCCAGGTGGGGCTGTGTGCCAGAGAGAGAGATGCTGGGTCACAGGCTGGGTGAGTTCGGAGCACAGCCAAAGGCCAGGGAGACAGAAGTGATTGAGCACTTTTCTCTGAGGGTGCACTGAGGAGAAGTGCTCCCAGCTCTCAGCTCCTCCAGGCCAGAGATTGGGAGGCTGCCATTTTCATTACTGTCCTCTGGAACTCTACACAAATTGTTCAGGGAACAAATGCTCCCAAAAGCGAACCCGAGCAAATTACTTAGCTTGGTCCCTGGTAAGGGTGGTGCAATTCCGTCTCAGGCAAAGACACTTGAGAATCATTACAACAGGCCCCTCCCCAAGAAGATCAGCAAGAAATCCAGCCATGACCAAGTTCACTTACCAAGAAAAACAGCAGAATTCCAGAAGAGGAGAAGTAAAGCATGGAATTCATGGCTTTGTTACCATGTTTCTTTTGTCTTGCAAAGTTAATTAATTTTTTGAATTTCATTTTTTTTTCTGCTATTTTTTTAACTTTTACCCTTTCCTCATTTAACATTTTTAAACTATTTTATCTTCACAATACCTTTCAAAAAAATCTTTTTTGAGCCTTCATTATTATAGTCACATTTTATCCTTCATTGTATCTAAATTTATTTTTTGTATACACATAGGGTTTTTTCTTCTAAAAAAAATTGGGATACAACTTCTTTTAATAGATAAAAATATACCCTAAATCTAGCACAGGGCTTTGTTCTAGTCTCCAGCCTGAGCAAATTCTCTCTACTTTCTTTTTCTCTGTTCTCCCAACCAACTTATATTACCAACTCCTTTTTAGAAAAAAAGAAATTTTTTTCATCTTTATAGACATATTCCATCCCTTCATCATGTTTACCATTATATATGTTTTTCATTCTTTAAAATTTTGGGAGGTAGTATCTTCTAAGAGACCAAAATACTCCCAAAATTAATTGGGTGAACCTGTTCTATTCACTACTCTAATATATATATTTTTTTCTTTTCTATAGTTTTTTTTTTCTCTTTTTAATTTTTTTTCTGAACTTCTTTTTACCTCCTTTCTTCCCCCTCAATTTGGGGTCTCCTCTGATTTGGTTAAAGCACATTTTGCTGGGGTCTTTGCCACCCTTTTAGTATTTTATTCACTCCTTCATATATTCTTATCTGGATAAAATGACAAGGCAGAAAAACTCAGCACAAAAAAAAAAAAAAAAAGAACAAGTGGCAATACCAAAGGCCAGTGACCTAATCAATAAGGACATTGGTAATATGTGGGATCTAGAGTTCAGACTGATGATTCTCAAGGTGTTAGCCAGTCTCAAAAAAGGCATGGAAGATATTAGAAAAACCCTGTCTGGAGAAATAAAAGCCCTTTCTGGAGAAATAAAAGAACTAAAATCTAACCAAGTTGAAATCAAAAAAGCTATTAATGAGGTGCAATCAAAAATGGAAACTCTTGGGGTGCCTGGGTGGCTCAGGAGGTTAAGGATCTGCCTTTGGCTCAGGTCATGATCTCATGGTCCTGGGATTGAGCCCTGCATCAGGCTCTCTGCTCAGCAGGGAGTCTGCTTCTCCCTCTCTCTCTGCCTGCTGCTCTGCCTGCTTGTGCATGTACTCACTCTCTCTCTCTCTCTCTGTCAAATAAATGAATAATAATTTTTTTAAAAATGGAGGCTCTTACTGCTAGTATTAATGAGGCAGAAGAGAGAATTAGTGATATAGAAAACCAAATGACAGAGAATAAAGAAGCTGAGCAAAAGAGAGAAAAACAACTACTGGACCACGAGGGGAGAATTCAAGAGATAAGTGATACCATAAGACAAAACAACATTAAAATAACTGGGATTCCAGAAGAAGAAAGAGAGAGGGGAGCAGAAGGTATATTGGAGAGAACAATTGTAGAGAATTTCCCTCATATGGCAAAGGGAAAAAGCATCAAAATCCAGGATGCACAGGCCAACCTCCTGGAGGTAAATCTCACAGTATGTTGGGATTTCTTCTTTGATTGAGTGCCCTTGGAGTATATAACTCTCAAGAGTAGCTCTCACTGAACCTCCAGCAATCCAGAGACTATGCTTGATGTTTTCCTTCCAGGTGCTGGTTCCCGCAGTGGTTTCTATGCCTGATTGTTCCTTCAGGCACCTTTAAAATAATGATTTGAATTGAGGAGCCAAGATGGCAAAGAAGTAGAAGGCTCAGATGACATCAGGTAGCAGGAGATCAGCTAGATAGCTTATCAAAACATTGTGAACACCAACAAGTCTAACAGGAGATCGAAGAGAAGAAGAGCAGCAATTCTAGAAAAAGAAAATCGACCACTTTCTGAAAGGACAAAATGATAAAATGGAAAAACTCACCACAAAAAAAAAAAAAAAAAGAACAAGAGGCAGTACCGAAGGCTAGGGACCTAATCAATACAGACACTGGTAATATGTCAGATTTAGAGTTCAGAATGATAATACTCAATGTGCTAGCCGGGCTTGAAAAAGACATGGAAAATATTAGAGAATCCCTTTCTGGAGAAATAAAATCACGTTCTGGAGAAATAAAAGAACTAAAATCAAACCAAGTTGAAATCAAAAAAGCTATTAATGAGGTGCAATAAAAAATGGAGGCTCTTACTGCTAGGATAAATGAGGCAGAAGAAAGAATTAGTGATATAGATGACCAAATGACAGAGAATAAAGAAGCTGAGCAAAAGAGAGAAAAACAAATACTGGACAACGAGGGGAGAATTTGAAAGATAAGTGACATCATAAGACAAAACAACATTAGAAAAATTGGGATTCCAGAAGAAGAAGAAAGAGAGAGGGGAGCAGAAGGTATATTGGAGAGAATTATTGGAGAGAATTTCCCTAATATGGCAAAGGGAACAAGCATCAAAATCAAGGAGGCACAGAGAACCCCCCTCAAAATCAATAAGAATACGTCCACACCCCATCACCTAATAGTAAAATTTACAAGTCTTAGCAACAAAGAGAAAATCCTGAAAGCAGCCCAGGAAAAGAAGTCTGTAACATACAATGGTAAAAATATTAGATTGGCAGCAGACTTATCCACAGAGACCTGGCAGACCAGAAAGGACTGGCATGATATATTCAGAGCACTAAACAAGAAAAACATACAGCCAAGAATACTATATCCCAGCTAGGATATCATTGAAAATAAAAGGAGAGAGAAAAAGCTTCCAGGACAAACAAAAACTAAAAGAATTTGCAAATGCCAAACCAGCTCTACAGGAAATATTGAAAAGTGTCCTCTAAGCAAAGAGAGAGCCTAAATGTAGTAGATCAGAAAGGAACAGAGACAATATACGGTAGCAGTCACCTTACAGGCAATATAATGGCACTAAATTCATATCTCTTAATAGTTACCCTGAATGTAAATGGGTTAAATGCCCCAATCAAAAGACACAGGGTATCAGAATGGAAAAAAAAAAAAATTCATCAATATGCTGCCTACAAGAAACTCATTTTAGCCCAAAGACAACTCCAGATTTAAAGTGAGGGGATGGAAAACAAGGTACCATGCTAATGAACATCAAAAGAAAGCTGGGGTGGCTATCCTTATATCAGATCAATTAGATTTTAAGACAAAGACTATAATAAGAGATGAGGAAGGACACTATATCATACTCAAAGGGTCTGTCCAACAAGAAGATCTAACAATTTTAAATATCTATGCCCCTAACATGGGAGGAGCCAACTATATAAACCAATTAAGAGCAAAAACAAAGAAACACATTGACAATAACAGTAGGGGACTTTAGCACTTCCCTCACTGAAATGGACAGATCATCCAAGCAAAAGATCAATAAGGAAATAAAGCCCTTAAATGACACACTGGACCAGATGGACATCACAGATATATTCAGAACATTCCATCCCAAAATAACAGAATACACATTCTTCTACAGTACACATAGAATATTCTCCAGAATAGATCACATCCTGGGTCATAAATCAGGTCTCAACTGGTATCAAAAGAGTGGGATCATTCCTTGCATATTTTCAGACCACAATACTCTGAAACTAGAACTCAAACACAAGAGGAAATTTGGAAAGAATACAAATACATGGAAACTAAACAGCATCCTTCTAAAAAATGAATGGGTCAACCAGGAAATTAAAGAAGAATTGAAAAAATTCATGGAAACAAATGATAATGAAAATACAACCATTCAAAATATGTGGGAAAAAGCAAAGGGAGTCCTGAGAGGAAAATATATAGTGGTACAAGCTTTTCTCAAGAAACAAGAAAGGTCTCAAATACACAACCTAACCCTACACTTAAAGGAGCTGGAGAAAGAAAAGCAAAGAAAGCCTAAACCCAGCAGGAATAGAGAAATAACAATGATCAGAGCAGAAATCAATGAAATAGAGACCAAAACAAAGCAAAAAAAAAAAAAAAATAGAACAAATCAAAGAAACTAAGAGCTGGTTCTTTGAAAGAATTAATAAGATTGATAAACCCCTGGCCAGACTTATCAAAAAGAAAAGAGAAAGGACCCAAATAAATAAAATCATGAATGAAAGAAGAGAGATCACAACCAACACCAAAGAAATACAAACAATTATAAGAACCTATTATGAGCAACTATATTTCAGCAAATTTGACAATCTGGAAGAAATGGATGCATTCCTGGAGACATATAAACTACCACAACTGAACCATGAAGAAATAGAAAACCTGAACAGACACATAACCAGTAAGGAGATTAAAACAGTCATCAAAAATCTCCAAACAGGGGCGTCTGAGTGGCTCAGTGGGTTAAGCCGCTGCCTTCGGCTCAGGTCATTATCTCAGGGTCCTGGGATCGAGCCCTGCATCGGGCTCTCTGCTCAGCAGGGAGCCTGCTTCCTCCTCTCTCTCTACCTGCCTCTCTGCCTGCTTGTGATCTCTCTCTGTCAAATAAATAAATAAAATCTTAAAAAAAAAATCTCCAAACAAGAGCCCAGGGCCAGACGGCTTCCCAGGGGAATTCTACCAAACATTTAAAGAAGAATTAATTCATTTTTCCTGAAACTGTTCCAAAAAATAGAAATGGAAAGAAAACTTCCAAACTCATTTTATGAGGCCAGCATCACCTTGATCCCAAAACCATCAAAGGATCCCATTGAAAAAGAGAATTACAGATCAATATCCTTGATGAACACAGATGCAAAAATTCTCACCAAAATACTAGCCAATAGGATTCAACAATACATTAAAAGGATTTTCACCATGACCAAGTGGGATTTATTCCAGGGCTGAAAGTTTTGTTCAACATCCACAAATCAGTCAATGTGATACAATACATTAATAAAAGAAAGAACAAGAACAATATGGTACTCTCAATAGATGCTGAAAAATCATTTCACAAAGTACAGCATCCTTTCCTGATCAAAACTCTTCAAAGTGTAGGCATAGAGGGCACATACCTCAATATCATCAAAGCCATCTATGAAAAACCCACTGCAAATATCATTCTCAATGTAGAAACACTGAAAGCTTTTCCCCTAAGGTCAGGAATATGGCAGGGATGCCCATTATCATCACTGCTATTCAACATAGTACTAGAAGTCCTAGCCTCAGCAATCAGAAAACAAAAAGAAATTAAAGGCATCCAAATCAGCAAAGAAGAAGTCAAAGTATCACTCTTTGCAGATGTTATGATACTATATGTGGAAAACCCAAAAGACTCCACTCCAAATCTGCTAGAACTTGTACAGGAATTCAGTAAAGTGTCAGGATATAAAATCAATACACAGAAAACATTTGCATTTCTATACTCCAGCAACAAGACAGAAGAAAGTGAAATTAAGGAGTCAATCCCATTTACAATTGCACCCAAAACCATAACATACCTAGGAATAAACCTAACCAAAGAGGCAAAGAATCTGTACTCAGAAAACTATAATGAACTCATGTAAGAAATTGAGGAAGACATAAAGAAATGGAAAAATGTTCCATTTCCATGAGAAAAATGCTCATGGATTGGAAGAACAAAATATTGTGAAAATGTCTATGCTACCTAAAGCTATCTACACATTTAATGCAATCCCTATCAAAATACCATCCATTTTTTTTCAAAGAAATGGAAAAAATAATCCTAAAATTTGTATTGAACCAGGAAGGACCTCATATAGCCAGAGGAATGTTGAAAAAGAAAGCCAAAGTTGGTGACATCACAATTCCAGATTTCAAGCTCTATTACAAAGCTGTCATCATTAAGACATATGGTACTGGCACAAAAACAGATATATTGGTCAATGGAACAGAATAGAGAGCCCCGAAATAGACCCTCAACTCTATGGTCAACTAATCTTCAACAAAGCAGGAAAGAATGCTCAATGGAAAAAAGACAGTCTCTTCAACAAATGGTATTGGGAAAATTGGACAGCCACATGCAGAAAAATGAAACCGGACCATTTCCTTACACCACACATGAAAATAGACTCCAAATGGATGAAGGACCTCAATGTGAGAAAGGAATCCATCAAAATCCTCAAGGAGAACATGGGCAGCAACCTCTTCGACCTCAGCCACAGCAACTTCTTCCTAGGAACAGCACCAAAAGCAAGGGAAGCAAAGGCAAAAATGAACTATTGGGATTTCATCAAGATCAAAAGCTTTGCACAGCAAAGGAAACAGTTAACCAAACCAAAAGACAATTGACAGAATAGGAGAAGATATATGCAAATAACATATCAGATAAAGGGCTAGCATCCAAAATCAATAAAGAATTTTTCAAACTCAACACCCACAAATAATCCAATCAAGAAATGGGCAGATGACACGAACAGACATTTCTGCAAAGAAGACATCCAGATGGCCAACAGACACATGAAAAAGTGCTCCATATCACTCAGCATCAGGGAAATACAAATCAAAACCACAATGAGATATCACCTCACACCAGTCAGAATGGCTAAAATGAACAATTCAGGAAATGACAGATGCTGGCGAGGATGCGGAGAAAGGGGAACCCTCCTACACTGTTGGTGGGAATGCAAGCTGGTGCAACCACTCTGGAAAACAGCATGGAGGTTCCTCAAAAGGTTGAAAATAGAACTACCCTATGACCCAGCAATTGCACTGCTGGGTATTTACCCTAAAGATACAAACGTAGTGATCCGAAGGGGCACGTGCACCCGAATGTTTATAGCAGCAATGTCTACAATAGCCAAACTATGGAAAGAACCTAGATGTCCATCAACAGACGAATGGATAAAGAAGATGTGGTATATATACACAATGGAATACTATGCAGCCATCAAAAGAAATGAAATCTTGCCATTTGCGACGACGTGGATGGAACTAGAGGGTATCATGCTTAGCGAAATAAGTCAATTGGAGAAAGACAACTATCATATGATCTCCCTGATATGAGGGAGAGGAGATGCAACATGGGGGGTTAAGGGGGTAGGAGAAGAGTAAATGAAACAAGATGGGATTGGGTGGGAGACAAACCATAAGTGACTCTTAATCTCACAAAACAAACTGAGGGTTGATGGGGGGAGGGGGTTAGGAGAGGGGGGTGGGGTTATGGATATTGGGGAGGGTATGTGCTATGGTGAGTGCTGTGAAGTGTGTAAACCTGGCGATTCACAGACCTGTACCCCTGGGGATAAAAATATATGTTTATAGATTAAAAAAATAAATAAATAAATAAATAAATCATAATAAGATACCACCTCACATGTTACAGTGGTTATTATAAAAGAGAAAAGAGAGAATGAATGTTGGCAATAAATGTGCAGAAAAAGGAGCTCGTGTACACTGTTCATGGGAATGTTAATTAGTACCACATTTTGGTAAACAGTATGAAAGTTCTTCAAAATATTACAAATAGAACTATCTTATTATATAGCAATCCCACTTCTGAGTTTATGTTTAAAGGAATCAGTTTTATTTCATTTCAAGAGATATCTACACTCTTACATTCATTGCAGCATTGTTCACAATAGCCAAGATACAGAAATAATCCGATGTCCCTCTATGGATGAATGAAGAAAGAAAATGTTTTATATACATACAATGAAATATCACAGAGCCTCAAAAAGGAAGGAAATCATGTCATGTGCAACAACACAGATGAACCTAGAGGACATTACACTAAGTGAAATCAGCCAGTCATCAAAGAACAAATGCTACATGATCTCACTTATCTGAGGTATCTAAAATAATCAAATCATGGGCTCCTGTGTGGCTCAGTCAGCCAAATGGGTAACTTCAGCTCAGGTCATGATCTCAGGATCCTAGGATTGAGCCCCAGGTAAGGCTCCCCACTCAATAGGGAGTCTGCTTGTCCCTCTCTTCTCCTTCTACCTCTGTTCCTCCCCTCTCCCCAATGTTTGCTCTAATAAATAAATACAATCTTTTAAAAAATTTTTAAAAATAAGATAATCAGGGGCACCTGGGTGGCTCAGTGGTTAAAGCCTCTGCCTTCGGCTCAGGTCATGATCTCAGGGTCCTGGGATCAAGCCCCGCATCGGGCTCTCTGCTCAGCAGGGAGCCTGCCTCCTTCTCCTGTCTCTCTCTGGCTGCCTCTCTGCCTACTTGTGATCTGTCTGTCAAATAAATAAATAAATAAATAACCATTTAGAAAAAAAAAAATAAATAAGATAATCAAATAATAAAAACAGAAAGTAGAATGATGGTTTCCATGGACTAGAAGGGAGAGGGAAATTAAGAGTTGTTATTCAATAGATAGTTTCAGTTCTAGAGTTAAGCTCTAGAGATCTACTGAACAACACTCTATCTGCAGTTAACAACATTGTACTGGACACTTAAAACTCTGTTAAGAAAGCAGATAAAGTATTCTTAGATTAAGTACCAAGTATTCTTTTGTTTTGTTTTGTTTTTAAGATTTGAATTATTTATTTGACAGAGAGAGATAGAATACAAGCAGGGGAAGCCTCAGAGGCAGAGGGAAAAGCAGGCTCCCTGCTGAGCAAGGAGCTACATGTGGGACTCCATCCCAGGACTCCTGGATTATGATCTGAGTTGAAGGCAGACACTTAATTGACTGGGCCACCCAGGGGTCCCTCAAGTATTCTTCTTTTTTTTTTTTTAAAGATTTTATTTATTTATTTATTTGACAGACAGAGATTACAAGTAGGCAGAGAGGCAGGCAGAGAAAGAGGAGGAAGCAGGCTCTCTGCTGAGCAGAGAGCCCGATGCAGGGCTCAATCCCAGGACTCTGAGATTCATGACCCAAGCTGAAGGCAGAGGCTTTAACCCACTGAGCCACCCAGGTGCCCCTCAAGTATTCTTTTTTTAAGAAAAAAATTTTTAAGATTTTATTAATTTATTTGACAGAGAGAGATCACAAATAGGCAGAGAGGCAGGCACAGAGAGAGGGGGAAGCAGGCTCCCTGCTGAGGAGAGAGCCCAATGGGGGGCTTGATCCCAGGATCCTAAGATCATGACCTGAGGTGAGGGCAGAGGCTTAACCCACTGAGCCACCTAGGTGCCCTAAAATATTTACTTTTAAGTAATCTCTACACCCAGTAGTGACTTGAATTTACAACTGTGAGATCAAGAATCACACACTCTACCAACTGAGTCATCCTGGTGCCTCAAGTATCAAGTATTCTTACAATTGAAAAACACACACACACATAAAACAAAAACTCTGTGTTTTTTTTTTTAAAGACTTACTTACCTGTTTGAGGGAGAGAGAACAGGGTGGAGGGGCAGAGGGAGAGAGAAGCTTAAGCAGACTCTGCATTGAGCTTGGAGTCTGACCATCCCAGGACCCTGAAATCATGACCTGAAATGAAACAAAGAGTTGGGCATTTAACTGACCGTGCCACCCAGGCACCCCAAAACTCTCCATCTTTGAATTCACTGATAATAGTACTAATCTCTACAATTCTTCTTAAGGTGAAATATTACTTTGGTTTATTATTTTAGTAGGTTAATTAGATCTAGTTTGCTTCACTTGGCTTTTTTTTAATCATAACAGATCTCATTTCATGACTTAGGTAACCAATATGGAAATATTCCAATTGTCAGTGTACTTATGCCAATTTTTATCTCAAAGTATGGACATAACTAAAGAATAGATTTAGGAAAACACACAGCACACTTTGAGATAGGCACAGACAAAATTTCATTGACCACCTGATTGCCACAAACCCCTATTTCTGACTGTCCACAGTAGCATTTTCTTTCTACAGAAATTAGTGACAATTCAAAATCAAAATCAGTGTCTAATAACCTCAAAAATTTTGATTATTCTCATTATCCTTTGAAGAATAGGAAAAATACAGTATCAAATTGTGGCTGTGGAGCCAGTTCTCCAAGGGTCACTGACACCAAGACAGCTTTCGGCTAACAATGTCTTCCATTAAGATCGAGTGTGTTTTGTGGGAGAATTGCTGGTGCGGGGAGTCTCCGGTGCAGGAGGCGGCATCCATCTCACTGCTCTTTATAGATATTCTTGCAAAAAAACTTTGCCAATGGGATTCACTCAGCAAGTGTGTGCAGCAAGTGACTGTGGATGTCCCCATCACCTCTGATCCCTTCACCAGGGAGGAGGCTATGTCACCACCATTGGAACAAAGTTCTGTGCTCTGAACTGGGAAGATCACTCAGCAGTTGCCCTGGCCACAGGAGATAAAGACCAGAAAAACAATTGGTTCAATAATGGGAAGGTAGATCCTGCTGGGAGATATTTTGCTGGCACCATGGCCGAGGAGACCACCCAGCAGCTCTGGGGTGGCACCACGGGTCCCTGTACTCCCTCTTTCTGGACCACCAAGCGGAAAAGTATTTTGAGCAGGTGGATATCTACAATGGTTTGGATTGATCCCTGGATCCCAAAATCTTCTATTACATCGGCAGCCTGTCCTACTTGGTGGATGTCTTTAACTATGACCTACAGACAGGAAAGATCTCCAACTGCAGAAGTGTTTACAAGCTGGAGAAAGAAGAACAAATTCCAGATTGGATGTGTATATATGCTGAGGGGAAGCTCTGGGTGGCCTGTTATAATGGAGGGAGAGTGATTTGTTTAGATTCTGAGACAGGAAAAAGACTCCAAACTGTGAAACTGCCTGTTGTTAAAACAACTTAATGCTGCTTCGGAGGTAAGGACTACTCTGAAATGTATGTGACCTGTGCCCAGGATGGAATGGATCCCAAGGGTCTTCTGCAGCAGCCTGAAGCTTGTGGGATCTTCAAGATAACTGGCCTGTGGGTCAAAGGAATTCCTCCCTATTCCTATGTGATATGAGTGGGAGGCCTTCTTTCCCACTGGAGGAACTTTTAAAGACACATAGAAAATTCTAGAGCCAAAATTTCAATCTAGTTACAAAAAAAAATCAAAGAAATGATATTATTAACAGGGTTTACAATTTTTAAAAGATAGAGCACTTTAGTAAGTGAGTAAAAAACTACCTTACTCACTTTAGTAAGTGAGTAAGGTAGTTTTGATAACGTACTAAAAAGCCTTCTGCAAAGGTATTATAGAAATAGAGAAAATTGTTCGACATGTCAACCAGCCTCTTGATTCTTTGCAAATTGCTGGCGGTGGGAGGGACCATGTTTGTTCTGCACTCCACACTTATAATACCTAAAGCTTAAAAAAACTAATAAATAATGGCTTAGTAACAACTTAAAAAATAGTTATGGCTATGTAGAAGTGTCCTTCCTCAAGACAACACAGCCCTCCCTTCACTCAAGAAGCTTCAGTTTGGTAAATTGAATTGATTCTAAAGTAAATCTCTGGATGCATTAAACAAATTACTTGTTGCCTGGATCTGGGAATGGAAGTGGGGATTAACTACAAATAGGCACAAGGAACATTTTAGGGAGATTGAATTATTCTAAAACTGAATAATGATAATGGTTATACAACTCCATAAATTTATTTTAAATTACTGAGTAATATATTTAACTGGATAAATTTTACAGTATACATATTAAACCTTCAAAAAGTTGTTAAAATACCAAATGAGATTTTGCCAATCTAATATTTCACTATTTTTGGAACTCCCCCTGATAAGTTCAAGTATTAATTCATTATTTCTCAAAATTCCAAGTTAGACAAACCATTATGGGTATAATGTGATAGTTTTCATAAACGTGATAGTGGTGCCCAACTAATACCATCAATGGTTTATATAACTTGCAATAACACAATGAACATCTAAAGTTAACCTAAAATTCTCTAATTTGAAAAAAAAAAAAGTGTATCAGAGCACAAAATCACAGATCAACACATTGAACTGCTTGATTTCCCTGGATCTGTTGTGATAGTTTACCTTTGGGAAAACCAGTGTACACAAAAGACCTGGTTTCCATTAGAAGCAATTAGGACTCTGCCCAGTCCTACCATCCAGTCCAGCTGACTCCCTTCCAAATGGTAAGAACTATTTATAACTATCTGTCTCAAGAAATGGTGGCAATTCAAAAGGGTGTGAACTGTCTGTACGTCTCAGTATCTTGAAGCTCCTGCTGAGTGAGACCTGCACCTGAGCATGAAACCTGCTCTCTAACTCCCCAAGAACTGGTTACATTTCATTCCCAAATCTTCTTTCTCCTTTATCTTAAGGTTCTTTTTGCTCATTCTCTTTATTTGAATAATTTTTACTCACATAATTTTATACAGGTTCTGGTATCATTTTGATAATTTCAATTATATTATGAGATGAATTTCTCTTCAAAGAGCCCATATCTTTATTAAATTGATATGTGAAGGGGTTTCAATTTTCCATGCCTTTTCTTCCTCTGATATTAGATTCATGGGAATTCATGGAACATTATATCTTGGTTATTTCATTGCAAATGAGTACAGTCTGGCAGAGCAAGCTATCTTATGTTCAGAAAGAACTGAATGATCAAGTCTTAAAAATCATTATAATTATTTTTTAAAATGTATTAAGTACTTATTATGTGCCACAGCATACTCTGCTGTTGTCCATGTATTAACTCACTTAATCCTCACAACAACAACAGTATAAGGTAAGTACTATTATCATCCCTATTTTACAGATGAGGAAATTCAGGGAGAGAGAAGTGAAGCAACTCACCCAAGGACACATAGTTCATAAATCAAGGAGATGGAGATTCGAATCCAGGTAGTCTGTCCCCAGAATGCTTGCTATTAGTTACTATACAATACTGCTATTTATAAAATTACTCCTAGATCATTTTTCTTATTTCTTGAACTAATTTCAAGTTCTCTTTTAAAATGTTACTTATAAAATATAGAAAATAAGAGTTCATATTTAGGAAAAAATAAAATCACTTAAAAACCCACAAACTAAAGATACTATAAAGCCTAAATATTTCTATACATACATTTACATTATATGTTATTTTAAAATCTTTTTTTTAACTTAACAAATTATTTTTTCAGTTTCATTTATCTGAAGTTCTAATCTATGTCATGTGTTCAAAAACTCTTCTGAACATAGACTCAAGTGTGTTTAAAAGTTCTCTTCCTGCTTCATGTATCAAACACCTTCAAACACCTTTCCACTGGAGGCTTATGCTTAAAAAGTATACTGCTCTTTCAAATTACTGATTTTTTCCAAATATCCAGTGATGTTTTCAGTTTAGCAATACGTCTTTAGGATGCTTTAATATTTTACTATAATTTGAGGACAGTTCCAGATACTCTGTAATGATTATACACATTTTGTTTGAGGCAAAAAATAAAGAGGAAAGTTTGTACTTTTTCCAGTTTCACTGCATTAGATTTAGGATCGACTCGTGACTGTGAGGTGCTGAGATCACTCTGTGAGAATGATGTCATGACAAGGAGGTTGCTGATGGAGATTGGTTTCCATTCTTCATCAGCAAGCAGGTGCCGATGAGTTCAAACCTCAAAGTCATTTGGTGAAGATTTATTCTCCACCAAATATCCTATAATAGCTTCTATGCCCTGATTTTGCCTACCATGTGTTCTTGAATGTCAGTGAAGACTATCATTTGATAGTGCCTACCTTGTGCCAGAAATTGTGCTAACTACTGGGGTATACAAATTGGCTAAAATCCCTTTTTCTCAAATATATTAATTATATTATATTATATTATAAAGAAATTATTATATATTTTATTTTTAAAAAGGTACAAGATATAACAGTAGTTCAGAGATACTACTCAGCTTAGGGTTATAAATGAATACTCCAGAGTAGCTTGTATTTAATCTCAGTTTTGAAGGATAAAGGAAAGTGGAATTAACATTTCTGCCAGATAGTTTTACCCATGTACTCTCAAATCTTCAAACATCTGGATATGTTTCTCAGACTAAGAAACAAACTGGAGGTTCTGGAGGGGGGTTTGGGTGAGCCTGATGGTGGGTATTATGGAGGGCCTGTATTGCATGGAGCACTGGATGTGGTGCATAAACAATGAATTTTGGAACACTGAAAAAAATAAAATTAAATAATTTTTTTAAAAAAATCTGGAGATGTAAGTTAGACACCTCTCAATTTATAAACAAATAAATACCATCAGCATAATTGGCTAGTATATCCTATTTTATAGAGATCATATGTGGCAGATCTAGAATGGCAACCAAGTCTATCGGGCCTTTTAAGCAAATATGTTTCCTCTTTGTAATGACCAGGAATAACACAGATGACAGTATATGCAAGAGCAGAGAAATGTGAAAAAATAGAGTAACACATTCAGTTTAACTTTTCTCGGCCTTTTGGCTAAGATCAAGTGTATAAAGAGCTTGATGTGATATGCTAGTAGATTTTAACATATCCACAATGATAGAACCAGAAAATGAAATAGGAGAGTTACGTGACCATATTTGATCTCTATTTATTATGTTTAATTAGCCAACATATAGTCATCATTAGTTTTTGATGTAGTATTCAAGAATTCATTAGTTGTGTATAACACCATATTTGATCTTTAGATAGACAAATCTGAAAGCAGAATGTAGAAAGTATGAAATGTAGGTAAGATTGAAGGCAGAGAGATCATTCAGAGCCTTTATGGTCATTAATTAGAAAAAAATAGACCTAAAATAAAACTGACAGTGGAAATGAAGAGGAAGAAACAAAACAGAACTATTCAGGAAGTGTAATTTTCCTTCTGGTATATAAGATGAGAGAGGATAAAAGGTGTCTCAAAGACTCCTGGATTAAGCATCTGAGAGAACACTCATGATATTTCCTAAAGCATTAAAAAGAGGATGAAATTATGATTTCACCCTTGCACATTTTAACTTTGAAGTGTTTGAGGGATATCCCTTTATATACTACAGTAAAGTCTTGGGTTTATTATGCTAGAGTCCAGGAATAGAGCTATAGATAGGGAAATCTTTCATAATCTGGCTGGTAGGGGTGGGAGAGAAAATCCATGCATCAGTGAAATATACAAAAAAGAAGTTAGAAATAGGGGTGCCTGGATGGCTCAGTTGTTAAGCATCTGCCTTTGGCTCAGGTCATGATCCCAGGATCCTGGGATCAAACCCTGCATTGGGCTACGTGCCTGGAGTGGCAGGGAAGCCTGCTTCTCCCTCTTCCACTCCCCCTGCTCCTGTTCCCTCTCCCATTGTGTCTCTCTGTCAAGTAAATAAGATCTTTAAAAAAAAGAAGTTAGAAATATAGGAGAAAAACCAAGAGAGATCTGTTATACAAATATTAAAAATGCATCTAGCTTCAAGTTAACATTGCCTTATTTACAGTCTCTTAAAGTAAGTTTTTATTTTTCTCAACAGGATATCAGAAGGTAGAACTTTTTCTGACATCAAAGACCTTTTAGACAGGATTATTTTTCTATCTGTTCATAATATCTTCTTTAACATGTAGCTACTCAAAGGTCATGAGTGATGCATCTTTGAGCATCACATTAATCTTGAATGCAAGGATAAAAGAGCCCCAAAAAAGAGACTTCTCCACATTAATCTTTCTATTTTAATCTGGGAAAGAAAACCTTCCACAAAAGGCATTGTTCTTTATCTCATCAAAACAGCTACATGCCCCTCTTATACCAATCCATGGCCAAGGTACATAGATTATCATATTTCGTCCCAGAGCTAAGATACGAACCTACATTCTTCCAAAACTCAGAAATTTCCATCAAATGCCTAAATAGATAGGTGTTCTCTTATCACAAACTGTATGGAAAATGCTTTGGGATAGGCAGCCAATACAGAAAACAGCAACGGATGACAGAAGAAATTTCAAAAACAATTCAAGATCAACAGTACCAAATTTAGAGAACAAGTGTATAAGATAAAGGCTAAAAATTGTTCATTATATATGACATTTTTATATGTAGACCATTGTGTACTAAATTCTTGGTAACTTCTCTAAAAGAATTTTCTGGAACAAGTGGCTTGTTCAGTAAATACAATGTGTAAGTTAAGGTAAACTCACCTGTGAAGGGCTTTTAGAGAGTAAAGGGAAAATAAGAAGGATACCCCCCTCCCCATCCTTGAAAGATTTGATTTTTGAAGGAGAAATTCTATGTGCAACACATTAAGGGAAATAAAAATTTCAGATGTAGGAAAAAGATTAATGCATCTTGATCTTTGGAGAGGGTTAGAATGTACTTGGAAGTGCTAGCCTTGAAAAGCACAGAACATTGGTTAGAATACATTCTCAAGTCGTAAAACTCTAGATACACCACTCCTAGTTTTGCCACTTCATCTTTCTCAGGCACAACTTCATTTGTGAAGTGGGGATAATAAAACTGAACCTATCTTATACAGTCATTAGGAGATTTGAAAAACATAATACACTTAACACAATTCCCTAAATATAGGAGACACTCATATCTGTTATCTGTGATCATTAGAATTATTGTTTATAATTAAATTAACTCCTCTTTACTCTCAGATATACAATATTTTATTTTATTTTTAGCTTGTCATTAAGTAATCTATTTACTAAAAGTGGTCTTGGACCAATGGTGATAATCATGTCATAAACTTAGTATTAATATTAAGCCTATGCACCCGAATTCCATTTAAACTTAAAAGCCGAATATAGTGATTGATGGGATATAGTCAAGTAATTTTGTCATGGTGATCTCTATAAGCCCAGTGAAGAATGAAAAAAAAATAATTTTTATTTAAATTCAATTTAATTAACATATACTATATTATTCATTTCAGAGGTAGAATTTAGTGATTCATCAGTTGCATACATCACCCAGTGCTCACTACTTCAAGTGCCCTCCTTAATGCCCCTCAACCAATTACTCCAGCCCCCTTCTCTCCTCCCCTCCAGCAAACCTCAGTTTGTTTTCTGTAGTTAAGAATCTCTTTGCTCTGCCTCCTTCTCTGTTTTCATCTTATTTTATTTTTCCTTCCCTTCCCCTATGTTCATCTGCTTTTCAAGAAGGGAAAATTTAAGGGACTAAGAAAGGTTCAGGTAAGAGAATAGAGAATTAGATATTTATGTGATATTATGTGGTATTTAAAAAAAACACTTAGGGCAATGGTCATGGATTCTAGATAATGATCTAGAAATCTTTGAGGAAAAAAAAATATTTAAGTATGGGGTGAAAATTAAAGTAACCCCTTTGTCTCTATCTTCAAAATTTATAGTCATATATTTCCCTCATAGATCCCCCTTTATATAGTAAATTTGCTGCTAACCTTATTTCTTCCAAATTCTTTGTTTTTCTCCTCTCAGTTAATTATATCTAACTTAATTAGAAAGGCAATTAAGGGATCTATGTTTCTGCCAGTAATACTTACTCTTTTAAATTTTCATTCTCAGGTCACTTGAAAGTCAACTCTCCTGTACCAGTCAATGGATGGACTAAATGACTCTGTGGTCACTGAGATTGTGTTACTGGCACTTTCTTGTTCTTGGGAGAAAAAACTTTTTCTCATCTTGATATGTTTGCTGCTCTATTTAGGGGTCCTCTTGGGAAACCTTTTTATTTTGTTTTTGGTAATTTTTGATTCTCACCTACATTCTCCCATGTATTTCCTGCTGGCCAACCTGTCCCTCATTGATGTGGGTCTTTCCTCTACCACAGTTCCCAAGATAATCAAAGACCTCTTAAATGAATACAAAGTAATTTCTTTCCAAGGTTGTATGGCACAGATATGTTTTATTCACATCATCGGAGGCGTGGAGATGGTGTTACTCATAGCCATGGCATTTGATAGGTGTACAGCAATCTGTAAGCCTCTTCACTACTTAAAAATCATGAATCCTAAAACATGTATTTCATTTGTAATCACTGGATGGGTAACTGGGGTGATCCATGCTATGTCTCAGTTTTTATTTGTTATAAAGTTGCCTTTTTGTGGGCCTAATAAAGTGGACAGCTTTTACTGTGACTTTCCTAAGATCATAAAACTTGCATGCACAGATGCAGCCAAGTTTGAGTTTATTGTTACTGCCAACAGTGGCTTCATGAGCATGGTCACCTTCTTCCTGCTAATACTTTCCTATTTGTTCATTTTGATCACAGTCTGGAAACATTCTTCAGGAGAATTATCCAAGGCATTTGCTACTTTGTCAGCTCACATCACTGTGGTTTTTTTGTTTTTCACTCCATGCATGTTTTTGTATGTCTGGCCTTCTCCTCCACCTTCAATTGATAAAAATCTCTTCATTGTGGACTTTGCTATCACCCCTGTCTTGAATCCTGCTATCTATACACTAAGGAACAAAGACATAAAGGTAGCTATAAAAAGACTGCACAAAAAGATATCTTTTTCCTGATTATGTTGACCACTTTTTGGGGGGAGCTCTAAAACTAAACATCCCATTACACACTGACCCACCCCTACTTAGGTACCTCGATTTTAACATATCCTGAACAAATTCATCATCTACCATTTTAAGCCTGCTACCACTATACCTGTGGAGTATACAAACACTACCAATCATGTTAATGTAAATTAATCATACTAAGAATTAGTATTCTAACAGAGAATAGCATAATCTAAGAAAGAACATTTTAATCTTGAATTTTTGTTTATTTTTCAAATAAAATATAATAATACCATTTCTGCTGTTCATAACATCTAAAAATAACCTGTAAAATAGTTCTGATGAATGGATAAACATCAAAAATCATCACATTAAATTGCTGTGTGTGTGTGTGTGTGTGTGTGTGTGTGTGTGTGTGTATGGCTCCAATGGCTTTACTTATTTTTTAAAAGAAGACCCATGTAGTGCCTGGGTGGCTCAGAGGGTTAAGCCTCTGCCTTCGGCTCAGGTCATGATCTCAGGGTCCTGGGATCAAGCCCTGCATCACTTCTCGCTTCCCCTCTGCCTGCCTCTCTGCCTACTTGTGATCTCTCCCTCTATCAAATAAATAAATTAAATCTTTAAAAAATAAAAAGTAAAAAAAAATAAAAGAAGACCCTGGAACAAATTCAGTGGGCCAGGAGTTTATTTAGATGGTGCATCAGGAACACATTTGTTCAGAAATGGAGACAGGGGACAGAAAAAGAAAGGATACCAAAAGAGGTTATATTAGCTGGTATTCTACTATATGGACATTGCGGTGCAATTCTGCTATAGCCCTCTTGGAGAATGTGCATAATCTATAACTTATATTTGTTTCACTTGAGGCAAGGAAGCTGTGTATTTCTGTGTTGAGGTAGCTCTAAGGTATTAACTCCATGGCAGTTTCAGGCTTCCCCACATAGCAGGTTGAGCAGCTTTGATATCCAAAGAAAAGTCCTCAAGCAGAAAATCTTTGCAGTTTATGGTATAAAACAATATACATTCTTAGGAATATTAAGCACAGAGGGATATGTATGCAACATTGAAATAATCAGATACACTCCACATCTTCCCATGCTTAGAGGTATTCATGTTCCATGTAAGTTCTCTCCGTCATTGATTCTTCAAATACAGGAGTGTTAATGAAATGAGTATCAGTGGGTTCTATCATGCTTATGTTCCCAAGAAGATTTTCATTATCTCCTTCCTCTATAATCCATTCTAGATTTTCCTCACATTTGTCCAGCACTTCTGCTGATCTAGATCACTTGCCCAGATCCATATCTTCCCACCTAGGAAGGCTAAATCCATGATTACCATGCTCTTGTCATGCTGCAATTGCTGCAATTGCTGCAACTGCCCATTTAGAGTTATCACCAAGTGTGGCAACCATTCTATTTCTTTGCATTAATAAAGTTTAATTATACCTGGCATGATAGTAACTTTTTTTTTTTGCTGCTGATCTACAAACACAAGGAAAAAAAAAATGGCCAGTGAGCTACTAAAACTTTAGGTTTACTGAAATGCTTACTCTGTCCCCAGAAGAAGCATTCACCCTACCCCAGCAGAGGTCAAAATTATAGGTCCAGAAAGGTCAAATTCCCCAAGGAAGTGATGGTGAGTGGAGCCACTCTCACTGACTATCTTTGGTTTCCAAACCTATGCATTTTTTAATACAATACCTTATAATGTCCATTGGTTCAAAAGTATTTATCACATGTTAAAGCACAAAGTATCATCACCAAACATACTTACTTGTACCTTTATTTGCATCTTTAAAAGGCTATTCCCATGTTCTATTAGTTTCACACTTTTGTATACCATATATTGCTACACCAGTAGATCACTTGGTCATGTGCCCACTGTTGTACTTTCTTGGTCCTAAGCAATGTTATGAAGGAGATTAGACTTACTATCTTCGGATCTCTTAATGGCCAAGCTACTGTCATAGGATAGTCAAAACCAAAACCATAATTGGGAAACATCTTTACCACAGTAAGAACTACTCACAACTCTTCCACCATGAAAGGGATCTAATGTAAACAACTATAAGATGTTACCAAGTTGTTAATTAAATGCATTAACAGATGAAACCATATAAAGTGTTTGGATTCCATCTATATTTCTTTTTTTTTTAAGATTTTTATTTATTTGACAGAGGTCACAAGTAGGCAGAGAGGCAGGCGGGGGGGGGGGCGGGATGCACGCTGCCTGTGGACAGAAAGCCCAACGTGGGGCTCAATCCCAGGACCCCAGGGTCATGACCTGAGCCAAAGGCAGAGGTTTTAACACACTGAGCCACCCAGGTGCACCTCCATATGTATTTCTGAAATGACAAACGTTAATAGTGGCTGTCACTTTAACTACCTTGCTGAGAAGAGAATATACTGAAAGAACCCATGGAAAGACTTCATCCTTGTCATTCATAACTACTTTCATTCATAACATCATTCATGGGTCTATAGTACAAGCACTATAGTGTCTGAGCTAGGTTGTCAACTCTTCTTGGAACACAGTAGAATTCTGCTGGAATACAGCAGAAACATAAATAAAAAGTGTAAGTGTTGTTCTTTATGGCTAAAGAAACAATTACATCGCACATCATCATAGCCTATATTTAAGTAACTACTATCCACTTTAAGTGATGATCACAGTTAAGCAGAAATTACAAAAATGACCCATACTAGAAGATATTTGCAAATGACATATCAGATAAGGGGCTAGTATCCAAAATCAATAAAGAACTTATCAAACACTACACCCAAATAACAAATAATCCAATCAAGAAATGGGCAGAGGACATGAACAGACTCTGCAAAGAAGACATCCAGATGGCCAACAGACACATGAAAAAATGCTCCACATCACTTGGCATCAGAGAAATACAAATCAAAACCACAATGAGAAACCACCTCACACCAGTCAGAATGGCTAAAATTAACAAGTCAGGAAATGACAGATGCAGGCGAGGATGCGGAGAAAGGGGAACCCTCCTATACTGTTGGTGGGAATGCAAGCTGGTGCAACCACTCTGGAAAACAGCATGGAGGTTCCTCAAAAGTTGAAAATAGATATCTTATGACATGGTCATACTCTATGACCCAGCAATTGCACTACTGGGTATTTGCCCTAAATACTGGGTATTTACCCTAAAGATACAAATGTAGTGATCCGAAGGGGCAAGTGCACCCAAATGTTTATAGCAGCAATGTCCACAATAGCCAAACTATGGAAAGAACCTAGATGTCCATCAACAGATGAATGGATAAAGAAGATCTGGTATATATATATACAATGGAATACTATGCAGCCATCAAAAAATGAAATCTTGCCATTTGCAACGACGTGGATGGAACTAGAGGGTATTATGCTTAGCAAAAGCAGTCAATCAGAGAAAGACAACTCTCATATGATCTCCCTGATATGAGGAAGTAGAGATGCAACGTGGGGGGCCTGCGGGGTAGGAAAGGAATAAATGAACAAGATGGGATCAGGAGGGAGACAAACCATAAGAGACTCTTAATCTCACAAAACAAACTGAGGATTGCTGGGGGAAGGGGGGTCAGGAGATGGTGGTGGGGTATTGGCCATTGGGGATGATATGTGCTATGGTGAGTGCTGTGAAGTGTGTAGACCTGGTGATTCACAGACCTGTACCCCTGGGGCCAATAATACATTATATGTTTATAAAAAAATTAAAAAATTAAAAAAAAAACTGACCCATACTTATGAGGACAAATATCATACACTAGAGCCATTTGATAATTTCCAGCAGAGTGCTAGACTGATTTTTGTTTTTTGTGAGGTTTTTTTTGTTTTTGCATTTTTTATTGTTTTTGTATTGTTGTTGTTGTTATTGTTGTTTTCATAAAAAAAAAGATAGGTTAATACATATGGTATGAAATGGAAGGATTAAGTGAAATATCAGCTCCAAAAACAAATAAACTAGCAATTAGGAAGGAGTTGAGGTAGTAAATCTGTGCTGTTGAATGTACACCCATAAAAATAAATCAGAATAATTAGTAAGGAAAGCCCAGATAAGATTTAATTTCTATCCTATAATAAAGGTAGATTCTCAAAACAGAGGTGAATAAATCCATATAATCAAAAATAACAAAGAATTTGAACAAAAAATTAAGTTCTTCACACACACACAAAAATAGATACATTCCCTTCAATATAAATTAATTGGATGAAATTATTTTATAATTATATCATGAATTAACTTTTAATAATTGAGATTTATATAATTATGGCATAAAATATTCAGTCTTAAGCAAGGCAAAACAAGTAAAAAACATAAAAAAGCAAAGTTTATATTTTATTACATTAAATTTACTTTAATTTATTTTTATTATTACATTAATTTTAAATTTATCAAAAACAAATAGTTCTAGTTCTGCATGTAGGAGCTTGGAGTCCATATTTCATCCTAACAACAAATACAAAGCAGAAAAGACTAAACAATCAACAACTCTTCTTGGATCAATAAGAAAAGGGAGGACACAGGGCAAACTGTTGTCTCCTAGATTAGAGACACAAACAACAGAAACTGTTATAGCAATGAGGGCTGGAGTAGGAAACATAAACCATAATTCATGAATTGCTGGAGTCTCAATACAGGCAATTTGGAAAGTTAAAAACTGTCCAGGGGAAACTAGCCATGGGGGGTTGGGGGGAGTAGGGAGTTCAAAAAATATTGTGAAGTTTACTTCCAGCAGATTCCTTAGTAAATAACTGAGAAAAATCCCCTCAGGTTTCTGGCAGAGAAAGGGGAAAATGAAATATTTTGAAATACACCCCAACACTTTGTTTTTCTTTTTTTTTTTTAAAGATTTTATTTATTTATTTGGCAGAGACAGAGATCACAAGTAGGCAGAGAAGCAGGCAGAGAGAGAGAAGGGGGGTAAGCAGGCTCCCCACTGAGGAGAGAGCCCGATGTGGGGCTTGATCCCAGGACCCTAAGATCATGACCTGAGCCGAAGGCAGAGGCTTAACCCCTGAGCCATACAGGTGCCCCCACTTTGTTTTTCTTAAGAAGCTCTGCCCTCAATGGAAAATAGTAAAGCAGAATCTAAACTACTAAGGTGTCATAAGAGCCTAAATGACCTGGAGAAGACAAATACCCAGTTCCAATCCTTTTGCCATTTTGTCCCTTCTAAGGCAGAATAAAAAATAAAAATAAACACACACACACACACACACACACACACACACACACACACACACGTAAAGTTCACAGTCCAGAGGCACAGGCTCAATAAAAAACTAAGACCTAATTGAGAGGCTACGTAATGCTTCCCTTCCACCCACACTTCACCACCACATTAACTAAGGCCTATTTACAGCCATTTCTTCTACCCAGTACATCATGTCTATCAATGAAGAAAAAAATTACAAGGAATACTGAAAGAAAAAAACAAATCTGAAGAGACAGAACAAGCTTCAGAGCTAGACATCGCATGGATGTTGGAATTATCAGACCAGAAATTTAAAAAAACTATGATAAATGTGCTAAGGGCTCTAATGGATAAAATAGACAGCATTTAAGAACAGATGGCCAGAGAGACAAGATGGCGGGGAACTAGGAGGAGGCACCGTTTCAACCTATACCCTAAAGTGAGCTGATTACCTACCAAAGAACTCGGATCACCCATGAAATCAGCCTGAGATCAGAATTATACACGTCTGGATCTTTACAGGGGCAGAAGATGCCAGTGGGCAGGTAAAGCAGAGTGGGAATGTCGGAATGATATCGGAAGATAAACAAAAGGGGGAGGGAGCCACCAGAAGCAACACATTGGAAAGTAATACCCCAATATGAAAGTGCCCTACACTGGTGACCAGCATTAACTTGGAGTCTGGTTGAAAACACTCAAAAAGAGCAAAGGATCATGGGGGGAAATTGTGGGAATCAGGGTGGTTAGAGACAGGGGCTTAAGTCCCCAGACCCAGGACAGCCACCCCTGGTGCTGAGCCAGAGAGAGTGCAGCAGAGAAACCAGGTCTTTGTCCCTCAGCCACCAGCGCGCCTGAGAGCATGTGGGGTCTGGCTCCCCTGCGGGACTGGGAGCCTCACTAGCCGGCAGAAGCACAGACTTTTTACAGTCCCCAGGCAAGTAGTGCTGTGCCACACTATCAGAGTCTGAGCTGCATGCTGCACCCTCCCCTGAGAGAGGTGTGCGCAGGCGCCAGCCGGGAGCTCTCAGACCCGGAAAGACCAGGCACTCCTAGCCTGGGACAGTGGGAAAATCTTAGTGTGTGATCGCTGCTTGGAACCTCTCTGGTGGTCCGGAGCTGCCCAGACAGCCACTGCTGTAATGGTTTTGGGTACAACAGGAGTTCCTGTGTCCCCAGGGACCGTGACTTGGAACGTGCTCTGCCAGTGGCCAAGGGGGAACTTATGTGCTCTAGAGCACTCATAGGGGCACAGACTGAGGCTTCTCTCTGAAAGGGAGATCCGGGTGCAGTTTGCTTTCCTCCAAACCTCCAAAAACCATTAAAAGCTGTCAAGGCGAGAGAGAGGAAAAAAAAAAAGAACAAATAAACATAAAAACCTCCAGAGAACAAAAGCCTGAAAATCCAGTTTCCTCAGAGCTCACCCCCTTCAGGGGGGCAGGAGGACTTAACTCAGGGAATGTTGCCTGAAAACCCACGTGGGAGGCCCCTCCCTGAGAAAGCCAACCAGGAAAAAAAAAAAAAAAGACTACAAGAGAACAACCACCACTACTTCATAGATACAACTTTTATTTTTAATTCGTTCCCACTATTCTGGTTCATTTTTTATACATATATAATTTTTTAACCTATTTACCATCACAGTGAGATGTCCAGTACATCAAATTCCATAATAACCTTTTAACCTGAACTTTTTGATACATATACCTGTGTTTTACTTTTGCTTTTCTATATTTTTTAATTTTTTTAAATTTTAGTTTAGTTTAGTTTATTCTTTTTTTATTGTTATTTTTTCATATTCATATAGAGTTAAACTTCAAGGTAGTCCCCTTTCCCCAATCAATGCTATGCCTATAGGTAAACCAATTTTTAATCCCCCTTTATCTTAGGTAACTTGAGTCCTTTAACAAAGATATCAAGACACATCCAAGAAGAAACAAAATAACCTTCCTCGACCACACTGAGAACATATAACCACTCTCCCATTTTTTCTTCTGCCAGTGTTTCTGTGTATTTAATTTGTCCTGATAGTATATAAATCTTATACTTGGGGTTCTTTTTGATGAGGTTCTTTTTTTTTTTTTTTTTTGCTTTTATATATATACACATATATATATGTATAATTTTTTTTCTCTTTTCATATACTTTTTTCAGTCTTTTTCTTTGTCTGTTTTTGTTTGTATATGTCATAAATCTTACCTTGCAGCCCATTTGGGCTGAGCCTTCACTTTTATCTTTTTTTTTTCCTGTCTCTCTCTCTTTTCTTTTTCTTTTCTTTTTTCTCTCTTTCTTTTTTCGTTCATTTGGTTCGGGACTCCTGATTGCTCAAAAGTGTTCCAGGGTGCACCTTGACTGCACCACGTCTATACATCCAGCTATATCTGTTCAGCCATCTCTCACCAAAATGACAAGGAGGAGGAATGCCCAACAGAAGAAAAATTCAGAGGATGGGCCTTCTGCAACAGAGCTAATGGCTATCAACATAGACAATATGTCAGAAAGGGAACTCAGGCTAACAATTATCCAGGCAATAGCTAGGTTGGAGAAAGCCATATATGACCAAACGGAATTGATTAGGGCAGACCTGAAAGCCACCAGGGATGATGTTCACAATGTTAGGGCAGAACTGAAAGCCACCAGGAATGATATTCACAATGCTCTCAATGAGTTCCAATCAAATCTAAATTCTCTCAAAGCTAGCATAACTGAGACAGAAGATAGAATTAGTGATCTGGAGGACAAACAGATAGAAAGGATCAGGAGGAAGCCTGGAACAAACAGCATAGAAGCCATGAAAAAATAATCAGGGAAATAAATGATGCCGTGAAACATTCCAATGTCATAATTATTGAAATCCCTGAAGGGGAGGAGAAAGAAAGAAGTCTAGAAGGTATAGTGGAACAAGTTCTCCATGAAAATTTTCCCAATCTCACGAATGGAGCCAGCATTCATGTATTAGAGGCAGAACGGTCTCCCTGCAAGATTATAGGTTCTAAAAAAAATCAAAGCACCTGATAAGTAAAATTGAGAAATCATAATTGTAGATACAATCTCTTGAAAGCCTTTAGGACAAAGAGGCTCCTTACGTACAGAGGATAGCCCATCAGAATAACGTCAGACCTGTACACATAAATCTGGCAAGCCAGAAAGGGCTGGCAAGAGATATTCAGGGCAATAAATGAGAAGAACATGCAGCCAAGAATACTTTATGCAGCAAGACTGACATTCAAAATGGATGGAGAGATAAAGAGTTTCCAAGACCAGCAAGGCTTAAAAGAGTATGCGACCACAAATCAACACTGCAGAAAATATTAAGGGGGGGTTCTATAAAAGAGGGAAATTCCTAAGAATAGCATTGAACAGAAATATAGATACAATCTACAGAAAGAAAGACTTCAAAGGTAACACGATGTTAATAAAAACGTATCTATCAATAATCACTCTCAATGTGAATGGCCTAAATGCGCCCATAAAACAACACAGGGCTGCAGATTGGATAAAACGACAGGATGCATCCATATGTTGTCCACAAGAGACCAATTTTGAACCTAAAGATACACCCAGACTGAAAGTGAAGGGATGGAGAAACATCTTTCATGCCAATGGGCCACAAAAGAAGGCCGGGGTAGCGATTCTCATATCAGATAAATTAGATTTTAAACTAAAGACTGTAGTCAGAGATACAGAGGACACTACATAATTCTTAATGGGACTATCCACCAAGATGATCTAACAATTGTAAATATCTATGCCCCCAATATGGGAGCATCCAATTACATAAGAAAACTGAAAATCAAGATAAAGAGTCATATTGATATGAATACATTAATAGTAGGAGATCTTAACACACCTCTCTCGGTAATAGACAGATCATCCAAGCAGAAAATCAATAAAGAAACAAGAGAATTGAATGACATATGGACCAGATGGACCTCATAGATATATACAGAACATTCCACCCTAAAACAACAGAATACTCATTTTTCTCAAGTGCACATGGAACCTTCTCCAGAATAGACCACATAATGGGTCACAAATCAGGACTCAACCAATACGAAAAACTGAGATAATTCCCTGTATATTCTTAGATCAAAATGCTTTGAAACTGGATCTCAATCACAAGGAAAAGTTCAGAAGGAACTGAAACACCTGGGAGCTAAAGACCACCTTGCTTAAGAATGCTTGGATCAACCAGGAGATCAAAGAAGAACTGAAACAATTCATGGAAACTGATGAGAATGAAGACACTTTGGTCCAAAACCTATGGGATACAGCAAAGGTGGTCCTACGGGGGAAATACATAACCATCCAAGCCTCGCTCAATAAAAATTGAAAAATCCAGAATACACCAGCTGTCTCTACACCTTAAAGAACTGGAGAATCAACAACAAAGCAAACCAACTCCACACATAAGAAGGGAAATAATCAAGATTAGAGCAGAGATCAATGAAGTAGAAACTAGAGATAGAGTAGAACATATCAATGAAACTAGAAGCTGGTTTTTTGAAAGAATCAATAAGATCGATAAACCATTGTCCACACCAATCCAAAAGAAAAGAGAGAAAGCCCAAATTAATAAAACTATGAATGAAAAGGGAGAGATCACAACTAACACCAAGGAAGTACAAACAATCATCAGAAGTTATTATCAACAGTTATATGCCAATAAGCCAAGCAACCTAGATGAAATGGATGCATTCCTGGAAAATTATAAACTCCCCAAATTGAACCAGGAAGAAATTGACAACCTGCATAGTCCAATATCTAGTAATGAGATTGAAGCAGTGATCAAAAACCTCCCAAAAAACAAGAGCCCAGGACCTGATGGATTCCCTGGGGAATTCTACCAAACTTTCAAAGAAGAAATAACACCTATTCTCCTGAAGCTGTTTCAAAAAATTGAAGCAGAAGGAAAACTCCCAGACTCTTTCAATGAAGTCAGCATTACCCTGATCCCCAAACCAGGCAAAGACCCTACCAAAAAGGAGAATTTCAGACCAATATCACTGATGAATATGGATGCTAAGATTCTCAACAAGATCCTAGCAAACAGGATCCAACAGCACATTAAAAAGATTATCCACCATGACCAGGTGGGATTCATTCCTGGGCTACAAGGATGGTTCAACATTTGCAAATCAATCAATGTGATAGAACAAATTAATAAGAGAAGAGAGAAGAACCACATGGTCCTCTCAATGGATGCAGAAAAAGCATTTGACAAAATCCAGCATCCATTCCTCATTAAAACGCTTCAAAGTATAGGGATAGAGGGAACATTCCTGAACTTCATCAAATCTATCTATGAAAGACCCACAGCAAATATCATCCTCAATGGGAAAAAGCTCACAGCCTTCCTGTTGAGATAAGGAACATGACAAGGATGTCCACTCTCACCACTCTTGTTCAACATAGTATTAGAAGTCCTAGCAACAGCAATCAGACAACAAAGAGAAATAAAATGTATCCAAATTGGCAATGAAGAAGTCAAACTCTCTCTCTATTCACAGATGACATGATTCTTTATATGGAAAACCCAAAAGACTCCACTCCCAAAGTGCTAGAACTCATACAGCAATTCAGTAATGTGACTGGATACAAAGTCAATGTACAGAAATCAGTGGATTTCTTATACAGTAACAATGAAAATACAGAAAGGGAAATTAGAGAATCAATTCCATTGACTATAGCACCAAGAACCATAAGATACCTGGGAATAAACCTAATCAAAAAGGTAAAGGATCTGTACTCGAAGAACTACAGAACACTCATGAAAGAAATTGAAGAAGACACAAAAAGATGGAATACCATTCCATGCTCTTGGATTGGAAGAATAAACATTGTTAAAATGTCCATACTGCCTAGAGCAATCTATACTTTTAAAACCATTCTGATCCAAATTCTACTGGTATTTTTCAAAGACCTGGAGCAAATAATCCTAAAATTTGTATGGAGTCAGAAGAGACCCCGAATTGCTAAGGAAATGTTGAAAAAAAAAAAAAAAACTAGTGGCATCACGTTACCTGAATTTAAGCTTTATTACAAAGCTGTGATCACCAAGACAGCATGGTGCTGGCATAAAAACAGACACATAGACCAGTGGAACAGAGTAGAGAGCCCAGATATGGACACTCAACTCTATGGTCAAATAATCTTCGACAAAACAGGAAAAAACGTACAGTGGAAAAAGACAGTCTCTTCAATAAATAGTGCTGGGAAAACTGGACAGCTATATGTAGAAGAATGAAACTCGACCATTCTCTTACACCGTACACAAAGATAAACTCAAATGGATAAAAGACCTCAACGTGATACAGGAATCCATCAGAATCCTAGAGGAGAATATAGGCAGTAACCTCTTTGATATTAGCCAGAGCAACTTCTTTCAAGATATGTCTCCAAACGCAAAGGAAACGAAAGTGAAAATGAACTTTTGGGACTTCCTCAAGATCAAAAGCTTCTGCACAGCAAAGGAAATAGTCAACAAAACAAAGAGAAAACCCACGGAATGGGAGAAGATATTTGCAAATGACAGTACAGACAAAAGGTTGATATGCAGGATCTATAAAGAACTCCTCAAACTCAACACACACAAAACAGACAGTCATATCAAAAAATGGGCAGAAGATATGAACAGACACTTCTCCAATGAAGATATACAAATGGCTATCAGACACATGAAAAAATGTTCATCATCACTAGCCATCAGGGAGATTCAAATTAAAACCACATTGAGATACCACCTTATACAATGGCCAAAATTCGCAAGACAGGAAACAACATTTGTTGGAGGGGATGTGGAGAAAGGGGAACCCTCTTACACTGTTGGTGGGAATGCAAGTTGGTGCAGCCACTTTGGAGAACAGTGTGGAGATTCCTCAAGAAATTAAAAATAGAGCTTCCCTATGACACTGCAATTGCACTACTGGGTATTTACCCAAACGATACAGATGTACTGAAAAGAAGGGCCATATGTACCCCCAATGTTTTTAGCAGCAATGGCCACGGTCATCAAACTGTGGAAAGAATCAAGATGCCCTTCAACGGACGAATGGATAAGGAAGATGTGGTCCATATACACTATGGAGTATTATGCCTCCATCAGAAAGGAGGAATACCCAACTTTTGTAGCAACATAGACGGGACTCGAGGAGATTATGCTGAGTGAAATAAGTCAAGCAGAGAGAGTCAAGTATCATATGGTTTCACTTATTTGTGGAGCATAACAAATAACATGGAGGACATGGGGAGATGGAGAGGCGATGGGAGTTGAGGGAAATTGGAAGGGGAGGTGAACCATGTAGACTATGGACTCTGAAAAACAATCTGAGGGTTTTGAAGGGGCGGGGGGTGGGAGGTTGCAGGAACCAGGTGGTGGGTATTGGAGAGGGCACGTATTGCATGGAGCACTGGGCGTGGTGCAAAAACAATGAATACTGTTACACTGAAAATAAAAAATTTAAAAAAAAGTCAGGTAGGTTACTTCTAGAAAAGAAAAGTACAGGTTAATGTTTCTGATGAAGATAGATGCAAAAGTTTTGAAAAAAATACTAGGAAACTAGATTCAGCAGCACATTTAAAAGATCATTCAGCATGATCAAGATGGAGTTAAACCTGGCATGCAATGATGGTTCAATGTACAAAAATCAATCAGTGTGTTACATCACATTAATAGAATGAAGGAAAAAAGTTGAATCATATGATCATCTCAATAGACCCAGAAAATGCAGTTGACAAAATGTAACATCATGTTTATAATAAAACAAATAACAAATTAGCCATAGAAGCAACACATCTCAGTACAATAAAGTATTGTCATATATGACAAGCCAACAGCTAAATGATACTTAATGGTGAAAACTTGAAAGCTTTTCCTGTAAGATCAGAAGTAAGACAGTACCCACTTTCACTATTTTTACTGAACATAATTCTAGAAGTCCTAGTTAGAGCAACCAAGTAAAAGCTATAAGATGCATCAGAATTGCAAAAGAAGAACTAAAAATATCCATACTTGCCGATGATGTGTTTTACATATAGCAAATCCTAAGGACTCATCCAAAAAACCAGAAAAATGAATAAATTCAGTTTAGTTACAGAATTCAAAATATAGAAAAATCAGTATCATTTCTATACACTTAACATATTTTCTGAAAAGAATTAATAAAATCAATCCCATTTATAATAACATCAAATATGATATAATACTTGGGAACAAGTTTTACCAAAGTGGTGAAAAATCATCACTTTGGAAACTATTAAGACATTGATGGGAAAAAAAAAAGGAAATAAATAAATGGAAAGGTATTCCATATTCATGGATTAGAAGAATTAGTATTGTTTAAATGTTCATACTATCAAAAGGCAACTATAAATTTGATGTAATGTCTATTAAGATACCAATGGCATTTTTTTATAGAAGTAGAAAAAGTACTCCTAAGCTTTGTATAGAACCTGGTCAGGATTATATTGTTTTGTTTTGTTTTGTTTTTTAAAGATTTTATTTATTTATTTGACAGACAGAGATCACAAGTAGGCAGAGAGGCAGACAGATAGAGAGAGAGGGGGAAGCAGGCTCCCTGCAGAGCACAGAGCACAGAGCCCAATGTGGGGCTCGATCCCAGGACACTGGGACCATGATCTGAGCCAAAGGCAGAGGCTTTAACCCACTGAGCCACCCAGGTGCCCCAGGATTATATTGTTTAAACTCTACATTTTTGCAATTTCCTTAGTTTTCCTCATGCTAATTGATTTCTAGTCCAGATAATTATTGTCAGAAAGATATTTGGTATGATTTTTATCTTTTAAATTATGTTAAGAGTTGTTCTGTTTCCTAACATATGATCTGTCCTGGAGAATGTTCATGTGAACTTGAGAATTTGTGTTCTGTTGCTCTGATGAATGTTCTGTATATGTCTGTTGAGGTCTATTTGGTCTAAAGTATTGTTCATATCCAGAGTATCCTAACTGATTTTATCTGAGTGATTTGTCCATTGTTGAAAGTGGGTGTTGAATTCCTCTATAATATTTCCATTGTTGTCTATTTAACTCCTCATTGTCTATTTAACTCATTAACTCCTCCTATTAACTTCTCATTTCCATTAGTATTTGCTTAGTATATTAGGTGCTATAATGTTCTATGCTATATATATATAGCATAGAACATTTAATGTTAATAAGGAGTTAAATAGAGAACAATGGAAATATATATATAATACTGTGCCTGTATATATAATAAAAATATATATGTTTATGATTGCTACAGCCTCCTCATGAATAGTCTCCTTTATCAATATATAAAGACTTTTTTGTTGTAGGTTTTGACTTAAAGTCTACTTTGTCTTAGTTTAGCTATCTCTGCTCTTTCTTGATTTCAATCTGTGTGGAGTATCTTTTTCTGCACCTTTACTTTGTGACTGTGTGTGTCTTTAGAGCTGAAGTTAGTCTCTTGTAGGCAGCATATAGTTAGTTCTTGCTTTTTTAGTCATTCAACCACTTACATCTTTCGACTGGAGAATTCAATCCATTTACATTTACAGTAATTATTGATAGTTTAGGACTTACTAATGGCAGAAAGGATTCTAAAGGATAATGCCATCTTATTTATTGTTTTCTGGATGTTTTGTAGTTCCCTGTACCTTTCTTCCTCTTTTGCTGTCTTTTCTGTGAACTGATGATTTACCATAATGGTATGCTTTAATTCCCATCTCTTTCCCTTTTGTGTATCTACTGTAGGTTTTTGCCTTGTGGTTACTATGAGGTTAACAAAACATCTTAGAGATACAACAATCTGTTTTAAGCTGATAACAATATAACTTCAATAACGTATAAAAACTCTCCTTTTACTCTTGAAGTTTTGTGTTTTTTTAAAGTGAGAATAGTTACTTTTTGTTACTCATGAGTTCAGGGAAAATATAAATATCTGTGTGCTATCTGCCTTGGGCATTTCCTAACTGACTAGAATTCAAAGCTTCAAGGTTATTTAGGATTTAAGGGAATTTGGTTTAATTTCATGTGTTTATGGATTTGATTTCTTATATATACATTGTTTGTGGGAGAAAGACTCTAGCCATTCTAAAATGATCACATAACATAATCATTTCAACCCTTATTTTTTATTTTATAACATCTTATTTTCCATGGACTCTTGTGTACTGGTGAGAGAGAGCTTTGTAACACATATCAATAAGGGTTTGAGGAGACTGCCTTTGAAGTTGGTTACTCTTCTCACATTGGTTCCTCTCTCAGCACTCTCTCTTTACCTGAGAGGTCTGCTGTTCATCTGCTTCTGCAGCTTGGCTTCTCCTAAGATGGACACAATCTGTTGACCACCCCACAGAATCAGCAGGTCAGATAGTAGCATACACTTGTCCATTGTAGAAGTCATGGGATAGTGATTGGAAAATCTTAATCCCTCATTTTTCCCCCTAATCTTTAGGCCATACTCATTTTTCTTTTCTTAAGTTTTTATTCCAGTTAATACACAGTGTTATATTAGTTTCAGGTGTACAATAGAGTGATTCAACACTTTCATACATCACCTGGTACTCATCATGACAAGTGCACTCCTTAATCCCCATCACCTATTTAACCCATTCTTCCACTTCCCTTCCCTCTGACAACCATCAAGTTTGTTCTCTATAATTAGGACTCTTGGTTTGTCACTCTTTTTTTCCCCATTTGTTCATTTATTGTTTCTTAAATTCCACACATGAGTGAAATCATATGGTATTTGCTTTCTGTGACTGACTTATTTCGCTTAGCATTATCCTTCTAGTTCCATCCGTATTGCTCTTACAAACTTCAATAATTGGTTATTAGTTTAGGAGGGTTTTTTGTTGATTCTTTCAGATTTTTTATATAGACTGTTCTGTTATCTGCAGTCAAAGACACTTTTATGTCTTTCCTGTTTTAGTTGTATGCGCATGAATAATTTTATGAAATTTTGGAGAATTGACCCTTTTATCATTATGTAATGCACTTCCATATCTGTGATAACTTTCCTTAGTTTGATGCCTGCTCTATCTGAAATTAATAGACCTAATCTCTCTTTCTTTTGGTATGTATCATTGTGGTAATTTTTTTCCCAGTCCATTTGCTTTTTTGTTTTGTTTTGGTTTTTTATTTATTTTTTTTCAGCATAACAGAATCCATTGTTTATGCACCACACCCAGTACTCCATGCAATACGTGCCCCCCATAATATCCACCACCTGGCTCCCCCAACCGTCCACCCCCTGCCCCTTCAAAACCCTCAGATTGTTTTTCAGAGCCCATAGTCTCTCATGGTTCATCTCCCCTTCCAATTTCCCTCAACTCCCTTCTCCTCTCCATCTCCCCATGTCCTCCATGTTATTTGTTATGCTCCACAGATAAGTGAAATCACATGATAATTGACTCTCTCCGCTTGACTTATTTCACTCAGCTGAGTGAAATATGTCCATTTGCTTTTAATCTATGTGTATCTTTATATTTAAAGTGGGCTTCTTATAGACAATATATAGTTGAATCATGTTTTCTGATCTACTCTGACAACCTCTTTTAGTTGGTACATTTAGACCATTGACATTTAAAGTGATTATTTGAGTGGTGGATTAACATCGACCATGTTCATTACTGTTTTACAACTTTTGCCCTTGTTCTTAGTTCTTATGTTTGTTTTCCACTTTTTCTACTTTGTCATTTTAGTTGAACATTTCATAAGATTCTGTTTTCTCTATTTTTTTGGTATGTAATTTGTATTTTTTTTAAACTTTTTAAAGTTATCTAAGAATTTGCAATTCTTACATTCCCAACTATTCCAAGTCCACTTTCAAATAATAATATACTACTTCATGGGTACTGTAGGTTCCTTGTAATTTCAAAATAATCCTAATGTCTTCCTTGTATCATTGTTATCATTCAATTCACTTAAAGTGAGCATATATAAACAGGTATTTGTATTTATGTGCACATATGCATGCATAATATATAAACATAGGCGTATATAATTGAGTATGTAATTGCTATTATTGTTTAAACAGTTATTTGTTAGGACAATTAAGTATAAGGAAAATAAGTTTTTATCTTACCTTCATTTATTCCTTCTTCTGTGCTCTTCCTTTCTTTGTGTAGATCTGAGTTTCTGACATGTATTATTTTCCTTCTATCTAAGGAAATTCTTTTTACTATTTCCCTCAAGGCAGGTCTACTGGTAAATTCTCTGTTTTTATTTGCCTGAGAAAGTCTTTATTTCTTCTTTACTTTAAAGGATAATTTTGAGTATAGAGTTCTAGGTTTTTTTTTTCTCTCTCAATACATTAAATATTTCACTCTATTCTCTTTTGGCTTGCATGGTATCTGAGGAGAAGTTGGATATAGTTCTTCTGTTTGATTTTGTAAACATTAAGGGTTTTTGTTTTTTTCTGTGACTTCTATCAGGATTTTTGTTTTCTTTGATTTTCTGTATTTAAAAATATGCTTTGTGTAATTTCTTTTGGCATTTATCCTATTGATGTTCTCTGTACTTTCTGAACCTGGGGTTTGGTGTCTGTCATTAATTTTGGGGAAATTCTCAGTCATTATCATTTGAAATATTTTTTTTTTCTGTCCCATTTTCACTTTTCTCTCTTTCTGGCATTCCTATAATGCATATATCACACCTTTAGTTATCCCACTGTCCTTATATAATATTTTTTCTAAATTTTTTTGTTTCCTTTTTTCTTTAGTTGTCAAAGATCCTATTCATATGTCATCTAGTTAAGAGATTCTTTTCTCATCCATGTCCTATCAACTAATGAGCCCATGAAAGTCACCGATCATGTCTTTTACCATGATTTTGACCTCTAGCATTTCTTTTTTGTTCTGACTTTGGGTTTCCATCCCTCTGCTAACATTGGCCATTTGTTCTTTTTTATTTTTTTTTCTTTTCAGCATAACAGAATTCATTGTTTTTGCCCCACACCCAGTGCTCCATGCAATACGTGCCCTCCTTAATACCCTACACCTGGATCCCCCAACCTCCCACCCCCCGCCCCTTCAAAACCCTCAGATTGTTTTTCAGAGTCCATAGTCTACATGGTTCACCTCCCCTTCCAATTTCCCTCAACTCCCATCGCCTCTCCATCTCCCCATGTCCTCCATGTTATTTGTTATGCTCCACAAATAAGTGAAACCATATGATACTTGACTCTCTCTGCTTGACTTATTTCACTCAGCATAATCTCCTCGAGTCCCGTCTATGTTGCTACAAAAGTTGGGTATTCATCCTTTCTGATGGAGGCATAATACTCCATAGTGTATATGGACCACATCTTCCTTATCCATTCGTCCGTTGAAGGGCATCTTGATTCTTTCCACAGTTTGATGACCGTGGCCATTGCTGCTAAAAACATTGGGGGTACATATGGCCCTTCTTTTCAGTACATCTGTATCGTTTGGGTAAATACCCAGTAGTGCAATTGCAGTGTCATAGGGAAGCTCTATTTTTAATTTCTTGAGGAATCTCCACACTGTTCTCCAAAGTGGCTGCACCAACTTGCATTCCCACCAACAGTGTAAGAGGGTTCCCCTTTCTCCACATCCCCTCCAACAAATGTTGTTTCCTGTCTTGCGAATTTTGGCCATTGTATAAGGTGGTATCTCAATGTGGTTTTAATTTGAATCTCCCTGATGGCTAGTGATGATGAACATTTTTTCATGTGTCTGATAGCCATTTGTATATCTTCATTGGAGAAGTGTCTGTTCATATCTTCTGCCCATTTTTTGATATGACTGTCTGTTTTGTGTGTGTTGAGTTTGAGGAGTTCTTTATAGATCCTGCATATCAACCTTTTGTCTGTACTGTCATTTGCAAATATCTTCTCCCATTCCGTGGGTTTTCTCTTTGTTTTGTTGACTATTTCCTTTGCTGTGCAGAAGCTTTTGATCTTGAGGAAGTCCCAAAAGTTCATTTTCACTTTCGTTTCCTTTGCGTTTGGAGACATATCTTGAAAGAAGTTGCTCTGGCTAATATCAAAGAGGTTACTGCCTATATTCTCCTCTAGGATTCTGATGGATTCCTGTATCACGTTGAGGTCTTTTATCCATTTGAGTTTATCTTTGTGTACGGTGTAAGAGAATGGTCGAGTTTCATTCTTCTACATATAGCTGTCCAGTTTTCCCAGCACTATTTATTGAAGAGACTGTCTTTTTCCACTGTATATTTTTTCCTGTTTTGTCAAAGGTTATTTGACCATAGAGTTGAGTGTCCATATCTGGGCTCTCTACTCTGTCCCACTGGTCTATGTGTCTGTTTTTATGCCAGCACCATGCTGTCTTGGTGATCACAGCTTTGTAGTAAAGCTTGAAATCAGGTAATGTGATGCCGCCAGTTTTATTTTTGTTTTTCAACATTTCCTTAGCGATTCAGGGTCTCTTCTGATTCCAAACAAATTTTAAGATTATTTGCTCCAGGTCTTTGAAAAATACTGGTGGAATTTTGATCGGAATGGCATTAAAAGTATAGATTGCTCTAGGCAGTATAGACATCTTAATAATGTTTATTCTTCTGATCCAAGAGCATGGAATGGTCTTCCATCTTTTTGTGTCTTCTTCAATTTCTTTCATGAGTGTTCTGTAGTTCTTCGAGTACAGATCCTTTACCTTTTTGATTAGGTTTATTCCCAGGTATCTTATGGTTCTTGATGCTATAGTCAATGGAATCAATTCTCTAATTTCCCTTTCTGTATTTTCATTCAATACCAAAAGATTGAGATTATTCGGGGCGCCTGGGTGGCTCAGTGTCTTAAGCCTCTGCCTTCGGCTCAGGTCATGATCTCGGGGTCCTGGGATCGAGTCCCGCATCGGGCTCTCTGCTCAGCAGGGAGCCTGCTTCCTCCTCTCTCTCTGCCTGCCTCTCTGCCTACTTGTGATCTCTGTCTGTCAAATAAATAAATAAATAATCTTAAAAAAAAAAAAGATTGAGATTATTCCCTGCACATTCTCTGATCACTATGCTTTGAAACTGGAGCTCAATCACAAGGAAAAGTTTGGAAGGAACCCAAACACCTGGAAGCTAAAGACCACCTTGCTTAAGAATGCTTGGATCAACCAGGAGATCAAAGAAGAACTGAAAAAATTCATGGAAACCAATGAGAATGAAGACACTTCAGTCCAAAACCTATGGGATACAGCAAAGGTGGTCCTAAGGGGGAAATACATAGCCATCCAAGCCTCCCTCAAAAAAATGGAAAATCCAGAATACACCAGCTGTCTGTAAACCTTAAAGAACTGGAGAATCAACAACAAAGCAAACCAACTCCACACATAAGAAGGGAAATAATCAATATTAGAGCAGAGATCAATGAGGTAGAAACCAGAGATAAAGTAGAACGTATGAATGAAACTAGAAGCTGGTTTTTTGAAAGAATCAATAAGATCGATAAACCATTGTCCACACCAATCCAAAAGAAAAGAGAGAAAGCCCAAATTCATAAAATTATGAATGAAAAGGGAGAGATCACAACTAACACCAAGGAAGTACAAACAATCATCAGAAGTTATTATCAACAGTTATATGCCAATAAGCCAAGCAACCTAGATGAAATGGATGCATTCCTGGAAAACTATAAACTCCCCAAATTGAACCAGGAAGAAATTGACAACCTGCATAGTCCAATATCTAGTAATGAGATTGAAGCAGTGATCAAAAGCCTCCCAAAAATCAAGAGCCCACGACCTGATGGATTCCCTGGGGAATTCTACCAAACTTTCAAAGAAGAAATAACACCTATTCTCCTGAAGCTGTTTCAAAAAATTGAAGCAGAAGGAAAACTCCCAGACTCTTTCAATGAAGTCAGCATTACCTTGATCCCCAAACCAGGCAAAGACCCTACCAAAAAGGAGAATTTCAGACCAATATCACTGATGAATATGGATGCTAAGATTCTCAACAAGATCCTAGCAAACAGGATCCAACAGCACATTAAAAAGATTATCCACCATGACCAGGTGGGATTCATTCCTGGGCTACAAGGATGGTTCAACATTTGCAAATCAATCAATGTGATAGAACAAATTAATAAGAGAAGAGAGAAGAACCACATGGTCCTCTCAATGGATGCAGAAAAAGCATTTGACAAAATCCAGCATCCATTCCTCATTAAAACGCTTCAAAGTATAGGGATAGAGGGAACATTCCTGAACTTCATCAAATCTATGAAAGACCCACAGCAAATATCATCCTCAATGGGAAAAAGCTCACAGCCTTCCTGTTGAGATAAGGAACATGACAAGGATGTCCACTCTCACCACTCTTGTTCAACATAGTATTAGAAGTCCTAGCAACAGCAATCAGACAACAAAGAGAAATAAAATGTATCCAAATTGGCAATGAAGAAGTCAAACTCTCTCTCTATTCACAGATGACATGATTCTTTATATGGAAAACCCAAAAGACTCCACCCCCAAACTGCTAGAACTCATACAACAATTCAGCAACGTGGCAGGATACAAAGTCAATGTACAGAAATCAGTGGCTTTCTTATACACTAACAATGAAAATACAGAAAGGGAAATTAGAGAATAGATTCCATTTACTATAGCACCTACCTGACCTTAATACTAGCATTATGCTGGCCTCATAGAATGCATTTGGGAGTTTTTCCCTCCTCTTTGATTTTTTTGGAAAGGCAGGAGAAGGACTGGTGTCTTTTAAAAATAATTTTGTTAAATAAAAGCCATATATACATATTCACTTTGAACTGGACCCCACAATTATATGTGTAGTTTGAGTGCAGGCAGAGTATCTGGAGGCATAATCTATAGGACTTCAATGAACTTACTTCCCAACCTTCATTTGAATCTTTAGGTCTGAATATGTATGAAGATGATGAAAATAGATGAGGAAGATCCTTCTACTATACCCTCTTCTTCTGCCTGTCTTGCTTGACCTAGGATAGGGTCATCAAGCTTCTATGTAACAGACCAAATCATATGGGCCATATGGTCTCTGTTCCAACTATTCACCTCTGCTTATTGTAGCACAAAGGAGCTATACACAGTACATAAACAAATGGTTGTGGCTATGTTCCAATAAACTTTATTTGAGGGATGGGCAGTTGCCCAAATTTGGCCTATGGGTGATAATTTTCCAGCTCCTAATCTAGAATAACATATTTAAGCTTTTTTATTTTGTTCACAGCTCATCATGGTCCTGTATCACTTATGTCCAGTTAGAATCCAAAATGATTAAAGAAAAAAATAGTTACATGAGAATATTTACTTATTCATTCATTCATTCAATACATTTTTAGTGTTACATAATAAATTTTGGAATAAGTAACAGATAAACATCTTGGATAAGAAAGAATCATGAATGCTTATGAGTATTCCCCCCTTGGATAAAGCGTTTTGCTTGTTCAAAAAGAAAATATTGAACATATGGCTCAACTCTCCCACTCTGTAAATGACAGGATCTGCAATAATTGTGGAAGATTTCTCACTCTTCCCAACTCAGTAAATCTAAGTAGGATCACATTTCAACATTTCCTGTTCTAAATGGTACTTATTTTCCATCCATCCAGCATGTTATCTTGCCTAATATATAGGAGATATTCTAACACCTACCTTCTTTTTTTTAACACTCACCACCAAGTAACTCTTCTGATATATTTTTTTTTCCTTTTGGGAAAATTAACATGCCTCACAGATCTGATTCCCAAGAGAAATCAATAAAAGGCTAGTTATTAGAGATCTGAGAAACATCTATGGGTCAGTAACACTACTACTACTAATTAACTCTATTCTCACTGGGAAGAAACATATATTTTTGTCTTGGAGATGATTATACTACAAAGCATAAATCAAAACTACTGAGTTCCTACAAATGTGGCTACATACCTTAGAACAGAACAGGTAGGTCAAAAAATGCTCCCAATGTTGAGCAATACTACAGTAAACTCTCTCTCCTTATACTCCCATTCCACTTTCTCTTTCTTTTCTGTCTTTACACATTCTGTCACTAGTTATTCCAATCTCTTTAACACCATTCTTACTATTGTAATAACGAAATTATATCATGACCTAAGAAGGAGCTATTTCTGAAGGAATTAACATTTATGATGTCTCTTTGGTGGACTGATATCTCAAGGATCTTGTATCTCTCAGCACTTTCTTCACCGTCTTGTGTGATACTCCACATTTCCCACTGTGAGGACCAAATATGGTAAATCTGTCTTGCCCACTCCATTTCCGCTCATGCCCCTACCAAACTACACAAATGGAAATGATACTTTCCCCTCATAAAGGGAATGTTGGGATAAGTCATTTCCCTCAATTTGGCATATTTGATAAAACATTTGATGATGTTAGCCAATGACTATGTCAAGAATTAGAGGGAATGGGGCACCTGGGTGGCTTACTGGGTTAATGCCTCTGCCTTTGGCTTGAGTCCTGATCCCAGTGTCCTGGGATCGAGCCCCACATCAGGCTCTCTGCTCAGCGGGGAGCCTGCTTCCTCCTCTCTCTCTTCCTGCCTCTCTGCCTACTTGTGATCTGTTTGTCAAATAAATAAATAAATAAAATCTTTTAAAAAAAGAATGAGAGAGAGAATGGTAAGAATAAATATGAGTTAATAGAACTAGTGTCCGTCAGTTCTGAAAAGGACCTCTATTAGAGGCAAGTTAAGATGGCTAAGAGAACAGATTAAAAGGAAAATTCATGAATATGGTGCAACAGTGACAGGACATGATACAATGAGTTTTGGACAGCTTGGAAACCTAGTGTATCATGATTACACCTAGATTACAAAATCTCTCTCAATCCTAGCAAAGCACAGAGAAGCTGTTTCTCTGAGTCTTCTGACACTCTTTTTCTGAGGTTTGGAGAGTCACTTAATTAAAGTGTATCATAATTCTCCCAGTGATTTGTTGCAATCACAAGTATTGTAAACTACAGTTTCAGAGGACAAAGCCTTTTCATTTTCTGTAAGCATTCCTCTCAGATTCAATAGTATTTCACTAATTGTCTGCTGACTATTCTATGAGTGATTAATGTCTGAGATTTCACAGAAATGAAGTAAAAGAATAATCAGAGAGTATATGCTGCTAGAATATGCATATACAGATATGATTAAATTTGAATATTCAAATTATGGTTGACTATTCATGACACAAAATGTGTTTTCTTGAATATAAATAGAAAAGACTAAAGAAGCACAATGAGAAAGGTAAAGAGGCTCTCTACCAGGGAGTGTTACTCTTTGCTCTTAATTCCTCCATGTTTCAAGTGATGTTTCCTTCTCTCTCTAATCTAACTTCTAATTATCTCATTTGTCCTATTATTTATCTTCCTTTCACCTGCCCTCTCTGTATGTTTTCCAGCTTCACATTTGGCATTTGCAACACAGTTCCCACAAAATCATCGATGGGCAAGCAACATATTAATGTTCAGTTCGCATATTTCTCAATTCTTCCTTATTTTCTACCTTCAGAATACTCCATCATTTTCTCTACTGATTGAGCCAATGGGTACAACAAATGATTCTGTGGTATCTGAATTTGTATTGATTGGACTTTCCAATTCATGGGAGATGCATCATTTTCTTTTTTGGTTCTTCGCTATGTTCTACATGGGGATTATCCTGGGAAACCTCTTCATTGTATTCACAGTAATTATTGACTTTCATTTACACACCCCTATGTACTTCCTATTGGCCAACCTCTCTCTACTTGATCTAGGTCTGTCCTCTACCACAGTGCCCAAAATGATCTCTGATCTTTTCACTGACTGCAACATCATTTCTTTTCCAAAATGTATGATACAGATATTTTTTATTCATGTCATGGGTGGAGTTGAGATGGTGCTGCTCATAGCCATGGCATATGACCGGTACACTGCAATCTGTAAGCCTCTCCACTATCTGACAATCATGAGCCCCAAAACATGTGTTTCCTTTGTAGTGGCTGCCTGGATAGTGGGGATAATCCATGCTGTATCTCAGTTTGTTTTTGTCATAAACTTGCCCTTCTGTGGCCCTAATGAAGTAGATAGTTTTTACTGTGATTTTCCTCGGGTCATGAAACTTGCTTGTGTAGACACTTACAAGCTAGAGTTTGTAATCATCGCTAACAGTGGGTTTATATCCATGGCTACCTTCTTCTCTTTAATTATATCCTATATCTTCATTTTGGTAACTGTCTGGAAACGTTCTTCAGGGGACTTGTCCAAAGCATTTGTCACACTGTCAGCTCACATCACTGTAGTGATTTTGTTTTTTATGCCATGTATGTTTCTCTATGTGTGGCCTTTCCCTACAACATCGCTGGATAAGTACTTGTTCATTGTTGACTTTGCTATCACCCCCGTCTTGAATCCTACCATCTATACATTAAGAAACAAAGACATGAGAGTGGCCATGAGAAGACTGGGCAAATGGATTGTGGGTCCTAGTGGGATCTCATAATGAATGCAGTAGATCCACATACAATATGCTTCAGGATCACTAAGAACACTGCAGTTCACATGACTGTCATCATTACTATGGTAAGAACTACTATTTGGAGAAATAATTCAACAAAGGTCTACCTATAGAAATTGACTGAGTTAGAGCTGACTTTATTTTGTTAACCACAGAAAATAAACTGACTTCACCTACTTCCATCATGAAGAGTTATGAGAATAGAAAACTGAGCTAATTTGTAGGAATAAACTTAACATTCAAATACCATTTTCTGGATGACATTTTCTGGGAATTGATAATTGTGTTTATTCTCAATTATAAATGAATACCTCAAAATGATAAATATATCTCATTGTAAACTTATGGACTTAATAGATAAAATGTGACTTTGAGTCAATCAAAATCAATAAATTCTATTTTTTAATTCCTAATTCAATTTTAACTTAGAAAAGAACAAAATTAACTATGTGTTACTTATATTTAGCCCCCAAACACAAACTTGACTTTGTCAGTTTAGGATGCTATTTTAGTTTTGTGTTTAGATTTGAGTGATTATAAGTAGAAAGAGAATTTTCCTTAACACTGTCAATATTTTAGATAAATACAAACCAGAGCTTTTTGCACTTTTGTCTACCTTTGTATTATTCTATATTTCTAGTCATTCCAATATTGAATCACCTGGTTTATTTTTTTAAAAAAAAAGTATAAAAATAATAGCTATTCCAAAGGAGAATAATCACCCTGGGATGTGCAATTAGAGGCCCTGGATTTCTTGAATATGGTTTCTTGGTCCAAGTTTGATAGTCTTAGATAAATGTCAAACCAAAAATGGTAAGGCATATTCAATTTATATTGTTTCCACATTTGTAATAAATTCTTTATTAAAGTTAACACTTAACATTTTCATTTATTTGTTTCTACTGCTCTCTAAATAAAATATGCTCAATTAATGAAACTAATGTCTATGTATTTTGTCCAGTGTGTTTCTAGGAACTTTTCCAGTAACGTTTCTGCTACCTCCGTGTAAATTAACCATTAATACTTCTTTTAACATCGGGCACCTGGGTGGCTTAGTCAGTTAAGCATCAGCCTTCAGCTCAAGTCATGATCCCAGGGTCCTGGGATCCAGCCGTACATCTGGCTCCCACTCAGCTGGAAGCCTGCTTCTCCTTCTCCCTTTGCCTGCTGCTCCCCCTGTCCCTGCTCATGCATGTGCTCAGGCTTGCTCTCTCTCTCTCTCTCTCTCTCTCTCTGTCAAATAAATAAATAAAATCTTAAAAATAAATTACTTCTTTTAACACTTTGGTATTCATCTGGATGGGAAGTTCTTCTTTACTTGATCATTGCTAACCACTCCCCTCTTTCAAATATTTCACTGGATTCTCACTGGGCTTTTCCTCCTACTCTTTGGTAAATTCCTTCCCAGTAGCAGTTCACTGGGCTTCTCTCAATCAGCTCCATCACCAAACTCAGCGTTCCTAAGAATTGTATTTTTGTCCTTTTCTCACTCCATATTCTATGCCTTAGGGACAAACATTCCCTTGGCTTTAATTACCATATCATCTAAGAGCTTTTATTCTTAAGCCAATGTATTATTTTTTGAGTTCCTACTTCATAAATCTGTCTGCTGACTTGATGATTCAAGGGCATCTCCCATTCAGCAGATCTGAAACTAAACTCATCTCATCCTTGAACCTGTTAGTCTTTCAGGTCCCTAGTCAATAAGTAGTGCTAATATTTACCCAGTTCTTCAATGTAAAATCTAGGAGTAATAATGGATTCCTCCCTTCCTGAATCCCTAATATTCATTAAATCTGCAAATGCTATTAATTACAACTTCTAAACACCTCTTCAGTATGCCCCCTGTTCTCTTCTAAATATCAAATATTGTCTAAGAATTCACATGTCATTTTTCAAAAAGAATATTAAGTCACCTATGTGACTTCCAACTTCAATTCTTGTTTGCCTTCATTCTCATTATCTACATTCAGAATGAGAGTTTGTTTTTTTGTTGTTGTTGATTTTTTTTTTTTGAGAGACAAAGCATGGGTACACACACATATGCACAGGGAAGAATAGCAGAGGGAGAGAGAGAGAGAAAAAATCTCAAGCAAGCTCCATGCTCAGCTTGGAGCCCAACATGGGTCTTGATCTCAAGACCTGAGATCATAACCTGAGCTGAAATTAAGAGTCCAACACTTAACCAAATGAGCTACCCAGACACCCCAGATTTTTTTGAAATATAAATCTAAGCATGTGATCCTTCTATTTAAGACCCCCTCACATACTTGCCACTACTCTTAAATTAAAATACAAACTCCTTTTCAAGATTAATTAGGCCACACAAGACCTGGCCCTTATCTTCCCCTGAAGCCTAAGAGGACAACATGCTCTTGCTCTACAATTCCAGAGGCAATTTGGTTTTCTTTTGCTTGCCTAAAAAAATTATTCTTTCTTATCTTAAGGTTTGCACTGGCCAACTATTCTGTCTGAAACATTTGTCTTTTATGCTTTATTCATTCTTTAAATTTCGTGTTTTATCAAGAAATGCTTCCCAGAACCTGGGTCCAAGAGAGCTCCTTACATTGTATATTATTATAGCATTCCCTAGTATAATTTCTGTAACATTAGCCATACTCATAATATCTTATTTATTGTATGTCTTCCTCATTACATTTTAAACTCCATGTGAGGAAAGTCTGTGTCAATCATGTTTACTGCTATCACATCTGTATAATTGTACAGAAAATCTTTGATGAATATTTATCATTAAATAAATGAATAAAATCGACAAAGAGTTTAAAAAGAGCAGTGTTGAATGAGTTGTTGATTATTATCTGGGCTTTCTTTTTAACTTTTATTTTATACATTTTTTTAAGATTTATTTATTTTAGAGAGAGAGTGAGAGTGAGCAGGGAGGAGAGGGGCAGAGGGAGAGGAAGAGCTTCCTCAAGCACACTTCCTGCTGAGCATGGAGCCCAACATGAAGCCTGAGACTCTATCCCAGGACCCATGAGATAATGACCTTATCCAAAATCAAGAGTCAGCCACTTAACTGACTGAGCCACCCAGGCAACCCTCTTTACTTTCATTTTAGATAGAGAGTCACATCAAGCTGCAAGAATTAACACAGAGGTTCTAGTACCCTTCACTCACATTCCCTCATGGGAAAACCCGTAAAAGTATAGTTCAATATCACAACCAGGATATTGATGTTAACACAGTCAAGATGCAGAATATTTCTATCAGCACAAGGTTCCCTTCTGCTGCCCTTTTATACCCACACCCACTTCATCCTGCCCCTCCTTCCCTACCCCTGGGAAGTGCTAACCTGTTCCCTATTTTTATTATCTTGCTATTTCAAAAATATTATATATATGGAATCAAAAAGTAACTTTTGGGGATTGGCTTTTTTCTCAGCATAATTCCCTTGAGATTCTTTTCACTTGTTGAAGGACAACTGGGTTGTTTCTAGTTTGAGGTTATAATGACTAAAGTAGCTATAAACATTTAAGTACAGGCTTTTGTATAAACTTACATTTTCATTTCTCTGGAACAAATACCCAGGAGTAAAACTGCTGGATCATATACTCGTAGTTTCTGTTTTTGTTTTTTTTTTTTTTAATAAACTGCCAAACTGTTTCCCAGAATGGCTGTAGCATTTTACCCTCTTACCAGCTATGCAAGACAGACCCAATTTCACTGTATCTTCACCAGCATGTGGTGTGTCACTATGGTTTTTTTTTTTTAATTTAGCTATTCTGATAGATGTGACAAGATCGCTCATTGTGGTTTTACTTTTCATTTCACTTACAACTAATGATGTTGAACATCTTTTCATGTGTTTATTTGTCATCTGTACATCCTCTTCAGGGAAAAAAGGTCTCTTCACATCTTTTGTCCATTTTCTAATCAGATTGCTTTAAATGCGTTCTTGGGAATCTTTATATATTCTGAATACTAGTCCTTTATCAGATACATGTTTGGCAAAATGTTTTTCCTCTCTGTAATTTGTCTCTTTATCTTCCAAACAAGGTTTTTCCCAGAGTAAAAGTTTTTAATTTTGATGAAGTCCAATTTCTCATCTCAGTGTTTACATCTACCAATTGTTTTTCCATTTAGTTTGAAATCTTTCCAGTTCTTGCTATAAAAATGATTTTTTAATTGCAATTAGGACACTTGCATGTTATGTAATGAGACTCTGAGTCTTATTTAAATCTTCTGTTTTAACTCACTTTTTGTGATACCACTCTTGCAGGGGGAAGGGGAGCACAGTCTCACCATTACCAGTGAAGGTAGAAGTCCAGGGGTACACTTGTTACAGGTAGGTGGAAGTGGGAGTTCCAGGGCCCCACATAGTCCTCACTGACCCTGCAAAGGGGGTGGCCTCACCCCTACGTGGCAATAGTGGAAGTCTCAACTCTCTTTTAGAACCTCCTCAGATACAGCCCAGCAGGGAGAAGAGAAGTGCCTCAGTACTGCTGAGTGGGGATGGAAGTCCAGGCTCTCACAGTCTCTAATAATACCATGGGGTATTTGGGGGCCTTCTTACAAGCTGGCAGGGATGAAAGTCCCAGACTCCTGCCCAGTCTTCTCTGACACCAGCCTGGTAAAGAGAACACAGAATGTGACCTGTGAGGGTAGCAGTATAGATGACCACTAGGTCTTTGTTGATGTAGGTAAACGTAGGGCCACAGCTTGTTCTGTGCTATTTGGCTGAAGTAGAACAGTTATTGTCTAAAACTTTTCTATCTTACTATGTTTCCCTTTTCCTGGGTCCTGGCTTGGTGAGAACAGGCTTTTATTGGGACTTTTAAAAACTCTGCCCACCAGCATTTCCCAGTTACCTCCTTCTTCAGCTCCAGGTGTGTGTGGGGTAGAGGAGAAGTAGACTTGCCTTAGAGAATGAAAGCAACTGCTTTCCAGCTGCTCACTGTGGTCCATGGACCCTTGTTCATTAGGCCTTTCACTGGTGGTCTATTATTGGTACATCTCCTCCTGGGAGATGTGGGACTGTGTCTGCTTGCTCTTAACCATCAGCCTCTGTGCTGTCAGCAAGCAGCACCTGCACCTAGTACTCTAGCATGTAGCCTTCTGCACATGAAGTGCTCCAGCTCCTACAGCTCCTGGGAGGAAGAGGCTGATACTGCAGAGGTGTTCCTCATCCCTCCAGCTCAGTGACCTGGGTTGAGCTCAGGTTCCTGCTCTGGCTGCCTTTAGCCCCAGTCCAACAGTGTGGGAAGGGGGCTAGAAAGGGGAAAGGGAGAGCAGGTCCCAGAGAGCCACCTCCTGCCCCAAATTCCCTCCCCACTGCCCTATTAGCTTCCTTTTTATATTTGCTTAGTCATAGAATTAAAGTACCTAATCCCCTTTTCTTTGTCTTAATTCACTTTCTGTATCTCTTTGTCAATTCTCTGCAGTGAAATCTACTGATAAGTTTTTTTTTTTTTGCTGGCTTCAGCCAGTTTAAATCTTGAGCCAGTTTTAGTTGTAAATCAGTAGACTTAATCCTCTCTGATACTTTAAGGTCTCATCAATTCTGCATTAACAGCCCCTGATCCTCTGTTAGCTCAGCAGTTTTCTTTGTCACCAAGCAAACCCAGGATCCATGCCCCAGGGGATCACTCACAAATCACAGTGTGCCCTATGCTTGGCTGGAGAATTTCCTAGGGCTTTATTTCTGTCTAGATTCTCCCTCATTCATCTTAATATACTATTCTGCCTGGTATCCAGTTGGCCATTTAGAATGCAGGCACATCAGGACAGAATACATTGACATGATAGAATGATTATGGGGCTGTGGAGTGTTCCCTGCCTTGCAATAGCCAGTGAGGCAGGGAGCTAACAAGAGAAACTTTCCTCCAATCTTGGAGTAGCTCTGCTTCCTCCAAGCAATTAAATTATCTTACTTCATCATATATATACCAACTCATGTCACTGACCATGCATTCCTATTTATTTTTAAATGTTTCTGCCGCATTATTCTCCAGTTTGTATCCTTACTTACATATTTTGAAATGTCATTGCTTTTCAAAAATTAATTTGACACTAACCATGATTCTGAAGCTATTCTAAAGAATAGCTTTTACCAATTTTCCATTGGTTCTCAAAAAGAGAACATAATATACAACTCTAAGCAAACACAGCTCAAAGATAGACACTTGACACTTTTGGACCCCATGAGAGCCTAAAGATCAGATTCTTTCTATCTACATATCAGATATAGATAAAGCCTTACTTCTTTACGGAAACAGTTTCTTGTTTCAGTTGTTTTCAGTTGTTTCAGTACCTTGTCATAGGTCTTAAGAATGAGCATCTCCCTCAAGGTAAATATGATCTTCTTACAAACACTCAAAATAACCTCCTATATTTTTCCTCTTTTGTGTTTGTATCTGTTTTCCACTGATCTCTTCAGAAATTAATCCAATAATGTACAAATTTTAGTTCTATCTAGTCAACTCAGGAAAAATAAAGGTTAAATGCATTCAAGAAGACTTTCATCTTCTAAACTCCAAAGTTTGGGACTACCTACAAAGGTAAACATTTGCTATAACTGATAATAGGAAAGTGATCTATTTATTACCCTCCTGTCAGTTGTAAGAATTATCTTTACATATCGGGGGTTTTACATGTATTTCTTCAAGTCTGGTCCTACAAGTGGTGGTATGTCTGTCCACTCAGGATATGTTTTCACACCCCCAGCCCCTCATCTCAGTGCATCTAAGCATTTCATCCCAAAGATCAGGGATTTTTTTTTAAGTTTTTATTTATTTATTTGAGAGCAAGAGAGTGAGAGACAGCATGAGAGGGGAGAAGGACAGAGGGAGAAGCAGAGTTCCTGTGGAGCTGGGAGCCTGATGCAGGACTTGATCCTGGGACTCCAGGATCATGACATGAGCTAAAGGCAGTCATTCAACCAACTAAGCCACCCAGGTGTCCCGATACATAGGGATATTTTTATACAAACCAACATATTGCCTCAAATCTTCCCTCTTCCCCTCTGTTGCATTACCAGACAATTTCTTTTTCATTATTTCTCTCAGGGAGAAACCAATGTGACTCAAAGATTTAGTCCCCCAGGAGAAACTAATAATGGGCTTGGCATTGGCCTTCTCTGAGACAACAGTAGGTCATTCTCCTGTGCATCTAATTAGCTTATTTCCTATTTTGAAGAATCATATATAGCTTTGTCTTTGAAGGAAGATTATGTACAGAAAATAAGACTGAATTCTCTGAATTTCTATTCTTCCAAAAATGTAAATCCTGTGGCTGAACAGGCAGGTAGGAAAGTTTTTTTAATTATAAAACTGCACCTGTCATGGTTGTGTCCCTCTCTCACTCCCCCTTAACTCCACTTCAGTATCTGTTCCTCTGTAAAATATTAGTGTCAGAAGTTTTCTTGTTTTGAAAATATTTTTGTCCTGTTATTCTACATCATCACTCTTTTATTTTCAAATTTCAATCATTGCATTGTCTTATCAAATCAATTCTACACACACACATAGAGAGACACATGCACGCCATTTGATATATTCAGTTTGTGAAGGTTTTTCAAGATTCGGGTGTTTCTGATTTTTGTGCTCTACAACTTATTTTAAACTTTTCATTGTGTAAAACAGACATCTGGCTTCAGCTATTCATGCCTTTTTGAGAATCAAATTCTGTTTTAAACAAAAGGAAGGAAGTCTCAATCCCCCATCTCCAGGATTCTGGTGTGATTCCCTCTCCTTCAGTATTACTTTCCTCCACATTTGAAGGAATCAGCCAATGCCTAGTCTGAGAGGCTATTCTCAGAGTCAGAAAGCTTCTGGCCCCATGCCAGGGGATGGTACAGGTACAGAGGAGCTGATAGCTATAAGTTCTGAGATGGAACTATTTAAGGATTGACCAGGATATGTGATGAAACAGGAAAGAGGGTTAAGAAGAGCAATTTCCTATGGCAAGAAAAAAAAAGTCAGGAAGGGAAGGCCAATTTTATTTTATTTTATAAAGATTTTGTTTATCTAACAGAGAGACACAGTGAGAGAGGGAACCACAAGCAGGGGAGCAGCAGATTAAGAGGGAGAAGTAGGTTCCCTGCTGAGTAGGGAGCCCAATGTGGGGCGCCATCCCAGGACCCTAGGATCATGACCTGAGCCGAAGGCAGACACAACAACCAAGCCACCCAGGTACCCCAGAAGGCCAATTTTATTTGAATAAAAACTCAGGCTTGAATAGGGCACTTCCAAATAGGTTAAAGTAATCCTTTCAAATATAAATAATTCTATATTTTTAATATAATTCTATACATTATATATATAAATTATTATAATTTATACTTTATATAAATATAAAATATTATATAATTATATAAATAAACCTATATTTTTCTAGATTTTTCATGACTCTATTTAAGCAGATATAGAATATTACTGAGGAAGACCTCTGGACTGGACATTAGGCTGACTTCTAACTCTGGCTCTGTGAATATATCACTGGGAATGCACTGTCTAGCCATTTGAATGAAGTAACTGAACAAGATTCTCTTGAAGTTCTTTCCCACTTCTATACAAATCTATAATTCTGATTGTCTTATTTGTTTAATATGTTTCTATATTTTCTATTTAAAGATGGGTCTCCCCAGGCCCTCAATGACTGAAAAATATTGTATCTCCAGCAGGAATGATACCAAACTCGATGGAGTCTTGTCTTCTGAACTCCTGAGATTCTCACAAAGTCACCAGGGTTTTCTAAAAAGGCAGAGAAACAAGTGCATGGTCTTTTTCTCTCTCAGATCATGAGAATTTCCCCATCAATGATATATGCTAATTCCAGATGTTTGTAGTAAAAAGGGCAGAAATCTCTTCACTCAGTTAAACACTCACTTTTTATGTACATAGAACAGGATTATACCAGGAAATACAAGCTTAGGAGAAGATATTATTAAATCAAATTCTCTATGTATTTGTGAGGGCTACTGTTTTGTTTCTTCTATGAATAATTTAGTACCTATTTCTAGGAAATTCGTTCATCACTTATTTCCTAGGGTTTTTCTATGTGCCAGCCACTGTTTTAGGCAGGTGGTACAGTGTTAGATGAAGCAGAAAGGGTCCTATATCAAAAACTTTAATATTTATTTATGAAAAGCTATAAATATTAGAATGAAGGTAAGTAAAATAGTGCCTGGAGGCTGAACAGATGCTTTTGATCAGTTACTTCCTAAATTTTTTAGAGGTGATTCACCTGTCAGTTCACTGAGGCATCATGTTCAACCACTCTATTCTACCAAACCCCATTGCCGCACCCATGATTCATATGCTTAAAATCTTAACTTGTCTTTATCTCAGTGGTTATTTTCCCTATAGTTTGCTATTACTTTCCATCCTTCCAGTTAAAATATACCTAAAACAGTGAATGGAAACCCAAGTAAATTTCATACCCAAGTGTTTGTAATAAATCAATGTTGATTTAAACTATGGCAGGTACCTAAGCAAAGATGTGCCATGATCTACCAATACCTTTTTTTGAACATCATTTTATCCTCCCTATTTGACGTCTAGGAATTTATTTCTTCTCCTCACCCTCCTTTTATTTTCTTACACTCTTTCCCTTTGGTCTTCATTCTTCCCATATTTATGTGTTTTTTCCTGCCTATCCTTTACATGCTACTGACTGACTCCACAACTTTGAATATACTCAGTTCCATATTTTGCATTGTGATTGTCCATATTATAATAAAGTTCACAAATAGATTATATGTTATAAATGGAAGTTTAGAAACTTTAGGATAAAAGATTAATGTAGTGTTGGATTTTCCTGCTACAAAAATAATCACTCAAACTCCAGTACAAACACCATTTCAGCATACAAACCCAAAAGTAACACAGACTTCAAAAGTGTATTAACTGTTATTGTGTTAACTGTTATTATTCTACACTCATTTGTAATTTTTGTTTAATTTTATTATTCTTGATTATATTTTCAAATGTCTATTTTTTGTTAAAAAAATTTTTGTATGCTTATGTATACTCTTCTAATTTTCTAGGCATCAATATGTATTATTTTTGTTTTTAATTTTTATTACTTTCTTTTACCTAGATTCCTTGAGTTTAATTTGTACATCAATTTCTAACTTCTTAAGTTGCCTGATTACTCCATGTACTTGACTAAATAAGAGCAATTTAATGCAATAGACGGCCTCTGAGTGCGCTTTAGTCATACTACCAACCCATACTCTGAGTTCCCATTATTTCTAAGTAATTTACTATCAATTAAATAAAAGATCTGTCAATAATAAATTTAAATTATCAACATTTAACACATTGTGTGAGGCACTCCTCAAAGTTAATTCCTTCTCTCATTTCTTTCAGGTCACTTCAGAGTCTTCCCTTCCTTGTGATTCAATGGACAAAGTAAATGGCTCTGTCATAACTGAGTTTGTGTTACTAGGACTTGCACATTCCTTGGAAATGCAGGTTTTCCTTTTTCTTTTCTTCTCTTTGTTCTATGTGGGGATTATCTTGGGAAACCTCTTCATTATGTTAACAGTAATTTTGGATTCTCACTTACATTCCCCCATGTATATCCTGCTGGCCAACCTATCACTCATTGACCTAGGCCTTTCATCCACCACAGTTCCTAGGATGATCTCTGATCTTTTCAGTGGTTGCAAAATCATTTCTTTTCACAACTGCATGATACAAATGTTCTTTATTCATGTCATGGGAGGAGTTGAGATGGTACTGCTCATAGCCATGGCATATGACAGGTACACAGCAATTTGCAAGCCTCTCCACTATCTAACTACTATGAATCCCCAAATGTGCATGCTTTTGATAATGGCTGCTTGGATCATTGGGGTGATTCATGCTGTGTCTCAGTTTGTTTTTGTCATAAATTTACCTTTCTGTGGCCCTAATAATGTGGGGAGCTTTTATTGTGATTTTCCTAGAGTTATTAAACTTGCATGCATGGACACTTACAGACTAGAATTTGTGGTCACTGCCAACAGTGGCTTCATATCTATGGGCACCTTCTTTTTCTTAATTGTATCATACATCTTTATTCTGATAACTGTCAGACAACATTCTTCAAAAGATTTATCCAAAGCATTCATCACTCTGTCAGCTCACATCACTGTAGTGGTTTTATTTTTCACTCCATGCATGTTTCTCTATGTGTGGCCTTTCCCTACCAAGTCAATGGATACATTTTTTGCCATTGTGGACTTCGTCATCACTCCTGTATTAAATCCTGCCATCTATACTTTAAGGAACAGAGATATGAAGGTGGCAATGAGAAGGCTGAGCCGACAAGTTGTAAGTTCTAGGGAGATGCCATAACAGACTTCATTGGTAAGACCACAAGATGAATGTCATGGACTTTCAGGACCCTTGTGATCACCATGAACACTACGGATTATGTATAATTTCATTATTGCCTTTAAAAAAACTGAGAACTCTACATAAAAAGAGGTATTAGAACTTCACTTTCAAGTAGAGCTGTAGTAATTTCTGTTAAGTATGAAAAATAAACTATTATATATTCCTACCTACCTATAAAATTAAATTGCAATTTCATCAATGACCATACTCAATTTTCATGTAACTGTTTTATATTTCTATATAAATACATATATGCACATATGGTTAAGTTTTATTTATCAGTATCTTCATACTGATTATAAGCATCACTAGGAATCAATTAATATTTCTTGTGGAAATTATGTGCATCCAATGGATAAAATAGGAGTTTATACAAATTAACAGCCATTAAAAATCAAGAAACAATTCTCATCCTAATTATATGTTGTTAGATACATAAGCAGGCAACACTATGCTATAACTCTTAAGATTTGTTTTCAGTGTTTGTCAATGTATTTTGTACAATGTTACTTTATTTTTTAATTTTTAACATTTTTTTAACATCTTACTTTAATTTTATTTCCTCAGTGTTCCAAGATTCATTGTTTATGCACCACACCCAGTGCTCCATGCAATACATGCCCTCCTTTATACCCACCACCAGGCTCATCCATCTCCCCACTCTCCTCCCCTCCAAAACCCCATTTGTTTCCCAGAGTCCACAGTCTCTCACGTTTCATCTCCCCCTCCAATTTACTCCAATTCATTTTTCCATTCCTTTTCCTAATGTCCTCTGTGTTATTCCCTATGCTCCACAAGTAAGTGAAACCATATGATAATTGATGTTCTCTGCCTGACTTATTTCACTCAGCATAATCTCCTCCAGTCCTGTCCACATTGATACAAAAGTTCGGTATTCATCTTTTCTGATGGCTGTGTAATATTCCATTGTATATATGTACCATATTTTCTTTATCCATTCATCTATTACAGTGTTACTCTAGAAATAGACTCTACCATTTTGCATTATGCAAAATTTGTCTATGATCCATTTTTTTCAACAGTGAATTTCTATTGTCCTTGCAGTCTTCCTCAATGCCTTTCTTGAATCACCCTAAAAGAGTATCTACAATTATAAAAGTATTTCAAGGATCTTACTACCTAAAGAAAGGTCCCAACTCAGATCTCACTTTATTTAAGGTATCTGTACTTAAGTCATAGTGCTTAGGATAAACAGATGATTGACATCTTTACTTTTACTTTACTTTCCCAGGTAAAACATGGGAAGTCTGATAGGTCAAAGAGCACAATTGATAAATCACTTGGATGTATCCCTAAGACTGATTTAAGAAATATTAATTGTGATGACCCAGCTCAGTTGTATCTGCTGCATTGTAAGTAAAGATGCTCAATAAAATGGTAAATAAAATAAATGAGACTTTTTTTTACTATTGTTTAAGGTATTTTTTTCCTACATTTTATCTAAAAGTGGTAATAAATGCTATAAGCCATCTTCTTTGTATAATATCTAAAGCATTATTATTTATTGTCTCCTTAATCCATCTGGATTTTAACATTCACAACATTATCTTTGGTTTCACTATGATCCTTTTAAAAAGTCACCTTTAACAGAGAGGGGCATCTGGGTGGCTCAACTGGTTAAGCTTCTGCCTTTGGCTCAGGTCATGATCCCAGTGTCCTGGAATCTCACTCCAGAGCCCCATGTCAGGTTCCCTGGCTTCTCTTCCCATCCCACCCCTGCTCCTGCTCTCTCTCTCTCTTCAAATATATAAATTTAATTTTTAAAAAGTCACTTTTACAGAGAAAAATACCATATGATTTCACCGATAGGTGGAATCTCAAACACAAAACAAACAGACTCTTAAATACAGAAAAAAAACCTGATGGTTGCCACATGGCAGATGGGAGGGGTCATGGGAGAAATAGATACAGGGGATTCAGAGGTACAAACATCCAGTTATAATGTAAATAAACCACAGAAATGAAAAGTACAGCATATGGAATAAAGTCAATAATATTGTAATAATGTATGTTGACAGATGATGAATACACATACTGTGCTGAGCACTGAGTAATGTACAGAATTGTCAAATCAATGTGTTATACACTTGAAAGTAACATCACACTGTAAGTCAATTATCCTTCAATATGAAGAGAATAAAGGGAAACATAGATATAAGGAAATAAAGTTTCATTTGCACAGAAAAAAAAAAACCACCTTTAGATTCAGAGAAGTACTAGGAACACCTAAGGAAGCGAGGAAATTGTGACAAAAGCCCTGACTCACAAAGATTCTGTGTATATCCTTGAAGGAAAACCTGTGAAACCATATGGCTTAGGCTCAGTACTCAAACTTCAGGCTGGCTATTTCCAGATCTCCTCACCTGTCTCTGGTCACTCACAGATGGCTCTTAACCAAGTGATTTCCTAAAAGAGGACCAATCAGACACACTTTATTCTCTTGGAAATGTTTTACTTCAAGACAAAGTACAGAAAAGGAAAGTCTATACTCTTCCTTGCTCTTAAAATTGTTGCAGTCTCTTCCAGCTATGAAGGAAGTAGGTGGAATGATGAAAGTGAAGTATATTAGCAGAACTAACCACACTGTAGCATTTTATTGACAACGAGATGCTTCTATTAGTAAGAACCCATTTGGTAGAATTCAATTGTGTGTGCATCTTTAAGAAAAATGGAACGATCCTGTGAGGTCAGTTCAAATACTTAGAGAGTTAGGATGAATATTAACAGGAATTGCACTCATTGTGTTATAAAACAGGAAAGAAGAGATTAGCCTAGAAAATTCAGAAGGACTCAACACTTAGAACACTTGTATAACATACACTTTCTATTTAAGGATCATTTTTCCTATATACCCAGATGCAGTGTTCTCTTTCCCACCAATTTCCCTCCTTCCTGCAATTCCAATATAATCTAGTTTTGGATATTTCTTTCATAAAAAGTGCAGAACACACTCCTAGAGTTGTGGAATTTCATCTTTGAAGGCTTTTGGTCCAATGAGCTCATTTGTAAACAGGAAAACTAAGGCTTGGAGATTCTGAATCACAGGCCAAAATCATATGGTAACTTTTTACTAAAATCCCCAAGTCTCCTGACTTCAATCTCAGTGAAATTTATGAGGACTTTAGGTATTTTTCTTTAAAGAGAGGTAAAAGATATTTAGGACAAACATAACACCCTCAGTGTTGAATTTTAAGTTTAATCTAGTACTAAGGTAAGGATTTTCTTGTTCATTTGTAGCTGGCTCTTCATGAATGCTATAGCCAGTGTCGAAGCCTCTGGAGAACTTCTTCAATAAACTTAATGTTTAACTTAGAATCAATAGAATTATTCTCAAACTCCTTGAGCCATTTTTGAAGAATCAGATATGAGCTTTGAAAGGATTACATAGGTTGCAGGTCCCCTGTAACTGAGAATCCACCATCATTACTCACTCCTCCATAGCATACACTCAGGAAATGAGATGTCTTAACTCAGTGAGCAAGAAATTCCTCTTGCTGAGGAGCAGCATTTCTGAATTCTTACTTGTTATCATGGCATAAAGTCTTTTCACTTCAAAAGAGAAACCATTGGGCAGCTATCACATTTGGCATATTTCTTATGGAGATATGAGTATCAAGTCTGTCCTCTCAGTGAAATGAAATGGTTGCAGCAAGTGCCATTCTAAGTTGCATACTTTAATTCTTAAGAACCATCCTAACCAATCAGTCACATCAGAAATGATCTCACAACAGGAATCCCATCCTCTCTGTTGTCAATGATTACTGTGATTGTATTTATTACTGTGCTAAGAAGAAGGGAACAGAGGGCTTAAATCTTGTTTTACTATTAGACTTCTCTTTATCCTTGAAAATAAAATTAGAATTGCTATATTCTTAAAGTATCTTGAAAACAGTAATATGGAGCACTAGTGAATAGGGCTAAGGAAAGGGTTTGAGATAATGAAGAAAAAGTGTAATTTCCAAGAATGATGTAATAACCATGATTAGGGAAATGTTGAAAACAAATAACACTACTCCTCCAAGAAATTTGGTAAGAATAACACGCTATGCTTTCATATCTCCCTTGGATGCATCAATTTCCACAATTACTCAGAATTTGTTAGAAACATAGTAAACAACTGCACATAATTCTTCAACAGTTCTGTGCTGTATTCATAATAAAACACAAATCCCTTAGCAGGCATTCCAGAATCCCTTTTCAATTTTATCTCCAATTAAACCCCTTTACATTTTCTCTCACATAGATTTCTTGCATTTTCCTCACTTCTCATTTCACCTTTAAATCACTTTTCTTTTTCCTGCTATTTTATTTATTTTTCTTCAATTTTTCATCTTTAATTTTATTTTGGATTAACACTTTTTCTTCTAAGCATTTCAATATCACAAATGGTAAGTATAAATTCCATTCTCTATAAGGCCTTATAATCTTTATCTTCTTTTCTAGAATCTTCATTTATTTTAACTTCCCCTAAGACTGGATCCCTACATCGTTCTTAGCCCTCACGTTTCTATCCAAGCTTCTGAGAGACTATGAAAATTATTTTGGAATTCTGTCCCTTACTCATGCCCCACAGAGTATTAGACTAGTGTGCATTTTGATAATTTTTAATCCAGTGCCTTCATTCTAAAGATGGGAAAACAGAAGGATACAGGGAACTGAAATTTAATCATCTTGTTATGATTAGTATTTCCAGAATAAAGTAAAATTCTTTAAAACTTTATTTAAATTTTAATTTAAATATTTAAATTGAATTTAAAATATTAAATTTTAAATTAAAATTTAAAATCATCTTGTTATGATTAGTATTTCTAGAATAAAGTAAAATTCTTTAAAATTAAAAAAAAATTTTGGGGTGCCTGGGTGGCTCAGTGGGTTAAGCCTCTGCCTTTGGCTCAGGTCATGATCTCAGGGTCCTGGGATCGAGCCCCACATTGGGCTCTCTGCTTGGCAGGGAGCCTGCTTTCCCCTCCCTCTCTCTGCCTGCCTCTCTGCCTACTTGTGATTTGTCTGTTGAATGAATGAATAAAATCTTTAAAAAATAATAATAATAAATAAATAAATAAAATTTAAAAAAATTAATAAAGAATAAATAAAATTCTTTAAAGATACAAAGTAAAAATCTTAAATTTATTTAAGAATTTTAATAAAAGTAAAATTCTTTAATGAAATTTAATCATCTTTTTATGATTAGTATTTCTAGAATAAAAGTAAAATTCTTTAATTCTTTAAAAAAGTAAAATTCATAGGGAGCCAGGGTTTCTCTATGAATCAGAATGTAATAAATCTTCCTACTAATAATTATCTAAATCTACTGTACACTCACTAAATACAAAAAACTGTGCAAAACACTTCACTTTTACCACTTCATTTGAAATTCATAAGCATAAGAATTTAATATAATTAGTATCCACATTTGTAAAAATGGTAAAAATAAGTGTTAAATAAGGTGAGTCCAACGTCCACAGACTACATTCAAAACTTATATACAATAAATTGCCTCAAATAGCAAAATTGTGAAAGAAGATTTGTTTTAGTTTGATAGAGAGGTTCCCAACAACCTTAATATAAAATTATTGTGATGGGTTACAAAACCACTAAGAATACTTTTTCAAAAGTGCATGTCCTAAAATGCTTTTATAAATGCAGAGATCATATAACATTGTATTTATTTAAGAATTGAGATAGTGTCTATAGAATATAAACTGTTTTGGAGTTCAAGGGAAAATGACATAAATGTAGGGTAGTAATAACCTAGCAGAGAGAGTAGTATGAACAAAGATACTTTATTAGGAATAAGCCTAGCACAAGTGGAAATACTTAGCAGACCTGAATAACTGAGCTATAAGGCATCATCAGGGAGGAGTATGGGATAAAATGATGGGTTTAGATTGTGTGCATTTTGAATGAAACTGGACTACTTTCTTACTCCATACACAAAAACAAATTCAAAATGGATTAAAGAACTAAACATGACACTTAAAATCATAAAAATCCTAGAGGAGAACAGAGGCAGTAACTTTTTTGACATAGGTCATAGCAAGTTCTTACTACATACGTCTCCTAAGGCAAGAGAAACAAAATCAAAAATGAACTATTAGGAGTACATCAAAACAAATAGCTCTGCCCAGCAAAGGAAACAATCAACAAAACCAAAAGGCAACCTATGGAGTGGCAGAACATATAAGGGTTTAGTACCTAAAATATATAAAGAACTTATAAAACTAAACACCCAAAAGACAATAATCCAATTTAAAAATGGGCAGAAGACATGAACATATATTTCTTCCAGAAGGCATACATACAATCAGCAGACACATGAAGAGAAGTTCATCACCACTTGCATCAGGGAATTACAAATCAAAACTACAAGGAGATATTATGTCACACCTGTCAGAATGGCTAAAATCAAGAATAGAAGAAACAGCAAGGGTTGGCAAGGATATGGAGAAAAAGCAACACAGGTGCACTATTAGTGGGAATGCAAACTGGTACAATCACTCTTGAAAATAGTACAGGAGGTTCCTCAAATAGTTAAAAATAGAACTACCCTATGATTCAACAATCACATTACTGGCTATTTACCAAAGGAAGGCAAAAACACTAATTCAAGGGATACATGCAACCCTGTTTGTGGCAGTATTTTTTACAGCAGCCAGGATATGGAAGCAGCCCAAGTGTCTATCCACTGAGGGATGGATAAAGAAGAATTAGTATATAGAAACATACAATGGATTATTACTTGGGCATAAAAATGAATGAAATCTTGCCATTTGCAATGACAGGGTCCACGGAGCTAGACAGTATTATGCTAAGTAAAGTCAGTCAGTCAGAGAAAGACAAACACCAAACGATTTCACTCATATGTGGAATTTAAGAAACAAAACAAATGAGCAAAGGGAAAAGGAGAGAGGGAGAAACCATGAAAATGACTCTTAACTAGAGAACAAACTGATGCTTACCAGAGGTGAGGTGGGTAGGGAAATGGGTTACATAGGTGATGGGGATTAAGGAGTGCACTTTTTGGAATGATCACTGGGCAATGTATGAAACTGCTGAATCATTGTATTGTAAACCTGAAACTAATAAAATATTGTATATGAACTAACTGGGATTAAAATAAAAACTTAACACTAAATAAATATATAAAACACATTATACAACCACACACAAAAAAACAAAATATTAATTTGTTCAAAAAGGAAAAATGGCAGTCATGTACCAGAATCTGATGTATTATGTTACCCATGTTTACCATGGCTGGTAAAAGGGAATGTGCTAGAAGGGATACAGGAGAATGGGACATCCTCTAAGACTGCACAATTTTTAATTTAGTCGTGTTAATCAGTCACATGTTCAAAAACTGACATTAACTCAACAATGGTAAATTGTTTAAAAGACCCTAAACTTGAATGCAAAAGGAAATGAACCCAAATTATCTTCAATAAATGGCATAGCCAAACTAAAGGGGAAATATAAGAACTAATCCAATTAACTATTTTTTGGATGGCTCTTTTTTTTTCCAATTAACTTTTTGAAGATAATGCTTTGACTACACACCATTAATTTAAAAAAATAAAATGAGGGGCACCTGGATGGCTCAGTAATTAAGCGTCTGCCTTCGGCTCAGGTCATGATCCCAGGGTCCTGGGATCGAGCCCCACATGGAGCTAAACCTGCTTCTCCCTCTCCCACTCCCCCTGCTTGTATTCCCTCTCTCACTGTGTCTCTCTCTGTCAAATAAATAAATAAAATCTTTATAAAATAATAAAAATAAAATAAAATTAAATTAAAAAACAAAATGACTGCAAGAAAATTGTCTTAGCAATTATTTTTCCTTTTTATAGTGGTATGGATGTAATAATTCTGAAATAATATTGTGTGCTATGTAGGATTATGCAAATGAAAAAATACATATTTATAGTGTTAAGACCCAGAGTCTCACTAGGAGAGCAAAAGGATAGAGATACAAATATGGAATAAGAGAAGGGAAAAAGAAGCCCACTGGTTTGGACAGTATTAGTATGAGCAATATCTCTCTCTCTCTCTCTCTCTCTCTCTCTCCCTCTCCCATATACACATATACTTATATATACTCACATACACATACATTTATACACATGTAAATATATGCATATATTTGAAGCACTAATAGCTGCTAAAAACAGGAGGGAAAATCATAGCTATGCCACCTGATCACCTATAACGTTATAAAAAATGGGATCAAACCCCTGTTTGGTTACCCTCTGAATCCAGCTGCCATTTGTATAGTATAAAGTTTAAGGACAATGCTGAACTGCAATGAGTGCCTGCAATCAGCAAAATTCAGAGTATGAGAAACCAAGTGTAAAAGGTTCACATTTTTCAGCAAATAAATTTAATGGAAAGAAAAGTATTGGAGGGAAATCTATATAAGAAGAGATCTGAATGACATATTAAATGAAAAATGGTTAAAACAAATCATAGTGTCTTGCGATGCATATTTGGAAGATAAAACTAGAAAAAAAATGCAAGGACATTTTTAGCATAACAGAATAATGGTTTCTTTAAAGGGAAAATGTGGCTGTTATTTGGAAGAGTCACAGAGGTTTCTGATGGGACAGCTGACATAGTTCTACATCTTCACTTGGGTGATGATTACTTTATAAAATTTGAGTAAGCTATAAATTTGCTTTCTGCCATTTTCTGTAAGTTTCATCTTGTGATTAACAAATAACAAAATCAAAGTCAAACTATGGTGAATGAGCAGTAGCATTAAAACCTCCTATCCATAAGCACCCTTGTCTAGAGACCTGCATTTAACTACCATTCACAGAGGCTACTTGCATCAGCATACATCTGTCTTTGTTTTGTTTTGTTTTGTTTTAATACTGAAACACAATGAACAGGAGCAATTGTGCTTCTCCACCTGAGGGCATAAAGCAACTCTATCTTCAGGGAGTCAGAACAACTCAGAAAGTTTCTGTCTGCTGCATAATTCTCCCCTGTGTACTGAGTTACACAAAACACTGCCATCATAAAAGCAGCTAATTAACAGCACTAGTTATGCTTGGGTAGTGACCAACTTCAAGTCAGAGACTTGGTGTTGCCAGCCAGAAATCAGACTGTTACGGGAATTGTCTCCTAGAATCAGGTTGGTTTTCTAAAGGAAGTAAGAAGAGCGGTTAATGAGTCACCTGGGGGGTGACATCTCTTTCTGTAAATTACCATCTCTTTCCCCTATTAAGATTTGTTTTTCACTCAGCATAATCTCTTCCAGTCCTGAAATAAGTCAAGCAGAGAGAGTCAATTATCATATGGTTTCACTTATTTGTGGAGCATAACAAATAGCATGGAGGACAAGGGGAGATGGAGAGGAGAAGGGAGTTGAGGGAAATTGGAAGGGGAGGTGAACCATGAGAGACTATGGACTCTGAAAAATGATCTGAGAATTTTGAAGGGGTGGGGGGTGGGAGGTGGGGGGCACCAGGTGGTGGGTATTGTAGAGGGCACGGATTGCATGGAGCACTGGGTGTGGTGCAAAAATAATGAATACTGTTATGCTGAAAAAAAAAAAAAAAAAAGATTTGTTTTTCATGGGGTGCCTGGGTGGCTCAGATCATTAAGCATCTGCCTTCAGCTCAGGTCATTATGTCCAGGTCCTGGGATCCAGCCCTGAGTCCAGTTCCCTGCTCAGTGGGGTGTCTGCTTCTTCCTCTCCCTCTGCCTCTCCCCCTGCTCATGCTCTTTCTCTCTCTCTAGCTCTCTGTCTCAAATGAATAAGTAAAATCTTTCTTTAAAAAAAAAGATTTCTTTTTTTTTCAATCCATCATCTATTATCTATCAATCTATCTGTCTTTTTATATTTTACCATGAAGACAAAAGAAAGCTCTTGAATAACAAGGAAAGCAAATAATAAAAACAGGAAGGGGAAAATTTTTATCAGCAATTGCAGCATCGCAATCTCCCTCAGACTTTGAATAACTTCTAGCAGTATCAACTAAGAAAATTCTAGCAGATCAGCCTCATTCTATGTATTCCCAAATTGGGTCTAAATTTGTATTCAACCAAATAAAGCAAACTGTTACAGACACTCCAAGCCATCTGAGTGAATATAATGAATACAGAATCATGGTTTAGTGTACTAATAGCATTAAGTGTAGCCCAATTCAATATTACATTTGTTCCATCCTTGTCCACTACTCTTAGGATCCATTCCCATACATATGTTCTAGATGTCTCTTGGAATCATATGGAATCATATGGAAAATTATATAGTTCTCTTGGTGTGTATTTCTTCTTGTCATGAATTCCACTTCATCCCTGACTCACGGAGCTTTCTGGGACTTGAGCCTCCTCATAGGACTAGGAGTAATGTGAAGAGGTGGGGCCAGGCACTGAGGATTACTGGCAGTCCCCTCTAGGGCAACCAACTCAGGAGAGGTCATTATAGTTTTCAGATAAGCCCCCACAAATCTCTTCAGGAAGAGAAAAGAAAAAATGCTCCCACCAGTAAAAGAGGATTGAAAGAGTCTCTGGTTTTTGAGTTTGTGTGGCTGGGACTCTAGTTCCTGGGAAACTAGAGTTCTTCTTATGTTGAAAGTCTCCTTTATTTTATTTTTATTTCTCTATGGATCATCCCAGGAAATCTCTTCATTTTCTTTTTGATAACTTTAGACTCCCATTTACATTTTCCTATGTACTTCCTCCTGGCCACATGTGTTTCATTGATGTGGACACTTTTTTTTTTAAATCACAGTCCCTAAAATGACTGCAGGTATTTCAAATCAAAACAAAATAATTTCTTTCCAAAGTTGCATGACACAGATATGCTTCATCCACATCATGGGAGGAATGGAAATGGTCTTACTCATAGCCATGGCATTTGACAGGTACACAGCAATCTGGAAGCCTCTTCACTACCCAAATAGGAATCCTACAATATGTGTTTCATTTATAACTACTACCTGGGTACTTGGGTTGATCTACAAATGTCTCAATTTGTTTTCAGTATGAACTTGTGCTTTTGTGGTCCTAATAAAGTAAAAACTTCTATTTTGACTTTCCCAGAATCATAAAACTTGCATGCATACATGGAGCCAAGTTTGAATTTATTGTTGCGGTCAGCAGTAATGTCATGAGCATGAGCACCTTCTTTCTGCTAACCCTTCCTATGCATTTTGGTCACTGTCTGGAAATGTTCTTCAAAAGACTGATCCAAAGCACTTGTCACTGGATCAGCTCACATCACTGTGGTGGGTTCTGTCTTTCAATCCACACATATTTCTCTATGTCTGACCTTTCCCCCACATCATCAAGTGATAATGCCTATTCCCTGCTGACTTTGATATCATCTGTGACTCGAATCCTGCCATCTATATATTACAGAACTATATATTACAGGACACAAAGGTAGCAATAAAAAGATTAAACTAGCAGGGACATGATTTCAGATTTTGCTGACTGAATCTGACTTTGGAGCTCTAAGACTATATGTCATCAGCCATTTAGATACTCCCCCTTAGGCTTCTGACACTGAACATGGCCAGATGTGGGCATAACACCTATCTCATGGAACACACTCCAACTACTAGAGCACTTATTTATAACCTCTACTACCATGGGAAATGTGAACACACCATGATATGGACTATTTTAGGAGATAGCATCACTATTTATGACTGAAACTGTGATCATTTTGATAGTAGAAAGGTATAATGACATCTGTTCTGCTTCCCACAGGTTTGCAAATGAACAGCAACCATGCTTTGGAGAATCTCAGGAATGATTACATCAAATATACATAGGACTAGTAATTCTATCTAGTTATTCAGGTTGTGTTCCCTCAGAAGATGATCCAAACACACAATTTGATAGCCAGTAGTTTATTTGGAAGTTTACTTTTGAAAATATCATTAAGGGAATAGAAACTGAGACAAAGAAGTGAAGGTTGCTTATGTTGATAAATGTAACTAGGATGCAAGCCTACAATGGCTTTCTAGGGGACTCTATAAATTCTGTGGCTTAGAATTGTCCCAACTGAAGGGAAAGGAGCTGGAATCCTTTTTCTTTCTTTTTTAAAGATTTATTACTTATTTATTTATTTATTTATTTATTTATTTATTTATTTATTTATTTATTTGATAGAGAGGTGGCAGGGAGTAGGTGTGGAACAGATAGAAAGGGACAAGCAGACTTGGTGCTGAGCATGAAGTCTGATGCTGTAAGGACCTATTTTATATTTTTATTTTAGCCAGAGGCTTCCATTGAGGTTAAACAATAACTTTATTATTTAACCCTTAAACTGTCACTGCTCCTCTTCCCCCAGGGGACTTAAAAACAAGTCCCAGAAACCAGCTCCAGGTGTGGAGGCCAAGAAAAACAAGGCTATACCCACCTCAAGTCTAGCTCTGACATAAGTACAGCCATCTTGGCAAAGCAAAAGCCAGCACCTTGCACTGTAAGAGTTGGTTAGCATAAGAATGGCCATCCTGGGGATGCCTGGGTGGCTCAGTTGGTTAGGCAGCTGCCTTTGGCTCAGGTCATGATCCCAGCGTCCTGGGATCTAGTCCCACATCGGGCTCCTTACTCAGCGGAAACCTGCTTCTCCATCTGCCTCTGCTTGCCACTCTGTCTGCCTGTGCTCACTCTGACAAATAAATAAATAAAATCTTAAAAAAAAAAAAAAAAAAGAATGGCCATCCTGAAGGCGGGGAAGCCATTTCACTGAGCATCCCTAACCAGCCCACAGGGCGCTTGAGATAAGAGAAAGTAGCTAAAACCTAAGGAACAACTTAATCATATACCACCAGGGCGGTTAGGCGATGGTGCCACAGGGACCAGATGTTAAAGAAAAATAAATAGTTAACTTGCAGAGATCACAATCCTGCAAGTCAGGAATCTCCCTTGGTTTGCAAATGTCCTGGTGATTTACAACAAAAAGGGCTATCTCTTCAATGGCCCAATTTCCAGAGACAAATGGCTCAGTTCCTCAAGGCCTAAGGTCGCCCTCCCCACCATAAAACTGAAGGAGGCTGAGGCAGAAGGAAATGTAAATAAAGTTAAATTTCTTCTAAACCTAAATCTCATTTAACCACCAGGATGGCGCCAGGGTGATGCTGGGGTGGCAAAAGGTTAAACAAAGTTAAACTGTCAAAGTGGGGTGCAAGATATGTATGTAGCTATGAAAAAGTGCCTTGAAAATGCTATATAAACCCTTGGCTTTGAGTGCTCAGGGTCCTTGTTGAAACCCGCTGTACCGGGCAGATATTTGTACCCCAGCTAGCTGGAAATAAACCTCGCTGTGTGACTTGCATTATCGAGAGTGTTCTCTGTCTAGTTGAGGGGTAGTCAACTCCGTACCCTAACAATGCAAGCCTCAATCCCAGGATTCGAAGATCATCACCTGAGCTGAAACCAAGAGTTGGACAATTCAACTGACTGAGTCACCCAGGCATAACTACTTTTTCATTTTTAAAAGGTGTATTAACTCCTTAGCATGCCAGTCTTTCCCAAACAGAACACTGTGCATTATAGGAAGACAGAGGAAAATAATCACATAGATGTTCAAATACCTGCAGCAGAGAAACATCTCCTTGTTTGGAAACAAGAAATGCCACAGTATATCCCACTTTTTAAAGAACTTAGTTCCCCTTTACCTTATCCTGTCATAGATTCTTCACAGTGATGGCTGTTTTAACTTTCACAAAAGGAAGACTTAAAACAGGAGTGACAAGTTACAGCAGCACTGTTGCTCATAATTGATAGTCATATTCTCTCTGAGCCCTTGTGAAAGGTCTGAGCCCTTGTGAAAGTGTTCTTGCCAATCTTCTGTTGCTACGGTTGCTCCACTACAGTTATCATCCATCATGGAGCCAACAAGGCAAGGCTCAGTGATCCCTAGTTTTAGACAAACTCTTCACTGTATCACCCATTAAGAAGCAGCAACCTGGTACTTAACCAATATGGGATAAAAATGAGGTAACTCAATCTTATAAATGCTGGTCTTCCAATATGAGGAAACCCAAATGACAAAAAAGCAAGCAAACATTTTAGGTTTATTATAACCCACACTGTGTCTCATAAAAGAAGCATTCTCTCCACTACAACAAAACCTAAAATTTGAGGGCAGAGAACAGAAACTGTACAAGAATTTCACTGAAATTTATGGTAAGATTTATGATTTTCTCTACCCCCTTGGTTGCAAAACCTATATATTTTATCCACAGGGGACACAGCACCATCTAAAGGTCAATGAATCAGAACATAAATCTTGAGGCAGAGACCCCAACTCTGCAGGGTACCATCTTCAAGCAGTTGCCTCAGTTGTAACTTTAACAGGCTATACCAATGTTCTATCAGATCAAAAGGTCCCAATCATGCAATGTAGAAAGGAAAAATGGTTCCTTAGTTAGACACATTTACATGTACTTTCTTATCTATAAAGTAGGTAGTCTTGATCTAAGGAAATATTATGAAAGATTTCATATTGGAAATCAGATACTGTGAACACTCGGATAGTGGTGCAGGCCAAAGCACTCAAAGTAGGAAAGATAATACATACTATATATGTATGAATCCCCATAAGGATAAATCTCTGTCTCTTCCAGTTTAGAAAGGGTTCAGTGTCAGTAACTACTCTCAACTGATCGATTTCAGTCCTTAAAACATGCTAAGCAAAATAAGTCAATCAGAGAAAGACAACTATCATATTATCTCTCTGATATGAGGAATTTGAGAGGCAGGGTGGGGGGTCATGAGGGGGCAGGGAGTGAAAAAAAATAAAACAATATGGGATTAGGTGGGAGACAAACCATAAGAGACTCTTAAACTCAGGAAACGAACTGAGGGTTGCTGGGGGGTTAGAGGGGAGGAATAGGGTGGTTGGGTTATGGACACTGTGGAAGGTATGTGCTATGGTGAGTGCTGTGAATTGTGTAAGACTGATGATTCATAGACCTCTACCCCTGAGCAAATAATATATTATGCATTAATAAAAATTTTCTGAAAATATCTATATATCTTGAATAAAATGAATCACACCATCAAAACAACAACAACAACAAAAAAAAAAAAAAAAAAAAAAAACAAACAAAAAAACCAACAAGGTACCATTTCAAGGATCTCCCTGTATTGCTGACAGGTCTAACAGTCTACAGTGGAAGTAACTAGCAAAAACTCATATAACAGAAAGCTCACTCTATAGAGCCTATACATAGCCTTCCTTTCTACCAAGATGTGTCCTTCATTCAAGGGTCCATTGTGCAAGCATTAGATTAGCTGAAGAGAATGCAACGACTTACCCTTTCAATTACCTAGTTCAACATATTATACCTAGTGATTCTTTCAAATAAATTCTCATTGTTCAAATAAATGGTGTAATTTCAATTTCCTGGTTGAAACCTGACTGACACATTGCACTCCAATAAAAAAAAAGTACTTAAACAATTCCACTAGGGAATTCTCCAAACAAGTAACAAGAAAAAAAATTCTTAATCTTTTTTAGATATATATATTTAAAAAGATGAAAAAATTTATATGACTGAAATAAAATAAAGGGTATGATGGCCATACCAAAGACACAACAGAGTTCTTAACTCAGTGACACACTTTTCTAATAATTCAAGGATAGAGGTAACTGCAAGACACAAGTAAAGCAGATATCTGAGACTGCCAACATAACTCCCCAGATTCTCTTTTGTTGCACGAGATGTTACCTGGCCCAGGCATAATAGTGACACAGGAAGTCTATCACTTAAAAAAAGGAGATATCTTGGTCATAACATACTTTCTTTTTAGATTCCAAAAAGTACAGAGTAAACATTAATATTTTGTTGTGGATTCTGTTTCATAAAACATAAAGTGCAGGTTCATTTACCAGATCAAACTAAAATGACAAGTTATATCTTTCTAACATTTCATACCTATCTTCTAATAGAGACCACCAAGAGGAAATCCAGTTGCCGTGTTTTCATGGAGATTTGATCAAGTTATTTCTTCCTGTTACTTCCGTTCATTCTCTCACCCTCCTTATACCTCCTTCTGTCTCTTTCTCTCTCTCTCCCTACCCCATCATTTTACCTTGACAATGAAACAGAGAATGATTATAGACCAGTTACTAAACCTATCCTTCTAATAACAAGGTTTTTAAAAATACAGTAACATTATAAGAAAGGAAAATTGTAAACCAATTCATATATCCTTCAACAGATATAATAATGTAAGATGCAATTACAAAATACAAACAGGGAGATGTAAGTAAAATAAGATATTGGGGTAAGTTAGTTTTATCCCAGAATGCAAGGTAGTTTTAACATTTGGAAATCAAAGGAATTCACCATATCAAGTATATGAAGGAGGAAAAAAAATCATACTAACATTTTTATAAATATAGGAAAAAGGCATTCTATTAAATCCAATACCCATTCTCAATAAATCTCATAACAAAAGTCTTAGTAAACTAGGCATAAAAGGTGTACTGGGTTGAACAGTGTCCCCACAAAATTCATGTCTATCCAGAATGTCAGAATGTGATCTAATTTGGAAACAGATTTTTGCTGATGTAATTAAGTTAAGGATCAAGGAAACTTGAACTAGGATGGACTTTAAATCCAACAGGTGTCCTTAGACAGAAAAGGACATGAAGAGACACAATGAAAGAGGCTATATCAACACAGAGGCAGAGATTGGAATTATGTTGTCATAAGCCAAGAAATGCCAGGAGCCACCAAGAGATGGAAAAAGCAAAGAAATGTTCTCACCTGGAGTCTTCAGAGGGCATGTGGACTTGTTAACTCCTTGATATGGACTTCTGGCATCCAGAACCTTCAGAAAATAAGTTTCTGGATTTTTAAGCCACCAAATATGTGGTAATTTGTTACAGCAGCCCTAGAAAAATAAGATAGGAGGGAACTTAATCTGATAAATACTCTTCACACAAAGACTACAGGACATATTACAGATAATGTGCTATATTAAGAGCTTTCTCCTGAGATCAGAAATATGTCCACATTCCTCTTACAACTATTTCTGTTTTGTATTTTACAAAAGGTCTCACAAAACAAAAATATTATATTAAATGTATTAAAACTGAATAATATAAATAAAACATCTCTTCACAGACATTATTATCTACAAGTTAATTACTTTCCCACAGGCTCCTGAAGCATCCCTGCCACTTCATAAATAGTATTTAGTATACTATTGTCTATTCCTTTCAATAAAAGAATAAATGAGATAGTCTTAGAGAGTACAACAAAATATAAAAATAGTTTCCAAAGTGTTCCAAAAAGTTTCCAAAACTCACCTCCCCACACACATTGTGACAACCAAAAATACCTCCAGACATTACCAAATATCCCTAAGGGAGACAATCATCCTGGCTTATGGATTACTATTTTAATGGTAATTATAGATTTTCACCCAATTCCTTCTTATGGAACTCACATTATGAGCCAACTTCAAGCATTTAGTCTGTATTAAGAACTAGCAACACATGAGAAATGTATTATTATAAGAAACATATTATAAAAGGCATTCAAATTGTCAAGGAATTAGTCAAACTTTTACTACTACAGATGACATGATACTCTACAGAGTAAACCCAAAAGACTTCACCAAAAATTTGCTAGAACTGATAAACCATTTCAGCAAAGACACAGTATACAAAATCAACATACAAAAATCCATTGCATTTCTATAAACCTATAATGAACCCAAAGGAAAAGGAATTAAGGACTCAATCCCATTTACAACTGCACCAAAAGCCATAAGATACCTAGGAATAAACCTCACCAAGAGGTAAAAGATCTGTACTATGAAAACTATAAAACACTTATGAAAGAAATCTAAGATAACACAAAGGAATGGAAAAACATTCCATGTTCATGCACTGGAAAAAGAAATACTGTTAAAATGTCTACCATACCCAAAACAATCTAGACATTTAATGTAAATAAAATAACACCAGCATTTTCCACAGAGCTAGAATAGACAACCCTAAAATTTGAATGGAACCACAAAAGATCCCATGTAGCCAAAGCAATATTGAAAAAGAAAGGCAAAGCCAGAGACATCACAATTTCAGACTTCAAATTATATTACAAAATTGTAGTCATCAAGACAGTATGGTACTGGCACAAAAGCAGACACCCTAGATCAATGGAACAGAATAAAGAACTCAGAAATGGACTCACAACTATATGGTCAACTACTCTTTGACAAAACAGGAAAGAACATCCAATGGAAAAAAAGATAGTCTCATCAACAAATGGTGTTGAAAAACCTGGACAGCAACATGCAGAAGAATGAAACTGGACACTCTTCTTATACCACACACAAAAATAAATTCAAAATGGATAAAAGACCTTAGTGTGAGACAGAAAACCATAAAAATCCTAGAAGAGAGCACAGGCAGCAACCTCTTTGACATCACCCATAGCAATTTCTTACTAGTATGTCTCCTGAGGTTAGGGAAACAATAACAACAAAATAAGCTGCTGAGACGTCATCAAAACAAAAAGCTTCTGCACAGTGAAGGAAACAATCAACAAAACTAAAAGGCAACCCACAGAATGGAAGAAAATATTTTCAAATGACATATCTGATACAGGGTTAGTATGGAAGATCTATAAATAACTTATGAAACTCAATACCAAGAAAAATATAATACAGTTAAGAAATGGGCAAAAGACATGAATATACATTTTTTCTGAAGAAGTCAACCATAAGGGCAACAGACACATGAAAAGATGCTAAAAATATCACTCATAATAAAAAAAAACTACAATGAGACATCACTCACAACAATCAAAATGGCTAAAATCAACAACCCAGGAACAACAGATATTGGCAAGGAGGCAGGCAAAGGGGAACGCTTACACAGTTGGTGGAAATGTAAACTGATGCACCACACTGGAAAACAGTTATGGAGATTCCTCAAAAAGTTAAAAATAGAACAAACCTATGATCCAGCAATTGCACTACTAGGTATTTACCCAAAGGATACAAAAATACTCATTTGAAGGGATGCATGCATCCTAATACTTACAGTAGTACTATCTGCAATAGTCAAATTATGGAAAGAACCCAAATATCCACTGACTAATAAATGGATAAGATGTGAGATAGATAGAGAGATGTGGAGTATTACTCAGCCATCAAAAAAAAAAAAAAAAACCACGAAATCTTGCCATTGGCAACAACATAAATGGAAGTAAAGAGTATCATGTGAAGTGAAATAAGTCAGACTGAAAAGAGAAAAACAAATGATTTCACTCACATGTGGAATTTAAGAAACAAAACAAATGAACACTGTTGGGGGAAGGGAGGCAAACTGAGAAAAAGGCTCTTAACTATGGAGAACGAACTGAGGGTTACTGGAGCAGAGGTAGAAAAGGGGGAGGGATGGGTATCAAGGAGAACACTTTTTGTGATAAACTTTGGGTGTTGTATGTAAGCGATGAATTACTAAATTCTACTCCTGAAAATAATATTATGCTGAATGTTAACTAAATGGAATTTAAAATTTAGAGAATGAAATAAAAATTAAATTTGCACACATGAAATAACAAAAAAAAAGGAAACATATTGTGTCTGCAGAGAATGGAAGAGCTTTGTTTTAAAATCCTAATGATGGGGGGAGGAGTTAAGATGGCGGAGAAGTAGCAGGCTGAGACGACATTAGGTAGCAGGAGATCAGCTAGATAGCTTATCTAATCATTGCAAACACCGACAAATCCAATGGGAAATCGAAGAGAAGAAAAGCAACAATTCTAGAAACAGAAAATTGATCACTTTCTGAAAGGTAGGACCTGCGGAGAAGTGAATCCAAAGCAACGGGAAGATAGACCGCGAGGGGAGGGGCCGGCTCCATGCAAGCGGCGGAGCAACAGAGCACAAAATCGGGACTTTTAAAAGTCTGCTCCACTGAGAGACATCACTCCAGAGGCTAAAGTGGGGGGAAGCCCACGAGGGGTCAGTGTAACCCCAGGTCCCGCAGGGTCACAGAAGGACCGGTGTGTCTGAGTGTTGCAGAGCTCGCAGGTATTAGACCAGGGAAGCCGGCTACAGTGAGAAAGTCGAGGAGTGAGCTCTCAGCTCAGGGTTACCTTGAACCAGACACAGGCTGGGTGAGCTCAGAGCATGGCCGGAGGCCAAGGGAGACAGAGTGAGCACTTTTCTCCAAGTGCACAGCTGGAGGCCAGGGAGATGGAAACAACCAAGCACTTTTCTCCAAGCACAAGCGATTGAGTGCTTTTCTCCAAGTGCGACCAGAGGCCAGGGAGATGGGAGTGATTGGGCACTCTTCTCTGAAGGCGCATGGAGGAACAGGACCCCGAGCTTTTGGCTCCTCCAGGCTGGAGATTGGGAGGCTGCCATTATCATTCCCATCCTCCAGAACTCTATGGAAAGCATTCAGGGAACAAAAGCTCCCGAAAGCAAACACGAGCGGATTACTCAGCCTGGCCCCTGATAAGGGCACGGCAATTCCACCTCCCACAAAGACACTTGAGAATCACTACAACAGGCCCCTCCCCTAGAAGATCAACAAGAAACCCAGCCAAGACCAACTTCACTCACCAAGGAGAACAGTGGAATTCCAGAGGAGGAGAAAGCAAATATTATCTGGACAAAATGACAAGGCAGAAAAACTCATAACAAAAAAAAGAACAAGAGGCAGTACCGAAGGCTGGGGACATAATGAGTACGGACATTGGTAATATGACAGATTTAGAGTTCAGAATGACAATTCTCAACATTCTAGCCGGGCTCGAAAAAGGGATGAAAGATATTAGAGAAACCCTCTCTGGAGAGATAAAACCCTTTTCTGGAGAAATAAAAGAACTAAAATCTAACCAAGTTGAAATTAAAAAAGCTATTAACAAGGTGCAATAAAAATGGAAGCACTTACTGCTAGGATCAATGAGGCAGAAGAAAGAATTAGTGACATAGAAGACCAAATGACAGAGAATAAAGAAGCTGAGCAAAAGAGAGACAAACAAATACTGGACAATGAGGGGAGAATTTGAAAGATAAGTGACACCATAAGACGAAACAACATTAGAATAATTGGGATTCCAGAAGAAGAAGAAAGAGAGAGGGGAGCAGAAGGTATATTGGAGAGAATTATTGTAGAGAATTTCCCTAATATGGCAAAGGGAACAAGCACCAAATCCAGGAGGTGCAGAGAACCCCCCTCAAAATCAATAAAAATAGGTCCACACCCCGTCAAATAATAGTAAAATTTACAAGTCTTAGTGACAAAGAGAAAAATCCTGAAAGCAGCCCAGGAAAAGAAGTCAAGGGTAAAAACATTAGATTGGCAGCAGACTTATCCACAGAGACTTGGCAGGCCAGAAAGAGCTGGCATGATATATTCAGAACACTAAATGAGAAAAACATGCAGCCAAGAATACTATATCCAGCTAGGCTATCACTGAAAATAGAAGGAGAGAGAAAAAGCTTCCAGGACAAACAAAAACTGAAAGAATTTGCAAACACCAAGTGAGCTCTACAGGAAATATTGAAAGGGATCCTCTAAGCAAAGAGACACCCTAAAAGTAGTAGATCAGAAAGGAACAGAGACAATATACAGTAACAGTCACGTTACAGGCAATATAATGGCACTAAATTCGTTGCTCTCAATAGTTACCCTGAATGTTAATGGGCTAAATGCCCCAATCAAAAGACACAGGGTATCAGAATGGATAAAAAAAAAAACTCATCAATATGCTGCCTACAAGAAACTCATTTTAGACCCGAGGATACCTCTAGATTTAAAGTGAGGGAGAGGAAAAAAATGTACCATGCTAATGGACATCAGAAGAAAGCTGGGGTGGCAATCCTTATATCAGATCAATCAGATTTTAAGCAAAGACTATAATAAGAGATGAGGAAGGACACTATATCATACTCAAAGGGTCTGTCCAACAAGAAGACCTAACAATTTTAAATATCTATGCCCCTAACATGGGAGCAGCCAACTATATAACCCAATTAATAACAAAATCAAAGAAATACATCGACAATAATATAATAATAGTAGGGGACTTTAACACTCCCCTCACTGAAATGGACAGATCATCTAAGCAATCGGTCAACAAGGAAATAAAGGCTTTAAATGACACACTGGACCAGATGGACATCACAGATATATTCAGAATATTCCATCCCAAAATAACAGAATACACATTCTTCTCTAGTGCACATGGAACATTCTCCTGAATAGATCACATCCTGGCTCCTAAATCAGGTCTCAACCAGTATCAAAAGATTGGGATCATCCCCTACATATTTTCAGACCACAATGCTCTGAAGCTAGAACTCAATCACAAGAGGAAATTTGGAAGGAACCGAAATACATGGAGACTAAACAGCATCCTTCTAAAAAATGAATGAGTCAACCAGGAAATTAAAGAAGAATTGAAAAAATTCATAGAAACAAATTATAATGAAAACACAACGGTTCAAAATCTGTGGGACACAACAAAGGCAGTCCTGAGAGGAAAATATATAGCAGTACAAGCCTTTCTCAAGAAACAAGAAAGGTCTCAAGTACACAACCTAACCCTACACCTAAAGGAGATGGAGAAAGAACAACAAAGAAAGCCTAAAGCCACCAGAAGAAGAGAAATCATAAAGATCAGAGCAGAAATCAATGAAATAGAAACAAACAAACAAAAAAATAGAACAAATCAATGAAACTAGGAGCTGGATTCTTTGAAAAAATTAATAAGATTGACAAGCCCCTACCAGACTTATCAAAAGAAAAGAGAAAGGACCCAAATAAATAAAATCATGAATGAAAGAGGAGAGATCACAACCAACACCAAAGAAATACAAACAATTATAAGAACATACTATGAGCAACTCTGCACCAACAAATTTGACAATCTGGAAGAAATGGATACATTTCTAGAGACATAAAAACTACCACAACTGAACCAGGAAGAAATAGAAAACCTGAACAGACCCATAACCAGTAAGGAGATTGAAACAGTCATCAAAAATCTCCAAACAAACAAAAGTCCAGGGCCAGATGGCTTCCCAGAGGAATTCTACCAAACATTTAAAGAATTAATTGCTAAAAAAAAAAAAGAAAGAAAAAAAGAAAGGAAGAAAGAAAGAAAGAAAGAATTAATTTCTATTCTCCTGAAAATGTTCCAAAAAATAGAAATGGAAGCAAAACTTCCAAACTCATTTTATGAGGCCAGCATCACCTTGATCCCAAAACCAGACAAGGATCCCATCAAAAAAGACAATTACAGACCAATATCCTTGATGAACACAGATGCAAAAATTCTTACCAAAATACTGGCCAGTAGGATCCAACAGTACATTAAAAGGATTATTCACCACGACCATGTGGGATTTATTCCAGGGCTGCAAGGTTGGTTCAACATCTGCAAATCAATGTGATACAATACATTAATAAAAGAAAGAACAAGAACCATATGATACTCTCAATAGATGCTGAAAAAGCATTTGACAAAATGAAGCATCTCTTCCTGATTAAAACTCTTCAAAGTGTAGGGATAGAGGGCACATACCTCAATATTATCAAAGCCATCTATGAAAAACCCACTGCAAATATTATTCTCAATGGAGAAAACTGAAAGCTTTTCCGCTAAGGTCAGGTACATGGCAGGGATGTCCATTATCACCACTGCTATTCAACATAGTACTAGAAGTCCTAGCCTCAGCAATAAGACAACAAAAAGAAATTAAAGGCATCCAAATCGGCAAAGAAGAAGTCAAACTATCCCTCTTTGCAGATGATATGATACTATATGTGGAAAATCCAAAAGGCTCCACTCCAAAACTGCTAGAACTTGTACAGGAATTCAGTAAAGTGTCAGGATATAAAGTCAACGCACAGAAATCAGTTGCATTTCTCTACACCTACAACAAGACAGAAGAAAGAGAAATTAAGGAGTCAATCCCATTTACAATTTCACCCAAAACCATACAATACTTAGGAATAAACCTAGCCAAAGAGGCAAAGAATCTATACTCAGAAAACTATAAAGTACTCATGAAAGAAATTGAGGAAAACACAAAGAAATGGAAAAATGTTCCATGCTCCTGGATTGGAAGAATAAATATTGTGAAAATGTCTATGCTACCTAAAGCAATCTACACATTTAACGCAATTCCTATCAAAGTACCATCCATTTTTTTCAAAGAAATGGAACGAATAATCCTAAAATTTATATGGAACCAGAAAAGACCTCGAATAGCCAAAGGAATATTGAAAAAGAAAGCCAAAGTGGGTGGCATCACAATCCAGACTTCAAGCTCTATTACAAAGCTGTCATCATCAAGACAGCATGGTACTGGCACAAAAACAGACACATAGATCAGTGGAACAGAATAGAGAGCCCAGAAATAGACCCTCAACTCTATGATCAACTAATCTTTGACAAAGCAGGAAGGAATGTCCAATGGAAAAAAAAGACAGCCTCTTCAAAATTGGTGCTGGGAAAATTGGACAGCCACATGCAGAAAAATGAAACTGGACTATTTCCTTACACCACACATAAAAATAGACTCAAAATGGATGAAGGACCTCAGTGTGAGAAAGGAATCCATCAAAATCCTTGAGAACACAGGCAGAAACCTCTTCAACCTCAACCGTAGCAACTTCTTCCTAGGAACATCGCCAAAGGCAAGGGAAGCAAGGGCAAAAATGAACTATTGGGATTTTATCAAGATCAAAAGCTTTTGCACAGCAAAGGAAACAATTAAAACCAAAAGACAACTGACAGAATGGAAGAAGATATTTGCAAATGACATATCAGATAAAGGACTATTATCCAAAATCTATAAAGAGCTTAGTAAACTCAACACCCAAAGAACAAATAATCCAATCAAGAAATGGGCAGAGGACATGAACAGACATTTCTGCAAAGATGACATCCAAATGGCCAACAGACACAAGGAAAAGTGCTCCACATCACTCGGCATCAGGGAAATACAAATCAAAACCACAATGAGATATCACCTCACACCAGTCAGAATGGCTAAAATTAACAAATCAGGAAATGACAGATGCTGGCATGGATGTGGAGAGAGGGTAACCCTCCTACACTGTTGGTGGGAATGCAAGCTGGTGCAACCACTCTGGAAAACAGTGTGGAGGTTCCTCAAAAACCTGAAAATAGAGTTACACTATGACCCAGCAATTGCACTACTGGGTATATATCCTAAAAATACAAACGTGGTGCTCTGAAGGGGTACGTTCACCTGAATTTTTATAGCAGCAATGTCCACATAGCCAAACTATGGAAAGATCCTAGATGTCCATCAACAGATGAATGGATAAAGAAGATGTGGGATATATATATATATATATATATATATATATTAGAATACTATGCAGCCATCAAAAGAAATGAAATCTTGCCATTTGCGACGATGTGGATGGAACCAGAAGGTATTATGCTTAGCGAAATAAGTCAATTGGAGAAAGACAACTATCATATGATCTCCCTGGTATGAGGAAGTAGAGATGCAATGTGGGGGGTTTGGGGTAGGAAAAGAATAAATGAAACAAGATGGGATTGGGAGGGAGACAAACCATAAGAGACTCTTAATCTCACAAAACAAACTGAGGGGGTCCAGGGGGGGGATGGGTAGGGAGAGGGTGGTGGGGTTATGGACCTTGGGAAGAGTATGTACTATGGTGAGTGCTGTGAAGTGTGTAAACCTGGTGATTCATAGACCTGTACCCCTGGGGATAAAAATACATTATATGTTTATTTAAAAAAATATACCCTGATGATCTACACTGTGATTCACCTATAGGGCCTTAACAAATTCTCTACACAGGATCCATATTTGTTTCTGAAACTACCCACTGCATCTATCCTAGACCACTGGCCTCATAGAAATTATCCCAAAGGGCCTGGGCTGTGAATTTGGAGGAAATATATTTCCCACTCTCTGGAATACATATACGTTATAAAAGTATCTAAAATTTTGCCAATTCTGGGGTGCCTGGGTGGCTCAGTCAGTTACGTATCCGCCTTTAGCTCAGGTCATGATTCCAGGCTCCTGGGATTGAGCCCTGCATTGAGCTCCCTGCTCAGTGGGGAGTCTGCTTTTCCCTGTCCCTTTCCCTCTGCCAGCTCCTCACCCTGCTTGTGCTCTCTCTGTCAAATAAACAAAATCTTTAAAAATAAATAATATTTTGCCACTTCCTTTTTACCATGTGCAATAGCATTATATCATTACTGTAATGGACCTGGATGATATCCTATGGAATAGAAAACTGAGGAGTTAATAGAGTCCTGAGATAGAACAGTGAATGTATGTTGCTGGATCTTCTAGCTGAAAACAAAATGCTTCTGAAAATTTTTACTAACAAATACAGAGGAGAAAAATCATTTACTAGATCAGTAGCTACAAACCAAGAATCAAGTTTATATTACTTTAGTACAGAAATGAATTGATATCTGGAACAAGAGGTATAACTGCAATTACTACCTGATTAAGTTTAACACAACATGCTATTGCTCTTAAAGATCCATTGGCTTCTGCACAGGTCAAATGCCCAAGTTGAATGATAATGTTGGAATCCTCTTTGATGTAGGGATCAAAAACTCTGCATCTGGGATGCCTGGGTGGCTCAGTTGGTTAAGCAGCTGCCTTCGGCTCAGGTCATGATCCCAGCGTCCTGGGAGCCACATCGGGCTCCTTGCTTGGCAGGGAGCCTGCTTCTCCCTCTGCCTCTGCCTGCCATTCTGTCTACCTGTACTCGCTCGCTCTCCTCTCTCTCTGACAAATAAATAAATTCTTTAAAAAAAAAAAAAAACTCTGCATCTTCAAGAGAATGTCAGTGAGATGGTGCAACCAGTAGTCTTACCTCTCATTCTCTCATAGAAACAGTTATTTGACAATAATATACAGACCAAAATACCTTTATGAGGAGGTCTGGAATCCAGTTAAGAGGTAGGAGTACCTCAGACAAGCAAAACACCAAGAACAACCACTTTAAGTTGATAACAAAGAGCAGTTTCTCTCTGCTCTTGAATAAGCCTGTCCACCAAGCTAGCATAGTTAATCATGTAAAGATCATCTAAGTCCTACACTTCTCCCATTGAGGAAAGAGCGGAGCTTGTATCCAACAACCACAACTTTTTTGGTGCATCAACCCAAGGGGTCAGTTTCTATTTTTTGTCACACAAGTGCTGTCGAATGAGCATAGTCTGGGTGACTGGGAACAACTAAAAACAAAAGGGCAGATGGCGCTCTGCAAAAACAAGCAGAATAGAGAAAAGAAAGAAATCAGCTGCACTAAAAGTGTTTTTTATAAATATAAATATTCTCATTTACAATGCCATCAAAATAATACAATACACAGAAATAAACTTAGCCAAGGAAATAAGGCCTGTACACCAAAAACTACAGAATGCAGATTGAAAAGATTAAAGCAGACACAAACAAATGAAAAGACATCTCATATTAATGGATTAATGGATTACTACCCAAAGTGATCTACAGGTTCAATGTAATCCCTAACAAAATTTAAATGGCATTTTCACAGAAATAGAAAAAAAATCCTAAAATGCATATGAAATGACAAAAGACCCAAATACCCAAAATAATCTTAGGAAAGTACAAAGCTAGAAGCATGACATATCCTGATTTCGATTTCAAAATATATTACAAAGCTACTATAACTAAAACAGCATGGCACTGCCCAAAAACAATTTTTTAAAAGGACAGACACAGACCAATAGAACAGAGTCCCTTCAGAAAACCCCACATGTACATAGTCAACTAATTTTTGACAAATGCAAAGACTGTACAGTGCAAAACAGAGAATGTATTCAATGAACGGTATTGGGAAAATTGGATATCCAAATGCAAAAGAAAGAATTTGACCTTTATTTTACACCATGCACAAAAATTAACTGAAAATGAAATAAAGGTATAAAACTCCTAAAATAAAACCTAAGAGAACTGCTACATGGCATTGTATTTGGCAATGATTCCTTAAACATAACACCAAGAACACAGACAGTGAAAACAAAAATACATCAAGTGCTCTCCTTAATCCCCATAACCCAATTACTCCATCCCCACACCTACCTCCTCTCCAGCAACCCACAATGCAATTCCTATAGTTAAGGATCTCTTATGGTTTACCTCTTCTCTGTTTTTATATTATTTTTTATTTCCTTCCCTTCCTGTATTTTATCAGTTTTATTTCTTAAATTCCACATATGAGTGAAATCATATATTTGTTTTTCTCTGACTGACTTATTTCATTTAGCATAATACACACTAGTTCCGTCCATATCATTGCAAAAGGCAAGGTTTTATTCTTTTTAATGGCTGAGTTATATTCCATTGTATACATATGCCACATCTTCTTTATCCATCTATCCATCCATAGACATCTGGGCTCCTTCCATAGTTTAGCTATTGTGGACATTGCTGCTATAAACCCTGGGGTGTGTATGCCCCTTCAAATCACTACTTTTGTTTTGTCCTTTGGATATATACCTAGTAGTGCAATTGCTGGGTCATAGGGTAGTCCTATTTCTAAATTTCTGAGGAACATCCATACTGTTTTTCAGAGTGTTGCACCAGTTTACATTCCCACCAACAGTGTAAGAGGGTTCTAGTTTCTCCACATTCTTGACATCTACTGTTTCCTTAACTGCTAATTTTAACCATTCTAACAGGTGTGAGGTGGTATCACATTGTGGTTTTTATTTGTATTTCCCTGATAATGAGTGATGTTGTACATTTTTCATGTGTCTATTAGCCATTTGTACGTCTTCTTGGGAGAAATGTCTGTTCATGTCTTCTACCCATTTCATAACTGGATTTTTTGGTTTTGGGTGTTAAATTTGATAACTTCTTTATAGATTTTGGATACTAGCCCTTTATCTGATATGTCATTTGCTACTATCTTTCTGATATGTCATTTGCAAATATCTTCTTTTTTTTTAATATCTTCTCCTATTCCATCAGTTGTCCTTTCATTTAGCTGTTTCCTTCACTATGCAGATATATTTTCTCTTGATGAGGTCCCAGTAGTTCATTTTTGCTTTTGTTTCCCTCACCTTCAAAGACCTGTCTAGCAAGAAGTTGCTGCGGCCTATGTAAAATAGGTTGCTGAGAGTGCTCTCCTCTAGGATTTTGATGGATTCCTGTCTCACGTTTAGCTCTTTCATCTATTTTGATTTGTTTTTGTGTATGGAGTAAGAAAGTGGTCCAGTTTCATTCTTCTGCATGTGGCTGTCCAGCTTTCCCAAACAATTTTTGGAAGAGATTGTCTTTTTTCCATTGGATATTCTTTCCTGCTTTGTCAAAGATTAGTTAACCATAATGTTGAGGGTCCATTTCTGGGTTCTTTATTCTGTTCTATTCTAGTCTATCCGTTCTGGTCTATTCTATGTGTGCTTCAGTGCTGGTATCATACTTTCTCGATGATTTAAAGATTTGTAATACACCTTGAAGTCTAAAACTGTGATGCCTCTAGCTTTTCTTTTCTTTTTCAACATTACTTTGACTATTCCAGGTCTTTTCTGGTTTCAGGCAAATTTTAGGAGTGTTTTTATGTATTGATAAATGCTGCTGTTCTTTTGATTGGGATTACACTGAATGTGTAGATTGCTTTGGATAGCATAGATGCTTTAACAATATTTGTTCTTCCAATTCAGGAGCATGGAATTTGTTCCATTTCTTTGTGTATTCCTCAAGTCCTTTCATAGTGGTCTATAGCTTTCAGAGTACAGATCCTTTACCTCCTTGATTAAGTTTATTCCTAGATAACTTAAGGTTTTTGGTGCAATTGTGAATGGGACTGATACTTTGATTTCTTTTTCTTCTACCCCATTGTTATTCTATAGAAATGCAACTGATTCCTGTATATTGATTTTATGTCCTATGACTTTGCTTAATTCCTGTATCAGTTATAGACCTTTTTGGGTGGAGTCTTTAGGGTTTTCTACACAGAGTATCATGTCATCTGCAAAGAGAAAGTTTGACTTCTTCTTTGCTGATTTGGTTGCCTTCTATTTCTTCTTATTGTCTGATGCTGAGGCTAGGTTTTCCAGTACTATGTTGAACAACAGTAGTGAGAGTGGGCATCCTTGTCATGTTCCTAACCTTAGGGGAAAAACTCTCACTTTTTCCCCATTGAGGATGATACTAGCCATGGGTCTTTCAAATATGACCTTTATGATGTTGAGGTATATTACCTCTGTCCCTTCTTTGTTGAGGGTATTTATCAAGAAAGAATGCTATATTTTGTTAAATGATTTTTCTGCATCTACTGAGAGGATAAAATGGTTCTTATCCTTTCTTTTATTAATGTGGTGTATCATGTTGATTGATTTGTGGCTGTTGAACCCCACTGCACCCAGGAATAAATCCCACTTGTTCATGGTGAATAATACTTTTATACTGTTGGATTGAATTAGGCAGCATTTTGTTGAGAATTTCTGCATCATGTTCATCAAGGATGTTGGTTTGTAATTCTCCTTTTTAGTGGGATTTCTGGTTTGGGAATCAAGGTAATGCTGGCCTCATAGAATGAGTTTAGAAGTTTTTCTTCCATTTCTATCTTTTGGAATAGTTTCAAAAGAATAGGTATTAATTCTTCTTTAAATATTTGGTAGAATTCTACTATGAGACCATCCAGCCCTAGACTCTTGTTTTTGGGAGATTTTTGATTACTGATGCAATTTCTTTGCTGGTTATGGGTCTGTTCAGGTTTTCTATTTCTTCCTGTTTCAGTTTTGGTAATTTATATGTTTCTACAAATTTATCCACTTCTTCCAGATTGCCCAATTTGTTGGCATATAATTGCTTATAATATTCTCTTATAATTGTTTGTATTTCTGCAGTGTTTGTTATGATCTCTCCTCTTTCACTCATGATTTTATTAATTTGGGTCCTCTCTCTTTTCTTTTTGATAAATCTGTCTAGGGATTTAACAATCATTAATTTTTCAAAGAACCAGCTCCTAATTTCGTTGATCTGTTCTATTTATTTTTATTTATGTATAATTTATTTCTGGTCTAATCTTTATTATTTCATTTCTCCTGCTGGATTTAGGCTTTATTTGCTGTTCTTTTCTAAGTCCTTTAGGAGTAAGATTAGGTTTGGAACTTTTCCTGCTTCTTGGGAAGGCTTGTGTTGCTGTATACATTCTTAGGACCACTTTTGCTGCATCCCAAAGGTTTTGGACTGTCATGTTTTCATTTTCATTAGCTCCCATGTTTTGTTTTGTTTTTTTAATTCTTCCATAATTGTCTGGTTGAGCCATTGTTCTTTAACCTCTATATTGTGGCCTTCCCAAATTTTTACTTGTGGTTGACTTCGAGTTTCATAGCATTATGGTCTGCAAATATGCATGATATGAGTTCAATGTTTTTGTACCAGTTGAGTCCTGATTTGTGACCCAGTATGTGATCTGTTCTAGAGAATGTTCCATGTCCATGCAAGAAGAATGTGTATTCTGTTGCTTTAGGATGTAATGCTCTGAATATACCTGTGAAGTCCACATTGTCCAGTGTGTCATTGAAAGCCCTTGTTTCCTTATTGATCTTCTGCTTAAATGATGTGAGTGGGGTGTTAAAATCCCCTACTATTTTTGTATTATTATCAATGTGTTTCTTAATTTTGTTATTAATTGGTTTATATAATTGGCTGTTCCCAAGTTAGGGGCATAAATATTTACAATTGTGAGATCTTGTTTGATAGACCCTTGTATCATGGTATACTGTCTTTCTTTCCCTCTTATTACAGTCTTTGGTTTAAAATCTAGCTTATGTGACATAAGGATGACTACTTTCTTTGATGTCCACTGACATGGTAAACAACTCTCCACCTCCTTATTTTCAATCTGGAGGTACCTTTGCATCTAAAATGAGTTTCTTGCAAGCAGCATATTGATGGGCCTTGGATTTTTATCCATTCTGATACCTATGTCTTTTGATTAGACCATTTAGTCCATTTAGATTCAGAGAAATTATTGAAATATATTGATTTAGTGCCATTGTATTACATGTAAAGTCACTGTTCCTATAGATTGTCTCTGTTCCTTTCTGGTCTTTATTACTTTTGGCTCTCTCTATGCTCAAAGGATCCCTTTTAATATATATTTTTTTTGTAGGCTTGGTTTAGTGTTCACAGATTCCTTCAGTTTTTATTTGTAAGGGAAACTCTTTATCTCTTCTTCTATTCTGAATGACTGCCTTGCTGAATAAAATATTCTTGGCTGCATATTTCTCCTATTTAGCACATTGATTATATCATGTGCCAGTCCTTTCTAACCTACTAGTTCTCTGTGAACAGATCTGCTGTTAGCCTTATGTTTCTACCCTTGTAGGTTAAAGACCTCTTATCTAGCACTAACTTCAGGATTTTCTCTTTATATTTTAAATTTTCAAGCTTCATTATGACATGTTATATTACTGGCCTGTTTTTGTTGATTTAGAGGGGAGTTCTCTGTGCTTCCTGGACTTGAATGCCTGTTTCCTTCTCCAGATTAGGGAAATACTCAGCTATAACTTATTCGAATAAACCTTCTGCCCCTTTTCCCACTCTTCTTCTTGTGGGACTCCTTTGATATGGATATTATTTTGCTTTATGGAATTGCTGAGTTCCCTAAGTCTACGCCCATGATCTAATAGTTTTCTTCCCCTTTTCTTTTCAACTTCATTATTTTCCATAATTTTATCTTCTATATCACCTATCCTCTCCTCACTTCTTCAGTCCTGTTAGTGATTATATCCAGTCTGTTTTTCATCTCAGTTATAGCATTTTTTTTTTATTTCAGCCTGACTAGTTTTTAGGTCTTTTATCTCTGCAGCAAGTTTCTCTGTTTTTTCTCTATGCTTTTTTCAAGTACAACTATTAGTCTTAGTGACTGTTGATCTAAATTCTTATTCAAATATATTGTTTAAATCTGCTATGTTCAAGTCCCTGGTTGTGATATCTTCCTGACCTTTCCTTTGGGGAGAATTCCTCCATCTTGTCATTTGTCTAAGTTTCTATCTTTTGTGTGTTATGAAAGCTGTTACATTTCCTACACCTCAGAATAATGCTATTTTAAAAAGAGGTCATACACCATCCAAGGCTTGGCACATTAGGAAGTGCACACAGAGTGTGCACACAGACTGTTGTATGCACTCTACTGTTGTGTTTTGACTGCTCCTTCCCACTGTTCTGTCCTCTACACAGTGTCTCCTTGCTTATAGTGGGGTGTGTTTGGACCTTTAGCTAGGTATGCTTTGTTTATTGAAAAAAGTCTGAAAAAAAGAAGAGAGAGAAGCCTGATCCATTAAAAAAAAAAAGAAAAGAAAAGAAAAGGAAGGAAGGAAGGAAAAGGAAAAGAAAAGAGTAAATGAATGAAAATAATAATAAAAAAATACCAGACAATCAAAAATCTCTGTAAGACTGATTTCAAAGGAAAGGGATTTGGGGGGAGAAAGAAACCTGATCATAAAAGAGAAAGAGAGAGAGAGAGAAGGAAACAAACAAGCAAACCAAACTAACAAAAAACTATGAGACTGATTCCAAAGGCAGAAAAAAAGAGAGAGAGAAAGAAAATACACCCTAGTCCTCTTTCCACCAGAACTGAAGGGTCCACTGTGAGACACTGTTTGATCAGTAGATTGGTGCATGTGATGTGTTGCCTGTGTTGCTTCTTTGTGGGAGAGACCTGATGTGCTGGCTCAGAGTCAATCCTGCCCAGTGATAAAAGCATTTGCCAACAACAGCAGTGCAGGCTTTTATATAAGTGGCTCCCACCTCCACTGGCAATTGCTGAGTTGTTCTCTGACGTCCAACTGTGTTGCTAATGATGATAAAATCTCATTATTGCACTCTCTGTGCCCCAGTGAGGGGCTCTCACATTCTTCTCCCCCCCCCCCCATTCAGGAAGCTCTCATAGAAAGCTTGAATGCCCTCAGCACACCCAGTGCCACAGCTCTCCTGCATTTTATCTATAGCACCCTGCAGGGATTTAAAACTCCAAATCCTAAAGGAGCCAGCACCACTCAGATCTGCTCCCTCCCTGGCATTAGAGCCTCTCTGTGCTCTAACTAGTATCCTTTGTCTCACAAAAATAGTCCAAAACCCACACAGTGCACAGAATCTATGGTGTAAACAGCAAAAAGCAGCTACCACATTATCTAGCTTCTGCACTTGCCTTTGTTTGCTGCAGATGAAACATCATTTGCTGGTGCCTGCAGGGTCTTTCATCCTTGGAGAGGCAATATACCCTCTTCCAAACATACTCTAGGAAGGGAAACAATCTCTCAGTGTAACCCATGAGATCCCTATGGTGTAGGGATGTTCCCAGGCCAGAGCCATCCTTCTCTCCAAAAGTGCATGCTATAGTTCCACTGGGGTGGAAGTCCCACACTCAGTTTGAGCTACACACACTATTTGCAAAACATCTGTGCCACTCAGTTCCTCCAGCTCCCCAGTCTGAAGTCCAAGAGGTTTTCTTATTCTGTGAAATTGATGCCACATTCTCTCAACCACTCTCTTCTTTTTCTCTCCCCACAGAAAGTATTCCCTCTCCTCCACAGCACAGCAGCTTTTCTTTCCCCCAAATTCACTTCCGTACATCTTGCATCTGCCACCTTGTCCCCTTCCAACTGTAGAAATCCTTCTTCCAATTCTGAGATCAGTTTACTGAGTATTTCAAGTGATGACCTCAATATAGTTTTATCATTTTTACATGTGTTCAAGGGAGGAAGAAAGCCTTGGGTCCCCCTACTTCTCTGCCTTCTTAACTCTGCACCTTTTCTCATATTGATAAGCTATTATATCAAATTGGCCAATACACTTACCTTTTAGAGGCCCAGAACTAAGAGCTAAAAGCTAATAGTTAATTATGCTAATATTTAATAAAGTTATTTCTTTTTCTTTTAAAGAGAAATTGAGTGGTTTCTTTATACTAAAGAGTCAAAAAGCAGTAGCTACACAGATAGAATTCAATGCAAACCTATACTGAAGATCTACGTTGTTCACTCAGCTTATTCATTGGTTTGTGGTGGCTGGCAAATATCACCTTAGTATATTTAATCTATGAGAGACTCTGAATTTTTAAAATACTTTGTCTATAACCAATTCAATATGAAACGATTTGTGATATTAAAATCCCGAGTGAGTCAGAATAGTAAGGATCTCAGTAAATCCTCTCTTAAAAGTAATAATAAAAGTGGACAATTTTACAAGACAATCATTTCAGGACTCAAGCCACACAGCAAACTGAGCAGTCTTTATTCAAGTAAAACTATGGGACCTTGGATGACAACAATAGAAGTCCATGGAGTTTTGGCTTAGGGATGCTCTCACTGGCCTCCAACTCCATCATCTTCATAGTAGTTCTACCAGAACAGGAAAGCCATGAAAATCAGAAGTTTCACTGTCACTACCATAGAGGGATGACTTGATTTGGAGAATGTAAAAATCCATCTCTCTGGATGAGTCAGAAATAGTAATAATCCCTGTGGCAAATGAATATAAAAGGCCACAATCACAGCTAGCCTGAGGAGAACAAAAAAACAGCTGTAGACTAGCCAGAAATTAACAAGGAAACCCAGGGAATGAAACATTCAAAGTGAACTCTGATAAATTCTAGCATATACTAGTGTCTTAGTTTCTTACTGGTGATATAGTGAATGAACACAAATTGAGTGCCTTAAAACAACACAAATTTATTTTCTTACAGTTTTGGAAGTCAGAGGTCCAAAATGGATTACTTGGGCTGTGTTCCTTCTGAAGGCTCCAGGGAAAAAAATCAAATTCCTTACTTTTTACCACTATAGAACAGTATATATATACATGTATATAAATATACATGTATATATAAGTATATATATGTATTTTTGTTTGTTTGTTTATGCCCCAACCTTACTCTGATCTATGTTCTCCTAGTCACTTATCTTATTTTTGTCTCTTTCTTATAAAAATCTTTGGAATTACATTTAGTTTACTGAAATCTCCTCAGGGTAATCTCCTCACTGTAAAGTCCATGAAATAATCATATCTGCAAAGTCACTTCCACCATGTGAGGTAACATATTGTATGTTTTAGGGATTAAGACATGGACATCCTTGAAAATATTATTTTGCCTAACACACATGGTGACCTAAAAAGCTACATATGTGCAAGGCTATACACAATTTCAAGAGAGCCAAGAGAAGACCCTAGCTATATATACATCTCTCACTAAATCTGAGGTCTAAGACAAACACAAAAGACATAGAAAGAATTCCCAAAGAAAGAAAAGCCAGGACACACTTCTAATGGCTTACATTTTGAATATGTTTCCAAATACCATAACGATACACTGCCAAAGGTGGGAACCTTTAGAATGGACATCCCCCCAAATTGGCGACACTGTGGGGTAAAAAGGCAGAGGGTATGCCCGGCCACAACCTCTCCCTCAACTCTGCTCCAGGAAAGCACCCCTGTACCGGGACCCTAGGGCGGGTAGGGTCCTCTTGGCCTGTATACTGGCTTGCTGCAATATGAACCAAGCAAGAAAGTGCTCTAGGTTACGAAGGACAGGGCAGAGGGAATGGCTGCCCAATGCCGGCCAATTCTAACGAGCTTTCTGCCCAAATCGATATCGATTTGGGCAGAAAGCTCATGAGAATTCATCGGAAAGCCCCCGCAAACTTGCTTAGAGCACTGAATATCAGCAGGGCCACCCCTGGGCCTGGCCAGGGATCCTGAGTTCTCATGGCACGAACCTTGCCAGAGCTCTCCGTGAGTCAGGTGCAGGTGAGGCCAATGCCTCTTGCTACTCAACTTCTGGGACTACCATAATGGCCCAGGAACATGGGGCCTGCTATGACCCTCAGACCAAGGACCTAAGACTCACCTGGGTGTTTAGTCTTCACTTTCCAGTGTCCTGTCCCCGAACCCTCAAATTGGGGAACCCAGAGTCCCAAGCAACCAGTCCACCTGCCACCCAAGGGGAAAGGTGGCTTTCAGAGCTTCAGAAAAGCCTCAGAGCAGGAGAAAACTTCAAGAACCCACTGAAGCCATCCCCAACATTCCGCTTTATAGTGGCAAAAATCTCGGAGATGGACGCCTAGCCACAACCCCTCCCTAAACTCTGCACTGGGAAAGCTCCCCTGCACTGAGACCCCTGGCTAGGTCACGTCGTCTGAGCACCTTTTCTGGGAGGCCGCGACATGACCTGAGTGAGAAAGGGCCCTCGGCCACAAGGGACAGGGCGGTCCTAAGGGCTGCCCAATGCCGGCCAATTCTCACGAGCGTTTTGCCCAAACCAATCCCAGTTTGGGCAGAACACTCGTGAGATTTGGCCGGAAAATGCCTAGCAAACTCAGTCTGGGTGCCGCACGTCTGCAGGGCCGCCCCCTGGGCCTGGCCCAGGATGGCGAGTTGTCATGTCCAAACGGTGCCTGAAATCCCTGCGGGAGTCAGGTGCAGGCAAGTCAGATGCCTCCTGCTCCTCAGCCTCCAGTGGTCCCCTTCCTGGCACTGGCCGATGGGGCCCGGCTGCCCTGAGGCCTGGACACGAACCCTCGCCTTCTTCCCCAGCATTCCATTTCCAGGGTCCTGTCCCTCGGGGCATCCAACTAGGGAACACTGAGTCCCGTGCCACTCCTCCCCCTCCCACGCCGGCACCAACAGTGACTTTCAGCGCTTCAGACAAACCTCGCAGCAAGAGAAACTTTTGTGCCCCCACTGAGGTCAGCCCCATCCTTGGGCACCCCAGCCGCCCGAAAAGTCAGAGGCAGACGCCTGGCCGCAACCTGTCCCTCAACTCTGCTCCTGGTCCTCTCGCTAGAGCCAGGGCCCCCGGGTGGGCCGCGTCATCTTGGTGCGTTTTCCGGGTGGCCGCGACACACCCCGAGTGAGAAAGTGCCCTCGGCCACGGGGACCAGGGTTGTCCGCAGGGCTGCCCAACGCTGGCCAATTCTCACGAGCATTCTGCCTAAACTGGGAACGGTTTGGGCAGAACGCTCGTGAGAATTGGCCGGAAAATGCCCGGTGAACTCACTTCCGGTGCCGAACGTCTGCAGGGCCACCCCCAGGGCCTGGCCCGGCATCACGAGCTGTCGCTTCCAAACAGCCAGAAAACCCTCCTAGATTCAGGGTCCAGCGAGGTCGACGCCTCCTGCTCCTCAGCTTCCATGGGTCCCACCCTGGCGCTGTCCAATGTTGCCCGGCCTGCCCCGAGGCCTGGCCACAAACCCTCTCCTTCTTCCCCAGCCTTCGGTTTCCAAGGTTCTCTCCCTCGGGGCCTCCAATTTTGGAACCCTGAGTCCCTGCGCCACGCCTCCCCCTCCCTCGCCGGCGCCTACATTGCCTTTTGGCACTTCGGACAATCCTCGCAGCGAGAGAAAACCTTGTGCCCCCAGTGCGGTCAGCCCCATCGTTGTGCACCCAAGCCAACTGAAAAGTTGGAGGCGGACCCCCCGCCACAACACGTCCCTCAACTCTGTTCCTGGAAATCGCGCCTGCGCCCATCCTCCGGGTGGGTCACGTTGTCTTGGCGCATTTTCCGGGTGGCTGCAACAGGTCCCGAGAAAGAAAGGGCCCTCGGCCCCGGGGAGCAGGGGGGTACAGAGGGCTGCCCAATGCCGGCCAATTCTCACCAACGTTCTGCCCAAACCAATCCCGGTTTGGGAAGAACGCTCATGAGAATTGACCGGAAAATGCCCAGCAAACTCGCTTCGGGCGCCAAAAGACTGCAGGGCCGCTGCCTAGGCCTAGCCCAGCCTTGCGATCGTTCGCGTCCGAACGCGCCAGGAAGCCCTCCAGGAGTCAGGTTCCGGCAAGGGTGACGCCTCCTGCTCTTCAGCCTCATTTGGTACCCTACCTGGCCCTGTCCGTTGGGGCCGGGCCTGCCCCAAGCCCCAGACACAAACCCTCGGCTTCCATTTCCAGGGTCCTGTCCCTCGGGGCCTTCAACTGGGGAACCCTGAGTCCTGTGCCACAATTTCCCCTTCCACCCAATGCAAACCGTGCCTTTCGGTGCTTTGGACAAGACTCAGAGGGAGAGAAACCTTCATTCGCCAACTGAGGTCAGCCCACCACTGAACGCCCCAACCGCCGGAAATTCGGAGGCAGATGCCCGACCCCAACCCGTCCCTCAACTCTGCTCCGGGAATGCTCCCCTGCCCCAGGGCTCCCGGGTTGGCGCGTCGTTTTGGTGAGTTTTCCAGGTGGCTGAATTAGGCCATGAGCGATAAATGGCCCTTGGCCACAGAGAGCAGGGCGGTCCCCAGGGCTACCCAACGCCGGCCAATTCTCACTAGCGTTCTGCCCAAACCGATCCCTGTTTGGGGAGAACGCTCATGAGAATAGGCCAGAAAACAGCTGGCGAACTCGCTTCGGGCACCCCACGTCTGCAGGGCCGCCCCCTGGGCCTGGGCCTGGCCCGGTCTCGCAAGCGGTTGCATCTGTACCCCGCCAGGAATCCCTCCGGGAGTCAGGTTCTGGCAAAGACGATGCCTCCTGCTCCTCAGCCTGTGGTGGTCCTGTACCTGGCCCTGTCCGTCGGGGCTGGGCCCGCCCCAAGCCCTGGACACGAACCCTCGCCTGCTTCCTCAGCCTTCCCTTCCCAGGGTCCTGTCCCTCGGGTCCTCCAACTGGGGAACACTGAGTCCTGCGCCACGACTCCCCCTCCCACCCCGGCGCAAACCGTCCCTTTCGGTGCTTTGGACAAGCCTCAGAGGGAGAGAAATCTTTGATCCCCAACTGAGGTCAGCCCCACCCTTGGGTGCACAAGCTGCCAGAAAAGTCGGAGGCGGACGCCCAGATGCAACCCGTCCCTCAACTCTACTCTGGGTTCTCTCCCCTGCGCTGGGGTCCCCGGGTGGGCCGCATCTTCTCGGCGCATTTTCCAGGTGGCCGCGACAGGCCCCAAGCAAGGAAGGGTCCTCGGCCACGGGGAGCCGGTCGGTCCGCAGGGCTGCCCACCGCCCGCCAATTCTCATGAGCGTTCTGCCCAAACCGATCCCGGTTTGGGCAGAACGCTCGAGAAAACTGGCCTGAAAACGCCCGGCGAACTCGCTTCGGGCTCCGAACGTCCGCAGGGCCGCCCCCTGGGCCTCGCCCGGCCTGGCGATTGGTCGCGTCTGAACTCCGCCAGGAAGCCCTCCGGGAGTCAGGTTCCAGCGAGGGTGACCCCTCCTGCTCCTCAGCCTGTGGTGGTCCCCTACCTGGTCCTGTCCGTTGGGGCTGGGCCTGCCCCGAGCCCTGGACACGAAACCTGGCCTGCTTCCTCAGCCTTCAGTTTCCAGGGTCCTGTCCCTCAGGGCCTCCAACTGGGGAACCTTGAGTCCCGCACAACCACTCCCCCTCCCACCGTGGCGCAAACCTTGCCTTTCGGCGCCTCGGACAAGACTCAGAGGGAGAGAAACCTTGATTCCCCAACTGAGGTCAGCACCACCCTTGGATGTCCCAGCCGCATGAAATCTGGAGGCAGACGCCCGACCCCAACCCATCCCTCAACTCTGCTCCGGAACTTTCCCACACGCCAGGTCCCCCGGGAGGGCCGAGTCATCTCAGCTCGTTTTCCAGGTGGTCAGGACAGGCCCCAAGCGAGAAATGGCCCACGGCCATGGGAAGCCAGGCGGTCCGTAGGGCTGCCCACCACCCGCCAATTCTCACGAGTGTTCCCCACAAACCAATCCCGGTTTGGGCAGAACGCTCATGAGAATTGGCCGGAAAACGCCTGGTGAACTCGCTTCGGGCGCCGCACGTCTGCAGGGAGGCCCCCTGGGCCCGGCCTGGCCTCGGGAGTGGTCGCATTCATACCCCGCCGGGAAGACCTCTGGGAGTCAGGCTCCGATGAGGGTGTCGCCTCCTGCTCCTCAGCCTGTAGTGGTCCCCTACCTGGCCCTGTCCATTGGGCCCTGGCCTGCCCCAGCCTCAGACACGAACCCTCGCCTGCTTCCTCAGCCTTCCGTTTCCAGGGTCCTGTCCCTCGGGGCGTCCAACTGGGATTCCTGAGTCCCTCGTCACGACTCCCCCTCCCACTCAGGCGCAAACCGGGCCTATCGGTGCTTCAAAAAAGCCTCAGAGGGAGAAAAACATTCATTCCCCAACTGAGTTCAGCCCCACCCTTGAGCGCCCCAGCCGACCGAAAAGTCGGAGGTGGACATACGGCCGCAACCCGTCCCTCAACTCTGCTCTGGGAACTCTCCCCTGCGCCAGGACCCCCTTGTGGGACGCAACGTCTCGGCGCATTTTCCGGGTGGCCGCGACAGGCCCTGAGCGAGAAAGGGCCCTTGGCCACAGGGAGCAGGGCGGTCCCCAGGGCTGCCCAACGCCGGGCAATTCTCACCCAGGATCGGTTTGGGCAGAACGCTCGTGAGAATTGGCCAGGAAATGCCCGGCGAACTTGCTTCAGGCGCCGCACGTCTGCAAGGCCGCCCCCTGGGCCTGGCCCGGCCTCAGGAGTGGTCGCGTCCATACCCCGCCAGGAAGCCCTCCGGGTGTCAGGCTCTGGCCAGGGCAACACCTCCTGCTCCTCAGCCTGAGTTGGTTCTCTACCTGGCCCTGTCCATTGGGCTCCAGCCTGCCCCGAGCCTCGGACACGAACCCTCACCTGCTTCCTCAGCCTTCCGTTCCAAGGGTCCTGTCCCTAGGGGCCTCTAACTGGGATTCCTGAGGCCCGCGCCACGACCCCCCTCCAACAGGCACAAACCGTGCCTTCGGCGCTTTGGACAAGCCTCAGAGGGAGAGAAAACTTCGTTCCCCAACTGAGGTCAGCCCCACCCTTGGGTGCCCCGGCTGCCCGAAAATACGGAGGTGGACATACGGCCACAACCCATCCCTCAACTCTGCTCCAGGAACTCTCCCCTGCGCCCAGGCCCATGTGTGGGCCAAGTCGTCTCTGAGCATTTTCCGGGTTGCCGCCACAAGCCGCGAGCGAGAAAGGGCCTTCGGCCACAGGGAGCGGGGCGGTCCACAGGACCGCCCACTGCCCGCCAATTCTCACGAGCGTTCTGCCCAAACCAATCCCGGTTTGGGCAGAACGCTCGTGAGAATTGGCCGGAAAACGCCCGGTGAACTCTCTTCGGGCTCCTCAGGTCAGCAGGGCCGCCCCCTGGTCCTCGCCCGGCCTCGAGATCGCTCGCGTCCAAAGCCCGCCAGGAAGCCCTCCAGGAGTCAGTCTCCACCTAGGGTGATGCCTCCTGCTCCTCAGCCTGTGGTGGTCCCATATCTGGCCCTGTCCATTAGGGTCGGGCCTGCCCTGAACCTTGATCATGAACCCTCGCCTGATTCCTCAGCCTTCCGTTTCACGGGTCCTGTCCCTCGGGTCCTCCAACTGGGGAACCCTGAGTCCCGCGCCAAGACTGCCCCTCCCACCCAGGCGCAAACCGTGCCTTTAGGCGCTTCGGACAGGACTCAGAGGGAGAGTAACATTCGTTCCCCCACTGAGGTCAACCCCACCCTTGGGTCCCCAGTCGCCCAAAAAGTCGAAGGCGAACTCCCGTCTGCAACACGTCTCTCAACTCTGCTCCAGGAACTCCCCTGTGCCCGGGACCCCAGTCGGGCCACGTCGTCTAGGCACGTTTTTCGGGTGGCCGTGACAAGCCACGAGCAAGAAAGGTCCATCGGCCATGGGGTGAGGAGTTGTCCGCAGGGCTGCCCAATTCCGGCCAATTCTCATGAGCGTTGTGCCCAACCGATCCCAGTTTGGGCAGAACGCTCGTGAGTGTTGGCCGGAAAACACACAGCAAACTCTCTTGGGGTGCCGCCATTCTGCACGGCCGCCCCCAGGGCCTGGCCGGGCATTGCGACCGGTCGCTTCCGAATCCCGCCAGACAGCCCTCCGGAGGGAGGCTCCAGCAAGGCGGACGCCTCCTGCTCCTCAGCCTCTGGGGGCCCCTCCCTGGAGCTGTCCAATGGGGCAGGGCCTGCCCTGAGTCCCGGGCATGAACCCTCGCCTGCTTCTCTAGCCTTCCATTTTCAGGGTGTTGTCCCTCCCGTCCTCCAACTGGGGAACTCTGAGTCCCGCAACATGCCTCACCCTACCACGCCGGCATCAATGGTGCCTTTCGGTGGTTTGGATAAGTCTCGCAGCGAGACAAAACTTCGTGACCCACTGAGGTGAGCCCCATCCTTCAGTGCCCCAGCTGCCCGAAAAGTCGGAGGCTGACGCCCATCCAGATCACAACCCTCAACTCTGCTCCGGGAACACTCCCCTCCACCGGGGACTCCGGGTGGGCCGAGTCCTCTAGGCGTGTTTTCCGTGTGGCCGGGACAGGCCCTGAGCGAGAAAGGGCCCTCGACCACTGGGGGCAGGCGGTCCTCAGGGCTGCCCAACGCCGGCCAATTGTCACGAGAGTTCTGCCCAAACGGATCCCGGTTTGGGCTGAACGCTCGTGAGAACTGGGCTGAAAGCACCCAGCAAACTCGCTTCGGGTGCCGCATGTCTCTGGGCCACCCCCTGGGCCTGTCCTGGCTTCAGAGGCGGTCGCGTCCGTACCCCGCCAGGAAGCCCTCCGGGAGTCAGGCTCTGGCCAGGGGGACGCCTCCTGCTCCTCAGCCTGAGTTGGTCCCCTACCTGCCCTGTCCGTTGGGCCCGGGCCTACCCCGAGCCCCGGACACGAATCCCCGACTGCATCCTCAGCCTTCCATTTCCAGGGTCCTGTCCCTCGGGGCCTCCAACTGGGATCCCTGAGTCCCGCGCCACAACTCCCCCTGCCACCCAGGCGCAAACCGTGCCTTTCGGCGATTCGGTCAAGACTCAGAGGGAGAGAAACCTTCGATCCCCAACTGAGGTCAGCCCCACCCTTGGATGCCCCAGCCACCCGAAATTCGGAGGCGGACGCCCGACCCCAGCCCGTCCCTCAACTCTGCTCCAGGAACGCTCCCTTGCACTGGGGCCCCCGGGTTGGCAAGTCGTCTCGGCGCGTGTATTCCGGATTTTTGCATAAGGCCCCGAGCACGAAATGGCCCTTGGCCACAGGGAGCAGGGCGGTCCCTAGGGCTGCCCAAGGCCGGCCATTTCTCACGAACATTCTGCCCAAACCGAATCCGGTTTGGGCAGAACGCTCGTGAGAATTGGCCGGAAAACACCCGGCAAACTCGCTTCGGGCGCCGAACGTCTGCAGGGCTGCCCCATGGGCCTGGACCGGCCTCGGGAGCGGTCGCATCCGTACCCCGCCACGAAGCCATTTGGGAGTCAGGCACTGGCCAGGGCGCCGCCTCCTGCTTCTCCGCCTGAGTTGGTCCCCTACCTGGCCCTGTCTGTTGTGCCTGGGCCTGCCCCGAGCCCCTAACACGAACCCTCTCCTGCCTCAGCCTTTTGTTTCCAGGGTCCTGTCCCTCGGGGCCTCCAACTGGGATCCCTGAGTTGCGCGCCACGACTCCCCCTCCCACCCAGGTGTAAACCATGCCTTTCGGCGCTTCAGACAAGACCCAGACAGAGAGAAACCTTCGTTCCCCAACTGAGGTCAGCCCCACCCTTGGGCGCACCATCTGCCCGAAAAGTCGAAGGTGGACATACATCCACAACCTGTCCCTCAACTCTGCTCCAGGAACACTCCCCTGCACCGGGTCCCCCGGGTGGGCCACGTCGTTTTGGTGCGTTTTCCAGGTGGCTGTGACAGGCCCAGAGCGAGAAAGGGCCCACGGCCACGGGGAGCCAGGCGGTCTGCAAGGCTGCCCACCGCCCGCAAATTCTCACGAGCGTTCTGCCCAAACCAATCCTGGTTTGGGCAGAAGGCTCGTGAGAATTGGCCGAAAAATGCACTGCGAACTCGATTTTGGTGCCGAATGTCCCTAGGTCCGCCCCCTGGGCCTCGCCCAGACTCGTGATCAGTCGCGTCCGAATCCCGCCAGGAAGCCCTCCAGGAGTCAGGTTCCAGTGAGGGCGACGCCTCCTGCTCCTCAGACTTTGGTGTTCCTCTACTTAGCCCTGTCCTTTGGGGCCGGGCCTGCCCCAAGCCCAGGACACGAACCCTCGCCTGCATGCTCAGCCTTCCATTTCCAGGATCCTGTCCCTTGGGGCATCCAAATGGGGAACTCTGAGTCCCGCGCCAAGACTCCCCCTCAAACCCGGTGCAAACTGTGCCTTTCAGTGCTTCCGACAAGCCTCAAAGAGAGAGAAATCTTCGATCCCGAACTGAGATCAGCCCTACCCGCTTGCACCCCAGCCACCTGAAAAGTAGGAGGTGGACATACATCCGCAACCCATCCCTCAACTCTGCTCCAGGAACTCTCCCCAGTGCCGGGGCCCCCGTCTGGGCCGCAGCGTCTTGGTGTGTTTTCCGGGTGGCCACATAAGACCCGAGCGAGAACGGGCCATCGGCCACGGGGAGCCATGTGGGCTGCAGGGCTGCCAACTGCCCGCCAATTCTCACGAGCGTTCTGCCCAAACCGGGATCGGTTTGGGCAGAACGCTCGTGAGAATTGGCTGAAAAATGCCCGGCAAACTCGAATTGGGCACCGCACGTCCCTAGGTCTGCCCCCTGGTCCTCCCCAGACTCCCGATCGGTCGCGTCCCAAACCCGCCCAGAAGCTCTCTGGGAGTCAGGTTCCAGCGAGGGCAACCCCTCCTGCTCCTCAGCCTGAGTTGGTCCACTACTTGGCCCTGTCCGTTGGGCCCTGGCCTGCCCCAAGCCCCGGACACGAACCCTCGCCTGCTTCCTCAGCCTTCCTTTTCCAGGGTCCTGTCCCTAGGGCCTCCAACTGGGATCCCTGAGTACCGCGCCACGACTCCCCCTCCCAGCCAGGCGCAAAGCATGCCTTTCTGCGCTTCCGAGAAGACTCAGAGGGAGAGAAACCTTCGGTCCCCATCTGAGGTCAGCCCCACCCTTGGACGCCCCAGCCGCCTGAAATTCGGAGGCTGACGCCCAGCCGCAACCCTTCCCTCAACTCTGCTCCAGGAATGCTACCCTGTGCTGGGGTCCCCATGTGGCCCGCATCATCTCAGCGCATTTTCCGGGTGGCCGCATAAGGCCCCGAGTGAGAAATGGCCTTTGGGCACAGGGAGAAGGGCGGTCCCGAGGGCTGCACAACGCCGGCCAATTCTCACCAGCGTTCCCCAGTTGAAGGCCCGAGGGACAGGACCCTGGAAACTGAAGGCTGAGGAAGCAGGCGAGTGTTCGGGTCCGGGGCTCGGGGCAGGCCCGGCCCAAATGGACAGGGCCAGTTAGGGGACCAACACAGGCTGAGGAGCAGGAGGCGTCACCCTCGCCGGAGCAGAGTTGAGGGACGGGATGTGGCCGTATGTCCATCTCCGACTTTTCGGGCGGTTGGGGCGCCCAAGGGTCGGGATTACATCAGTTAGGGAACGAAGGTTTCTCTCCCTCTGAGGCTTGTCCGAAACGCCAAAAGGCACAGTTTGTGCCTGGGTGGGAGGGGGAGTCATGGCGCAGGACTCAGGGTTCCCCAGTTGGAGGCCCTATGGGACAGGTCCCTGGAAAAGGAAAGCTGAGAATGCAGGCGGGGTTCGTGTCCGGGACTCGGGGCAGGCCCGGCCCCAAAGGACAGGGCCAGGTAGGGGACCAGCACAGGCTGAAGGAGCAGGAAGGGTCGCCCATGCCGGAAACTGACTCCTGGAGGGCTTCCTGGCGGGGTTTGGACGCGACCGATCGCAAGGCCGGGCGAGGCCCCGGGGGGCCCTGCAGACGTGCGGCACCTGAAGCGAGTTCGCTGGGCGTTTTCCGGCCAATTCTCACAAGGGTTGTGCCCAAACTGGTATCGGCATGGGCAGAACATTCGTGAGAATTGTTGGGCGGTGGGCAGCCCTGCGGACCGCCCGGCTCCCCCTGGCCGAGGGCCTGTTCTCACTCAGGGCCTGTCGCACCCACCCGGAAAACGTGCCGAGACGACGCAGCCCGGACGTGGGCCCCGGCACAGGGGAGAGTTCCCGGAGCAGAGTTGAGGGACGGATTGCCGCCGAATGTCTGCCTCCGACTTTTCAGGTGGCTGGGCCCCACAAGGGTGGGGCTGATCTCAGTTGGGGAACGAAGGTTTCTCTCCCTCTGAGCCTTGTCCGAAGCACCGAAAGGCATGGTTTGCGCCGGGTTGGGAGGGGGAGTCTTGGCTCGGGTCTCAGTGATCCCAGTTGGAGGCCCCGAGGGACAGGACCCTGGAAACGGAAGGCTGAGAAAGCAGGCGAGGGTTTGTGTCGGGGGCTCGGGGCCGGCCGTGGCCCAACGGACAGGGCCAGGTAGAGGACCAATTCAGGCTGAGGAGCAGGAGGCATTGCCCTGCCCAGAGCGTGACTGCCGGAAGGCTTCCTGGCAGTGTACGGATGTGACTGCTCACAAGGCAGGGCCAGGCGCAGGGGGCGGCCTTGCAGATGGGTGGCGCCGGAAGCGAGTTTGCTGGGCGTTTGCCGGCCAATTCTCACGAGCGTTCTGCCCAAACCGGGATATCAGTTTGGGCAGAACGCTCGTGAGAATTAGCAGGCAGTGGGCTGCCCTGCGGACCGCCCTGCTCCCTGTGGCCAAGGGCCATTTCTCGCTCGTTGCCTGTCGCAGCAACCCGGAAAATGCGCCGAGACAACGCGGCCCACATGGGGGCCCCGGCACAGGGTAGCGTTCCCAGAGCAGAGTTGAGGGATGGTTGCGGCCGTATGTCCACCTCTGACTTTTCGGGCGGCTGGGGCGCCCAAGGGTGGGGCTGACCTCAGTTGGGGAACAAAGGATTCTCTCCCTCGGAGTCTTGTCCGAAGCACCAAAAGGCACGGTTTGCGCCTGGGTGGCAGGGGGAGTCGTGGCGCGTGACTCAGGGTTCCCCAGTTGGAGACCCTGAGGGACAGGACCCTGGAAACAGAAGGCTGAGGAGGCAGGCGAGGGTTCGTGTCCGGTGCTCGGGGCAGACCCAGTCCCAACAGACAGGGCCAGGTAGGGGACCAACTCAGGCTGAGGAGCAGGTGGCGTTGCCCTGGCTGGAGCCTGACTCCCGGAGGGCTTCCTGGTGTGGTAGGGACGCAACTGCTCCCGAGGCCAGGCTAGGCCCAGGGGGCGGCCCTGCAGACGTGTGGCACCCGAAGCGAGTTCGCCGGGTGTTTTCCGGCCAATTCTCACGAGCGTTCTGCCCAAACCGGGATATCAGTTTGGGCAGAACGCTCGTGAGAATTAGCAGGTGGTGGGCTGCCCTGCGGACCAGGCGGCTCCTAGTGGCCGAGGGCCCGTTCTCAGTCATGGCCTGTCACGCCCACCCGGAAAATGTGCCGAGACGACACGGCCCACCCGGGGGCCCGGACTCAGGGGAGAGTTCCCGGAGCAGAGTTGGGGGAAGGGTGGCGGCCGTATATCCGTCTCCGACTTTTTGGGAGGCTGGGGTGCTCAAGAGTGGGGCAGATCTCAGTTCAGGAACGAAGGATTCTGAGGCATTGCCCTGGCCTGAGTCTGACTCCCGGAGTGTTTCCTGGCGGTGTAGGGACGCGACCGTTCCCGAGGCCGGGCCAGGACCAGGCGGCAGCCTTACAGACGTGCGGAGCCTGAAGCGAGTTCGCCGGGCGTTTTCCAGCCAATTGTCACGAGCATTCTGCGCAAACCAGGATCGGTTTGGGCAGAACGCTCGTGAGAATTGGCCGGCGTTGGGCAGCCCTGGGAACCGCCCTGCTCCCTGTGGCCAAGGGCCATTTCTTGATCGGGGCCTTATGCGAACACCCGGAAAACGCTCCGAGACGACATGCCAACGTGTGGGCCCCAGCGTAGGGGGGCATTCCCGGAACAGAGCTAAGGGACGGGTTGTGGACGGGCGTCCACCTCCGAATTTCGAGCAGCTGGGGCACCCAAGAGTGGGTCTGACCTCAGTTGGGGATCGAAGGTTTCTCTCCGAGTCTTGTCCAAAGCGCCGAAAGGCACGGTTTGTGCCTGGGAGGGAGGGGGAGTCATGGCGCGGGACTCAGGGATCCCAGTTGGAGGCCCCTAGGGACAGGACCCTGGAAACGGAAGGCTGAGGAAGCAGGCGAGGGTTTGTGTCAGGGGCTCCGGGCAGGCCATGGCCCAACGGACAGGGCCTGGTAGGGGACCAACTCCTGCTGAGGAGCAAGAGGCGTCGCCCTGGCCTGAGCCTGACTCCCAGAGGGTTCCTGTCGGGGTATGGACACAACCTCTCCCGAGGCTGGGCCAGGCCCAGGGGGCGGCCTTGCAGACGTGCGGCACCCGAATCGAGTTCGCCGGGCGTTTTCTGGCCAATTCTCACGAGGGTTGTGCCCAAACTGGTATCAGCTTGGGCAGAACACTCGTGAGAATTGTTGGGCGGGGGGCAGCCCTGCAGACCACCCGGCTCCCCTGGCCGAGGGCCCGTTCTCGCTCAGGGCCTGTCGCGCCCACCTGGAAAACGCGCGGAGACAACGCGGCCCAGACGTGGACCCCGGCACAGGGGAGGGTTCCCGGAGCAGAGTTGAGGGACGGATTGCCGCTGAATGTCTGCCTCCAACGTTTCAGGCTACTTGGGCACCCAGGGGTGGGGAAGACCTCAGTAGGGGAACGAAGGTTTCTCTCCCACTGATGCTTCTCCGAAGTGCCGAAAGGCACGTTTTGTGCCACCTTGAGATGGGGAAACTTGGCGCGGGACTCAGGGTTCCCCAATTGGACACCCCATGGGACAGGACCCTGTAAACGGAAGGCTGGGGAGGCAGGCGATGGTATGTGTCCTGGGCTCTGGGCAGGCCCGGCCCCAATGGACAGGGCCAGGTAGGGGACCAACAAAGCCTGAAGGAACAGGAGGGATCGCCCTCGCCGGAACCTGACTCCTGCAGGGTTTTCTGGCGGGGTTCGGACAGATCGCAAGGCCCATGAGGCCCAGTGGGGGCCCTGTAGATGTGCGGCGCCTGAAGCGAGTTCGCCGGCCGTTTTTCCGAGAAATTCTCATGAGCGTTCTACCCAAACCGGGATCGGTTTGGGCAGAACACTCGTGAGAATTGGTGGGCGGTGGGCAACCCTGTGGACCACCGGCTACTTGTGGTCGAGGGCCTTTTCACATTCAGGGCCTGTCACTGCCACCCGGAAAACACGCCTAGACGTCCCAGCCCACCCATGTGTCCCAGTGCAGGGGAGAGTTCCCGGAGCAGAGTTGAGGGACAGGTTGCGGCCCTATGTCCGCCTCCGCCTTTTCGGGAGGCTAGGCTGCCCAAGGGTGGGGCTTACCTCAGTTGGGGAACGATGGTTTCTCTCCCTCTGAGGCTTGTCCGAAGCACCGAAAGGCACTCTGCCTGGGTGGGAGGGGGAATTGTGGTGCAGGACTCAGGGTTCCCCAGTTGGAAGCCCCGAGGGACAGGACCCTGGAAACGGAAGGCTGAAGAAGCAGGCGAGGGTTCGTGTCCGGGGCTCGGGGCAGGCCCAGCCCCAAAGGACAGGGCCAGGTAGGGGACCACCACAGGCTGAGGAGCAGGAGGGGTTGCACTCGCCGGAACCTGAATCCCGGAGGGATTCCTGTAGGAATTTGGACATGACTGATCGAGAATCTGTGCAAGGCCCAGTGGACTGACCTAGGGACATGCAGCGCCTGAAGCGAGTTCGCCGGGCATTTTTCAGCCAATTCTCACGAGCGTTCTGCCCAAACCGATCCCTGTTTGGGCAGAACGCTCGTGAGAATTGGTCGAAAAATGCCCGGCGAACTCGCTTCGGGCACCTCACCTCCGCAGGGCCGCCCCCGCGGCCTGGCCCAGCCTCGGGAGTGGTCGTGTCCATATCTGCCAGGAAGCCCTCCTGGAGTCAGGTTCCAGCCAGGGTGACGCCACCTGCTCCTCAGGCTGAGTTGGTCCCCTACCTGGCCCTGTCTGTTGAGCCCCAGCCTGCCCCAACACGGACCCTCACCTGCTTCCTCAGCCATCCATTTCCAGGGTCCTGTCCCTCGGGGCCTCCAACTGGGATCTCTGAGTCCTGCGCCACGAATCCCCATCCCACCCAGGCGAAAACCGTGCCTTTCGGCGCTTTGGACAAGCCTCAGAGGGAGAGAAACCTTTGTTCCCGAACTCAGATCAGCCCGACCCTTGGGCGCACCAACCGCCCGAAAAGTCGGAGGCGAACGCCCGGCTGCAACCAGGCCCTCAACTCTGCTCCGGAAACGCTCCCCTGCGCCGGGGCCCCCGTGTGGCCCGTGTCCTCTCGGCGCGTTTTCCAGGTGGCCGAATAAGGCCCGGAGGGAGAAATGGCCCTTGGCCACAAGGAGCAGGGCGGTCCCGAGGGCTGCCCAACGCCGGCCAATTCTCAAGAGCATTCTGCCCAAACCGGGATCGGTTAGGGCAGAACGCGTGTGAGAATTGGGCGGAAAGCGCCTGGCAAAATCGCTTCCGGCGCCGCACTTCTGTAGGTCCGCCCCCTGCACCTGGCCCAGCCTCGGGAATGGTCGCATCCGTACCCCGCCAGGAAGCCCTCCGGGAGTCAGGTTCCAGCCAGGGCGACGCGAGCTGCTCCTCAGCCTGAGTTGGTCCCCTACCTGGCCCTGTCCATTGGGCCCTGGCCTGCCCCGAGCCCCGGGCACGAACCCTCACCTGCTTCCCCAGCCTTCCGGTTCCAGGGTCCGGTTCTTCTGGTCCACCACCTGGGGAACCCTGAGTCCCACACCACGCCTACGCACCCACCCCAGAGCCAACGGTGCTTTTCGGCGCTTCAGACAAGCCTTTTGTTCCCCCACTGAGGTCAGCCCCATCCTTGCTCCTTGCCCCAACTCTGCTCCTGGAAAGCTGGCTTGCGCCCGGGACGCCGAAAGGGCCGCGTTGTCTCCGCCGAGACAGGTCCTGAGCGAGAAAGGGCCCTCAGCCACAGCGATCAGGGCGGTCCGCAGGGCTGCCTAATGCCGGCCGATTCTCACTAGTGTTCTGCCCAAACCGATCCCCATTTGGACAGAAAGCTCGTGAGAATTGGCCAAAGTTGGGCAGCCCTACGGACCCTTTCGGCGCTTTGGACAAGCCTCGGAGCAAGAGAAACCTTTGTGCCCCCACTGTTGTCAGCACCATCCTTGCGCGCCCCAGCACCCGAAAAGTCGGAGGCGGATGCCCGGCCGCAACTCGTCCCTCAATTGTGCTCCGGTAACGCTCCCCTGCGCTGGGGCCTCCGGGTGGGCTGCATCACCTCAGCGCATTTTCAGGGAGGCCGCGACAGGCCCCACGCGAGAAAGGGCCCTCGGCCACGGGGAGCAGGGTGGTCTGCAGGGCTGCCCAATGCCGCCCAATGCTCCCGAGCATTCTGTCCAAACCGGTCCTGGTTTGGGCAGAACGCTTGTGATTATTGGCCAGAAAACACCCAACAAACTCGCTTTAGGCCCCGCACGTCTACAGGGCCTCCCCCTGGGCCTGGCCTGGCATTGCAACCAGTCCTGTCCGAACCCTGCCAGAAAGCCCTCCGGGAGGCAGGCTCCAGCAAGGCTGATGCCTCCTGCTCCTCATCCTCCGGGGGTCCCCTCATTGGTGCTGTATGATGGGGCGGGCCCTACCCTGAGGCCCGGGCACGACCCCTCACCTGCTTCCCCAGCATTCCGTTTCCAGGGTCCTATCCCTCGGGGCCTCCACCTGGGGAAATCTGAGTCCTGCACCATGCCTCCCCCTCCCACGCCAGTGCCAAAGGTGCCTTTCAGCACTTTGGACAAGCCTCGGAGCAAGAGAAACCTTTGTGCCCCCACTGTTGTCAGCCCCATCCTTACGTGCCCCAGCGCCCGAAAAGTCGGAGGTGGACGCCAGGCAATAAACTGTCCCACAATTCTGTTCTGGAACGCTCCCTGCTTCCGGCACCCCGAGTGGGCCGCATCGTCGCGGCGCGTTTTCTGTGTGGCAGTGACAGGCCCCAAGCAAGAAAGGGCCCTAGGCCATGGGGAGCAGGGCAGTCCGCAGGGCTGCGCAAGGACGGCCAATTCTCACAAGCGTTGTGCCTATACCGATCCCGGTTTGGGCAGAACACTCGTGAGAATTGGCAAGAAAACGCCCGGCGAACTCAATTTGGGCGCCGCACGTCTGCAGGGCCGCCCCCTGGGACTGGCCTGGCATCTCGAGCAGTCGTGTCCGAACCCCGCCAGAAAGCCCTCCGGGAGGCAGGCTCCGGGGAGGCTGACACCTCATGCTCCTCATCCTCTGGGGGTCCCCTCCCTGGCCCTGTCCGATGGGGCGTGGCCTGGCACGAGGCCCGGGCACGAACCCTCCCCTGCTTCCCCAGCTTTCCGTTTCCAGGGTCCTGTCTTTGGGGCCTCCACCTGGGGAACCCTGAGTCCCACGCCACACCTCCCCATCCCAGGCTGGTGCAAACGGTGTCTTTAGGTGCTTCAGACAAGCCTCGGACCGAGAGAAACCTTCATGACTACACCGAGGTCTGCCTCATCCTTGGGCACCCCAGCCGCCCAAAAAGTCAGAGGCAGACGCCTGGCCACAACACATCCCTCAACTCTTCTCTGGGAATGCTCCCCTCCTCCCGGGCCCACGGATGGCCACGTCATCTCGGCGAGTTTTCCGGGTGGCCGCGACAGGCACTGAGCAAGAAAGGTCACTCAGCCACGGGGAGCAGGGCCCTGTGCATGGCTGCCCAACACCGGCCAATTCTCACGAGCATTCTGCCCAAATCGATCTCGGTTTGGGCAGAATGCTCGTGAGAATTGGCCGGAAAACGCACAGCGAACTCGCTTCGGGCGCCACACATCTGCAGGGCTGCCTGCAGGGCTGCCTCCAGGGCCTGGCCCGGTATCATGAGCAGTCACCTCCGAACCCCACCAGAAAGCCTTCTGGGAGGCAGGCTCCAGTGAGGCTGACACTGTCCGATGGGGCCGGGCCTGCCCCGAGGCCCGGGCACGAACCCTCGCCTGCTTCCCCAGCATTCCGTTTCCAGGGTCCGGTTCCTTGGGGCCTCCACCTGGGGAAACCTGAGTCCCGCACCAGGCCTCACCCTCCCAAGCCGGCACCAATGGTTCCTTTCGGGGCTTCAGAGAAGCCTCGGAGCGAGAGAAACCTTCGTGCCCCACTGAGGTCAGCCCCGTCCTTGGCGCCCCAGCCACCAGAAAAGTCGGAGGTGGACGCCCAGCCACAACCCGTCCCACAACTCAGCTCCAGAAATGCTCCCCTGCGTTTGGGCCCCGGGGTGGGCCATGTCGTCTCGGCACGTTTTCTGGGTGGCCTGGACAGGCCCCGTGCAAGAAAGGGCCCTTGGAGCAGGACTGTCCGCTGGGCTGCCCAATGCCGGCCAATTCTCCCGAGCGTTTTGCCCAGACCAATCCCGTTCTGGGCAGAACGCTTGGAAGAACTGGCTGGAAAACACCCGGCGAACTCACTTCAGGCGCCGCACATCTGCAGGGCCGCCCCCTGGGCCTAGATTGGCATTTACAGCGGTTCTGTCCGAACCCCGCCAAAAAGCCCTCTGGGAGGCAGGCTCTAGCGAAGCCGACGCATCCTGCTCCACAGCCTCCGGGGGTCCCCTCCCTGGCGCTGTCCAATGGAGCCGGTCCTGCACTGAGGCCCGGGCACGAACCATTGCCTGCTTCCCCAGCCTTCCATTTCCATGGTCCTTTCCCTCAGGGCCTCCAACTGGGGAACCCTGATTCCCATGCCACGCGTTCCCCTCCCACACCGGCGCCAACGGTGCCTTTTGCACTTTGGACAAGCCTCGGAGCGAGAAAAACCTTCGTGCCCCAACTGAGGTCAGCCCCATCCTTGGGCGACCCAGCCGCCCGAAAAGTTGGAGGCAGACGTCTGTCCGCAACCCGTCCCCCAATTCTGCTCCGGGAACGCTCACCTGCGACAGGGCCCCCGGGTGGGCCGCGTCATCTCTGCGTGTTTTCCGGGTGGCCGCGACAGGCCCCAAGCGAGAAAGGGCCATCGGCCATGGGGAGCAGGGTGGTCCACAGGGCTGGCCAACACCGGCCAATTCTCACAAGCCTTCTGCCCAAACCGATCCCAGTTTGGGCACAACGCTCGTGAGAATTGGCCTGAAAATGCCCGGCGAACTCGCTTCAGGCACCGCACATTTTCAGGGCCACCCCCTGGGCCTGGACATGCATTGCGAGGGGTCACGCCCGATCCTCGCCAGAAAGCACTCCGGAAGTGAGGCACCTGTGATGCCAACGCCTCCTGATCCTCAGCCTCCTTTGGTCCCTTCCCTGTCACTTGCCAATGTGTCCGGGCCTGCCCCGGGTACCTGGGAAGGAAGCCTTGCCTGCTTCCACAGCCTTCCGTTTCGGTGGTCCTGTCCCTCCAGGTTTCTAACTGGGGAAACTTGAGTGGGGTGCCACGAGCACAAATGGCGCTTTTTGGCGCTTCGCACAGGCCTTGTAGGGAGAGAAACCTTCGTGCCCCCACTGAGGTCAGCCCCATCTTTGGGCGCTCCAGCTGCTTGAAAAGTTGAAGGCGGATGCCCGGCCACAACCCCTTCCTCAACTCTGCTCCAGAAAAGCTCCCCTGCCCCGGGCCCGCAGGTGGGCCGTGTCAACTGGGCACGTTTTCCAGGTGGCTGACACAGGCCACGAGTGTAAAGGGCCCTCAGTGATGGGGAGCAGGGCAGCCTGCAGGGCTGCCCAATGCCGGCCAATCCTCATGAACGTTCTGCCGATACCGATCCCGGTTTAAGCAGAAGGCTCTTGAGAATTGGCCGGAAAATGCATGGCGTACTCGCTTTGGGCCCGCACATCTGCAGGGATGCCCCATGGGCCTGGCCCAGCATCATGAGGGGTCTCGTCCGAACCCCACCAGAAAACCCTCCAGGAGTCAGGCACAGGTGAGGCCTACGCCTCCTGCTCCTCAGCCTCCCGGGGTCCCCCTCCCTGGCACTGGCCAATGGGGCCAGGCCCACCCGGAGGCCCGTGCACGAACCCTCTTTTGCTTTCTCAGACTTCCGTTTCCAGGGACCTGTCCCTCGGGGCCTCCAACTGGGGAACCCTAGTCCCACGCCACAAGTCCCCCAACCACCCTGGCGCAAACGATGCCTTTTGGAGCTGTGTACAAGCCTTGGAGCGAGAGTTACATTTGTTCTGCCACTAAGGACGGCCCCATCCCTGGGCGCCCCAGCCGCCTGAAAAGTTGGGGGACGACACCCGGCCACCATCTCTCCCTCAACTCTGCTCCAGGAAAGCTCCCCTGCGCCAGGGACCCCGGGTGTCCGCATCATCTCGGCGCATTTTTCCGGGTTGCCGCGACACGCCCCGAGCAAGCAAGGGCCCTTGGCCACGGTGAATGGTTGGTCCAGAGGGCTACCCAATGCTGGCCAATTCTCACAAGCCTTATGCCCAGATAGATCTGGATTTGGGCCGAACGCTCATGAGAATTGGCCAGAAATGCCTGGCGAACCCTTTTCAGGTGCTCAGGCTGCACCCTGAGCCTGGCCCGGACCGTGAGTGGTCTCGTCCGAACCCCGCCAGGAAGCCCTCCAGGAGTCAGGCTCTAGCAAGGATGATGCCTCCTGCTCCTCAGCCTCCGGGGGTCCCCTCCCTGGTGCTAGCCAATGGGGCTCAGCCCGCCCCGAGGCCCGGGCACGAACCCTCGCCTGCTTTCTTGAACTTCCATGTCCAGGGTCATCCAGGGGGCCTCCAACAGGGGAACTCTGAGTCCCGCGCCAAGACTCCCCCTACCGCTGTGATGCAAACGGTGCCTTTTGGGGTTGCGGAAATGCCTTGGAGAGAGAAACACTTTCATGCCCCCACTGAGGCCAGCTCCAGCCTTGAGCGTCCCAGTGTTCTAAACAATCAGAGGCAGAGGCCCGCCCACAACCCCTCCCTCAACTCTGCTGTGGGAAAGCTCCCCTGCGCCAGGGCCCCCATATGGGCCGCAAAGACTCAGAGAGTTTTCCAAGTCGCCGCGACCTGCCCCGAGCGAGAAAGTGCCCTTGGCCACGGGCGACTGGGCGGTCTGCAGGGCCGCCCAACGCCAGCCAAATCTCATGAGTGTTCTGCCCAAATCAATCCCTATTTGGGCAGAATGCTCATGAGAATTGGCCGGAGACTACCCGACGTACTCGCTTCCGACACCACATGTCTGCAGGGCTGCCCCTTGGGCCTGGCCCGGGTTCACGAGTGGTCATGTCCGGACCCTTCCTGAAAGCCCTATGGGAGTCAGGCTCAGGTGAGGCTGGCACATCCTGTTCCTCAGCCTCTGGTGTTCCCTCCCTGGTACTGTCTGATGGGACCCGGCCTGCCCCGAGGCCCAGGCACAAACCCTAGGCTGCTTTCTCAGCCTTCTGTATCCAGGGTCCTATCCCTCAGGGCCTCCAACGGGGGAACCCTGAGACCCGCGCCACTACTCCCCCTCCCGCCCCATTGCAAATGGTGACTTTTGGAGCTGCAGAAAAGAATCGGAGCGAGAGAAACTTTCATACCCCCACTGAGGCCAGCCCTAGTCTTGGGTGCCCCCGTGGTCCAAACAATTGGAGACGGCCGCCCGGCCAGTACCCCTTCCTCAACTCTGGTCCAGGAAAGCTCCCCTGCGCTGGGGCCCCCGGGTGGTCTGCATTGTCTCGGCGTGTTTTCCAGGTCGCCGCAACTTCCCCCAGTGAGAAAGGGCCCTCGGCCACGGGGGACAGTGAGGTCCACAGCGCCACCCAATGCCGGCCATTTCTCACTAGCGTTCTGCCCAAATCAATCCTGATTTGGGCAGAAGGCTCATGAGAATTGGTCAGAAAACCCCTGGCGAGCTCGCTTTGGGTGCCTCCCTTCTGCAGAGCCGCCCTCTGTGCCTGGCCTGGGATTCCGATTGGTCTCAGCTCATACCCCACCAGAAAGCCCTCTGTGAGTCATATGCAGGAGAGGCCAATGCCTCCTGCTCTTCAGCCTCCGGGGTTCCCGTCCCTGGCACTGGCAGATGGGGCCTGCCTTACCCCTAGACCAAGGCCCTAATCCTTGCCTGCTTTTGCAGCCTTCCTTTTCCAGGGTCCTGTCCCTTGGGCCTTCCAATTGGGTAACCCTGAGTCCCGGGCACTAGTCCACCTGCTACCCCATTGGAAACAGTCCCTTCCAGAGCTGTGGAAAGGCCTCGGAATGAGAGAAACCTCCATGTCCCCACTGAGGCCATCCCTGTTCTTCTGCGCCATAGCAGCCGGTAAAGTCGGAGGTGAACACCTTACCACAACCCCTCCCTCAACTCTGCTCCAGAAAAGCTCTCCTATACCGGGGCCCCCGAGTGGGCTGCATCATTTTGGCACATTTTTCGTGTGTCTGCATCATGCCCTGAGTAGAAGGAGCTCTATTCCATGGGGGACAGGGCATTCCAAATCATACCCCAACACCAGCCTATTCTCCCAATGTTTCTTTGGGCAGAAAGCTGGTGAGCATTGGTGTGAAATCCCCTGGCAAATTCGCTTCCTCCAGTGTCTGTCTGGATCGACACTGCCTTTATCTAGAGTCGCTTCCTCAGTAGATTCGGCAGGAACTCTGCCAGAAAGCCCTCTAAGAGTCAGGTGACGGGAGTCCATTGCCTCCTGTTACTGAGCCCCTGGGTGACTGTCCCGGTCCCGGCATATCTGGGGTACTATGCCCCTAGGCTCTAAATAAACCCTAGTTTCTGTTTTCAGGCTTCCATTCCAAGGCTCCTGGCCCCAACACCCAGTGGATAATGGAGGTCTGGGTGACACCCTATGACTCCACATGCCACGTGGTAGGAATTCATTCCATTTGGAGCTGTGTCAAGCCCTCAAAGGGGGTGAAACCTGCATTCACCCATAAAGCTATCCTGACCTTTGCAGCCCCCATGGCCATAAAGCCATATACTTGTGACGCTGGAAGTATGCCCCCAATTCAGCCCTGAGGGCAGCCCACCTCAGATCCGGTAGATCTTGTCTGCAATTACACAAGGCCCTAACCCTAACCCTACTTTGTGTTTTCAGGCTTCCATTCCAAGGGGCCTGGCCCCCTGGTCCCTAGATTAAGGACCCCTGATTGACACCCCAGGCATCTGCCCTCCAAATGGATGGAAACCATGCCCTTTGGAGCTGCGCTGAACCCTCAGAAGGGGGAGAAACCTACATGTCCCCCTAAAGACACCCCTACCATCAGTGGCCCCCTGGAGACAAACCCAGATTCTTCAGGATGGCCAGACAAATGTTCTAAACTCAGCCCCGATGGGAGCCAACTTCAATGCTGTCAAATCGGGCCTGCCATGTCCCTAGGCCCTAATCCCAACACTTGGTAGGGTATACAGGTTTCCATACCCAGAGGCCTGGCCCATAAATCCACCAGACTGGAGGTGCCTGAGACTCACCGTGGCATACCCCGGACTCCTAGGATGAAGTGGTGCCATTGGGAGCTGTGCAGATTCCTCAGAGTGGGGAAACCTGAATGCCCCCTGAGGCCACTCCCAGCATCTTTGACCTCTTGGACTCAAACCTGGAATCTGACCCGCCGCCTGGTGCCCGCCCTCAACTCAACCCACCAGGGAGCCCGTCTCAGCACCAACAGATCGGGTCTGCCATGCCCCTAGGCCCTTACCATAACCCTTGTTTGGGTTTTCAGGCTTCCATCCAAAGAGACCTGGTCCCCCAGATTAAGAACTACTGTGCAACACCACAGGAATCCACCCACCATACATGAGGACATCTTATGGTTTGGCACTGCACCAAACCCTCAGACGGGAAGAAACCTGCAAGCACCCCTAAAGCCACCACCACTATGAGAAGCCCCCATGGCCATAAAACCAGATTCTTCTGTGCCTCTGGAAGCATGCCCTGGACTCAGCCCTGAGGGGAACCTGCATCAGTGCCAACATATTGGGCCTGCCATGCCCTTAGGCCCTAACACTAACCCTCAGTGGGTTGTGCAGGCTTCCATGCCCAGAGGCCTGTCCCCCAAGCCTGCTGATGGGCACCTCTGAGACTCATGCTGGCATAGATTAAGAGCGCCTCTGTGACACCCCAGGACTGCGCCCCACACACATGAGGAACCCGTGCACTTTGGAGCTCTGCAGAACCCTTAGACTGGGAGAAACCTGCATGCCATTCTGAGGACACCCCCAGCTTCTGTAGCCTCCCTGGACACAAACTCGGAGTCTGACATGATGCCTGACACCCACTTCGACATCAGCCCACTGGGGAGCCCACATCAGCACCAGAGATCAAGCCTGCCATGCCCGGAGGCCCTTACCATAACTCTAGTTTCTGTTCAGGCTCCCATCCCAAGAGGCCTGGTCCCAACTTTCCAGATTAAGGACCACTCTGCGACAACCCAAGAATCCGACTACCATGCAGGGGGCAAACTGAGCAGTTTAGAGCTCTGTAGTGCCCTGAGAGAGGAAGAAACCTGCAACCCTTCTAAACCACCTGGCCAGAAACTCAGATTCTGCTGCACTGCAGGATATATTCCCTCAACTCAACCCCGAAGGGAGACTGCATCAGCACCAGCAGACCAGAGCTGCCATTCCCCAAGACCATTACCCTAACCCTAAGTTGCATTTTCAGGCTTCCTTCTACAGGGGCCTGTCCCGCAAGCCCTCTGGGTTGGGAACCCTGGAGTCACACCGTAGGAGTCTGCCTGCCACCCAGCAGGAAACCAGTCTGTTTGGAGCTGCATGGAACCCTCAGAGCCGGAGAAACCTGCGTACTCCATAAGTACTCCCCCATGTTCTTCAGCCCCCTGGAGCCTGATGTGCCGCCTGACCCCCATCCTCAACTCAGCTCCTCAGGGAACCCACCTCTGGACCAGCATTTTGGGCCTGCCACGCCCCTAGCTCAGCTCTCCTCGGGAGCCCTGTCAGCTCTAGGCAGACCTGGAACTCCCCTGCCTGCCACAAAGCTCTGGGATCCCCTTTTCTTCTTCTCACTTTACACTGGCCCAAGGCTTTCATGAGAAATGGGGAAGTCTACCTCCTGAATGCTTAATACTTCCTTTCCTCTTTTCCCATATTTCTCTCCACTTACCTTTGTACCTGGGAAAACTGGAAGGAACATATCCATGGAACATGGACATGCTCTGACATCTGAATCTTTCCTGGCAGCTTTCTGAGGGCTCCTTATTCAAACAGAAACTAGTGTATCCTACCACAGTGTGTTTGAAAATATTCATCAACAGAACAGGAGAGCAAAGACCACTCCACTTTTACCTCACTCTTCATGAAGTAGAACATGGTCTTTCCTTCCTTGACTTCAATTCCAATCTGTTTCCATGCAGTGTTCATTCCTTTGCTTCAGGGGTAGGATTTCGTGATTCCTCGTCTGCATATAGTATACCCAGAGCTCACACCAAGTACCCTCCCTAATAGCTGTCACCCACACACTCCACACCCGTGCCCTCTAGCAACCCTTGGATTGTGCTCTAAGTTTAAGTCCGTTTCCTAATTGACCTATCTTTCTCCCCTCACTATGTTCATCTGTTTTCTTTCTGAAATTCCATAGAACTCAAATTATAGGCCATATAACTCAAATTATATTGGTCTTTTCTTATTGATTTTGCTTAGCTAAAGCTACTCTAGATCCATCCACATCGTTGCAAATGGTAAGATTTCATTCTTTCTGAACATGGCTCCTATTCCTTTAAGAAGATGTGGGAGATTATATATCAACGTTCATATATATATGTATATATATAATTAGTGAATGGACATTGGGACTCCCTCCATTATTTCACTCTGGTTGATAATGCTGGTGTCCATATCATGGTGCTTGTACCCCACTGAATGTGCACTTTTGTGCCCTTTAGGGAAATACCTAGGAGGGCAACTGCTGGATCCTAGGGTTGTTCCATTCTTAGCTTTCAGAGGAACCACATGCTCTTTTCCAGAGTGGCTGCAACAACCCACATGCCCACCGACAGTGCAGGAGGGTTCCGCTTGAAGCAGAACATTCCCTGCCAGCAATTTCCTAAGGAGGAAACAGAATACCTGGAGGATAACATGACTCACACAGCATCTGGAAAGCAGCCCCAGAAATTCACCCCAGGGTTCCTGATGTCATGCCCTGTGAAGCCATCAGAATACCTCTATCCAGGGGAATTCCCAAAGACTCTCCTTCTGACTTCACCACCCATGAAACTGCAGAGAAACGATGCCATGTCTAACTCTCTAGTTGGTCCACTGAGTGAAACTAGAAAGTCAAGCTTCCCTTGTCAATTATCCAAGTCTCCTTGGAATCCTTTTGAATGTTCCCTCTGCCCTCATCGGAACTCTTTGGATAAAAAAGATGAATCCATTAGGATCCATCACCTTGGACAAAGGAGAAGCCATCATCCAAGCCTCTGTGTAACCACAAACAGCCACCTCACTCTAGATGCTGGCCATTCCACCACAGCCTGGGATCGATGGAATAAATACTCTTAGATGAAGGAACTCATTCTAGGTTCCAAACACACACCAAGTCCATCTCATCTTCCCTTTCGAATCCAAGGGATTGCCTAGGAAAGAGATGTTCCAAATAACTTTGTAAGCCAGAAATAGAGAACATGAGATCCCCTGCCAGGTACTCCCTGAAGGGAAACTCAAGAACTCTAGCACCCACTCACCACTGCTGACAGCTACGTAGTGTGACTTTTGGGCTCCCCTGGAGATGAGAGAAAACCCAGGATGTTTGGGGTGAAAGAGAAGTTTTACCTCCCATGCTGGTATGGATGTGCCACTGTGCCCCACGGGCCTGCTCTTTTCTCTGAATGCTGACATCCTGGGACAAGCTGCATGACTGAGTCAGACACTGATTTCCAAACTTCAGGTCTCATGGAGCCAGAGTGAAGAAGGGTTGTCAGGTGGGCATAAGCAGGCACCTCCCACCTAAAGCCTGCACACCTGCTCTGATTCCTGGGAGAAGGAGAGACACATGCTTGTTTCTTAAGTGGTCATTCACTTCCTTCTAAAGCCGGCCAATGCCCTTGTCCTTTTTGGAGAAGCAAATAGACTGTTCCAAACAAACACTCAACTTCTCGGTTCCAAAGTCACCATGTGTCGGGTTTGGTTCCCCCTGGCTCCCCACCTCCCCCACCGGGAGGACCCTCCTGAACCATCCTGACAGCATACTTTGTCCTGTAAAAACAAGCTGCAGTGCCTCACGTTTCAGGGTCTCTCACCCAGCACCTCCCCACTGCCCTCAGAGCCAGCAGGCTGCTCTGATGCCTCTTCTGGTGTTTCCCACAGCAGCTCGCCACTGCCTCCAGTGGTCGCAAGCAGCATTGCCACGCCTACCATGCTCTCTGGCACTACAGCTCATCACTCCCTCCAGTGGCGTGAATTGGCACTGCTGGGTGTTCCACAGACTCCTAATGCAGCTCACAAACCCTCCACAGGTCTAAAGCCACACTGGCACTGTCCCTCCAGATTGGGGACCTCTGGGCCACACCCCATGAGTCCGCTAGCCACCCAGAAGGAAACTGTGCCATTTGAAGCTATGTAGAAACCTAGGAATGGAGGCCATGTGTGCCTCCCCCAACCTCAACGGCCCCCCAGTCACAAACTCACAGCCCGACGGGCTTCCTGACCCCTGTGCTCGACACAGCCCCCGGGTTCTCGTCTCAGTGCCGGCAGATTGGGCCTGGATACCCCTAAGCCCTAACCCAGACCCTAGTTGGTGTTTTCAGGCTTCCATGCCCAGAGACCTGGCCAACAAGCCCTCCAGATTGGGAACACCTTGGCCACACCTAAGGACTCCGCCTGACATCCAGGAGGAAACCCTTTGGTTAGGAGCTTCCCAGAACCCTCAGACCGTGAGAGACCCACATGCATTCCTGAGGCCACCCTCACCACAGACAGCCCACACGACAACAAAAAAGTGCTGCTTGACCCACATTCTTGACTCAGCCCATCAGGGAACCCACCTCAGCACTGGCAGATTGGGTCTGCCATGCCATGCCTCTAGGCCCTAACCCTAACCCTATGTTGGCTTTTCTGGCTTCTGTCCCCAGAGAACTGGCCCCCAAGCCCTCCAGATTCGGGACACCTGAGCCACACCCCAGGACTCTGGCTGCCACCAGGAGGAAACCATGCCCTTCAGAGCTGCACAAAACCCTCAGAACAGGAGAAATCTGCATGGCCCCCCAAAGCCACCCCAAACATCAGAGGCCCCTGGCCATAAAGCCAGATTCTGCCGCAGCCCTGAGGGGAGCCCACCTCAGTGCTGGCAGGTCAGTTAGGAACTGTAATGCCCCTAGGCCCTAACTCTAACCCCAGTTTGGGTTTTCAGACTTCCATTCTGAAAGGCCTGGCTCCCAAGCCCCCTGGATACAGGACCCCTGAGTGACACTCCAGGACTTTGCAAGCCAAGTGGTATGAAACCATGCTTTTTGGAGATGCGCCGAACCCTCAGACAGGGAGAAAAGTGTTTCCCTGTAAAGCCACCCCAACCATCAGCAGCCGGCTGACAATAAAGCCAGATTCTGCTGTGGTGCTGGACAAATGCCCTCAACTCAACCCTGAGGGGAGCCCACCTCAGCGTCAGCAGATCCAGTCTGTAATGCCCCTAGGCCCTAACCTTAACCCTAGTTTGTGTTTTCAGGATTCTGCGCCAAGAGACCTGGCCAACAAGCCTTCCAGATTGGGAAGCTCTTGGCCACACCTAAGGACTCAGCCTGCCATCCAGGAGGAAACCCTTCCATTCGGAGCTGCCCAGAACACTCAGACCGCGAGAGACCCTAATGCATTCCTGAGACCACCCTCACTGCAGACGGTCCAAATGACAAAGAAACCAAGAGCCCTATGTGGTGCTTGAATCCCATTCTTGATTCAGCCAATCAGGGAACCCACCTCGGTACCTGCGGGTTAGGTTTGCCATGCCCCTAGGCCCAAACCCTAACCCTACATTGGCTTTTCTGGCTTCTGTCCCCAGAGAACTAGCCCCTAAGCCCTCCAGATTGGGGACACCTGAGCATCACCCCCGGATTCTGGCTGCCACCAAGGAGGAAACCATGCCCGCCGGGGCTACACAAAACATGTAGAGCAGGAGAAACATGCATGCTCCTCGAGAGCCACACCAATCAGCGGAAGCCCCCAGTAATAAAGCCGGATTCTGCCTCAGTGCTGGACAAATGCCCTCAACTCAGCCCTGAGGGGAGCCCACCTCAGCTCTGGCAGATCAGGCCTGCAATGACCCTAGGCGCTGTACCTAACCCTGAGTTGGGTTTTCAGATGTCTTTCCCCAGGGCCCTGTCCCTCAAGCCCTCCAATTGTTGAGCCCTGAGCCCATCAGTCCACCTGCCACTCAGGAGGAAACAGTGCCTTTCAGAGCTGCAGAAACCCTCCAAGCGAGAGAAACCTGCATGCCCCCACTGAGGCCAACCCCAACCTTTGGCGCCACAGAGGCCGAAAAGTTCCGACTTTTCCAGCCACAACTCCTCCCTCAACTCTGCTCCAGAAAAGCTCCTCTGTGCCAGGGCCCCCCGGTGGGCTGCATCATCTGGGCACATTTCTGGATGGCCAAGACATGCCCTGAGTGAGAAAGCACTCTAGACAACTGGGAACAGTGCGGTCCAAAGGGTCGCCCAACACTGGCCAATTCTCATGAGCATTCTGCCCAATCGATCCCGATTTTTGCAGAATACTGGTGAGAAATGGCCAGAAAACACCTGGCGAACTCGTTTTGTGTGCCACATGTCTGCAGAGCCGCCCCCTGAGCCTGGCTGGTGATCCCAAGTTGTCACAGCTTGAACCCTGCCAGAAAGCCCTCTGTGACTCAGGCGCAGGCGAGGCCAATGCCTCCTGCTACTCAGCCTCCAGGGGTACCCTCCCTGGCGCTGACAGATGGGGCCTGCCATGCTCGTAGACCTGGGCCCTAACCTTTTCCAGGGTCCTTTACCTCGAGCCCTCCAATGAGAGAGCCCTAAGTCACACTCCATGAGTCCACCTGCCACCCAGGAAGAAACAGTGTCTTTCAGAGCTGTGGAAAACCCTCAGAGGGAGAGAAACCTTCATGCCCCCATTGAGGCCATCCCCAACCTTCAGCGCCACAGTGGCCCAGAAAGTCAGAAGCTGAGGCCTGGCCACAACCCCTCCCTCAGCTCTGCTCTGGGAAAGCCCCCTGTGCAGGGGTCCTCGGGTGGGCAGCATCGTCTGGCACTTTTTCCAGATGTTGGTGACATGAACCGAGCGAGAAATCGCTCTAGGCCATAGAGGACAGTTAACCTAAAATTCTCTAATTTGAAAAAAATATATCAGAGCACAAAATCACAGATCATCACATTAAACTGCTTGATTCCCCCTGGATCTCTTCTGCAAGTTGAGATGATTCACCTTTGGGAAAACCAGAGTACACAAAGTCATGGTTTCCATTAGAAGAAATTATGGACTTTACCCAGTCCTACCATCCAGTCCAGCTAACTGACTCCCTTCCAAACTGTAGGAACTATTTATAAATTTCTGTCTTAAGAAATGGTGGTGATTCAAAAGGGTGTGAACTGTCTGTGTGTCTCAATCCCTTGAAGCTCCTGCTGAGTGAGACTTGCACTTGAGCAGGTACAAATAAACCTGCTCTCTAACGCCTCAGCAACTGATAATATTTTGTTCCCAAACCTGCTTTCTTCTTTATTTCCAGGTTCTTTTTGCTCATACTCTTTATTTGAATCATTTTTACTCATACAGTTTTACATATATTCTCTTCTCATTTTCGCAATTTCAATTGTATTGTGAGGTGAACTTCTCTTCAAAGAGCCTGTATCTTTATTAAATTGAAATGTATGAGAGATGTATCACACTAAAATTTCTAAAGCTGTTATGAAATCCTTCACACATCATCATCATCTGATGTGTCACTGCTACTTGTCTCTGTGTATCATTCTCAAAAATACCCCATTAGAAGATGATTTTTTTTGAAGGACTTCACTATGAAGAGAACCAAGAATGCTGTGTTGGGCTGTGTTGAACATTATTTCTTTGTAAATGAATGTTGTAGAAATGAGGACTTTGGTTGATCCAACATTGACTTTCTTCATCACTGCAGCATTTCTCTGACTAGCAATGTGACAATGTAACAAATGAGATTTTCTCATTTAATAATAAAAAATTGTGTAATGTTTTGCAAAAAAAATTGACATGTAAAGGGGCTTCAATTTTTCATCCCTTTTTTTCCTCTGATATTAGATTCATGGAAATAAAACACTGTTTTGTTGGAAATTTCATTCCAACAGAGCAAGATCTCTCTATCTTTGGAAAGCATGGAATAATCAAATTTTTTTTTAAAAATCATCATTATGGGGCACCTGGGTGGCTCAGTGGGTTAAAGCCTCTGCCTTCGGCTCAGGTCATGATCTCAGGATCCTGGGATCGAGCCCCGCATCAGGCTCTCTGCTCAGTGGGGAGCCTGCTTCCCCCCTCTCTCTCTGCCTGCCTCTCTGCCTACTTGTGATCTCTCTATCTCTGTGTCAAATAAATAAATAAAATCTTTAAAAAAAAATAAAAATAAAAATAAAAATCATCATTATTACAAAAACAATCTGAGGGTTTTGGAAGGGTGGGGGTGGGAGGTTGGTGAGCCTGGTGGTGGGTATTATGGAGGGCATGTATTGCATGGAGCACTGGGTGTGGTGTATAAACAATGAATTCTGGAATACTGAAAAGAAATTTTAAAAATAAGTAATTTTTTTAAAAAACTCAAAAAAAAAAAAACCCAACTTACTGTGTACTTCTATATACCACAACATACTCTGCTGTTCTCCATATACTAACTGCTTTAATCCTAACAATAAAACCACAAGGTTAAGTATTATCATCCCTATTTTACAGATGAAGAAATTCAGGGACAGAGAAGTGAAGCAACTCACCCAAGGACATGTAGTTCATAAATCAAGGAGATGGAGATTCAAATCCAGGTAGTCTGTCTCCAGAATGTTTGGATAATAATAAATAATAATACTATTATTTATAAAATTGCTCTTATATCATTTTTTTTAATTTCCTCCACTAATTTCAAATTTTCTTTGGTAAATAGAAAATCTATGAATTTCACTTATAATAAATATTGAAAATAAGAGTTCATATTTAGGAAAAAATAAAATCATTTAAAATCCCATAACCTAGAGACATTGTGGTAGAAAGTCTAAATATTTCCATATATAAATTAACAAACATGCAATGTTTTGTGTTTTATAATTTTTTAACTTAACGACAAAGTATATATCTTTTCAGTTTCATTTATGCCAAGTTCTAAATTTGTTTCATTTGTATTAAAATCTTATATAAAAGTTCTCTTCCTTATTCATGTAGCAAATAGCTTCTCATAGGCTATTATGATAACTGTATCGTCCTTCTAAATTACTGAATTTTTCCAAACATATTGTGATGCTTTTCTGTTCAGCAATATTTCCATAGCACACAATACTACTACACTGTAATTTGAGAAAAGTTCCAGATATCTGTAAGGACTATGCACATTTTATTTGAGGCAAAAAATGAAGAGGAAAGTTTGTACTTTTGCTACTTTTACTTAGATTAGGATCTGCATGGGAATGTGGGTTGTTGAGGTCACTCTGTGAGGACATTGTCATGACAAGGAGGTCGCTGGCTTCCAAACTGGTTTCCATTCTCCCAGCTGTGTGCAGGTATCAATGAGCTTAATTTGCAAAGTCATTTAAAAATTTCCTCTCCACTAAATCTCCCAGAAGGGCTTCTAAGCCCCTGTTTTGCTTACTATGTCTTCTTGAACTTCCCACTAAGATGTTAGTGAAGACTCTCATTTAATAGTGCCTACCTTGTGCCAGAAATTGTGCTAATTAGTGGGGCATACAGAGTTGGCGAAAGGCTCCTTTTCTCAAAGAATCATAATTGATAATCATAATGAAGAACTAATACACATAAGAAATTATACTTTATTATAAAGAAGGTATAGAGTACAACAGTAGTTCATAGACATTACTTGGGGTAGTCAAGAAATACTTCAGAGTAGCTAGCATTTGATCTAAGTTTTGAAAGATAAAGAAAAAGGAGAATTAACATTTCTGCCACATAGTTTTACATATATACTCTCAAATATTCATAACATCTAGGGAAGTAAGTTAGACACCTCCCATTTTATGGACAAATAAAGGCCATCAGCATAATTGGCTAGTGCACCCTAGTTTATATAGTTCACAAGTGGCAGAACCAGAATGGCAACCAAGTCTATTGGGTGTAAGAGTCAAAGATGGCTCCACACTGTAATGCAAGAATAATACACATGAAAGTATATGAAAGAGTTGAGGAATGTGAAAAAATTTAATACTAATGTGTTCAGTTCATAAAGGTTCTTATGTGATATGCAATTGAATTTGAAATATCCTGGATGATAGAACCAAAGGCTTCAATTACAAATATGACCACATCTGGTTTTTAGATAAACAAATCTGAAAGCAGAGTATAGAACAGACTACACTTAGCTAAGATTGGAGGCAGAGAGATCATTCAGAAATGAAAAATAAATAAATCTGAAATAAAACTGACAGTGGAAATGAAGAGAAGGACACAAAACAGAATATTCAGGAAGGAGGTACAATTTGCCATCTGGCATATAAAGTGAAAGAGGAGAAAAGGTGCCTCAGAGATTCTTGGATTAAGCACCTGAGAGATGATAGTCATGATATTTCCTAAGACATTAAAAAGAGGATAAAATCATGAGCTCAGACTTGCACAATTTAACTTTGAAGTGCTCGAGGGATGTCCATTCATGTACTACAGTACAGTCTTGGATATATTACGCTAGAGTCCAGGAATAGAGCTATAGATATAGAAATCCTTACAAGTGGAGAGTAGTTAAAACAAGAAATTGTGTCCCAAACTACTAGAACTCATACAGCAATTCAGTAATGTGGCAGGATACAAAGTCAATGTACAGAAATCTGTGGCTTTCTTATACACTAACAATGAAAATACAGAAAGGGAAATTAGATAATCGATTCCATTGACTATAGCACCAAGAACCATAAGATACCTGGGAATAAACATAACCAAAGAGGTAAAGGATCTGTATTCGAGGACACTGTATAGAACACTCATGAAAGAAATTGAAGACACAAAAAGATGGAAGACAATTCCATGCTCTTGGATCGGAAGAGTAAACATTGTTAAAATGTCTATACTGCCTAGAGCTATCTATACTTTTAATGCCATTCCGATCAAAATTCCACTGGTATTTTTCAAAGAGCTGGAGCAAATAATCCTAAAATTTGTATGGAATCAGAAGAGACCCCAAATCGCTAAGGAAATGTTGAAAAAGAAAAATAAAACTGGGGGCATCACGTTACCTGATTTCAAGCTTTATTACAAAGCTGTGATCATGTATGAAATGAAAAAATATATATTTTATGTCTCCTTAGTTACATGAGCACTCAAAAATATGTAGGGAAAAAATCCATGCATCAGTGAAAAACACAAGAAAGAAGTTAGAGATATAGGAGAAAAATCAAGAGAGCTTAGATATACAAATATTAAAAATACATCCAGTTTCAAGTAGCATTGCCTTATTCACAGTCTCTTGAAGTAAATTTTTATTTTTTTCACATTATAAGCTATCAGAAGGTAGACCTTTGCTGACATCAAGAACTTTTGCATTGGATTATTTTTCTATCCATTCATAATATCATCTGTAACATGTAGATGCCCAAAGCTCATGGTTGCTGCATCTTTGGGCATCACATTAATATTGAATGCAAGGATAAGAGAACCAGAAAAAGAGACCTCTCCATATTAATTTTTCCATTTTAATCTGGGAAAGAAAACCTTCCACAAGAGGAATTGTTCTATATTTCATCAAAACAGCTACATGCCTCTCTTACACCAATTCATGGCCAAGGTACATAGATTATCATATTTCATCCCAGGGCTAAGATAAGAACCTACCTTCTTCCAAAATTCAGAAATGTCCATTAAATGTCTAATCAGATAGGTGTTCTCTTAGCACAAACTGTATGGAAAAGGCTTTGGGATAGACAGCCAATACACACACAACAACCAATGACAGACGATGTTTCAAAAACAATTCAAGATCAATAGTACCAAATTTGGAGAACAAGTATTTAAGACAAAGACTGAAAACTGATTATTAGATATGATATTTTTACATTAGACTATTGTGTGCTGAATCCCTGGTGAGATCTTTAAAAGGATTTTCTGACATGCAATTTAGCTTGTTTTGGCTTGTTCAATAAATGGAATGTATAAGATTAATAAATTTACCTGTGAAGGGTTTGAGAGAGAAAGAAAAATAAGAAGGCTGCCCTCCATCTCATCCCTAACAGATTTGATTTTTGAAGGAGAGATTCTATGTGTAACCCATCAAGGGAATTGAAAAGTTGAGATGAAAGTAAAAAGTTGATGCATCTAAAACCTTGAGGAGAGCTAGAGTATTTTTGGAAGTGCTGGCCTTGAAGAGCCCAGAGGATTGGTTAGAAGAATATATTCTCAAGTCCTAGAACTCTTGATACACTCCTAGTTTTGCCACCTCATCCTTCTGAGGCTCAGTTTCATTTATGAAATGGTGATAATAAAACTAAACCTATCTTATGAAGTCATTAGGAGGCTTGAAAGTAATAATGTATCTAAAACAATGCCTTAAATATTGAAGACACTCAACTCTGTTATCTGGGATCATTGGACTTGATTATTAAGTATTAATCATAACTATATTTACTAATCTCTACTCTGAGATATACCATATTTTAGTTTAGTTTAATTTGTCATGAAGTAATCTGTTTACTAAAAGTGGTCATGAACCAAACATAATAATAATCATGTCGTGAACTGAGTGTTAAAGTTACTGAGCCTGGGGGTGCCTGGGTGGCTCAGTTGATTAAGCATATGACTCTTTGGTTTCACCTCAGGTCATGATCTCACAAGTGATGAGATCAAGCCCCAAGTCAGGCTCCAGGCTCAGAAAGAGAAGTGAGTCTGCTTGAATATTCTCTCCTTCCAATCCCTTCTCACTTATTCTTCTCTCTCAAACAAATAAATAAATCTTCAAAAAAATTTACTGAGCCTGTGCATGTGAGTTCCATTTAAATTTAAAAAGAAAGTCAATTATCATATGGTTTCACTTATTTGTGGAGCATAACAAATAACATGGAGGACATAGGGAGATGGAGAGGAGAAGGGAGTTGAGGGAAATTGGAAGGGGAGGTGAACCGTGAGAGACAATGGACTCTGAAAAACAACCTGAGGGTTTTGAAGGGGTGTGGAATGGGAGGTTGGGGGAGCCAGATGCTGGGTATTAAGGAGGACACCTATTGCGTGGAGCACTGGGTGTGGTGCAAAAACAATGACTTCTGTTACACTGAAAAGAAAAAAAAAAGCCCATGTAGGGAGTGATGGGATATGTTCGAGTACTTTTGTCATGGTGATCTCTCTAATTGCAGTGAAAAGACAAAAACTAAGGGGCTAAGAAAAGTTCAGGTAAGAGAATATAAAATTAGTGTGGAAGTAATAATAAGGATGTGATGGAAAAGATAATAATCATAAGAGAACACATTTAGAGAAAAGGTCAGGAAAATGATCCAAAATGATCCAGAATCTTTGAGAAAAATTAAAATGAGTTTTAACTATGGGATTAAAATTAAAGGAATTGATTAAAATTAAAGGAATCCCTCTTGCTCTATTTGCAAAATTTAGTGTCACATTTTTTCCCTCAAATGCCCCCTCTATATAATGAATTTATAATGAATTTGTTGCTACCTTATTTTTTCCAAATCTTTCTTTTTCCTCCCTCAGTCAATAACATCTAACTTAATTAACAAAACAGGAAATCTATGGTGCTGACAGTGATACTTACTCTTTTTCATTTGTATCCCCAGGTCAGTTGAAAATCAGCTTTCCTGTCCCAGTCAATGGGTGGATTAAATGACTCTGTAGTTGTGTTACTGGCTCTTTCTTCCTCTTGGGAGAAAAAACTTTTTCTCATCTTGATATGTGCTTTGCTCTACTTAGCATTCATGTTGGAAAACATTTTTGTTCTGTTTTTGGTAATCTTTGATTCTCACCTACATTCTCCTAAGTACTTCCTTCCTGGCCAACCTGTCCCTCATTGATGTGGGTGTTTCTTCTATCATAGTTCTCAAGACAACCAAAGACCTTTTAAATGAATGCAAAGTAATTTCTTTCCAAAGCTGTATGACGCAGATATGCTTCATCTATATCATGGGAGGAGTGGAGATGGTGTTACCCATAGCCATGGCATTTGACAGGTACACAGCAATCTGTAAGCCTCTTCATTATCTAAACATCATGAATCCTAAAATATGTTTCATTTATAATCACTGGATGGGTAACATGAGTGATTTATGCTATGTCTCAATTTGCTTTCATTATTAACTTGCCTTTTGTGGTCCCAATGAAATAGACAGTGTTTACTGTGACTTTCCTAGGATCATAAAACTTGCAAGAACCAATGCAGCCAAGTTTATTATTGCTGCCAACAGTGGCTTCATGAGAACGGATACCTTCTTGCTGCTAATCTTGCCCTATGTCTTCATTTTGGTCACCATCTAGAAATGTGCTTCAGGCTGTGGTGGTTCTATTTTTCACTCCATGCATGGTTCTTTATGTATGGCCTTTCCCCACATCATCAACTGACAAATACCTGTTCATTATTGACTTTTCTATCACCCCTGTCTTGAATCCAGCCATCTATGCATTAAGGAACAAAGACATTAAAGCAGCAATAAAACGATTGTGCAAAGAGAATCTTACTCCAGAATTTGTTGACCACATATGTTTTTGGAGCTTTACAACTAAACATCCAACTGCATGGTGGCCCATCTCAACTTAGGCCCCACCGATTTAACATATCCTGAACAAAGGCATCACCTGCCATCCTAAGCTTGCTATATAAAGTCTAAAAATAACCTGTAAATTTGTTGTAATGAATCGCAAACATCATTATACTGAATTGTTATGTATATATAGGTTCAATGGCTTTAAAAGAAAACCCAGAGATAAAATCAAGAGGCAAGGAATTTATTTAGAAGGGACTGCTAGATGACACTGGTTCAAAAGTGAGGACATAAGCCAGAGAAAAGAAGGAAGGTAATAGAAGATGTATTAACTAGTATTAAGTAGCACCCTCCTACTGTGGACATTGGGGCACAATCCTAATTGTGGCCCCCTAAGTGACTGTATGTACTCTATCACATTAGGTGATTTCACCTGAAAGGCTATGAAGCTGTGTATTTCTGTGTTGGGGTAGCTCTAAGGCTTTAACGCCATAGCAGTTTCAGGCTATCCCACGAGCAGGTTGAGCAGTTCTGATATCTAAAGAAAAGTCCTCAGGCAGAAAAATTTCTGCAGCTTATGGTATAAGAGAGTCTACATTCTTGGGATACGTGTGTGGCATCAAAAGCATCAGAGACACTCCACATCTTCCTTCTCATGCTTAGAGGCATTCATGTTCCATGTAAGTTTACTCCATCACTGATCCTTCAAACATAGGACTGTTAATGAAACAAGTGTTAACGGGTTCCATCACTGCACAGGTTCCCAGGAAGATATTCATCATCTTCCTCCACCACAACCCATCCTACATTTTCCTCACATTTTTCCAGCACTTCTGCTGCTCTAGATCACTTGCCCAGATCCCTATCTTCCCACCTAAGAAGGCTAAATCCATGATTACCATGCTCTTGTCAGGCTGTAATTGCTGCAATTGCCCATTTAGAGTTATCATCAAATGTAGCACCCTTTCTATTTCTCTGCAATAATGGAGGTTAATAATACCTGGCATGCTAGAACACTCAGGAATCTATAAACACAAGAAAACCAAAATGACCAGTGAGCTACTAAAACTTTAGGTTTACTGAAGAGCTTACTCTATCCCCAGAGAAAGCATTCACTCACCCCAGTGAGGTCAAATGTGTAGGTCTAGAAAGCTCAAGTTCTCCAAGGAAATAATGGCGAAAGGAGCCATTCTCACCACCTATCTTTGGTGTCCAGGCCTATGCAATCTACAAAACAATACCTTATAATGTTCACTGGTTCAAAGTATATATCACACATAAAACACAAAGTGTCATCCCCAAACACACTTACTTTCACCATTAAAAGCTATTCCTCATGTTCTATCAGACTGACAGCTTCTACATGATACGCATATTGCCACAGCAGTGGGTCATTTCATTGCGTGCTCACTATTGTACTTTCTTAGCTGCAAAGATATTTCTTTGTCCTAAGCAATGTTGTGAAGGACATTAGACATTCTAAGTGTCTGGATCACTTAAAGGCCAAGGTACTGCTGTAAGGACAGTCAAAACCATACTTGGAAACATGTTTATCCAGTAAGAACTATCCGCTGATCTAATGTAAACAGCTAGTAATCAGGTTGCTGATTAAATGTGTCAAAAGATGAAACTACACTGGCATTCAGTATCCACTTGTCCTTCCAGAAGGACATTCAATAGTGCCTGCCACTATACCTGCCTAACTGAAAAGAGACCGTATAGAAAGAATCCATGGAAAGTCTTCAACTTTGCCATTTATAACTACTTCATCCAAGGGCCCATTGCACAGAAAGTAACCATGGAAAGATTTCATCCATGCTATTATAACTACTTCATTCATATTGTCCCATTGCGCATGAAAGAACACATGAAGTGGATTCATCCCTGCAATTTATAATTACTTCATCCATCACCCATTGTGCAAGTAATCGAGTGGCTGAGCCAGGTTATCAACTCAGCTATTTAACACTATTCTTGAACTATAGTAAGAACAGAAACATAAATAAGAAGTTACATGTATTTCTTCCTGCTTTTTCTGGCTAAAAAAAAACAACAACAAAAAATTATATCATATCTCGAAGTGTCCCATGTGTTAAGTAACCACTATCCACTTTAAGTGACAATGCTAGTTATATGGAAATTATAAAACTGAACCCACATTTATGAAGACATATATCATAAACTAGAGTAATTAGACAATTCCCATCAAAGTATTGGGTTAATTTTTTGCTTTTGTTAAATACATAAAATAAACCTGTTAAACCATTTGGTATGAAAAGAAGAGAATGAATGAAATATCAACTCCAGAAACCAGGATGTTAGCATTTAGGAAAAACTTGAGGTAGGAAATCAGTGCTGTTGAATGCAGACTTATACTAATAAAAATATAATGATTAGAATAGTAAAGAAAGTCCAGAAGAGATTTAAGCTTTATCCTATAATAAATGTGGATTCTATGACTCTAAATAGGCATGAATAAATCCATATAATGACAAATAACTAGGCATCTGAACAATCAAAAAGGTTAGGTTCTTCACAACACACATACAAAAAACAGATACATATATTTCAAAATAAATTAACTGGATCAAAATATTTTTTAAGTTATGTCATAAAGCAGCTTTTAAATAAATTTCAGCATGGTGAAATGTATATAGTAGTTGCATTAAAAATGCAATTTTAAACAAGGCAACAAAAATAGAAAACATGAATAAAGAAAAGATTATATTTTACCACACTAACTTTAAATTTGTCAAAAACAAATGTAAAGATTTCTGCTTTATAGTTCTGCATGTAAGGAGTTTGGAATCACTATTCTATCATAATAAGTTAAAAGTAGAACAGAGTGAAAAAGAAACAACTCTTCTTGATCCAGAAGAGAGGGGAGGAGACAGGGCAAACTGCTACCCCATGATTAGAGAGATAGGCAGGCAAATAAGGACAGCATAGCTTACCAAGCAGACACAAACCTAAACCATAATTGACGAATTGCTGGCGGGTAGAGACCTCTGAGTTAAGAACTGGTCAGAGGGACCTATCCATAGTTGACATCAATTATATTGTGAAATTTACTTTAAGCAGCTTGACCAGATTCACCCAATAACTATCTGAGAAAAAATTCCCTCAGGCTTTTGGCACAGGGAGGGGTAAAGGAATCATTTAGAAATGTACCAGAGCACTCTGTTTTTCTCTAGAAGCCTTGACCTCAGGGGACACTAGTTAACCAAAACCTTACCTACTAAGGTATTATAGGAGTCTAACTTACCTGGAGAAGGCAATACCCATCTTCAACCACTCTAGCCACCATGTCCCATCTAAGAGAAAAGAAATAAAATGAGAAACACTTGTGAAGTTTACAGTCCAGAAACATAGACTCACTCAAATCAAGACCTAATTCTAGCACTACAGAATACTTTCCCTCTGCTCACACCTCATCACCACATTACGAAAACCTATTTACAGCAGGTTTTTTTTTTTAATCAAGTACATCATATCTAGCTATCAAGAAGACATCACAAGTGGCGCCTGGGTGGCTCAGTGGGTTAAAGCCTCTGCCTTCGGCTCAGGTCTTGATCCCAGGTCTTCGAATTGAGCCCTGAATTGGGCTCTCTGCTCAGCAGGGATAATGCCTCCCTTCCTTTCTCTCTGCCTGTCTCTCTGGCTACCTGTGATCTCTGTCTGTCAAATAAATAAATAAATAAATAAATAAATAAATAAATAAATAAATCTTTAAAAAAAGAAGACATGACAAGACAATTAAGGTGGAAGCCCAAAATTTGAATAGACATAACAAGCATCAGAGCTAGACAAAGCAAGAATGTTGTAATTATCAGTCCAGAAATTTAAAGTAACTATAATTAATATGTTAAGAGTTCTAATGGACCAATCAGACAGAATGCAAGAACAAGTGGCCAATAAAAGCAGTGAGATGGAAATCCTAATGGAAAAAGAAAGAAAGAAAGAAAGAGAGAGAGAGAGGAAGGGAGAGAGAAAGAAAGAAATGCTAGAGGTCAAAAGCACTATAACAGACATAAAGAATGCCTTTGATGGACTTATTAGTAGAATGAGCAAAGAAGAGGGTAGAATCCCTGAGCTAGATGATATATCAATAGAATCCTTGAGAACAAAGAATTTTAAAAAAGCAGGAATATCTAAGGGCTGTGGACAACTAAAGAAGGTTTAAAAATGGGTAATGGAAATCCAGAAGGAGAAGAAAGAGAAAAACAAACAGAAAGAAAAAAAAATATTTGAAACGATAATTTTTTAAATTTCTTTTCAGCATAAGAGAATTCATTGTTTTTGCACCACACCCAGTGCTCCATGCAATACATGCCCTCTTTAATACCCACCACCTGGCTCCAACCTCCCACCCCACACCCCTTCAAAACTCTCAGATTTTTTTCAGAGTACATGTTCTCTCATGATTCACCTCCCCCTCCAATTTCCCTCAACTCCCATCTCCTCTCCATCTCCCCATGTCCTCCATGTTATTTGTTATGCTCCCCAAATAAGTGAAACCATATGATACTTGACTCTCTCTGCTTGACTTATTTCACTCAGCATAATCTCCTGCAGTCTCGTCCATGTTGATACAAAAGTTGGGTATTCATCCTTTCTGATGGAGGCATAATACTCCATAGTGTATATGGACCACATCTTCCTTATCCATTCGTCCGTTGAAGGGCATCTTTGTTCTTTCCACAGTTTGGCGACTGTGGCCATTGCCGCTATAAACATTGGAGTACAGATGGCCCTTCTTTTCACTACATCTGGATCTTTGGGTTAAATACCCAGTAGTGCAATTGCAGGGTCATAGGGAATCTCTATTTTTAATTTCTAGAGGAATCTCCACACTGTTCTCCAAAGTGGCTGCACCAACTTGCATTCCCATCAACAGTGTAAGAGGGTTTCCCCTTTCTCCACATCCTCTCCAGCACACGTTGTTTCCTTTCTTGCTAATTTTGGCCATTCTAACTGGTGTAAGGTCATATCTCAATGTGGTTTTAATTTGAATCTCCCTGATGGCTAGTGATGGTGAACATTTTTTCATGTGTCTGATAGCCATTTGTAGGTCTTCATTGGAGAAGTACCTGTTCTTATCTTCTGCCCATTTTCTGATATGATTATCTGTTTTGTGTGTTGAGTTTGAGAAGTTCTTTATAGATCCTGGATATCAACCTTTTGTCTGTACTGTCATTCAAATATCTTCTCCCATTCTGTGGGTTGCCTCTTTGTTTTGTTGACTGTTTCCTTTGCTGTGCAGAAGCTTTTGATCTTGATGAAGTCCCAAAAGTTCATTTTGGCTTTTGTTTCCTTTGCCTTTGGAGACATATCTTGAAAGAAGTTGCTGTGGCTGATATCGAAGAGGATTCTGATGGATTCCTGTCTCACATTGAGGTCTTTTATCCATTTCAAGTTTATCTTTATGTATGATGTAAGAGAATGGTTGAGTTTCATTCTTCTACATATAGCTGTTCAATTTTCCCAGCACCATTTATTGAAGAGACTTTTTTCCACTGAATATTTTCTCCTGCTTTGTGAAGATTATTTGACCATAGAGTTGAGGGTCCATATCTGGGCTCTCTACTCTGTTCCACTGGTCTATGTGTCTGTCTTTATGCCAGTACCATGCTGTCTTGGTGATCACAGCTTTGTAGTAAAACTTGAAATCAGGTAACGTGATGCCCCCAGTTTTATTTTTGTTTTTCAACTTTTCCTTAGCAATTCGGGGTCTCTTCTGATTCCATACAAATTTTTGGATTATTTGCTCCAGCTCTTTGAAAAATACTAGTGGAACTTTGATCGGAATGGCATTAAAAGTATAGATAGCTCTCGGCAGTATAGACAATTTAACAATGTTTATTCTTCTGATCCAAGAGCATGGAATGGTCTTCTATCTTTTTGTGTCTTCTTCAATTTCTTTCATGAGTGTTCTGTAGTTCCTTGAGTACAGATCCTTTACCTCTTTGGTTATGTTTATTCCCAGGTATCTTATGGTTCTTGGTGCTATAGTAAATGGAATCGATTCTCTAATTTCCCTTTCTGTATTTTCATTGTTAGTGTATAAGAAAGCCACTGATTTCTGTACATTGACTTTGTATCCTGCCACATTACTGAATTGCTGTACGAGTTCTAGTAGTTTGGGGGTGGAATCTTTTGGGTTTTCTATATAAAGAATCCTGTCATCTGCGAAGAGAGAGTTTGACTTCTTCATTGCCAATTTGGATACCCTTTATTTCTCTTTGTTGTCTGATTGCTGTTGCTAGGACTTCTAATACTATGTTGAACAAGAGTGGTGAGAGTGCATCCTTGTCATGTTCCTGATCTCAACGGGAAGGCTGTGAACTTTTTCCCATTGAGGATGATATTTGCTGTGGGTCTTTCATAGATAGATTTGATGAAGTTCAGGAATGTTCCCTCTATCCCTATACTTTGAAGCGTTTTAGTCAGGAATGGATGCTGGATTTTGTCAAATGCTTTTTCTGCATCAATTGAGGGAACCATGTGGTCCTTCTCTCTTCCCTTATTGATTTGTCCTATCACATTGTTTGATTTGAAAATGTTGAGCCACACTTGCAAACCAGGGATAAATCGCGCCTGGCCATGGTGGATAATCTTTTTAATGTACTATTGGATCCAATTAGCTAGGATCTTGTTGAGAATCATAGCATCCATATTCATCAGGGATATGGGTCTGAAATTCTCCTTTTTGGTGAGGTCTTTGCCTGGTTTGGGGATCAGGATAATGCTGGCTTCATAAAAAGAGTCTGTAAGTTTTCCTTCTGCTCTAGTTTTTTGAAACAGCTTCAGGAGAATAGGTGTTATTTCTTCTTTGAAAGTTTGGTAGAATTCCCCAGGGAATTCTCTCAGGTCCTGAGCTCTTGCTTTTTGGGAGGTTTTTGATTACTGCTTCAATCTCGTTACTAGATATTGGTCTGTTCAGGTTGTCAATTTGTTCCTGATTCAGTTTTGGAAGTTCATAGTTTTCCAGGAATGCATCCATTTCATCTAGGTTGCCTAACTTATTGGCATATAACTGTTGATAATAATTTCTGATGATTGTTTCTATTTCCTTGGTGTTAGTTGCAATCTCTCCCTTTTCATTCATAATTTTATTATTTTGGGCCTTCTCTCTTTTCTTTTGGATTAGTTTGGCCAATGGTTTATTGATCTTATTGATTCTTTCAAAAAACCAGCTTCTAGTTTCATTGATGCATTCTACTGTATCTTTGGTTTCTATTTCATTGATCTCTGCTCTAATCTTGATTATTTCCCTTCTTGTGTGTGGAGTTGGCTTAATTTGTTGTTGATTATCCAGTTCTTTAAGGTGTAGAGACAGCTGGTGTATTCTGGATTTTTCAATTTTTTTGAGGGATGCTGGGTTGACTATGTATTTCTCCCTTAGGATATGCCTTTGCTGTATCCCATAGGTTTTGGACCAAAGTGTCTTCATTCTCATTGATTTCCATGAATCATTTAAGTTCTTCTTTGATTTCCTGGTTGATCCAAGCATTCTTAAGCAAGGTGGTCTTTAGATTCCAGGTGTTTGAATTCCTTCCAAACTTTTCCTTGTGGTTGAGCTCCAGTTTCAAAGCATTGTGATCTGAGAATATGCAGGGAATAATCTCAGTCTTTTGGTATTGGTTTAGCCCTGATTTGTGACCCAGTATGTGGTCTATTCTTGAGATGGTTCCATGTGCACTTGAGAAGAGTGAGTGTTCTGTTGTTTTAGGGTGGAATGTTCTGTATATATCTATGAGGTCCATCTGGTCCAATGTGTCATTCAATGCTCTTGTTTCTTTATTGATTTTCTGCTTTGATGATCTGTCTATTACTGAGAGAGGCATACTAAGATCTCCTACTATTAACGTATTCGTATCAATATGACTCTTTATCTTAATAGTTTTCTTATGTAATTGGCTGCTCCCGTATTAGGGGCATAGATATTTATAATTGTTAGATCATCTTGGTGGATAGTCCCTTTAAGAATGATGTAGTGCCCTTTGGTATCTCTGACTACAGTCTTTATTTTAAAATATAATTTACCTGATATGAGAATCGCTACCCTGGCCTTCTTTTGAGGCCCATTGGCATGAAAGATGCTTCTCCATCCCTTCACTTTCAGTCTGGGTGTATCCTTAGGTTCAAAATGGGTCTCTTGTAGACAACATATGGATGGGTCCTGTCATTTGATTAAACCTGCAACCCTGTGCTACTTTATGGATGCATTTAGGCCATTCACATTGAGAGTGATTATTGATAGATACGTTTTTATTGACTTCGTGTTACCTTTGAAGTCTTTCTTTCTGTAGATTGTCTCCATATTTCTACTCAATGATATTCTTAGGATTTTTCCTCTTTTATAGAAATCCTATTAATATTTCCTGCAGGGTCAGCTTGGTGGTCGCATACTCTTTTAAGCCTTGCCAGTCTTGAAAACTCTTTATCTCTCCATCTATTTTGAAGGTCAGTCTTGCTGGATAAAGTATTCTTGGCTGCATGTTATTCTCATTTAGTGCCCTGAATACCTCTTGACAGCCCTTTCTGGCTTGCCAGGTTTCTGTGGACAGGTCTGACATTATTCTGATGGGCTTTCCTCTGTACATAAGGAGCTTCTTTGTCCTAGTGCCTTCAAGAGGGCCTGCCCACAATTATAATCCTTCATTCTTACTATTAGGTGTCTTGAGGACTTTTGAGAATCTATAATCTTGGGGGGAGACCGTTCTGCCTCTGGTACATGAACACTGGTTGCATTCGTGAGATTGGGAAAATTTTCATGGAGAACTTGTTCCACTATATCTTCTAGACTTCTTTTTTCTCCTCCCCTTCAGGGATTCCAATAATTATGACGTTGGAACATTTCATGGTATCATCTATTTCCCTGATTCTGTTTTCGTGGCTTCTAAGCTGTTTGTTCCAGGCTTCCTCCTGATCCTTTCTCTCTATCTGTTTGTCCTCCAGATCACTAATTCTATTTTCTGTCTCAGTTATCCTAGCTTTTAGAGAATTTATATTAGATTGCAACTCATTGAGAGCATTGTGAACATCATCCCTGGTGGCTTTCAGTTCTGCCCTAATCAATTCCATTTGGTTATATATGCCTTTCTCCAACCTAGCTATTGCCTGGATAATTGTTAGCCTGAATTCCCTTTCCGACATATTGTCTATATCGATAGCCATTAGCTCTGTTGCAGAAGGCCTATCCTCTGAATTTTTCTTCTGTTGGGCATTCCTCCTCCTAGTCATTTTGGTGAGAGATGGCTGAATGGATTTAGCTGGATGTATCAACTGTGGTGCAGTCAAGGTGCACCCTGGAATGCTTCTGAGCAATCAGGATTCCCCACCCAAATGAAAGAAAAAAAGAAAGAGAGAAAAAAGAAAAGAAAAAGAAAAAAAAAAGTTGAGAGAGAGAGGAAAAAAAAAGAAAGAAAAAAGAAGGCTCAGCCCAAATGATCCCCAAGGTAAGATTTATGACATATACAAACAAAAACAGACAAACAAAAAGACTGATAAAAGTATATGACAAGATATATATATATATATACACAAAAAGAACCTTATCAAAAAGAACCCCAAGTATAGTATTTATATACTATCGGGACAAACACAAATACACAGAAACACTGGTGGAAGAAAAAGATGGGAGAGTGGTTATAAATTCTCAGTGTGGGTGAGGAAGGTTATTTTGATTCTTCCTGGATGTATCTTGATATCTTTGTTAAAGGACTCAACTTTCCTAAGATAAAGGGGGATTAAAAATTGGTTTACCTATAGGGGTAGTATTGATTGGGGAAAGGGCATTACCTTGAAGTTTAACTCTATATGAATGTTAAAAAATAAAAATAAAAAAGAATAAATGAAACTAAACTAAACTAAATTGTTTAAAAAATTTAAAAATAGAAAAACAAAAGAAAAACATGGGTATATGTATCAAAATGTTCAGATTAAAAGGTTATTATGGAATTTGATGTACTGGACATCTCACTGTGATGGTAAATAGGTTAAAAAATTATCTATATTTAAAAAAAGAACCAGAATAGTGGGAATGAATTAAAAATAAAAGTTGTATCTATGAAGTAGTGGTGGTTGTTCTCTTGTCATCTTTTTTTTTCTTTTTTTTTTTTTTTCCTGTTTGGCTTTCTGGGGGAGGGGCCTGCCATGTGGTTTTTCAGGCAACGTTCCATGAGTTAAGTCCTCCTGCCCCCCTCAAGGGGGTGGGCTCCGAGGAAACCAGTTTTTCAGGCTTTGTTCTCTGGAGGTTTTTATGTTTGTTCATTGTTGTTGTTTTTTTTTTCTCTAGCCTTGACAGCTTTTGATGGTTTTTGTAGGTTTAGAGGAAAGCAAACTGCACCCAGACCTCCCCCTCAGAAAGAAGCCTCAGTCTGTTCCCCTCTTGGTGCTGCAGGGCACATAAGTTCCCCCTCGGCCGCTGGCAGAGCACGTTCTGAGTACCGGTCCCTGGGGACACAGGAGCTCCTGCTTGTACCCAAAAACACAACAGCGGTGGCTGTCTGGGCAGCTCTGGACTGCCAGAGAAATTCCAAGTAGCGATCGCACACTGAGATTTTCCCACTGGCCCCGGCTGGGAGTGCCTGGTCTTTCCAGGTCTGAGAACGCTGGGCTGGTGCCTGCTCGCACCTCTCTCAGGTAAGGGCATGGGTGCGACTCAGACTCTGATACCCCGGCACGGCACTCGCATGGGACTGGAAAAAGGCTGTGCTTCTGCTGGCTGACAAGGCTCCCAGCCCCTCATGGGAGCTGGACCCCACACGTTCTCAGGTGCGCTGGCAGCTCAGGGACCAAGACCTGGTTTCTCTACCTCACTCTCTCTGGCTCAGCACCAGAGGTGGTTGTCCTGGGTCCAGGGACTTAAGCCCCTGTCCCTAACCACCCCAATTCCCACAATTTCCCCCCTGCAATCCTTTGCTGTTTGAGTGCTTTCAATCAGACTCCAAGTTAATGCTGGTCCCCAGTCACAGGGCACTCTCATATTGGGGTATTACTTTCCAGTGGGTCGCCTCTGTTGGCTCTCTCCCCCTTCTGTTTATCTTCCGATATTAGTGCGATGTTCCCACTCCACTTTACCTGCCCACTAGCGTCTTCTGCCCCCGTAGAGATCCAGACGTGTATAATTCTGATCTCAGGCTGATTTCATGGGTGATCGGAGTTCTTTGGTAGGTAATCAGCTCACTTTAGGGTACAGGTTGAAATGGCGCCTCCTTCTACTTCCCCGCCATCTTGTCCTCTCCGGGAAACAATAATGTTTGAGAATTCCCCCCTGCTTAGAGTCAGGCACCAAACCATAGATCCATAAAATCCAAGCTGGATAAATGTCCCTGGAAAACACAGCCACGTGTATCATTTATGAGTGAAAGAAAATCAAAGATAAAGAAAAAATCCTAGAAGAACTCAGAGAAAAACATCAAACAATAAATTACATCCAACTTTTCCTCAGGCATCATGCAAGCAAGAAGAGAATAGGGTAGAATATTTAGAGTATTAAAATACATAGATATTTTATATATAGACCTAGAATTCTGTACCCTGCAAAACTATTCTACAAATGTCAAGAAGAAAGATAGACTTCCTGAGAGAAATAAAAAATGAGAGAATTTTGCCAGGAGACCTTCCTCAAAAGAAAAGTTCAAATAAGTTTCTCAGAGAGAAGAAATCCTACCAATTTATTTTATAGGTATTTAAAAACTGATTCTAATATTTACATGGAGTGGCAAAGGGCCCCTATAGCCAACACAATATTGAAGAACACAGTTCAAGGACTGATGTTACCTAACATCAAAACTTATCATGAAGCTACAGTAATTAAGGCAGTGTGGAACTGGCATATACATATAAAAAAAAGATAAATCAGTGGAACAGAATACAGAACTTAGTATAGACCCCCATAAATATACTCACCTGATCTTTTACAAAGGATCAAGATAATACAATGCAGCAAAGATAATCTCTTCAACAAATAGTGCTAAAACACCTGAATGTGCACATGAAAAAAAAGAAAAGATAATAATCTAGAACACAGATCTTATATCCTTCAAAAAATTAATACAAAGTAGATAAGAGACCCAAATTTAAAATGAAAAAATTATAAAATTTCTAGAATATAATATAAGAGAAAACTTGGATGTCCTTGGATATGATGAAGCCTTTTTATTTTCTTTTTGAGGTATAACTGATACATAACATTAGTCTCAAGTGTGCAACATAATGATTTGATATTGGTATAGTTTGCAAAATGCCAGTGATGTCCTTTTAGATACAACATCAAAGACACAATCAAGAAATAATTGATGAGCTGGACTTCATAAAATTAAAAACTCTGCATCACAAGAGATTATACCAACAGAATGAGAAGACTGAGAAAAAATATTTGCAAAAGAGATATCAGATATTGAATTCTCCAATCAAAAGATGTAAGTGGCTGAATGACTAAAAGAAAACCCGTGTACATGAGACTAGCCTCACCTAAGGATGTATGTAGTCTCAAAGTAAACGTATGGAAAAAGATACTCCATGCAAATGGAAACCAAAACAGAGCAGGAGTAGCTGTATCTATATAAGATGAAATAAACTTCAAGTCCAAACAAGAGACAAAAGATGTCATGATGTAATGATAAAGCGAGGTACTTAACAAGAGGCTGCAACGATCATATAGATACGCACAGAACATCAGAACAGCTAGATTCAAACACTAACAGATATGAAAGGGGAAGTAGACAATACAAAAACAATAGTAAAATTCAAGATCTCACTTTCAACAATGGAGAGATCAGACAATATCAGTAAGGAAACACTGAACATGAACAATATTTTAGACCAAATACATCTAACAGATATATACAGAACATTAATCAGAGCAACAGAACACAAATTCTCAAGGGCACATAGAAAACATTCTCCAGGATAGATCATAGGTTAGGTCACAGAACAAGTGCAAAAAACTTTAAAAGATTAAAATCATACCAAATATCTTTTCTAACAATAATGATCTGGACTAGAAATCAATACCAGGAAGAAACCTGAAGAAATTACAAATATGTGGCATTTAAACAACATAACACTGATCAACCAATGAGTCAAAGAAGAAACAAATGGAAAAATAAAAAAACTATTTCTAAGCAAATGAACATAGAAATACAATATAACAAAACCTATGGGGTGCTACGAAAGTAGTCATCAGGAGAAAATTGATAGTGATAAATGTTTCCATTAAGAAAAAAGAAAGATCTCAAGTACACACCCCAATGTATAACCCTCAGAGAACCAGAAAAAGAACAACCTAATCCCAATTTAGCAGAAGGAAAGAAATTATAAAGATCAGAACAGAAATAATGAACTAGAGACCAGAAAAAGAATAGAAAAGATCAACAAAAATACAGAAATCCTCTTTTTTTTCTTAATTAATTTTTTTATAAACATATATTTTTATCCCCAGGGGTACAGGTCTGTGAATCACCAGGTTTACACACTTCACAGCACTCACCATAGCACATACCCTCCCCAGTGTCCATAATCCCACCCCCCTCCCAACCTCCCTCCCCCCATCAACCCTCAGTTTGTTTTGTGAGATTAAGAGTCACTTATGGTTTGTCTCCCTCCCAATTCCATCTTGTTTCATTTACTCTTCTCCCACCCCCTTAACCCCCCATGTTGCATCTCCTATCCCTCATATCAGGGAGATCATATGATAGTTGTCTTTCTCCGATTGACTTATTTCGCTAAGCATGATACCCTCTAGTTCCATCCACGTCGTCGCAAATGGCAAGATCTCATTTCTTTTGATGATTGCATAGTTCCATTGTGTATATATACCACATCTTCTTCATCCATTCGTCTGTTGATGGACATCTAGGTTCTTTCCATAGTTTGGCTATTGTAGACATTGCTGCTATAAACATTCGGGTGCACGTGCCCCTTCGGATCACTACGTTTGTATCTTTAGGGTAAATACCCAGCAGTGCAATTGCTGGGTCATAGGGTAGTTCTATTTTCAAATCCTCTTTTTTTAAAAGACTTTTTTATTTTATTTATTTGACAGACAGAGATCACAAGTAGGCAGAGAAGCAGGCAGAAATAGAGGAAGGGAAGCAGGCTCCCTGCTGAGCAGAGAGCCCAATGTGGGGCTTGATCCCAGGACGCTGGGATCATGACCTGAGCTGAAGGCAGAAGCTTTAACCCACTGAGCCACCCAGGCGCCCTCTTTTATTCACAGTTGAGCTTTCTGCGATTTCAGTTCATGTGGACAACTGTTGTGATCTCGAAACAGATGGTACTCCTCTGATGACTCATCAGAATGTTACTAGTAACCTAAAGATGTCATATTGCCTATATACTTCATTCACCCACTTCATCTCATCATGTAGCCATTTAATGGTCTAATCATCACAAGAAAAATAAGGGTGAGTAGGGTACCAACAAATACTTTGAAGGAAAGAGAACACATTCACACAATTTTCATTACAATATATTTTAAAAACTGTTCTTTTTTTTTTTAATTTTTTTATTTTTTCAGCATAACAGTATTCATTATTTTTGCACCACACCCAGTGCTCCATGCAATCCGTGCCCTCTACAATACCCACCACCTGGTGCCCCCAACCTCCCACCCCCTCACCCCTTCAAAATTCTCAGATCGTTTTTCAGAGTCCATAGTCTCTCATGGTTCACCTCCCCTTCCAATTTCCCTCAACTCCCTTCTCCTTTCCATCTCCCCTTGTCCTCCATGCTATTTGTTATGCTCCACAAATAAGTGAAACCATATGATAATTGACTCTCTCTGCTTGACTTATTTCACTCAGCATAATCTCTTCCAGTCCCGTCCATGTTGCTACAAAACTTGGGTATTCATCCTTTCTTTTTTCTTTTTTCTTTTTTTTTTTTACAGCTTTATAAACATATATTTTTATCCCCAGGGGTACAGGTCTGTTCTATTAGTAGTTATTGTTGTTATTTTCTTACTGTGCCAAAATGATAAATTGAACTTTATCATAGATATGCATGCACAGAAAAACATACAGTATATATATGTTTTGGCACTATCTGCAGTTTCCAGCTGCAGGAGCTTTTGGATGTATCTCCTGCAGATAAGGGGGCCCTGTAAGAGCATTTTTCCAGATTTATAGAGAAATAGACATCACTGAAGATGTTTAAGGTGTATAACATGATGGCCTGATTACATATATTGTAAAATGATTATCCGGTAGACTTAGTAAACATCCATCATATCATACAGACAAAATAAAAAGAAAAAACAATTCTCCTCATGATAAGAACTCTTAGGATTTACTCTCTTAACTTTCCTGCACATCACACAGCAGTGTTAACAGTCACATGTTGTAGATTACATTCCTACTATTTATTTTGTAACCATAAGTTTGTACATTTTAACCACTTTCTTCCAATTACCCCTCCCCCCTCCTCTGATAACCACACATTATATCTTTTTCTGAGATTCTCTGTTTTTTACTGTTTGTTTTAGGTTCAACATATAAACAAGATCATACAGTATCTGTCTTTCTCTCTGACTAACTTCACTTAGCGTAACGCCTTCAGGGTCCATCCTTATTGTCACAAATGGTAGAGTTCCATTGTTTTTTATGATTGGATAATATTCCATGATATATAATCATTACTCTTTATTCACTCTTCAATGGACACTTAGGTTGCTTTTTGTCTTGGATACTGTAACTAATGCTGCTATGAATGAAGGGGTGCAGATATCTCTTCAAGTTAGTTTTTATTTCCTTTGAATATATTCCTATATGAGGAATTGCTGGATCGTATGATAGTTCTATTTTTTATTTTTTGAGGAGTTCTTATACTGTTTTCCATAGTGGAGTTACCAATTTATAATCCTACAAACAATGCACAAGGGTTCCCTTTTCTCCACATTCATACCAGCATTTCTTACTTCTTTTTTTTTTTTATACCCATTTTAACAGGTATGAGGTGATATCACATTGTGGTTTTATTTTTATTTATTTATTTTTTTAAAGATTTTTTATTTATTTGACAGAGAGAGATCACAAGTAGACAGAGAGGCAGGCAGAGAGAGGAGGAAGCAGGCTCCCCGCTGAGCAGAGAGCCGGATGCGGGGCTTGATCCCAAGACCCTGGGATCATGATCTGAGCCAAAGGCAGAGGCTTTAACCCACTGAGCCACCCAGGCAGCCCTCACATTGTGGTTTTAATCTGCATTTCTACAATGACCAGCAATGAGTATTTTTCAGTACTTTTTGGCCATTTATGTATCTTTGGAAAAATGCCTACACAATTCCCTTGTCCATTTTTTACTGGATTTTTTTTTTTTTTTTTTTTGGCTTTTGAACTGTTACTCTTTGAGAGGTTACTCTTATCAGATATATGGTTTGCAAGCACTTTTTCCCATTCCATAAATTGTTTTTACACTTTGTTCATGGTTTCTTTCACTATGCACAAGTGATGTACTGTGCAGAAGTGAAGTACAGTTTGATATAGTCCTACGTGTTTGTTTCTGACTTTGTTGCTTATACTTTAAGTGTGATTTCCAAAAAATCATTACCAAGGCCATATCTAGAAGCCTTTTTCCCAAGTTTTATTCTATGATTCTCATGATCTCAGGTCTTACATTTAAGTCTTAAATTCATTCAAAGTTAATTTTTGTGGGTTGTATAAGATAGAGGTCTAGTTTCAGTAACATGCTTTTTAGAAGACTACGTAAGAATGAGCTAACGAGTACAAGCTGTGTCCTTTAATGCCAATGTGTGGGTCCAGAGGAAAACAGGGAGTGGCAGAGATGAGTAACAGGGTGGGAGGATTGCAACTGTTGAAAAGTGCCAGTTTCACCAGGCCACTGGCCTTGGGTTCCTTGTCCTTTTCTCTGACTGTTCTCTCACTGAGAACTGCTCTTTGTCAAATGGTGCCTGACAAATAGGCAGGAAGCAGAGGGTGCGGGGGGAACAGAAAATAAAGCATTAATTGAATTCTTTCTTGATAGGAATCAAATACAACTGATTTACCCCAGCACTTAGCACATTGCCTAGCTTCTCTGGGGTAAGAGCTAGATTATTTCTTAAAGATATGAATGAGCTGAACTGAGCAGTTATTCTGCACTCCACTCTCCCATTCTCACCCCACTTCTTTGTTAGTATAACTGAATTCTAAAGGGGATCTTTAAGTCAGAGTGAGTGCTGAGGAGGGTGTATCTTTTTGATATAATAAAACAGAGAAAGTCTCCCTCATTTAAGCCCTATTTACCTCATCATCTGTTTCTAATTTTAAGATGTAACAGTCTGAGCTGAACCTTCAAGGGAGGTTGAGATCTCATAGATTCTCAAATAACCCATTACCTCACATCATTATTTGTATCTAAGTGTGGACTGGGACTAACGTGCAAGGTCATAAACAATATTTAATTTGTCAGGTACTCATTCATGATCTCTTGAGATAATCATATGATTCTTTTCTTTCATTCTATTAATGTAATTTATTACATTGGTCAACTTGCATATATTGAGTTATGCTTTTATATCCCAGGGATAAATCCAACTTGATCATGGTGAATGATCCTTTTTTATTTTTTTAAAGATTTCTTTATTTTATCTTAGAAAGAAAGCATGTGAGTGGGGGAGATGCAGAGGGAAAGGGAGAGAATCTCAAATAGACTCCCCACTCAGTGGGGAGCCTGACTTGGAACTCAATCTCATGACACTCAAATTATTACCTGAGCTGGAACCAAGAGCTGGACACTCAATCAACTGAGACACCCAGTCATCCCATGAATAATCCTTTTAATGTTGCTGAATTTGTTTTGCTAGAGTTTAGTTCAGAATTTTTGCCTCTAAATACATCATAGGTATTGACCTGTACTTTTCTAGTGGTACCTTTACTTGGTTTTGGTATCAGAATTATGCTGTCCTTGTAGAATGTGTCTGGGAGCATTCCCTTCTCTTTAATTTTTTGGAAGGGATGGGAAAGACTGGTGTCTTGGTTTAATAATTTTTTTAAGAAAAATCCCTACATATTCACTTTGTGTTCAGTCCTACAAGTATGTAGTCAGTCCTGAGTGCAGTGTCTGGGGAATGCTGTATAGAACTCCAATGAACTTACTTCTCAACCTTCATCTGCATCTTTACCCCTGAATATATAGGAAGCGATGAAGAGCACTGTGGATGATCCTTCTGCTATACCCTCTTCTTCTGCCCAACTTGCTAAATGTGGGAATTCATAACACCTGACTAGATAAGATTTAATAAACATATGCCTCCCTGGGTGAGACTAATTCAAAAGCAAAGAAGGAGTGTCTGGCAAATTGGGCCTCCTTTGAAGTTTCTGGGCTGAAAACAGCTGGATCCTCATTGCAGCTCAATTCCCTCATCCAGGGAGTAAATGCTTAGGAGGAACATTTATCTTTGAAGGTCATGTGCTCCACATACTCCCTGCTGACACGCACATCACAAGCAAATCTTGTTCTAATCACATGATACTCCCTGTGTCACTGTCCTGATTATTAAAGCTTTGCACTCCTTTTTGTTTTTCTTACTCCCTTAATATCACTAATGTTCACAATAAAAGTAGAGGCAGTGCTTGGTTCAGGACCTTTCACCACTAGTACTAGAGCATTGGTCCCCACTTCCTCTCTTTTCTCCTAAGGTGTCTGGAGTAATCTCATTTACCACCTCAGGGTTTGCTGGCCAGACCTACCAGCTTAATCTAGGGTAGGATCATCAAACTTCTTATGGAACAAGCCAAAGACTTTGTGGGCCATATGTGGGCCAACTCTGCTTCTGGTAGCACAAAGAAGCCATAAACAATACATAAACAAATGGCTGTGCCTGTGTTCCAATAAATTTGAGAAAGAGGCAGTGGTCCAAATTTGTCCCATGGGCCATAATTTGCCAACACTTAATTTGGAATAGTATATTTTTAGCTTTTCATTTGTCCAACAATTTAGTATGTTTATGGGATTGTTCCCCTTGCATAAATACTCTTGCTTGTTCTGGAAAGAAATATCCATACATAGGGATCACTCTCTCCCACTCCATAATGAGAGCATCTGCAACAAATGTAGAGACTTCTCAGTCTTCCCAAATCAGTAAATCTAAGATCATGTTTCCACATAGTCTGTCTTAAATTAGTTATCACCCACACATTCAGAATATGAACTTGCAAAATAAGCAGGAGATACTCTAACATCATGCATCTTCTCTTACTTCCCATCAATAAGTAACTCTTCTATTTTTCTCTTGAGCCAATTAACATAACTCATGGCCTGGTTCCCAGGAGAAACTAATATAAGGCTGATAATTAGAAATCTCAGAAACATCAGTAGGTCACTAACACCTACTGCTACTAATTAACTGTATTCTTACTGGAAAGAAACATATATTTTGTCTAAGAAGTGATTATACTACACAGCAGAAATCAAAAGTATTGAGTTTCTACAAATGCGGCTGCATACCTAAGAACAGAATAGGTAGGTCAGACAAATATTCCTAATGTTGAGCAATACCACAACAATCTCTCTCTTCTTATACTTCCATTCCACTTTCTTTCCCTTTTTCCCACTTGCATACTTTCTTCCTGTATCTACTTATTCCAGTCCATTGAACACTATTTTAATCACAAAATTATGCCTGAAGAAGTCATTCTGAAATGACTGATATTTATAATGTCTCTTTGGTGGTTTGGTATCTCAAGGATCTTGCATCTCTCATCACTTGCTTCATCCTCTTAGATGATATTTCACATTTCTCACTGTGGGTACCAAATATGTCTTGCCCACCCCATTTCTACCCATGCTCCCAACAGATTACAGCAATGGAAATTATTTTCTGCCTTCATGCAGGGAAAGCTAGGGTGAGTCAGTTCCCTCCATTTGACACATTTGATCATCCGATCAAATCATCCGATGATGTTAGCCAATGAATGGGTCAAGAATTGGAGAATGATAAGAATGAATATGACTTAGTAGAACTGGTGTCCATTGGTTGTGAAAAGAACCTCTGTGATAAGCAAGGTAAGATGGTTAAGAGTAGAGATTAAAAGAAAAATTCATGAGTATGGTACATCAGTGACAGAACACTGGCAAAATGAGTTTTGAACCAATTTGCCTCCTACGTTTTCAGTTTTAGGATGGTTTTAATTATTGGTCTTGGCCCCTTAGAGGAGAGGGAATGTTTAATCACTAAAGTTAAAAGACCTAAGTTCTATCTGATTTTCTGCATAGCCTACTTGAAAAATCTCCTTCCCATGTTCTGAATGTTAAAGCCAAAATATCCAGTAAGGAGAGTAACCAACTCTTAGGGGACTCTGCTTTCAGAGAATTTCTGATTCTCCAATACCTCTAAGAAAGAGGTCTAAGAGGTCTTCATACCTCTAAGAAAGGTATGTCCACAGTAGCCAAACTATGGAAAGAGCCTAGATGCCCATAAACAGATGAATGGATAAAGATGTGGTGTATATATATATATATACAATGTAAAACTATGCAGCCATCAAAAAACCGAAATCTTGCCATTTGCAGTGATGTGGATGGAACTAGAGGGTATTATGCTAAATGAAATAAGTCAATCAGAGAAAGGAAGAACTAAAAATTATTAACTGGTTTGAATTCACTCTTCACTTATACATTAAGCAAGAACACAGTATTTCAGGATAAACTAACTAAATGTTAGAGGTAATTTCTTGTAAGTCTTGAACAAAAGATGGCGTCCTCTTTAGATGGTAGCTATACTTGTCCTGAACAAAACATAATGTTTAAACTTGTCAAATCACTAAGCTGTACACCTGAAACTGTTGTTGCATTGTGTGTCAACTATGCTTAAATTAGAAAAAAGAGAAAAGGAAAGGGAAAAAGAAAAGAAAAAAGAAAGGGAAAAAAAAGAAAGATGAGATCTGCTTTAAGCAGGGCAACCAAAAAAGTAGTATGAAGAGTTACTGGTAAGTCTGTTTTCACTACAAATTTCTAGCTTTTCTCTTCAGACAGATTTCTTCAGTCTTACCTGAAAATATAAGGAAATATTAGGAACAAGAAATTTCAGTTGGCAAGGTTAAGAATGTATTGTATTACACATTTCCTGTTCTTGGTGTAGGACTTGCCTATTACAAATAACAAACACACCCTCATTCTGTAAAATGCCATCCAGTTACCAATATTTTATATTCCTTGACCCAAAGCTCTTTCACATATATTAATGTTTTCTAAACAAGGAAGCAAGTACACTTCTGATTGAAATTAGGTATGAAGCATGAAGGTTTTCTTCGTAGCATACCCAGGAATTGTCATTTATTGGCTGAAAGATGTTGGTTTAACCAGAAGTAGTTAAAGTAAAAAACTAGAACCAAAACTATAATGGTAATAATTAATAATTACCTTGTATCACATATATGCATACTTAAGTCATATTTCACAGAATTCTTTTTCCTTTCCCTGCCCCTATTTCTCTTGTTGCTTTCATTTCCTTTTCATGATTATTATTGATTATGCTCACTACAAGGGTAGCTAACATCTATCAATACACAATGCTATTACAATATCACTGACTATATTCCTTGTACTTTAACTTTTATCCAAGTGACTTGTTCATTCTATAATAGGAAGCCTTCATCTCCCACTCCTCTTTACCCTATTTTGCCCATAACCCCACCACCTTCCCTTGGCAACTACCAGTCTCTTCTCTGTATTTATAGGTCAGTTTCCTCCTTTTCATAAATTTTATTTCAAACACATGACCAGGTTTCTGTGCTCAGCAGGGAGTCTGCTTGAGATTCTCAAGCTCTCCCTCTGCCTCTTGTTCACTCATGATCTCTCTCTCTCACTCTCTAAAATAAATAAATAAATCTTTAAAAAAAAACATGGACAATGTAGAAAACTACAAAACACTGATGATCAGAGTTTTATTATTAAAATTAAATGTCATTATCCAAAGTGATCTTGCAATGTTGATGTATATACTTGCATACTTTTGTAGTGTATAATAATAAAAAGCACATCACATAATACATAGTCCTTTATAAACAATTTTTGTTACTTAGTAATTTAGTGGACATCTCAAGAACTCTAAATTTGCATCATTTATAATGGCCAAACTAATTTTGGTACTAATCTTATCAAATTCCCCTTTCTGAATCTTCTCATATCTAATTGTATCTTTTAATTGTATATTTAATTTTTCACTTTAAATAATGATAGATTATATATACACATCTTCACCTTTCTACCTATTCACAGTCATAACATATATTCCCCTTGAAAAAGTTGCAGCAATTTTACTCACCCTCAAATAGCATTTTAGCTAAGCTCAGCTTCAAATACTGGAAGACATGATTGCATGACCTCTATCTTTCATGACTCTCTGGAGCCCTGTATTTTTTACATGCTTTTCGTGTATCACAATTAAATATTTTGTTTCAGTGATTACACCATTATCTCTGAGTTTTGTGTTTGAATTGCCACTCATTAATCCTAGAACAGATCTATCAAAAACACAAATGGTCTCTCAATCCTAGCAAAGTAAGGAGAAGCCCTTATTCTGAGTCTGCTGACACTCTGGGGTTTAGAATTTCACCAATTTAAGGTACGTCTTAATTCTCCAAGTCACTAGTTGCAGTTACAATACTGGAAACGATCAGAGAACTAAGCCTATTCATTTTAAGCTATGATTCCTCTTAGAGTCAACACTCAAATTCATTGGCTGGTCACTATTCACTATTCCATGAGTGATTAATGCCTGAAATTTTGCAGTGCAAAGTAAAAGAATAATCAGACGGTACATTCTGCTATGGTATATACATGTGCACAAATATGATTAAGAGTTTGAACATTCAAATCATAGCTAACTATTTAAGACACAGAAAACATTTTCTCAAACATATAAGGAGAAGACTGAAGAAGCCCAAAATTGCAAAATAAACATGGTAAAGAAACTCTACCAGGCAGCTGTTACTCTTTGCTCATAATTCCTCCATTTTACCTGCCTTACTTATTCTCATATGATTTCTTTCCCTGTCACCCTAGCTGGACTTTTTATTATCTGATTTCTATTTTTTTAATCTTCCCTTCACCTGCCCTCTCTGTAAGGTGTTCTAACTTCAAAATTAGACACTTGTAACATATATTACACAAATCACTGATGGGCAAACAACATACCAATGTTCACTTCCCGTATTTCTCAATTCTGCCTTATTTTCTACCTTTAGAATATTTCAGCATCTTCTCTACTGATTGAGCCAATGGATACAACAAATGACTCTGTGGTGTCTGAATTTGTATTGATTGGACTTTCAAATTCATGGGAGATGCATCTTTTCCTCTTTTGGTTCTTCTCTGTATTCTACATGGGAATTATCCTGGGAAACCTCTTCATTGTGTTCATGGTAATTACCGACTCTCATTTACATACCCCCATGTACTTCCTATTGGCCAACCTCTCTCTACTTGATATAGGTCTATCATCTACCACAGTCCCCAAAATGATCTCTAATCTTTTCACTAACTGCAACATCATTACCTTTCCCAAATGCATGATACAGATATTTTTTATTCATGTCATGGGTGGAGGTGAGATGGTGCTGCTCATAGCCATGGCATATGACCGGTACACTGCAATCTGTAAGCCTCTCCACTATCTGACCATCATGAGCCCCAAAACGTGTGTTTCCTTTGTAGTGGCTGCCTGGATAGTGGGGATAATCCATGCCGTGTCTCAGTTTGTTTTTGTAATAAACTTGCCTTTCTGTGGCCCTAATGAAGTAGATAGTTTTTACTGTGATTTTCCTCGGGTCATGAAACTTGCTTGTGTAGACACTTACAAGCTAGAGTTTGTAATCATCGCTAACAGTGGGTTTATATCCATGGCTACCTTCTTCTCTTTAATTATATCCTATATCTTCATTTTGGTCACTGTCTGGAAACGTTCTTCAGGGGACTTGTCCAAAGCATTTGTCACACTGTCAGCTCACATCACTGTAGTGATTTTGGTTTTTACACCATGCATGTTTCTCTACGTGTGGCCTTTCCCTACAACATCATTGGATAAATACTTTTTCATTGTTGACTTTGCTATCACCCCCCTCTTGAATCCTGCCATCTATACATTAAGAAACAAAGACATGAGAGTGGCCATGAGAAGACTGGGCAAACGGATTGTGGATCCTAGTGGGATCTCACAATGAATGAAGCAGATCCACGTACAACATGCTTCAGGCTCACCAAGAACACAGCAAGTTATGTGACTGTTATCACTGCAATGGTAAGAATTCTTTTAGGGGGTGACAATTTAGCAAAGGTCCCCCTGTTTAAATTGATTGTTTAGTTAGAGGTGACTTTATTTTGTTAACCACAGAGAATAAATTGACTTCACCTACTTCCATCAAGAGGAGAGATGAGAATAGAAAACTGAGCTGATTTTCAGAAGTAAACTTAATATTTGAATGCCATTTTCTGGGTGGCATTTTCTGTGACTTGCTAATTGTATTTACTCTCAATTATGAAGAATTGATAAACATAACTCAGAGTAAACTTACGATTTCAATAAATAAGGTGCATTTGGGTGAATCAAAATCAATGGTCTATTTTTTAAAGGTTAATTCATTTTAGAAAGAGAGAGTGGGTGCATGAACAGTGGTATGGGGAGAGGCAGAGAGAGGAAGAGGGAGACAAGCAGACTCCCCACTAAATGGGGAACCCAACACTGGGCTTGATCCCAGGACCCTGAGATCATGACTTGAACTGAAATCCAGTTGGTCGCTTTAACTGACTAAGCCACCCAGGTGCCCCAGTAGTCTATTTTTTTTTAATTTTGATTTTATTTTAGTTTAACTTAGAATAAGAAGAAAATCAGCTTTTTGTTCATTATTTTAAGGATACTATATTTGTTTGGATTCGAACAGTTGTAATTTAAGAAGAGAAACTTTTTAACATGATGAATAATTTAAGTAAATAAAAATCAAAGATTTGCAAATTATTTTTTAGGTGGGAGGGGAAGACAGAGAGGCAGAGAGAGAATATTAAGCAGGCTCCATGCCTAGCACACAGCCCAGTACTCATAACACTGAGATCATGATCTCAGCCAACATCAAGAGTCAGAGTTTGAACCACCTGAGCCAAGGAGGCACCCCAGAGATTTGTGAACTTTTGTCTCATGCTCTATTATTCTAAAAATGAATATGTTACAAAATTCAATTATCCCAGTTTATGCTCAAGGAACAAAAGAACCTCATTGAAATAATAGATGTTTCACAAAGGAATAATCAGTCAGGTATGTGTTTAGAGATTCTGGTTTCTTCGAATATGGTTTGCCAATCAGACAATATATATCAGACCCCAAGAGCTTATATATCTGAGTTTGAAGTCTTGAATAAATGTAAAGCCAAAAATGGTGAGGCATATTCAATTTAATTGAGCATTTCTACAAATGGACTAAATGCTTTATTAAAGCTACACATAACTTTTTGACAAATTTGTTTCTACTACTCTCTAAATAAAATCTACTCAATTAAGGAAAATAATGCCTATATTTTTTTCCTGTATTTCTCCAAAAACCTGTCCAATAATATCTCTGTTTTCTCCATGTAAATTAATCACTAATGCTTCTTTTAATGCTTTGGTATTCATCTGGATGGGAAGTTCTTTAATTCAACATTGCTAACCACTCCCTCTTTCAAATATTTTACTGGGGTTCTGAGAAACTATAGTCTCTTGCTTTTCCTCTTATTCTTTGGGAATTTCTTCCCAGTAGCAGTTTTCTGGGGTTCTCACATCTGCTCCGACCAAAATTAGTATTCCTCAGAATTGCCTCTTTGGTCTTTTCTCACTCCATATTCTATCCCTGGGGGACATCTATTCCTTTGGCTTTAATTACCATTTAAGCTAAAAGCTTGAATTCTTAAGTCAGGGTATTATTTCTTGAATTCCTACTTTATAAATTTAACTGCCTGCTGACTTGATGTTTCAAGAGCATCTCCCACTCAGCAGATTCGAAACTAACTAATCATCTCATCCTCCAACCCACTGCTCTTTCAGGTCTCTAGTCATAATAAGCAGCACCAATATTAACCCAGTTCCCCAATGCAAAATCCAGAAGTAATAATGGACTCTTCCCTTTCCTAATCCCAACAATTAATAAATCAGCAAATCATATTAATTCCAACATCTAAACACCTCTTTAATATGTCCTTTGTTTTCTTCCAATTGTCACCATTCCTTTTTTTTTAAGATTTTATTTACTTATTTGACAGAAAGAGACAGAGTGAGAAAGAGAACACAAGAGGGGGAGTGGGAGAGGGAGAAGCAGGCTCCCTGCAATGTGGGGCTCGATCCCAGAACTCTGGAATCATGACCTGAGCCAAAGGCAGATGCTTAAAGACTGAGCCACGAGGTGCCCCAAATGTCATCATTCTTGTCTGTCTTCACAAGTCATTTTTCCAATAGGATATTAAGTCACTAAATGTCTTCCTCCCTTCAAATCTCATCTCCCTTCATTCCCATTATTGGCATTCAGAATGAAAATTTTTGAAAAATACATATAAATCTAAGCACATGATCTTTCCCTTAACACTCTTCACATGCTTACCATTGTGATTATATTAAAATATAAACTCCTTTTCAAGATTTATCAGGACATCCAAGACCTGGCCCCCATCCTCCTCTCCAGACTCAGAGGACAACATGTTCTTGCCCTATCTACAATACTAGAGGCAATTTAGTTTCTTCTGATTGCCTAAAATTTTCATTTTCTTGGAGCACCCTGTGGCCCAATCAGTTAAGTGTCAAATTTGGCTTCAGCTCAGGTCATGATCTCAGGGTTGTGAGATGGAGCCTGAGTTGAGTACCACATTGGGTTCCATGCTCAGCACAGAGTCTGCTTAAGATTCTATCCCTCTGACGTACCCTCAATTCATGCTCGCTATCTCTCTCTCTCTAAAAAATAAATAAATAAAACCTTAAAACAATAAACTTCATTCTCTCTCATCTTGAGACTTTGCAGTAGCTAATGATTTTGTCTGAAGCAACCGTCTTTTATGCTTATTATACTTTTATGCCCATTAACATCTGTTCATTCCCCAATTCTCAGTTTCAACATAATTTTATTAAGAAACACTTCCAAGTACCTGGGTCCAGGAGAGCTCTTTCCATTGTATATATTATATCACTCCCTAGTGCCACTTTTATAACATCAGCCACACTCATACTTTCTTATTCAAAGTATGTCTTCCTCATTACATTTTAAGTTTCATGTGAGAAAGGGGCTGGGTACATCATGGTTACTGCTATAACACAAGTGACAACTCCACAGAAAATGCTCAATAACTATTTTCATTAAATAAATGAATAAAACCAACAAAGAGTAAAAAACAAGTAATGTGAATAATTTCTTTAATACTGTTTGGACTTTCTTTGTACATTCAAAGGTCATAGATTATAGTACTTCCTCCCTTTTCTTTCTCCTTTTCTCTATTAATTTTCTCTGCTTGTATGTCCTCAGTACTCTATGGTGAAATCTACTAATGAGAACATTTTGTAGACTTAAGCCAATTCAAAGCTTAGGCCAATCTCAACTGAGGCAGTCTATATAAATCAGTGATCTCAGCCCTCTCTGATACTTCTAGGTACCATAAACCCTATCTTAGCAACCTTTGCTCCTCTTGACCCAGCAGCTTTTTCTGCTGCCAAGCAAAATGAAGATCCATTCCTCAGAGAATGGCTCTCAAATCACAGCTTTCTCTGTCTGCCTGGTCAATTCCTCAGGACTTTATTTCTACCTAAATGTACTCATTCATCTTAATATATTGTTCTGCCTGGGATAGTGTCTGACTTAGAACCCAGGAATATCAGGACTGGAGCACACTGACACGATAGAATGATTTTATGGGGCACTGTGTTGTAGAATAGTCTTCAGGGGGTTGGGAAGCAACAGGAGAAATTTTCCTCTCATCTTAGAGTAGTTGTGCTTCTTCTAGGCAAATAAATAGCTTTACCTCATCTTATATATACTGATTCATGTACTTGACCATGCATCTCTATTTATTTTTTAATTTATCAGCCCACAGTATTCTCCAGTTTATATCATTGTTTATATATTTTGTAATGTTGATACCTTTTGAAGATTAATTTGAAATCATCTGCAGTCAAGAGAATTATGATTTTCCTTCTTCTGAACTGAGAAAATAAAATACAACTCTGAACAAATACAGCTCTAAGCAAAGATAGATCCTTCACACTCTGGGGCCCCATTATAGCCTTGAGATCAGATTCTTTGTATCTCCACATCAAAAATAGATAAAGACTTACTTTTACAAAGATACACTAGGCTAGTTTCAATGCCTTATTATAGGTCCTTTGAATGGGTATCTCCCCCAGGTAACATGCTCCCCTTAGGAACAACTCAAAATAACTCCCTCATTTTCCTCTTTTTTCCTCTTATATGTGTCACCTTTATCTCTTAAAAAACGGATCCAATAATATACAAATTTTACTTGTATCCAGTCAACTCAGGAAAAATAAGGGTCAAAACATTCATCCTCAACACTCCAAAGTTTGGAACCATAGGTAAATATATACAGGTTAACACTGGCTATAATTGATATTAGGAAAATGATCAATTTATCCTTACCCCCAAGAATTATCTTGACATATCACATGTTTTATATCTATTTCTTCAAGTTTGGTACTACAAGTGAAGGTATGTCTGTCCACTCAGGATATGTTTTCACCCTTATCCCTTCATCTCAGTGCTTTCAAACAATTCATCCTGAAGATCATCAAATCTATATAGGGATATTTTACACAAACCAGCATCCTGCCTCAAATCTTACCCACTTCCCTCAACCCCCATTCATCACCAGGAATTCTTTTCTATTTTTCTCATGGGAAAACAAATATGACTCAAACATTTAGTCCCCCAAGAGAAACTAATACTGGGCTCAGTATTGTTCTTATCTGAGACAACAGAAGGTCACTCTCCTTTGCACCTAATTAGCTTATTTCCCATTATGAAAAATCTAATACAGATTTAGTCTTTGAAGAAAGATTGTGCACAGAAATTAAGACAAAGCTCTCTGAATTTCTCTTCTCCTAAAAATGTATATCCTGTGGCTGAACAGGCAGATAGGAAAGATGCTTTTGAATTATAAAACCACACCTGCCATGATTGCATCCCTCTCCCTAACCCACTTAACTTTGCTTCAGTGTCTGCTCTTCTGTAAAATATTTGTGTCAAAATTTTTCTTTTATTGAAAATATTTTTGTCCTGTTCTTTCTTTTTTTTTTAATTTTTTTTGATAGACAGAGATCCCAAGTAGGCAGAGGTAGGCAGGGAGAGAGGGGGAAGCAGGATTCCCACTGAGCAGAGAGCCCCATGCTCTCTACCTGTTGAATAAAGTAACTGAACAAGATTCTCTCAAAGTTCTTTCCCACTTCTATACAAACTTATAATTCTGATCATCTTATTTGTTTAATATGTATCTATATTTCTTTTTTAAAGAAGGGTCTCCCCAGGCCCTAAATAACTGAAAAATATTTTATCTCCAATAGGAATGATACCAAGCTCAATGGAGTCTTGGCTTCTGAACTCCTGAGAGCTTCACAAAGTCACCAGGGTTTTCTAAAAATGCAGAGAAACAAGTACATGGTCTTTTTCTCCAGACAAGCTCTCTTAGGTCATTAGGATTTCCTCATCAATGATACATGGTATTCCAGATGTTTATAACAGAAAGGGTGGAAATTTCTTCACTCAACTAAATACTCACTCTTTATATGTATAACTGGGTTAAAACCAGGAAGTACAAGCTTGTGGAGAAGGTATTATTAAACTCTTTTTTTTCTCTATATATTTGGAAGGGCTACTGTTTTAGATCTTATATAAATAATTCAGTACCTATTTCTAGGAAATTCATTCATCACATATTTCCTGGACTTTTTCTATGTGCCAGCCACTCTTTTAGGCAGGTGATACAGTGTTAGACAAAGCAGAAAGGGTGCCTATACTAAAAACTTTAATTTTGTATTTGTGAAAAGCATATAAATACTAGAAGAAGGGCAAGTAAAATAGTGCCTGAAGGCTACATGAATGCTTTTGATCAGTTACTTCCTAATTTTTTAGTGGTGACTCACCTGTCAGTTTGCTGAACTACCCTCTCCATTCTACCAAACCCCACTGCCACACCCATGATTCACATGCTCCGAGTCTTTTTTTTTTAAGAGAATTTTATTTTTTTATATCTTTTCAGCGTAACAGTATTCATTGTTTTTGCACCACACCCAGTGCTCCATGCAGTCCATGCCCTCTCTAATATTCACCACCTGGTTCCCCCAAACTCCCACCCTCTACCCCTTCAAAACTCTCAGATTGTTTTTCAGAGTCCATGGTCTCTCATGGTCCACCTCCCCTTCCAATTTCCCTCAACTCCCTTCTCCTCAACATCTCCCCTTAACCTCCATGCCATTTGTTATGCTCCACAAATAAGTGAAACCATATGATAATTGACTCTCTCTGCTTGACTTATTTCACTCAGCATAATCTCTTCCAGTCCTGTCCATGTTGATACACACACACACACACACACACACACACACACACACACACACACACAACTAAAACGTAAGGGGTTTTTTTTGTATTTATTTTTTTTATTTTATTTTTTATAAACATATAATATATTTTTATCCCCAGGGGTACAGGTCTGTGAATCACCAGGTTTACACACTTCACAGCACTCACCATAGCACATACCCTCCCCAATGTCCATAACACCACCCCCCCTCCCCTCAGCAACCTTCAGTTTGTTTTGTGAGATTAAGAGTCACTTATGGTTTGTCTCCCTCCCAATCCCATCTTGTTTCATAAAATCTTCCCCTACCCCCTTAACCCCCCATGTTGCATCTCCACTCCCTCATATTAGGGAGATCATATGGTAGTTGTCTTTCTCCGATTGACTTATTTCACTAAGCATGATACCCTCTAGTTCCATCCACGTCATCGCAAAAGGCAAGATTTCATTTCTTTTGATGGCTGCATAGTATTCCATTGTGTATATATACCACATCTTCTTTATCCATTCATCTGTAGATGGACATCTAGGTTCTTTCCATAGTTTGGCTATTGTAGACATTGCTGCTATAAACATTCGGGTGCACGTGCCCCTTCGGATCACTACGTTTGTATCTTTAGGGTAAATACCCAGCAGTGCAATTGCTGGGTCATAGGGTAGCTCTATTTTCAACATTTTGAGGAACCTCCATGCTGTTTTCCAGAGTGGTTGCACCAGCTTGCATTCTCACCAACAGTGTAGGAGGGTTCCCCTTTCTCCGCATCCTCGCCTTGTTAATTTCATTTCCTGACTTGTTAATTTTAGCCATTCTGACTGGTGTGAGGTGATATCTCATTGTTGATGTCTTCTTTGCAGAATGTCTGTTCATGTCTTCTGCCCATTTCTTGATTGGAATATTTGTTCTTTGGGTGTTGAGTTTGCTAAGTTCTTTATAGATTTTGGACACTAGCCCTTTATCTGATATGTCATTTGCAAATATCTTCTCCCATTCTGTCAGTTGTTGTTTTGGTTTTGTTAACTGTTTCCTTTGCTGTGCAAAAGCTTTTGATCTTGATGAAATCCCAATAGTTCATTTTTGCCCTTGCTTCCCTTGGCTTTGGCGATGTTCCTAGGAAGATGTTGCTGCGGCTGAGGTAGAGAGGTTGCTGCCTGTGTTCTCCTCAAGGATTTTGATAGATTCCTTTCTCACATTGAGGTCCTTCATCCATTTTGAGCCTATTTTCGTGTGTGGTGTAAGGAAATGGTCCAATATCATTTTTGTGCATGTGGCTGTCCAATGTTCCCAACACCATTTGTTGAAGAGGCTGTCTTTTTTCCATTGGACATTCTTTCCTGCTTTGTCAAAGATGAGTTGACCATAGAGTTGAGGGTCTATTTCTGGGCTCTCTATTCTGTTCCATTGATCTATGTGTCTGTTTTTGTGCCAGTACCATGCTGTCTTGATGATGACAGCTTTGTAATAGAGCTTGAAGTCCGGAATTGTGATGCCACCAACCTTGGCTTTCTTTTTCAATATTCCTTTGGCTATTCAAGGTCTTTTCTGGTTCCATATAAATTTTGGGATTATTTGTTATATTTCTTTGAAAAAAATGGATGGTACTTTGATAGGAATTGCATTAAATGTGTAGATTGCTTTAGATAGCATAGACATTTTCACTATATTTATTCTTCCAATCCAGGAGCATGGAACATTTTTCAATTTCTTTGTGTCTTTCTCAATTTCTTTCATGAGTACTTTATAGTTTTCTGAGTATAGATTCTTAGCCTCTTTGGTTAGGTTTATTCTTAGGTATCTTATAGTTTTGGATGCAATTGTAAATGGGATTGACTCCTTAATTTCTCTTTCTTCTGTCTTGTTGTTGGTGTATAGAAATGCAACTGATTTCTGTGCATTGATTTTATATCCTGACACTTTACTGAATTCCTGTACAAGTTCTAGCAGTTTTGGAATGGAGTCTTTTGAGTTTTCCACATATAGTATCATATCATCTGCAAAGAGTGATAGTTTGACTTCTTCTTTGCAGATCTGGATGCCTTCAATTTCCTTTTGTTGTCTGATTGCTGAGGCTAGGACTTCTAGTACTATGTTGAATAGCAGTGGTGATAACAGACATCCCTGCCGTGTTCCTGAACTTAGCAGAAAAGCTTTCAGTTTGTCTCCATTGAGAATGATATTTGTGGTGGGTTTTTTATAGATGGCTTTGATAATATTGAGGTATGTGCCCTCTATCCCTACACTTTGAAGAGTTTTGATGCTGTACTTTGTCAAATGCTTTTTCAGCATCTATGGAGAGTATCATATGGTTCTTGTTCTTTCTTTTATTGATGTGTTGTATCACATTGATTGATTTGTGGATGTTGAACCAGCCTTGCAGCCCTGGAATAAATCCCACTTGGTCGTGGTGAATAATCCTTTTAATGTACTGTTGAATCCTATTGGCTAGTATTTTGGCGAGAATTTTTGTATCTGTGTTCATCAAGGATATTGGTCTGTAGTTCTCTTTTTTGATGGGAACCTTGTCTGGTTTTGGGATCAAGGTGATGCTGGCCTCATAAAATGAGTTTGGAAGTTTTCCTTCCATTTCCATTTTTTGGAATAGTTTCAGAATAGGAATTAGTTCTTCTTTAAATGTTTGGTAGAATTTCCCTGGGAAGCTGTCTGGCCCTGGGCTTTTGTTTGTTTGGAGATTTTTGATGACTGTTTCAATCTCCTTACTGGTTATGGGTCTGTTCAGGCTTTCTATTTCTTCCTGGTTCAGTTGTGGTAGTTTATATGTCTCTAGGAATGCATCCATTTCTTCCAGATTGTCAAATTTGTTGGCGTAGAGTTGCTCATAGTATGTTCTTATAATTGTCTGTATTTCTTTGGTGTTAGTTGTGATCTCTCCTCTTTCATTCATGATTTTATTTATTTGGGTCCTTTCTCTTTCCTTTTTGATAAGTCTGGCCAGGGGTTTATCAATCTTATTGATTCTTTCAAAGAACCACCTCCTAGTTTTGTTGATTTGTTCTAGTATTTTTTTGGTTTCTATTTCATTGATTTCTGCTCTGATCTTTATGATTTCTCTTCTCCTGCTGGGTTTAGAGTTTCTTTCTTGTTCTTTCTCCAGCTCCTTTAGGTGTAGGATTAGGTTGTGTACCTGAGACCTTTCTTGTTTCTTGAGAAAGGCTTGTACCGCTATATATTTTCCTCTCAGGACTGCCTTTGTTGTGTCCCACAGATTTTGAACCGTTGTGTTTTCATTATCATTTGTTTCCATGAATTTTTTCAATTCTTCTTTAATTTCCTGGTTGACCCATTCATTATTTAGAAGGATGCTGTTTAGTCTCCATGTATTTGGGTTCTTACCAAATTTCCTCTTGTGATTGAGTTCTAGCTTCAGAGCATTGTGGTGTGAAAATATGCAGGGAATGATTCCAATCTTTTGTTAACGGTTGAGACCTGATTTAGGACCCATGATGTGATCTGTTCAGGAGAATGTTCCATGTGCACTAGAAAAGAATGTGTATTCTGTTGCTTTGGGATGAAAAGTTCTGAATTTATCTGTGATGTCCACCTGGTCCAGTGTGTCATTTAAGGCCTTTATTTCCTTGTTGATCTTTTGCTTGGATGATCTGTCCATTTCAGTGAGGGGAGTGTTAAAGTCCCCTACTATTATTGTATTATTGTCGATATGTTTCTTTGATTTTGTTATTAATTGGTTTATATAGTTGGCTGCTCCCACGTTAGGGGCATAGATATTTAAAATTGTTAGATCTTGTTGGACAGTTCCTTTGAGTATGATATAGTGTCCTTCCTCATCTCTTATTATAGTCTTTGGCTTAAAATCTAATTGATCTGATATAAGGATTGCCACTCCTGCTTTCTTCTGATGTCCATTAGCATGGTAAATTCTTTCCCATCCCACTCACTTTAAATCTGGAGGTGTCTTCGGGATTAAGATGAGTTTCTTGTAGGCAACATATAGATGGGTTTTGTTTTTTTTATCCATTCTGATACCCTGTGTCTTTTGATTTGGGGCATTTAGCCCATTAACATTCAGGGTAAGTACTGAGAGATATGAATTTAGTGCCATTGTATTGCCTGTAAGGTGACTGTTATTGTATATTGTCTCTGTTTCTTTCTGATCTACTAGTTTTAGGGTCTCTCTTTGCTTAGAGGACCCCTTTCAATATTTCCTGTAGAGCTGGTTTGGTGTTTGCAAATTCTTTCAGTTTTTGTTTGTCCTGGAAGCTTTTAATCTCTCCTTCTATTTTCAATGATAGCCTAGCTGGATATAGTATTCTTGGCTGCATGTTTTTCTCATTTAGTGCTCTGAATATATCATGCCAGCTTTTCTGGCCTGCCAGGTCTCTTTGGATAAGGCTGCTGCCAATCTAATGTTTTTACCATTGTATGTTACAGACTTCTTTTTCCGGGCTGCTTTCAGGATTTTCTCTTTGTCACTAAGACTTGTAAATTTTACTATTGGGTCACGGGGTGTGGACCTATTCTTATTGATTTTGAGGGGGGTTCTCTGCACCTCCTGGATTTTGATGCTTGTTCCCTTTGCCATATTGGGGAAATTCTCTCCAATAATTCTCTCCAATATACCTTCTTCTCCCCTCTCTGTTTCCTCTTCTTCTGGAATCCCAATTATTCTAATGTTGTTTCATCTTACAGTGTCACTTATCTCTCGAATTCTCCCCTCGTGGTCCAGTAGCTGTTTGTCCCTCTTTTGCTCAGCTTCTTTAATCTCTGTCATTTGGTCTTCTATATCACTAATTCTCTCTTCTGCTTCATTTATTCTAGCAGTGAGAGCCTCCATTTTTGATTGCATTAATAGCTTTTTTGATTTCAACTTGGTTAGATTTTAGTTCTTTTATTTCTCCAGAAAGGGCTTTTATATCTCCCGAGAGGTTTTCTCTAATATCTTTCATGCCTATTTCGCGCCTGGCTAGAATCTTGAGAATCGTCATTCTGAACTCTAGATCTGACATATTACCAATGTCTGTATTGATTAGGTCCCTAGCCTTCAGTACTGCTTCTTGTTCCTTCTTTTGTGGTGAATTTTTCCGCCTTGTCATTTTGTCCAGATAAGAGTATATGAAGGAGCCAATAAAATACTAAAAGGGTGGCAACAACCCCAGGAAAATATGCTTTAACCAAATCAGAAGAGATCCCAAATCGTGAGGGGGGGGAGAAAGGGGATAAAAAGAGGTTCAGAAAGAAAAAAAAAAAAACAATTAAAAAAAGAAAACAAATAAAGAAAAAATATAAATATATATATATATATATATATATATATTAGATAAACTAGTTAAAAAACGTTAAAAAAGAAAAGGGTAAAAGTTAAAAAAAATAGCAGAAGAACAGAAAAAAAAATTGAAAAAGAAAAAAAATTAAATTAACTGCAAGTCTAAAGAATCATGAGGAGAAAGCTATGAGTTCCGTGCTTTGCTTTCTCCTCCTCTGGAATTCTGCTGCTATCCTTGGTATTGAAACTGCACTCTTTGGTAGGTGAACTTGGTCCTGGCTGGATTTCTTGTTGTTCTTCTGGGGGAGGGGCCTGTTGTAGTGATTCTCAAGTGTCTTTGCCCCAGGCGGAATTGCACCACCCTTACCAGGGGCCGGGCTGAGTAATCAGCTCGGGTTTGCTTTAGGGAGCTTTTGTTCCCTGAGCGCTTTCTGTAGAGTTCTGGAGGACGGGAATGAAGATGGAGGCCTCCCAGGCTCCGGCCCACAGGAGCCTAGAGCCCGGGGCACCACTCTTCAGTGCGCCCTCAGAGAACAGCGCCCAATTACTCCCGTCTGCCTGGCCTCCGGCCGTGCTCCAAGCTCACCAAGCCTGCAGCCGGTTCAAGGTAACCCCAAGCTGTGAGCTCACTCCTCGGCTCCATCTCTGTAGCCAGCTTCCCCGTTCTAATATCTGTAAGCTCTGCGACCCTCAGACACCCCCGATCCTTCTGTGACCCTGCGGGACCCGAGGCCACGCTGACCCCATGTGGGCTTCACTCCGGTTAAGCCTCTGGAGCGAAGTCCCTCAGCGGGACAGACTTTTAAAAGTCCTGATTTTGTGCTCCGTTGCTCCGCCGCTTGCTGGGAGCCGGCCCCTCCCCCCGCAGTCTATCTTCCCATCGCTTTGGATTCACTTCTCCACCAGTCCTACCTTTCAGAAAGTGGTTGATTTTCTGTTTCTAGAATTGCTGTTCTCTTCAATCTCCCATTGTATTTGTAGGTGTTTGCGATCTTTAGATAAGCTATCCAGCTGCTCTCCTGCTACCTGAAGTAGCCTCAGCCTGCTACTTCTCCGCCATCTTGACTCCCATCTAAAGAGATTTTTTAATTCTAAAAAAATCAGAATCAATTACTGTTATTTAAAATATTGACTATGTAATTTGTTTACTTTTTTGCACTTATTATTCTAGAGAAAAATCTTCCTAGTGCTACTATAAACTCTTTTATAAACATTTATTTTAATAACTGTATTACATTCCATTATATGCAAATATTGTAACAGACTGAAAACTAATGTTTGGCATTTAAATTGTTCAGTTTTTCCACTGCAGAGTGTAACAAACATTTCTGTGCCAGAAACTTTTTCTGTCAAATAGAACTCCATAAGGAGTACTATTGCACCATATGATAAGGATCAAGATTACTATTACATAATTCAAACTGTTTTCTTTAATGGTTGAATCAGACTGTATTTCCCCCAGCAATGTATGAAGATATCTATTTCATTGAGGCTTCCTGGTTTTGATAATAACTACAAAATTCTTTGTAATTTAATAGGAAACTAATATATATTTTATCTTATTTCTTTGATTTGTAAAGAAGAAATGAATATACCTACACACACAGAGTTGACATTTGTGAATTCTTTCTTGATATCAATTATGTCTAGTAGGTTTTGAAAGTTTTACTGAATGGTTTGATCTCTTTTTTTATATTATAAAGATACAAACCTTTTGTCTCTCTATAACATTTCAATTACAAGTATGATTTATGTGTTCCTTTGGAGCAAACTGTTTTTAAGGACTTATGAGGAACAGACTTCAGTATATGTGCTGCTGAAGCGAGCACGAGGAATAGACTTCAGAAGTGTCTTAACTATTGTTATGTTAACTGTTACTATTCTATACTCATTTCTTATATTTTATTATTCTTTTAAAAGGTCCGTCTATTTTTTGTTTCAAAAAAACTTTTTTATATGCTCATGTACACTCTTCTAATTTTCTAGGAGCCAATACATATTATTTTTGTTTTTAATTTTTATTATTTTTTCTTACCTGAATTCCTTGAGTTTAATTTGTACATCCATTTCTAACTTCTTAAGTTGCCTGATTACTTCATGTACTTGAATAAATAAGAGCAAATTTAATGCAATAGATGGCCTCTGAGTGCAGCTTTGGTCATACTACCAAACCGATACCCTGCGTTCCCATGATTTTGTTAATAATTTACTATCAATTAAATAAAAGATCTGTCAGTAACCAATTTAAATTATCAACAGTTAACACATAGTTTGTTTGTTTTTTTTAATTTATCTGAGAGAGAGAGATCACAAGCAGGCAGAGAGGCAGGCAGAGAGAGGAGGAAGCAGGCTCCCCGCTGAGCAGAGAGCCCGATGTGGGGCTCGATCCCAGGATCCTGAGATCATGACCTGAGCCGAAGGCAGTGGCTTAACCCACTGAGCCACCCAGGCGCCCCTAACACATAGTTTTTAGTGCCTCACAGCTGATCCTTCTTTCATTTCTTTCAGGTCACTTCAGAGTCTTCCCTTCTTTATGATTCAATGGACCAAATAAATGGCTCTGTGGTAACTGAGTTTGTGTTACTGGGACTTTTACAATCCTTGGGAATACAGGTCTTCCTTTTTCTTTTCTTCTCTTTGTGCTATGTGGGAATTATCTTGGGAAACCTCTTCATTATATTAACAGTGATTCTGGATTTTCATTTACACAACCTATCACTCATTCATTGACCTGGGGCTTTCATCCACCACAGTTCCTAGGATGATCTCTGATCTTTTCAGTGGTTGCAAAATCAGTCACCTTTAACACCTTCCACAACTGCATGATACAAATGTTCTTTATTCATGTCATGGGAGGAGTTGAGATGGTACTGCTCATAGCCATGGCATATGACAGGTACACAGCAATTTGCAAGCCTCTCCACTACCTAACTACTATGAATCCCAAAATGTGCATGCTTTTGATAGTAGCTGCTTGGATTACTGGGTGACTCATGCTGTGTCTCAGTTGTTTTTGTCATAAATTTACCTTTCTGTGGCCCTAATAATGTGGGGAGCTTTTGTTGTGATTTCCTTAGGGTTATTAAACTTGCATGTATGGACACTTACAAACTAGAATTTGTGGTCACTACCAACAGTGGCTTCATATCTATGGGCACCTTCTTTTTCTTAATTGTATCATACATCTTTATTCTGATAATTGTCAGACAAAATTCTTCAAAAGATTTATCCAAAGCATTCATCACTCTGTCAGCTCACATCATGGTAGTGGTTTTGTTTTTTGTTCCATGCATGTTTCTCTACGTGTGGCCTTTCCCTACCAAGTCAATGGATACATTTTTGCCATCATAGACTTTGCCATCAGTCCCATATTAAATCCTGCCATCCATACTTTAAGGAACAGAGATATGAAAGTGGCAATGATAAGGCTGAGTTAAAGAGTTGTAAGTTCTAGGGAGATGCCATAACAGACTTCACTGTTAAGAGCACAAGGTGAATGTTATGAACTGTCAGGACCCTTATGACCACCACAAACACTATGGATTAAGGACAGTTTCGTTACTGCCCTTAAAAAACTGAGAACTCTACATAAAAGAGGTATTGTATCAATGAACATCACTTTCAAATAGAGCTGCAGTTATTTCTGTTAAGTATGAAAAATAAAGTATTATATATTCCTTCCTACCTACAATACTAAATGGCAATTATCATCAATGAGTACATTCAATTTTCATGTTTTTTATCTCTATGTAAATACATACATGTATATATAGTTGAATTTTATTTATCAATATTTTCATATTGATTATAAGCATTGCTAGAAATCAATATTTCTTATGGAAATTTTGTGGATCCAATGGATAAAATGTGAGTTTATTTGAACTAGCACCCATTAAAAGTCAAGAAAGAAATATTTCTCATCCTAATTATATTTTATGTTAGATAAATAGGCAGGAAACACTATGCTACAATTCCTAAGAATTATTTACTGTCTTTAATTGTTAAAGTATTTTGTACAATGTTGCTTTAGAACTCTACTATTTTATATAATGCAAAATTTGTCTATGTTCCATTTTTTCCCAACAGATTTCTGTCATCCTTGCAGTCTTCCTCAAAGAATTTCTTGATTCACCCTAAAACAGTATCTACAATTATCAAAGCATTTTAAGGATGTTATTACCTAAAGAAAAGCATCCAACCCAGATCTCACCTTATATAATATACCTATACCTAATCCAGGGTGCTTAGGACAAAGAAGATGGCTGACATCTTTACTTTACTTTTCCAGGTAAAACTTGGGAAGTCTGTTGAGTCAAGGAGCATGACTGAGAAATCAGCTGGATGCTCCCCAATGAATGATTTAAGAAACATTAACTGTGGTGACTCAGCTCAGTTGTAACTGCAGAATTGTAATTAAAGCTGCTTAAAAAAAGGTAAAAAATAAATGAATTTACTGGTGAAGGTATTTTCCCCTATATTTTATCTGAAAGTGGTAATAAATGCTATATGCTATCCTCTTTGTATAGTATCTAAAGCATTATTGTTTATTGTCTACTTAATCCATCCAGATTTTAATATTGGAACTTTATCTTTTTGCTTTCACTATGACTCTTAAAAAAAAAGTCACCTTTAACAGAGAAAGACAACCCCACACACACACACACGCAAAAACAAAGAAAGATAAATACTATATGATATCACTTATTGGTGAAATCTCAAACACAAAACAAATAAAAAACAAATTGACTTTTAGAGAAAAAAAACTGGTGGATGCCACAAGGCAGATGGGTGGGGTATGGGAGAAATAAAGAGGATTCATAATACAAACATCCAGTTTTAAAGAAAGGAAGTCACAGAGATGAAAAGTATAGCATATGGAATAAAGTCAATAATATTGTAATAATGTATGTTGACAGACGATGACTACACTGAGTGTACTGAGCATTGAGTAAGGTAGAGAATTGTCAAATCAATGTTTTATACATTTGAAAGTAACATCACATTGTATGTCACTATATTGGAATATAAAGAGAATTAAGGGAAATGTAGATACAAGGAAATAAATGTTCATTTGCACAGAAAAACAAAATCACCCTTAGATTCAGTGAAGTACTAGAAATACCTAAGAAAGCTGAGAAACTGTGACAACAGCCCCTGACTCAAAAAGATTCTGTGTGAATCCTCAAGGGAAAACCTGTGAGACTATATGATTTAGTCTCAGCACTCAAACTTCAGGCTGGCTATTTCCAGATCTCCTCACTTGCCTCCAGTCAACTCATAAATGGCTCTTAACCAAGTGATTTACTAAGGAACACCAATCAGACACACTTTATTCTCTTGGAAATATTTTGCTTCAAGACAAAGTGCAAAAAGGAAAATCTGTACTCTTCCTTGCTCTGAAAATTGTTGCAGTCTCTTCCAGATATGAAGGAGGTGGGTGGAATGATGAAAGTGAAAGTAACCACAGTGTAGCATTTTACTGACAACGAGATGTTTCTATTAGTAAGAACCCATTTGGCAGAATTCAATTGCATGTGCATCTTCAAGAAAAGTGGAAGGTCCCGTGAGGTCAGTTCAAATATTTAGAAGAGTTAGTATGAATATTAACAAGGATTACCCTAGGTGTGTTATAAAACTTAGTATATGTTACATAAGTGTTCTAAGTGTTTAGTCCTTCTGAGTCTTTCAGGCTAACCTCTTCTTTCCTTTCTATTTAATGATCCTTTTTCCATATGCCAGAAGCAGTGTTCTCTTACTTACCTCTTTCCCTCCTTTCTACAATACAATCTGGCTTGGGATATTTCTTTCACATATAGGTGTAAATCATACTTCTAGAGTTATGGAATTTCACCTTTGAGAGCTTTTGGTCCAATGAGCTCATTTGTAAACAGGAAAACTAAGGCTTGGAAATTCTGAATCACATGCCAAAATCACACAGTAACTTTGTACTAAAATCCCCAAGTCTCCTGACTTCAATCTCAGTGAAACTTAGAGGAGGACTTTAGGTATTTTTCTTTAAAGAGGGGTAAAAGATATTTAGAACATACGTAACACCCTCATTGATGAATTTTAAGTTCAATCTAGTACATAGGGAAAGATTTTCTTTCCCTATAGCTGTAGCTGGCTCTTCATGAATGCTATAGCCAGTTTCAAAGACTCTGGAGAACTTCTTCAATAAACTTAATGTTTAACTTAGAATCAATAGAATTCTTCTCAAACTCCTTGAGCCATTTTTTGAAGAATCAGAAATGAGCTTTGAAAGGATTACGTAGGTAGTGGTCCCCTGTAACTGAGAATCCATCATCATCACTCACTCCTCCATAGCATACACTCAGGAAATGAGATGTCTTAACTCAGTGAGCAAGAAATTCCTCTTGCTGAGGAGCAGCATATCTGAATTCTTGTTACCATGCTATAAAGTCTTTTTGCTGCAGAAGAGAAACCATTACCCTTGGTATATTTCTTATGGAGATGTGAGTATTGAGTTGGTCCTCTCAGTGAAATGAAATGGTTGCAGTACATAAGTAATTACTGAAGTTCCATTATAAGTTGCATACTTTGATTCTTAAGAATGATCCTAACCAATAAGTGACATCAGAAATGATCTCACAACAGGTATCCCATCCTCTCTGTTGTCAATGATCACTAGGATTGTATTTATTACTGTGCTAAGCAGGAGGGAAGAGAGAGGTTATGCTTGTTTTATTATTTGACTTCTTTTTATACATGGAAATACAATTAGAATTGCTAAATTCATACGGAACTTTGAAAACAGTAATAGGGAGCATTAGTGGATTGGGCTAAGTAATGGAATTGGGATATGAAAGAGAAAAGTGTAATTTCCAAAGTCAACACAATATCCACAATTAGGAAAATGTTGAAAAGAAATACTACTACTCCCCAAGAAATTTGGTAATAATAACACACTATACTTTCAGAACTCTTTAGGACCCATCTATTTCCACAATTACTCAGAATAAAATCATTTACATCATTTTTTAAAAATCTCCCACATCCTGTTGACAAATGTCCTGTTCTTACTACCTTAACAATGGCTATTATATATAGACTATTCATTATTTGTTAGAAATTTGTATTAAACAATTGCACATAATTCTTCAGTAGTTCTGTGTTGTACTCATAATAAAATATCTTAGCAGGCATTCCAGAATCCTTTTTCGATCTTATCTCCTACTAAACTCTTTCACATTATCTCTCATGCGATTTTTTTTTTGCATTTTTCTCACTTTTCATTTCACCACTGAATCACCTTTTATTATTTCCCTGTTATTTTTTATTCTATTTTTCATCTTTAATTTTATTTTGGATTAAATCTTTTTCTTCTAAGCACTTCCATATCACTAAATGGTAGGTATGAATTCCATTCTCTATAAGTCCTCTTACCTTCTATTCTAGAATACTCATTTATTTTAACTTCTCCAAAGACTGGATTTCTACATCTGTCTTGGCTCTCACATTTCTATCCAAGCTTCTGAGAGACTATGAAAATATTTCGGAATTCTGTCCCTCACTCATGCCCTATAGAGTATTAGATTAGTGGGCATGTTGAGAATTTTTAAGCCAGTACGTTCATTCTAAAGATGGGAAAACAGAAGAACATGGAGCTGAAATTCAATCATCTTGTTATGATTCTTATTTCTAGAATACAAGTAAAATTCATTAATAATTATTTGGGAGCCAGGGTTCCTCTATAAATCTTACTGCTAATAATTATCTAAATCTATTGTGCACTCACTAAATACAAAAACTCTCCAAAAAACTTTACTTTTACTACTTCATTTGAAATTCATAATAACCATAAGAATTGAATATAACTAGTATCCACATTTGTAAAAATGGTAAAAATAAGACTTAAGTAGGGACATTAAAATGTCCAGAGACTACATTCAAATCTTGTGCATTACAAATTGCCTCACATAGCAAAACTGTGAATAAGGATTTGTCTTAGTTTGTTGGAGAGGTTTCCAATGACCAAAATATAAAATTATCATGATGTACTACAAAACCTCTAAGAGTACTTTTTCAAAAATGGATGTCATAAAATTGTGCTATAAATGTAAAGATCATATAATATTGCATTTACTTAAGAGCTAAGAGAGTGGTTGCAGAATATAAACTGTTTTGGAGCTCAAGGAAAAGGAGCCAAATGTAGGCTGGCAGTATAGAGTTAATCTGGCAGAAAGAACAGCATGAACAAAGGTATTTTATTAGGATAATTATTAGGATAAGTGGAAATACTAAGTAGACTTGAATAAGTGGATGATAAGGCATCATCAGGGAGAGTGTAAGATAAAATAGTAAGTTTAGATTGTGTGCATTTTGAAAGTGTTTGTGTAGGGGCGCTTGGGTGGCTCAGTGGGTTAAAGCCTCTGCCTTCAGCTCGGGTCATGATCTCAGAGTCTTGGGATGGAGCCCCACATCTAGCTCTCTGCTTGGCAGGGAGCCTGCTTCCGCCACTCTGCCTGCCTCTCTGCCTACTTGTGATCTCTGTCTGTCAAATAAATAAATAAAACTTTAAAAAAAAAGAAAGTGTTTGTGTAATAAACCACAGAAAGTCATTATGTGAGTGAGCAGAATAATATAAAATGAGACTTTGAATTGGAATCTAATAATTCTGACTTCCTTCTTACTCTATTCTCCAAGGTAACTACAGAGGCTGTTTCCTGGAATGAATCAATAAGTGACACAAATTACTCCATGGTGACAGAATTCATTTTTCTGGGACTCTCCAATTCTCAGGAATTGCAGATTTTCCTATTTGTGTTCTTTTTTGTATTCTATGTAGGAATTGTGTGTGGAAACCTTCTTATTGTCATAACTGTGGCCTCTGACTCCCACCTTCACTCACCCATGTACTTCCTGCTGGCTAACCTCTCACTCATTGACCTGTGTCTGTCTTCTGTCACAGCCCCCAAGATGATTGCTGACTTTTTCAGTAAACGCAAAGTCATCTCTTTCAAGGGCTGCCTTGCTCAGATATTTCTCCTTCACTTTTTTGGTGGGAGTGAGTTGGTGATCCTTATAGCCATGGCCTTTGACAGATATATAGCAATCTGTAACCCCCTTCGCTACACTACCGTTATGTGTGGCAATGTATGTGTTGGGCTTGTGGCAGCTGCATGGGGGACTGGTTTCCTCCATTCAGTGAGCCAGCTGGCCTTTGCAGTAAACTTACCTTTCTGTGGTCCCAATGAGGTTGATAGCTTTTATTGTGACCTACCTAGGGTTATCGAACTTGCTTGTACAGACGCCTATAGGTTGGATATCATGGTCATTGCTAACAGTGGTGTGCTCACTGTGTGTTCTTTTGTTTTCCTAATCATCTCCTATGTTATCATCCTAGTGACCATCCAACAACGCCCTTCACACCAGTCATCCAAGGCCCTGTCCACTTTGACTGCTCACATCACAGTAGTTCTTTTGTTTTTTGGACCTTGTATCTTCATTTATGCCTGGCCGTTCCCCATCAAGTCATTAGATAAATCCCTTGCTGTGTTTTATTCTGTGGTCACTCCTCTCTTGAACCCAATTATATACACACTGAGGAATAAGGACATGAAGACTGCAATGAAACGGTTGAGAAAATGGAATGTGAACTCTAGGGAAAAGTCTTAGATCTCCTGTAACGGTAAGGCTAATCTAAGACAATGACATAGCAAAGTTGATGAATTATTTAGTAAACCTCATGAAAATCTTACATCCATTTCCATATCCTTTAGTTATTTTCTAAGAACTTTCATATACATTGTCTCAATTTATCCTTTGACAATTTTGCATTTTATATTTTTAGATACAGATAAAAAGTTGATATGCCTTCCAAATATTATCTCACTAATACTCAGAACAACAGCAAAAATCTGTCAATATTTGTACACTCCTGTGACTACCTGAGCAGTCCTAAGCATAATACAGGGAGAGACAGAAACTAGCCTGATTTATAATTTTTTTAACATTTTACATGGCTCATTTTCCCTAAAAACATCAAGGAAGAAACTGCTATATGCCTCACTCAAAAAATATTCTTAGTGCTCAGAATATTTATCAACTAACTTTAAAGAGATTTAGAAAAGAAACTTCACACTATTAACAGTCCATAGTTCCTTCCAATCACTAGAGCAACCCATAATCCATGAGTTCATCATCAGGAGTGACAGGAAGAGGGAGTCTGCCTAATAGGCACTTGACATCCTGTGCATACAAGAAGAACTCATATGCAGTAAAATGTACACAGAAGGATCCAAGTCTTTCAACAGGTTGGCACAAAGTACATCAATTTGGTCCATCCATGTCATTTTCCATGGTTAGCTTTTAAGAACATAGATTTTGAAGTCAAAAGAGATGGGTTCAACTCTACTTATGCATTACTAAGCATGACCAGGCATTTTGTCTAACTTGCCTAACCCTCAGTTTCCATGTGTGCAAAAGAAGGATAATAATACCTATACATATGGTTATTATGATAGATCATGAGACAATAGATATAAATCAGATAAATAGCACATTTTGTGGCAAGTTATCTGGATGCAATAAATATCAACTACTATTGTCATTATTATAAAAAGCCTCTATGCCAACAAACAAAAAGTTCTCAACCCTTATTTTATCCCAACATACTTGAAAGATAGGATATCTATCAATCTTAACAAATGCTCATTTGAAGACGTCGTAGTTAAGTATGTGTATATTTATTTGCAAGTGTGTACCCATGCTCATACACCATAACATGCTATGAAGACATGCCAAAAAGTCAAGATAGAAGTACAGGGAATATAATTTTTTTAAAAACTTGGCAAGTGAGTCTGATAAATAGCTCCACTCTCCAGCAAGAATCACTGAATCAGGCTAATATTGAAGATTAAATATTCTAAGAAAAAAAAGAATGTAGTTTTCTAAAGTGAAGCTTGAATTAATATGAGAGTCAAATGATAAGAGAATCAAAATTATGTTAGCCACAGGGAAAAAAAAGAGAATAGAAACTCCAGTAGCAGGTTAAAAACACATAAGAAAATAAGTATATGATAAAGGCAGTATTTCAAATTAGTGGAGGAAGGGAGAACCTAGTAATGTGATGGTAAAACAACTGGACAATACAGGAAATGATATATTGGACCTTTTCCTCATGCCATATGCCAGGACAATTTCTAACTAAATTCAAGCCTAAGTCTTTTCTTAACTATACAAATATTAACAGAAAACATGGATTATATCTTTGTAACCCCTGAATATGGTAAAGATTGATAATATTAACTATATCAAATTAAAATTTTAAATGCATGATAAAACCATGAGCAAGGCAGAAAAGATAAACGTGATATTAGAAAAAAGTTTTTACAACTCACATCACAAAGAATAGCTATAACAGTAAAGAACTTCTAAAAAATACAAGCAAACAAACAAATGGGCAAAACATGAATATACAATTGACATTTAAGGAGATATAAATGATGCTTAAATACATAAAAAAAGTTCAGTCTCTCATATTAAGATATATACAGAGTAAAACCAATGTGAATATCAGTTTTGACCATAACATATGAAATATCTGACTTCAATAGTTAATAATATAAACTGTTGGTTCAGCTATGCAGAAAGGGACACCATCTGCATTGTTGATAAGAATACAAGTACCTCTTGACATTATTTATAAAATTTACCATACTACTAGCTTTTGACCCAACAATCCTAATTTTATCCTAACAACACATTTCAAAAATACAAAATAACCAACGCACAAGGTTACTTGTGGCAGCATTGTTTTTAACAGTAGAAGATTGGAAAATACCCAAAAGACAATGAGAAAAAAACTGTATAAATTATACATAATGGAACACTATGGTACTATAAAAATTGCTGAGGAATATCTCCAAAAAACAGCTATGGAGGAATCTCCAAGATATATGTTAAATAAAAACAGTAAATTGAAAAAGAATATCTCCAGGTTGTTAATTTTTTATGTTCAAATGGGGATACATGTATTAGGCTTGTATGTATATATAATTTATAAACATACATTTTATAAATACTTATAGAAATATATTTTCAACAATAAACCAAAAATTAAAAATGGTTTCTTATGGAGAGAAGTAGAGATAGGGAAAAGAACAGGGATCAGGGCTAGATTTTTCAGAATATATCTTATTTTCCAGTTTTAACATTGAAATCATGTAAATGATTTTACATAATTAAAAATAAAATCAAAAGAAAAATATTCTCTAAGATAAGTCATAAAAGGAATCTTAAAAACTTTCAATATTAAACCTTAACAACATATGTTCTCTGAGCACAATTCAATTAAATTAGAAAGCAACAACCATAAAATATATAGAAAAGCCCAGGTATATTAAAACTAACCATCTATCTCTGGACACTTTCAAGGAAGAATTACAATGGAATCTGAAACTATTTTAATTATAATAAGATTAGAATATGTCAAAATTTGTTATGCAACTAAAGAGAACTTTGAAATGTCTTAGTTTAACATTGTGTTTTAAGTGGTAGAAAGCATTATCTAAACTTCTCACTTAAAAGTTAGGAGAATAAAAGTACATTAAATCCAAATAAGTAGAAATAGTAATATTACACAAAAGAGAGGAAATCACTAATAGAAAACAGACACAACATGAATTTTGTATTAGTCGGGTTCTCCAGAAAACAGAACAACAGGGTATGGGTGTGTGTGTGTGAGTATCCGTGTGTGTGTGTGTGTGTGTGTGTGTGTGTGTGTGTGTCCAGTTGTGTGTATGTGTGTTGATTTTAAAGAACTGGCTCACCCAGTTGTGGAGACTACCAAATGCAAAAGGCTGGCAGACTGGAGACCCAGGGAAGAAGAACTGATGTTGCAAATTGTGACCAAAGGCAGAAAAGCCCAGCCCACAATACAGAGAGTGGTCTTTACTGGAAGTGTTTTGTTTTCAATGTTACTCTTATCTAAAAGTACTTTCAAAGATGTGATACAAAATGTAAAAGCTACAGAAAAATAAAATAAAATTAGGCTTTGTCAAAATGAAATACTTTTTTTGTTCCAAATGTCACCATCAAGAAAGGACCAAGACATAGAATGGGAATAAATTTGCTAATTATGTAAGATAAGGACCTCATATCCAAATATATAAAGAACTCTTGCAACTCAATAATTAAAATAACAAAAAAATAGGCATTTAAAAAAAAGAGATCAAATAATCATTAATTAAATTGAAAAATGCTCATAATAATTAACCATTACAGAAATTTAAATCAAAACACCATTAAGATATCATTTCTCATAAAATCAAGATATCATTTCGCATATAAGTAGGAAGGCTCCAATCAAACAGATTTTAACAAGTGCTGACAAGGATGAAGAAAAAATGGAACCCTCATCAATAAATGGGAATGCAAAATGCACCTGCTTTAGAAAACACTTCAAATGTAAATAGACTAAAGACTCCCATCAAAATACATAGAAATGGGCAGAAGACATGAACAGACATTTCTGCAAAGAAGACATCCAGATGGCCAACAGACACATGAAAAAGTGCTCCACATCACTCGGCATCAGGGAAATACAAATCAAAACCACAATGAGATATCACCTCACACCAGTCAGAATGGCTCAAATTAACAAGTCAGGAAATGACAGATGCTGGCGAGGATGCAGATAAAGGGGAACCCTCCTACACTGTTGGTGGGAATGCAAGCTGGTGCAACCACTCTGGAAAACAGCATGGAGGTTCCTCAAAATGTTGAAAATAGAACTACCCTATGACCCTGCAATTGCACTGCTGGGTATTTACCCTAAAGATACAAACGTAGTGATCCGAAGGGGCACGTGCACCCGAATGTTTATAGCAGCAATGTCTACAATAGCCAAACTATGGAAAGAACCTAGATGTCCATCTACAGATGAATGGATAAAGAAGATGTGGTATATATACACAATGGAATACTATGCAGCCATCAAAAGAAATGAAATCTTGCCATTTGCGACGATGTGGATGGAACTAGAGGGTATCATGCTTATCGAAATAAGTCAATCGGAGAAAGACAACTATCATATGATCTCCCTGATATGAGGGAGAGGAGATGCAACATGGGGGGTTAAGGGGGTAGGAGAAGAGTAAGTGAAACAAGATGGGATTGGGAGGGAGACAAACCATAAGTGACTCTTAATCTCACAAAACAAACTGAGGGTTGATGGGGGGAGGGGGTTTGGGAGAGGGGGGTGGGGTTATGGACACTGGGGAGGGTATGTGCTATGGTGAGTGCTGTGAAGTGTGTAAACCTGGCGATTCACAGACCTGTACCCTTGGGGATAAAAATATATGTTTATAAAAAATAAAATTAAAAAAAAATACATAGGGTGGAGTCACCGAGTTCCTTAAGTCTATGCTCATGTTGCATGATTCTTCTTTCTCTCTTTTGTTGAACTTCATTATTTTCTATTATTTTTACTTCGGGGTCACTAATTCATTCATCTACTTTTTCCAGCCTGCTGTTCATTGCAACAAGCCTGTTTCCAATCTTGTTTATTGCATTTTTCATCTCTAATTCTTCTTTTACTTCTTTCATCTCTGTGATAATAGTCTCTCTCTTTCTTTCCTCAAGCCTGGCGAGTATTCTTATGACTGTTGCTTTAAATTCTCCATCAGGCATGTTACTTATACCTGTTTCACCTAGATCTCTGGCCATGGCCTTATCTTGTTCTTTCATTTGGGATGAATTCCTCTGTCTTCGCATTTTGTTTAAGTCTCTATCTTCTTCTCTGTGTTAGAAAAGCACTTATATCTCCTGCTTCTGAAAGTAATGGCCTTATGAAGAAGTCATGTAGTACCCAGGGCCTACTGCTTCAGGGAGTGTCCCAGTGTGTGCTTCCTGCACTCTGCTATTGTGTTTTGGCTGCTCTGTATTTCAGGCCAGTCATCTGTAGAGGCTCTCCTTGCCTACAGTGGGAAGAGTTTGGTCGCTGGCATGAATACAGCCACTTTTAATTAGATCTGCTTTGGACTGCTTATGAAATGAGACCTATTAATGGAACTGAGGTGCTAGAAAATACTACTGGGTATTTACACAGGGAATGCAACAATACTAATTCAGAGGGATACATACACCCAACATCTATATCAGCATTCTCTGCAATAGCCAAACGATGGAAATAACCCTAGTATCCATGGACTGATGAATGGATAAAGATGTAGTGTGTGTGTGTGTGTGTGTGTGTGTGTGATTCAGCCATAAAAATCTTGCCATTTGCTATGACATGGATGGAACTAGAGAGTATTACACTAAGCAAAATTAGTCAGCCCCAGGGACATATCCCACAGTAGCAGACTTATAAAAGTTCCAATTTTGTGCTCTGCTACTTAAAATACTTTGTGGTAGCCTCCTTAAGCAGGCTCCCTCCCCTCCATTGTTTCCTCAGATATATCACCCCAGACTCAAGTCTCTGCACCTCCTGCCTTCCAAAAAGCGGTCACTTTTCTACTTACAGGATTGCAACATTTTCCTCAGATCTCCAATAGATTTCACAGGTGTTCAGAATGATTTGATAACTATCTAGTTGTATTTGAGGGACCAGGAAAACTTAGCACCCCCTATTCCTCTGCCAATTTAATTCCACCCTACTGGAATACTCTTTCATTTTTAAAGGGTGTATTAATTTGTTAGCATGTCCAGTCTTTCCCAAACAGAATACTGTGCATTATAAAAAGCCAGAGGAGAAACCATAAGGTGCTGGCAATAGATGAACATCTTGTTTGGAAGCAAAAACTGCCAAAGTATATCCCACTTTTTAAAGAACTTAGTTCCCCTTTACCTTATCCTGTCACAGATTCTTCAAAGTAATGGCTGTTTTAACTTTCACAAAAAGAAGACAAAACAGTAGTGACAAGTTACAGCAGCACCGTTGCTCATAGTTGATAGTCATAGTCTCCTCTGTTACCCATTCTAAATATCCCTATCCTCAGGCAGTTCTCCTGATGATCTATGTTACTTGCCTGCTGAGGTGAGTCAGCTTTTTATGAGCAGTATGAACTCTAGTTATTGTTCTTACCAATCTATTGTTGCTACAGTAGCTTCACTACTGTTATCATCCACCATGAAGCCAACAAGGCATGGCTCAGTGATCCCTAGTTTTAGACAAACTCTTCACTGTATCACCCATTAAGAAGCAGCAACCTTGTATTTAACCAATATGTGATAAAAATGAGGCAACTCAGGGCACCTGGGTGGCTCAGTGGGTTAAGCCTCTGCCTTCGGCTCAGGTCATGATCCCAGGGTCCTGGGATCGAGCCCTGCATCAGGCTCTCTGCTCATCAGGGAGTCTGCTTCCTCCTCTCTCCTTCTCTGCCTGCCTCTTTGCCTAATTGTGATCTCTCTCTGTCAAATAAATAAATAAAATCTTTAAAAAAAATGAGGCAACTCAATCTTCTAAATGTTGGTCTTCCAATATGAAGAACCCCAAATGAAAGAAAAGCAGGTAAACATTTTAGGTTTATTATAACCCATACTGTCTCCCAAAAGAAGCATTCTCCCCACTACAACAAAACCTAAAATTTGAGAACAGAAAACAGAAACTCCACATGAACTTCACTGAGATCTGATAGGAGACACTACTGTTTACCCCTTTGGTTACAAAACCTGTATATTTTAACCACAGAGGGCACAGCACCATCTGAAGGTCATAGATCAAAGCACATATCTTGGATCACAGACCCCAACTCTTTACAGTATCATCTTCAAGCTGGTGCCTCAGTTGTAATTTTGACAGGCTACTCCAATGTTCTATCAGATCAGCAGCTCCTAATCATGCAATGTAGAAAGGAAAAACAGGTTCCTTAGTTCTGCATGCTTTCATGTACTTTCTTAACTACAAAGTGAGTAGTCTTGGTCTAAGGAAATATTATGCAAGACTTCATACTGGAAATCAGACACTGTGAACACTTGGATAGTGGTGCGGCCAAACGCCCAAATTAGGAAAGATAATAAATACTCAAAATATATAAATGAAATCCCAAAGGATAAATCTCTGTCCCCTTCAGTTTAGAAAGTGTTCAGTGTCAATAACTACTCTCAACTGATTGATTTCAGTCCTTAAAACATGGTACCATTTCAAGGCTCTCCCTGTACTGCTGATAGGTCAAACAGTCTATAGTAGCAGTAACTAGCAAAAACTCATTCATGGATCCAGTGTTCAAGCATTAGATTAGCTGAGGAAAATGCAACTATTTATCCTTTAAATTACCTCATTCAACATGTTACACCTAATGATTCCTTAAATTGATTTCTCAGTGTTCCAGTAAGTTATGTAATTTCATCCTACTGGTTAAAACCTGACTGACATGTTCCACTCCAATAAAAAGAAAAAGGAATACTTAAACAATTCCACTATGGAATTCTCCAAAAAAGTAACAAGAAAAATATTCTAAATTTCTTTTAGAAATATAGATTTTAAAAGGTGAAACAGCTTATCTGTCAGATATAAAATAAAGGGTCTGTCATACCGAAGACACAACTATCAAACTTCTTACTCAGTTACACACTTTTCTAATAATTCACAAATACATATAACTGCAAGATACAAGTGAAGCAGATGTCTGAGAGTGCCAATATAACTCCCAGGTTCTCTTTTGTTGCATGAGGATGTTATCTGGCCCAGATATAACAGATTAAGTCTCCGATATACATGAAGGATATCACTTACAAAAAGGGAGGTATTTGGCCATGACATATGCCCTATTTATATTCCAATAAGCAGAGAGTAAATATTAATATTTTATTATGGGTTCTGTCTCATAAAACATAAACTCCAGGGTCATTTACCATGAGCAAACTAAAATGACAAGGTATATCTTGCAACCATTCCATTTTCTATCTTCTAATAGAGACCACTAGGAAGAGAATCAATTACCATGTTTTCATGGAGAGTTGACCAAGTCATTTCTTCCTATTACTCCCATTCATTCCCTTCCTCTTTGCTATACCTCTCCCTGTCTCTGTCTCTATCCCCATTTGAACCTTCTTCCTTGACCATGAAACAGAGTGGTTATTGACCAGGCAGTAAGCCTTTTCTTCCAATAACCAGAGTATTTAAAAAGACAATAACATTATAAGAAAGGAAAATAATAAACCAGTTTGCATAGCCCTTCAACACAGATACAAAAATCTAAAAAGTAAGAACAAAATAGAAACACTGATATATGTAAGAGAAACACCAGGGTAAGTTAGTTGTATCCCAGAATGCAAGGTTGTTTTAACATTTGGAGATCAATCAAAGGAATTCACCATATCAAGTATATGAAGGAGGAAAATATCACACTACCTTTTTTATAGATACAGAAAAGGCATTCTATTAAATCCCATTCTCAAAAAAAATCTCATAGCAAAAGTCCCAGCAAAGTAGGCATAAAAGGTGTATGAGGTTGAATAGTGTCCCCATAAAATTCATGTCTGCCCAGAATGTCAGAATGTGATCTAATTTGGAAACAGAGTTTTTGTACATGTAATCAAGGTAGGGATCAAGATAACATCACACTGAACTAGGATGGATTTAAAATCCAACAGCTGTTCTTATAAGAGACAGAAAAGGGCACAAAGAGACACAAGGAAGAAAGCTATATGAAGACAGAGGCAGAGATTGGAATTATGTTTCATCAGCCAAAGAATGCCAGGAGATGGGAAAAGCAAAGAGAAAAAAAAATCTTCCCTAGAGTCTTCAGAGGGAATATGGACCTGACAACACCTTGATTTTGGATTTTAGCCTCCAGAACCTTGAGAAAATAAATTCCTGGATTCTTAAGCCACAAAATTTGTTATTTGTTACAGCAGCCCTAGAGAAATAACATAGAAGTGAATGTATTCTGATAAGCAGTATTTATGCAAACACCACAGGACACACAGGAAATAATACGATATATTTAGAGCTTTCCCATGAAATCAGAAATATGCCCACATTCCTCTTACAACTACTTCTATTTTGTATTTTACAAAGCATCTCACATGTAAAATGAAAGAAAAATATTTACCAAAATGTATAAAATTGAATATTATAAATAAAACATTTCTTCATAGACAACATTATTATCTACAAGCTAATTATTTACCACAGCCCCTGTAGCATCCCCGACTTCTGCATAAATAGTATTAAGTACACTATCACCTGTTCCTTCCAATAAATGGTAAAATAAATGAGTGCAGGAAGTCACAGAGAGTACAACAAAATATAAAAAGTTTCCAAAGTGTTTTAAAAGCAAAAATATATAAGCAACAAAAGCTGAGCTATTATCAAAACAAAACCAAAATCACACAAAATTTTCAAGAAAACAGGCAGTGAGAGAGGAGTCAAGATGGCGGAGAAGTAGCAGGCTGAGACTACTTCAGGTAGCGGGAGATCAGCTAGATAGCTTATCTAAAGATTGCAAACACCTACAAATCCAACAGGAGATCGAAGAGAAGAAGAACAGCAATTCTAGAAACAGAAAATCAACCACTATCTGAAAGGTAGGACTGGCGGAGAAGTGAATCCAAAGCGACTGGAAAATAGACCGCGGGGGGAGGGGCCGGCTCCCAGCAAGCGGCGGAGCAACAGAGCACAAAATCAGGACTTTTAAAAGTCTGTTCCGCTGAGGGACATTGCTCCAGAGGCTTAACTGGGGTGAAGCCCGTGTGGGGTCAGCGTGGCCTCAGACCCACAGGGACACAGAAGGATCGGGGGTGTCTGAGTGTCGCAGAGCTTACAGGTATTAGAACGGGGAAGCCGGCTACAGAGACAGAGCCGAGGAGTAAGTGCTAAGCTCGGGGTTACCGTGAACCGGTCACAGGCTTGGTCAGCTAGGAGCGCGGCCGGAGGCCAGGGTGACGGGAGTAATTGGGCGCTGTTCTCTGGGGGCGCACTGAGGAGTGAGGCCCCAGGCTCTCGGCTCCTCCAGGCCAGAGACTGGGAGGCCGCCATCTTCATTCCCGCCCTCCGGAACTCTACGGAAAGCGCTCAGGGAACAAAAGCTCCCAAAAGCAAACCCGAGCAGATTACTCAGCGCGGCCCCGGGTATGGGCGGTACAACTCCACCTGGGGCAAAGACGCTTGAGAATCACTACAACAGGCCCCTCCCCCAGAAGACCAACAAGAAATCCAGCCAGGACCAAGTTCACCTACGAAGGAGTGCAGTTTCAATACCAAGGAGAGCAGCAGAATTCCAGAGGAGGAGAAAGCAAAGCCGGAGCTCATGGCTTTCTCCCCATGATTCTTTAGCCTTGCAGTTAATTTTTTTTTCCTTTTTCAATTTTTTTCCTCTTCTTCTGCTAAATTTTTTTAAACTTTTACCCTTTTCTTTTATAACGTTTTTTAACTAGTTTATCTAATATATTTTTTACTTTTTATATTTTTTCTTTATTCATTTCCTTCTTTTAATTGTTTCATTTTTTTTTTTTGGCCTTTCTGAACCTCTTTTAATCCCCTTTCTTCCCCATCATGATTTGGGATCTAGTCTGATTTGGTTAAAGCATATTTTCCTGGGGTTGTTGCCATCCTTCTAGTATTTTATTCGTTCCTTCATATACTCTTATCTGGACAAAATGACAAGGCGGAAAAATTCACCACAAAAAAAAGAACAAGAGGCAGTACCAAAAGCTAGGGACCTAATCAATACAGACATTGGTAATATGTCAGATCAAGAGTTCAGAATGACGATTCTCAAGGTTCTAGCCGGCTTAAAAAGGCATGGAAGATATTAGAGAAATCCTCTCGGGAATATAAAAGCCCTTTCTGGAGAAATAAAAGAACTAAAATCTAACCAAGTGGAAATCAAAAAAGCTATTAATGAGGTGCAATAAAAAATGGAGGCTCTCACTGCTAGGATAAATGAGGCAGAAGAAAGAATTAGCATATAGAACACCAAATGACAGAGAATAAAGAAGCTGAGCAAAAGAGGGACAAACAGCTACTGGACAATGAGGGGAGAATTCGAGAGATAAGTGACACCATAAGATGAAACAACATTAGAATAATTGGGATTCCAGAAGAAGAGGAAACAGAGAGGGGAGCAGAAAGTATATTGGAGAGAATTATTGGAGAGAATTTCCCCAATATGGCAAAGGGAACAAGCATCAAAATCCAGGAGGTTCAGAGAACCCCCCTCAAGATCAATAAGAATAGGTCCACACCCCGTCACCTAATAGTAAAATTGACAAGTCTTAGTGACAAAGAGAAAATCCTGAAAGCAGCCCGGGAAAAGAAGTCTGTAACATACAATGGTAAAAATATTAGATTGGCAGCAGACTTATCCACAGAGACCTGGCAAGCCAGAAAGAGATGGCATGATATATTCAGAGCACTAAACGAGAAAAACATGCAGCCAAGAATACTATATCCAGCTAGGCTATCCTTGAAAATAGAAGGAGAGATCAAAAGCTTCCAGGACAAACAAAAACTGAAAGAATTTGCAAACACCAAACCAGCTCTACAGGAAATATTGAAAGGGGTCCTCAAAGCAAAGAGAGATCCTAAAAGAAGTAGATCAGAAAGGAACAGAGACAATATGCAATAACAGTCACCTTACAGGCATTACAATGGCACTAAATTCATATCTCTCAATACTTACCCTGAATGTTAACGGGCTAAATGCCCCAATCAAAAGACACAGGGTATCAGAATGGATAAAAAAACAAAACCCATCTATATGTTGCCTACAAGAAACTCATCTTAAACCCGAAGACACCACGAGATTTAAAGTGAGGGGGTAGAAAAGAATTTACCATGCTAATGGACATCAGAAGAAAGCAGGAGTGGCAATCCTTATATCAGATCAATTAGATTTTAAGCCAAAGACTACAATAAGAGATGAGGAAGGACACTATATCATACTCAAAGGAACTATCCAACAAGAAGATCTAACAATTTTAAATATCTATGCCCCTAACGTGGGAGCAGCCAACTATATAAACCAATTAATAACAAAATCAAAGAAACATATCGACAATAATACAATAATAGTAGGGGACTTTAACACTCCCCTCCCTGAAATGGACAGATCATCCAAGCAAAAGATCAACAAGGAAATAAAGGCCTTAAATGACAAACTGGACCAGATGGACATCACAGATATATTCAGAACATTTCATCCCAAAGCAACAGAATACACATTCTTCTCTAGTGCACATGGAACATTCTCCTGAACAGATCACATCCTCGGTCCTAAATCAGGTCTCAACCAGTATCAAAAGATTGGGATCATTCCCTGCATATTTTCAGACCACAACGCTTTGAAGCTAGAACTCAATCACAAGAGGAAATTTGGAAAGAACCCAAATACATGGAGACTAAACAGCATCCTTCTAAAGAATGAATGGGTCAACCAGGAAATTAAAGAAGAATTGAAAAAATTCATGGAAACAAATGATAATGAAAACACAACGGTTCAAAATCTGTGGGACACAACAAAGGCAGTCCTGAGAGGAAAATATATAGCGGTACAAGCCTTTCTCAAGAAACAAGAAAGGTCTCAGGTACACAACCTAACCCTACACCTAAAGGAGCTGGAGAAAGAACAAGAAAGAAACCCTAAACCCAGCAGGAGAAGAGAAATCATAAAGATCAAAGCAGAAATCAATGAAATAGAAACCAAAAATCAATAGAACAAATCAACGAAACTAGGAGCCGGTTCTTTGAAAGAATTAATAAGATTGATAAACCCCTGGCCAGACTTATCAAAAAGAAAAGAGAGAGGACCCAAATAAATAAAATCATGAATGAAAGAGGAGAGATCACAACGAACACCAAAGAAATACAGACAATTATAAGAACATACTATGAGCAACTCTACGCCAACAAATTTGACAATCTGGAAGAAATGGATGCATTCCTAGAGACATATAAACTACCACAACTGAACCAGGAAGAAATAGAAAGCCTCAACAGACCCATAAGCAGTAAGGAGATTGAAACAGTCATCAAAAATCTCCAAACAAACAAAAGCCCAGGGCCAGATGGCTTCCCGGGGGAATTCTACCAAACATTTAAAGAAGAACTAATTCCTATTCTCCTGAAACTGTTCCAAAAAATAGAAATGGAAGGAAAACTTCCAAACTCATTTTATGAGGCCAGCATCACCTTGATCCCAAAACCAGACAAGGATCCCATCAAAAAAGAGAACTACAGACCAATATCCTTGATGAACACAGATGCAAAAATTCTCGCCAAAATACTAGCCAATAGGATTCAACAGTACATTAAAAGGATTATTCACCACGACCAAGTGGGATTTATTCCAGGGCTGCAAGGTTGGTTCAACATCCGCAAATCAATCAATGTGATACAACACATTAATAAAAGAAAGAACAAGAATCATATGATACTCTCCATAGATGCTGAAAAAGCATTTGACAAAGTACAGCATCCCTTCCTGATCAAAACTCTTCAAAGTGTAGGGATAGAGGGCACATACCTCAATATTATCAAAGCCATCTATGAAAAACCCACGGCAAATATCATTCTCAATGGAGAAAAACTGAAAGCTTTTCCGCTAAGGTCAGGAACATGGTAGGGATGTCCATTATCACCACTGCTATTCAACATAGTACTAGAAGTCCTAGCCTCAGCAATCAGACAACAAAGGGAAATTAAAGGAATCCATATCGGCAAAGAAGAAGTCAAACTATCACTCTTTGCAGAAGATATGATACTATATGTGGAAAACCCAAAAGATTCCACTCCAAAACTACTTGAACTGTACAGGAATTCAGTAAAGTGTCAGGTTATAAAATCAATGCACAGAAATCAGTTGCATTCCTATACACCAACAACAAGACAGAAGAAAGAGAAATTAAGGAGTCAATCCCATTTACAATTGCACCCAAAACCATAAGATACCTAGGAATAAACCTAACCAAAGATACTAAGAATCTATACTCAGAAAACTATAAAGTACTCATGAAAGAAATTGAGGAAGACTCAAAGAAATGGAAAAATGTTCCATGCTCCTGGATTGGAAGAATAAATATAGTGAAAATGTCTATAGTACCTAAAGCAATCTACACATTTAATGCAATTCCTATCAAAGTACCACCCATTTTTTTCAAAGAAATGGAACAAATAATCCTAAAATTTATATGCAACCAGAAAAGACCTCGAATAGCCAAAGGAATATTGAAAAAGAAAGCCAAAGTTGGTGGCATCACAATTCCGGACTTCAAGCTCTATTACAAAGCTGTCATCCTCAAGACAGCATGGTGCTGGCACAAAAACAGACACATATATCAATGGAACAGAATAGAGAGCCCAGAAATAGACCCTCAACTCTATGGTCAACTCGTCTTCGACAAAGCAGGAAAGAATGTCCAATGGAAAAAAGACAGCCTCTTCAATAAATGGTGTTGGGAAAATTGGACAGCCACATGCAGAAAAATGAAATCGGATCATTTCCTTACACCACACACGAAAATAGACTCAAAATGGATGAAGGACCTCAATGTGAGAAAGGAATCCATCAAAATCCTTGAGGAGAACACAGGCAGCAACCTCTTCGACCTCAGCCACAGCAACATCTTCCTAGGAACATCGCCAAAGGCAAGGGAAGCAAGGGCAAAAATGAACTATTGGGATTTTATCAAGATCAAAAGCTTTTGCACAGCCAAGGAAACAGTTAACCAAACCAAAAGACAACTGACAGAATGGGAGAAGATATTTGCAAACGACATATCAGATAGAGGGCTAGTGTCCAAAATCTATAAAGAACTTAGCAAACTCAACACCCAAAGAACAAATAATCCAATCCAGAAATGGGCAGAGGATATGAACAGACATTTCTGCAAAGAAGACATCCAGATGGCCAACAGACGCATGAAAAAGTGCTCCACATCACTCGGCATCAGGGAAATACAAATCAAAACCACAATGAGATATCACCTCACACCAGTCAGAATGGCTCAAATTAACAAGTCAAGAAATGACAGATGCTGGCGAGGATGCGGAGAAAGGGGAACCCTCCTACACTGTTGTTGGGAATGCAAGCTGGTGCAACCACTCTGGAAAACAGCATGGAGGTTCCTCAAAATGTTGAAAATAGAACTACCCTATGACCCAGCAATTGCACTGCTGGGTATTTATCCTAAAGATACAAACGTAGTGATTCGAAGGGGCACGTGCACCCGAATGTTTATAGCAGCAATGTCTACAATAGCCAAACTATGGAAAGAACCTAGATGTCCATCAACAGATGAATGGATAAAGAAGATGTGGTATATATACACAATGGAATACTATGCAGCCATCAAAAGAAATGAAATCTTGCCATTTGCGACGATGTGGATGGAACTAGAGGGTATCATGCTTATCGAAATAAGTCAATCGGAGAAAGACAACTATCATATGATCTCCCTGATATGAGGGAGAGAAGATGCAACATGGGGGGTTAAGGGGTAGGAGAAGAGTAAATGAAACAAGATGGGATTGGGAGGGAGACAAAACATAAGTGACTCTTAATCTCACAAAACAAACTGAGGGTTGATGGGGGGAGGAGGGTTGGGAGAGGGGGGTGGAGTTTATGTTCATTGGGGAGCATATGTGCTATGGTGAGTGCTGTGAAATGTGTAAACCTGGCTATTCACAGACCTGTACCCCTGGGTATAAAAATATATTATATGTTTAAAAAAATAATAATAAAATTTAAATTTAAAAAAAAAGAAAACAGGCAGTAAGTCTTTAACTGAAACCTTTGACATATCAAGAAGGAAATAAATACAGCACTCACATTCTTTTGTTTTGGAAGCATAGTATGATTTGCAAAATATAGGAAGTAACCAACTTACATAAGGCAGGGTTTGTCAACCAAACTCAGCACTACATTTTGAGGAATCTAAGTCTTTTTGTGGGTCCTATATGTTGTGGATTTTTGACAATACGTCTGACCTAGACCTATACCCAATAGATGCCAGTAGCAGCAAAGCTCAATCTGCACACTGAGATAACTAAAAATATTTCTAGACATTACCAAATGTCCCCTAAGCAACACAATCAACCTAGGTTGAGATTCACTATTTTAAGGGCAATTATGGATTTTTACTCAGTTCGTTTTTACAGAACTCATGTTACATGCTAATTTCAATATTTAGTCTGTACTAAGAACCAGCAATAAGTCAGAAATATCTTAGGGGCACCTGGGTGGCTCAGTGGGTTAAAGCCTCTGCCTTTGGCTCATGTCATGGTCCCAGGGTCCTGGGATCCAGCCCTGCATCGGGCTCCCTGCTCAGTGGGGAGGCTGCTTCCCCCTCTCTCTCTGCCTGCCTCTCTGCTTACTTGTGATCTCTGAATGTCAAATAAATAAATAAAATCTTTAGAATATATATATATGTATATATTTATATTATATATATATAAATATATACATATATATATACATACATATATACATATATATATATATCTTATTATAAGAAACATATTATAGGAGGCATCCAAATCAGAAAGGAAGGAGTCAAACCTTTACTATTTGCAGATGACATGATACTCAATAGAGAAAACCCAAAAGACTCCACAAAAGAAATTGCTACAACTGATATACCAATTCAGTAGAATCAGAGGATACAAAGCCAACATATAGGAATGTGTACATTTTTATTAACCAATAATGAAGCAGCAAAAAGAGAAATCAAGAAATCAATCTCATTTATTGCAAAAAAAAAAGTCATAAGATTCCTAGGAATAAATCTCGCCTAAGAGGTAAAAGATCTGTTTCTCTGAAAATTTATAAAACACTGATGAAAGAAATTGAGGATGACACAAATAAATGGAAAATGTTTCATATTCGTGGATTAGAGGAACAAATATTGTTAAAATGTCTACACTACCCAAAGCAATCTATACATTTAATCTGATCTTATCATATTAACACCAGCATTTTTCACACAGCTAGAACAAACAACCCTAAAATTTGAATGAAACCATAAAAGACCCCAAATAGCCAAGGCAATCTTGAAAAAGAAAAGCAAAGCCAGAGGCATCACAATTTCAGACTTTAAGTTATACTACAAAGCTGTTGTCATCAAGATAGTATGGTACTAGCACAAAAACAGACACATAGATCAATGGGACTGAATAGAAAACCAAGAAATGAATGGTCAGCTTATCTTCAACAAATTGGAATATCCAATGGAAGAAAAGACAGTCTTTAACAAATGGTGTTGGGAAAACTGAACAGCACCACTCAAAAGAGTGAAACTTGACCACTTTCTTACACCACACACAAAAATAAACTCAAAATGGATGAAAGACCTAAATGTGCGATAGAAAACTATCAAAATCCTAAAAGAGAAGACAGACAGCAATCTCTCTGACCTAGGTTGAAGCAACTTCTTGATAGACACATCCCCAAAGGCAAGAGAAACAAAAACAAAAATGAACTATTAGGACTTCATCAAGATAAAAAGCCTCTGCACAGTGAAGGAAATGATTAACAAAACTAAAAGGCAGCCTTTCAAAGGGGAGAAGATATTTGCAAAAATCTGATAAAGGGTTAGTATCTAAAGAACTTATCAAACTCAACACCTACAAAACAAATAACCCAGGTAAGAAATGGGTAAAAGACATGAATAGACATTTTTCCAAAGAAGACATACAAATGGCTAACAGACACAGGAAAAATGATCAACAACCCTCATCATCAGGGAAATACAAATCAAAACTACAATGAAATATCACTTCACACCTGTCAAAATAGCAAAAATTAACAACACAGAAAACAACAGATGTCGGTGAGGAAGTGGAGAAAGGTGAACCCTACTACACTGTTGGGGAGAGTGCAAATCAGTACATCTACTCTGGAAAACAGTAGTGGAGCTTCCTCAAAAATTAAAAATAACTACCCTATGGCCCAGCAATTGCACTAATAGGTATTTACCCAAAGGATATAAAAATACTGATTCAAAGGGATACATGCACCAAAATGTTTTTAGCAACATCATCAACAATAGCCAAATTGAGTTGAGAAGCAATGTGGGGGGGTTGGGGAGTAGGGAAGGAAAAGATGAAACAAGATGGGATTGGGAGGGAAACAAACCATAAGAGACTCTTAATCTCACAAAGTAAACTGAGGGTTGCTTGGGGGGAGGGGGTATGGAGAGGGTAGTTAAGTTATGGACTTTGGGGACGGTATGTGTTATGGTGAGTGCTATGAAGTGTGTAAACCTCGTGATTCACAGACCTGTACCCCTGGGGCTAATAATACATTATATGTTAATAAAAAACAAAAAATTAAGAAAATAAAAAAATAAAAATAAATCCTCCAGGTGTGAGGAAGAATTGGAATTCACAGTTTCTATATCAAGTTACCTACAACATCCAGTTTTCAACAAAAATTTATGAAATATACAAAAAATACCAGTAAATAATATCTATACTCAGAGGGACATAAATAGACAATAGAAACTGTCTCTGGAGGAACCCAGATTTTGGATTTAGCAGACAAAAACTTCAAATCAGCTAAGATTAACATGTTCAAAGAACTAAAGAAAGCCAAATTTAAAATATGGGGGAAATCACAGGGGGAGACAAACCATGAGAGACTGGACTCTGAGAAACAAACTGAGGGTTTTGGAGGGGAGAGGGGTGGGGGGTTGGGTGGGCCTGGTAGTGGGTATTAAGGAGGGCACATATTGAATGGAGCACTGAGTGTGGTGAATAAATAATGAATTTTGGAACACTGAAAAGAAATAAAATAAAATAAAAATAAAATGGGGGAAAAAGCAAAAAAAAAACACTAAAAAAATAAAATAATAAAAGATTGAAAGTATGAAAGCAATGACACAATATATATTGATATAAAGATATTTTTAAATGACTGTATTTGAATTCGAGAGTTTTAGTACATAACTACTCTTCAATTCATTACAAGGACTCAAAATAGCTATGAGATGGCAGAATACTAAACCTCCATAAAGTTGTTAAAAATATCAACTGAGATTTTCAAATCTAAATTTGTACTACTTTTGGAACTCCCCTGGTTTGTTCAAATATTAATTCATTATTTTTCAAAATTCCCAGGGAGATAAGCTGTTAAGAGTATAAGGGGATAGTTTCCTTAAACTTGCCAAACTGATACTATCAGTGGTTCATATAACTCACAATAACACAATGGACATCTAAGGTAAACCTAACATTCTCTAATTCGAAAAAAAAATTGTCAGAGCACAAAGACACAGATCATCACATTGAACAGCTCAATTTCCCTGGATCTCTTCTGCAAGTTGAGATAATTTACCTTTGGGAAAACCAGTGTACACAAAGCCATGGCTTCCATTAGAAGAAATTATGGACTCTACCCAGTCCTATATACAGTCCAACTAATTGACTCCCTTCCAAATGGTAGGAACTATTTATAACTTTCTGTCTTAAGAAATGGTGGTGATTCAAACGGGTGTGAACTGTCTGTGTGTTCAATCTCTTGAAGCTCCTGCTGAGTGAGACCTGCACCTAAACAGGTACAAATGAAACCTGCTCTCCAACTCCCCCAAAACTGGTTACATTTTGTTCCCAAACCTTCTTTTCTCTTTATCTCAAGGTTCTTTCTGCTCATGCTCTTTACTTGAATGATTTTCACTCATACAGTTATATATATATATTCTGGTCTCATTTTCATAATTTCAATTGTATTGTGAGGTGAATTTCTCTTTGAAGAGCCCATATCTTTACTAAATTGAAAGGGCTTCAAATTTCCATCCCCTTTTTCTGTGATATATTCATGGAAATAAAACTTTGTTTTGTCTGTTTCATTCAAACAGAGCACAGTCTAGCAGAGCAAGCTATCTGCATCTTTGGAAAGCAAAATTAATCAAGTCTTAAAAAATCATCATTATTTTTAAAAGCTTATTGAATACTTATTATATGACACAGCATGTTTCACTGTTTTCCATGTATTAACTCACTTAATCGTCACAACAACACTATAAGGTAAGTACTATTTTTTGGTCTTTCTTTAAAAAAAATTTTATTCACAAATAATGTATTTTTAGCCCCAAGGGTACAGGTCTGTGAATCGCCAGGTTTACACACTTCACAGCACTCACCATAGCACATATCTTTCCTAATGTCCATAACCCCATCACCCTCTCCCTACTCACCCCGCAACCCTCAGTTTGTTTTGTGAGATTAAGAGTCTTATGGCTTGTCTCCCTCCTGATTCCATCTTGTTTCAGTTATTCTTTTCCTTAAGGTAAGTACTATTATCATTCCTAATTTTACAGTTGAGGAAATTCAGGGACAGAGAAGTGAAGCAACTCACCCAAAGACATGTAGTTCATAAATCAAGGAGATAGAGAGTGCAATCCAGGTGGTCTTTCCCCAGACTGTTTGCTATTCGTTATATATAATAATGCTATTTATAAAATTGCTTAAAATTGCTCCTATATCATTTTTCCTATTTCTTTGACTAATTTCAAATTTTCTTTGAAATTAGAAAATCTGTAAGTATCATTTATAATAAATAAAGAAAAAAAAGAGTTCATATTTAGGAAAAAATAGAATCACCTATAATCCCCACAACTTAGAGATTCTGTGGTATAAAGTCTAAATATTTCCACATATGCACTCACATTATATGTAATGTTTTGCATTTTATAATCTTTTTAAACTAAATGACAAAATATGCATATTTTCAGTTTCATTCATCCAAAGTTCTAATTCGTTCCATGTGCACTGAAATCTATAAACATAGTTTTAAGTGTATATAAAGATTCTGTTCCTCGTACATATAGCAAATAGCTTTTCATAGGTTATTATGATCAACCTCCTGTCCTTCTAAATTACTGAATTTTTCCAAATATATGGTGGTGCTTTTCTGTTCAATATTTCTATAGCATGCAATAATACTTCAGTATAATTTCAGGAAAGTTCCAGATATCTGTAATGACTATACACATTTTGCTGGAGGCAAAAAATGAAGAGGAAAGTTTGTACCTTTGCTAGTTTTATTGTATTAGATTTAGATCTACATGGGAATGTGGGGTGTTGAGGTCACTCTGTAAGGACATTGTCATGGCAAGGAGGTCTCTGGCGTCCAGACTGGTTTCCACTCACCCATCAGTGTGAAGGTGTCAATGAGGTCAATTCACAAAGTCATTTGGTGAATATTTCTTCTCCACCATATGTCCCCTAGGGGCTTCTAAGCACCTGATTTTCTTCCCATGTCTTCTTGAACTTTCCCCTATGAACATTAGTGAAGACTCTCATTTAATAGTGCCTACCTTGTGTAAGAAATTATGCTAACTACTAGGGTATACAAAGTTGGCTAAAGGCTCCTTTTTTAAAGAAGTCATAGGTGATAAGGAAGACTAATATGCATAAGAAATTATAATATGCTTTATTTAAAAGGAGATAGAAGACTTAACAATAGTTTATAGACACTATTTTGCATGGGGTCATCAATAAATACTTCAGGGTAACTAGCATTTAATCTAAGTTTGAAGGATAAAGGAAAAGGAGAATTAACATTTCTGTCAGATAGTTATACCCATATACTCTCAAACCTTCATAACATCTGGTGAAGTTAGTCACCTCTCATTTTATGGACAAATAAATATCTTCAGCATAACTGACTACCTTACCCTAGTTTATATAACTCACAAGTGGCAGGACTAAAATGGCAACCAAGTTATTATGTCTAAGAGCCAAAGACAATTCCACTTTGTAATGACAAGGAATAACTACATGAAAGTATATGAAAGAGCTGAAATGTGAAAAAAAATAGTAAAGTGTTCAGTTCATAAAGGTTCTTATATGATACACAATTGAATTTTATTTTTTAAGGTTTTATATTTTGATTTATTTGAGAGAGACAGAGAGGGTGGGGAGGTGCAGATGGGGAAGGAAAAAGAGGGAGAGAATCCTGAGCAGTCTCTGTGCTGAGTGCTGATCCAGACACAAGCCTTGATCCCATAAACCTGAGATCATGACCTGAGCAAAAACGGAGTCAGACACTTAACCTACTGAGCCACCCGGGTACCCCCACAATTGAATTTTAAATATCCTGAATAATAGAACCAAAGGCTTAGAGAGTAATAGGACCATATTTGAGTTTTAGATAGATAGATCTGAAAGCAGAGTATAGAAAAGAGACTAAACTTAGCTAATATTGGAGAGAGAAATCATTTGGAAATGAAAAATACATAAATCTGAAATAAAACTGACAGTGGAAATGAAGACCAGGACACAAAACAGAAATATTCAGGAGGTACAATTTCCCATCTGTCATATAAGGTGAGAGGGGAGAAAAGTTGCCTCAGAGATTCTTGGATTAAGCACCTGAGAGATAATGATCATGATATTTCATAAGACATTAAAAAGAGGATAAAATCATGAACTCAGACTTGCACAATTTAACTTTGAAGTGTTCGAGGGATGTCTATTTATGTACTACAGTACATTCTTGGATATATTATGCTAGAGTCCAAGAATAGAGCTATAGATATAGAAATCTTTTAAGTGGGGAGTAGTTAAAAGAATGAAGCATGTTTGAAATGAAAAATATATACATTTAGGTCTCCTGAGTTACATAGGAACACTCAAAAATAAGCAGGAAAAAAATCCATGCATCAGTGAAAGAAGTTAGAGATACAGGAGAAAAAGTAAGAGAGCTCTGTTATGCAAATACTAAGAATGTAAAAGTGCATTCAGCTTCAGTAAGTTAACAATGCCTGACTTACAGTCTCCTAAAGTCTTTTTTTTAATTTTATTCCATTATAAGATATCAGAATGTAGATCTTTTTTAATAAATTTTTTTTCAGTGCTCCAAAATTCAATGTTTTTGCACCATACCCAGTGCTTCATGCAATACGTGTCCTCCATAATACCCAATATTTTATTTATTTGACAGAGAAAGTGAGAGAGAGAGGGGACAAGCAGGAGTTGTGGGAGATGGAGAAGCAAGCTCCACACTGAGCAGGGAGCCCAATGCTGGGGTCAGGATCCCAGAGCTCTGGGATCATGACCTGAACCAAAGGCAGACGCTTAACCTACTGAGCCACCCAGGTGTCCTCAGAAGGCAGACATTTGCTGACATCCGTCAAAGACCTTTTAGACTGGATTATTTTTCTATCTGTTCATAATATCATCTTTAACATATAGACTCTCAAAGGTCATGATTGCTGCATCTTTGGGCATCACATTAACATAGAATGCAGGAATGGAAGAGCTAGAAGAGACTTCTCTGCAATAATCTTTGTATTTTAATCTGAGGGGGGAAAAAAAACCTTCTACAGAAGTCATTGTTCTGTATCTCATCAAAAATCAGCTACATGCCCCTCTGACACCAATCCATGGCCAAGTCACATAGATTATTCATATTTCATCCCATGGCTAAAATAGGAACCTAGCTTCTTATAAAATTCATAAATTTCCATCAAATACCTAAACAGATAGGTGTTCTCTCTTTTAGAGACCATAAGGAAATATAAGGAACAAGAAATCAGTTGGCAAGGTAAAGAATGGCATATTGTTAGTGTTTTCCTGTTCTTGGTGTAGGACTTGCCTATTCCAAATAACAGACACACCAGCATTCTGTAAAATGCCATCCAGTTACCAGTCATTATATTCCTTGACCCAAAATTCATTCATGTATATTAGTGCTCCCTAAGCAAGGAAGCCTGTACCTTTCTGGTTAAAATTAGATATGAAAAATGAAGGTTTTCTTCATAGTATACTCAGAAATCATCATTTGTTGAAAATTTTGGTAACCAAATAATAATAACAATAGTAATAATTAATAATCCATTTCTATCATACATATGCATACTCTACTCCAACCATATATTTCACAGAATTATTTTTCCTGTTCTTGCCCCCCTCTCTCTTATTGCTTTCCTTTCAATTCCTTTCCATAATTATTATTTTGATTATGCTCACCACAGTGTAGCTAATATACCTGACCATACAATGCTATTACAGTGTCATTGACTATATTCTCTGTGCTGTAACTTTCATTCCAGTGATTTATTTACTCCATAATTGCAAGTTTTATATCCCACTCCACTTTACACTATTTTGTCCATCTCTTAACCATACTCTCCTTGGAAACTAACAGTTTATTCTCTGTATTTGTAGGTCTATTTCCTCCTTTTCATGATTTTTATTAAAACACATGGCTAATATAGAAAACTACAAAACACAGGTGGTCAACATTTTTAGTATTAAAAATACCTAAAGTGTCATTATCCAAAATGATCTAAAATGTTGAGTCATAACTTACATATTTTTCTAATGTATAATTATAAAGAGCACATCAAATGCATATTCCTTTGTAAATAATTATTCTTAATAATTTAGTGGACATCTCAGCAAGTCTAAATTTGCTTCTTTATGATGGCCTACCTCATCTTACCAAATCCCCCTTTCTGAATATCTTCTCATTTCTAACCTTATCTTTGAAATGTACCTTTAATTTTTCCTTTTACATTAAATAATGAATGGACCCAAATACAAGTTATATATACATATGTTCAACCTTTCTCTTTTTCTTAAGATTTATTTATTTATTTGAGAGAGAGAGACAGAGAGAGAGAGAGAGAGAGCACAAGTGGGAGGGGCAAAGAGAGAGGGAGAAAGAATCTCAAGCAGACTCCTGCTGAGCACAGAGGCCAGCAAGGGGCCCCACACAGGGCTCTTGCTCCACACAGGGCTCTATCTCATGATCTGCACATCACAACCTGAGGTGAAACCAAAAAGTTTTAGCGTTTCACCAGTTTAAAGTACATTTTAATTATCCAAGGCATTGGTTGCAGTCACAATATTGGAAACTATCAGAGGACTAAGCCTATTCATTTTAAGCTATGATTCCACTTAGAGTCAACACTCTTACACTCATTGTCTGGTCACTATTCACTATTGCATGAGTGATTAATGCCTGAAATTTTGCAGGTGTGAAGTAAAAGAATAATCAAAGAGTACATTCTGCTACAGTATCTGTGCACAAATATGATTAAGGGTTTGAACATTCAAATCATGGTTTTTAACTATTTATGACACAGAAGACGTTTTCTTGAATATATATGGAGAAGACAGAAGAAGCCCAAATTATTATACAGTGAGCATGGTAAAGAAGCTTCCTACCAGGAAGATGTTACTCTTTGCTCCTAATTCCTCCACGTTACCTGCCTTATTCTCACATGATTTCTTTCCCTGTCATCCTAGCCTAACTTTTGATTATCTCATTTCTATTTTTTTTCTTCCTTTCCCCTGTCCTCTCTGTATATATTCAAACTTCTAAATTAGACACTTGCCACATATTTTCCACAAAATCATTGATGGGTAAACAACATATCAATGTTCAGTTCCTATATTTCTCAATTCTTCCTTATTTTCTACCTTTAGAATACTTCAGCATCTTCTCTACTGATTGAGCCAATGGATACAACAAATGACTCTGTGGTGTCTGAATTTGTAGTGATTGGACTTTCAAATTCATGGGAGATGCATCTTTTCCTCTTTTGGTTCTTCTCTGTGTTCTACATGGGAATTATACTGGGAAACCTCTTCATTGTGTTCACGGTAATTATTGACTCTCATTTACACACCCCCATGTACTTCCTGTTAGCCAACCTCTCTCTCCTTGATCTAGGTCTGTCCTCTACCCCAGTGCCCAAAATGATCTCTGATCTTTTCACTGACTGCAACATCATTTCTTTTCCAAAATGTATGATACAGATATTTTTTATTCATGTCATGGGTGGAGTTGAGATTGTGCTGCTCATAGCCATGGCATATGACCGGTACACTGCAATCTGTAAGCCTCTCCACTATCTGACAATCATGAGCCCCAAAACATGTGTTTCCTTTGTAGTGGCTGCCTGGATAGTGGGGATAATCCATGCCGTTTCTCAGTTTGTTTTTGTCATAAACTTGCCCTTCTGTGGCCCTAATGAAGTACATAGTTTTTACTGTGATTTTCCTGAGGTCATGAAACTTGCTTGTGTAGACACTTACAAGCTAGAGTTTGTAATCATCACTAACAGGGGGTTTATATCCATGGCTACCTTCTTTTCTTTAATTATATCCTATATCTTCATTTTGGTCACTATCTGGAAATGTTCTTCAGGGGACTTGTCCAAAGCATTTGTCACACTGTCAGCTCAAATCACTGTAGTGATTTTGGTTTTTACACCATGCATGTTTCTCTACGCGTGGCCTTTCCCCACAACATCACTGGATAAGTGCTTGTTCATTGTTGACTTTGCTATCACCCCCCTCTTGAATCCTGCCATTTATACATTAAGAAACAAAGACATGAGAGTGGCCTTGAGAAGACTGGGCAAATTGATTGTGGGTCCTAGTGGGATCTCACAATGAATGGAGCAGATCCACATACAACATGCTTCAGGCTCACCAAAACCCCTGCAAGTCATGTGATTGTCATCATTACAATGGTAAGAACTACTATTGTCATGATAGTTCAACAAAACTCCCCTGTAGAGATTCATTATTGAGTCAGAGGTGACGTTATTTTGCTAATGACAGAGAATAAATTGACATCACCTACTTACATTGAGAAGAAAGGTGAGAACAGAAAACTGAGCTAATTCATAGGAGTAAACTTACATTAAAATACGATTTTCTTTGACTTGCTAATTGTATTTACTCTCAATTATGAAGACATACCTCAAACAAATGATAAATACATCTCATGGTAACTTACGGATTTAATAGATAAAATGTAACTTTGAGTCAATCAAAATCAATAAATTCTACTTTTTAATTTTTATTTTAGTTTGAGTTTAACTTGATAAGAAACAAAATCAACTATTTGTTATTTAGATTAAGCATGCTGTTTTAGTTGTTTAGACTTGATTGGCTGTAAATAAAGGATAATTCTTTGCACTATAAATACTTCAAATAAACACAAACCACAGATTTCTGAAATTTTGTCTCATTTTCTACTATTCTAAAGATGAAGATTTTCAAATATTCAATTATCCTAGTTTATTCTTAAAAAAATAAATTATAAAAGTAGTTGCTGTTTCAGGGCATGTAGGTGGTTCTGTCTGTTAAACATCTGCCTTTGGCTCAAGTCATGATCTTAGGGTCTGGAGACTGAGCCCCGTGTGGGACTCCCTGCTCAGCAGAGAGCCTGCTTTTCCTTCTCCCTTGCAACTGCCCCCAGCTTGTGCTCTCTCTCAAATAAATAAAATGTATTTATTTTAATAAATTAATACATTATTTCAAATAAATAAAATCTTGAAAAATTTAATTAATTAAAATATAAAACTAATAGCTGTTTCACACCAGAATAATCACCCTAGGATGTATGTTTAGAGATTCTGGTTTCTTTGAATATGGTTTGCTGACCTGACAAAATGTTCCCCCAAAAGTTTACGTATCTTAGATAAGTAAAAAGCCAAAACTGGTAAGGCATATTCAATTTGATTGAGCACTTCTACATTTGGAATAAGTGCTTTATTAAAGTACACATGTTTTCATTTATTTGTTTATACTTCTCTGAAAATAAAATCTATTCAATTAAGGAAAATAATGCCTATGTTTTTTGTCCAGTGTTTCTCCAGGAACCTTTTCAATAGCATATTTGTTTACTCCATGTAAATTTATCATTAATATTTCTTTTAATGCTTTGGTATTCATCTGGATGGGAAGTTCTTTACTTGAACGTTGCTAACCACTTCCTCTTATAAATAATCCACTGGGCTTCTGAGATAGACAGTCTCCCGCTTTTCCGCCTACTCTTGGGGAATTCCTTCCCAGTAACAGTTTGCTGGGGTTCTCTCATCTGCTCCGCTACCCAACTCAGTGTTCCTCAGAATTGCATCTTTGGTCTTTTCTCACTCCATATTCTTTCCCTAGGGAACATCTATTCCCTTGGCTTTAATTACCATCTCAGCTAAGGCCTTTTATTCTTAAGCCAGGGTATTATTTCTTGAGTTCCTACTTCATAAATCTAACTGCTTACTGACTTGATGCTTCAAGGGCATCTCCCACTCAGCAGACCTGAAACTAAAGTAATTGTCTCATCCTCAAACCCGTTCTTCTTTCAGGTGCCTAGTCACAGTAAGTGGCACCAATATTAACACAGTCTCTCAATGCAAAATCTAGGAGTAATAATGGACTCCTCCATTCGCAATCCCCAATATTCAATAAATCAGCAAATCATATTAATTCCAACCTCTAAACACCTCCTAAATATGTCCTTTGTTTTCTTCCAAATGTCACCATTCTTGTCTAATTCTTCACATGTCATTTTTCAAATTGAGTATGAGTCACTATGTGTCTTCTCCCTTCAAATCTGATTTGCCTTTATTCCCATTATGTACATACAGAATGAGAGATTTTTTAAGTATAAATTTAAGTACATGATTGTTCTCCTTAAGACACCTCACACACTTGTCAATGCTCTTAAATTAAAATATAAACTTTTTAAGATTTATCAGGCGATCCAAGACCTGGCCCTCATCCTCTTCTCCTGGATAGAGGACAATTCCAGAGGAAATTTTATTTTCTTTTGCTTGTCTAAAACTTCATTTTTCTCTGGGCACCAAGTGGCTCAGTCCCTTAAGCTTCAGAGTCTTGGTTTCAGCTCTAGTCATGATCTCATGCTCATGAAATTGAACCCAGAGTTGAGTACTACATCAGGCCCTGTGCTCAGGACAGAGTCTGCTTGAGGTGCTACCCGTCTGTCTCTCTCTCTCTAAAATAAAATAAGCAAAAAAATCTTTAAAAAGAAAAAACTTCATTCTCTCTCATCTCGAGGCTTTGCCCTGGCTAATCATTCTGTCTCAAACATCTGTCCTTCATGTTTTGCTTATTAATATCTATTCATTCTTCAAATTTCAGTTTCAACATCCTTTTATCAAGAAACACTTCCAAAATCCTGGGTCCAGAAGAACTCCTTCCATTGTATATATTATACCACTCCTTAATGCCACTTTTGGTAACATCAATAATAATAATTAATAAAATAATAATGAATTATAATAATTTCTTATTTGATGTAGGTCTTCTTCATTATAGTTTAAGTTCCATGTGAGGAAGGGGTTGGGTCCATCATAGTTACTACTATAACATTAATGAGTAACAACTCTACAGAAAAGGCTGAATAAATGTTTATCATTAAATAAATGAATAAAACCAACAAAAAGTAAAAACAAATAACGTGAATAGTTTCTTGAATACTCTTTGAGCTTTCTTTATATATTCAGCCAAAGGTCATAGGATTACAGTACTTCCGTCCTTTTCTTTCTCCTTTTCTCAGTTAATGTTCTCTGTATGTGTGTCCTGAATACTCTACAGTGAAATCTACTAATGAGTACCTTTTGTAGACTCAAGCCAATTCAAAGCTTTGGCCAATCTCAGTTGTGGCAACCAATAAATTAGTGGTCTCCATCCTCTCTAATACTTCTAGGTCTCATAAACTCTACATTAGCAATGCCTGCTCCTCTTGACCCAGCAGCCTTTTCTGTTACCAAGCAAACCCAAGACCCATTCCTTAGAGGATGGCTCTCAAATCCATCAGCTTGCTCTGTGTCAATGGACCTGACCAACTCCTCAGGACTTTATTTCTACCTAGATGCTGCTCAATTATCTTAACTGTTGTTCTGCCTGGTATCCAGGGTCTGACTTAGAACACTAAGATATCGGGACAGCAGCACACTGACATGATAGAATGATTTTATGGGGCACTGTGTTGCAGAAGAGCTTTTGGAGGGCTGGGAAGCAACAGGAGAAATTTTCCTCTTATCTTAGAGTAGTTCTGCTTCTTCTTGGCAAATAAATTGCTTTACCTCATCTGATATATACTAGGATTAATGCAAGTGACCATACTTACCTATTTATTTTTTATCACCCTGCAGTATTCTCCAGTTTGGATCCTTGTTTATACATTTTGCAATGTCAATAGCTTTTTATAATTTTTTAATTTTTTAATAAACATATATTAGGCCCAGGGGTACAGGTCTGTGAATCACTAGGTTCAATGTCAATACTTTTTGAAAATTAATTTGAGACTTCATTCTGTAATTAGAAAATTAAGATTCTTACTTGTTTCTGACCCGAGAAAATAAAATACGGTCTAAATAAATGCAGTTCTAAACAAAGATAGATCCTTCACACTTTGGAGCCCCATGATAGCCTGGAGATCTTATTCTTTATATTTGCACATCAAAAATCAAGAAAGCCTTACTTTTACAGAGATACACTAGGCTTGTTTCAAAGCCTTATCATAGGTCCTTTGAATGAGTAACTCCTTCTGGTAAACATCCTCCTCTTAGAAACAACTCTAACTCCCTAAATCTTCTTTTGTTTTTATCTCTTTCCCTTGATCTCATAAGAACTTGATCTAATTACATACAAATTTTACTTGTATCCAGTCAACTCAGGAAATACAAGGGTCAAAAGCATTCAAGAAGACCTTCATCCTTAACACTGCAAAGTTGGGGACCACAGGTAAATATATACAGGTTAACATAGGCTATGACTGATAAGAGGAAAATAATCAATACATTCTCCCACTGTCGGTCTTAAGAATCATATCTACAGGGGACCTGGGTGGCTCAGTTGGTTAAGCAACTGCCTTAGGCTCAGGTCATGATCCTGGAGTCCCAGGATTGAGTCCCACATTGGTTTCCCAGCTCCGTAAGGAGTCTGCGTCTCCCTCTGACCTTTTCCTCTCTCATGCTCTCTCTCACTGTCTCTATCTCAAATAAATAAATAAATCTTTAAAAAAAATTATCTCTACATATCAGGGGTTTTACATCTATTTCTTCTGGTTTGGTCCATGAGTGAAGATATGTCTGTACACTTAGGATATGTTTTCACATCCTCATTCCTTAGCTCAGTGCTTCTAAGCATTTCATCCCAAAGATCACATAACCAATATAGGGATATTTTTACACAAACTAATATACTGCCTACAAACCATCCCTCTTCCCCTCTGTCTCATTACCAGACAATTTCTCTTTCACTACTTCTCTCATGGGGAAGTCAATGTGACTCAAAGAGTCCCCCAAGTGAAACTAATACTGGACTCAATATTGGCCTTCTCTGCAACAACAGTTGATCACTCTTCTGTGTAGCTAATTATTTCCCATTTTGAAGAATCTTTTGTACAGCTTTGTCTTGAGGGAAGATTATACACAGAAATTAAGCTCTCTGAATTTCTCTTCTTCTAAAAACGTACATCCTGTTGCTGAACAGATAGATAGGAAAGATGCTTTTTTATTAAAAAACTGCACCTGTGCCATTCCTCCCATGTGACCTGGTCAAGGCAGGTTCGACCCTCCTCTTAAGTCCCCTTGCTCTGAGGGCTGGCAGGACCACAGAAATGCAGATTATGACTGAGGGTGATGTAAATCTGAAGGTCTGCCCCCTCGCAGATGCCCACCTCACATAAAAACTACTGGACCTTGTCAGCAGTCATGTAACTAAAAGCAGCTTTGGAAAGGAACCAATGAAGCCACCAAAACTCTCAACAGAGTTGTCTCTGCATTCATCATGATGGCTGCAGATGCTGAGCCCATGGACATCATCCTGCAACTTCTGCTGCTGTGTAAGGATAAAAATGGGCCCTAGGTGATTGTGCGCTCCAAGCATGCTCTGGGGTGGGTCAGCAGGGTTTCCGAGCCTGTCGTTGCCTGCTCTGTCACCATCAAAGAAGGCTCTCAGCTGAAGCACAAGATCCTGTCCATTTAGCAGTCCACTGAAAGGCTCTTAGTCTCAACCAGTTGGCTCTGCCCCACTCTTCACTGAGTCCTTCCCCTGGCATTGTGAATCATATTCTGTATTTGCATTTAGTTTCTCTAGCTACCTTCTCTTGTCATATCTAGCATTAAATCTGGGTTTTGATTTTTGTATTATTCTTCTTCTGTTTTATAGGTTGTTATCCATATATTAACCCACCACCCTACCCCAATCACCCATTCTACTCTCTCTGCCTTTTATAAAATGATCTAATTCTGAAAACAGCGGAAAACAAAGCATTGACACCTTTGAAAGACAAGGAAGAGGCAGGACAGAGATCTGGTTCCAACGTTCAGGTGCTAACTTCCTGTTTTATGTAGGACACGATGGATGTAAATACCACTCACTTGGTATCCCTTGTGCCTGAAACACAAAATCATTCCATATGTGGTTGCTCTCTGGGGGATTATGTATTATTTGTATTCTGTGAGGTTGTTAGGGGCATCACTCTGGCAGCTAAGTAAGGGGTGGAACACTCGCTGGGACAGTGTGGTCTCAGAATCCTCTGGATCACAGAAAGACTGGAAATGCCTGACTATTGCAGAGCTCCCAGGTATCAGAGTGGGGAAGCCGGCTGCAAAGAGTGAGCCCAGAAGTGGGCTCTCACCTCAGGGTTGCCATAAACCATGTTCTGCAGCAGAGTCAGGCCACTGCTCTTCAAGCAGGGGCCCAATAAACAGCAGAACAGGGGAAACCCCCATCCTTCCCCAGGACAAGCAGCGTGGGAGTGCACCACAGAAGTCTGCAAGGTTTGGAGACTCAAAACAGGGTCGTGTGCCTGAGACAGAAATGCTCAGTCACAGACCAGGTGAGCACAGTGTGGTCAGAGACCAGGAAGACAGGAGTGACTTACTGCTTTTCTCTGAGCACTCACTGAGGAGTGGGACCTCAAGTTCTCAGCTCCAGGGCAAGAGATAACAAGGCGACCATCTCTAAAGCCTCATGGAGAGCTGTCAGGGAACAAAAGCTACAGAGAGCAAATCAGAGCAGATTACTGAGCCTGATTCCTTGTAAAAGTGGTGTAACTCCACCTCGGGCAAAGGCATTGAGAATGCAACAGGCCCCTGCCCCAGCAGATCAGCAAGAACATCCAGCCAAGATTTACCAAGCAATGAGAATTGCAAAGCTCCAACACTAGGGGAATACAACACACAGAATTCATGGCTTTTCTCTCATGATTGCTTACTCTTTCAACTTTCATTTTTTTAATTTTCTTTTTTTTTTAATTTTTCTTCCTTCATTTTCAACCAACTTATCAATTCCTTTTGTAACATCTTTTTTAATTTTCATTTTACAGTCATATTCTATCCCTTCATTGTATTTAACCTTATGTGTGTGTGTGTGTGTGTGTGTGTGTGTGTGTGTGTAAGTTTTCTTTCATTAAAAATTTGGGATGCAGTTTCTTCTAACAGACCAAAATACACCCAAAATCTAGTGCATGGCTCTGTTCTATTCACCTACCTGATCATATTCTCTTCCCCCCAAATAAAAAAGCAAGACCCATAAATATGCTGTCCACAAGGGACTTACTTTAGACCCAAAGACATCTCCAGATTTACAGTGCAGGGGTGGAATACCATTTCTCATGCTAATGAACATCAAAAGAAAGCTGGGGTGGCAAACCTTATATCAGACAAGTTAGATTTTTTCCTCTTTTGAATTTTTTAATTTTTTACTATGTCCAGTTAGCCACTGATAGCACATAATTAGTTTTTGATGTAGTGTTCAATGACTCATTAGTTAAGTATAACACCAAGTGCTCATGATAGCATATGCCCTTATTTATTTGACAGAGAGATGGAGAGAAAGCACAAGCAGGCAGAGCAGCAGACAGAGGGAGAGGGAGAAGCAGGGTCCCTGCTGAGCAGAGAGCCCAAAGCAGGGCTCCATCCCAGGACCCTGGGATCATGATCTGAGGGGAAGGCAGACACTCAACCATATGAGCCACCCAGGTGCCCTGACAAATTAGATTTTAAACCAAACATTGTAATAAGAAATGAGGAAGGACACCGTATCACAATTAAATGGCCTATCCAAGAAGAAGATCCAACAATTATAAATATTTATGCTCCTAACATGGGAGCAGCCACTTATATAAGCCAATTAATAACAAAATCAAAGAAACACGTCAACAATAATACAGTAATAGTAATAGCAGGGGACTTCCACAGTTCCCCTCACTGAAATGAAGAGATCATCTAGCAAAAGATCACCAAGGAAATAAGGGCTTTGAATGACACACTTGACCAGATGGACTTCACAGATATATTTAGAACATTCCAACCCAAAGCAACAGAATACACCTTCTTCTCTAGTACACATGTAACATTTTCCAGGATAGATCACATCCTGGGTCACAAATCAGGTCTCAATCAATATCAAAATACTGGGGAAATTCCCTGCATATTTTCAGACCACAGTGCTTTGAAACTGGAACTCAATCACAAGAGGAAATTGCAAAGAACTCAAATAAATGGAGGGTAAGGAGCTTTGTATTGAAGAAGGAATGGGTTAACCAGGAAATTAAAGAAGAATTTTTTTTAAATTCATGGAAACAAATGAAAAGGAAAACACAACTGTTCAAAATCTTTGGGATGCAGCAAAGGTGGCCCTACGTCAGAAGTATATAGCACTACAAGACTTTCTCAAGAAACAAGAAAGGTCTAAAATACACAACCTAACCCTACACCTAAAGGAGCTGGAGAAAGAACAGCAAATAAAGCCTAAACCAAGCAGGAAAAGAGAAATAAGAAAGATTAGAGCAAAAATCAATGAAATAGAAACAGATAAATGAAACTAAAAGGTGTTTCTTTGAAAGAATTAATAAGATTGATAAACTCCTTCACCAGACTTATCAAAAAGAAAAGAGACAGGACCCAAATAAATAAAATCATGAATGAAAGAGGAGATATCATGACCAACACCAAGGAAATAAAGACAATTTCAAGAACATATTATAGACAACTCTATGCCAACAAATTAGGCAATCTGGAAGAAATGGATGCATTCCTAGAGATGTATAAACTATAAAAACTGAGCCAAAAAGAAATAGAAAACTGAACAGACCATAACCACCAAGGAAATTAAAGCAGTAATCAAAAATCTCCCAACAAACAAGCCCAGGACCAGATGGCTTCCCAGGGAAGTTCTACCAAACATTTAAAGAATACTACCTATTCTACTGAAGCTGTTCCAAAAAATTTAAATGGAAGTAAAACTTCCAAATGCCTTCTAGGAGGCCAGCATTACCTTGATCCCAAAACCAAAGAGACAATGACCCTATCAAGAAGGAGAATTACAGACCGATATCCCTGATGAACATGGATGCCAAAATTCTTGCCAAAATATGAACCAATAGGATCCAACAGTATGTTAAAATGATTATTCACCATGACCAGATGGGATTTATTCCTGGGCTGCAAGTTTGGTTCAACATTCACACATCAATCATGTGATATATCACATTAACAAAAAAAGACAAGAACCATATGATCCACTCAATTGATGCAGAAAAAGCATCTGATGAAATACAGCATTCTTTCTTAATTAAAACTCTCTGCAGTGTAGGGATAGAGGGTGCATATCTCAATATCATAATAGCCATATATGAAAAGCCCATAGCAAATATCACTCTAAAGGGGGAAAACCTGAGATATTTTCCCTTAATGTCAGGAACATGACAGGGATGCCCACTCTCACCACTATTGTTCAACACAGCACTAGAAGTACTAGTCTCAGCAATGAGACAACAAAATGAAATAAAAGGCATTCAAATTAGCAAAGAAGTCAAACTCTCTCTTTTTGCAGATGACATGATATTTTATATGGAAAACCTAAAAGAGTCCACTGCCAAATTACTAGAACTCATATAGCAATTCAGCAATGTAGCAGGGTATAAAATCAATGCACAGAAATCAGCTGCATTTCTATACACTAACAATTTAACTGAAGAAAGAGAAATTAAGGAATCCATTCCATTTACAATAGCACCAAAAAACATAAGATACCTAGGAATAAATCTAAACAAGGAAGTAAAGGATCTGTACTCTAGAAACAACAGAACATTTTTTAAAGAAACTAAGACAAAAAAAAAAGAAAAAAGAAAAAACATTCCATGCTCATGGATTGGAAGAATAAACATTGTTGAAATGTCTATGCTTCCCTGAGCAATCTACCTACTCAATGTAATCCCTATTAAAATACCATTGGCATTTTTCACAGAGCTGGAACATACATTCCTAAAATTTGTATGGAACCAGAAAAGACCTTGAATCGCAAGGGAAATGTTGAAAAAGAAAACCAAAACTGGGGGTATCAAAATGCCTAACTTCAAGCTATATTACAAATCTCTGATCATCAAGACAGCATGGTACTGGCACAAAAGCAGACTTGTAGATCTATGGAACAGAACAAACAGCCCAGAAATGAACCCTCAACTCTATGGTCAACTAAGCTTTAACAAAGCAGGAAAGAATATCCAATGGAAAAAAGATAATCTCTGCAATAAATGGTGCTGGGGAAATTGGACAGCCACATGCAAAAGAATGAAACTGCACCATTCTCTTACACCATACACAAAGAAAAACTCAAGATGGATGGAAGACCTCAGTGTGATAGAGGAATCAAGCAACATCCTAGAGGAGACGCAGAGAGTAACTTCTTTGACCTTGAAAAGGCAACCTACAGAATGGGAGAAGATATTTGCAAAAAGACATTGCAAAATTTGCAATATTTACATAACAGATAAAGGGCTGGTATCCAAGATCTACAAAGAACTTCTCAAACTCAGCACCTAAACAAACAAATAATCCAGCTATGAACTGGGCAGAAGACATGAACAGACACTTCTCCAAAGAAGACAATGTCTAGTTTCAAATGGCCAACAAACATGAAAAAATGCTCCACATCACTTGCCATCAGGGAAATCCAAATCAAAACCACAATGAGATACCACCTTACACCAGTGAGAATAGCTAAAATTAACAAGACAGGGGACAATAAACATAGGTGAAGATGTGGAGAAAGGGGAACCCTCTTATACCATTGGTGGGAATGCAAGCTGGTAACACCACTCTCAAAAACAATATGGAGCTTCCTCAAGAAGTTAAAAATAGAGCTATGCTACAACCTGGCAATTGCACTACTGGGTATTTACCCCAAAGATACAGATGTAGTGAAAAGGGGCACCTGCTCCCCAGTGTTCATAGCAGCAATGTCCACAACAGCCAAACTGTGGCAGGAGCCAAGATGTCCTTCATCAGATGAATGGATAAAGATGTGGTTCATATATACAATGGAATATTACTCAGCCATCAGAAAGGATGAATACCTACCATTTACATTGACATGAGTGGAGGTAGAGGGGATTATGCTAAGTGAAATAAGTCAAGGAGAGAAAGACAATTATCATATGATTTCACTCATATGTGGAATATAGGGATTAGTGCAGAGGATCATAGGGGAAGGAAGGGAAAACTGAACGGATCGAAATCAGGGAGTCAAACCATGAGACACTCTTGACTCTGGGAAACAAACGGAGAGTTGTGTAAAGGGAGGTGGGTGGCGGGATGGGGTAACTGGGTGATGGGTATTAAGGAGGGCACATGATGTGATAAGCACTGGGTGTTATATGCAACTAATGAATCATTGAACACTACATCAAAAACTAATGATGGTGGCTAACTTAATTTAAATTTTAAAAAAGGAATGGAGAACTAAAAAAAACAAACTAGAAAGCAACCAAAATGATAAGAAGTACATAACTATCAATAATAACTTTAGAAAAAATAATTACCTTAAATGTAAATTGTTTAATGTTCTAAACAGAAGACATAGGATGGATTAAGAAAAATAAGACCAAGCTATATTCTGCCTACAAAAGACTTGTATCAGACACAGACACATACTAAAAGTGAGCAGATGGGGAAAAAAATCCCATGCAAATTCAAGGAGGAAAAGCCAGGTAGCAATAATTATATCAGATAAAACAGAATTTAAAACAAGGACTGTAATTAGAGACGAAGAAGAACATTACATAACAATAAAGGGACCAACCCAAAGAGCAAATCTAGCAATTCTAAGTATCTATGCTCCAGAAATCAGACCTATAAATACAGAGACAGACAGACAGTTGCTAATGGGGAGTAAAGGGGTGAAAAAGAGGATAGGTAAAATAGGTGAAGTCCCTATGAATAAGTCATGGGACTATAAGGCACAGCAGAGAGAATATAGTCAATGGTGATAGATGGTAGCTACACTTCTGATTAGCAGAGCATAACCTATAGAGAATAAATCACTATGGTTTATACTTGAAACTAATGTAACACTTTGTGTCAATTATACTCAAATTTTAAAAAAAAATTATGAATATCTATGCTCTCACATTGGAGTACCTAAATCTATAAAGCAAATATTAAGAGACGTAAAAGAAGAAATTGACAGTAGTACAATAATAGTAGAAGACATTAACATCCCATTTACATCAATGGGAAGATCACACAGGCATAAAATCAATAATGAAACAGTGTCTTGGAATGACACATTAGGACAAATAGACTTATAAGATACATACAACACATTCCACCCACGGGGCATTTTGGTAGCTCAATCAATTAAGCATCCGACTTGATTCTGGCCCAGATCATGATCTCAGGGCCCTGAGATCAGGCCCCAAGTAGGGCTTTATGCTCAGCGTCGGGTGCATTTGATATTCTCTCACTGTCCCTCTCCCTCTGGCACTCACACACATGCACTCTCTCTTTCTTTCTCTAAAATAATAAAATCTTTTTAAAAAGCATTCTATCAGAAAACAACTTAATATTCATTTATTTCAAGTGTCATGAAACATTCCTCAGATAGATCACATGTTATGCCACAAAATAAAACTTAATGAATTAAAAAGATTTAAGTCATATCATGCATCTTTTCCAACCACAATCATATGAAATTAGAAAGAAATCACAAGGAAAAAAACCCACAAACACATGGAGGCTAAACAACATGCTAAACAACAAATGGGCCAATGAGTGAATTTAAAAAGGAATCTAAAAATATGTGGAGACAAATGAAAATGAAAACACAACAGTACAAAATCTCTGGGATGTAGAAAAAGAAGTTCTAAGAGGAAAACTTATATCAATACATGCCTCCTTCAAGAAATAAAAAGAAGCTCCAAAAAAAACTTCTAAACTGATACCTAAAGGAACTAGATGAAGAACAAGTCCCAGGTGAATAGAAATAAAATAATAAAAATCAGAGTAGAAATAAATGACATACAGATTTAAAAAATAGAAAAGATCAATGAAACCAAGAACTGCTTCTTTGAAAAGACAAACGAAATTGATAATCCTTTAGTCAGACTCATCCAGAAAAAGAGAAAGGTCTCAAATAAATCAGAAACAAAAGGAAAGAAGTAGCAACCAACATCACAGCTAAACAAAGAATTACAAGAGAATACTACAAAAATTTATATGCCAACAGATTGGACAACCTAGAAGAAATGGACAAGTTCCTAGGAACATACAGTCATCTAAACCTGAATAACAAGAGAAGAGAAGAGAAGAAAAAGAAAGAAAAGCAAGAAAGTGAGAAAGCTGAATGAGGAAGAAACAGGAAATCTGCACAGACCAATTACTAGTAATGAAATTGAACAGTTGTCAAAAAACTCCCAACAAAAGCCCACAACTAGATGGATTCACAAGTGAATTCTACAAAACATTTAAAGAAGCATTAATACCTATTCTCCTCAATCTATCTCAAGATAGAAGATGAAGGAAAGCTTCCAAATACATTCTACAAGGCCAGCATTACCATGATACCAAAAGCACAAATATTACTAAAAAAGAAAGCTACAGGCCAATATCCTTGATAAACATAGATGCAAAGATCCTTGGGGTAGGGGTGAGGGAACAGGGCAATTGGGTGATAGGCATTAAAGAGGGCACTTGATGTAATGAGCATTATGTGTTATAAGCAACTGATGAATCACTAAATTCTACCCCTGAAACTAATGATACAGTATATGTTAATTAAGTTGATTTTAAATAAAAAGTTTTAAAAACACATTACCAAACTACACACAATATGTCAACAGGATCACTCACCATGATCAAATGGGATTTATTCCAGGGATGCAAGGATGGTTCAATATTCACAAATCAATAAAGATGTACCACATTAACAAAACAAAGGCTAAAAATCATATAATCATCTCAATAGCTGCAGAGAAAGCATTTGACAAAATACAACATTTGTGCATAATAAAAACTCTAAATGATACGGGTTTAGAGAAAACATACTTCAACATAATAAAGGCTCTATATGAAAAATCCACAGCTAACATCATATTCAATGATGAAAGCTTCCCTCCAATATCAGGAAAAAGACAATGATATCCATTCTCACCAATTTCATTCAACATAGTACTATAAGTTCTACCAACCACAATTAGTTAAGAAAAAGAATTTTAAAATATCCATATTGGTAAGGAAGAAGTTAAACTGTCAGTATTTGCAGATGACAAGATATCACACATAAACCATCCACTATATACTCCACCAAAAAAAGTTCTAGGACTAATAAATGAATTCAGAAAAGTTGCAGGATACAAAAATTAATATACAGAAGTCTGTTGCATTTCTATACACTAATAACAAAGTAACAGAAGGAGAAATTAACAATTTTATTTATGATCTTACCAAAAAGAATGCCTAGAAATTAAATTAAGACTTACACAATTAAAACTATTAAAAAAAAAAAAAACACTGATGAAAGAGATAGAAGACAACACAAACAAATCAAAAACTATTCCATGCCCAGGGATTGGAAGAATTAATAATGTTAAAATGTTCATACTACACAAAGTAATTTACAGATTCAGTGTAATCCCTATCAAAATGCCAACAACATTCTTCCAGAATTGGAACAAATTATCCTAAAATTTAAATGGAACCACAAAGGACCCTGAGTAGAGCCAAAGCAAACTTGAGAAAGAAAAACAAAGTTGGAGGGGTACCTGGATTGTTCAATCAGTTAAGCATTTGCCTGAGATCAGGTCATGATCCCAGGGTCCTGGGATTGAGCCCCAAGTCAGCTCTCTGCTCAGTGGGGAAACTGCTTCTCCCTCTCCCTCTTCCCTTTCCCCGGCTCGTGCTTCCACCATATATCTCTCTCAAATAAATTTAAAAAAATACACACACACAAAAGCTGGAGGTGTCGCCACTCTACATCTCAAGATATACAACAAAATTGTAGTAATCAGTGTGGTACTGGCACAAAATCAGACACATAGATCAGTGCAACAGAATGGAGAGCCCAGAAATAAATCCATACTTCTGTGGTCAATTTGTTACAAAGGAAGCAAGAATATATAATGGGGGAAAAGACAATTAAAGAAAACTGGACAGCTGCATACAAAAGAATGAAACTGGACCACTTTCTTACATACACAAAATAAATTCAAAATGGATTAAAAACCTAAGCATTAAGACCCAATAAAACTCCTCAAAGAAAACACAAGCAGTCAGGGGAGGAGTCAAGATGGCGGAGAAGTAGCAGCTGAGACTACATCAGGTAACGGAAGATCAGCTAAATAGCTTATTGCAAACACCTATAAATCCAACGGGAGATTGAAGAGAAGAAGAACAGCAATTCCAGAAACAGAAAATCAACCACTTTCTGCAAGGTAGGACTGGCGGAGAAGTGAATCCAAAGCGACGGGAAGATAGACCGCGGGGGGAGGGGCCGGCTCCCGGCGAGCGGCGGAGCAACGGAGCACAAAATCAGGACTTTTAAAAGTCTATTCCACTGAGGGACATCGCTCCAGAAGCTTAACTGGGGTGAAGCCCAGGCTGGGTCAGCGCGGCCTCAGGTCCCACAGGGTCACAGAAGGATCGGGGGTATCTGAGTGTCGCAGAGCTTACTGCTATTAGAACAGGGAAGCCGGCTACAGAGACAGAGCCGAGGAGTGAGCTCTAAACTCGGGGTTACCTTGAACCGGTCGCAGGCTCGGTCAGCTCGGAGCGCGGCCGGAGGCAAGGGTGACAGGAGTCGCTGGGCGCTGTTCTCTGAGGGTGCACTGAGGAGTGGGGCCCCGGGCTCTCGGCTCCTCCGGGCCGGAGACCGGGAGGCCGCCATCTTCACTCCCGTCCTCCGGAACTCTATGGAAAGCGCTCAGGGAACAAAAGCTCCCGAAAGCAAATCCAGCAAACCCGAGCGGATTACACAGCCCGGCCCCAGGTAAGGGCAGTACAACTACGCCTGGGGCAAAGACGCTTGAGAATCACTACAACAGGCCCCTCCCCCAGAAGATCAATGAGAAACCCAGCCAGGACGAAGTTCACCTACCAAGGAGTGCAGTTTCAATACCAAGGAGAACGGCTGAATTCCAGAGGAGAAGAAAGCAAAGCATGGAACTCATGGCTTTCTGCCCATGATTCTTTAGCCTTGCAGTTCATTTAATTTTTTTTTCTCTTTTTCAATTTTTTTTCTCTTCTTCTGCTAAATTTTTTTAACTTTTACCCTTTTCTTTTTTTAACGTTTTTTAAATAGTTTATCTAATATATATTTTTTTTCCTTTTTATATTTTTTATCGGCTTTCTTTTTTTAATAGTTTCTTTTTTTTTCTTTTTTTTTCTCTTCTGAACCCCTTTTTATCCCCTTTCTCCCCCCTCACGATTTGGGATCTCTTCTGATTTGGTTAAAGCATATTTTCCTCGGGTTGTTGCCACCCTTTTAGTATTTTACTTGCTCCTTCATATACTCTTATCTGGACAAAATGACAAGGCGGAAAAATTCACAACAAAAAAAAGAACAAGAAGCAGTACCAAAGGCTAGGGACCTAATCAATACAGACATTGGTAATATGTCAGATATAGAGTTCAGAATGACGATTCTCAAGGTTCTAGCCAGGCTTGAAAAAGGCATGGAAGATATTAAAGCAACCCTCTCGGGAGATATAAAAGCCCTTTCTGGAGAAATAAAAGAACAAAATTCTAACCAAGTTGAAATAAAAAAAGCTATTAATGAGGTGCAATAAAAAATGGAGGCTCTCACTGCTAGGATAAATGAGGCAGAAGAAAGAATTAGCGATAGACAAGACCAAATGACAGAGAATAAAGAAACTGAGCAAAAGAGGGACAAACAGCTACTGGACCACAAGGGGAGAATTCGAGAGATAAGTGACACCATATGACGAAACAACATTAGAATAATTGGGATTCCAGAAGAAGAGGAAACGGAGAGGGGAGCAGAAGGTATATTGGAGAGAATTATTGGAGAGAATTTCCCCAATATGGCAAAGGGAACAAGCATCAAAATCCAGGAGGTTCAGAGAACCCCCCTCAAGATCAATAAGAATAGGTCCACACCTCGTCACCTAATAGTAAAATTGACAAGTCTTAGTGACAAAGAGAAGATCCTGAAAGCAGCCCAGGAAAAGAGGTCTGTAAAGTACAATAGTAAAAATATTAGATTGGCAGCAGACTTATCCACAGAGCCCTGGCAGGCCAGAAGAGCTGGCATGATATATTCAGAGTACTAAACAAGAAAAACATGCAGCCAAGAATACTATATCCAGCTAGGCTATCATTGAAAATAGAAGGAGAGATTAAAAGCTTCCAGGACAAACAAAAACTGAAAGAATTTGCAAATACCAAACCAGCTCTACAGGAAATATTGAAAGGGGTCCTCTAAGCAAAGAGAGACCCTAAAAGAAGTAGATCAGAAAGAAACAGAGACAATATACAGTAACAGTCACCATTAGGCAATACAATGGCACTAAATTCATATCTCTCAATACTTAACCTGAATGTTAATGGGCTAAATGCCCCAATCAAAAGACACAGGGTATCAGAATGGATAAAAAAACAAAACCCATCTATATGTTGCCTACAAGAAACTCATCTTAAACCTGAAGACACCTCCAGGTTTAAAGTGAGGGGGTGGAAAAGAATTTACCATGCTAATGGACATCAGAAGAAAGCAGGAGTGGCAATCCTTATATCAGATCAATTAGATTTTAAGCCAAAGACTACAATAAGAGATGAGGAAGGACACTATATCATACTCAAAGGAACTATCCAACAGGAAGATCTAACAATTTTAAATATCTATGCCCCTAACGTGGGAGCAGCCAACTATATAAACCAATTAATAACAAAATCAAAGAAACATATCGACAATAATACAATAATAGTAGGGGACTTTAACACTCCCCTCCCTGAAATGGACAGATCATCCAAGCAAAAGATCAACAAGGAAATAAAGGCCTTAAATGACAAACTGGACCAGATGGACATCACAGATATATTCAGAACATTTCATCCCAAAGCAACAGAATACACATTCTTCTCTAGTGCACATGGAACATTCTCCAGAATAGATCACATTCTTGGTCCAAAATCAGGTCTCAACCGTTATCAAAAGATTGGGATCATTCCCTGCATATTTTCAGACCACATTGCTCTGAAGCTAGAACTCAATCACAAGAGGAAATTTGGAAAGAACCCAAATACATGGAGACTAAACAGCATCCTTCTAAAGAATGAATGGGTCAACCATGAAATTAAAGAAGAATGGAAAGAATTCATGGAAACATATGATAATGAAAACACAACGGTTCAAAATCTGTGGGACACAACAAAGGCAGTCCTGAGAGGAAAATATATAGCGGTACAAGCCTTTCTCAAGAAATAAGAAAGGTCTCAGGTACACAACCTAACCCTACACCTAAAGGAGCTGGAGAAAGAACAAGAAAGAAACCCTAAACCCAGCAGGAGAAGAGAAATCATAAAGATCAGAGCAGAAATCAATGAAATAGAAACCAAAAAAACAATAGAACAAATCAATGAAACTAGGAGCCGGTTCTTTGAAAGAATTAATAAGATTTATAAACCCCTGGCCAGACTTATCAAAAAGAAAAGAGAGAGGACCCAAATAAATAAAATCATGAATGAAAGAGGAGAGATCACAATGAAAACCAAAGAAATACAGACAATTATAAGAACATACTATGAGCAACTCTACACCAACAATTCTGACAATCTGGAAGAAATGGATGCATTCCTAGAGACATATAAACTACCACAACTGAACCAGGAAGAAATAGAAAGCCTCAACAGACCCATAAGCAGTAAGGAGATTGAAACAGTCATCAAAAATCTCCAAACAAACAAAAGCCCAGGGCCAGATGGCTTCCCAGGGGAATTCTACCAAACATTTAAAGAAGAACTAATTCCTATTCTCCTGAAACTGTTCCAAAAAATAGAAATGGAAGGAAAACTTCCAAACTCATTTTATGAGGCCAGCATCACCTTGATCCCAAAACCAGACAAGGATCCCATCAAAAAAGAGAACTACAATCAATATCCTTGATGAACACAGATGCAAATATTCTCGCCAAAATACTAGCCAATAGGATTCAACAGTACATTAAAAGGATTATTCACCACGACCAAGTGGGATTTATTCCAGGGCTGCAAGGCTGGTTCAACATCCACAAATCAATCAATGTGATACAACACATCAATAAAAGAAAGAACAAGAACCATATGATACTCTCCATAGATGCTGAAAAAGCATTTGACAAAGTACAGCATCCCTTCCTGATCAAACTCTTCAAAGTGTAGGGATAGAGGGCACATACCTCAATATTATCAAAGCCATCTATGAAAAACCCACGGCAAATATCATTCTCAATGGAGAAAAACTGAAAGCTTTTCTGCTAAGGTCAGGAACATGGCAGGGATGTCCGTTATCACCACTGCTATTCAACATAGTACTAGAAGTCCTAGCCTCAGCAATCAGACAACAAAAGGAAATTAAAGGCATCCATATCAGCAAAGAAGAAGTCAAACTATCCCTCTTTGCAGATGATATGATACTATATGTGGAAAACCCAAAAGACTCCACTCCAAAACTGCTAGAACTTGTACAGGAATTCAGTAAAGTGTCAGGATATAAAATCAATGCACAGAAATCAGTTGCATTTCTCTACACCAACAACAAGACAGAAGAAAGAGAAATTAAGGAGTCCATCCCATTTACAATTGCACCCAAAACTATAAGATACCTAGGAATAAACCTAACCAAAGAGACTAAGAATCTATACTCAGAAAACTATAAAGTACTCATGAAAGAAATTGAGGAAGACTCAAAGAAATGGAAAAATGTTCCATGCTCCTGGATTGGAAGAATAAATATAGTGAAAATGTCTATGCTACCTAAAGCAATCTACACATTTAATGCAATTCCTATCAAAGTACCATCCATTTTTTTCAAAGAAATGGAACAAATAATCCTAAAATTTATATGCAACCAGAAAAGACCTCGAATAGCCAAAGGAATATTGAAAAAGAAAGCCAAAGTTGGTGGCATCACAATTCCGGACTTCAAGCTCTATTACAAAGCTGTCATCCTCAAGACAGCATGGTACTGGCACAAAAACAGACACATAGATCAATGGAACAGAATAGAGAGCCCAGAAATAGACCCTCAACTCTATGGTCAACTCGTCTTCGACAAAGCAGGAAAGAATGTCCAATGGAAAAAAGACAGCCTCTTCAATAAATGGTGTTGGGAAAATTGGACAGCCACATGCAGAAAAATGAAATTGGATCATTTCCTTACACCACACACGAAAATAGACTCAAAATGGATGAAGGATCTCAATGTGAGAAAGGAATCCATCAAAATCCTTGAGGAGAACACGGGCAGCAACCTCTTCGACCTCAGCCACAGCAACATCTTCCTAGGAACATCGCCAAAGGCAAGGGAAGCAAGGGCAAAAATGAACTATTGGGATTTTATCAAGATCAAAAGCTTTTGCACAGCCAAGGAAACAGTTAACCAAACCAAAAGACAACTGACAGAATGGGAGAAGATATTTGCAAACGACATATCAGATAGAGGGCTAGTGTCCAAAATCTATAAAGAACTTAGCAAACTCAACACCCAAAGAACAAATAATCCAATCCAGAAATGGGCAGAGGATATAAACAGACATTTCTGCAAAGAAGACATCCAGATGGCCAACAGACGCATGAAAAAGTGCTCCACATCACTCGGCATCAGGGAAATACAAATCAAAACCACAATGAGTAATCACCTCACACCAGTCAGAATGGCTCAAATTAACAAGTCAGGAAATGACAGATGCTGGCGAGGATGCAGAGAAAGGGGAACCCTCCTACACTGTTGGTGGGAATGCAAGCTGGTGCAACCACTCTGGACAACAGCATGGAGGTTCCTCAAAATGTTGAAAATAGAACTACCCTATGACCCAGCAATTGCAGTGCTGAGTATTTACCCTAAAGATACAAACGTAGTGATCCGAAGGGGCACGTGCACCCGAATGTTTATAGCAGTAATGTCTACAATAGCCAAACTATGGAAAGAACCTAGATGTCCATCAACAGACGAATGGATAAAGAAGATGTGGTATATATACACAGTGGAATACTATGCAGTCATCAAAAGAAATGAAATCTTGCCATTTGCGACGACATGGATGGAACTAGAGGGTATCATGCTTAGCGAAATAAGTCAATCGGAGAAAGACAACTATCATATGATCTCCCTGATATGAGGGAGAGGAGATGCATCATGGGGGGTTAAGGGGGTAGGAGAAGAGTAAATGAAACAAGATGGAATTGGGAGGGAGACAAACCATAAGTGACTCTTAATCTCACAAAACAAACTGAGGGTTGATGGGGGAAGGGGGGTTGGGAGGGGGGGGTAGGGATTATGGACACTGGGGAGGGTATGTGCTATGGTGAGTGCTGTGAAGTGTGTAAACCTGGCGATTCACAGACCTGTACCCCTGGGGATAAAAATATATGTTTATAAAAAATAAAATTAAAAAAAACACAAGCAGTAATTTATTTCACATTGGTCATAGCAACATTTTTCTAGATATGTCTCCTCAGACAAGGGAAACAAAGGCAAAAACAAACTATGGAACTACACTACAACAAAAAGTTTTTGCACAGTGAAGGAAACCATCAACAAAACAAAAGGCAACATACTAAATCAGGAGAATATATTTCCAAATGATATATCAGTTAAGGGGTTAATATCCAAAATATATGAAGAATTTCTGCAACTCAACACCAAAAAAACCTGATAAACAAAACAAACAAACATAAACAAGTAATCTGATTTAAAAGATGGGCAGAATATCTGGATATGTTTCCAAAGAAGACATACAAAAGGCCAACAAACACATGCAGATATGCTCAACATCACTCATCATCAGGGAAATGCAAATCAAAACCAAAATCACATGTATCAGAATGGCTAGGATTAAAAGACAAGAAATAATAAGTGTGGCAAGGATGTGGAGAACAAGGAACCCACATGCACTGTTGGTGAGAATGTAAATCTGGTAGAGCCACTGTGAAAATCAGTATGGAGGTTCCTCAAAAACTAAAAAATAGTTGGGGCACCTGGGTGGCTCAGTGTTTTAAAGCTTCTGCCTTTGGCTCACGTCACGATCTCAGGGTACTGGGATTGAGCCCACATTGGGCTCTCTCTTTGGTGGGAAGCCTGTTTCCCCCTCTCTCTTTCTCTGCCTGCCTCTCTACTTGTGACCTCTATCTGTCAAATCAATAAATAAAATCTTTAAAATTTTTTTTGAATAAAAAATAGAAATACCTCATAATCCAGTATTTCCACTACTGGGTATTTACCCAAAGGGGAAAAAAAGACTAACTTGAAAAGATATGTTTACCACAGCATTATTTACAATAGCGAAGATATGGAAGCAACCCAAGTTTCCATTGGTAGATGAATGGATGAAGAATTGTGTGTGTGTGTGTGTGTGTGTGTGTGTGTATTTAAATAAAGAAGTGTGAGATATATAGATAAGTAGATAGATAAAATGAAATAGTACCCAGCCTTATAAATGAATGAGACCTTGCCATTTGTGACATCATGGATAGATCTAGATTATTATGTTAAGTGAAATGTCAGAAAAAGGCAAATACCATATGATTTCACGTGTATGTAGAATCTAGAACAAAACAAACAAAAAGCAGAAACAGACTACAAATAAACAGAACAAACTGGTGGTTGTGGAGAGAGAAATGGGCAAAAATTGATAAAGTGGAACAAAAGATTCAGGTTTGCAAATGATTAATTCACAGGGGTAAAAGGTATGGTACAGAGAATATAGTCAATGACTATAACAACCTTGCATCATGACTAATAGTAGCTACACTCGTGGTGAACATAACCTAATATATATAGAGGTATCAAACCACTACATTGTACACCTGAAACTAATTCTGTGTCAACTATACTTCAATTAAAAAAAAATTTTTAGTTGTACGAGAAATAAATAACCCATAATATTTGTGACAAAAGATTACAATTGAGGCAAACTATACATCTCTAGATATCCGAGAGGAAAAATAAGGGGAGATTTCCTCTGGAAAATGAAGGTATTCAAAACCATCCATTTCAAAAAGCCATATGCATGTACAGGACAGGACACATGCTCACAAAATGTCTGAAAAGACCTGAAATTTTCACCCCTGGCTGACTTCCAGGATGGTGCAAGCAGGAAGTGCACATTAATGTAGATTTTTAAAAAGATTTTTATTTATTTATTTGACAGAGATCACGAGTATGCAGAGAGGCAGGCAGAGAGAGAGGAGGAAGCAGGCTCCCTGCCGAGCAGAGAGCCCAATGCGGCACCCGATCCCAGGACCCTGGGACCATGACCTGAGCTGAAGGCAGAGGCTTTAACCCACTGAGCCACCCAGGTGCCCCTAATGTAGATTTTTTTATGTTCAATTAGCCAACATATAGCACCTTATTCATTTTTGATGTAGTGTTCAATGATTCATTAGTTGCATAAACACCGGGTATTCATCAGAACACATGCCCTCATTAATATCCATCATTCTAATTCCCTATTCCCCCCATCCCCTCCCTTCTAAAACCCTCAATTTGTTTCTTGGAGTCCAGAGTTCCTTGTGAACTGTCTCCCTCTCTAATTTTTTTTCCCCCTTCAGTTTTCCCTCCCTTCTTCTATGGTCCTCCATGTTATTCCTTGTGTTCCACATATGAATAAAACCATGTGATAATTGTCTTTCTTTGCTTGGCTTACTTCACTTAGCATAACCTCCTCCAGTTCCATCCATGTTAATGCGAATGGTGGGTATTTATCCTTTCTGATGGCTGAGTAATATTCCATTGTATATATATGGCACATCCTCTTTACCCATTCATCTGCTAAAGAGCATCTCGGCTCCTTCCACAGTTTCTCTACCGTGGACATTGCTGCTATGAACATTTAGGTTTTGTGGGTTTTTTAAGATTTTATTTTCATATTTGAGTGAACGGGAGAGAGAGAGAGAGCATGAGTAGGGGGAGGGGCAGAGGGAGAAGCAGGCTCCCCGCTTAGCAGGGAGCCCAACTCAGGGCTCAATTCCAAGACCCTAGGATCATGATCTGAGCAGAAGGTGGAAGCTTAACTGACTGAGCCACCCACGTGTCCCCATTAATGCAGATTTTTATGTAGCCTATGAGTTTAGGAGTGCCCCAGCAGACAACAAACCACCAAACACCCAAAGTATCTTTTTAGTTTAGTTTTTTTTTTATAAATTTATTTATTTATTTTTTAATAAACATATAATGTATTTTTATCCCCAGGGGTACAGGTCTGTGAATCACCAGGTTTACACATTTCACAGCACTCTCATAGCACATACACTCCCCAATGTCCATATCCCCACCACACTCTCCTGTCACCCCTCCCTCCAGCAACCCTCAGTCTGTTTTTTGAGATTGAGTCTTTTATGGTTTGTCTCCCTCCCAATCCCATCTTCTTTCATTTTTTCTTTTCCTAACCCCCAGCCCCCCCCCCCACATTGCATCTCCACTTCCTCATATCAGGGAGATCATGATAGTTGTCTTTCTCTGATTGACTTATTTCACTAAGCATAATACCCTCTAGTTCCATCCACATCATCGCAAATGGCAAGATTTCATTTCTTTTGATGGCTGCATAGTATTCCATTGTGTATGTATACCACATCTTCTTTATCCATTCATCTGTTGATGAACATCTAGGTTCTTTCCATACTTTGGCTATTGTGGACATTGCTGCTATAAACATTGAGGTGCACGTGCCCCTTCGGAGCACCACCTTTGTATCTTTAGGATATATACCCAGTAGTGCAATCCCTAGGGTAATCCCTAGGGTAATAGGGTAGCTCTATTTTTCAGTTTTTTGAGGAACCTCCACACTGTTTTCCAGAGTGGTTGCACCAACTTGCATGTCTTTTAGTTTTGTTTTCAGTTTTTATCCTGTTTTTTCTTAGTTTTCCATATATGTGTTTGGTCAGATCTCTGGCTCCAACTGCCACTGTGATGGTACAAAGATCAATGGAAATGCTGAAATGCAATGAGTACTTGCAGTCAGCAAAATTGAGAGTGAGAAATCAAGTGTCAAAGGCCCAAGTTTCTCAAGAAATAAGTTATAAGGAATAGAAAAAGGTTGGAGGGAAGTCTACATCAAGAGATTTGAAAGACATTTCAAATTTAAAAAATGGGCAACACAAACTATAGTGTCTTGAGATGCATAACTAGAACTAAAGCTATGAAAAAATGCAAGGAAGTCTTCACTAAAACAGAGTCATGGTTACTTTTGAGGGGGAAGGGAGTTGTAATTTGGATGAGTCACAGAGAAGATTTCTGGGATGGGATACATGACACAGTTTAATATCTTGTCTTGGGTAATAATTATTTTCAAAATTTTGATTAAGCTATAAGTTTGTTTTATGCATTTCTTGTATTTTTATTTTGCAATTAAAATAAATCAAAGTCAAAGCATGGTAACAGTGGCAGCACAAAACCTCCAATCTATAATTACCCTTGCCTAATAACCTACATTCAATTACCATTTATTGAGGCTATTCTCATCAGTGTATATGTATTTTTAATACTGAAATACAATGAGCAGGAGAAACTGTGCTCCTCCGCCTGAGGGCATAAAGCAACTATACCATCAGGGAGTCGGAACAACTCAGAAAGTTTTTGTCTGCTGCATAATTCTCCCCTGTGCAAAGAGTTATACAAAATACTGCCATCATAAAAGCAGTTAATTACCAGCACTAATTGTATTTGGGTAGTGACCAAGTTCAACTCAGAGTCTTGGTATTGCCAGCCAGAAATCAGTCTGCCATGGGAACTGTCTCCTAGAAACATGCTGGTTTTCCCAGAGTAACTACAGGGAGAAGCAGTTAATGAGTCACCTGGGGGGTCACATCTCTTTCTGTAAATTACCATTTCACTCCTCTGCTTAAAAAAAAAAAAAAAAAGGAAAAAAAATGGCCATGAAGTCAAAAGAATACTCTTGAATAACAATGAGAGCAAATAATAAAAATAATGAGAAGGGGAAAGTTTTATCAACAATTGCAGCACTTCAATGTCCCTCAGCCTTTGAATAACTTCTTCTAACAGCATAAACTAAGGAGGTTCTGGCAGATCAATTTCATTCAATGTATTCTAGCTTTGGGTCTATGTTTGCAGTCAACTAAATAAAGCAAACCGTTATAGTCACTCCAAGTCATCCAAATTAATATACTGAATATAAAATCATTGTTTAGTATAGTAATATTAATTGTGGTCCAATTCAACATTAAACTTCTTCCCTTCTAGTCCCAACACCTTTAGGACCCACTTCCAATATATATGTTCAGATTTCTGTTGATATAAATATATAAAATCTTAGTTCTTTGGTGTGTATTGTATCTTGTCATGAATTCTACTTTGTCCCTGACTCACTGGAGCTTTCTTGGACTTCAGCCTGCTTATAGGACTAGAAATAATGTGAAGAGGTAGGGGCAGGTACTGAGGATTATCTGTAATCCTATGGCAACCAACTCAGGAGAGGTCATTCTAGTTTTCAGAGAGCGCAGACAAATCTCTTCAGAAAGAGGAAAAAAGATGCTTCCACCAGTTAGGATAATCAAGAAAACTTAGGAAGTCAAGGTTTCTAGTTTTATTGGACTCTACCAATATTCCCCATCTTGATTTTCAATGTTTTACCCCTTCGCATCCAATCGCATCACATTAAGAGACAGTATGAGATTGTAAATTCAATTTACCTTCTGAGTCAGCAATTCATATATTAGGATTTTTTTTACCTCCCTAAAAGCCATGACCCTGCAGCTACAATAGATAAAAGTTTCTTTTAGGGCAATAATAGATGATTTCTTGTCCCCTAATTGGACCCAAGATAAGAATTTAAAGTCTCAAACTCATCTATTTCTTTCCCAAAGATCTCCAGCATACTTATAAAAAGCAACCAAACCCATCACACTCCCTATTTTTTACTAAATTAGTCTAGGACAAGAATTTTGTGATCATCCAAACCTCACATCTATGAACACTCAATTGCAAGTATCTACAGGTGATAATTGTGTAACTGTTTTACTACTACATGGTAAGGACTATCAGTATCCCCTTTATTGCTTTATTACAATATATTTCCCTTAATGACAAAGAGGTCCCTTAATACTTATAAATCCAATCTAATCAGTGGGGGAGGAGTTAAGATGGCAGAGTAGTAAGGGACCCTGGCCTTGCCTTGTCTGTTAAACACAGCTAAATCAACATCAAATCATTTTAAACAACTAGGAAACCAACCTGAGGATTAAGAAAACAATCTGATTGTACAATTGGAGGTAGAGAAGGTGACAGAGGCACAGTTCTGAAATGTGACTTGAGAGAGAGTAAAGCCATGGTGCTGTGGAGGACTAAGATCTGACAAAAGCCTGGGACATAGACAAAGACATTGGTCACTTTTCTGTGAGGGCCTCTTGAATAGTGGTGGTCAGGATTCCCTTCCCCAGAAAGAGAGGTCAGGGTAACTCAATCTTCCCCCTCACCCCTCACAACCCACCCACCTCCCATCCCTAACCCCCATCAAAGCAGCACCTAGGACTTCAAAGAGAAACACAGCCCCTCCAGGGGTGGCTAGAGCAGCTTACATCAAACTCCGCCACCCTGTTTCTGGAAGGAGCATCTTTTTTTTTTAATGATGTTATTTCTTTATTTTAAAGATAGAGATAGAGAGAAAGAGAGTAGGGGGAGTTGCAGAGGAAGAGAGACAAGCAGACTCCATGCTGAGCACAGAGCCTGACTCGTGACTGGATCTTATGATCCTGAGATCATGACCTGACCCAAAATCTAGATTTGGATGCTCAACTAAGTGACCCACTCAAGTGCCCCAGGGCATCTTTATTCGGAAATGTCTGTGAGCTGGTGCAACGGGCCTCTCCCTCAGAAGACCAACACTGCCCTCCACATGCATCAGGGCAACTGATCACAGAGTGGTCAAAAGCATCAGTTTTAGTTCTGGTGGAAACAGGACAAGGTCTTGGGGGGTTTTGGGAGGTTTTATATTTAGTTTTTATTTTTTTTTTCCCCCAGTATCAAGGTTGCAGTTTTTTTGTTCATTTGTTGGCTTGTTTCCTTTTCTCCTTTCTTTGGAATCTGGCTTACACTTTTTGGTTTGCTTGCTTTCTTGTTCCTTTTCCTTTTCTCTTTTCGTAGATCAGGGTTTTATTTTTTTTTCTTTTTTAATCAGGCTTATCTTCACAAACACGTCAAAGCACACCTAGTTAAAGGTTCAAACACTCACCACTGAAAGCAAGGAGGAACTCTGCAGACCTGTGGGAAAAAGCAGACAAAACACAACAGTAGACTGCACACAGCGTACACCAGAAACACTTTCTGAAGTGCTAAGCCCTGGACGGTGTATGACTCCTTCTTAATATACTATTACTTTCAGGAAGGGAAACATAACAGGCTTTCATAGCATACAAAAGGCAGAAACCTAGACATAATGCAAAATGGAGTAATTCGGTCCAAAAGAAAGATCAAGAAGAAATCACAGCCAAGGATTTATTCAAAACAGATACAAGCAATATATATGAATATAAATTTAAAACAACAATCATAAGAATACTAGCTGGGCTTGAAAGAACCTGGCTACAGAAAACTAGTTAGACTGGAATAAAGAATGCTAGAATTGAGATGCAAAATAGACTGGATGTATTCACAACAAGGATGGAAGAATTAGAGGAATGAATAGTGATATAGAAGATAACGTTACAGAAAATACTGAAGCTGGAAAGAAGGAAAGAAAATTTTTATTTATTTATTTTTATTTCTTTTCAGTGTAACAGTATTCATTGTTTTTGCACCACACCCAGTACTCCATGCAATCCGTGCCCTCCCCAATACCCGCCACCTGGTTCGCCAACCTCCCACCTCCCGCCCCTTCAAAACCCTCAGGTTGTTTTTCAGTGTCCATAGTCTCTCATGGTTCACCTCCCCTTCCAATTTCCCTCAACTCCCTTCTCTTCTCCATCTCCCCTTGTCCTCCATGTGATTTGTTAGGCTCCACAAATAAGTGAAACCATATGATAATTGACTCTCTCTGCTTGACTTATTTCACTCAGCATAATCTCTTCCAGTCCCGTCCATGTTGCTACAAAAGTTGGGTATTCATCCTTTCTGATGGAGGCATAATATTCCATCGTGTATATGGACCACATCTTCCTTATCCATTCGTCTGTCGAAGGGCATCTTGGTTCTTTCCACAGTTTGGCGACCGTGGCCATTGTTGCTATAAACATTGGGGTACAGATGGCCCTTCTTTTCACTACATCTGTATCTTTGGGGGAGCAAATAATCCAAAAATTTGTATGGAATCGGAAGAGACCCGGAGAGATGGCTGAACGGATGTAGCTGGATATATCGACCGTGGTGCAGTCAAGGTGCACCCTGGAACGCTTCTGAGCAATCAGGATTCCCCACCCAAATGAGAGAAAAAAGAAAAGAAAAAGACAAAAAGAGAGAGAGACACACACAGGAAAGAAAGGGAAGATAGAAGCTTCAGCCCAAATGGGCCCCAAGGTAAGATTTATGAAGTATACAAACAAAAACAGACAAAAAGACTGATAAAAGTATATGACAAGAGAAATAAAATTATATATATATATATATATATATATATATATATATATATATATATGCAAATAAAGGAAGAACCTCATTAAAAGGAACCCCAAGTATAAGATCTATATACTATCAGGACAAACACAAAAACACAGAAACACTGGTGGGAGAAAAAGATGGGAGAGTGGTTATAAATTTTCAGTGTGGGCGAGGAAGTTTGTTTTGATTCTTCCTGGATGTATCTTGATATCTTTGTTAACGGACTCAACTTTCCTAAGATAAAGGGGGATTAAAAATTGGTTTACCTATAGGGGTAGCATTGACTGGGGAAAGGGGATTACTTTGAAGTTTAACTCTATATGAATATTAGAAAATAAAAATAAAAAAGGAATAAACTAGACTAAACTAAACTAAAATTTAAAAAAAAAATTTAAAAATAGAAATGCAAAAGAAAAACACAGGTGTATGTATCAAAAAGTTCAGGTTAAAGGGTTATTATGGAATTTGATGTACTGGACAGCTTGCTGTGATGGTAAATAGTTTAAAAAATTATCTATATAAAAAAATGAGCCAGAATAGTGGGTACAAATTAAAAATAAAAGTTGTCCTATGAAGTAGTGGTGGTGGTTTTCTTGTAGTCTTTTTTTTTTTTCTTTCCTGGTTGGTTTTCTGGGGGAGGGGCCTGCCACGTGGATTTTCAGTCAATGATGTTCCCTGAGTTAAGTCCTCCAGTCCCCCTCAAGGGGGTGGGCTCTGAGGAAACCGGTTTTTTCAGGCTTTTGTTCTCTGGAGGTTTTTATGTTTGTTCACCTTTTTTTTTTTTTTTCCCTCTCGCCTTGACCGCTTTTGATGGTTTTTGTAGGTTTAGAGGAAAGCAAACTGCACCCTGACCTCCCTGTCAGAGAGAAGCCTCAGTCTGCTCTTCTGTGGGTGTTGCAGAGCCCATATAAATCCCCCCTTGGCCACTGGCAGAGCAGGTTCTGAGTGGAGCTTCCTGTGGATGCAAGATCTTCTGCTTGTACCCAAAACCATGGCAGCAGCGGTGGCTGTCTGGGCAGCTCCAGACTGCCAGAGAGGTTCCAAGCAGTGATGGAACACTGAGATTTTCCCACTGGCCTGGGCTGGGAGTGCCTGGTCTTTCCCGGTCCTAGAGCACTGGGCTGGCGCTTGTGGGCACTTCTCTCACGGGAGGGCTCGGGGCGCGACTCGGACTCTGATAGCATGGCAGGGCACTTGCATGGGGACTGCAAAAATGCTGTGCTTCTGCCAGCTGGCGAGGCTCCCAGCCCTTCATGGGAGCTGGACCCAACGTGCTCTCAGGCGGGCTGGTCTCTCAGGGACCAAGACCTGGCTTCTCCGCCGCACTCTCTCTGGCTCTGCACCAGGGGTGGCTATCCTGGGTCTGGGGACTTAAACCCCTGTCCCTAGCCACCCCGATTCCCACAATTCCCCCTGCCATGATCCTTTGCTCTTTTGGAATGCTTTCTACCAGACTCCAAGTTAATGCTCATTCCCAGACTCAGGGCACTCTCGTATTGGGATATTACTTTCCAATGGGTCGCCTCTGGTGGCTCCCTCTTCCTTTTGTTTATCTTCTTATATCAGTCCGACGTTCCCACTCTGCTTTACCTGCCCACTGGCGTCTTCTGCTCCTGTAGAGATCCAGACGTGTATAATTCTGATCTCAGGTTGATTTCATGGGTGATCAGAGTTCTTTGGAAGGTAATCTGCTCACTTTAGGGAACAGGTTGAAAGGGCACCTCCTCCTACTTCCCCGCCATCTTGTCTCCTTAAATAAATCTTTTTTAAAAAGAAGAAAGACATGTTGTCCCAGCCATCAGCTCCCAAAGGATTGTTTTCAGAGCATGTCCTCATCCAAAGACTGATTGCTATGGGGATGGAAGGATGTCTGCACTCATCTTAGCCTTCTGCAGTATAGCCCTAACCCAGACTAGATAAGGCTTTCTCATGTCTGCATTATAGTTTGACTTCTCACTCTGCCTAATCCACCTATTCCCTTTCTCTGCCACAGCTAGTGATCCCTATAAAATACCCTGCATGCCGAATCTTATATATATATAGGACTATATATATATAGGACTGCTTGGACAATCACAAAGGTTTGAGAGACAACAGTGAGAGATAGGGTGGGAATGAACAATAAGTTCTCTCTCCTGCATGAGGCCCCTCCTTCAAGACTGGAAGAGGAATTATTTATTTAATGTATAGAAACCAACAGAGAGCCAAGAGAAATGAAAAGAGGAATATGTTCCAAACAAAAGAACAAAATAAGACCTCAGAAAGATGGTCCTTTCTTATAGAGGATTGGCTTTTAGGAAGAGAAAATTAATCGATAGTCTCTTGGAAATGTTGTGTTTCAATAAAGCCATTTTGTGATCATTTTTTCTAAAATCCATAAGTTGACCAAACACTCGCTTCTTTACCATCTTCATCTCTCTGTTCCTGAATGTGCAGGTGTATATATGACTGGATTTAGAAAAGGAGTTAAAACTGCATCAAATCTGACTATAAACTAATCCAGGTATGTTGAAGGAGAGAACCACATATGGAAAAAAACCAGCGGACCAGAGACTAAAATCACCACAATAATATGAGCTGACAGAGTAAAAGGAGCTTTGAATGAACTTCCTGAAGAGTGTTCCTGAAGAGTGGCTAGGACAAAGATACAAGAGAGGATAAGCAAGAAGAAAGCAGCCAAGAAAATGAACCCACTATAGAAGGAACCATGAACACCAGTTTATAAGTATCTGCACAGCCAAAGTAGATCAGCCAAGGTATGTTACAGTAAAAGGTATCTAATACATTGAGCTACAGAGGGACAAGCTTACCACAAAAGCCGGTTGGGCCAATATGTGAATGAGACCATTGTCCAGGCAACCACAAAAATCAAAATGCACGTTCATGGCTCATGATGGCCAGGTAATGGTGAGGTTTTCATATGGCCATATATCTGTCAAAGGCCATGGCAATGAGAAATACATCTCATTGCCTCTAACTGCATGGCAAAAGAAGATCTGAGCTAGATAGCCCCCAAAGCAGAGGACTTTCTGCTTCCTGTAAAGATCACAAAGCATCTCGGCTGCTGCAGTGAAGAAAAATGTCAGATCAGTGATGGAGAGATTGGCTAACAGAAGATACATGGTGGGGTATAAGGGTCAGAAGTCACAATGACTTCTACTACTAGAAGGTTTACCCTTACCCTACTAGAAGATCTCCCATCATCCTAGACATATATAAGAGACAAGAAAAGCAAAAAAGAAGAAGCTGGATCTCCCAGGAATTGGAGAGTCCCAGGAACATAAACTCAGACACCCCAGGGTGATTGGCTCCATCCACTGGCTCATTTGGTAGGTTCATGCTCCTGATACCTAAAGAAAGTGATAGAATTCAAATTAATACTATACATTAAGGGGTGCCTAGGTGGCTCAGTGGTTTAAAGCCTCTGCTTTTGGCTCGGGTCATGATCCCAGGGTCCTGGGATCAAGCCCTACACTGGGCTCTCTGCTCGGCAGGGAGGCTGCTTCCTCCTCTCTCTGCCTGCCTCTCTGCCTACTTGTGATCTTTGTCAAATAAATTAATAAAATCTTAAAAAAATACTATTATGTTAATATCCTCCATGGAAAAAGTATATGAAATTTGGAAGTCAGATATTACCTGAGCATGCCACAAAATCAAACATCCTTTTGGCCACTATTACTGTAGTTACATATGATAGTAAATGAGTTGCCAAGTAGCCTTCCTAACACAAGGAATGGTGCCTAGGAAAATTTATTTAGATGACAAGTCTTTCAAATCCCATGTAAATTATTTTTTCTGATCATTTTTTGGGAATAGCAGCTGACTGAAATTTAGGTATCTAAGCAAATGGGAGTTTTGATAGTATAAAAAGCCAAATAAATTTGGAACATCTGGTACTGTCCAAATATAATGAGATTCAAAGAGGTATATCAGAAAGAAGAATTTCACAAGGAATTGCTGAATAGACAGGAGAATTTACTTGAATCTCTTTCTCATTAAGAAAAAAAAAAGACATTGGGGAGAATAACAAGGTGGACCATTGTTCATGTTGATGGTCAAATTAGCTAAGGCCTAATGGGTGAGGCAGAGCCAGCATGGGGACACAGTGACATGTAAAATGCTTCTGGCAGAAGGAAATCAGACAAATCCTGGAGGCAGGAGAGAGTCATGCCTCATTTACCCTTCAAAACCTGCTCAAAGATTTCCTTTTCCAGTCCTCCCAGGATTGACCTCCAGCACATACTGATGAGTCCATATGTTTTTGGCATTTTCAGGTGCTGATCTAAGCAACACAGGAAGAAAATGTACATAAAAATAAAATCAGCTATTTATTTAAATCCATTTCAAGTTAATTTCTGAATGCTATAGGATAAAGACCTAGTTTCATTCTTTTGCATGTGAATATCCAAGATCCAGCACTGTTTATTGAAAAGAATGTCTTCTTCAGTGAGTAAAACATTAATAGTAGAACCTAAGTATGGGTGGCAGGTAATCACCATAAAATTCCTTCATCTTTGTAGTATGTTTGAAATATTTTCAAAATAAAATATTCCAAGGAAAGGGAGGAACATATCTAATAAAATGATGATGTTCTACCAAAAAGAAAAAAAAAATGGCATGCAAAGTACAATCTCCAAAATCTCCTAAAGCCATTTGGGTTAGATTGGGTATAGAGATTACTTAAATAAATAAATATTTTTTAAAAGAAAAAAAAATAAAGTTTAAACTTCAACACAGGTAAATTGAACAACATTGCCTTAGGATACTTAACACCTGATGTTAGAAGCTTGAAACTATGAAATGTATCATAATGTAGTGCAAATAAATTTATGAAAATCTCTAAAAAAGAATTAATCACAGAAACAGCATAGTTTAGTAGAAAGAATATGGGTTTGGGATTTTTATTTCCAAAATTTATACAAATGTTCAACCACTTATAGGTTGATCTTGGTCAAGTTACTTAAAGTCTTGAGCCTAGGTTTATTTATTTATGAAACTGTAACTACTAAAGTAATTAATGTATCTTAGCCATATGGCTATATTAAGTATTCAGTAAATGTTAAGTTTACTTCTCTTTATTCTGCTTGCCCAAAATAGCGGTCTACACAAGAAATAATTAATGAATGAATAAGAAAACAAAATACTGTTAACCAAAAGGAATCATCAAACTTCCATATCATAAAATATATTTTTTAATTTTTTTCTTTTTTATTTCTTTTCAGTGTTCCAGAATTCACTGTTTATGTACCACACCCAGTGCTCCATGTAATACATGCCCTCTATAATAGCCACCACAAGGCTCACTCAACTCCCCACCCACCTCCCCTCCAAAACCCTCAGTTTGTTTCTCAGAACCCACAGTATCTCAAGGATCATAAAGTATATTTCAATAAGTAAATATTAATATAGTATGCACATTCTCTTAATGGTAGAAATTAAACTATCTTCTTTTTTTTATTTGTTCTCAAAGAACACTATTTCTTAGTAATGCTTACCACAAAGGTGAGTTGTTATTTGTTTCATATATCCTCCTCAACTTGGCTTCAAGCCCCATACAGTTATGGACCACATCTGTCTTGTTTAACCCAATGAATCAATAATTTAGAATCACTCCATGGGGTGCCTTGGTGGCTCAGTCGATTAGGCATCTGACTCTTAATTTTGGCTCAGGTCATGATCTCAGCATTATGAGATAGAGCCCAGCATCAAGCACTACACTAGACATGGAGCCTGCTTAAGATTCCTCTCTCTCCCATACCCTCCTCCCGCCTCCCTCTCAAAAAAAAAAAAAAAAAAAGAAAAGAAAAGAAAAGAAAAAAGAAATGTAGAATCACTCCAGAAACATAACAAGGACAAATAAATATTGGCTGAAAGGGTAAATAAAAATATTGTTTGGATTAGAGACTGGCCATGTAAGGAAAGAAATTCAGGAAAGTGAAAATTTTGCCTGAATGAAAATCAGAAGTAGGAATAGAACTAAAAAGAAATCTTCAATCAAGTCAAAGAGACTGAAATTAATGAGGTCAATGTTGGGACCTACTGATGAGCTTTAGGAAATTTAGGAAAATCTCTGGTCATTATAGATCAGAAAATAAATACACAAATATGTTAGATAACTTGACCAAAACCATACATTTATTTAGTGTTAGAGCTTATATTAGATCTCAGGTCTAGGGGCACCTGGGTGGCTCAGTGGGTTAAGCCTCTGCCTTCCGCTCAATTCATGGTCTTGGGGTCCTGGGATCAAGCCCCACATCTGGCTCTCTGCTCAGTGGGGAGCCTGCTTCCCCTTCTCTCTCTGCCTGCCTCTCTGCCTACTTGTGATCTCTCTGTCAAATAAATAAATAATGTTTTTAAATTAAAAAAAAAAAAGAATTCAGGTCTACAGACTCCAAGATCAGCCCACTTTCCAATTCCCTACCTTCTTTCATTTATCTATGACTTACTGAGGATACAGCCTGAACAAAAGCATGTAGCAGGGTGATAGTAGAAAATTGTTGGAGGAAAGATGAGCCCCTTGTAGCTGATTGACCTTTATAGATAAGGCTGGTGGCTGATGTCTTAGCCTCTGTTAATCAATCATGTCTGACAACTGCCCATCAACAAATTAATGTACCTCAGTGTCCTGGAAAAGTTGGATATTCTCTAAAACATTTTTTCTTATTCTAATTGTTCAGGCAAATGCTCTTATTTAGAATAGATGGTTTTTTGGATGAACTCAATATAAAATACTTGTTTAATCTGTTCTGCTCAATCTTTTCCTCCCTGGAGGGACTGAGACTCCTGAAGAGGGTCTAGCATGAGCTAACCACTTAGAAGCTGACATAATGTTGCCTGTATTCAAGTTCTGCTTTCTTAATGAAACCATTCTTGACTCTGTCAACCTGAGTAGATTTCTGTTTCTAGAGTTTCATTTTAACTCCCTTAATGAATTATAAGACCATCCTAATATTTCTTCATTAAGCTCCACAGTGCCTAGAATAATGCTGGAGAACATAACAGGTCTTCAGTAAAAAGCTTGAGTGCCCCCATTTGAATCCAAGTGTACTGAAATTGATCATCAATCTCAGTGTGGATGCAGAGACTCCAGACTTTATCTGGGACTTCAGTATTAAAAATAGGCTCTGTTTATTATTGCATTGCTCTTTGGCTTAATCTCTGTTTTAACTCTTACATCTTACAACAATCATATCTATTATTTTTTAAAGAAGCTACAATGGAACAATGAAATTAGTATAGTCTTCAATATCTGAAAAACCATATTTCACATTCTGTCACCTAATAATTTGGTGACCTTGAGTAACATACATTTCATCTCTGGGTCCTTTTCCCACCTGAAAAATGGAGAAAATATTGTCTTACATAACTGAGAATGTGAGAAAATACGTGTAACCAAATCTAGTTAATTCATTCTCTTTAATATCTTTTGGTATTGGAAAAAACCTGTAAGTCCAGAGTGAGGTCATATATAAGTAAATCTTGGTAAATTAATACAATGGGTTGAATTATTTCATAAATACATGAATGAACCAGATACATATATTTGTCATCATGAAAAATCTCAAAAAATAGAATGTTGAATAAAAAAAATCAAATTAGGGGTGCCTGGGTGGCTCAGTGGGTTGAAGCCTCTGCCTTCAGCTCAGGTCATGGTCCCAGAGTCCTGGGATCGAGCCCAGCATCAGGCTCTCGGATCGGCAGGGAGCCTGCTTCCCCCCACCCTTTCTCTCTGCCTGCCCCTCTGCCTACTTGTGATCTCTCTGTCAAATAAATAAATAAAATCTTTTTTTATTTAATTTATTTTCAGTGTAACAGAATTCATTGTTTATACACCACACCCAGAGCTCTATGCAATACATGCCCTCCAAAATACCCACCACCAAAGTCTGCCACCCTCCCACCCCATGCCCCTTCAAAACACTCAGATTGTTTTTCAAAGTCCATAGTCTCTCATGGTTCACCTCCCTTCCAATTTCCCTCAACTCCCTTCTCCTATCCATCTCCCCATGTCCTCAGTCTTACTTGATATGCCCCACAAATAAGTGAAGCCATATGATAATTGACTCTCTCTGTTAAAAAAATCAAATTATAAAATCATACATGTAAACTGAAAGAATTTTTTATTTCAAAAACAATAATTATTACATGTTATTAAATGTAAATAAATATATATGTAGTAGAAATATAAAAGTTTGAAAAAGAAGGATATCTATCCAACTTCAGAATAGTGTTTTTCTCTGTTTTCTCCAATTTTCCTCAACTCCCTTCTCCTCTCCATCTCCCCATGTCCTCCATGCTATTTGTTATGCTCCACAAATAAGTGAAACCATATGATAATTGACTCTCTCTGCTTGACTTATTTCACTCAGCATAATCTCTTCCAGTCCCGTCCATGTTGCTACAAAAGTTGGGTATTCATCCTTTCTGATGGAGGCATAATACTCCATAGTGTATATGGACCACATCTTCCTTATCCATTCGCCCGTTGAAGGGCATCTTGGTTCTTTCCACAGTTTGGTGACCGTGGCCATTGCTGCTATAAACACTGGGGTACAGCTGGCCCTTCTTTTCACTCCATCTGTATCTTTGGGGTCAATACCCAGTAGTGCAATGACAGGGTCATAGGGAAGCTCTATTTCTAATTTCTTGAGGAATCTCCACACTGTTCTCCAAAGTGGCTGCACCAACTTGCATTCCCACCAACAGTGTAAGAGGGTTCCCCTTTCTCCACATCCCCTCCAACACATGTTGTTTCCTGTCTTGCTAATTTTGGCCATTCTAACTGGTGTAAGGTGATATCTCCATGTGGTTTTAATTTGAATCTCCCTGATGGCTAGTGATGATGAACATTTTTTCATGTGTCTGATAGCCATTTGTATGTCTTCATTAGAGAAGTATCTGTGCATATATTCTGCCCATTTTTTGATACGATTGTCTGTTTTGTGTGTGTTGAGTTTGAGGAGTTCTTTATAGATCCTAGATATCAACCTTTTGTCTGTACTGTCATTTGCAAATATCTTCTCCCATTCCGTGGGTTGACTCTTTGTTTTCTTGACTGTTTCCTTTGCTGTGCAGAAGCTTTTGATCTTGATGAAGTCCCAAAAGTTTATTTTGGCTTTTGTTTCCTTTGCCTTTGGAGACATATCTTGAAAGAAGTTGTTGTGGCTGATATCGAAAGGTTACTGCCTATGTTCTCTAGGATTCTGATGGATTCCTGTCTCACGTTGAGATCATTTATCCATTTTGAGTTTATCTTTGTGTACAGTGTAAGAGAATGGTCGAGTTTCATTCTTCTGCATATAGCTGTCCAGTTTTCCCAGCACCATTTATTTGAAGAGACTGTCTTTTTGCCACTGTGTATTTTTTCCTGTTTTGTCAAAGATTAATTGACCGTAGATTTGAGGGTCCCTATCTGGGCTCTCTACTCTGTTCCACTGGTCTATGTTTCTGTTTTTATGCCAGTACCATGCTGTCTTGGTGATCATGGCTTTGTAGTAAAGCTTGAAATCAGGTAACATGATGCCCCCAGTTTTATTTTTGTGTTTCAACATTTCCTTAGCAATTCGGGGTCTCTCCTGGTTCCATACAAATTTTTGGATTATTTGCTCCAGCTATTTGAATACCAGTGGAATTTTGATTGGAATGGCATTAAAAGTATAGATTTCTCTAGGCAGTATAGACATTTTAATGATGTTTATTCTTCTGATCCAAGAGCATGGAATGGTCTTCCATGTTTTTGTGTCTTCTTCAATTTCTTTCATAGCACTCATGAAAGTTCTGTAGTTCCTCGAGTATGGATCCTTTACCTCTTTGGTTAGGTTTATTCCCAGGTATCTTATGGTTCTTGGTGCTATAGTCAATGGAATCGATTCTCTAATTTCCCTTTCTGTATTTTCATTGTTAGTGTATAAGAAAGCCACTGATTTCTGTACATTGACTTTGTATCCTGCCACGTTGCTCAATTGCTGTATGAGTTGTAGTAGTTTGGGGGTGGAGTCTTTTGGGTTTTCCATATAAAGAATCATGTCATCTGCGAAGAGAGAGAGTTTGACATCTTCATTGCCAATTTGGATACCTTTTATTTCTCTTTGTTGTCTGATTGCTGTTGCTAGGACTTCTAACACTATGTTGAACAAGAGTGGTGAGAGTGAGAATCCTTGTTGTGTTCCTGATCTCAACGGGAAGGCTGCAAGCTTTTTCCCATTGAGGTTGATATTTGCTGTGGATCTTTCCTAGATAGATTTGATGAAGTTCAGGAATGTTCCCTCTATCCCTATACTTTGAAGCGTTTTAATCAGGAATGGATGCTGGATTTTGTCAAATGCTTTTTCTGCATCAATGGAGAGGACCATGTGGTTCTTCTCTCTTCTCTTATTAATTTGTTCTATCACATTGATTGATTTGCGAATGTTGAACCATCCTTGTAGCCCAGGAATGAATCCCACCTGGTCATGGTGGATAATCTTTTTAATGTGCCATTGGATCCCATTTGCTAGGATCTTATTGAGAATCTTAGCATCCATATTCATTAGTGATATTGGTCTGAAATTCTCCTTTTTGGTAGGGTCTTTGCCTGGTTTGGGGATCAGGGTAATGCTGGCTTCATAGAAAGAGTCTGGAAGTTTTCCTTCTGCTTCAATTTTTTGAAACAGTTTCAGGAGAATAGGTGTTATTTCTTCTTTGAAAGTTTGGTAGAATTCCCCAGGGAATCCGTCAGGTCCTGGGCTCTTCTTTCTGGGAGGCTTTTGATTACTGCTTCAGTCTCGTTACTAGATATTGGTTGATTCAGGTTGTCGATTTCTTCCTGGTTCAATTCGGGGAGTTTATAGTTTTCCAGGAATGCATCCATTTCATCTAGGTTGCTTAGCTTATTGGCATATAGCTGTTGATAATAACTTCTGATGATTGTTTCTACTTCCTTGGTGTTAGTTGTGATCTCTCCCTTTTCATTCATCATATCAAAAAATGGGCAAAGATATGAACAGACACTTCTCCAATGAAGACATATAAATGGCTATCAGACACATGAAAAAATGTACATCATCACAGGCTATCAGGGAGATTCAATTTAAAACCACATGGAGATATCACCTTACACCAGTTAGAATGGCCAAAATTAGCAAGACAGAAACAGCATGTGTTGGAGAGGATGTGGAGAAAGGGGAACCCTCTTACACTGTTGGTGGGAATGCAAGTTGGTGCAGCCACTTTGGAGAACAGTGTGGAGATTCCTCAAGAAATTAGAAATAGAGCTTCCCTATGACCCTGTCATTGCACTACTGGGTATTGACCCCAAAGATACAGATGGAGTGAAAAGAAGGGCCAGCTGTACCCCAATGTTAATAGCAACAATGGCCACGGTCGCCAAACTGTGGAAAGAACCAAGATGCCCTTCAACAGACGAATTGATATAGAAGATATGGTCCATATACACTACGAAGTATTATGCCTCCATCAGAAAGGATGAATACCCAACTTTTGTAGCAACATGGACGGGACTGGAAGAGATTATGCTGAGTGAAATAAGTCAAGCAGAGAGAGTCAATTATCATATGGTTTCACTTATTTGTGGAACATAAAAAGTAGCATGGAGGACATGGGGAGTTAGGGGAAGGGAGTTGGGGGAAATTTGAAGGGGAGGTGAACAATGAGAGACTATGGACTCTGAAAAACAATCTGAAGGGTTTGAAGAGGTGGGGGGGTGGGAGTTTGGGGGAACCAGGTGCTGGGTATTAGAGAGGGCTCGGATTGCATGGAGCACTGGGTGTGGTACAAAAACAATGAATACTATTATGCTGAAAATAAATTTTAAAAATGATTAAAATAAATTAATTAATTAATTAAATTTTAAAAATTATGTACTGTATGGTGACTGACATCAAATAATTTAAAAAAATAGTCTCCAATCTCAAAAGAAATGTAAATCGATCAATGACATAAATAAATATTTTTATAGAAAAGAAAAAATTATAGATTGCTCTAGGCAGTATAGACATTTTAACAATGTTTTCTTCCGATCCAAGAGCATGGAATGGTCTTCCATCTTTTTGTGTCATCATTAGTTTTTGATGTAGTGATCCATGATTCATTGTTTGCATATAACACCCAGTGCTCCATGCAATATGTGCCCTCCTTAATACCCACTGCCAGACTCACCTATCGCCCCACACCCCTTCCCCTCTAAAATGGCTGAAGTATGTTTCACAGTTTCCTTTTAATTTAACACATCTGTCATGTATTTGCTTCTTTTTCTCCAACTCCCCTCCTTTCAATAGTTATCACTAGATCTACTGCAAAGCCTCATCAAGATTCTCTCCTTCAAGTGTTTCTGCTGCTCCAACAAAAAACTATCTGCTCTCAAAACAAATCCAGCCACAATATTAATAGTTTATTTGTTCCACTTTTGCCTCCAGATGAACACAACTCATAATAAAACATTCAAACCTGTCTGGAGTCTGGACTTTTCCAACCTCATTTTCTACCTCATTTTATTACATCCTTTCTCTCACCCAAGATCCAACAATATCTTTTTATTATCTGAAAATACCACATCATACATATACCTCGATCCCTTTAAACATATTTTTTCTTCTTCAACTCCCCTTCCTACCCTTTCCACTCACTGCTCTTCTTTCTGGAAGAATACGATCCATACTTCAAAGTAAACACAGGCTATAACATTTAGACTCCTTTCCCTACCACCTCTTCACACTTTAAGCAGATTTATACCTTCCTTGTCCATATTCCTACTCATAGCAATTTTTTCATGCCCCAAAGCATTACATATCACCTTACATTATGGATAGTTTTATATGTAGATAGATTGAGGGTGAGGAATTGAAAATTTTATCCTTTTTTATAATCTCAACTGCTATGACATAATTAGAATAAAAAAGGAGGGAGAGAAACACTAAAAATATTGCCTCCATCAAAATTGGCTAATGGTTCTAATAACGTGGAAATATTACCCAGACATAATAAGGATAGCCTTTAATGTGGGAAAATCAGATTGCAATTGAAATAGTAATAGGGATAACAGCTTTGTATTTATAATATCATGTATTTATAATAACAAAGAGAGAAAGGATATAATTGGATTATTTTTTAAAAACATGAAAATATGATGATATAACTAGGGAAGATGGATAAAAAGACTGGGAAGGGTTCTGAAGAGAGAAAAAAATAGAAGATAGATTATAAAGGTGAAGAAGAATTAAGGAAAGAAGAAAAATGTCAAGTTTTAAAAAGGAAGGAGGACAAAGTATATAATTATATAGTATATAATTTCAAAGAGAAGACAAGGAATACTTTAAGTAAGAGGTAGATTATCAGGTATGATTTTTATTACTTTCTAGACTCACTCTCCAGAAATTATGTGATGCTAAAAAATTTATAGTACTATGTCTGCCACTATCTTTTAACTGCTCCTTGAGATTTATCACTTCCTTCATGAGCTTTATCACTTATACACATCTAGCTATGAATTTATTTGTCTTTTGGCTCTCCAATCCCTTTTACCCTACATAAGAACCACAAAATTGAGGAAGGTGAATTTTAAGGGACAGAAGCTATAAATATGGGACCTAAAAAGACAAAACTGAATGTGTATAGTTACCCCCTATAGGGGGGGAAGAAAGAAATCAAAAGTAAAATTTCACCAGATGTACTAAAAGGAAGAGAAATCATAGCCAAATATCAAAGAATATAGAAATTCACACAACAAAGTATTAAACCCACTTGAGGCATAGTCAGGATCAAATTTTCCACCCTGGGCAGGTGTCACAGACAGGATTCTGGATCAAGACACCAGGATAGGATGTTTATTCACTTGGAAGTAACCAAATACCTACAATCAACCTCCTAGTTGACTATATTTTTTTTTAATTTTGTTTTTTATAAACATATAATATATTTTTATCCCCAAGAGTACAGGTCTGTGAATCACCAGGTTTGCACACTTCACAGCACTCACCATAGCACATACCCTCCCCAGTGTCCATAATCCCTACCCCCCTCCCAACCCCCCTCCCCCCATCAACCCTCAGTTTGTTTTGTGAGATTAAGAGTCACTTATGGTTTGTCTCCCTCCCAATTCCATCTTGTTTCATTTACTCTTCTCCTACCCCCTTAACCCCCCATGATGCATCTCCTCTCCCTCATATCAGGGAGATCATATGATAGTTGTCTTTCTCCGATTGACTTATTTCGCTAAGCATGATACCCTCTAGTTCCATCCATGTCGTCGCAAATGGCAAGATTTCATTTCTTTTGATGACTGCATAGTATTCCACTGTGTATATATACCACATCTTCTTTATCCATTCGTCTGTTGATGGACATCTAGGTTCTTTCCATAGTTTGGCTATTGTAGACATTACTGCTATAAACATTCGGGTGCACGTGCCCCTTCGGATCACTACGTTTGTATCTTTAGGGTAAATACTCAGCACTGCAATTGCTGGGTCATAGGGTAGTTCTATTTTCAACATTTTGAGGAACCTCCATGCTGTTGTCCAGAGTGGTTGCACCAGCTTGCATTCCCACCAACAGTGTAGGAGGGTTCCCCTTTCTCTGCATCCTCGCCAGCATCTGTCATTTCCTGACTTGTTAATTTGAGCCATTCTGACTGGTGTGAGGTGATTACTCATTGTGGTTTTGATTTGTATTTCCCTGATGCCGAGTGATGTGGAGCACTTTTTCATGCGTCTGTTGGCCATCTGGATGTCTTCTTTGCAGAAATGTCTGTTTATATCCTCTGCCCATTTCTGGATTGGATTATTTGTTCTTTGGGTGTTGAGTTTGCTAAGTTCTTTATAGATTTTGGACACTAGCCCTCTATCTGATATGTCGTTTGCAAATATCTTCTCCCATTCTGTCAGTTGTCTTTTGGTTTGGTTAACTGTTTCCTTGGCTGTGCAAAAGCTTTTGATCTTGATAAAATCCCAATAGTTCATTTTTGCCCTTGCTTCCCTTGCCTTTGGCGATGTTCCTAGGAAGATGTTGCTGTGGCTGAGGTCGAAGAGGTTGCTGCCCGTGTTCTCCTCAAGGATTTTGATGGATTCCTTTCTCACATTGAGATCCTTCATCCATTTTGAGTCTATTTTCGTGTGTGGTGTAAGGAAATGATCCAATTTCATTTTTCTGCATGTGGCTGTCCAATTTTCCCAACACCATTTATTGAAGAGGCTGTCTTTTTTCCATTGGACATTCTTTCCTGCTTTGTCGAAGACGAGTTGACCATAGAGTTGAGGGTCTATTTCTGGGCTCTCTATTCTGTTCCATTGATCTATGTGTCTGTTTTTGTGCCAGTACCATGCTGTCTTGAGGATGACAGCTTTGTAATAGAGCTTGAAGTCCGGAATTGTGATGCCACCAACTTTGGCTTTCTTTTTCAATATTCCTTTGGCTATTCGAGGTCTTTTCTGGTTGCATATAAATTTTAGGATTATTTGTTCCATTTCTTTGAAAAAAATGGATGGTACTTTGATAGGAATTGCATTAAATGTGTAGATTGCTTTAGGTAGCATAGACATTTTCACTATATTTATTCTTCCAATCCAGGAGCATGGAACATTTTTCCATTTCTTTGAGTCTTCCTCAATTTCTTTCATGAGTACTTTATAGTTTTCTGAGTATAGATTCTTAGTCTCTTTGGTTAGGTTTATTCCTAGGTATCTTATAGTTTTGGGTGCAATTGTAAATGGGATGGACTCCTTAATTTCTCTTTCTTCTGTCTTGTTGTTGGTGTAGAGAAATGCAACTGATTTCTGTGCATTGATTTTATATCCTGACACTTTACTGAATTCCTGTACAAGTTCTAGCAGTTTTGGAGTGGAGTCTTTTGGGTTTTCCACATATAGTATCATATCATCTGCAAAGAGGGATAGTTTGACTTCTTCTTTGCTGATATGGATGCCTTTAATTTCCTTTTGTTGTCTGATTGCTGAGGCTAGGACTTCTAGTACTATGTTGAATAGCAGTGGTGATAACGGACATCCCTGCCATGTTCCTGACCTTAGCAGAAAAGCTTTCAGTTTTTCTCCATTGAAAATGATATTTGCCGTGGGTTTTTCATAGATGGCTTTGATAATATTGAGGTATGTGCCCTCTATCCCTACACTTTGAAGAGTTTTGATCAGGAAGGGATGCTGTACTTTGTCAAATGCTTTTTCAGCATCTATGGAGAGTATCATATGGTTCTTGTTCTTTCTTTTATTGATGTGTTGTATCACATTGATTGATTTGTGGATGTTGAACCAGCCTTGCAGCCCTGGAATAAATCCCACTTGGTCGTGGTGAATAATCCTTTTAATGTACTGTTGAATCCTATTGGCTAGTATTTTGGCGAGAATATTTGCATCTGTGTTCATCAAGGATATTGGTTGTAGTTCTCTTTTTTGATGGGATCCTTGTCTGGTTTTGGGATCAAGGTGATGCTGGCCTCATAAAATGAGTTTGGAAGTTTTCCTTCCATTTCTATTTTTTGGAACAGTTTCAGGAGAATAGGAATTAGTTCTTCTTTAAATGTTTGGTAGAATTCCCCTGGGAAGCCATCTGGCCCTGGGCTTTTGTTTGTTTGGAGATTTTTGATGACTGTTTCAATCTCCTTACTGCTTATGGGTCTGTTGAGGCTTTCTATTTCTTCCTGGTTCAGTTGTGGTAGTTTATATGTCTCTAGGAATGCATCCATTTCTTCCAGATTGTCAGAATTGTTGGTGTAGAGTTGCTCATAGTATGTTCTTATAATTGTCTGTATTTCTTTGGTTTTCATTGTGATCTCTCCTCTTTCATTCATGATTTTATTTATTTGGGTCCTCTCTCTTTTCTTTTTGATAAGTCTGGCCAGGGGTTTATAAATCTTATTAATTCTTTCAAAGAACCGGCTCCTAGTTTCATTGATTTGTTCTATTGTTTTTTTGGTTTCTATTTCATTGATTTCTGCTCTGATCTTTATGATTTCTCTTCTCCTGCTGGGTTTAGGGTTTCTTTCTTGTTCTTTCTCCAGCTCCTTTAGGTGTAGGGTTAGGTTGTGTACCTGAGACCTTTCTTATTTCTTGAGAAAGGCTTGTACCGCTATATATTTTCCTCTCAGGACTGCCTTTGTTGTGTCCCACAGATTTTGAACCGTTGTGTTTTCATTATCATATGTTTCCATGAATTCTTTCCATTCTTCTTTAATTTCATGGTTGACCCATTCATTCTTTAGAAGGATGCTGTTTAGTCTCCATGTATTTGGGTTCTTTCCAAATTTCCTCTTGTGATTGAGTTCTAGCTTCAGAGCAATGTGGTCTGAAAATATGCAGGGAATGATCCCAATCTTTTGATAACGGTTGAGACCTGATTTTGGACCAAGAATGTGATCTATTCTGGAGAATGTTCCATGTGCACTAGAGAAGAATGTGTATTCTGTTGCTTTGGGATGAAATGTTCTGAATATATCTGTGATGTCCATCTGGTCCAGTTTGTCATTTAAGGCCTTTATTTCCTTGTTGATCTTTTGCTTGGATGATCTGTCCATTTCAGGGAGGGGAGTGTTAAAGTCCCCTACTATTATTGTATTATTGTCGATATGTTTCTTTGATTTTGTTATTAATTGGTTTATATAGTTGGCTGCTCCCACGTTAGGGGCATAGATATTTAAAATTGTTAGATCTTCCTGTTGGATAGTTCCTTTGAGTATGATATAGTGTCCTTCCTCATCTCTTATTGTAGTCTTTGGCTTAAAATCTAATTGATCTGATATAAGGATTGCCACTCCTGCTTTCTTCTGATGTCCATTAGCATGGTAAATTCTTTTCCACCCCCTCACTTTAAACCTGGAGGTGTCTTCAGGTTTAAGATGAGTTTCTTGTAGGCAACATATAGATGGGTTTTGTTTTTTTATCCATTCTGATACCCTGTGTCTTTTGATTGGGGCATTTAGCCCATTAACATTCAGGTTAAGTATTGAGAGATATGAATTTAGTGCCATTGTATTGCCTAATGGTGACTGTTACTGTATATTGTCTCTGTTTCTTTCTGATCTACTTCTTTTAGGGTCTCTCTTTGCTTAGAGGACCCCTTTCAATATTTCCTGTAGAGCTGGTTTGGTATTTGCAAATTCTTTCAGTTTTTGTTTGTCCTGGAAGCTTTTAATCTCTCCTTCTATTTTCAATGATAGCCTAGCTGGATATAGTATTCTTGGCTGCATGTTTTTCTCGTTTAGTACTCTGAATATATCATGCCAGCTCTTCTGGCCTGCCAGGGCTCTGTGGATAAGTCTGCTGCCAATCTAATATTTTTACTATTGTACTTTACAGACCTCTTTTCCTGGGCTGCTTTCAGGATCTTCTCTTTGTCACTAAGACTTGTCAATTTTACTATTAGGTGACGGGGTGTGGACCTATTCTTATTGATCTTGAGGGGGGTTCTCTGAACCTCCTGGATTTTGATGCTTGTTCCCTTTGCCATATTGGGGAAATTCTCTCCAATAATTCTCTCCAATATACCTTCTGCTCCCCTCTCCGTTTCCTCTTCTTCTGGAATCCCAATTATTCTAATGTTGTTTCGTCTTACGGTGTCACTTATCTCTCGAATTCTCCCCTCATGATCTAGTAGCTGTTTGTCCCTCTTTTGCTCAGCTTCTTTATTCTCTGTCACTTGGTCTTCTATATCACTAATTCTTTCTTCTGCCTCATTTATCCTAGCAGTGAGAGCCTCCATTTTTTATTGCACCTCATTAATAGCTTTTTTTATTTCAACTTGGTTAGATTTTAGTTTAGCGCCAACCATTATATACCAACTCCCTCACCTCTTTTTTTTAATGTAGAGCTTTGGTATGATATGATATTTGTGAAATGTCATGTCCATATGTAAAATCCTCTATAATTTGTAAGAAAATGGCTGTCACAAAATTATAGCAATTTGCCTTAAGATTATCCCATTGATGCTTCTTATAATCTTCTCTTCTTAACTCTTCTTATTAACAACTTTTTTTTTTTTTTTAATTCTATTGTAAATTCCAGGTAGTATAACCCAAGCAATTGGGCCCTTTGCATAGAACCTGAAACCACTGCAAAAGAAACTTTTCCAGATCTGGGCTCCCCTCTGAGCTAACAACTTTCATGTCATCTGTTTTATGTGTTAGAATAGTAGTCCTGGATATAAACTATGCTCTTTTCAGAAAGGGTAGAAGCCATACTGTGTCTATAGAACTTGCACCATTTTGTGTTCCCACCAACATCTTCACCAACTCTTGTAATCTTTTCTCTTTTTGCTAATAGGCTTCACAAGAGTAAGAGGTGATATTTTATTTTGGTGTTGATTTGCATTTCCCTGACAATCAGTGATGTTGATCATCTTGTTATATACCTGTTGCCCATTTGTATGTTTTCTCTGGTGCCTATTCAACCCCTTTGTCCATTTATTAATTAGGTTGTGTTTCTGTTTTGGGTGGTATTTTTGCCACTGAATTGAGTTTCTTATATATTTTGAATATTAATTCCTTATCAGAAATAGCTTATAAATATTTCTTTCAGTCCTGTAATTTATCTTTTGTCTTTATGATTATTTGTTTGTTTTGGTTTGAGGGTTGGCTTTTTTTTTTTCTATGTTGAGTTTTTTAGTTTGATTTAGGCCAACTTTTCTAATTTTGGTTATTTTGCTTGTGCCTTTGGTGTCATTTGAGAGAAGTCATTGCCAAACCCAATGAAGTTCTTCTTCTATGTCTCCTCTATGAGTTTTACAGTTCCGTCACTTACCTTTGAGTCTTTAATCCGTTCTGAGCTGATTTTTGTATAACTTCTAACATAAGGATCCAGTTTGATTCTTTTGCCTTTGGATATTCAGTTTTTCCAAGCCTTTTGTTGAAGAGACTACACTTTCCGCATTGTGTATTCTTGGTACATTTGGTGTCATTAGTCTGTTCCATTGGTCTGTATGTCTGTTTTATGCCAGTACTATATTGTTTTAACTACTGTATCTATGTAAAATATTCTGAAGTCAGGAAATATGATGACTCCAGCTTTGTTCTTTCTCAATATTGTTTTACCTGTTAGGATCATTTGTAGATTTACATGACTTTTAGGATTTTTTTTCTATTTCTATAAAAAATGACATTGGAGTTTTGATAGGGATTTCATTGAATCTGTGGATATCATTTGGTAATATGGATAATTTAACCATAGTAAGTCTTCTGATCTGTAATCATGGTCTTCCATTTATTTTCATCTGTTTTAATTTCTTTCATCAATTATTTGTAGTTTACAGCATGAGTCTTCTACCTCTGGTCAAATTTATCTCTGTTTTCTTCTTTTTGATGCTATTATTACTGTGACTCTTTTCTTAATTTACATTTCAGATAACTCACTGTTAATGTATGAAATGAAATAGAATTACCATATGATCCAGCAACCTCACTTCAGGGTATATATTTAAAAGTACTTAAGCCAGAATCTCAAAGAGATATATGCACTTCTATGTTCATTGCAGCATTATTCACAATAGACAAGATATGGGAACAGCCTAAATATGCATCAACAGATGAATGGATAAAGAAAACCTGGGGGGGGGGCACCTAGGTAACTCAGTCAGTTGGGCAGCTGCCTTCAGCTTATGTCATGATCTGAGGGTTCTGAGATCAAGTCCTTCATCAGCCTCCCTGTCCTGAAAATTTGTACACTTTGACCTATATCTCCCCATTTCTGCCTCCCCTAAAGCCCTGGCAACTACCATCCTATTATCTGTATCTATAAAATCAGCACCTTTTTTGAAAATTACTCCACCTATAAGTGATACTACATATTATTTTTCTTTCTCTGCTTGACATATCAGTTAATATAATGACTTCCAGGCTCATCATGTTATCACACATGGGGTTTTGCCTTTCATGACTGAATATTCCAGTTTGTGTATATACCACATTTTCTTTATTCATTCATCCATTGGAAGAAATTTACACTGTTTTCATATCTTAGCTACTGTGAATAATGCTACAGTGAAGATGAGTGTACAGATACCTCTTCAAGATCCTAATTTCATTTCCTTTCAATATATAACCAGAAGTGGAATTGCAAGATCATTGTATAGTTCTGTATTCAATTTTTTGCAGAACCACCATAGTGTTCTTTGTTAACTTTCATACTGTTTACTGTAAATTAGCAGCTGTACCACTTTGCATTTCAATCAAGAGTACAAGAGGGTTCCCTTTCCTCTACAACCTTGTTACCATTTATTTCTTATCTTTTTTAGAATAGTCAACCTTACAAGTGTGAGGGGAATCTCATTGTGGTTTTGATTTGCATTTCTCTGATGATTAGTGATGGTGAGCAAATTTCTTGGGTCTGTTGTCCATTTGTATATCTTCTTTGGGAAAATGCCTATTCAGGTTTTTCATCCTTTTTTAATTGGATTAATTGCTTTTTGCTATGAATTCTATGACTTTCTTATTATCTATAATAACTCCTTATCAGGTATAGAATTTGCAAGTATTTTCTCCCATTGTGTAAGTTGCCTTTTCAATTCATTTATTCTTTTCCTTTTGTGTAGAAGCTCTTCAGATTGATACCTTCCCAATTATTGATTTCAGCTTTTGTTGCCTGTGCTTTTGGTGTCTTACCCAAAAAATCATTCCCAAGACCAATGTCAAGATCTTTGCCTGTATTTTCTCCTATGATTGAGTCTTTTTTTTTTTTAATTCATTTGACAGAAAGAGAGATCACAAGTAGGCAGAGAGGCAGGCAGAGAGAGAGGGAAGCAGGCTCACCGCTGAGCAGAGAGCCCGTTGCGGGGCTTGATCCCAGGACCCTGAGATCATGACCTGAGCCGAAGGCTTAACCCACTGAGCCACCCAGGCGCCCCTGATTGAGTCTTTGATACATATCTCTGAATTCCTAAAATTTTAATGACATGACAGTTTCCTTATTCTTTATGCAATTTATTCACTCCTTTGATAACAAATATGTACAACCTAAGCATAAATGTACTTGCCATTTCTCCTTATCTGATTTGACAGATAGTGTCATTAATATAATAGGCAATCTTAAATAGATATAAACCATCCAGATGATCCATTTATCTTCAGACTATAACAAAGGGCAGAACAATAAATAGATACTGATGTCCTTTCCATGTGAATTGTTTCTAACTCTTTCTGAGATGGAAAAGAATATTTACCAGATCAATGACCACATATCATATACCCAAGTCTGTGTTAATCTGCTTTACAGTGGCTCAGTCACTTAAGTGTCTGCCTTCCCCTCAGGTCATGATCCCAGCGTCCTGGGAAGGAGTCCCTTATCTGCTCCCTACTCAGTAGGGAGTCTGGTTCTCCCTCTGCCTCTGCCACTCCCCCTGCTCCTGCTCTCTCCCTTTCTCTCAAATAAATAAATAAAATCTTTAAAAAATAAAAACTCTTTTCTAGCAACAATAACACCTTTAGTATAACAACTGCTATTGAGGCCACTACTGGACTGAGTTTACAGTAGTCCATTGTCATTTTCTAAGATCTGCCTGACTTTTGTAAGGGCCACAGTGGTGAATTAAATAGTCAGAGGTTGGAGATCACCATTCTTATGTTGTTTGGGTATCTTACTGCCACCCTTGTCCCTGCAGAATATAATGTCCTTTTTTTTAAATACTGAGTGTGTGGATGTGACAAGCTTGGTGCCATACCCTCTACAATACCTGAAACCTGCAGGGCAAAGAAACAGTGTGGGAGCTGTACTAACAACCAAGTATATTGACTCAAATTATACATTCAGAAAATGGCATAATGATGACAGGGTGGGAGGGGTGTCATTTGAGGGACCCACTGGTGGACGCAACAGATCTAGACAGGGACTCTGTATATAGTTAAGTCCCACATGCCTCCCTTCCGATAAAGGACCACAATGAGCCTTTAGGGATTTGAGTATCCATTTCAACTCAGACTGTGCCCAACAGTCCTCAGAATGTTGTGATATTACTTTATTCCTAGTATATGATTATGCAAGCACATGGTCAAGCGTACCTTTGGACAAAGTAGAGAGGATCATTGTCATGTATACTCACTGAGATATCACACAGCCCTTCCTACTGGCATTTTTTTTTAAGCGATCTTGGTGATGCCATGCCCCCCAGCCCCTCCCAGAAGGATACAGCCAGGGGTTATCTAAGTAGGTTAAACATAATAGATCCATTCAGATATGTTCTTGATCCTTTGGGCTCCTTCCTCTACAATATATCAAGGGAAATCTGGCATTTCAACTTCCCCGATAGTAGTGAGTGCCTTGTACAATATGCCCCGTTGGTTTCACATACACAAAAAATATTTGTGAATTTACTAACCCCATAAATACTGGGTTTTGATGGTGAGGAGGTCTCCAGAGGAAGCCCACAAGAGAGATTGTTTCCAGGTAAAGGAGTTATTCTGTTATCTTTTATTACCAGAGATGCATTATAGTGCAAGAGTTAAGATTACAGATCCTGCATCAAAACCACAAGGCTTTGTGTCCAGTCTGATTAGTTAATGCAACTTGAGAATATTTAACATCTTCATGCCTCAGAGCCCTCCTGTGTAAAATGGGGATGGTGAGAGTATCTACTCCATAAGATTCAAGGTAAATCCCTGAGAACAATAGATTGTAAAAAGCACCATATGAGTCACTTATTACCTCCCCTAGAACACAAATGATGACAATAATAATTTCATTGCCTCATGAAGGAAACTTCAATTGGTGTGTGCATTCCATTCCATTGTCTAGTAATTTTGTTAAATAACAAGCTGCTTAATGTATGGGGAGGGAGGGAACCCTTCATGGATATCTATAAATATTTCATTTTGTTGAAATATTTTAATTTCTCTTTCTGGGAGAGGTACAATGATCTTAGTGTCACTTCCTTAAGCAGAGTAAAAGTTAATCAATGACATTTCTTTCCCACAAATGAAATAACATCATTAATTGTAAGTATCTGGGGAGACTTCAGTCCTACAAAATAGAACTTAATCAAAAATCTCTGGTTACCACTATAGACAAAAGAATCCTGCATAATGAATTCTAAACATGTTTTTCATAACTAATGCAATGGTTTAAGAGTCAGCTTTGGTAGAACCTGAACAAGGAAACATATGGTCATGGTAGAAAGTAAGAAAAGATTTAGAAGTGATAAGGAAGTCCTTAGTGCTCACTGAGAAGTTTACAAGAAAAAAAGGAATACACATAAGAGATTTACACCTCTTACATTAGATAGGCCTATAGGAAAAGGCTGAAAGAGTAGAATATGTTCAGAAATTCAAATGCAAAACTGATTTGAAAGTCAACAGACACTGACATGGCAACCAGGGTCAAGGTTTCCAGTGCCTGACTCTCTGATAAATTTTGTTCTAACCCTGGGCTAATGCAATCACCCCTCATCTCTTGGGTTATAGATAGCGCAATAGAAGGGATTAAAGGCAATAATGCTGGTAATCCAATCTAGCTATAGCTATAGCTATAGCTCTCACATAGGATTAACAATTTATTACACTACCAGATGGAGGAGACAATCTAGCAACAAAGAGAATTAAAATCAAGGTATAAACTCAAGTAAGCATATGGAGGATAATATAAATGCATAATTTGTCTAACAATAGAATAGTCTGTTTAATATAGGAAAAACATCAAACTTTATTATTTACTCAATTACATGATGACATTCCCCTAACGATGTAGGTTTCAAAGCATGTATTATTCACTTTTTAGCACTTTGACATACAGAGTATCAAAGAAAAACATGACTTCTAACTTAATGGTGAAAGAGATACCATAATATCATAGTAGATTTCTAAACATATAACATGTCCTAAGTGTAACGGATTTTTCTGAAATTGTATAATGTCTTTTTTACAACCAGCATGAGGGAAAATCTGTGATTTTGTATCTTCAAAGCCATCGGTTCATGAAATCTTCCTGTAACGCACAAGATGACCACACAGTCTCCTCATTGCCACTTTCATCTCTTTGTTCCTAAATGTGTAGATGACTGGATTCAGAAAAGGAGTGATAACTGCATCAAAAATAGCAAGATACTTATCCAGGTGTGATGTGGGAGAAGGCCATGTATAGAAAAATATCAGTGGCCCAAAGAACAAAACCACCACAGTGATATGAGCCGACAGTGTGGAGAGTGGAGACAGCCTTGGATGAGCCACCAGAGGAATATTTCCAAACAGTAAACAAAATGAAGACATATGAAAAGACCAGCAGGATAAAGGAGACAACAGAAATGAGCCCACTATTTACAGTAACCATGAACTCCAATTCTTGAGTGTTTGTGCAGGCAAGCCTGAGGAGCCGGGGAAGGTCACAATAAAAACTATCCAATACATTAGGGCCACAAAAAGGCAAATCTACCACAAAAACTAATTGAACCAATGAGTGGATGAGGCCAATTACCCAAGAAGTTACTAAAAAGAATAGACACATCTTTGGGCTCATGATGCTCAAGTAGTGCAGAGGCTTACATATGGCCACATATCTGTCAAAGGCCATAGCTATAAGCAGCACCATCTCTGTGCCCCCAAGAGCATGACTAAAGAAGATGCATAATACATCCACAAAAAGAGATGGATTTGTGCTTCTTAAAAATATCACAAATCTGGAGGACAAGGGGAGATGGAGAGGAGAAGGGACTTGAGGTAAATTGGAAGGGGAGGTGAACCATGAGAGACTATGGACTCTGAAAAACGATCTGAGAATTTTGAAGGGGTGGGGGGTGGGAGGTTGGGGGAACCAGGTGGTGGGTATTGTAGAAGGCACAGATTGCATGGAGCACTGGGTGTGGTGCAAAAATAATGAATACTGTTGTGCAGAAAAAATTTAAAAAAATTAAAAAAAAAATATCACAAATCATTTTAGGGGCTGCAATTGAGCAAAACAACATATCAATGACAGAGAGGTTAGCCAGGAGGAAATACATAGGGGAATGTAGATGAGCATCCAAGGTTACAGTGAACACAATGACAAGGTTTCCCATCATGCTTGCCAAGTAGAACAAAAAGGAGAAAGCGAAAAGGAGAAGTTGGATCTCCCATGAATTTGTGAGTCCAAGGAACACAAACTCTGATACTACCGACTGATTCATTCTGTCCATTGCCTCAGACACGAGGATCAGGTTTCATGTTTCCCTAAAAGAAGAAAGGAAATTTTTAAAAATTGCCTAGGCAAGTATTCACAAAAGGAATAAAAGCAAGTGTTCACAAAAGGAAGCCTCCAGCCCACGGAAACAGTCATCATATTAACAACTCCCAGAGCCAAATAATCTTCATCACATATACACATTAGACTTCTACTTATAGGAGCCAGCTGGTTCCCAATGCCAGTATGGATTTAAAACTGCTACAACTAAAAGAATTCCATCCCTGGACCTGTTTCCCTTCTGTTTTCTTCACTATCACATGGCTATTTCATATTTTCTCCTGCCCTGCATTCTATCAGTAACTTATAAGGTCAATTTCAAAAACTTTTGAATAGATAGCATTTCTGCCATGCATATGAGCAAACTAACAATTTCTCATACACAGCATGTAGCTTTCAAAGTCTCTGTCCATTAATCCTATTGCTTGCTTAGACTTTAAACATCTTCCTTCTTTCAGCTTTCAAAATTTCTCATTCTCTACTGTCCCAATTTTCAATTCCCAAGTTCAAATGCTCCCTCCCTTGGGAAATCTTCCAAATCTGCTTTAGTCTCTACTCTCTGTGCACTGTTAGCATTGATTTCACTCTGCCTCTCCTGATATAAGTTTCCATTTCTCAAATTAATGGGTAGTTTCTTGGATACAGGAATCATCTAAGTTCATATGAGTATCCCCCACCTCCATCACAATCACCAGTGGTGACTAACACAATGAGTTATTTAATGAATACTACACACTGGTTGAATGAAGGAAGAAATCAAAGGGATTGAAGAATGACTTATGCAGTTAAGAGAGTTTGTCATAATCTACAAAAGTCCCATTGATTATACATTTTGTGGTACCAGTCAGGAGTTATCACAGGATCCCAAGCCTCATCATGCAATTGTTTAAATACATAACATAATTATTTCACAAGAGAATTCTGTCAACAAATGCAATATGAGGTCTCAACTATTAATTTAAAATAGCCCATAGAAAGCCCTTTATATATTTCAAATGGGAAAAAATATTTTATCTTTTAATTATACTTACTTTCCAAAAAATTCACAATTTCCAACACAACCTGAGGCAAATAATCTCCTCCACTAGTAGACAGACAGACAAAGAGAGTCATTGAATACCCAAAGGTAAGAACTCTTCCACATAACAGTCTTTTTTCTTTTTCAAAATACAGTTGGAATGGATAAAAGAGTAACAGGAAAAGAAAACTGGTAAAAACAGCCAGACAAATCTGTGTCTGCAATTGAGAAAGGGTCACGATTGAGTTAGAGGGATAATGGGCGCGCACACACACACACACACACACACACGAATAGACAGTAGCCAAATTGCAGCATGGGTAGCTAGGATGCAATTATAGTTCTTTAAGGATTAAAAAAAAAAATGCCAGAAATAAATCATCAGAGGCCCACTTCTCAGAGACTGTTTCTGATTTACTACAACTGCATGACTCCATGTTATACCAATGAAATAATTTATATAAAAAGAGATATATGAGGTGACCTGCTCATTATCCCAAAGACAGTTGGTGGGAGAGTTACAGAGATCAAGAACCCATGGCTCCCACTGAATGTTCTTTGCCCGAAATTGAACTTTGTATTAGTTCCACATGTATTCGTTCTCTATTTCTGCAGTGACAAATAACTGGGAATTTAGTGGTGTACCAAAACACAAATGTGTGATCTCACAGTTCTAAAGATAAGAAGGACAAAATGGGTCTTCTAAGCTAAAATCAATGTGTCAGCAGACCCAGATTCCTTCTAGAGGACCTAGGGGAGGATCCAGTATCTTCCTTTTTCCAAGGTCGCCTGCATTTTTTACTTCATGTCCCCTTCCTCTCTCTTCAAAGTACGTCATCCGAACTCTGCCAACTGTCATCACATTTCCTCTCTGACTGACCATCCTGCCTTCCACTTGTAAGGTGGGATTCATATGACTACAATATCCAGATAATCCAGGAATATTTGACCATCTCAAAGTTCTTAATCACATTGACAAAGTCCCTTGTGCCATGTAAAGTAATATATTCACAGGCTCAGGGATTAAGACATGGATATTTTGGGGCCATTATTCTGTAACACCACAACATCTCACAAGTGAACATGTTTTAGGGAAAAAGAAAACCTTATCACTAAGCAATGAATCTGACAAAGGACTTTCAGAGAGCCTGTCAGGAAGATGGAGGAGATATTGAAGGAGGAAGGTCAGGTAGTCCATCAGGACCTTTTCCTGGAAACTACACCTTAGACACTACTGAGTCCTATTACATCCAGGACCAAGGCTAGCCAACTAATATCAACTAATGGTAAGGAACCAATCCTGGGATTATCCCAAGATAATCAGCCAAAATATATGTTCTTTGGCAACTAAGTATACAATTTAGTCCTGAGTGCTTCTCTGAATGATTTTTAAATGACTTTTGTTCATTAATTCAGTAAATATTTTTGAGAGCCCAGAATGCCAAGTATCAATCTGAGCAATGAGGATACAACATGCACAAGCATTCCTGCCTTTGTGAAGTCCATATTCATGACAGAAAATGCAATTCTGGTCTGTTACATACAAATTTCCTTCCCTAGAAAGGATAAGAACACTTGAAAAAATGCTGTAATTCATCAAATACTGAGGAGTCACAAACACTCCGCTGCTTTCTAGTTCAATTTCCATATTCACAGAGTTCCCTCCCAGTATTGACTGATTTTTTATCTGAATTTTTGCATCTATAATTCCTATCACAGTAATTGTTCAATGCCTTTCTGATAAATATGCATGGATTTTATCTCCCCAAATGCTGTACAAGACACTTGGGGCAGAATTGGGTACCATACTTGTTTGTTCTCACTGAAAAGCAGCTCATAAATGATGCTGGTCAGATGTCTTGGCTAATCAACTTATTCATTCAACAAATATTTAGGTAGCAGTTATCAGGACAATTTTAAGTAAAGGTTGTTAAGCTATTTTATGACTTAAAATCACAACTCTATATCATGAAATATGAACTAACTAATCAAAAATTTCTCTAGGAATGGGCAGAAAAATAAGGCAAAATCATTCCTTCTGATCACTAAAGGGAAAAGTGTGTTCCAAGGTTTCCATGAAGTAGGAGTAATAGTGAGAATATAGGGGCGCCTGGGTGGCTCAGTGGGTTAAGCCGCTGCCTTCGGCTCAGGTCATGATCTCAGGGTCCTGGGATCGAGCCCCGCGTCGGGCTCTCTGCTCAGCAGGGAGCCTGCTTCCTCCTCTCTCTCTGCCTGCCTCTCTGCCTGCTTGTGATCTCTCTCTGTCAAATAAATAAATAAAATCTTTAAAAAAAAATAGTGAGAATATACTATGACCTAAAAATACAAGTGGTGTTTCCTCCACATTGAAATGAGAAGAGCAAAAACAAAAACAAACAAACAAACAAACAAAAAAGTGATGGGGCTCCTGGGTGGCTCAGTCAGTTAAGCATTCAGCTCTTGATTTCAGCACAGGTCAAGATCTCAGGGTCATGAGATCAAGCCTCACAACAGACTCCACACTGAGAGTATGGAGCCTGCTTAAGATTCTCTCTCCCTTTCTCTCTGTTCCTTCACCCACCACACTTGCTCACATACTTGCTCGACATTCATGTGTCACACATAGTCTCTTTTCCTGTAAAAAAAGAAAGGAAGAGAACAAGTGAGTAGAGGGCACCTGGGTGGTTCAGTGGGTTAAGCTTCTGCCTTTGGCTCAGGTCATGGTCTCAGGGTCCTGGGATTGAGCCCCGAATCAGGTTCTCTACTCAGCAGGGAGACTGATTCCCCCTCTCTCTGCCTGCCTTCCTGCCTACTTGTGATCTCTCTCTCTCTCTGTGTGTCAAATAAACAAAATCTTTTTTTTTTAAAGAACAAGTGAGAAGGTAAAAGAAATACTGAGAAATCTGACTGTTAAGTTTATAAGGAAAAGGGTTAGCAAAATCAGAAAATGATTTATTGAGTCAATCATGGGGAAAAAAAAATATATATATATATATGATTATGTGTAAAGCCTCAAAAAAAAACAGTCTAGCCAGAGGACAAAAAAAGACAATTTTGGAGAAAAAGAAAGTTAAATACACTTTTAAAATTAGAAAGTAAATTGATGGAAAGATGACAAAGAGGAAGACAACAGGAGATTGGGTTTTTGAATGTAACAGGAGTCCAAGATAATCAGTTAGAGGGAAAATTGTGACAAACAGTAAGAAATAGCAGATTGGGAGCTCATTCTGATATGCAATCTCATTAGTCCTACAGTTCAGAATTGCTTCCTACTAGAATTAGAGTTGCTTTCTTTTGGACTAACATACCTCATCCCCTAACTTTTGACTAACATACGGCATCCCCTAGTTTTACTTACATTGCTTAAGGGAAAGGTACCACATTAAGCTATTATAGACAAACAAATAAGTTACCAGATGGCTCACCTTCACTGAGATCTTATGTGTATAAGAAATGATGATTTCCACAATGAAGAAATGACTGATTCATTTTAACCCTGACTCATTACCCAAGAAGGATGATCTTGAGTTGGTTGCTGCAGAAGACAGGGCAAGAAGAGATGAGCTGAGGAGGAGAGAGCCAGACTCCAGGAATGAGAGCAAAATCTGAGAACAGAAGGATAAATGGGACAAAGACAAAAGATACCTACTTTACATCCTGAAAAGAACAACAACAAAAAAAAATACTACAACTAATAAAAGGGAGATCTGGAAACTTACCCAGCTCCTATCTTCAACTATTCAAATTTCTTGAGTGTCCCTCCAGGGCCTCTGAGATACAGTCTCAACAGCTTCTAGAAGGAGGCAGTAGGTTCTGGGTGCCCAATCAACTTGAGACCTTGCAGACTTCCATGGAAAACAGCGCTGCTCCTTTAAGGCCATTGCCATTAGAAGATACTCTACTCTGAGTTCTCTAGTCCTGGTCTAGTTATTACACTCAAGAATTATGACACAAATTACAGCCAATCTTTATTTATACTATGTAAGTGAACATGGTATGCAGAAAATCCAGATTCTGCAGCATTTAATGGAATCATCATTTATTTTTAAACTTCTTAAAATTTAAATTCAAGTTAGTTAGCATATAGTGTATTATTGGTTTCAGGGGTAGAATTTAGTGATTCATCAGTTGCATTTAACACCCAGTGCTCATTCCATCAAGTGCCCTCCTTATGAAATCGTCATTTAAATGTCTTGATTTAGGGCACCTGGGTGGCTCAACTGGTTAAACTTTAGCTCAGGTCATGGTCCTGGAGTCCTGGGATGGAGCCCCATATCCATCAGGATACCTGCTCAGCAGAGAGCCTGTTGTCTTTCTCCTCCTTTTGTCCTTCTGCCTCCTTCATATGCTCCATTTCTCTCTCTTTCTCTCAAATAAATAAATTAAAATCTTAAATATATAAATAAATATCTTGATTTACATAGAATCAGAATTTGGGAACCTCTTAGAAGAGATTCATGGGAATTTTACATTTTAAAATATTCTGGGAGGAAAAAAGAGTGAAAGCTGCTCATTATCCCCAATTAATAAAATCATTCAGTTGGAAGAGATCTAAAAATATGTTCTGACACAGTTCCTTTCCTTAGTTTCTCCATCCTGGATATGTCAGTTTCTCTACAGTTTACATGGTTTGAAAATTCATTTTCTTCCTTAGCATCCCACTATTTATTAACGTAATAGACCAAAGGTTCATCCTTACAAAAAGAAAATCTCTCTTCCTTTCAAGTAAGCTGATGGCCACTTGATTCTTTCTCTGTGAACATAAAGACATTGTCAGCAATTTCTTCAGATAAATATTTTACATGCTTAAACCTGGTAAAAGCAAATAAAGGTCACTCCTCTGTGCCCTCTAGTTTTAACCACCTCAATTCCTTTAGTCTTCCTTCATAGGATCATCTTCTATACCTTCATCCTTCACACTCTGCCTAACTACCCCCATTTCACCACCAAACATCTCATTGCAGTGACCTGGAAAAGTTCTAACAAATGTTTAAAGAATGCAAACAAAAGCAGGAGGCTTGATTACAGGTTGTGAAACCTTACATATTTAGTTCCCTACTTTTTCTCCACCCTTCTGACACTTAATTTTAACCTACACTAATTAATTTAGTTTAGAGTGAGTTAGTTCCTGGAGTATTTTTCTTCTAAGCAGGTTTTTAATTGTTCTTTCTCTATCGTGATTCTATGAAATTGGGGTTTTATTTTTTTTATTTCATGTATCACTTATACCTACTTAAGGTTAATTCAGTCCTTTGTGTTGACAACCATTTGTATTTATTCTCCTACTCTACTTATCATCTCCCCACCACCACCTGTTTCTTTCTGACTCTGAGCCAAAACATAATTGAAGTAGACAAATAACAAGTCATTACTGGAGTTTCCTTATCACTGAAGTTTATTTAGTTTAATACCTTCATCCTCTTCTCAACTTCATTCCATCCTTCCCTTGTAACTATTCCCAGACTATTATCTCACATGCACAGAGGTATATAAAATATTTCTAAAAAATGGAAAATATAGCTAATTACTTGAACTAAGGGATAGTGACCAACTAATGTTATCATGACCAAGGATGCACAATTAAGGTCAATTAATCAAGAAAATTTTCTACTAAAAATGTATTCATTGTGAGCATAGCAACAAAGGAAGGTGTTCTAAATGAGTCATAGGAGGGAGGAATGACACTTCTCTATAAAGAAGATCATCTCAATTATTTTCTTTGCTACATTAAATCCTATCATGAATAACGAAAGCATCCATAGATAATTTGATAGTATTCACTTTCTGAGAAATTAAAACGAATTACGTGGAACAGCCTGATAAATATCAAATTTCTCTGTATATAAATAAAGTAGGAGAATGGTCAAGTTTCATTCTTCTACATATAGCTGTCCAGTTTTCCCAGCACCATTTATTGAAGAGACTTTTTTCCACTGTATATTTTTTCCTGTTTTGTTGAAGATTATTTGACCATAGAGTTGAGGGTCCATATCTGGGCTCTCTACTCTGTTCCACTGATCTATGTGTCTGTTTTTATGCTAGTACCATGCTGTCTTGGTGATCACAGCTTTGTAATAAAGCTTGAAATCAGGTAACGTGATGCCCCCAGTTTTATTTTTGTTTTTCAACATTTCCTTAGAGATTCGGGGTATCTTCTGGTTCCATATAAATTTTAGGATTATTTGCTCCAGCTCTTTGAAGAATACTGGTGGAATTTTGATTGGAATGGCATTAAAAGTATAGATTGCTCTACGCAGTATAGACATTTTAACGATGTTTATTCTTCTGATCCAAGAGCATGGAATGGTCTTCCATGTTTTTGTGTCTTCTTCAATTTCTTTCATGAGTGTTCTGTAGTTCTTCAAGTACAGATCCTTTACCTCTTTGGTTAGGTTTATTCCCAAGTATCTTATGGTTCTTGGTGCTATACTAAATGGAATCGATTCTCTAATTTCCCTTTCTGTATTTTCATTGCTAGTGTATAAGAAAGCCACTGATTTCTGTACATTGACTTTATATCCCGCCACGTTACTGAATTGTTGTATGAGTTCTAGTAGTTTGGGGGTGGAGTCTTTTGGGTTTTCCATATAAAGAATCATGTTATCTGCGAAGAGAGAGAGTTTGACTTCTTCATTGCCAATTTGGATACCTTTTGTTTCTCTTTGTTGTCTGATTGCTGTTGCTAGGACTTCTAATACTATGTTGAACAAGAGTGGTGAGAGTGGGCATCCTTGTCATGTTCCTGATCTCAATGGGAAGGCTGCAAGCTTTTTCCCATTGAGGATGGTATTTGCTGTGGATCTTTCCTAGATAGATTTGATGAAGTTCAGGAATGTTTCCTCTATCCCTATACTTTGAAGCGTTTTAATCAGGAATGGATGCTGGATTTTGTCAAATGCTTTTTCTGCATCAATGGAGAGGACCATGTGGTTCTTCTCTCTTCTCTTATTAATTTGTTCTATCACATTGATTGATTTGTGAATGTTGAACCATCCTTGTAGCCCAGGAATGAATCCCACCTGGTCATGGTGGATAATCTTTTTAATGTGCCATTGAGTCCTGTTTGCTAGGATCTTGTTGAGAATCTTAGCATCCATATTCATCAGTGATATTGGTCTGAAGTTCTCCTTTTTGGTAGGGCCTTTGCCTGGTTTGGGGATCAAGGTAATGCATGCTTCATAGAAAGAGTCTGGAAGTTTTCCTTCTGCTTCAATTTTTTGAAACAGCTTCAGGAGAATAGGTGTTATTTCTTCTTTGAAAGTTTGGTAGAATTCCCCCAGGAAATCTGTCAGGTCCTGGGCTCTTGTTTTTTGGGAGGCTTTTGATTACTGCTTCAATCTCGTTACTAGATATCGGTCTTTTTAGGTTGTCAATTTCTTCCTGGTTCAATTCGGGGAGTTTATAGTTTTCCAGGAATGCATCCATTTCATCTAGGTTGCTTAGCTTATTGTCATTCTCTTACACTGTACACAAAGATAAACTCAAAATGGATAAATGACCTCAACATGAGACAGAAATCCATCAGAATCCTAGAGGAGAATATAGGCAGTAACCTCTTCTATATCAGCCACAGCAACTTCTTTCAAGATATATCTCCAAAGGCAAAGGAAACAAAAGCAAAAATGAACTTTTGGGACTTCATCAAGATCAAAAGCTTCTGCACAGCAAAGGAAACAGTCAAGAAAACAAAGAGGCAACCCACGGAATGGGAGAAGATATTTGCAAATGACAGTACAGACACAAGGTTGATATCCAGGATCTATAAAGAACTCCTCAAACTCAACACACACAAAACAGATAATCATATCAAAAAATGGGCAGAAGATATGAATAGACACTTCTCCAATGAAGACCTACAAATGGCTATCAGACACATGAAAAAATGTTCATCATCACTAGCCATCAGGGAGATTCAAATTAAAACCACATGGAGATATCACCTTACACCAGTTAGAATGGCCAAAATTAGCAAGACAGGACACAACATGTGTTGGAGGGGATGTGGAGAAAGGGGAACCCTCTTACACTGTTGGTGGGAATGCAAGTTGGTGCAGCCACTTTGGAGAACACTGTGGTGTCATATTTTTTAAAATCATGCCTAGACCAATGTTAAGAAGCTTTTCCTTATATTTTCTTTTAGTCCTTGCCCTGATTTTATAGTTTATGCTTCGTCTTTAATTCATTTTGAGGGGGTTTTTTAAACAGGTATGAAGTAAGTATCTAATTTCATTCTTCTGCATGTGCTATCCAATTTTCCCAACACCATTTATCAAAGAGATAATCCTTTCCCTCTTGTGTATTCTTTTTGGTATTTTCAAAGATTACTTGGCCATACATTTTTGGTTGTATTTCAACTGGTCCATTTGTCTCTTTTTATGCCAATACCATACTGTTTTGATTACTACAGCTCTGTAATACAGTTTGAAATCAGACAATGTGATGCCTCCAGTTTTGTTCTTCTTGCTCAATACTGTTTTTGTTATTCAGGATCTTGTGTGGTTCCACACAAATTTTAGGATTTTTTTTTCCATTTCTGTGAAAAATGCCATTGGAATTTTAATAGGATTGCACTGAATCTACAGGTAACTTTGGGGAGTATGTATATTTTAACAATATTAATTTTTCCAATCCAAGAACATGTCTTTATATGTACTAGTGTCTTTTCGATTTCTTTCATCACTGACAAAGTTTTCAGTGGACAGATCTTTCAGCTGCTTGGTTAAATGGAATTATAAATGCATTATAAATGGAATGTTCACTTCATTTCCTTTTTTTTTTTTTAATTTATTTGACAGACAGATCACAAGTAGGCAGAGAGGCAGGCAGAGACAGAGAGGAGGAGGAGGAGGCAGGCTCCCTGCTGAGCAGAGAGCCCGATGTGGGACTCGATCCCAGGACCCTGAGATCATGACCTGAGCCGAAGGCAGAGGCTTTAACCACTGAGCCACCCAGGCGCCCCCATTTCCTTTTTTAAATTGTTCTTTGTGGGGCACCTGGGTGACTCAGCTAAGTGTCTAACTCTTGACCTTGGCTCAGGTCATGACCCTAAGGTTGTGAGATTAAGGCCCACATCAGGCTCCACACTCAATGCAGAGTCTACTTAAGATTTTCTTTCTCTCTCTCTTCCTCTCTTTCTGCCACTCCCCTCACTCACACGCTCACTCTCCATCTCTAAAACAAACAAATAAATTTTTAAATAAATAAATACTTTTGTTAGCATACAGAAATGCAAGTGATTTTTGTATGTCAATTTTGTATCTTGCAACTTTACTGAATTCATTTATTACTTCTAACAGTTTTTTTGGTGGTGTCTTTAGGGTTTTTCATATAACATCACATCATCTGCAAAGAGAGACAGTTTTATTTCTTCCTTTCTGATTTGGATGCACTTCATTTCTTTTTCTTGTTTAATTTCTCTGCCTTAACTATGTCAAATAAAAGTGGCAAGAGAGGGCGCCTGGGTGGCTCAGTGGGTTAAGCTGCTGCCTTCGGCTCAGGTCATGATCTCAAGGTCCTGGGATCGAGTCCCGCATCGGGCTCTCTGCTCGGCAGGAGGCCTGCTTCCCTCTCTCTCTCTCTCTCTGCCTGCCTCTCCGTCTACTTGTGATCTCTCTCTGTCAAATAAATAAATAAAGTCTTTAAAAAAAAAAGTGGCAAGAGAGCATCCTTGTCTTATTCCTGATCTTAGAAGAAGAGCTTTCAGCTTTTCACTATTGAGTACTATATTATTTGTATTATTTGTGCACTTGTCATATGGCCTTTATCATATTAAGTTACATTCCCTCTATGCCTAATTTGTTTATTGTATTTATCATGAGAGGATATATCTTCAGCATTTATTGAGATGATATGGTTTTTATCTTGCATTCTGATAATATGTCACATTTATTGATTTACATATATGGAACCATACTTGAATCCCAGAAATAAATGCTACTTGATTATGGAACATAATTTTTTAATGTGCTTTTGCATTTTGTATGCTAATAGTTTGTTGAGAAATTTTGTATATATATTCATAAGGAATATTGCCTGTGGTTTTCTTTTCTTGTAATGTCATGGTCTAGCTTTGCTATTAGAGTAATGCTGTTCTGGTAGAATGAGTCTGAGAATATTCACTCTTCTTCAAATTTTTAGAAGAGTTTAAAAATGATTGCTATTGGGGCGCCTGGGTGGCTCAGTGGGTTAAGCCACTGCCTTCGGCTCAGGTCATGATCTCAGGGTCCTGGGATCGAGTCCCGCATCGGGCTCTCTGCTTGACAGGGAGCCTGCTTCCCTCTCTCTCTCTCTCCGCCTGCCTGCCTCTCTGTCTACTTGTGATCTCTCTCTGTCAAATAAATAATAAATAAAATCTTTAGAAAAAAAAATGATTGCTATTAAGTTTTCTTTAAATATTTGGTAGAATTAATCAGTGAAGCCATCTCATCCTGGGCTTTTTTTATTGGAAGGTGTTTGGTTACTGGTTTAATCTTTCTCATTATTGGTCTACTCAAATTTTGTTATTTTTTTATGATTTAATCTTTGTAAGTCATATATTTCTAGAAATTTGTCTATTTCTTCTAGGTTATCCAATATGTTGCAATATCATTTTTCATAAGCAATCACTGTCATACTTTGTATTTCTGTGGTATTTACTGTGTCCTCTTTCATTTGTAATTTTACTTATTTGTGCCTTCTGTCTTATTACTCTAGCAAAAGTTTATCCATTTTTTTTATTTTCTCAAAAAAATCTTTTTTTTCTTTTAAGATTTAAATCCAAGTTAGTTAACATATAGTGTAGTATTAGTTTCAAGGGTAAAATTTAGGGTTATATCACTTGCATATAACACCAGCGCTCATTACAACAAGTGCCCTCCTTAATACCCATCACCCATTTACCCCACCCTTTCACCTACCACCCCTCCAGCAACCCTCAGTTTATTCTCTTAACTCTAGTCTCTTATGGTTTGCCTCCCTCTCTGTTTTTATCTTATTTTATTTTTCCTTCCCTTCCCCTATACTCATGTTTTGTTTCTTAAATTCCACATAGGAGTGAAATCATATGGTATTTGTCTTTCTCTGACTGAGTTATTTTGCTTAGCATAATACCCTCTAGTTCCACCCACATCACTGCATATGGCAAGATTTCATTCTTTTTGATCACTGAGTAATATATATATATATATATATATAACCATATCTTCTTAGTGTATGTGCTGCCAAAGTGAGCACTGAATGAACACTATGAATACAACTAGATTACTATCAAATCATCCTAGATAGCCCAGAAATTGGCCTGAAGACTGGAAGAACAAACTTCACAACTAAACGCAGAGAAGGGACCACATCAAAGAAGGTAGGAAGTGCGGAGATAGTTTGGGAGATAAACAGATCATTGCTCCTGCAGTAGGGAGGGAGCCGCAGTCACAGAGAAGGGGAAGAAACAGACTAGCACATGAGGGAGCACATGGGGAAAATAAATCCCCAAAGCAATTGGCTTGAAAAGCTGGATGGCCTGAATTTCATGAATTTCTTGCAACCATCAAGGCTTAAAGCTTTGAGTTTTAAAGATCAGTGGGTGTGGCTAAGAATGAGCCTGGGGAGCACTGCTCTGCTCTAAGAGAGAAGGCAAGCAAATAAGGCCCTGGCCTACAATACAGAAACAGCAATCTGAGGAGTGCTGTGGCACATAGTGAGAAGGTTATTCACTCATCCAAGAGCACATCCCAAAGAGGCAGCATTCACTGAAATACCCCTCTAGGAATAAAGGAACAGGCAGGTGCCATTTCCCTTCCCTGCCCCTCAGCATAAGCACAGGGGCACCCACAGGAACCAGCACAGTGCTAAAACTTGCTACCTAACTTGCTTACACCAAGCCCTGCCCTACAAAATCCCCCACTGCACCCTACTCCCCCACCCCCCTACAACTGCACACTTCAGTGGAACAGTGTCTCTCCTGGTCATACTTGTCTCAGTCTCAGACCAGTGGGCCCTCTCCCCCAGAAGACCAGCCCAAACCCCTATTCACACTGCATCTCTGAACTCAGAAGTATTGCAGAGCCTCCACTCTAGTGATGTTGGTGACAGATCTCATTTCACAAGCAGACCAGAGCACATCTAGTTAAAACACAGCACATTCAGGCCAGAGACTGCACACTGCTGAAAAGTAAAGAGAGCCTCTGTAGATAACTGGCCCAAAACATAGAGCATGCAGGACAAAATAGTAAACACAACACACACTGGAGACATTCCCAGAAGCACCAGGCACTAGGAACAGGGGATGCTACACAACAGGGCAACACAGGATCTCTTCTTCATAATGCTATCATTCACAAGAACAGGAGACATAGCTTACCTTCCTGGACACAGACAGGTACAAAGACTTACACAAATGAGAAGGCAGAGAAATTTATCCCAAATGAAAGAACAGGACAAAGCCATGCCAGAGATCTAAGCGAAACAGATATAAGTAACATGCCTGAGAGATAATTTGATGATCATAAGGATACTCGCTGGACTTGAGAAATGAATGGAAGACATGCATGAGACCCTGAACACAGAGATAAGGAATAACATATAAGAGATAAAGGGCTTAAAAATGAAATAAACATACCTGATGTAATGAACAGCTGGCCAGAAAAAGCAAAGGAATGAATTGGTGACCTAGAGTGATGGAAAGTAATCAAGCTGAACAAAAGAGAGAAAAAAGGAATTGTGCAAAATAATAATTGACTTAGGGAACTCCTTGGCTCCATCAAACATAATAACATTCATATTATAGGAGTCCCAGAAGAAGTGAGAGAAAAGGGAGCAGACAATTTATTTAAAGAAATAACAGCTGAAAACTTCCCTAATGTAAAGAATGAAACAGCTATCCAGATCCAGGAGGAAATGCTCAACAAAATCAACAAAATCAGACCCATACAAAGACATATTATAATTAAAATTGCAAAAGTTAGTGATTAAAAAAATCTTAAAAGCCACAAGACTGGGGCACCTGGGTGGCTCAGTGGTAAAGCCTCTGCTTTCAACTCAGGTCATGATCTCAGGGTCCTGGGATCGAGCTCCTCACCAGGCTCTCTGCTTCCCCCTCTCCCTCTGCCTGCCTCTCTTCCTACTCATGATCTCTCTCTCTCTGTCAAATAAAAAAAAATCTTTGAAAAAAAAGCCACAAGAATAAGGAAGTCACTAATTTACAAGGGAATACCCATAAGACTAGTAGATTTTTCAAAAAACCTGTCCAAGCCAGAGGACGTGGCATCATATGTTCAAAGTGCTGAACTGGAAAAATCTGCAATCCAAAAATACTCCTTCTAGCAAGGCTATCATTCAGAATAGAAGGAGACATAAAGAATTTCCCAGTAAAACAAAACTAAAGGAGTTTGTGACTACTAAACCAGCCCTGCAAGAAATACTACGGGGGACTCTGAATGGAAAGGACAGAACAAAAGGGACCATATAAAAGTGGGAAACAGGGGCACCTGGGTGGCTCAGTGGGTTAAAGCCTCTGCCTTCAGCTCAGGTCATGATCCCAGGGTCCTGGGATCGAGCCCCGCATCAGGCTCTCTGCTCAGCAGGGAGCCTGCTTCCCTCCCTCTCTCTGCCTGCCTCTCTGCCTACTTGTGATCTTTCTCTCTCTGACAAATAAATAAATAAAATCTTAAAAAAAAATCAGAGACAATCTTCTGAACCATAAAACAAGTAACAAAATAACAATAAATACATATTAATAATTATATTTCCCGTAAATGGACTAAACATCCCAATCAGAAGACATAGGGTAACAAATTGATATGAAAAAAAAAAAACAAAAAACAAAAAACCAAGACCTATCTATATGATGACTATAACAGACTCGTTTTATTTTTTTAAAGATTTTATTTATTTGTCAGAGAGAGAGAGAAGCAGGAGGAGTAGCAGGTAGAGAGAGAAGCAGACTCCCCACTGAGCAAGAAGCCCAATGTTGGGCTCAATCCCAGAACCCTGGGATTGTGACCTTAGACCAAGGCAGCCACTTAACTGACTGAGCCACCCAGACACCGTACAGACTCATTTTAGACTTAAAAGCACGGACTGAAAGTAAGAGGATGAAGAAATGTCCACCATGCAAATGGTTATCAAAAGAAAAGCCAAAGTAGGGGCGTCTGGGTGGCTCAGTCAGTTAAGTATCTGCCTTTGTCTCAGTTCATGATCCTGTGGTCCTGGCATTAAGCCCTGCATGGGGCTCCGTGCTCATAAGGGAGTCTGCCTGTCTCTCTCCCTCTGCACCTCCCCACCCCTGCTCATGCTCTCTCTCTTGCTCTCAAATAAATAAATTTTTTTTAAAAGAGAGAGAAAAGAAAGCCAGAGTAGCAATAATTATTTCATACAAAATAGACTTTATTTATTTATTTATTTTGGCTGGGTAGAGCATACTTTATTGGTGTTCATAACAATGTAGGGCTCTCCAAGCCTCTCCCTTCCTTCAAGGAGTGGAAACTATGGAGGTTGGGAGATTCTCAGTGTCTGGGGATGAGTTATGGCAAATACTTCCCAGCAGCTAAGGGCATCTCTCTTCCTCTTGCTTTCACTGGGGGTGGTGGTTTAGAGGGCTCTTACTCCCCGAAGGCCATGTGATCATAACATCCACCATCCGGTTGCTGTAGCCAAAAATACTGTCATACCAGGAAAGGAGCTTGACAATGTGGTCACTGAGAGCAATGCCACTCCCAGCATCAAAGGTAGAAGAGTAGGTGTCATTGTTAAAGTCACAGGAGACAACCTGATCCTCAGCATTGCCCAGGATGTCCTCAAGGAAGCCATCGGATGCTTGTTTTACCACCTTCTTGATGTCACTCTATTTGGCAACTTTCTTCAGGAGGCAGGACAGATCCAAAATTGACACAGTGGGGGGTAGAAATATGGAAGGCCATGTCAGTGGGCTTACCATTTGGCTCAGGGATGACCTTGCCTTACAGCCTTGGTGGCACTTTAGAAGCAGAAATTGTATTCTGGGCAGCCTCTTTGGCTCATGCCATAGCTTCCCCAAGGGTCTGTCCACAGTCCTCTGGGTGGCAGTGATGGCACGGACTGTGATCATGAGTCCCTCCACAATGTCAAAATTGTCATGGATAACCTTGGCCAGAGGGACCAAGCAGTTGGTAGTACATGAGCTATTGCCCATCACAAATATGGGGGCATCTGCAGAAGGGGCAGGGATGATAATCCTCTTGGTCCCACACTTCAGATGAGCCCCAGGCTTCATTGTGATGAAGACCCCAGTGGACTCAACAACATACTCAGCATGAGCATCACCTCACTTGATGGTGAGATTTCACTTATCGAAGTTGGAGATGGGCTTTAAGTGATGACAAATTTCCCATCCTGAGCCTTAACTGTGCAATGAAATTTGCCATGGATGGAATCATATGGAACATGTAGACCATGTAGTTGAGGTCAATGAAGGCATCACTGATTGTGACAATTTCCACTTTGCCAGCATTAAAATCAGCCATAGTGACCAGGCGTGCAATATGGCCAAATCTGTTTACTCTGACCTTCACCATCTTGTCTCTGGGTCATGGCTAGCACTGCACCAGAAAATGTGGCTGTCTGCTGAGCACGGAGAGGCAGAGACCCAAGATAAAATAGACTTTAAAGGAAAGACTGTAACAAGAGATAAAGAAGGACCCTATATAATAATAAAGGGACATTCCAATGGGAAGATATACCAATCGTAAATATTTACACACACAATATAGGAACACCCAAACATATAAAACAATAACAAACGTAAAGGAACTAATCAATAATAATACAATAAGAGCATTGACTTTAACATCCCACTTACATCAAAGGACAGATCATCAAAACCAGTAACTGGGTGCTTGGGTGACTTTGTCTTGAGGTCTCTTTGTCTTGGGTCTCTTTGTCTCAGGTCATGATCCTGGGGTCCTGAGACTAGGTCACACATTGGGCTCCCTGCTCAGTGGAGAGCTGTTTCTCCTTCTCCCTCTGCTCCCCACACTCCTGCTCTCTCATGCACTATCTAAAATAAATAAATGCTTAAAAATTTAATAAAATTAACAGGTAATCAACAAAGAAAGAATGGATTTTAATCGCACACTGAATCAGAAGGACTTAACAAATACATACAGAACATTCCATCCTAAAACAGCAGAATACACATTCTTCTCAAGTGTACATTGCACATTCTCCAGAATAGATCATATATTAGGTCACAAAATAAGCCTCAACAAATTCAAGATCAAAGTCATACCAGGCAGCTTTTCTTTCTTTTTTTTTTAAGATTTTATTTATTTATTTGACAGACAGAGATCACAAGTAAGCAGGAGACAGGCAGAGATTGGGGGGAAGCAGACTCCCTGCCAAGCAGAGAGCCCAAAGCAGGGCTCGATCCCAGGACCCCAAGATCAGGACCTGAGCCAAAGGCAGAGGTTTAACTCACTGAGCCACCCAGGTGCCCCCCATGCAGCTTTTCTGACCACAATGCTATGAAACCAGAAGTCAACCACACAAAAAGTGTGGAAAGACCACAAATACATGGAGGTTAATTAAATAACAAATGGGTCACCCAGGAAACCAAAAAAGAAATTTAAAAGGCACATGGAGGGCACCTGGGTGGCTCAGTGGGTTAAAGCCTCTGTGTTTAGATCAGGTCGTGATCCCAGAGTCCTGGGATTGAGCCCCGCATCAGGCTCTCTGCTTGGCGGGGAGCCTGCTTCCCCCGCCCTCTGCCTGCCTTTCTGCCTACTTGTGATCTCTGTCTGTCAAATAGATAAAAATCTTTAAAAAAAAAAAAAAAGGCACATGGAAACAAATGTAAATGAAAACACAACAATGCAAAACGTCTGGAATGGGGGCCCTGGGTGGCTCAGTGGGTCAGTCGGCTCAGGTCATGATTCCAGGGTCCTGGGATCGGGCCCTGCATCGGGCTCTCTGCTCAGCAGGGATCCTGCTTCCCCCTCTCTCTCTGCCTGCCTCTCTGTCTACTTGTGATCTCTCTCTCTCTCTCTCTCTGTCAAATAAATAAATAAATAAATATTTTTCTTAAATGTCTGGAAGGCAGCAAAAGCAGTACTAAGATAGAAGTTTATAGCAATACATGTCTATCTCAAGAAACAAGAAAAAAAAAACAAACAAGCTAATTTTATACCTACAGGAGCTAGAGACAAAACCTAAAACCAACAGAAGAAAGGAAATAATAAAGATTGGAGCAGAATTAAATGATACTGAAACTTAAAAAAATATACAAAAAAGCTGTGATCACCAAGACAGCATGGTACTGGCATAAAAACAGACACATAGACCAGTGGAACAGAGTAGAAAGCCCAGATATGGACCCTCAACTCTACAGTCAAATAATCTTTGACAAAACAGGAAAAAATACACAGTGGAAAAAAGACAGTCTCTTCAATAAATGGTGCTGGGAAAACTGGACAGCTATATGTAGAAGAATGAAACTCGACCATTCTCTTACAGCGTACACAAAGATAAACTCAAAATGGGTAAAAGACCTCAACGTGAGACAGGAATCCATCAGAATCCTAGAGGAGAACATAGGCAGTAACCTCTTCGATATCAGCCACAGCAACTTCTTTCAAGATAGGTCTCCAAAGGCAAAGGAAACAAAAGCGAAAATAAACTTTTGGGACTTCATCAAAATCAAAAGCTTCTGCACAGCAAAGGAAACAGTCAAGAAAACAAAGAGGCAACCCACGGAATGGGAGAAGATATTTGCAAATGACAGTACAGACACAAGGTTGATATCCAGGATCTATAAAGAACTCCTCAAACTCAACACACACAAAACAGATAATCATATCAAAAAATGGGCAGAAGATATGAATAGACACTTCTCCAATGAAGACCTACAAATGGCTATCAGACACATGAAAAAATGTTCATCATCACTAGCCATCAGGGAGATTCAAATTAAAACCACATGGAGATATCACCTTACACCAGTTAGAATGGCCAAAATTAGCAAGACAGGACACAACATGTGTTGGAGGGGATGTGGAGAAAGGGGAACCCTCTTACACTGTTGGTGGGAATGCAAGTTGGTGCAGCCACTTTGGAGAACAGTGTGGAGATTCCTCAAGAAATTAAAAATAGAGCTTCCCTATGACCCTGCAATTGCACTACTGGGTATTTACCGCAAATTACAGATGTAGTGAAAAGAAGGGCCATCTGTACCCCAGTGTTTATAGCAGCAATGGCCACGGTCGCCAAACTGTGTAAAGAACCAAGATGCCCTTCAACGGACGAATGGATAAGGAAGATGTGCTCCATATACACTATGGAGTACTATGCCTTCATCAGAAAGGATGAATACTCAACTTTTGTAGCAACATGGACGGGACTGGAAGAGATTATGCTGAGTGAAATAAGTCAAGCAGAGAGAGTCAATTAACATATGGTTTCACTTATTTGTGGAGCATAACAAATAGCATGGAGGACAAGGGGAGATGGAGAGGAGAAGGGAGTTGGGGGAAATTGGAAGGGGAGGTGAACCATGAGAGACTATGGACTCTGAAAAACAATCTGAGGGTTTTGAAGGGGCGGGTGGTGGCAGGTTGGGGGAACCAGGTGGTGGGTATTAGAGAGGACATGGATTGCATGGAGCACTGGGTGTGGTGCAAAAACAATGAATACTGTTATACTGAAAAGAAATTAAAAAAAAAGAATGGATCTACCATATGATCCAGCAATACCACTTACAGGTATTTATTCAAAGAATACAAAAACGTTAATTTAATTTGAAAAGATATATGTACCACTACATTTATTGCAGAACTATTTACAACAGACAACATATGGAAGCAACCTAAGTATCCATCAATAGGTGAATGGATAAAGAGGATGTGGTATATATAAACAACAGAAAAACTACTCAGCCACAAAGAAAAATGGAATTTTGTCCTTTGCAACAATATAAAGGGACTTCAAGGCTATTATGCTAAGAAAAATAAGAGACAAATAGTACATGGTTTTACTGATATGTGGAATCTAAAAAAAGAAAAGGAAAAAAAAGCTTAAAACAAACAAAACAATATAAAACCAAACTCACAGATACAGAGAACAGATTGGTAGTCACTAAAGGGGAAGTTTGTTGGGGGGTGGGTGAAATGGGTGAAGTGGGTCAATTGTATAGTGATGAAGAGTAACTAGACTTTTGGTGGTAATCACTTTGTCATGTACACAGATGTCAAATTATAACACTATACACCTGAAACATCTCTAATGTTATATACTAATTTTACCTCATTAAAAAAAAGGAAGCTGAAAAACCTCTAAAACTCTGATAAATTTTTTTAAAAAAACATAAGCTACAATAGACAATGAAAGAGAGGAAAATATTACAAGTCTTACAGATACTTCATAATAAGAAAATATTAGGAACAACTTCTCTAATAAATTTGAAAACACAGATTAATATACAAATTTCATTGAGGACACAAGCTACCAAAAATTGGATTTCTAGTTGAAAGCCTTTCCACAGAGAAAACTGAAAGCCAAAATGACTTCTATAGTGAATTTTACCAAATATTACGAAAGAAACAATAACAATTCTACAAAACTCCTGCAATAAGTTTAATACAAAGAGATATATTCTATAAGGTCAGCATTACATGCTGATACGAAACCAGCAAAATCATTGTTTCAAAATCCAACATCCATTCTTCATTTTAAAAACTTTCATCAAATTAAATAGAAAGGAATTTCCTCAGCCTGATAAAAAGCTTCTACTAAAAACCTACAGCTAGCATCATACTTAATGGTGAAAAACTGAATGATTTTCTCATAAGAATAGAAACAGTCAAGAATGTCTACCCTAACCGCTTGTATTCAGCACTACACTCTTTGATGTAGCAAGTACAATAAGGCAACAAAAATGAATAAAATGATCCATACTAGAATATGAGAAGTAAAATGTCTTTATGCACTGAAAACATGATCATCTATGAGGAAAATACTACTTACTCTATAAAAAACAAGTAGAAGTAAAAGATTTTGTAAGTGTTCAAAATACAATGCCAATAAATAAAATATCTATTATATTTCTACATATTAGCAATAAGCAATTATAAATTAAACAAAAAAGACCATTTAAAATGGCACCATAAATTAAAATAGGAATACATCTCAAGAAAGATATGTAAGACCTGTTCACCAGAAACTATATAACATGGCTGAAAGAAATTAAATGGGATTTATATATATAGAAAGATACACTCGTCTCCTGGCTCACTTTTCATAAGGAATAAATACATTCATCAAGTAATAATTATGTTACAGCTGTGACAACACTCATATCAATATTGGATGTCTCAGGTATTCTGAATCCAAAATACCAAAGACAGAAAGAAAAGGCTACACCATGATTAGTGAGAAGGCCTTATATTACCTATGAGATCTTCCTGTAAATCACTAGCTGTCTGCATACTCTCTTCATTGCTGCCTTCATGTCCTTATTCCTGAATGTGTAGATGACTGGATTCAGAAAAGGAGTGAGAACTGCATCAAAAATAGCAAGAAATTTGTCCATCTGTGAATTGGGATGTGGCCATGTATAGACAAACATGGTTGGACCAAAGAACAAAAGGACCACAGTGATGTGAGCTGACAGTGTGGAAAGAGCTTTGGACGAACTGCCTGAGGAATGTTTCCAAACAGTAAACAGGATGAAGACGTAGGAGAGGAGGAGTATAGAGAAAGAGCCGACACAGATAAATCCACTGTTGACAGTGACCATGAACTGCAATCTGTAGGTATCTGTACAAGCCAGTCTAAGGAGACGAGGAAGGTCACAGTAAAAGCTGTCTAATACATTAGGACCACAGAAGGGTAAATTAACAATAAATGCTAGTTGGAACAGTGAGTGTATTATGCCAAGGGCCCAAGCAGCAACCAGAAACAAAATGCACATCCGTGGACTCATGATGGTCAAGTAGTGCAGAGGCTTACAAATGGCAACATATCTGTCAAAGGCCATGGCAATGAGCAGCACCATCTCCACGCCACCAATGACGTGGATGAAGAAGATCTGGGCAATGCAGCCTCCAAAGGAGATAACTTTGCGCTTTCTGAAAAGATCATAAATCATCTTGGGTGAAGTGGCAGAGCAGGCCCCCAAGTCAATGAAAGAGAGACTGGCCAGTAGGAAGTACATAGGGGAATGTAAGTGAGGATCGATGGTCACAGAAAACACAATGAGGATGTTTCCAGTCATGCTTGCCACATAGAGCACAGAGGAGAACACCAGGAGAAGAAGCTGGATCTCCCATGAATGAGTCAGTCCCAGAAACACAAACTCAGACACAACCGAGTGATTCCCTCCATCCATGAATCCAGCCAACTCGGCTGCCGCTGAAATGATGAGAATTAAGAAAATGAAAAAGAAAATCTGATTATGGAGATGATAATAGGTCATAGAACCACCAATGTTTCAATATCCTTATTATGAATGAAAAGTATATAATTATCTACTTTCTCACACATATAAAAACAAATCATCACACATGAGCTATGACACAATTTAAATCAAACTTATGACAAATTTAAACCAAAACTCCGACTGCAATGTTCTATTCTCAAATTAACAGATTAGGCATGGACATGGATACATGAGTATCCATGACATAGATTAACTGTGCAAATCACTTCTAATATTGATTATTCCTCATTTCTAACATATTCCATCTTGCTTTTATGTATATTCTCATAATCCACTTCTCTCCCCAGTTCGCTCTCACAATTTGCCAATAAAAGTAGGAATAAGAGGGGTGCCTGCGTGGCTCAGTTGGTTAAGCATCCAACCCTTGATTTTGGCTCAGGTCATGATCTCAGGGGCGTTGAGATCAAGCCCCAGATCGGGCTCCATGTTTGGTGTAGAACCTGCTTAGGATTTTCTCTCCCTCTCTCTCTGCCCCTCACCACCCCTTGCTGGCACACTCTCTCAGAAAAATAAATAAATAAATAATAAAGAAAAATAAAAGACAAAAAAAAAGGTAGGAAAGAGAGAAAAGTATGATTAACAAGTGGAATGTTACCTCGAGTGAGAGGTGCTTGATATAAGAGTTGAGACTGATGTTAAGACAGATTGAGATTGAATAAAGAGACTGGGGTATGTGAAACTGGACAGCCCACAAATGTAGCAGAACACTTGTTATATGGATTCTACTACAAAACAGAACAAATATTTTCCCATCACATTGTATTATGTTCACTGTCCTGGGTACCTCTAGTTTCCACACAATTTTTCACAACTACAAAGCCCTAAACTAGCCTCAACATTCAATAAGAATTTCATAAGGAGTCTAAGCCACCTAAAGATGTAAGGCTTTCTCCACACCTAATATATGCACATTTTAAAGATTTCACCAGTTTCTGCTAAGGTGCATGCCTAAAGTGGCCACCAAGTGTGCAACATATCTTTGCAAACAGCTTTTCTCTGTCCACACTCATGAAGGTATTAAAGATCAGCACTTGGAATTGCTGGGATACTACATTTTAATTCATCAGTGTCTTGGCCTCCCTTTGGTATGTACTTTTACGTCCACGGACATCCCCTTGCCCTTTAAAGTGCCCAGTATCACCTGCAGGGTAACATGTCGTGATATGTGGTATTATCCTGCTTACTTTGACTGAAATCCACTCAGATACTTTATCTTCAAGGCAATTTGGATTTCATATTTTTGATTTATGACTTAAAAATAAGAACGTCGGGGTGCCTGGGTGACTCAGTGGGTTAAAGCCGCTGCCTTCGGCACAGGTCATGATCCCAGGGTCCTGGGATCAAGCCCCGCATCAGGCTCTTTGCTCAGCAGGGAGACTGCTTCCCCTTCTCTCTCTGCCTGCCTTTCTGCCTGCTTGTGATCTCTGTCAAATAAATAAATAAAATCTTTAAAGAAAATAAGAATGTCAAATATTAATAAGTCACACTTTAGGAGAGATGAGTTTTCTGATCTTGAACCATAAAATACCAAATGTGACACTGGACATGCAGTCCTTTAATATGTGTAGCAGTTACATGTGAAGTGGAAAGTGAGTAGAGAACAGTGTTAAATGTTTCTTTGTGTCCAGGTATCTACCTCAGTCAGACCCTATAATAGTTTCTGAGAACAGTATTAATGAGGTTATTTTAGGAACTGATGAAGTACAGTAGAAAAGTATAATGATATCCTTCATATTTGCAGCTACAATTCTAGACTTTCCCACACAGAGGAAAAACTGACTGATGCCTTCAGTCATCCCAGACTGCAAAACTCACAGAAACGATCACTGTGTCCTGCCCCTAATTCTGGGTCACCATAGCTGGCATTAATCTCTCCTTTCTCACCTACACACAGTGATTACACTGTTATCTGCTGAGCTAACAGTCTACAATCTCAAGGTCACACTTATATTACCAGAAACCCAGGGCCTGGAGTAGGGGGCACTAATGCTACTCATCAGGGCAGAGAAAGATAGTACCTCAAAGGAATAAAAGGATGAATCATTCATGGGAAAGTGATGGAGGTACTGGGGAGGGAGTCAGGAAATTCAGTCAAAGCATTGATGAGGAAAGCACATGTCCCCAGTGTAATAAGAGAAATTCTCATGGACTTATATAAAGTCTATTCTGTCCAACTGGTTATCACTCAGATGAAAAACATGAAACCCAGCAAAGTAAACTGAGTTTCCAAGATCCACACAAATGATGGTCTGGGACCAAAACTATGTTTCTTGATTCCTATTCCAAAAAGAAAAATTCTAGAGGAAGCAATTAAGTAAGAGAAAGCAAAACTCAAAACACTGATTTTTTTTTTCCTGGTTAAAACCAAACCAACCAGAAACACTCAATACAAAATGTCCATTATAATAATGCAAACTGACATTAATTAAATTACATAAAATGTGTACCCAATTAAAGAATATTTGACTAATACAATAGTAAATTATATCTGGAAAGTGATTATTCATTGCAATTATGATTTGTGTACTCTTTGTATTTTGGTGGTTATGTAACCACTCACTACAACAGTAAAAACTTAACATAATGTTTCTAAAAAAGTCCATCCTTTGGTCTTTCTAAATTTTTTTTCTTCTTTCTTTTTATAAGTAGTCTCTACACCCAACATGGGGCTCAAATTCATGACCCAGAGATCAAGAGCCACATACTCTACCAACTGGTCCAGCCAGGCACCCTAATCTCTCTAAATTTTATTATCTTCAAATGTTAATTCAAATCCCAAGTATTTTTGTAGCTCTTATTGACAATCTTCCTTCATACTGATGATTTATTCTTTTGCTAACTCCTATAAATGAAAGAATTAAGAAAATGTGGAAAAATACATAAACTCTACACACAACAAATACAATCTAATGTGATATACAATACATGCCAAGTGAATACTAAAATAAATATGTGGTCATTTGGGCAGAGAAAGGGAAATGTGTTAAAAACATTCAAAGGCAGGGGAGCCTGGGTGGTTCAGTGGGTTAAAGCCTCTGCATTCGGCTGAGGTATGATCCCAGATCCTGGGATGGAGCCCCGCATCGGGTTCTCTGCTCAGCAGGGGGCATGCTTCCCTCTCTCTCTGCCTGCCTCTCTGCCCACTTGTGATCTATCAAATAAATAAATAAAATCTTTAAAAAAATAAATAAAAATAAAATATTTTTTAAAAATTCAAAGGTAGAAGATAACTTGTATCAGCAAGAGGAGATGGGTAGCAGATAGCTACCCCAAGAACACAGATATTGATCTGGCACTTTAAGAATTAGAACTGAATAAAGAGAGATACACAGTATGTGAGAAATACCTTGAATTATGTAATATGAAAGTAAATTTTCATATTAACTTTTAATACTACCTATCATTATGCATGTGTGTATAGCCCATATTATATACGCAGGTACATACAGAAAGTCAGTAGATAGTTCTTGATTGAGAAGTTAGATTAATAACCCCCAGCTGTAGTAAGGCAATGCCTTCTGGTCAATGATCTTTGCTATTTTTTATTCTCCTTTCTTGGTAATCTTTTCCAGTCGTTTTAACAAACATAAGGGGAAATTTCTCATTTAAAAACTTATCGTACCATAACTAATAGTCTCTCAGTAAGAAGGCACCTAAGGCTTTACGGCATACTTCTTGGTGAGGATTAAATCATATTTAATCTTCAAGCCTATAGCCAGCATTCAATTTATTTTCCTGAAGTCTGTGGAATAATCTGAGATGCAGAAAAAAAATAAAGGAGACAGAAAGGAGAAAGAATGAAGATTTTAAGTGTGGGGAATATGGGGAAAGGGGTAAATCAGGAAAGATACGTATGACAAAGGACAAAAAGAAACCACCAAGAAGAAAGAAAAAGGGCTGAACAAGGTTCAGAACATATGAAATATGATAGCCAAGGTTTCTGAGAACCCAGGTAAGTTAAAGAGAACATCGATCTCTCACCTTAAATTCACTGATTCAGGGCTGCTCCTGACTTTGACACTGGGTTGCATTTAAGGAAGGCAGATTGCTTCTATTACCTGCCCTGTCAGGCTCACAGAGTTTCTGTGAAAATCACAGATGATAATAAATGGAAAGACTGTCTTTTATAGTGTACAATGATACAGATAAGTAATTCATTATAAAATTTTTCTGTTTTTGTGACTTGAGGAGCTTAATCATATACTAAACAGGAGAAGGAGGCATACAGAACAATAGACAAGAGGCAAGTGAAATTCTCCCCACTGTGTGTTTCTGTATGTTCTACTATCACAGGAGGGTTCTCTGTCCAGTCAACTTCTGCTTCTGAGGGTCACAGTACAGTTGTTTCCAAAGGTGGTGTTCTTCTACATAGTGTAGTTATCACACGGCTATATGCTCACTTTCAAAACTCCAGAGATCATTTCCAAATTTTCATCTCTATATTCTTCAATCCTAAAAATACAAAAATTCACAGATTGCCTTTTACACATTACAGTAGAATGATCAGCAGCTTGGGCTTTGATGACATTACAACTCACTTGCTACATGAGCATGTCAAATTTACTTGACCTCTCTGAACTTCAGTATTATCATTACTAATGAGATAATAATACTTCCTTATAGGGTGTTGTGAGAAATAAATGTTATAGGTAAACTTACCTGACTCAGTACCTATCACACAGTGTGGCACAATAAATGTTATCTATTACATGCTGAAGAGTATGTACATGACTGACTTTCAAGTACAGAAAACTATTCCTCAAATTCTGAAACTTCCATTGTTCTACTAGAACTAGTTTTAGGCAAAGCTTCTATATCTACACTCTCATTTAATCACTTAAGCATATTCCCAAATAACAACTTTCTCCTTAGTGGAAATCAAAAACTAGTCAAAGACTGCCTAAGAGATACAGGAAGGAGCTCTGTGTTCTGACTAGGCTGTGATCCTTCTACCACTGCTGTCCCTTCAATCCAAAGTCATAAATTTCAATTTAAAATTTTTTTTCTGACCACCACAGATAACACTGGGTACTTTCCTTGTTGTTAGTGGTAAGAGGAAAGAGGGAATGGAGAAAAGACAAGGCAGGTGCTTCGAGGAATTTCTGAAGGATGTGCCCATCCAGACTCACATTTGTGTTGATCTGCCAGGAAAACAGACTTTTCTTTCAAACTGCCCTTTTCATAAAGCTTATAAAATTCTTTAGTTTTTACCTCCACTTTAGTTGTATAATGGAGAAAGCAGAGGTAGTTTATGCATATTTTAGTTAGAAAGTTATTCAAAACCAAAGTCTTGATATTATGTTCTATTCCCCATTCTTCTCACTTATTCATTTGATTAAAGTGAATTTGCTTACTATGTGCCAGAGCTCAAGCCATACCAGTGTTGTACAAAGTCAATCCTCAGCCAACATGAATATAAATATACTTAAGGCATTTCATGATACATGTCACAGAAGTGTAATACATGAGGAGAGTGAAAAAGGGTAACTATAGTGATGAGAAAAGGCAGCATAGCAGATGTGACATTTGTGTATCGCTTCAAGAATTGGCAACTATTACAATACACAAACACAGAGTCTAAAAAAGTTATTTCAAGCAGATGTAAAGTATGAAAAGCAGATACATTTGTTGCTCAATGGGTTAATGGTGAAGCATGCAGATTATCTACAGAATAGATATTGGTTTTGCAGAATAAAAAAGTAACAGAGAAAGATGATAAAGATTAGTTTGTGCCTGACACTGGGAACTAATATAGATATTAAAGAATTATGAAACAAATGTAGGGAGTCAATGAAGAGGGTGCAAGGAATTGGTGACAAGGCCAGTAATTAGGGAAGATGCTCCATCTGTAAATGTGATGGGTCATTTGGAGGAAAGAAACAATGGAGGTAAAGACTCCTTTAAAGAGAAAGCTGAAAGGGACACCTGGGTGGCTCATTTGGTTGGGCTGCTGCCTTTGGCTCAGGGCATGATCCTAGGGTCTTGGGATGGAGTCCTGTGTTGGGCTCCTTGCTTGGCGGGGAGACTGCTCTTCTCTCTGCCTCTGCCTGCCACTCTGCCTGCTTGTGCATGCTCTCTCTCTCTGACAAATAAGTAAATAAAATCTTTAAGAAAAAAAAAAAGAGAGGATGCTGAAATAAAGTAGATCAAGGGAGATATACAGATGTACTAAAACTATAAGGTTTTAGCTTTAAGACTGTCAAGTCAGAAAATAAAAGTATTAAGAAATACATGAAAAAATTGGTGGCTCTTTAAAGTTGGAGTGAAAATGAGGAGTGATGTCAAATATGACACCAAGATTTGGGAATGGATAGATAGGACAATGGTGGACTCATTTTTAAAAATAAGGAAATTGGACACAGAATTTGTGGGGATAGAGAAAATAGATGATCACATTTCTATTAAACAGTTGGAGTTTCAGATACTAGTGAGATGTACAAGTGGAAATATGAATCAGGATGTGTGGAAAGGAATATAGGTCCAAGATATAATTGTATAGTAATCCATACGAGTAATAACTGAATGTACAAGAGTGAATGAATTCCCTGAAGGAAAGAACACAAAGAAAAAAAAAAAAAGCAAAACCCAACCATATAGAGAAGTCATAGTAATAATATGAAAGGAGACAAAGGAGCCAACAAATTAGGCAAAAGAGTCTCAGAGGTAGTATAATCAGTGGAGAGCCAAAGAAGCCAAAACTGAACTGCTCGTCAAAATGAAGGATGAAAACAGTGTAAAAAAAAAAAATTTAGATAGCAATTTACATAAATTTTTCTGCTTTGTAAATGGGCAGTTTGGGCCTGGTATATCAAAGGCACACACTGTAAATTCAAACAGGTTCATTAGCGGATAAATAATATAATAAATGACAGAGAATTGTCAGAGAACAGATGAATAAAATGTCTACCCCATTAGGGGCTAGAAGAAAAAGTTTTCAGAGAACCTATATGCCACTCTGTTGTGACTCACACCCTCAATATTCAGCAGCTTGACATCAATCAAAGAACTGTAACCATTTGGATGAGGGCGGAGCATTGGAATTCCTGGTGAAGCACACGTTTAAAAAAAAAGGATGAAAAGTTTCTGGACACTGAATAGATGGATCAGGTGGCCAAGCTGACCACAGGCTAGAAAGAAAGTCACAGAGACTGAAAAAATAACTAAAAGCAAAGCAAAACAAACACAAAGTCAGGGCACCTGAGAGGCTCAGGTAGTTAAGCATCCAACTCTTAGTTTTGGCTAAGGTCGTGATCTCAGGGTCATGAAATTGAGCCCCACATCAGGGCTCCATGCTTAGTGGGGAGTCTGCTTGAAGATTCTCTCTGTCCTTCTCCCTCTGCCTCTCCACCCCTCCCCAGTAAATAAATAAATACATCTTTTTTTTTTTTTTTTTAAAAAGCCAAGGTAAAACTGTTAGGAAACATGGAAAGGAAGACAGTCATACGATAAACTCTGAGTCTTCCATGATATTCTTCTACAGCTTTATTCTTTTCTTTGGGGGCTAGATGTACACTTTCCCCTACTCATACCTTCAGCTACCCATACACAGTGACTATCTTTCATGGGCCTGACTCCTGTTCCATCCTCCTTCTCTAGGATGCCAATAGCAACATGCCACATAGAAAGCTGACATCATGGTGAGTTGAGGAAAACTTAATTCCTGGAACATAGAAACCTTGGTTTGCTGATTTACTCACTACAGATTTTATTTCCGTCCCTCCCACTTACCTGCTTTGCCAAGAAAATTAAGAGAACAGTATCATTAAAGATTCGGAGAGATTATGTTCTCCCCAAATCAAAGGGATCCTATACAGGATCATTATAGACACTCAAAATGGCTGTATAAAAACAGTCAGAACAGCAGCTAATTATATCCCCAGGAGGTAGTGACCAAGTAATGCTGCAGAGATTTGGGATTGCCAAACTGAGATCACTTGGCTTAGGGAATTATTGCCTATGGTTGTTTTGGTTCTCCCAATGTAGCCAAGCACAGAAGCTATTAATAAGAAAAAATGAGAGGCATTTCGTTTTCTAACAACAAAGAGATCTTTGCCATTTTTTAACTTTAAATCTTTATTTTATGATGACTAAAGTTGAATTCAAGAGCAACAGTAAAAAAACTATCCTTTGACAATTTTTAACCTTTTTATCAGGTTGATTACCTCAATAATATTCAACTTAAACAAGAATATATTTAAAAGTATGAAGAATAAAAGAATAATACATGGAAATAAAACCATAATTATATTGCATGAAAAAAGTAGAGAGAATATGTAAGAAAATGAGAGTTAAATTGACTTCAAATATAGTGTTTTTATACATACTCTACTGAATCCTCACAACCACACTATGAAGCACATGTTGCCACCTAATCTCAAACTATTTTTCATCTAAAATTCACACATATTAGAAGTTTGGTCTATATATGAATTTAAGACAGTCCCAAAATTTTCTTCTTTCTCCTACAGCTAACTTCCTTAAATTACTGAAAAGTCAATATTACACAACATATTCATGAAGCACCTATAATCTTGAATCCAAATTTCAGACAAATACAAGAGCAAAAATAAAATTGTTAACCTCAATTACGTAAATAAATTCATACTTCCAGACTAAGAGTTCAAACTTGAGATGCTTCTTCTTTCCTCTTTCTTTACAGCAGAAGAAACAAAAATGTAAACTCCATCTACTTAGAAAGGCTGGGAGGGACACCTGGGTGGCTCAGTTGGTTAAGCAGCTGCCTTTGGCTCTCAGCATCCTGGGATCGAGTCCCACATCGGGCTACTTGCTCGTCAGGGAGCCTGCTTCTCCCTCTGCCTCTGCCTGCCATTCTGTCTGCCTGTGCTCGCTCTCTCCCTCTCTCTCTCTGAGAAAGAAAGGAAGGAAGGAAGGAAGGAAGGAAGGAAGGAAGGAAGGAAGAAAGAAAGAAAGAAAGAAAGAAAGACTGGGAAATAGATCTACAATTCCAAACCACAACGCGTTAAAAACAAAAAAACAAAAAAACTTTATGTGCAATAAAAATTGAAACAGGACAGGAGTGAACACCAAAATAAAAATCATGCCTCCTAAGATCCTAAACTAGTCACTAAGCTCAGCGGTCTCAAAAAGAGATGGATACACTTGGAACAAAACCAGTGATCTTTACTTTGAACAGAAACATGGGAGTGTGTGAACATTCACTCGACAGAGTGACTGAGGAAAGGAATTTAAAGGGAAAGACACAGATACAGCACCTTTAGAATAAGTAGACCATGTGTGGTGGAATGAAAGAAAAATCAAGGCAAGAGGAGGTGGGAAGCAGCAAAACACTTGACTATTCCCATTATGCAATGAGAAGAAAAGGATAAACCATAAGGCAAATGATCAAAATGAACAAATATGGCTGCTCTGAGCCAGTAGTTAGCCCAAGAATCCAGGAGAGAATAATCCCAACAGGTGAGAGATGATTTGGAGACAACATTGCAAACTCACCTGCCTTCTATCACATCACACTAAAACCCCTAGTTCCTCCACCACAGTATCTTTTTAAATTTCTAACATATTCAATATTAGATTAATAATTGGGATGCTTGGCTGGCTCAGTTGGTAAAGCATGGGACTCTTGATCTCAGGGTTATAAATTCAAGCTCCACATTAGGTATAGAGATTATTAAAAATAAAATCTTAAAATAATAATTAGATATGCATTATAATAATTTTATTATATGGGCACCGGGGTGGCTTGGTTGGTTAAGCAACTGCCTTCCACTCAGGTCATGATCGCAGGGTCCTGGGATCGAGTCCACACTGGACTCCCTGATCAGCAGGGAGCCTGCTTCTCTCTCTCTCTCTCTGCCACTCCCCCTGCTTGTGTGCTCTTGCTCTCTCTCTGTCAAATAAATAAATAAAATCTTTAAAAAAACAAAAACAGAGGGGGGACAAGATGGCAGGGAAGTAGGAGGAGGCGCCTTTTCAACCTGTACCCTAAAGTTAGCTGATTACCTACCAAAGAACTCCAATCACCCATGAAAGCAGCCTGAGATCAGAATTATACACATCTGGATCTCTACAGGGGCAGAAGACGCCAGTGGGCAGGTAAAGCAGAGTGGGAAAGGCAGACTGATATCTGAAGATAAACAAAAGGGGGAGGGAGCCACCAGAGGTGACCCGTTGGAAAGTAATACCCCTAATACGAGCTTGAGTGCCCTGCGTCTGGGGACCAGCATTAACTTGGAGACTGGTCAAAAGTACTCCAAAAGAGCAAAAGATCACAGGGGGGAAATTGTGGGAATCTGGGCAGCTAGGGACAGGGGCTTAAGTCCCCGGTCCCAGGACAGCATCCCCTGGCGCAGAGCCAGAGAGAGTGCGGCGGAGAAACCAGGTCTTGGTCCCTGAGCCGCCAGCGCGACCAAGATTGCGTGGGTTCTGGACCCTGTGAGTGGATGGGAGCCACGCCGGACACAGAATGCACGAGCCCTGCTACAGAGCCTGAGATGCGCGTGCCCCTCATCCTCCCCTGAGAAAGTTACAAAGGCCCAGCCTGCACTCTTTGACACGCTCCATTGTTTCCAAGCCTAAGACGCGCGCCCCAGACTCTCCCCTGAAAGAGGTGCGCACAAGCCTGGCACTCTTAGACCCAGAAACACCAGACACTCTCAGCCCAGGCCAGTGGGAAAATCTCAGTGTGCGATCGCTGCTTGGAACCTCTCTGGCTGTCTGGAGCTGCCCAGATAGCCGCCGCTGCTGCCGTGGTTTTGGGTACAAGCAGAAGATCCTGCATCCCCAGGAACCTCAACTCAGAACCTGCTCTGCCAGCAGCCAAGGGGGGATTTTATGGGCTCTGCAACACCCACAGAAGAACAGATGAGGCTTCTCTCTGAGAGGGAGGTCAGGGTGCAGTTTGCTTTCCTCTAAACCTACAAAAACCATCAAAAGCGGTCAAGGTGAGAGGGAAAAAAAAAGGGGGGGAACAAACACAAAAACCTCCTGAGAACAAAAGCCTGAAAAAACCGGTTTCCTCAGAGCTCTCCGGAATGGAGGACTTAACTCAGGGAACATCATTGACTGAAAACCCACGTGGCAGGCCCCTCCCCCAGAAAACCAACCAGGAAAGAAAAAAAAAAAAAAAAAAGACTACAAGAGAACCACCACCACTACTTCATAGGACAACTTTTATTTTTAATTTGTTCCCACTATTCTGGCTCATTTTTTTTATATAGATAATTTTTTAACCTATTTACCATCACAGTGATCTGGCCAGTACATCAAATTCCATAATAACCTTCTAACCTGAACTTTTTGATACATACACCTGTGTTTTTCTTCTGCATTTCTATTTTTTGAATTTTTTTTAATTTTAGTTTAGTTTAGTCTAGTTTATAACTTTTTTACTTTTATTTTCTAATATTCATATAGAGTTAAACTTCAAAGTAATCCCCTTTCCCCAGTCAATACTACCCCTATAGATAAACCAATTTTTAATCCCCCTTTACCTAGGAAAGTTGAGTCCTTTAACAAAGATATCAGGATACATCCAGGAAGAATCAAAACAACCTTCCTCGCCCACACTGAGAATTTATAACCACTCTCCCATCTTTTTCTTCCACCAGTGTTTCTGTGTTTTTGTGTTTGTCCTGATAGTATATAAATCTTACACTTGGGGTTCTTTTCGACAAGGTTCTTCCTTTATTTGCATATATATAATTTTTTCCTCTTGTTAAATACTTTTATCAGTCATTTTGTTTGTTTTTGTTTGTATACCTCATAAATCTTACCTTGGGTCCAATTTGGGCTGAAACTTCTCCTTCATCTTCCCTTTCTTTCCTCTCTCTCTCTCTCTCTCTCTCTCTCTTTTTTTCTTTTTCCTTTCTTTTTTCTCTCATTTGGGTGGGGAATCCTGATTGCTCAGAAGTGTTCCAGGGTGCACCCAGACAGCACCACGGTCGATACAACCAGCTACATCTGTTCAGTCATCTCTCATCAAAATGACTAGGAGGAGGAATGCCTGACAGAAGAAAAATACAGAAGATGGACCTTCTGCAACAGAGCTAACGGCTATCAACATAGACAATATGTAGGAAAGAGAATTCAGGCTAACAATTATCCAGGCAATAGCTAGGTTGGAGAAAGCAATGGATGACCAAATGGAATTGATTAGGGCCGAGCTGAAAGCAACCAGACAGGATGTTCACAATGTTAGGGCAGAGCTAAAACCTACCAGGGCGGAGGTTCACAATGCTCTCAGTGAGTTCCAATCTAATCTAAATTCTCTCAAAGCTAGGGTAACTGAGACAGAAGATAGAATTAGTGATCTGGAAGACAAACAGATAGAGAGAAAGGATCAAGAGGAAGCCTGGAACAAACAGCTTAGAAACCATAAAAACAGAATCAGGGAAATAAATGACGCCATCAAACGTTCCAACGTCAGAATCATTGGAATCCCTGAAGGGGAGGAGAAAGAAAGAAGTCTAGAAGATATAGTGGAACAAGTTCTTCATGAAAATTTTCCCAATCTCGCGAATGGAACCAGCGTTCATGTACTAGAGGCCGAACGGTCTCCAACCAAGATGATAGATTCCAGAAAAACATCAAGGCACCTGATAGTCAGATTGAGGAATCATAATTGTAGGTATAATCTCTTGAAAGCCGCTAGGACAAAGAGGCTCCTTACTTACAGAGGAAAGCCCATCAGAATAACGTCAGACCTGTCCACAGAGACCTGGCAAGCCAGAAAGGGCTGGCAAGATATATTCAGGGCACTAAATGAGAAGAACATGCAGCCAAGAATACTTTATCCAGCAAGACTGACATTCAAAATGGATGGAGAGATAAAGAGTTTCCAAGAACGGCAAGGCTTAAAAGACTATGCAACCACCAAGCCAACATTGCAGGAAATATTAAGGGGGGGGTTCTATAAAAGAGGAAAAATCCTAAGAATAGCATTGAACAAAAATATAGAGACAATCTACAGAAAGAAAGACTTCAAAGGTAACACGTCAATAAAAACGTATCTATCAATAATCACTCTCAATGTGAATGGCCTAAATGTGCCCATAAAACGGCACAGGGTTGCAGATTGGATAAAACGACAGGACCCATCCATATGTTGTCTACAAGAGACCCATTTTGAACCTAAAGATACACCCAGACTGAAAGTGAAGGGATGGAGAAGCATCTTTCATGCCAATGGGCCTCAAAAGAAGGCTGGGGTAGCGATTCTCATATCAGATAAATTAGATTTTAAACTAAAGAATGTAGTCAAAGATACAGAAGGACACTACATCATTCTTAAAGGGACTATCCACCAAGATGATCTAACAATTGTAAATATCTATGCCCCCAATATGGGAGCAGCCAATTACATAAGAAAACTGTTAATCAAGATAAAGAGTCATATTGATATGAATACATTAATAGTAGGAGATGTTAACACGCCTCTCAGAAATAGACAGATCATCGAAGCAGAAAATCAATAAAGAAACAAGAGCATTGAATGACACATTGGACCAGATGGACCTCATAGATATATACAGAACATTCCACCCTAAAACAACAGAATACTCATTCTTCTCAAGTGCACATGGAACCTTCTCCAGAATAGACCACATACTGGGTCACAAATCAGGACTCAACCGATACCAAAAGACTGAGATTATTCCCTGCATATTCTCAGATCACAATGCTTTGAAACTGGACCATAAGATACCTGGGAATAAACCTAACCAAAGAGATAAAGAATCTGTACTCGAGGAACTACAGAACACTCATGAAAGAAATTGACGAAGACACAAAAAGATGGAAGACGACTCCATCCTCTTGGATCGGAAGAATAAACATTGTTAAGATGTCTATACTGCCTATTGCAATCTATACTTTTAATGCCATTCCAATCAAATTCCACGGGTATTTTTCAAAGAGTAGGAGCAAATAATCCAAAAATTTGTATGGAACCAGAAGAGACCCCAAATCGCTAAGGAAATGTTGAAAAACAAAAATAAAACTGGGGGCATCACGTTACCTGATTTCAAGCTTTACTACAAAGCCATGATCACCAAGACAGCATGGTACTGGCATACAAACAGACACATAGACCAGTGGAACAGCCCAGATATGGACCCTCAACTCTATGGTCAGTTAATCTTCGACAAAACAGGAAAAAATATACAGTGGAAAAAAGACAGTCTCTTCAATAAATGGTGCTGGGAAAACTGGACAGCTATATGTAGAAGAATGAAACTCGACCATTCTCTTACACCGTACACAAAGATAAACTCTAAATGGGTAAAAGACCTCAACGTGAGACAGGAATCCATCAGAATCCTAGAGGAGAACATAGGCAGTAACCTCTTCGATATCAGCCACAGCAACTTCTTTCAAGATAGGTCTCCAAAGGCAAAGGAAACAAAAGCGAAAATAAACTTTTGGGACTTCATCAAAATCAAAGGTTCTGCACAGCAAAGGAAACAGTCAAGAAAACAAAGAGGCAACCCACAGAATGGGAGAAGATATTTGCAAATGACAGTACAGACACAAGGTTGATATCCAGGATCTATAAAGAACTCCTCAAACTCAACACACACAAAACAGATAATCAAAAAATGGGCAGAAGATATGAACAGACACTTCTCCAATGAAGACATACAAATGGCTATCAGACACATGAAAAAATGTTCATCATCAATAGCCATCAGGGAGATTCAAATTAAAACCACATGGAGATATCACCTTACACCAGTTAGAATGGCCAAAATTAGCAAGACAGGACACAACATGTGTTGGAGGGGATGTGGAGAAAGGGGAACCCTCTTACACTGTTGGTGGGAATGCAAGTTGGTGCAGCCTCTTTGGAGAACAGTGTGGAGATTCCTCAAGAAATTAGAAATAGAGCTTCCCTATGACCCTGCAATTGCACTACTGGGTATTGACCCCAAAGATACAGATAGAGTGACAAGAAGGGCTATCTGTACCCCAGTGTTTATAGCAGCAATGGCCACGGTTGCCAAACTGTGGAAAGAACCAAGATGCCCTTCAACGGACGAATGGATAAGGAAGATGGGGTCCATATACACTATGGAGTATTATGCCTCCATCAGAAAGGATGAATACTCAACTTTTGTAGCAACATGGACGGGACTGGAAGAGATTATGCTGATTGAAATAAGTCAAGCAGAGAGAGTCAATTATCATATGGTTTCACTTATTTGTGGAGCCTAACAAATAGCATGGAGGACATGGGGAGTTAGAGAGGAGAAGGGAGTTGGGGGAAATTGGAAGGGGAGGTGAACCATGAGAGACTATGGACTTTGAAAATCAATATGAGGGTTTTGAAGGGGCGGGGGTGGGAGGTTGGGGGAACCAGGTGGTGGGTAATAGAGAGGGCATGGACTGCATGGAGCACTGGGTGTGGTACAAAAACAATGAATACTGTTATGCTGAAAATAAATTTTTAAAAATGATAAAAAAAAACAAAAACAAAAACAACAATTTTATTATAAAATAAAGCAGGAGCTGACCTATATGAAAATACTTCAAGAAAGTAAAGGGAAATGACACACAATAAATATCATATACATAATAGGCTATATACCATGAAGTAGTGAAAGGTATGAGGAAAATTTCCTATGATTTTTTAAAGATCTAACTTCTTTCTAAAATGACAGAAAATAGGGACGCCTGGGTTGCTCAGTTGGTTAAGCGGCTGCCTTCGGCTCAGGTCATGATACCAGCGTCCTGGGATCAAGTCCCACATCGGGCTCCTTGCGCAGCGGGGAGCCTGCTTCTCCCTCTGCCTCTGCCTACCACTCTGTCTGCCTGTGCTCATGCTCTCTCTCTCTCTCTAACAAATAAATAAATAAAATCTTTAAAAAAATAAAAATTTAAAAAAAAATAAAATGACAGAAAATATATATGTGTTGTGCAATGAAATAAATGACAGAAAATATGAAGTGATGAAAATAAATTGGAGAAATTCAAGAAATACAAACAGACCTCATTTTATTGTGCTTTGTTTTATTGCACTTTGCAGAACTGCATTTTTTACAAATTGAAGTTTTGTGGTAACCTTGCCTTGAGCAAGTCTATTAGTGCCATTTTTCTAACAGTATTTGCTTACTTTACGTCTCTGTATCACATTTTGATTTGCTCACAATACTTGAAACTTTCTCATTATATTATGATTGTTAGGGAGAGCTGTGATCAGTTATCTTTGCTGTTATTACTGTAATTGTTTTGGGGTACCACAAACCACACCCATATAAGACTGCAAATTTAATTTAAAAAATGTGTATGTTCTCACTGCTCCACCACATGGCTATTCCCCATCTCTCTCCCTCTCCTGGAATCTCCCTATTCCTTGAGACACAATATTGAATTGGGCCAGTTAATAACCTTACAAAACCCTCTAAGTGTTCAAATAAAGTAAAGAGTCATGTGTCTCTCACTTTAATTTAAAAGCTGGAAATGATTAAGCTTAGTGAAGAAAGCATGTCAAAAGCTAAGATACGCCAAAAGGTAGGCCTCTTGCAAAAAACAGCCAAGTTGCAAATGAAAAGGAAAAATTCTTGAAGAAAATTAGAAGTGTACCTCAGTGAATATACAAATGATAAGAAATCAAAAGAGCCTGACTGCTGATATGGAGAAAGTTGCAGCGGTCTGGCTAGAACAAAGCAGCCAAAACATTCCCTTAAGCAAAAGCCTATCCCAGAGCAAGGCCCTAACTCTCTTTAATTCTATGAAGGCTGAGAGAGATGAGGAAGCTACAGAAGAAAAGTTTGAAGCTATCAGAGGCTGGTTCACAAGTTTAAGGAAAGAAGGCATCTCTGTAACATAAAAGTGCAAGGTGAAGCAGCAAGCGCTAATGCAGAAGCTACAGCAAGTTATCCAGAAGAGCTCACCAAGATTATAACGATGGCTACAATGAAAAGAAAAATAGTCTTCTATTGGAAGACGATACCATCTAGGATTTTCATAGCTAGGAAGGGGAAGTCTATGTTTGGCTTCAAAGCTTCAAAGGAGAAACTGACTCTCTTGTTAGGGTCCTAAAGCAGCTATGACTTTAAGTTGAAGCCAATGTTCATTTACCATTCTAAAAGTCCTAGAGCCCTCAAGAATTATGCTAAATTACTCTGCCTATGCTCTACAAATGGATCAAAAAAGCCCAGATGATAGCATATCTGTTTACAACATAATTTATTAAATATTTTAACCCCATGGTTAAGAACTACTGCTCACAAAAAAAAAAAAAAAAAAGATTCCTTTCAAAATATAATCACTTACTAACAATGCACCTGTTCACCCAAGAACTCTTATGAAGATGCAATATTTTCATGCCTGGTAACACAACATCCATTCTGCAGCTCAGGGATCAAGGAGTAATGTTCACTTTCAAGTCATATTATTTAAGAAATACATTTCATAAGGCTATAGCTGACATAAACAGTGATTTCTTTGATGAATCTGGGCAAAGTCATTTGAAAACTAGGAAAGGATCCATCATTCTAGGTGCCATTAAGAATATTCATGATTCAGGACACCTGGGTGGCTCAGTCGGTTAAGCCACTGCCTTTGGCTCAGGTCATGATCCCAGGGTCCTGGGATCGAGTCCTGCATCGGGATCCTTGCTCAGCGGGGAGCCTCCTTCTCTCTCTGCCTCTGCCTGCATTTTCTCTCTCTCTCTCTCTCTCTCTGACAAATAAAGAAATACATAAAATCTTTTAAAAAAAGAATATTCATGATCATGATTCATGGGAAGAAGTCAAAAACATCAACATGAACAAGACTGTGGAAGAAGCTGACTCCAACACTCATGGACGACTTTGAGGGGGCTTCCATGGAGAAAGTAACTGCAGATGTGGTGCTAAGAGCAAAAGAACTAGAATTATAAATGGAGTCTGAAGATGTGACTGAACTGCCATAATCTTAGGATAAAACTTTAATAGATGAGAAGTTGCTTCCTAAAGATGACCAAAGAAAATGGTTTCTTGAGATGGAACCTACTCCTGGTGATGATACTGGGAAGGCCATCAGAATGTCAACAAAAGATTTAAAATATTCCACAAACTTAGTTGATAAAGCAGTGGCAGAGTTTGAGAGGTTTGACTCTAATTTTGAAAGAAGTTGTACTGTAGATAAAATACTATCAAACACCATCACATGCTACAGAGAAATCATTAAAGAAATGAAGAGTCAATGGATATAGCAAACTTCATTTAATCTTATTGTAAGAAATTGCTACAGCAACCCCAACCTTCATTTACCACCACCCTGGTCAGCAGCCATCAATATTGAGGTGAGACCCTCCACTGGCAAAAAGACTATGACGCATTAAAAGCTCCAATAATGTTTAGTATTATTTAGCAAAAAAGTACTTTTTTAGTCAAAGTATGATTTCTTAGATGGGTTTTTATATGGTTTTAGATTGTTTTTTAGATGTAATGTATTGTACTATTAATAGGCTATGTATCATGTAAACATAACTTTTATATGCATCGGGAAACCAAAAAATTCATTTGATCAACTTTATTGCAATATTTGCTTTGCTAAGGTAGTCTAAACCCACAATAACTCTGAGGTATGCCTGTAAATTAAAAAAAATGATATGAAAATCACTCTAAGAAGAAAAAATAGTATGGACTTAAACATCTTGAGCAAATAAAACAGAAAACCAAAGAGCTCAAAAGAAATAGACAAAATACATAGGTTAAAATAAGATCTAAGAAATGAAAAATAAGGGATGCCTGGGTGGCTCAGTGGGTTAAGCCTCTGCCTTCAGCTCAGGTCATAATCTCAGGGTTCTGGGATTGAGCCCCTCATCGGGCTCTCTGCTCAGCAAGGAGCCTACTTCCCCCCTCTCACTCTGCCTGCCTCTCTGCCTACTTGTGATCTCTCTTTGTCAAATAAATAAATAAAATCTTTTTAAAAAAAGAAATGAGAGGCACCTGGGTGGCTCAGTGGGTTAAGCCTCTGCCTTCAGCTTGGGTCATGATCCCAGGGTTCTGGGATCGAGCCCCGCGCCGGGCTCTCTGCTCAGCAGGGAACCTGCCTCCACGCCTCTCTCTGCCTGCCTCTCTGCCTACTTGTGGTCTCTGTCTGTCAAATAAATAAATAAAATCTTTTTTAAAAAATGAAAAATTAGTGTTCCTTTATTTTTTTTCTTTTAAAGATTTTACTTATTTATTTGACAGAGAGAGAGAGAGAGAGCACAAGCAGGGGGAGGGGTAGAGAGAGAAGCAGGTTCCCTGATAAGCAAGGAGGCCAATGATGCAGCATTTAATCTCAGGACTCTGAGATCATAACCTGAGCTGAAGGCAGACACTTAACCAACAGCCACCCAGGCATCCCGAAAAATTAGTGTTTCTTAAGAATTTGTTATATTTGGTAAAGAAAAAAATTCAACAGAAAACTTCTCTGAAATAAAAGAAACATTGAACCTACAGCCTAAAACCTCTGAAATAAAAGAAACATTGAACCTACAGTCTAAAGAGACTGCCATGACCCAGGGGGGAAAATATTACTTCATGGATCACATCAAGGCCAATCTAGTTGAAGGTACCACACTCCATGTCCACAAAATACAAAGCCTACAAAATAACAAAAACAAACAAACAAAAAACATAGGAAATAGAGGTCCTTTATGGTATTATTAAAGAAAACTGTTAGAGAACAAACTTCACTAATCAAAAGTGAGTAAAGATAACATATTGAATTATGAAGCCTAATGTTAAACAGTTCCAGGAATTATGATTAAAGAATAGAATACAAATATTACAAACCATAACAGTATTAAAAATTAATTATCTTAGTAACAAAAATTTTAAAAGAATTCTACTGAAAAACTCTGGTTTCCTCACCTTTCTCGGTGGGAGAGAATCAATAGATCATTTTAAGGGTAATTAAGTTTTATGTTAAAGTATAAGTGTAATGATTAGAAGAACTAAGAATACTAGAATCAAGATTGAGTGAAGGTAGAGAGGGAAGTGGCGTACAGGGTTAAAGTATAATAATTTCTTTCTATCTCATCATGAAGATTCAATGGATAATATCTTTGGAGGTAACACAAAATTGAAGAATTAACTTATAAACAGTGAATAATTAAAATGATCTATAAACCTTCGGTATTATTAAGCCATTCACACACAAAAGAAATAAAACATCATATAGAGAAATCTTAATAAAAGGATTAAATGGATGCAAAAATGTATTCATTCATTATTCCACTAATATTTACTGAGCGCTCATATGCCAGTATTGTGCTGACTGCCAGTGATGTAGATGTATATACAGTGATGTACACACACACACACACACACACACAAATACAATGGAATACCATGCAGCCATCAAAAGAAATGAAATCTTGCCATTTGCAACAACATGGATGGAACTAGAGGGTATTATGCTGAGCAAAATAAGTCAATCAGAGAAAGACAATTATCATATGATCTCTCTTATATGAGGAATTTGAGAGTCAGGGCAAATATGAGAGTCAGAGCTGTGGGGGGTAGGGAAGGAAAAAACAAAACAAGATGGGATGAGGAGGGAGACAAACCATAAGAGACTCTTAATCTCACAAAAGAAACTGAGGGTTGCTGGGGCGGTGGGGGAAGGGATAGGGTGGTTGGGTTATGGACACTGGGGAGAGTATGGGCTGTGATGAGTGCTGTGAAATGTGTAAGCCTGATGATTCACGGACCTGTACCCCTGGGGCAAATAATATATTATATGTTAATAAAAATATTTTTTTAAAAACCACTCTGCAAAAGAGTGAATGTCACATTAGTAGAAGAATTTGATGTAAACAGGAAAGTCAGGGGAGGTTTCCCGGAGGAAGTGACACTGGAACAGAGATCTGAAGGATAAACAGAAGTTAACTAGGAGTGGAGGACAAAGGATTCCCTGCAGAGGGAACAATTTGTGCTCCCTTGTGAGGTCAAAGATGGCACTGGGAGTTGTGTCTGGAACCACACTGCAAGAAAATGAGGTGAACATTATATAAGATATGGCTGAATTATGTAGTGAAAGACTGCTCCTGAGAGAATGAAAATGAAGATTTCAAAGCAGAAGGGTGGTTTGACCAGACTTGACATTTATAAATCTTACTCTTGCTACAGTGTACAGAATGGATTTGAAGGAGTCCAAACTGGATGCAGGTGAGCCATTTAGAAAGCATTTGTACACCAATGTTCATAGCAGCAATGGCCACAGTCACCAAATTGTGGAAAGAACCAAGATTCCCTTCAACAGACGAATGGATAAAGAAGATATGGTCCACATATACAATGGAGTATTATGCCTCCACCAGAAAGGATGAATACCCAGCTTTTGTATCTACATGGATGGGACTGGAGGAGATTATGTGAGTGAAATAAGTTAAGCAGAGAGAGTCAATTACCATATGGTTTCACTTACTTGTGGAGCATAAGGAATAACATGGAGGACAACAGGAGTTGGGGAGGAGAAGTAAGCTGGGGGAAGTCGGAGGGGGAGACAAACCATGAGAGACTGTGGATTCTGGGAAACAAACTGAGGATTTTGGAGGGGAGGAGGTTGGGGGGTTGAGTGAGCCTGGTGATGGGTATTAAGGAGCGCACATATTACATGGATCACTGGCTGAGGTGCATAAACAATGAATTTTGGAACACACACCAAAAATATTTAATTTTATTTAATTTAATTTTAAAAAATAAAATAGAAAGAAACATACTTGTCAGGGCAAAAAGTGTTCTTTAGGGGCGCCTGGGTGGCTCAGTGGGTTAAGCCGCTGCCTTCGGCTCAGGTCATGATCCCAGGTCCTGGGTTCAAGCCCCGCATCGGGCTTTCCGCTCGGCGGGGAGCCTGCTTCCTCCTCTCTCTGCTTGCCTCTCTGCCTACTTGTGATTTCTCTCTGTCAAATAAATAAATAAAATCTTTTAAAAAAAAAAAAGTGTTCTTTAGACTACGTATAAGAGTTTGGGAAGGAGGTATATTTGCCATATATTTGGGAGAGAATATCAATGGGGCTTGATGACGGGTTTAGTTGGAGATGCACTCACTCTAACTAATGTTTCAATTTTAGGAATTATTCAACTCCACTAGGACCTCCAATCCAATGATCCTAACAATATTTGTACTATCATTCAACTCCACCTCTCTTCCTTTCCCAACTTAAATTCCATGGTCAGTTTTCTTGCTCCTTTTTATTTTGTTGTATTCCCTTGGCCAAACCTGCTAAAACAGCACTGACTGCTATGTTCCCACTATTTCCACCTTTCTGAATGATAGTGTCTATTGTTGTTACCCTATGCAAGTCTTCCCATTGTATGTATTGTGTGGGGACAGAGAGCTAATAACTTACTTTTAAACCAAGAAGAATCATACTCCAAAAGCTGTGTCTAAGGAACAATACCTGGGGAATATTATCTGAATTTGATTTAAAAGGCAAGATCTTAGACTTTCAGCTAAGGCTATAATGAGATGAGATTTGGGGGCTCTTGGGAAGAGGTGGATGTATTTTGTGCCTGGAAGAGGCTTACACTGTTGAAGCCTGAGAGCAGATGGTGTGGTAGCCTTTCTCTAACAAGACCACGGTCAATTCCTTCCCATCCACCCTGAAGAAACGCACCACTCCCTAAATAAGAGACAAGGTCTATTCCTTCCTTCCTTTTGATGCTGAGCTGACCTGTTATTTGGCTGGCTAACAGAGTGAAGCATAGATGAACTCTAAGGCCTCCAGTGCTAGGTATGGGATTTCTCAGTCATGAGGTAAGTGTGAGTTTAACTTTTTAAATGATTTTTTTTTAATTTGGCAGAGAGAGAGCACAAGTTAGGCAGAGAGGCAGGTGGGGTGTGTGGTGGGGAGGAAGGAGGCTCCTTGCTGAGCAGAGAGCATGATGTGGGACTTGATCCTAGGACCCTGAGATCATGACCTGAGCCAAAGGCAGAGGCTTAACCCACTGAGCCACCCAGACATCCCCGAGTTTAACTTTTTTAAAAGAAACTGCCAAAGAGTTTTGCAAAGTGGCTATACAGTTTACATTATCATCTGTACTGCATGGCAGTTCCAGATGTTCCGCAACCTCAAGAGCCCATGAAATTGTTAGGTTTTCTTTTCTATTCTTTTCTTCTTTCTATTACGTATTCATTTATTGCCATTAATAACTAACAGTGTTGAGCAACTTTTCATGTGTTTGGTAGCCACATATTTTCTTTAGGAAAGTATCTGTTCAAATCTTTTGCTAATTTAAATGAGGTCATTTTTTTCTTAGTATTGAGAATACTTCATAGATTCAAACTAAAAGTCATTTCTCGGATATAAATGTGAAAATATTTTTCCCCACTATGTGGCTTCTCACTTCATTAATAGAGTGGAAATTTTTAATTTTGATGAGGTACAATATATCAATTCTTGTTTTATGTTTCTGGTGTCCTATCTTAGAAATCTTTACTAAGACAAGGTCACAAAAATTTTTTCAATATTTTCTTCTGGAAGTTTCATAATTTTAGATTTTACATTTAGATCTAGAATCCACTGTGAGTTAATTCCATGTAAGATGTAAGATAAGGTTTGAGGTTCAATGTTTGCATATAAATGTTTGTTTTAGCACAATTTGTTAAAAAGACTACTGGCTCTCCATTGAATGGTGTTTGTACATATGTGGTCTATTCTTTGAGCCTTTTTTCCTATTATACTGATCCATGTGTATCTTATGAAATTCAACTTGACCTTTTTTAAATTGCCTTATTGCTGTTCTAGTTCCTTTGCATTTCCATACAAATTTTAGAATCAGTCTGTTGATATCTTCAAAAATCTGATGGCATTTTCACTATGGTATTGTTGAATCTGTGGGTCAGTATGGAAAGAAATGACATATTAACAATATTAAGTGTTCCCATTAATAATTTATTTATACCCTTTCATTTATTTCATCAATGTTTTGTAATTATCAAAGTGTATATATTGTTATATTCGTACCTCAGTGTTTCGTGTTTATAAGTATTACCATAAATGGCATATTTAAATTTTTTATTTCCAACTATACATCTCCAGTACACAGAAATACAATTGAATTTTATATATTGACTTGAAGCCTGTGACCTTCACTTACCAGTTTTTGGAGCTTGTTTTACAGATTCTTTAGAATTTACTTTATAGAAAGTCATGTCTTTGGCACATGGAAGCAGTCTTTTATTTCCTCCATTTAAAACTACATGTCTCTTTTTTCTCTTGCCTTTTTCACTGGCTGGACTTCTATTGTGATGATAGTTATGAGAATGTATCTCTTTGCCTTGTTCCCAATCTTAGGATGAAAGCATCCAGTGTTTTGCCAATGAGTTTGAGTCTACCTATAGGTTCTTGGTGCCTTTAATCAGATTAAGGAATTCCCTTCTATTTTTGTTTGTTGAGGGTTTTTATCATGAGTGGATATTAAATTTTGTCAAATGTTTTCTCTGCATCCATTAAGACAATCATGTGGTCTTACTTCTTTAGTCTCTTAGTTGATAATTAAGTGTTGAGTCAGCCTTTCATGCCTTGGATAAACCCTAATTAGTTATGATGTACTTATCCTTTTTATACATGTCTGATTTTAATTTTCTAATAGTTTTAGAGCATTTTTGTGTCTATGCACATGGTTGATATTGGTCTACAGTTTCTTTTTTTTTTTAAGATTTTTTTTATTTATTTGTCAGAGAGAGAGAGAGAGCAAGCACAGGCAGTCAGAATGGCAGGCAGAGGCAGAGAGAGAAGCAGGCTCCCTACCAAGCAAGGAGCCTGATGTGGGACTCGATCCCAGGACGCTGGGATCATGACCTCCTGAGCCGAAGGCAGCTGCTTAACCAACTGAGCCACCCAGGCGTCCCTGGTCTACAGTTTCTTTTCTTTTAATATATTTGTACAGTTTTGATACCAGAGTAATGTTGATCCCATATATTAATCTGCAAAGTGTTCTCTCCTTTACTATTTTCTGAAAAAAAAGATTGTGTAAAATGAATATTATATCCTTCCTAAATATCTGATAGAATTTGCCAGTGAAATCATTTCAATCTAGAGTTCTCTTTATTATAAGGTTTTTAACTAGGAATTCCATTTCCTTAACTAATATAAGACTATTTGTGTTATTTACTTCTTGATTCAACTTGAGTATTTTATTTCAAAAATCAAAACACTTAAGATGTTAAAATTAGAGTACACACTGAGGCCACAACTTTCATTTCTGATAATAATAATTTAATCTTCTCTTTTTCTTGATTAGTCTGGTTAGAAAGTTTTCAATTTTATTGGTATTTTCCAAAAATCTTTTGGTTTCAATGTTATTACTTACTTTATATATCTATTTTCTTTTTTATTTAAGTTCAATTCACATATAGTGAATTATTAGTTTCAGATTTATTTTCAAAATTTATTTCTATTACCATTACTGTTTCTTTTCTTCTGCTTATCTATATTTAATATTGTTCTATTTTCTTACGGTGAAATATTAGAGTACTGACTTAATAACTTCCTTATATTCCATATACATTAGTATTTTTATAAACCTGTCCCTATCCATTGCGATAACTACATTCCAGAAATTTTGACACTGAGTGCTTTTGCAAGATGGTGGAGGAATTTTGTCTGGTCTGGCTTTAGTTTTGTCTGGTCCCAGGAATTCAGCTAGACGACTATCAAATCATTCTGAACACCTATGAACTCAACCAGAGATTTAAGAAGAATTTGCAATTCTAGAAATACAAAAGTGACCACTTTTTGCAAGGGAGGAGATGCGAAGAAGTAAATCTGAGGCAATATATGGGAAGATAAACCACAAGGGGAAAGAAGGTTCTGTAAGCTGGCTACTGGGAAGTGATGTAGAAGCTGAACGCAAAACTGGAACTTTTAGAAGTCTACTCTGGTGAGAGACAACCCTGCCTGAAAGGCACTTAGGTGGAGAAGCAGGTTGGAATCCTAGGTGGGAGAGTGTGGGCTCAGGATCCATGGGGTCACAGAAAGAACAGGGGTGTCTGACTGCATCAGAGTTCCATGCACCAGATGGCTGCAGTCAGTGAGCCCAGGAGTGGGCTTTCAGCTCAGTGTCACCAAAAATCATGAACCACAGCACAGGGCAGGTGACTGCTCTCCCAGTAGGTGCCCAGCAAATGGCAAAACCATGGGGAGATCCTCCCATCTTCCCCCAGAATGAGTGGTGCAGGTGCACACAGCAGGACTCTACAGGGTTTGGGGACTCGAGGTAGGATCGTGTGTCTGAGATTGAAATGCTTGGTCACAGGCTAGGTGACCAAGAGTGGAGATGGAGACCAGGGAGACAGGAGTAATCAACTGCTTTTCCCTGAGGACACACTGAGGGGGTGGGGTGTGTGTGTGCAAGCTTTCAGTGCCTGGGCTAGAGATTAGGAGGCTGCCATTTTCATTCTTATCCTCTAACGTGGTGCAGAAAGCCTTCAGGGAATAAAGACCATGTAGAGTATTCCCGAGCCCCTTAATTAGCCTGGCCCCCAGGGCCAGGGTGGCACAACTCAGCACAGAGCAAAGACATCTGAAAATGCATGAAACAGGACCCCCCCCACATAAGATCAACAAGACTATCCAACTAAGACAAAGTTTATGGATCAAACAAAACTGCAAATCTCCAGGGCTAGGGGAAAAAGGTATATAAAATTCAAGGGTTGTTGGGTTTTTTCATGATTCTTTCTTTAGTCTTTCAATTTTATTTTTTTTCTCTTTCCTCTTCAACCAATTTCTTATTTTATCACCTTTTAAATCTTTTTTAATTTTCATTTTTGCAGTTACATACTATCTTTTCATTGTATTTCATTTTATTTTTGTATAAATATAAGTTTTTCTTTCTTTATAATTTTGGAATGTAGTTTCTTCTAACAAACAGACAAAAATTTACCCAGGATACAGTATATTGCTCTGTTCTATTCATCTGTCTGTTAATATTCTCTTTTTCGTTCTTTTTTTTTGTCTTTAATATTACATTTTTCCAGTGACATTCTATCCTTTTATTGTATATAATTTTATTTTTCTACATATATGTTTTCTACATATATATGGGATGGAAACAGGCATTCAATTCCAGGATTCAATTCCAATAATTTATTTTATTCCTTAAAATAAAAAATATAGGACAACATCTCGACATAGAATAGTGAAGCTTGCAAATCAGAGACAAAGAGAAAATCCTGAAAGCACCTTGGGACAAGAAGTCTGTAACCTACAAGGGTAGAAACGTTAGATTGGCAGTAGACTAATCCACAGAGACAAGGCAGGTCAGAAATGACTGGCATAATATATTCAGGGAGCTAAATGAGAAAAACATGCAGCCAAGAATACTTTATCAAGCAAGGCTGTCATTCAAAATAGAAGAAGTGATAAAGAGCTTCCAGGACAAACAAAACCTTAAAGAATTTGTGATCACCAAACCAGCCTTACAATATTAAAAGGGATCCTATAAGCAAAGAAAGACCCCAAAAGTAACATAGACCAAAAAGAAAAAGAGACAATATGCAGAAATAGTGACTATACAGGTAATATAATGGCACTAAATTCATATCTTTCAATAATTACTCTGAATGTAAATGGGCTAAATGACCCAATCAAAAGGCACAGGATATCAGAGTAGATAAAAAGCAAGACCCATTGATATGCTGTTTGCAAGTTTTTCTTTCTTTATAATTTTGGAATGTAGTTTCTTCTAACAAACAGACAAAAATTTACCCAGGATACAGTATATTGCTCTGTTCTATTCATCTGTCTGTTAATATTCTCTTTTTCGTTCTTTTTTTTTGTCTTTAATATTACATTTTTCCAGTGACATTCTATCCTTTTATTGTATATAATTTTATTTTTCTACATATATGTTTTTCTTTCTTCACAATTTTAGGATCTAGTTTTCTAACAAACAGACCAAAATACACATAAGACCCAGTGTACTGCTCCATTGTGTTCACCTATCTGATTATATCCTCTCTTTCTTCTTAATTATTTTTCAGTTTCAGGTCTCTTCTGCAGTCAAATGCTCTACCACTGAGCTATACCCCCTCAGGTCTCTTCTGATTTATTTAGTGTATACTGCTCTGGGTTGATTGTTCGAATTTAGTATTTTATTCTCTCATTCATGTATTCTTCTCTGGACAGAATGACATGATGGAAAAACTCACCACAAAAAAGAGAACAAGAAGCAGTACTGACTGCCAGGGACCTCATCAGTATGGATATAATTAAGATATCAGTACTAGAGTTCAAAATAATGATTATAAAGACAAGATTGGCTTGAAAAAAAGCATAGATGACACTACAGAATCCCTTTATGGAGAAATAAAAGAACTAAAATTTAATCAAGTCAAAATCAAATAAGCTATTAACAACATGCAATAAAAAATGGAGGCTCTTAATGCTAGGATAAATGAGCCAGAAGAGAGAATTAGTGATATAGAAGAAATAATGATGGAGAATAAAGAAGCTGAGAAAAAGAGAGATAAATAACTACTGGATAATGGGGGGAGAAATTGAGAGAGAAATGATACCATAAACCAAAACAATATTAGAATAATTGGGATCCCAGAAGAAAAGAAAAGAGAAGGCCAGAAGGTATGTTGGAGAAATTATAGCAGAGAACTCCCAATCTGGGGATGGAAACAGGCATTCAATTCCAGGATTCAATTCCAATAATTTATTTTATTCCTTAAAATAAAAAATATAGGACAACATCTCGACATAGAATAGTGAAGCTTGCAAATCAGAGACAAAGAGAAAATCCTGAAAGCACCTTGGGACAAGAAGTCTGTAACCTACAAGGGTAGAAACGTTAGATTGGCAGTAGACTAATCCACAGAGACAAGGCAGGTCAGAAATGACTGGCATAATATATTCAGGGAGCTAAATGAGAAAAACATGCAGCCAAGAATACTTTATCAAGCAAGGCTGTCATTCAAAATAGAAGAAGTGATAAAGAGCTTCCAGGACAAACAAAACCTTAAAGAATTTGTGATCACCAAACCAGCCTTACAATATTAAAAGGGATCCTATAAGCAAAGAAAGACCCCAAAAGTAACATAGACCAAAAAGAAAAAGAGACAATATGCAGAAATAGTGACTATACAGGTAATATAATGGCACTAAATTCATATCTTTCAATAATTACTCTGAATGTAAATGGGCTAAATGACCCAATCAAAAGGCACAGGATATCAGAGTAGATAAAAAGCAAGACCCATTGATATGCTGTTTGCAAGAGACTCATTTTAGAACCAAAGACACCTCCACATTTAAAGTGAGGGGATTGAAAACCATTTATCATGCTAATGGACATCAAAAAGCTGGAACAAACAACACTAAAATTTGCATGGAACCAGAAAAGACCCTGAATAGCCAAAGGAATGTTGAAAAAGAAAACTGAAGCTGGTGGTATCACAATCCTGGACAAACTCTATTACAAAGTTCTAATCATCAAGACAGTATGGTACTGGCACAAAAACAGACATATAAATCAATGGAACAGAAGAGAGAGCCTCAACTCTATGGTCACAGAGTATATGACCATAATGGAGCCTCAACTCTATGGTCAGCTAATCTTCAACAAAGCTAATCTTTCCAACAAATGGAAAAAGGAGAGTCTCTTCAACAAATCACATTGGGAAAATTGGACAGCCACATACAGGAGAATGAAACTGGACCATTTCCTTAAACCATACACAAAAATATACTCAAAATGGATGAAAGACCTAAATGTGAGATAGGCATCCATCAAAATTCTAGAGGAGAACACAGGCAACAACCTCTGTGACTTCAGCCAAAGCAACTTCCTACTAGATATGTAGGCAAGAGAGGAAAGAGCAGTAGGCAAGTAGGCAAGAGCAACTTCCTATTAGACATCTAAAGGCAAGAGAAACAAAAGCAAAAATGAACTATTGGGACTTCATCATGATAAAAAAGCACAGCAAAGGAAACAGTTGACAAAACCAAAACACAACCAACAGAATGGGAGAAGATATTTGCAAATGCCTTATCAGATAAAGGGCTAGTATCTAAGATCTATAAATAACTTATCAAACTCAACACCCAAAAATACAAAAAATCCAGTCAAGAAATGAGCAGAAGACATGAACAGACATTTCTTCAAAGAAGACATACAAATGGCTAACAGACACATAAAAAAAAAATCATCATCTGGCCTCAGGGAAATATAAATCAAAACCACAATGAGACAGCATCTCACACTGGTCAGAATGGCTAAAATTAACAAGTCAGGAAATGACAGATGTTGGAGAGTATGCAAATAAAGGGGAACCCTCATACACTGCTGGTCGGAATGCAAGCTGTACGGTCACTCTGGAAAACAGTTTGGAGGTTCCTCAGGGAGTTAAAAATAGAGCTACCCATGGGGCACCTGGGTGGCTCAGTGGGTTAAGCCGCTGCCTTCGGCTCAGGTCATGATCTCAGGGTCCTGGGATCGAGTCCCTCATCAGGCTCTCTGCTCGGCAGGGAGCCTGCTTCCTCCTCTCTCTCTGCCTGCCTCTCTGCCTGCTTGTGATCTCTCTCTGTCAAATAAATAAATAAAATCTTTAAAAAAAAAATAGAGCTACCCTATGATCCAGCAATTACCCTAATAGGTATCTACTTAAAGGATAAAAACGTAGTGATCCGAAGGGGCATCAACACCCCAAAATTTATAGCAGCAATGCCTACACTAGCCAAACTACAGAAAGAGCCCAGATGTCCATCAACAGATGAATGAATGAATAAAGAAGATGTGGTATATATATACAATGGGATACCACTCAGCCATCAAAAAGAATTAAATCTTGCCATTTGAAAGGACATGGATAGAACTAGAGGGTATCATGCTGAGCGAAATAAGTCAATCAGAGAAAGACAATTATCATACAGTTTCATTCATATGTGGAATTTAAGAAACAAAACAAGGTAGTATAGAGTATAGGGGAAGGAAGGGAAAAATAAAATAAGATGGAATCAGAAAGGGAGACAAACTATAAGAGACTCAACTAAAGGAAACAAACAAGGTTGCTGGAAGATAGGTGGGTGGGGGGCATGAGATAACTGGGTGATGCGCATTAAGGAGGGCATGTGATGTAATGAGCACTTGGCATTATATGCAACTGATGAATCACCAAACTCTACCTCTAAAACTAGTAATATATTCTATGTTAATTAACTGAATTTCAATAAAATAAAACAAAGACGGTAACAAGAGACAAAGGAGGACATTATATAATCAAAAAGGGAATAATCCAACAAGAAGATATAATAATTATAAACATTCAAACATCCAACATGGGAGCATCCAAATATATAAAACAATTAATAACAAACCTAAAAGAGCTAATTAATAATAATACAATTACAGGAGGTTACTATAACACCCCACTTCCATCAATGGACAGATCTAAACAAAAAAATCAACGAGGAAAAAATGGCTTGAATGACACCCTGGACTAGATGGATTTAACAGATAAATTCAGAACATTCCATCTTAACGCAGAAGAATACACACTCTTTTCAAGTGCATATGGAACATTCTCCAAAATAGATCAGATATTAAATCACAAAACAGGCTTTAGCAAATATAAAAACATTTAAATCATATATACACCTTTCCTGATGATACTATAAAACTTGAAGTCAACCACAACAAAACACCTGGAAAGACCACAAGTACCTGAACAATATGACACTAAACCAACCAGGAAATAAGAGAAGAAATTAAAAAATACATGGAAACAAGTGAAAGCCAAAACATAATGGTCCAAAACCTTTGGGATGCAGCAAGAACACTCCTGAAGGAAGTAAACAGCAATTACAGGCCTACCTCAAGAAGTGAGAAAAATCTCAAATAAACAACCAAACCTTACACATAAAGGAGTTAGAAAAAGAACAACAAATGAAGCTTAAAGTCAGCTGAAGGAAGGAAATAATAAAGATTAGAGCTGAAATAAATGATATACAAACTAAAAAACAAACAAACAATAGAACAAATCAATGAAACCAGGACTAGTTCTTTGAAAAAAATGAGTAAAATTGATAGACCTCTAGCCAAACTTATCAAAAACAAAAGATAAAGGACTCAAATAAATAAAATCAAAAAGAGAAGAGAAATAACAACCAATGCCAATGAAATACAAACAATGTAAGAAAATATTATGAAAAAATGTACACCAGCAAATTGGACAACCTGGAAGAAATGGTAAATTCCTAGAAACATATAACCTGAAACAGGAAGAAATAGAATACTTGAAGAGAACAATAACCAGCAAAGATATTGAATCAGTAATCAAAATCCCCAACAAACAAAAGTTCAGGATGAAAGGCCTTCACAGGCAAATGCTATCAAACATTTAAAGAAGAGTTAAGGGAAGCTCTAGTTTTAATTTCTTGAGGAATCTCCACACTGTTCTCCAAAGAGGCTGCACCAACTTGCATTCCCACCAACAGTGTAAGAGGGTTCCCCTTTCTCCACATCCCCTCCAACACATGTTGTTTCCTGTCTTGCTAATTTTGGCCATTCTAACTGGTGTAAGGTGATATCTCCATGTGGTTTTAATTTGAATCTCCCTGATGGCTAGTGATGATGAACATTTTTTCATGTGTCTGATAGCCATTTGTAGGTCTTCATTGGAGAAGTGTCTGTTCATATCTTCTGCCCATTTTTTGATATGATTATCTGTTTTGTGTGTGTTGAGTTTGAGGAGTTCTTTATAGATCCTGGATATCAACCTTGTGTCTGTACTGTCATTTGCAAATATCTTCTCCCATTCCGTGGGTTGCCTCTTTGTTTTCTTGACTGTTTCCTTTGCTGTGCAGAAGCTTTTGATCTTGATGAAGTCCCAAAAGTTCATTTCGCTTTTGTTTCCTTTGCCTTTGGAGACCTATCTTGAAAGAAGTTGCTGTGGCTGATATCGAAGAGGTTACTGCCTATGTTCTCCTCTAGGATTCTGATGGATTCCTGTCTCACGTTGAGGTCTTTTACCCATTTTGAGTTTATCTTTGTGTATGGTGTAAGAGAATGGTCGAGTTTCATTCTTCTACATATAGCTGTCCAGTTTTCCCAGCACCATTTATTGAAGAGACTGTCTTTTTTCCACTGTATATTTTTTCCTGTTTTGTCAAAGATTAGCTGACCATAGAGTTGAGGGTCCATATCTGGGCTCTCTAGTCTGTTCCACTGGTCTATGTGTCTGTTTTTATGCCAGTACCATGCTGTCTTGGTGATCACAGCTTTGTAGTAAAGCTTGAAATCAGGTAATGTGATGCCCCCAGTTTATTTTTGTTTTTCAACATTTCCTTAGCGATTTGGGGTCTCTTCTGGTTCCATACAAATTTTTGGATTATTTGCTCCAGCTCTTTGAAGAATACCGGTGGAATTTGATTGGAATGGCATTAAAAGTATAGATTGCTCTAGGCAGTATAGACATTTTAACAATGTTTATTCTTCCAATCCAAGAGGATGGAATGGTCTTCCATCTTTTTGTCTTCTTCAATTTCTTTCATGAGTGTTCTGTAGTTCCTCGAGTACAGATCCTTTACCTCTTTGGTTAGGTTTATTCCCTATGACCCTGCAATTGCACTACTGGGTATTTACCCCAAAGATACAGATGTAGTGAAAAGAAGGGCCATCTGTACCCCAGTGTTTATAGCAGCAATGGCCACAGTTGCCAAACTGTGGAAAGAACCAAGATGCCCTTCAACGGACGAATGGATAAGGAAGATATGGTCCATATACACTATGGAGTATTATGCCTCCATCAGAAAGGATGAATACCCAACTTTTGTGGCAACATGGACGGGACTGGAAGAGATTATGCTGAGTGAAATAAGTCAAGCAGAGAGAGTCAATTATCATATGGTTTCACTTATTTGTGGAACATAACAAATAGCATGGAGGACATGGGGAGTTAGGAGAAGGCAGTTGGGGGAAATTGGAAGGGGAGGTGAACCATGAGAGACTATGTACTCTGAAAAACAATCTGAAGGGTTTGAAGAGGTGGGGGAGTGGGAGGTTGGGGGAACCAGGTGGTGGGTATTAGAGAGGGCACAGATTGCATGGAGCACCGGGTGTGGTACAAAAACAATGAATACTGTCATGTTGAAAATAAATTTTAAAAATGATTAAAAAAAAAAAATAATAAATAAATAAATAAATAAGAGTTAATACCTAGCCTTCTCAAACTATTTCAAAAACAGGAAAAAAAGTAAAACATCTACATTTAACTCTATGAGGCCAGCATTACCCTGACACCAAACTAGATAAAGACACCACTTAACAAAAGAAATGCAGGCCAATATACCTGATGAACATAGATGTAGAAATTTTCAATAATAGACAAAAAAACTGAATCCAACAAGACATTAAAAAAATCATTCACCACAACCTAGTGGGATTTATTCTTGGGTTGCAAGTGTGGCTCAATATTCTTAAATCAATCAATGTATATTACATTAATAAAAAAAAGGATAATAACCATATAATCATTTCAAGAGATGTGGAAAAATCACTGGACAAAGTAAAATATCCATTCATGATAAAAAAAAAAAAAGCCCCTCCACAGGTAGTATTAGAAGGAACATACCTCAACATAATAAAAGCCATACAGTATCATCTTAAATCTGGAAAAACAGAGTTTTTCCTCTACAATCAGAAAAAAACTAGGATGTCCATTCTCACCACTGTTATTTAACATAGTACTGGAAGTCCTAGCCACAGCAATAAGACAATAAAATTAAATAAAAGCATCCGAAGTGGCAAGGAAGAAGTAAAGCTTTTGCTATTTGTAGATGGCAAGATACTATATATAGAAAACCTGAAAGATTCTACCAAAAACCTGTTAGAAACAATAAATGAATTCACCTTTGTCACCAGATACAAAATCAACACACAGAAATCTGTTGCATTTCCATACACCAATAATGAAGCAGCAGAAAGAGAAATTAAGGACTCAGTGTATTTACCATTGCACAAGTACCTAAGATACCTAGGAATAAACCTAACCAAAGAGGTGAAAGACTATACTCTGCAAACTATAAAACACTGATAAAGAAATTTAAGACCACAAAAAAATGCAAAGACTCGGGGTACCTGGGTGGCTCAGTGGGTTAAGCCTCTGCCTTTGGCTCAGGTCATGATCTCAGAGTCCTGGAATCGAGCCCCACATCAGACTGTTTGCTCAGCAGGGAGCCTGCTTCCCCCTCCTCCCTCTGCCTGCCTCTCTGCCTACTTGTGATCTCTCTCTCTATGTCAAATAAATAAATAAAATCTTAAAGAAAAAATGGAAAGACATTCCATGCTCATGGAGTGGAAGAAAAAATACTGCTAAAATATCTATACTACTCAAATCAATCTACATATTTAATGTAATCCCAATCAAAATACCACCAGCATTTTTCACAGAGCCAGAACAATCCTAAAATTTGTATGAAACTACACACAAAGACTCTGAATAGCCAAAGAAATCTTGAAAAAGAAGAGCAAATCTGAAGGCATCACAATTCTAGACTTTGAGCTATATTGCAAAGCTATAGCCATCAAAACAGTATTATATGGCACAAATATAGACACATGGATCAATAGAACAGAATAGAAAACCCAGAAATTAACCCAAAACTTTATGGTCAATTAATCTTCAGCAAATTCCTTGACACTGGCCACAGCAACTTCTTTCTAGATATGTCTCCTGAGGCAAGGGAAACAAAACAAAAAATAAGCTATTGGGAAGTCACCAAAATAAAAAGTTTCGGAACAGTGAAGGAAACAATCAAGAAAGCTAATAGGCAACCTACGGAATGGGAGAAATTTGCAAATGACATATCTGATAAAGGGTTAGTATCTAAAATCTATAAAGAACTTATCAAACTCAACACCCAAAAAACAAATAATCCAGTTAAATAATGGGCAGAAGACATGAATAGACATGTTTCCAAAGAAGACATATAGGTAGCCAAGAGACACATGAAAAGATGCTCAACATCACTGATCATCAAGGAAATGCAAATAAAAACTACAATGAGATACCACTGTATGGCTAAAATCAACAACACAAGGAACAACGTGGTAAAGATGCAGAAAAATGGGAACCCTTTTGCATTCTTGGTGGGATTGCAAACTGGTACAGCAACTCTGGAAAACAATATGGAGTTTCCTCAAAAAGTTAAAATAAAACAATCCTACAATTCAGCAATTGCACTCCTAGGTATTTACCCAAAGAATACAAAAACACTAATTCAAAGGGATACATGTACCCCAATGTTTATGGCAGCATTATCTACAATAGCCAAACTATGGAAGCAATCCAAGTGACCATGGACTAATGAATGAATAACAAAGAGTTGGTATGTGTGTGTGTATAGATATATACACACACACATATACACATACATACCTACATACATACATACATAGTGGACTATTACACAGCCATATGCGTATATGTATATATGTATATATACACATATATGTATATATACATATGTATATGTATGGTTATGTATATTTATGATGTACATATGTATATACATGTGTACGTGTGTACATATGTATATACATATGTACATGTGTACATATGTATATACATATGTATATACACACACACATATATATACACACACACACATATACACATACATACCGACATACATACATACATACATACATACATGCATAGTGGACTATTACACAGCCATAAAAGAAGAATGAAATCTTGCGATCTGCAACGACATAGTTAGAGCTAGAGAGTATTATACTAAGTGAAGTAAGTCAGTCAGAGAATGACAAATACCACATGATTTCATTCTTAACAAACTATAGAACAAACAGATGGTTACCAAAATGGGGCAGGAGGGAATGAGGAAACATGAGGAGATTAAACAGTGCACTTGTGATGAGCAGTGGGTATTGTATGGAGTGCTAAATTACTGTATTGTACACCTGAAACTAGTATTACAGGGTGTGTTAACTAACTAGAATTCAAATAAGCTTTTAAAAAATTGAATAAAATAAAACAAGTGAAAAAACAAAAGGCATAATGAAATCTGCAAATACAAAGAACAAATTGATAGTTTCCAGAGGGGAGGAAGTGGAGGGTGGGCAAAATGAATGAAAGTGAGTGGAAGATACAGGATTCTAGTTATAGAGCAAGTAAGTCATGGGAATAAAAGACACAGCATTGGTAATATACTCAGTGGTATCATAACAACACTGTATGGTGATGATAGCTATACTTATGGTGTGCATAGCATAACATATACAGAAGCTGAATTGCTATTATATACCTAAAACTAATGTAACACTGTGTGTCAACTACACTGAAATAAAATTTTTTAAATTTTTCAATTAAAATAAAATAGATAAATATATACATAATCTTCTAGGCCATACATTTTAGGGTACTTCCATGAATTCCTGGAACCAATTCCAGATATAGAGTAAGCACAGCTCCATATATATAGTAAGACAAAAAAATCGTTTTAGAGAACAAATGAATGAAACGAAGAATGAATTACTGGTTCATGAACGTGCACATGTATGTGATCAAAAGGAAATCAGAAGGTGTCATTGTTTTATGCTTTTCAAAATTCTTCCCAGAAGGAGTTACATCACCAATAGATAAAATATTGAATGATCATGTGGCACTTATCTAAGAGAAAGGTTAGCAAGAAAAGGGGGCTGAAGTGAGAACACAATGAAGCAGGGAAGATCAGTACTCCTCTAGTCTGAATCAGATTGTTTTTAATTATCTGAAGAACAATATGAACACAAAATTTTCCTGCTGAACAAGATAACTATGTCCTCCAAATCATAAAGAAAAAGTTGGCTTGTAAGAGACTTGAAGAATCTGGATTAGATGGGGCACCTGAGTGGCTCAGATGGTTAAGCCTCCACCTTCAGCTCAGGTCACGATCTCTAGGTCCTGGGATGGAGCCCCACATCAAGCCTTCCACGGGGCTCCCAGATCAGCAGGGAGTCTGCTTTTCTCTCTGCCATTCTCCCTGCTTGTGTTCTCTCTGTCTGTCTCCCTCTCTAATGAATAAATAAAATCTTCAAAATAAAAAAAACCTGGATTAGCTATGAATATTTCCCAACTCACCATAGGAATAAGAAAAAGCCATTATTGGTAAAAGAGGAGATTATCGATCATAAGTGAATAACTAGCACCTGGGATACATCAAGAGAAAGATTATAAGAAAGTATGTGGATAAATTGAATAAACAATGATAAACAAACAGAAAAAGTGAAGCAAAGAAAATAAGAAAAGTAGCACATGTATGTGCAACTCCTCGTGAATCAACATAAGTTTTCAATTAAGGTTTTATTTGTCAAAGTCGTCATTATTCTAAGGAAAGAGGAGCATTCATAAAGGATGTGGTAACACACAAATCAACTGCAGATGCACTAAAGAAACCAGTTCTAAAATGCCAGACACAAGCTACATGATGATCATGATAAAAATCTTATAACATTTTTTATGAAATCTTTCTAAAAATCACTAATGGGCTGAAAGCTCTTTACATTGCTACCTTCATCTCTTTACTCCTGAATGTGTAGATGCCTGGATTTAAAAAAAGGAGTGAGAACAGCATCAGAGAGAGCAAGAAATTTGTCCAGTTGTGAATTGGGATGTGGCCATGTATAGACAAACATGGTTGGACCAAAGAAAAAAAGTACCACAGTGATGTGAGCTGACAGTATGGAAAGAGCTTTGGACGAACTGCCTGAGGAATGTTTCCAAACAGTAAACAGGATGAAGACGTAGGAGAGGAGGAGTATAGAGAAAGAGCCGACACAGATAAATCCACTGTTGACAGTGACCATGAACTGCAATCTGTAGGTATCTGTACAAGCCAGTCTGAGGAGACGAAGAAGGTCACAGTAAAAGCTGTCTAATACATTAGGACCACAGAAGGGTAAATTAACAATAAATGCTAGTTGGAACAGTGAGTGTATTATGCCAAGGGCCCAAGCAGCAACCAGAAACAAAATGCACATCTGTGGACTCATGATGGTCAAGTAGTGCAGAGGCTTACAAATGGCAACATATCTGTCAAAGGCCACGGCAATGAGCAGCACCATCTCCACGCCACCAATGACGTGGATGAAGAAGATCTGGGCAATGCAGCCTCCAAAGGAGATAACTTTGCGCTTTCTGAAAAGATCATAAATCATCTTGGGTGAAGTGGCAGAGCAGGCCCCCAAGTCAATGAAAGAGAGACTGGCCAGTAGGAAGTACATAGGGGAATGTAAGTGAGGATTGATGGTCACAGAAAACAGAGTGAGGATGTTTCCAGTCATGCTTGCCACATAGAGCACAGAGGAGAACACCAGGAGAAGAAGCTGGATCTCCCATGAATGAGTCAGTCCCAGAAACACAAACTCAGACACAACCGAGTGATTCCCTCCATCCATGAACCCAGCCAACTCGGCTGCCACTAAAATGAGGAGAACTAACAATGTGAGAAAGAAATTATGATTTTCAAGAATGATAGTGGTATTAATGATTTATGTTGCATTACAAATCAGAACTACCTGGTAACCCAATTCTTCAGACTTCATAAGTAATGATGATAATGACAATGACGTAAGCACAACTCAGAAGATCATATTATAACTGGAACTATCAGGAAAATATCTCATTGCCTAAAATTAATAGGAGAATTTGGCAAGAAGAAAAGCTTCACAGGTACCTGTAACAAGAAACAGAATACAGCAAGAAGGTGTATTTACTCACAAAAGAAAAAGAGACAGCAAGTGAATATAAAATTTAATTACCCACAAAGGAAAATTATACAGTTATACAAATTATATCTGACCTTACTTTCCCATATCAACATATTTCATCTCCCTTTTATGATCATTTTAAGGGGGTGGCTCAGTGTGTTAAGCCTCTCTGCCTTTGGCTCAGGTCATGATCTCAGTCCCGGGATTGAGCCCCCCATCAGGATCTCTGCTCAGTGGGGAGACTGCTTCCCCCTCTCTCTGCCTGCCTCTCTGCCTACTTGTGATCTCTCTGTCAAATAAATAAATAAAATCTTTAAAAAAAAAGAAACTGTGATCATTTTCAATTTCTTCTCTCTGTACAATTTACAGTCAGAGTAAGTAAGATTGTGGAGAAACTGATTAATCAATGGATCACCATTTAGGAATGAAAGTTTTCTGAAACATGAGATAGGAATGAATTAAGGAGAAACACACTGTAGAACAAGATGCAGACTGAGATTAGAGACAATAAAACTGGGGAATAAGAAAATACCAAAATCAGTCAAGAGTAGTAAAAGGGGAGAAATGGGCTTTATCAAAGATAGAATTTCATTATTTTTCATCACATCAGATCAGGTTCACTGCTTTTCTGAATCTTTCCATTTTTTTTTATTGTGGTAAAAACCATGTAGCTTTAAATATTATGACATAAATCCTGAATAAGTGCACAGTTCAGTATTATTAAGTGTATTCACCTGTGGTAGGAAAGATCCCTAGAATTTCTTCATCTTCTAAATCTGAAACTCAATACCCATTAAACAACTCCCCTCAGCTCCTGGTAATCACCATTCTACTTTCTGTTTTTATGAATTTGAGTACTTTAGGTACCTCACAGAAGTGGAATCACACAGTATTTATTTTTGACTGTCTCATTTCACTCAGCATTATATCTGCAGATTCATCAACTACATCTTCCCATTTTTAAAAGTACTATCAAGGGGCGCCTGGGTCGCTCAGTGGGTTAAGCCTCTGCTTTCGGCTCAGGCCATGGTCTCAGGGTCCTGGGATCAAGCCCCGAATTGGGCTCTCTGCTCAGCAGGGAGCCTGTTTCCCCCTCTCTCTCTGTCTGCCTCTCTGCCTACTTGTGAACTCTCTCTCTCTCTCTGTCAAATAAATAAATAAAATCTTAAACAAAAAAGTACTATCAAAATCATACAGAGATCTCTACTGGCCATTCAATAAAGTTGTAACCTACTCTGATACTTGATAAGATTGTGCTCAATGTGTCTGAAATCCATGCAGGTATGTGATTATCTCCAAGATCATTTGTACTTTTCAGCTTTAGCCCATTTTGAAATGAAAAGAATGTCAAACTTCAGTAACATAGGAGGGCACCAGAGCTATCACCTTGGCTTGCTCACATGCACCTAAAACAGATACTAAAAGCTTGGCAGCTGGGGCACCTGGCTGGCTCAGCTGGTATAGCATGTAACTCTTGATCTCAGGGTTGTAAGTTCAAGTCCCACAGTAGGTGTAGAGATTACTTAAAATCTTCAAAAAAAAAAAAAAAAAAAAGAAAAAGAAAAAGAAAAAGTTGAGGGTAAGTTGGTGTCTATTAAGTTTGGGCTATGTTTTGTATTTGGGAGAAGAAGGGATGAAAGTGCTGAAGATTCCATTGCTCTGTGTCCAAATACCCATCATAATGAATTCCCCAGTAGAGGGTAAGCCCTGAAAATAGCTGCTGAAATTTTATTCCTTTAGCAGGTGCTGGAATGTAATACAGGCTTACTGACATTCTTCTTTTGCAGACACAGCTCCAGGAATTTGAAGAATCTTATCAAAAAAAAAAAAAAAATACAGTTGATACTCTCATCTCTCCTAAAACATCCCTCTGCCCCAAAACTTAAAAAAGCACTCGCTGATCTAACCCCAATTCTAGCTCGCCAATACAAAGCTGAGTCTCTCTACACGTAACTGAATCAAATGATTTTGCTGTCACCTCCTGAGTCTACAGTCCATAGTCTCAAGATACACACTTACTATAGCTCTGAAGCTCTTCAGCCAAAAATCTCTGAGCCTGGGCTGGAGAAAAACGAACCACCTATGTTGCCATTGTGTGAGGGACAGATGACCGGTGGAATAAATATGTGTGGGTGACTTGACAGAAGCACTGGGCTGATGGTCAGAAATACTCAGCAAGTGAGGATGCAACATTGAAACTCTATGTGGAAAGCATACTCACCTAGTGAAGTCATACCAATATTTCTATCTAAGGGACAGCCTATCCCAGATTGACCATTATTCAGATGAAAAACCTGAGATTCAAAAATGTAAACTGAATTGCTTATAGTCAGCAGAAAGGAAGGTTGATCTCCAATTCTGGGGATCAGAATCCAGGTCTCTGGATTCTTGATCCAGAAACTACTGTTCCTGTAGAATATAACCTAAGAAAGAAGAGTAAAAAATCAAAATTAAAAATGTGATTTTCTGAGTAAAAATTGACACCAAATACCAGCATTTACACAAACCACCTATTATTTGCACTATTTTGCATGACAATAACTACATGCTACAACAACAAAGTGACCAATTAAATGTTATAAGTAAATGGTATATAGAAATGAGATCTTTTGAAAGGCAAATACCATATCATTTATTGCTGCCGCACTTTGAGTGCTCACTCTACTCATTTTAGTGCTCATTTGGAAGAACACAAGAGTCATACAATATTTGAAAAAATATTTATCACACCACACCATCATTTCTGCCTCTTTATAGCTTGCTGTCCTCAAAAGCCAAATAAATGTTCTCAATTATTTTAATAAAGCTTCCCTTGAAGTTCCAGTACATTATGGTCAGGGGTTTTTTTTGTTGTTTTTTTATTTTGTTTTTCTCATTTCTATAAGTCACCAACTCAATAAACCCATTGGAAAGACATAAACTGCACACATAATAACTACAAATAAGGTAGTATACAGTATATGCCATACAAACAGTAGAGAAAATTATTTGCTCAATGTGTGAGGAAAAAAAAAAAAGAAAGAAATTCAGAGGAAGGACCAACATTATCCAGTAAGGTCAAGGATTTCAGGTAGATGATGGAATATAATGTGTCCCTTTTTTTTTTAAGATTTTATTAATTATTTATTTGAGAGAGAGAGAGAGAAAGCAAGAAAGGGAAGGGGAAAGGACAAGCAAACACGTCACTGAGTGCAAGCCTGACATAGGCCTTGATCTCAGGGACCCAAGATTATAGGCTGAGCCAAAATCAAAAGTACAATATTTAACCACCTGAGCCACCCAGGTGTCCCATGGTGTGTCCTCTTAAATATGACTGGGAAACACCTTAATCTACAAACTGTAGTCTTTTGCTATTAACTAATGTCTTAAAAGTTTTATTTGTATTGCCCAAAGTTCCTAAGTGTAAAAGTTAGTAACTATTTCCAGAATGAAATGTTGGTTAATAACCACTCCACACTCAGGAACCAGTGATTCCAACACTGTTTCTCTACCATCTTTGAAATAGATCCCACACACATAGAAGAATATTTCTTATCTCTTATATCAAAACTCATAATAACCATAACTAATAGTCTCTATTCAGAGGCACTCCAACCTCTACAACATATACCTTGCTTGCAGATGGAAGCAAACCTACACCTAACACTCAATTTCATGAAGCTTGGCAATAATCTGAGAGGTAGAAAAAAACAGGGAAGAGAGGAAATAGAAAGCAATATGAAAAGAGAGAAAGACACAAGGAAAGGAGAAATTAGAAAAGACACATACTGCAGGGCCTGGGTGGCTCAGTCAGTTAAGCATCTGACTCTCGATCTCAGCTCAGGTCTTAATCTCAGGGTCATGAGTTGGGCCCCACACTAGGTGTGGAGCCTACTTAAACACACACACACACACACACACACTATGATAATGAAAGGAAAAGAGACCATACAAGGAGAGAGGGGGTAAGTTCAGAAGAGTTCAGATAAAATTAAATAGGAAGATCCAATTCCCACCTCTGAATAAGTGAATGAATTTGAGAAGGCAAACTCCTTCAGTATACCCAGCAGGCTCAATTTCCTGTGACTATCACATATGATAATGAATGGAAAGACTGCTTTTTATAACGCAATGCAAATGAAAATTACCCAATGGTTTTAAGTGTTACTCTAACTTGGAGGGCCATAAAAGTGCTGTGTATAGCTTGGGCTCTGAAGTCTGTGATATCTGTTTTCAAATCAGACTCCACTACAACGTGCTATATGAGCATGGGAAAGTTACCTAACCTCTCCAAGCCTCAGTTTCCTCATTTACAAAAGGAGATAACAACACCTCCCTTGCAGGGCATGGTGAGACTTAGGTGATACGATGATATAATGTAACATGTACCTAATGCAGTACCTACCATATTGTAAGGGCACAGTAAGTGGTACCTAATAAGTAGTAAGGACCAACTAGCTCTATGTCCTAGTTCTGAGTTCCAAGTCTTAAAAATTTTTGAATTTTGAATCCATTATTTTGAGATAATTAAGAACTGGTTTCAGTTTAGGTTTTCATGTCTATGCTGGTGTCTAATAGCTTGGAAGTCTTCATTAGGGTTATTTCCTATAGAATAATTTTTTCGCTCCTAAGTGGAGACACTTCTCGGGGCTTGATTTGTGAGAAGTCTATGTCCTGACAAATAATAAGAAGGGCTGTGCCATTTCCACAACCTCCCTAGAGCCAAAGTTATAAATAAATTCTCACAAAAACTATTCTGAAGCCTTTCTTGAGCACCTCAGATAATACTGGTCATTTGCACCTGCATGGGGGTGAGGTTCTTCATGGGATTTCCCAAGGTGTGCTCATCCAGATAAAAATTTACATAAACTTCTCTAAAAAAAGGAGGCAAACCCACAAATACCTGCCTTTCAGGAAATAATTTGCTCCCTATCTCCCTTTTCCAAGATCCATTTAGCCTCTTTAGCTGTAACTGTTGCTAACTCTGTACAAATGGAAAATACAAGGAGAATTTACGTATGTCAACAAATCAGTTATGGATGCAGATGACAACTCAGGCCAAGGTAGTCCTAGTTCTGTTTATTACTACTCAACTGTGCCTTCTTATTTAATTATTTCACTAATTAAAATGTACTTACTTAGTATCTGTTTTTGCTAGTTGCTTGCAAAGACAATGCCTACCTCACATCTTAAGTCACTATCAACAATCATAGTAAGATGAATGCCATAGACTTAGTAACACCTGAGTTACTAAGAGCAGGAGAAAGCCACCAATGTGGTGATCAGAAAGATGAAATGGAAAATGCAACACTGAGCAGAACTTTTATAAATAGTAATATTATAATACATAAAGAGAGTCTAAAGAATCATTTCAAGCAGATACTGCAATATAGAAATCAGTTAAGTTCAAGATACTCTGAGATAATAGTGAAGAGTGCAGGTTGCCCAGAGAATGGAAAATGTTTAAAGAACAGTAGAAAATAAGATGAGAAGGAAAGCTGAGATCAGTTTTATCTGACCTAAGGCTCTAACTTCAGATGGTGGAGTAATAAGTACTATTAATAAATAAAAGGGAATAAAGACTTAGAGCAAAAAATTAATGCATGAGACCAGTGCTGGAGGAAGATTATTCATTTGCCAGTGTGACAGAAAGGCTGGAAGGAAAGATTAAGCAAGAAAAGAAGCCCAATTAAGAGACTGCTGTAATAGAATGGATCTGACCTCAGAAAATCTTCATCGCATTACCAAAACCATCTCTACCCCTAGATTGGAGAAACCTTTGTTCTCTGATTTTCTTACCATTCTTACCCCCTCACCTACCGGTTTTGTGAAGGGAACTAAGAGATCAGCATCACTAAAGATTTAGACTTGGTCCCCCAATCAGATCCTATTCAGAATCATTACAGACATACACAAAGAGCTTTATAAAAACAATATCACAGTCAGTAAGAGTGAAAGCTAATTACAGCCCGAGAGGGAAGTGACCAAGTGATGCTGCTGAGATCTGGGACTGCCAGACTGAGATCATCTGACCTGAGGAATTATCACCTATGATCATTTTAGTTTTCCCAGTATAGCTAAGCAGAGAGGCTATTCATGAGAAGAAATAAGAGTTTGTAGTTTTCTGAGAAAGAGACTCTTTGCCATATTCTAGAACAATTTGGAGTCTTTATTTTACTGTAACTGAATATGCATTCCACTGAAAAATATAAAGTGGACTTTTGCATTTTTAACCATTTTATGATCATTTCAATAGTACATATTCCATCTTAGAAATGTAAAAATACAGAGAAGTATTTTTAAAGTCTTGACAGAATATTTTGAGTTTTTTTAAAAAGAAAGAATATTTTCAAGTGTGAAAATAAAGTGCTTTTGGAAATCAATATTTTGCATATTATTTTATTGAATCCTTAGAACAGCATAGTAGAGTAAGCACTATTATTATATGCATGACTTCAATTTATGTATTAAACTAGATTATATATCTAATAAAACTTAGTTTCATCTTTGAACCCAAAACTACAAAATTCATTCTTGTTCTTTTCTTCAACATTCTTCTTTGACACAAATTTTGTCAAAGTACAGGATAAAGATACAATGTTACCCACCTATTTTATAAGGCAAAATCGAAGTACCAGGCAAGAACACCACCACAACAAAGAAAATTAGCAGCCACATCACTTTTGAAAATAGATATAGAATTCTAGCTTAAGAGACCAGAAAAGAAGTATGTCCTCTTGTCTTCCCTCTATAACAAAGTGACAAGGCTCTCACCAAACCTCATTCATTATAACCCTTCCTTCATGTGCACTCAAGAACCACTCCAGCTTTCCCCCCTCTCTCTCTTCTACATCATCTGTGCTTCCTTCTCTATTGTACTGTTCCACTCAGCTTTCACCATGTATTATATCTCCCATCTTACTAAAATCTCTTGATCCAACTTTCCCTTCTGGCTACTGTTTAATTACTCTAAATACCTTTGCAACAAAATTCCTCAAAAGAGTTGCCTCTACTCTCTTGGTCCAATTCCTTTCCGGTATTTCCTTTCAAATTCACTCCAAACAAAATTTGCCCACACAACCTCCACTAAATTCTTTCAATTCTCTCATGACCTCTGTATCAAAATCTAATGATCAAGTCTCAGTCCTCATCTTTTAACCATCATCTACTCCAATATTCATGTACATTTTCTTCATTTGGCTTCTCAGGTACCATACAATCCTGGTTTTCCTACTAAGTCACTGGTGGCTCTTCCTTAGTCTCCATTAATTGTTATTTACTCTCTGATCTCTTGATTTTTTAAGAATACCAGGGCTCATGCCTTTTCTATCTATATTCATGCTCCAGGTTTTCTCATCTAGTACCTTGCCTTTAAATAACATCTGTGTATCAGCTAATATCATCCTCAATGGGGAAAACCAGAGAGGTTTTCCTCTATAGTCAGGAATAAGACAGGGATGTCCACTCTCACCATTACTATTTAACAAAATACTGGAAGTTAGCCTCAGCAATCAGACAACAAAAATAAATAAAAGGCATCCAACTAGCAAGAAAGAAATCAAACTGAAACTATTTGCAAATGACATCATACTCTACAAAGAAAACCCAAAAGACTCTACAAAAAAAAAAATTCTAGAACTAATACATGAATTTAGCAAAGTTGCAGGATACAAAATCAATGTGCAGAAATCAGTTGCATTTCTATAGAGCAATAACAAAGCAGCAGGAAAAGAGATCAAGGAATCCAACCCATTTACAATTACACCAAAAACAATAACATACCTAGGAGTAAACCAAATCAAAGTTTCTGTACTCTGAAGACTATGGAATGCTTACAAAAGAAATTAAAAAGGATACAAAGAAATGAAAAAATATTCCATGCTCATGGATTAGAAGAAAAAGCATTGTTAAAATGTCTACACTATCCAAAGCAATCTGCATATTTAATGCAGTCCCTATCAAAATAAAGGGAGCTTTTTTTTTTTCACAGAGTTTTCACAGAGCTAAGACAAACAATCCTAAAATTTGTATGGAACCAGACACAAGGACCCTGAATAGCCACAGCAATCCTGAAAAAGAACAGCTATGCTGGAGGCATCGCGATTCCAGACTTCAAGCCACATTACAAAGCTTGACTATATTACAAAGATGACTACAAAGCACTCAACCAGAAAGTAAGGTACTGGTACAAAAACAGACACATAGATCAGTGGAAAGAATAGAAAATCCATAAATGGACCCACAACAATATGGTCAATTAATCTTTGACAAAGCAGGAAAGGATATCCAATGGAAAAAAGACAGTCTCTTCAACAAATGGTGTTAGGAAAACTGGACAGCAACATGCAGAATAATGAAACTGGACCACTTTCTTATATCACACACAAAAATAAATTCAAAATGAATGAAAGACCTAAATGAAACAGGAATCCATCAAAATCCTTGAGGAGAACACAGGCAGCAACCTCTTTGACCTCAGCTACAGCAACTTCTTACTAGACATGTCACCAGTGGCAAGGGAAACAAAAGCAAAAATGAACTATTGAGACTTCATCAGGATAAAAAACTTCTGCACAATGAAAGAATCAATCAAGAAAACTACAAGGCAACCTACAGAACGGGAGAAGATATTTGCAAATGACATATCAGATAAAAGGTTAGTATCCAAAATCTATAAAGAACTTATCAAACTAAATACCCCAAAACCAAATAATCCAGTTATGAAATGGGCAGAGGACATGAATAGACATTTTTCCAAAGACATACAGATGGCTAATAGGCATATGAAAAGATGTTCAACATCACTCATCATCAGGGATATACAAATCAAAATCATGATGAGATACCCCCTTACACCTACTAGAATGGCTAAAATTAAGAACCCAGGAAACAACAGATGTTGATGAGAATGTGGATAAAGAGGAGCCCTTTTGCACTATTGGTGGGAATGCAAACTGGTGCAGCCACTCAGGAAAACAGTATGGAGTTTCCTTAAAAAATTAAAAATAGAACTACCCTATGACCCAGCAATTGCATTACTAGGTATTTACCCAAAGTGTACAAAAATACAGATTCAAAGGGGTAGTACATGCCCCCCAATATAGCATTATCAACCAAACTATGGGGAAAGCCCAAATGCCCATTGACTGGTGAATAGAAAAAGAAAAAGTGATATAGGGGTGCGTAGGTGGCTCAGTTTGTTAAGCATCTGCCTTTAGCTCAGGTCATGATGCCAGGGTCCTCGGATTGAATCCTGTGTCTGGCTCCCTGCTCAGTGAAGAGTCTCCTTCTCCCTCTGCACCCTGCCCCCTCACGTTCTCTCTCACTCTCTCTCAAATAAACAAAAATCTTAAAAAAAAAAAAAAAAGTGACATACATACAAACACACACACACAATGAAATGTTACTCAGCCATCAGAAACAATGAAATCTTGCCATTTGCAACAACATGGCTGAAGCTAGACTGTATTATACTAAGTGAAATCAGTCAGTTCAGAAAGAGATATACCATAGGATTTCATTCATATGTGGAATTTAAAAAAAAACAGAGGAACACAGGGGAAGGAAAATGGAAAAAAGAGAGGGAAGCAAACCAGAAGAGACTATTAATGATGAGAAAAAACTGAAGGTTGATGGAAGGAGGTGGGTGGTGTGGAATGGATAAATGGGTGATAGGTATTAAGGAGGGCACTTGTTACGATGAGCACTGGGTGTTTATGGAAGTGATGAACCATTAAATTTAAATAATTAGTTAAAAATAAAGCAATCAAATTAATCATAAAAATAAATAAATTTTTAATAATAATAATAAATAAATAAATAAAAATAAATAAATAAATGTATCAATGTCTTGCTCATACTTCTAACCTGTATATCAGGCTCACTTATCCAAATACCTACTTTACATTTCCACTTGGATATCCAGAAAGCATCTTCAATGAAACGTGCACACAACTGAGCTCCTACTTTAACCTCCTCCTTCATCTATTTTTTTTAATTATTTTATTTTATTTTATTTCTTTATTTTTTTTAAATATTTTATTTATTTATTTGACAGACAGAGATCACAAGTAGGCAGAGAGGCAGGCAGAGAGAGGGCGGGGGGGGAGAAGCAGGCTTTCTACTGAGCAGAGGGCCCGATGCGGGGCTTGATCCCAGGACCCTGAGATCATGACCTGAGCCGAAAGCAGAGGCTTAACCCACTGAGCCATCCAGGCTCCTCTAACCTCCTCCTTCATCTTAAGTGATTACAAATCCATCTCTCCAACTGCTTATGTCAAAAAACTTGGGAATCACTTCTCTAAAATTCGATATCCATTAAATGGCAAATTTTGTTAGCTAACCCTTCAAAATCTCATCATTTCTTACTATTTGCATTGCTACCCAAACCACAAGTTCCCTTAATCTTCCCTTAAACTGCAACACAGTAGTAACTTACCGCTACTTAGACCATTGTACCACTTTTCCTAGACTATTCTTAGCAAGACACTAGACATAAAGTTAATTTTACTTTTCCTTTTTTTTTTTTTTTCAATTTACTTTAAAAAAATTCAATTTTCAGTGCAGGGCTTGAACTCAAAACCCTGAGATCAAGACCTGAGATCAAGAATCAGATCCTCAATGGACTGAGCCACCTAGATGCCCCAAAGTTAATTTTATTTTTTTTAAAGATTTTATTTATTTATTTGACAGAGAGAGATCACAAGCAGGCAGAGAGGCAGGCAGAGAGAGAGGAGGAAGCAGGCTCCCTGCTGAGCAGAGAGCCCGACGCGGGGCTCGATCCCAGGACCCTGAGATCATGACCCGAGCCGAAGGCAGTGGCTTAACCCACTGAGCCACCCAGGCGCCCCCAAAGTTAATTTTAAATGTAAATGATACCATGTCACCTCTCTATTCAGAATCCTCCAATGATCCCCCTTTCCCAGAGTAAAAGGCAAATATGTTACAATGATTTACAGAATCCTGTATGACTTGGCCCCACTTTACCTCCATGAATAGTCTCCTACTATTTTCCCTCTTATACTGACAAAGTCACACGCCTTCTTGCTGTTTCTTGAATACAATGAAGCACGTTAGACCTTTGTACTGACTATCCTCTTGGCCTGGGATGCTCTTCTCCCTGATATTTAATTAATAATCCACTGACATAAAAAAGTCAGTGGATTATTATATATATAATATTTTAATATTATAATATTATATATTTCATATATTATATATAATATGTATAATAAAAATATATAATAAAATATAATATATAATATATTGGTATATTAATATATAATATAAATATATTAGTACATATTATATATAAAATATATAATATATTATATACAATTATAATAAAATACATTAAAATATATTGTTATTTTATTATATTAATATTATAATATTTATATATCCACTAAATATATTAATCCACTGACATATATATATACACATTTATATATATATATATATATATATATATATATATATATATATAAAATCCACTTCCCAAGGATGCCTACACCCTGACTACCCTATTCAGAAGTGCAACTCACTTCCCAAATCTCTGGAGTTTCAGATTCACCTTAACCTCTTCTATTATACTGGTAGTGCACTTATTTCTATTTAACTTACTATAGTACTTGTTTATTTGGCTTATTATTTATTGTCTAGATAGCTCCACAATGTTAGGAATTTTATATACACATATAAAAAATATATATATTATATATAATATTTTATATATATATGTTAAATACATATATTTTTTAACTGAGCTATTCCAAAAGCCTGCAATAATGGCTGGCACTTGGTATTTGCTGCATAAATGAAAAATTGAAAAGGGGAGTGTAGGGAAAAGGTAAGGGAGAGGATGAGATGCACTCCTGGGTTTCTTGTTTTCATGACTGGATAGATTAACAGTGGAAGAAGACACAGTTTTAAGTGATGATCATAAGGCTCATTTTGCATTTATTCAGTCAAAGGATGTATGAAAGACACCGGAAGATATATTACATATGAATCTGGGATCTCAGAAGAGACAGGACTATGTTTTATATAATAGTGTGATAGAAAATGATTACAGATCAGAAGAGAAATGATTATTCACCAAATGGTATGAAGAAAATTAAAAAGCAAATTTGAGAAATTTAGATCCTCTTCTATTATTTCCACTAAAAATAATTTTCAGGTGGATAAAATATTTTAGAAACACATGTTCAGGGGCACGTGGATGGCTCAGTCATTATGCATCTGCCTTCGGCTCAGGTCATGATCCCAGGGTCCTGGGATCGAGCCCCACATTGGGCTCCCTGCTCGGTGGGAAGCCTGCTTCTCCCTCTCCCACTCCCCCTGCTTATGTTCACTCTCTTGCTGTATCTCTTGTCAAATAAATAAATAAAATCTTAAAAAAAAAAAAGAAAGACATACATGTTCACGGATATTCTTTAGGCATTAGAATGGAAAAGGACCAAGAATAAAACTTAGTCATAATAAAGAATAAAACTATACTATAAAGCCACAATTTTAAAACTCCATGAAGTTGGGGTGATGGAAATCATTACTTTCATGTTGCAGAATATGATAGCTAAAATTAAAAAGAAAACAACAAATTGGGGGAAATATTTTGAACACAAATATGATAACAAAGGAGTTAATGTCCTCAACATATATGTGAAACTGACAGAACTAATATTCTATATATGAAGATGGGGAGGAAGAACATCTCAGCAAACACTCTACTTCAAATAAGAAAAAATATGCGACTATTTTTTGCCTGCCCTAAATCACTTTTTCCCTTTCACTGATGGTTGCTCCCCATCTCCTCCATTTGGGAAATGCTCCTCCTCAAATTCATGTAGTTCTTTGGAGGATCTCGGCCAGAATATGTTGGCCCCTACACACTGGGGTGGGCATGTGATCCAGACCCAGCCTATGGAAGACCCATCACAGTTAGAATCAATCAAAACAATGCCAGTTAGGATCCTTTCACTGGGTTTTAATACAGAGCTGAGAAAGAAAACTTTTCCCTCTTCTATGAGGTTGCTCTGCTGGAATGACTTAAACTTGGGAGTTATTTGCAGCCTCTCCTTTCTCCCAACACCATACAAAAAGAAAATGAGATTAAGGTACAGAGACAGAGTTAAAAGAGAGAGGGAAGAGAGAAAGAAAGAGAGAGAGCAGCAAGAGAAAGGGAGTGAATGAGAGAGAAAATCTGAGAGTGTAAAATTGAGTGAACCCCTGGAGTCCATGTGGCTGATGCCACTCTTGGACATACCAATAACCTGAGTCAATAAATTCCTTTCTTTTTTAATTATTTTTATTAAATATAATATATTATTTGCCCCAGGAGTACAGGTCTGTGAATCATCAGGCTTACACATTTCACAGCACTCACCGTAGCACATATCCTCCCCAATGTCCATAACCCAACCACCCTCTCCCTAGGCAACCCCCCCCAGCAACCCTCAGTTTGTTTTGTGAGATTAAGAGTCTCTTATGGTTTATCTCCCTCCCGATCCTATCTTGTTGCATTTTTTTCCTTCCCTACCCCTCACAACCCCCCAGTCTACCTCACAATTCCTTTTTTATCAAATTCCTCAATTCCTTTTTTATCTGGAGTGCCTTGGTGGCTCAGTTGGTTTAGTGTCTGCCTTTGGCTCAGGTCATTATCTCAGGGTCCTGGGAACAAACCCTAATTTGGGTTCCCCACTCAGCAGGGGGTCTGCTTCTCCCTCTGCCCCTCCTTCCACTCATGTGTTCAAGCTCTCTCTCTCTCTCTCTCCCACTCAAATAAATAAAATCTTTAAAAATAAAATATCTTTTTTTATTAATATGGTCTTAAAATTTGCCACCTTAAGCAGTTTTAGGTGTATGGTTCGAGTGTTAAATGCATTAACATTGTTGTAAAACATCTCTAGATCTTTTTCCTTTTGCAAGACTAAAACTATCCTTTTTTTTTTTTTTAGTTCTTTTAAACTAGTTTTGACTGAATTCCTGACACATGTAATTCAAAGAGTTCAGGTAAATTACAATATTTGAAAAATTACAAGCATACATAAATTGAAGAAGTCCAGAAAAAGATTTTATCTTTTTTGTCTCTTAAACTGGCAAATATTTTTAATAAATGGTCATATTCAGTACTTTGGGAGGGGTACTAAAGTGGATATACTTCTTAGCAGGTAAAAATCTTTGGGGGGAAATGATAATGTGAATAAAGAGTTTAAAAGATTATGATCCCCTATTAACTCCAAATATATCAATCTATAAATATAGGAAGAAATCTGAAATATAGACAATATATATGCAAGATTTTCAAGACAGAGTAAAAATTTAAAGATAATCTAATTGGCCAATGCTGGAGGAATAACAAATATGATACAGTCGTGTAATGCAATACTAAATTATTAAATAATTAATATTATTACAAAATAATTTTATTTTGTACCCCAATATTCAATAATGTGAATAACTTCTCAGCATATAATAATCATCAAAAAGGATAAAAATGCAGAGACCATTAAATCCCTATTTTGTAAATATATGTTATTTAGATATAGAAAAACACTAGAAATAAGTATACCAAGATATTACTACTAATTATCTCTACATGGTGATTTTATGGATGGTTTCTATTTTATCATCTCTAATTTACACATACATTTTTCTTTATTAGAAGAATTTTATTTTATTAAAGAAAAATAATATTTTCTTAAATAAATAATAAAACATAAAGGAGTCCACATTAGAAGTAATGGAAAATAAAATATTCCTAGAACCAGAGATGTGTTTATCAGTATTCTTTTGATTATAAATGACAGAACTGCACCTTAAATGGACTTAAGCAAGAGGGTTAATGTATAATGTATAATGTAATGTACCATTTATTCACTCAGCTGGTAACCAAACTAATTGGAGGGCAAGAATGAAGCTAAATGCTCAAGGCAGCTGGAACCAAGAAACTGATTACCAAGCTTCTGTCTTTAAAACTTACATCTTCTCCCACATAACTTTTTTCAGTATCCCAGACTTGATTTTTGACAGCAGGAAATATGATTGCCAGAAGTTTCTACAAATACAGCTCCAAAAGGGATTTAGTTTGGTTTCACTCTATTCTCAAATCCCTGGGGAAAAGCTCAGATTCGGCCCATCTTGGTCAGAGGCTCATAACTATACCCTTTAACTGTGGCTAAGAGATGTGCATTATGACTGGTTCAGAAGCCCAACCTCTGACCAATAGTTGGGGTTAAAGAAGTAGGATTTACCTATTATGTTCATAATCATACTACATGGTTACTGCAAGAAAAAGCTACATTTACAAGAGAAGGAAGTTGCTGATTTGAGCAAACAACAGACTAGATGTCCACTAAAAGTAGTTGTTTCTTCAGAGTAAAAAGAATGACCTTTAAAAGTAGATGATACAGAAAACCTTTTGGCACTACGAAGTTGAAGAATGTATCTGCTAATAGATACAGACCTGAGAAAAAAGCAGAAAGACAAAAGACTAGGAGGGGTAGGCCATTTTCTAAATCTATGTAATCATGTAAACAGTGAGGAATCTGGGAATCCCTGCTGGAGCTATTAAATGTTATTTAATCAGTGAAAGAGAAAACTGAGTGGAATTTCCATTTTAAAAACATGGCTTCCAAATAAATTTTAGGGAAATTGAGCATAAGTGGTAGCAAGTAAACTGGTAATATATGTATTGGTTTTCCAAGTGTCCAACAGAGGGCTCAAAAAAATGAATGAATTATATAAGAACAATGGAAATCAAAAGAAGTATATAAATTAACAAGTGAGATACAATATGAGGTAAATAATAACCATTTATAAGACAATAGGAATATTGATAAACTGGTTAAGATGTATGGAGTATGTGTAAGGATATATACGGTTAAAGAGTTATTTGCACTACACCGCTGAGAAGGAGCCTTGGTTCCTCTTTATTGAAATGGATAGGAACTGGAATTTCTAAATCTGTGTACATAAATCCCACATTCTGAGAGAAGAGAATACAATCACATATATAAAGCCTTCCAAACTAAAATTTAGCTTGTAATGACTCAAATCATGTAAATGCAACGGGAATAGTATTGTGACATCAGAAGAAAAAGGAAGAAACTGGCTATTTACAAATGAAAGTAAGAATGAATCTTAAAGAACACAGGGGTTAGACAACCTGAAACATAGTACAAACAAAAGTCAAAAGTTAAGTCTTGTGAGACCAGCCAGAAAGGTGGTCTGGTCTAAGGATCCTATGTCATCAAAATCTGACATGATTAAATATTTGAATAATCCATCTAACTCCTCCTACTCTGATTCCCTACTCATTAATGTCCTTTTCATCACCTGACTTCTCAGAAATTTCCCTATAATCAAACAGTAAGTTAGGTTTTCATGACAGTTCAGACCACTTTACTAATTTTTAACAGCAAATTGATAGACTGCCATCTTGATATACATATATTTGTATCAGTGCCAAAATATTTAGTGTCAATAGCAAGCATTCCCTTATATAACCCACTTGGATATTGACGAGATTCAATTTTGAATTCTAGACCATAGTAAATTCATCAAGGTAATGTCTCCTGAGAGACAAACAATTGCCCTTCTCTGGAAGATACTTTTTATCACACCACACACTTCCTCCAACCAGAGGCAGCAACACAATTTCTCAGTTAAGATTCTTAAAGAACCATACTATTTTCATCTGGAACACCTAAACAGTAATAAGATACCTGAAAACTGATACTGAAACCATAGAAATTTAACGTTATCTCAAGTCAGTAAGGAAACTCCCTAATACTTTTGTCATTTACGAAATCCTTCTATAAGCAATAAATTGACTACATACTTTCTTCATTGCCACTTTCATTTCTTTGTTCCTAAATGTATAGATGACTGAATTTAAAAAGGGAGTAAGAACTGCATCAAAAACAGCAAGAAATTTGTCTAAGTGTGATGTGGGGTGAGGCCAGATATACACAAAGATGCAAGGACCAAAGAACAAAATCACCACCATGACATGAGTTGACAAAGTGGAAAGGGCCTTGGATGAGCCTCTTGAGGAGTGTTTCCAAACAGTGATCAGGATAAAGCTGTAGGAGACAATCAATATGAAGAATGATCCCAGAGATATAAACCCACTGTTGGCTATGACCATGAACTCTAAACTGTAGGTATCTGTGCAGGCAAGTTTGAGGAACCGAGGGAAGTCACAGTAAAAGCTGTCTAATAAATTAGGGCCACAGAATGGCAATTTTATAACAAAAAGCAGTTGAATCGCAGAGTGGATCAAGCCAATTACCCATGCAGCGACCAGAAGCAAAATACACATTTTTAGGTTCATAATAGTCAAATAGTGCAGAGGCTTACATATGGCAACATATCTGTCAAAAGCCATGGCAATGAGCAGCACCATCTCCACACCACCAATGACGTGAAGAAAGAAGATTTGAGTGATACAGCCACCAAAGGAGATGACTTTACGCTTTCTAAAAAGATCATAAATCATCTTGGGAGAAATGACAGAAGAAACCCCCAGGTCAATGAAGGAGAGGTTGGCCAACAGAAAGTACATGGGGGAGTGCAAGTGAGGGTCAGAAGCCACAGTGAAGATGATGAGGGAGTTTCCCAACATGCTTGCCACATAAAACATGGAGGAGAAAACAAAGAGAATAAGTTGGATCTCCCAGGAGTTGGCGAGTCCCAGGAACACAAACTCTGACACCACAGAATGATTCATGCCATCCATTACTTTATCAGCTAGAATGTTTCCAGATAAAAGAAAATAAAAAGGAATCTAAAATAAGAATGTTAATAAAGTTCTATATTACAATGATTAATTATTCAAGGATATTAACACTGTGAAGAATATCCCCTCAATTCCCTCACAGGGCCATTATTAAATAAGCATTTTACCTGGTATCACCTAAAGCAGTTGCATCACTTACATATGCAACATCCCTAACACCATGGCTTCCAGGGCTATTCATCTATAAAAGAGAAAATGAAGCAAATATGAAAACATTTTACATGCACATAGCAAGGATTGGGAGGGGTAGGGAAGGTAGTATAGTAAAAAACAATGAGAAAAAGAAAGAGGAGGTAAGAAAGATGGCATTTGCCAGACTTCACTGGTACTCTTTTAATTGTTCATAGAAAATTCTTCAGCCATTCAAGTTGTCTCATTTCTTTCCCTTGTTAATCTCAGGCACATAATATGTCTCTTATAGTCATACTTATACCACTATCTATAATCATATTTGCAATTCACACAATGCCCACAGGGTAACAGTGAGCGTAAGAGAACCAGGCATAGGGTACAGAGGTTATTCAAGAGTATGACAGGATTGAGGCAAGCATAGATTAGATATTAATGGCACAGAGTATTTGCATGGGCACCCAGAAAGTATAAGTACCTAGTAGGATGGTTAGCAGCCAGGACATGACCAGAAGTACAAGAATGAAGGGGGTATTATGGGAAGTTAAGGAAGCCAGTTTATCTGTCCAGATTCTTCAAAATCTCTGAAGTTTGTGAGCCTTGGTTATAGCTATTGGAGCCCTAAGCTTTTGGAATTTGCTGGGGATGAAGAAATGCACACTAACGGTGTAATTGCCATGTAACTATTGACTCTCTCCTATCCCATCATCAGCCTTAGCCCCTTTTATCCCTCTTATCTCATCTCTCTGCTTCAAATCCTCAAGTCTCTGGGATCCAATGACAAGTCTGACTATTCCCTAGCCTAATTCTGGGTGACCACATGACTCTCTCTAGTTATTACCCAGTTTGTTTGGTTTTTTTTTTTTTGCAAAGGATACAATGTTACCCCATGGAAGATATATTCTCTTGCCTGTAGGTCCAACAGTTCTGTTTTGTGTGTCTCAAACCCTCTTGTTCCCATAATATTTAGAAATGCTACTAAAAGGTACAGTGATCTGAGGAGATAGGTTGCAGAATAAAAAGTAAAGGGCTGGTAAATAAAGGTACATAAATGCACAAAAAGCCTCACACCCGGAACTGAAAGGAAAGGGCAAGAGAAACCCAGAAATAGAAAAAAAAAAATGGATCCCAAAGCTTTGTCTTTTATTATGTGTATTTATATATGCACATATACATTCATCTCAGTTGTACATGATGAGTGAAATCAGTCATAAAAATATTATCTCACAAATCTCATGAGTGATTACCTACTTCAAATTAATCACTTGCAAATGAGAAAACAGGGGCACCTGGGTGGCTCAGTTCGCTAAGTGTCTACCTTCAGCTCAGGTCATAATCCCAAGGTCCTGGGATCAAGCCCCGCATCACATAGGGCTCTCTACTCAGAGTCTGCTTCTCCCTCTGCCATCCCCTGCTGGTTCTCTCTCTCTCTCCCTCTTTCTCTCTCAAATAAATAAAAATAAAATATTTTTTTAAAAGGAGAAAACAGTAGTCTAGTGAGGAACAAACAACTAGTAATAGACAGAGAATCTGGGTTTTCTAGTCCACATATGGCTTCAGATTCCACATGCGAGAAAAATCATAAAGTTGGGAGGAGACATGCAAACCTGGATCTACTCAGCCCAAAATCAAAGCCACTAGTTACATATGGTTATTAAATGAAACTAAAATCTATTTCCTTAGTTGTACTAGTCACATTTCAGGTGCTCAATAGCCTCATCTAGCTAGTGGTTATGGATAGAAGAGTGGAATATAGAACATTTCCAATCACTACTGATCCCTCAAAGGTAAATCAAAATCCCATTTCCTCCATGAAAATTCTCCTAGTAACTCTACTTCATATGTATCTCTTCTCTTATTCCTAAAAGTCAGGAAACTTAAATTTTAATTGAAAAATAATTATCCATATATAAATAAACCACAATATGCAGAACCACAGGAGACATACCAGATGTCCACTCTTGGCCAGGAAGGATACACAAGATTCCAGGAAATTCAGAGACAACTTCATGAAGGAGAAAGGTCTTATGAGTTTTGAGAAAACAACTGTAGAAGTTTAGTAAGTTGAGAGGGGAGACGAAAGCTTTCTAAAAAGAGATAATAACTGATTGCTTATTTAGAGCAATCAGTTTTTACTAATCATAATTCCTCAATGGTTTCAAATTTATAGATTTTCCCTCCTTAAATACATGTAAGTTTGAGAAGGAAAAGGACCACTTCATCTGGCTCCTGTGTTTCCTAAAATATAGTTAATACTTCTCTGAAATAAAGCCACTTTCTCTGGTCCATAATTTTTCACAGTTCTAGTTTTTCTAGTCTACCATCTTTTTCTATGAAGTCAGCATGCACAAAGCAAGTCTCCAAATTCAAAACTAAGCATTAACACATTTCCCAATCACTCCCAAGAGAATGCCTGGTATTCTTGCTATAAACTTCCTGTTGAGGAGTATGGAAGCCTCATCTCAAGACTTACAATGGTCCATGGTTTAACTTCATGAAGTTTTAGAAAACAAGAAGAAGCATGTAAAAGGAAAAGAAAGGGCTGGGGGGAGCAATAGTTCCAATAGCAGCCAGTATAGCAGGGAATTAAAACAGTTTCTATTTTCCAGGCTTCATGATATAATTAGTAATATCTTCCATGCCCTTGTTAAAGTCAAAAAAGAAAATACAGATTTTTTTTCACCATACTCCAGAAGTTTCTAAAGTATTTAATGGTGGAATCTTAGATCTAGAAAATCATACATTATTTTTATGGCACATATTTACTAAATACTCTCGTATGTTTGATCCTTGTGATTACCTGCAGGGTAGATATACCTGATAGAATTATTTTCATATATAGATGCAAAATCTCAAAATCAGAGAAGTTAGTAACTTACCTAAAAACATAGTAACTTTAGTCTGAAATCAAAAACCAGACTTTCTGATTCTAAATCCAGTGCTGTTCTGACATATGCAAATATGGATATCTGTTCATGATCTAAAACAATTATTCCTGTTATGAACTTTGAGCAAGAATGCAAAAAAAATGTACACCTTAAGCTGACTCAATGTTATATGTCAATTATTATTTCAATAAATCTGGAAAAAAAAAGAATTCCATTTTACTCAGAAGAATATTCCATCCCACCCACATAAACATTTAATATATACATAAATTAACTTACACAAGATTTTATAGCTACCAGTGGCACACCCAAACTTAAACCTACATATGATTGCTACAAGTTACAGGGAAGGGAGAAAGCTGAATGCTGATTAGAATGGGAAAAAAACAAAATCTACCAACGTTTTGGTGCTAGTAAAAGACTCACCAGGGGTGCCTGAATGGCTCAGTCACTTAGGTGTCTGACTTTGGCTCAGGCCATGATGTCAGGGTTCTGGGATCCAGCCCTGCTGGATTCCTGCTCAGCAGGGAGTCTATTTGTCCCTCTCCCTCTGCTCTCCCTCCTCCTCCCCACCCACTCCTGCAAGTGTGTGCTCTCACAAATAAATAAAATCTTAAAAAAAAAAAAAGAATCACCAAGTCAGGGGACCATTTATTCATAAAAAGCCATAGTAATTGACAGACAAGTAATTTCCCACCTAGAGAGAAAAATTTAGGAGGCATCCAAAATTTGAAGTCATGAGAAACAAAGATTTACTTAAAGGATAACATATAAAGAGCTAATGGAGGAAACATACGTAGCCAAAAAAGAACAAACACATATTATTTGTCATCATCATTATTATATTACTATTACTACTATTTTTACATATTATCTGCCTTTTAAAAGCCCTGCTTCAAAGTACAAAAAGCAGGGAAAAAGGAATGTCGAAGAATTAAGCAATGGCCTACTTTCACATGATAAAGAGTGATCAAAATTAGCAAGACTAAGTAAAAGGCATAGATTTAGGGCTGAATATCATTGGTGCCATTTAAGAGAGAGAAAGTGAAACAGCAGAGAGAAAAATCAAGATTTTAGGGAGGTAACAGATGGTGTTAAAGTAGAGAAAGCAAAATCAGGAAATGACAATTTCAATAATACAGGGGGAAAGTTTTGGGGTGGGAGTAGGAAAATAAGGCAATATGCTATGTGTAGAAAATTTATAGAGTACCAGAAATCTACAAAAATAGTTACATTTTCCTAGCAACTGTGACAGTCTTATTGAAGACGGGTATCATGAACTTAGTCAAAAGCTAGATGGAATCTTTTTGTGACACCATTCAGAAATGTTCAGGGACTTATATTAAGAATTTTAGAGTAGCACATTTGTTTGGCACATTAAGCAGAATAGAGTATCAAAAGAGACAGAAATCCTTTGTTCACTTGTTTTGTTTCTTAAATTCCACATGAGTGAAACTGCACGGTATTTGTCTTTCTCGGACTTATTTTGCTTACCATTATACTTTTTAGATCCATCCTGTGTTGTTACAAATGGCAAGGTTTATTCTTTTTGTGGCTGAATAATATTCCACATCTTCTTAATCCATTCATGTATCGATAAACACTTGGGCTGCTTCCATAATACGGCTATTGTATTTAATGCTGCAATAACCGTAGGGGTGCATGTATCATTTTGACTTTAAACAGAGAACTGATGGTTATGAGAGCAGAGATGATTGGGGAATGGGTAAAATAGGTGAAGGGGTTTAAGAGTACACTTATCACAATGAGCACTGAGCAATGTATAGAATTGTCAAATCACTGCACCTAAAACTAACCTAACACTGTTAACTATATGGAATTAAAATTAGAAACTTTATTTAAAAAATAAATATATTCCCTTAAAAGATAGAAAGAGACAGACATCCCTGGAATTTTTAGGTCACACTAAAATTGTTTGACCAAATTACATACTGGACAATGCAGCAAGTGAAGCCAAAGTTGAGCTGACAGATGGAGATAACAGAATACAGATCAGAGATCTTAAGTGCAGGGACAGTAATTGTAACCTTGTGGTAACTCTTTTACTCTATTTCTCTCCCCTATCCTGATTCTCAAGACTGGACTCCCACTAAAAATCAACTTCACTACAACATTAGGACTATGGTTAATGCTGCTATATGATATATAAAAAAGTTGTTGAGAGTTAAGCCTAAGAGTTCTCATCACAAGAATTTTTTTTCTCTTTTCTTTTTATTTAATCTATAAGATTATCGGTGTTAATTAAACCTATTGTGGTAATCATTTCATAATATATGTAAATCAATCCATCATACTGTATACCTTCAACTTATAGCAATGTATGTCAATTATTTCTCAAAAAAAAAAAACTAGAAAAAAATCAACTTTACTTTCTTTCATATGCCTTTCTCTATATAGTTGTCCCACACTTCTTTCCTATATAATTTCTGTTCCTGCTCATTTTATTATATCTTTCCTTTCTGGAAGCATAGGAATCTGTGAAGGACATTTTTCTTCTGATAGAAGATGGTCCACCAAGCCCTCAGTTCCTCTTCACTAGACCACCTACCTAATCTATCAAAAGATCTCGGGTGGCAGCATAACCAAGGAGTCAGAGAAGTTCCACCAACTGAATTTGCTCCTGTGTATAAGCATTGCCCATATCCTTCCACCCACCCTCCCCAGGGCAAGGAGCTAAATAAAACTCTGTTGTTTTGAGAAAGACATCTAATTACAGCAGAAGGCTGTAACCAAGTGATGAACAGAGTTCCAGGATTTTCAAACTGAGATCATCAGGCCAAGGGAACTGCCACATAGGATTACAAGGGATAGAGGAAAGAGGTGTAGAATTTTCTTATAAAAAGTAAAACTCCACTGTTCTATTTCTTACATACTTTCTATCTTTATTTTAGGATATGACCCAGGAAAATATCTAATAAAAGATGCATTTTCTAATTTTTAAATGGAAAAAACTCCAAAACTTTTATGAAAAAAAAATTGTAGAACTTAGAAATCTTGACACATTTTGTCAACTCAGTCTCTGTGTGTTCAAAGGTCCAAACAACAATTAAGAGCAACAAGCATGAGTAAATATGAAAGACTTAGAATAATGGAGGAAGATATGAACACGTGGAGTAGAAACAGATTAGGACAAGAGACATAGAGATGGAGATGGAGAGATGTGTGAACAAACCCTTTACTTTCAGGAGAAACAATAGAGAATCAACTAAAAGAATTGTCAGAGTGCCGCAAATTTGAATACTACAAGATAACTCATGCAAAAACTGTTAATACAAGGATACATAATTAAGTACATTAAGATTATTGCATTCAAAATAAGACCCAAAATACAATTTTCTTGGATTTTACATATATTAAATATGAAAAACATTAAAATAAAATACATTTTAAATAAGAATATAAATTAACCATTACAGACATATACTGTCTTCTACTCTAGTAAACCAAATATAGTAGAACCAGTAGAAGACAAAAAAGAATGAATTGACAATTCATAAAGAAGAAAAATTAAAAGGACAGCAAACATGCAGAAGTATAAAACTTTGAGGCAAAAAGTTTGGTGTTTATCCTTTCAACATTACATGATGGCAAAGGGCACTTGCGGATTATCCAGGAGAATATACTTAATTCACCTAAGTATTGATTAAAGGATACAGACTTAGTGACGTTCCCATTTTCCTCATAGATTTTTGCTCAATAGAGATGTATATAATTTCTGTCCAAAAGAACAGATAACTCCAGATATGGCCTGTTGAATATTAACCAGTGTTATAATTCACCAATCATTCTAGAATCTCTTTGTAAAAATGCCTATAAATATCTTTTTTCCAGATTTACTGAGATATTGGCATATGATACTCTCTAAGTTTAAAGCGTACATCATGTAAAAAATAAATAAAAATTTAAAAAATGTGTACAGCATGATTTGATACACACATACATTATAAAATTATCACAATAAACATCACCAATACCTCAATAGTTACTATTATGTATATGGTGGTAACATTTAAAATTTACACTCAACAATTTTCTGTATATAATACAGAATTGTTAGCTACTGTTACTATGCTATACTTTAAACTCCCAGAACTTATCCATCTTATAACTGGAAGTTTGTACCCTTTGGACAATATCTTCCCATTTTCCTACCCTTTGCTCCTTGGCAAACACTGTTCTACAGTTTCTATGAGTTTGGCTTTTCAAAATTCCACATATAAGAAAGAATGTACAGTATTTGTCTTTCTCTGCCTGACTTATTCCACTTAGCATCATGCCCTCAAGGTGCATCCATACTACTGAAAAAGGCAGGATTTCCTTCTTTTTATGGCTGAATAATATTCCACTGTGTGTGTGCATGTGTGTGTATCAGAGCTTTTTTATCCATACATCCATCAGTGGACACTAAGGTTGTTTCCATGTGTTGGCTATTGTAAACAACCCTGCAATGAACATAGGAGTACAGCTATCTCCTTAACACAGTGATTTCATTTCCTTCAAGAATATGCCCAGAAGTGAGATTGTTGGACCATATGGTACTTCTATTTTTAATTCTTTGAGGAAACTCCAGACGGTTTTCTACAGTGGCTGCACAAATTTATCTTTCTACCAACATTGCACAAAGTTTCCATCCTTGCCAACACTTGTTATCCCTTGTTTTTTTATAATAGCCATTCTAACAGGTACATGGTACTACCTGATTTCATTTCCCTGATAATTACCGAGCAACTTTGCATGTACTTATTGTTGGCCATTTGTATGTTTTGGGAACAAAACATTGTATGTTTTGTCTATTCATTCCTTTACTCATTTTGATTGGATTATTTGTTTTGCTACTGAGTTATAGGAGTTCTTTATATATTTTGGATACTAACCTTTTATAATATAGATTATTTGAAAATATTTTCTCCCATTCTGTAAGTAGTTTCTTCTGCTGTGCAGCAGTTTTGAGAGTTTTGAGTTTGATGTAATCTTATTTCTTTTTTTTTTTTTTCTAAGATTTTATTTATTTGAGAGAGAATGTGTGTGCATGCCCACACAAGCAGGGTGAGAGATAAAGGGGGAGGGAGAGGGACAAGCAGGCTCCAGGCAGAGTACAGAGCCAGACACGGGGCTTGACCTCATGACCCTGAGATCATGATCTAAGCTGAAATCAAGAGCCAGACACTTAACCAACTGAGCCACCCAGGTGCCCCACCCACTTCTTTTGAGTGTGAATGTATATATAGGGATTTGTTATGGGATCTTGATTCTATTTCACTGACATATGTGTCTGTTTTTATGCCAGTACCACACTATTTTGATCACTATAGCTTTTTGTAATAAAGTTTGAAATTAGGAAGCGTGGTATCTCCAGGTTTGTTCTTCTTTCTTAGGATTGTTTTAGCCATTTAGGGTCTTTTGTCTGACAAATTTTAGGATTCTTTTTTGTATTTTGGTGAAAAAATGACATTGAAATTTTGATATGTATTGCATTGGATCTGTAGAAGTATAAAATTAATAATTATAGAATTTTTAAAGTGTTTCACACCTATGAAAGAGCTATGAAACATTTTTTTCATTCTTCCAATCCACGAACACAAGATATTTTTCCATTTATTTGTTTCTTCTTCAATGTCTTTCATTAATTTCTTTGAATCTTTTACCTCCTTGGTTAAAAATTTTTTTATTTTTTATTTTTTTTTATTTTAATTTTTTTTAATAAACATATAATGTATTTTTATCCCCAGGGGCACATGTCTGTAAATCGCCAGGTTTACACATTTCACAGCACTCATCATAGCACATACCCTCCCCAATGTCCATATCCCCACCACCCTCTCCCATCCCCCCTCCTCCCAGCAACCCTCGGTCTGTTTTTTGAGATTGAGTCTTTTATGGTTTGTCTCCCTCCCAATTCCACCTTCTTTCATTTTTTCATTTCCTACTCCCCAAACCTCCACATTGCATCTCTACTTCCTCATATCAGGGAGATCATATGATAGTTGTCTTTCTCCAACTGACTTATTTTGCTAAGCATAATACCCTCTAGTTCCATCCACGTTGTCACAAATGGCAAGATTTCATTTCTTTTGATGGCTGCATAGTATTCCATTGTGTATATATACCACATCTTCTTTATCCATTCATCTGTTGATGGACATCTAGGTTCTTTCCATAGTTTGGCTATTGTGGACATTGCTGCTATAAACATTCGGGTGCACGTGCCCCTTCGGAGCACCACGTTTGTATCTTTAGGATATATACCCAGTAGTGCAATCGCTGGGTCATAGGGTAGCTCTATTTTCAGTTTTTTGAGGAACCTCCACACTGTTTTCCAGAGTGGTTGTACCAGCTTACATTCCCACCAACAGTGTAGGAGGGTTCCCTTCTCTCCGCATCCTCGCCAGCATCTGTCATTTTTGAAGTGTTAATTTTAGCCATTCTGACTGGTGTGAGGTGGTATCTCATTGTGGTTTTTGATTTGTATTTCTCTGATGCCGAGTGATGTGGAGCATTTTTTCATGTGTCTGTTGGCCATTTAGATGTCTTCTTTGCAGAAATGTCTGTTCATATCCTCTGCCCATTTCTTGATTGGATTATTTGTTCTTTGGGTGTTGAGTTTGCTAAGCTCTTTAGAGATTTTGGATACTAGCCCTTTATCTGATATGTTATTTGCAAATATCTTCTCCCATTCTGTCAGTTGTCTTTTGGTTTTGTTAACTGTTTCCTTGGCTGTGCAAAAGCTTTTGATCTTGATGAAATCCCAATAGTTCATTTTTGCCCTTGCTTCCCTTGGCTTTGGTGATGTTCCTAGGAAGAAGTTGCTGCGGTTGAGGTCAAAGAGGTTGCTGCCGGTGCTCTCCTCAAGGATTTTGATGGATTCCTTTCTCACATTGAGGTCCTTCATCCATTTTGAGTCTATTTTCGTGTGTGGTGTAAGGAAATGATCCGATTTCATTTTTCTGCATGTGGCTGTCCAATTTTCCCAGCACCATTTGTTGAAGAGGCTGTCTTTTTTCCATTGGACATTCCTTCCTGCTTTGTCGAAGATTAGTTGGCCATAGAGTTGAGGGTCTATTTCTGGGGCTCTCTATTCTGTTGCATTGATCTATGTGTCTGTTTTTGTGCCAGCACCATACTGTCTTGATGATGACAGCTTTGTAATAGAGCTTGAAGTCTGGAATTGTGATACCACCAACTTTGGCTTCCTTTTTCAATATTCCTTTGGCTATTTGAGGTCTTTTCTGATTCCATATAAATATCAGGATTGTTTGTTCTATTTCTCTGAAAAAAATGGATGGGATTTTGATATGGATTGCATTAAATGTGTAGATTGCTTTAGGTAGGATAGACATTTTCACAATATGTGTTCTTCCAATCCAGGAGCATGGAACATTTTTCCATTTCTTTGTGTCTTCCTCAATGTCTTTCATGAGTACTTTATAGTTTTCTGAGTATAGATTCTTTGCCTCTTTGGTTAGGTTTATTCCTAGGTATCTTATGGTTTTGAGTGCAATTGTAAATGGGATTCACACCTTAATTTCTCTTTCTTCTGTCTTGTTGTTAATGTAAAGAAATGCAACTGCTTTCTGTGCATTGATTTTATATCCTGACACTTTACTGAATTCCTGTACAAGTTCTAGCAGTTTGGGAGTGGAGCCTTTTGGGTTTTCCACATATAATATCATATCATCTACGAAGAGTGATAGTTTGACTTCTTCTTTGACAATTTGGATGCCTTTAATTTCTTTTTGTTGTCTGATTGCTGAGGCTAGGACTTCTAGTACTATGTTGAATAGCAGTGGTGATAACGGACATCCTTGCCGTGTTCCTGACCTTAGCAGAAAAGCTTTCAGTTTTTCTCCATTGAGAATGATATTTGCAGTGGGTTTTTCATAGATGGCTTTGATAATATTGAGGTATGTGCCCTCCATCCCTACACTTTGAAGAGTTTTAATCAGGAAGGGATGCTGCACTTTGTCAAATGCTCTTTCAGCATCTATTGAGAGTATCATATGGTTCTTGTTCTTTCTTTTATTAATGTAATGTATCACATTGATTGATTTGCGGATGTTGAACCAACCTTGCAGCCCTGGAATAAATCCCACTTGGTCGTGGTGAATAATCCTTTTAATGTACTGTTGGATCCTATTGGCCAGTATTTTGGTGAGAATTTTCACATCTGTGTTCATCAAGGATATTGGTCTGTAATTCTCTTTTTTTTATGGGATCCTGTCTGGTTTTGGGATCAAGGTGATGCTGGCCTCAAAAAATGAGTTTGGAAGTTTTCCTTCCATTTCTAATTTTTGGAACAGTTTCAGGAGAATAGGAATTAATTCTTCTTTAAATGTTTGGTAGAATTCCCCTGGGAAGCCGTCTGGCCCAGGACTTTTGTTTGTTTGGAGATTCTTGACGACTGTTTGAATCTCCTTACTGGTTATGGGTTTGTTCAGGTTTTCTATTTCTTCCTGGTTCAGTTGTGGTAGTTTATATGTCTCTAGAAACGTATCCATTTCTTCCAGATTGTCAAATTTGTTGGCGTAGAGCTGCTCATAGTATGTTCTTATAATTGTTTGTATTTCTTTGGTGTTGGTTGTGATCTGTCCTCTTTCATTCATGATTTTATTTATTTGGGTCCTTTCTCTTTACTTTTTGATAAGTCTGGCCAGGGGTTTATCAATTTTATTAATTCTATCGGAGAACCAGCTCCTACTTTTGTTGATTGGTTCTATTGTTTTTTTGGTTTCTATTTCATTGATTTCTGCTCTGATCTTTATTATTTCACTTCTTCTGCTGGGTTTAGGCTTTCTTTGTTGTTCCTTCTTCAGCTCCTTTAAGTGTAGGGTTAGGTTGTGTATTTGAGACCTTTCTTGTTTCTTAAGAAAGGCTTGTATCGCTATATATTTTCCTCTCAGGACTGCCTTTGTTGTGTCCTGCAGATTTTGAACCATTGTGTTTTCATTATTATTTGTTTCCATGAATTTTTTCAATTCTTCTTTAATTTCCTGTTTGACCCATTCATTTTTTAGAAGGATGCTGTTTAGTCTCCATGTATTTGGGTTCTTTCCAAATTTCCTCTTGATTGAGTTCTAGCTTCAGAGCATTGTGGTCTGAAAATATGCAAGGAATGATCCCAATCTTTTGATACCAGTTGAGACCTGATTTAGGACACAGGATGTGATCTATTCTGGAGAATGTTCCATGTGCACTAGAGAAGAATGTGTATTCTGTTTTTTTGGGATGGAATGTTCTGAATATATCTGTGATGTCCATCTGGTCCAGTGTGTCATTTAAGGCCTTGATTTCCTTGTTGATCTTTTTGCATAGATGATCTGTCCATTTCAGTGAGGGGAGTGTTAAAGTCCCCTACTATTATTCTATTATTGTTGATGTGTTTCTTTGATTTTGTTATTAATTGGTTTATATAGTTGGCTGCTCCCATGTTAGGGCATAGATATTTAAAATTGTTAGGTCTTCTTGTTGGACAGACCCTTTGGTTTTGATATAGTGTCCTTCCTCATCTCTTATTATAGTCTTTGGCTTAAAATCTGATTGATCTGATATAAGGATTGCCACCCCTGCTTTCTTCTGATGTCCATTAGCATGGTACATTGTTTTCCACCCCCTCACTTTAAATCTGGAGGTGTCTTTGGGTCTAAAATGAGTTTCTTGTAGGCAACATATAGATGGGTTTTTTTTATCCATTCTGATACCCTGTGTCTTTTGATTGGGGCATTTAGCCCAGTAACATTCAGGGTAACGACTGAGAGATATGAATTTAGTGCCATTGTATTGCCTGTAAGGTGTCTGTTACTGTATATTGTCTCTGTTCCTTTCTGATCTACTACTTTTAGGCTCTCTCTTTGCTTAGAGGACCACTTTCAATATTTCCTGTAGAGCTGGTGTGGTGTTTCAAATTCTTTCAGTTTTTGTTTGTCCTGGAAGCTTTTTCTCTCTCCTTCTATTTTCAATGATAGCCTAGCTGGATATAGTATTCTTGGCTGCATGTTTTTCTCGTTTAGTGCTCTGAATATACCATGCCAGCTCTTTCTGGCCTGGCAGGTCTCTGTGGATGGGTCTGCTGCCAATCTAATGTTTTTACCCTTGTATGTTACAGACTTCTTTTCCCGGGCTGCTTTCAGGATTTTCTCTTTGTCACTAAGACTTGTAAATTTTACTATCAGGTGACGAGGTGTGGACCTATTTTTATTGATTTTGAGGGGTGTTCTTAGCATCTCTTGGATTTTGATATTTGTTCCCTTTGCCATATTAGGGAAATTCTCTTCAATAATTCTCTCCAATATACCTTCTGCTCCCCTCTCTCTTTCTTCTTCTTTTGGAATCCCAATTATTCTAATGTTGTGTTGTCTTATGGTGTCACTTATCTCTCAAATTCTCTCCTCGTGGTCCAGTATTTGTTTGTCTCTATTTTGCTCACCTTCTTTATTCACTGTCATTTGGTCTTCTATGTCACTAATTCTTTCTTCTGCCTCTTTATCCTAGCAGTAAGAGCTTCCATTTTTTATTGCAGCACATTAATAGCTTTTTTTACTTCAACTTGGTTAGATTTTAGTTCTTTTATTTCTCCAGAAAGGGGTTTTATCTCTCTGGAGAGGGTTTCTCTAAAATTATTTTTAAGTATCTTATTCTTTTGATGTTACTGTAAATTAATTATTTTATTTCTTTTTCAAATAGTTCATTGTTAGTATAAGAAATGCAACTGATTTTGTATGTTGTTTTTATATCCTGCAACCTTAGTTCTAAGGGTTTTTTGGAGGTGTGTTGGGGATTTTCTCTATTAAAGAAAATCATATCAACTGCAAACATAGGCTATTTACTTTCTCCTTTCTGACTGGTGAACTTTTACTTCTTTTTCTTATCTATTTGCTGTGGCTAGGATGTTAGCATTATGTCAATAGAAGCAGCAAGAATGGGCATCTTTGTCTTGTTTGTTCCTAACCTTACAGGAAAAGGTTTCAACCTTTCCCCATTGAGCACAATGTTTGCTGTCATTTTGTCACACATGGCCTTTATTTTGTTTGGGTACATCCCTTCTACACCCAAAATGGCGAGAGTTTTTAATTATGAAAGGATGTTGAAGTTTGTTAAATTTTTTTTGTATGTACTGAGATAATCGTATAATTTTTATCTCTCCATTAGTGCGGTATATCACATTTATTGATTTGAATATGGGCATCAAATTATCACACTGTACACCTCAAACTTACATATGTATCAATAATACCTTAATAAAGCTGTAAAATATATAATATATTTTTAATTTTCAGATTCTGTCTTTAATGATGGTTGTTAAAAAGAAATGAGACTTATAGGGACACTGGGGTGGCTCAGTCAGTTAAGCTCCTGCCTTCAGGTCGGGTCATAATCCCAGGATCTTGGGATCCCAGTGTCTTGGGATCAAGTCCTGCTATCAGGCTCCCTACCTAGCAGGGTGTCTGCTTCTCCCTCTCCTCCTGCCCCTACCCCTGCTCATTCTGTCTCTCAAATAAATAAATGTTAAAGAAAAAAAGAAACTAGACTTATCAATGTAATCATTTAATCAGGAAACCATATTTGCCCCAGAGAATTCCAGTTGTGTACTTAAGTTATAAAACAATATGTATATTATTAGGAGGAAAATTTGTTAACTAAAGCTATATAATTACTCAATACTTCTGTGATAAGTAAATCCATCACTATTAAGGTTTATAGATCTTTCTTGCTAGTCAGAAAACTTCAGCCCCTAAGTCCACCATTCTCTTTCCAGCCCTAAAAATTGTAAGTCAAGTCAAACTACAAAAATCCCTTTTGTTTTAGATAGCAACTTCCAACACAGGGTAATAAAACAAACCAGATTAGCACTAAATCACAGGTACACCAAAAAATTAGAGCTAGATCCCTTTCTTTAGTGCTTTCAAGTTAGAGCTCTCTGTCTCTGCAGATGATTTCTAATTTGGGATAGTACCAGTTTGTTTTGCTCTGTTCCTTTTTTTTTTGTTTCCTGTAAATTTGCCTGAAGCATTAATGAGATAAGGAAAAGGAAATTAATGAAATTACTGGGTAAGGATCCAAGGTCATATGATGTTGTGAAAAGCTGTACTTTTCCACTCATGAGCTTTTATAAGATTCTCTGTACCTAAAAGCAGTTTTAGGAACTGAAAAATGGAAATAGGAGCAATAAATTCTCAGGAGCAAAACCAAATCAAAAGCAATGATCACCATGAACCATAAACTGACCAGTCGTGAAAAAAATCACAGTAATGTTGAAAATGAACAAGCTGTACCACCACCTCACTTTAAGTTAACAAACGTTTGCCGAGCCATGTCTCAATAAAAATGCCAACTAAAATTTATTCAGGTAGTCACTACTACAGTCCTCTTGAGTAAAGTACCCGCATTAGTCTCTATGTAGAGGCTAATTAGTCTCAATTTCCACTTTGTCTGTATGGTAAAATAAAAATTAAGAGACAGAAGAAAGTGCTTAATGGAAACATTTTATCAAATCTAACCCAGAAACAGAATTTAAAAAAACTTAAATGACTGGTAGTTCAAAGGAAAGGGGAAAAAAGAAGTAACTGTATTAAAGCTGAAACTCAATGATCTGACTCCATCCCCTATTGGGAAAGCAATGTGAATTTTGTTGATTGGTTGGCAGTATCCAGGTAGATGGGTTAAGTAAGCACTGACTCCCGGGGCTAGCTGCTGGCGGTGTACTGCAAGTGAGGTGTCAAACTCTATGTCACACAGGTGTGAAAGGATAATTTTCAAACCACTAAAATCATGACACTCATCCAAAGTCATTCATTAATGAACAAACTAACAAAATATTAAAATCAATTCAAAAAAGTCTCTTACAGAGACTTACATTCTCTGTATTTGCATTGCCATAAACAACATGTATGGACACTGCCATGGACAGAATCCATTTCCATTATTCTAAACAAAAAATGTGCATCACTATCAATTTTCTACAACTTAACTTCTATTTGTATAGGATGGTAAAATAGCCTAATCAAAGACAAAGGCCTACATTCATATAGAAACACACAGTCCCAGAAGATCCCCTAGCCAATGCCCAGTATTCCACAGAAAGGGAAAACACTAATATTTTTGCCATTTCTAAGTAATTCTTAATTCTTCCTAACAGAGAAACAGGAAAACAAGTTATTTCCTTGTTTCCCAGGGCAAGACCTGATTGACTTGAGTTAAAAAAAAAAAAAAAAAGTCTCTCCTCCAGTGCAGTTAAATCATATTCAAAGGAAAGTAAAAATTCTCCTGTGGGTACCCATTGGCCAAATATAACCATCTCACTGCAGAGAAACTAATCTACAAGAATATTTAAAGTGCTGTCCCAAGGTGATTTGGTTTGAGGTTGTTCTTCATGAAATAAAGTTAAAAACACTCAGTTGAGTTCTGAAACTGACCCAGTATGAACCAAGTTTCTCTGTTTGACCCTGATATAATAGAGATAAATAGAAATGTTGTCGTATGTTTACAATGCCTTCACCTCAAATACACTTTCTGCACAAACAGAAATCGATTCTGAAATAAGGGGAAGAGCTTTCTCTATAAAGAATTTGTCAGAGGAGTAGAGCAAGATGGCAGAGGAGTAGGAGTCCTAAATTTCATCTGGTCCCAGGAATTCACCTAGATAGTTATCAACACCTACAGAACACCTACTATGAACACCTACAGATTCAAAAGGAGATCAAAGAAAAGAATAGCAGCAATTCTATGAACACAAAAGCAACCACTTTCTGGAAGGTAGGATGTGCAGAGAAGCAAATCTGACGCAATATATGGGAAGATAGACCATGGCGGGAGGGAGCCTCCTGGCAAGTGATAGAGCAGCAGAGTACAAAATCGGAACATTTAGAAGTCTGCTCCACTGAGGGACATTGCTCCAGTGGCTAAGGGGTTAGAGGGGGGACTGTGTGGTCTCAGGACCCTCTGCATCACAGAAAGTCTGGGGGTGCCTGAGTGCGGCAGAGCACCCATGTATCAGAGTGGGGAAGCCAGCTGCAAAGACAGAGCCAGGGAAGTGGCTCTCAGCTTAGGGTTACCATAAACCGTGAGCCATGGCAAAGTCAGGTCACTGCTCTTAGAGCAGGGACCCCACAAGCAGCAGATCCAGGAGACTTCCCTTCCTCCACCAGGAGGAGTGGCATGGGAGCACACCGCAAGAATCTACTGGGTTTGGAGACTTCAAACAGGGCCATGTGCCAGAGACAGAAACCTGTGGTCACAAACTGGGTGACCGCAGAGTGCAGCGGGAGACCAGGGAGACATGAGTGACTGATTGCTTTTCTCTGAGGGTGCACTAAGGAGTGGTGTCCCAAGTTCTCGGCTCCTCCAGGGCCAGAGATTGGGAGGCTGCCACTTTCATTCTTGTCCTCCAAAGCTGTACAGAAAGCTTTCAAGGAACAAAAGCTACCGAGAGCAAATCCAAACAGGTTTCTTAGTCTGGCTCCTGGCAAGGGCAATGTAATTCTGCCTCAGGCAAAGACATTTGAGAATCACTGCAACACACCCATCCTTCAGAAGATCAATAAGAATATCCAGCCAAGAGGAAGTTTACCAATCAATGCAACTACAAAACGCCAGCACTAGGGAAACACAGCACATAGAATTTATGGCTTCTTCCCCCATGATTCTTTAGTCTTCAAACTTGATTTTTGAATTTTCTTTCTTTCTTCAATTTTTTTGAAATTTTCTTCTTTCCTTTTTCAACCAACATCTTATCAATTCATTTTTAAAACTTCCTTTGTCACTTTTACAGTCATATTCTTATTATTTTTAATCATTTTTTTATTTATTTTCAGCATAACAGTATTCATTGTTTTTGTACCACACCCAGTGCTCCATGCAATCTGTGCCCTCTCTAATACCCACCACCTGGTTCCCCTAACCTCCCACCCCCTCACCTCTTCAAACCCTTCAGATTGTTTTTCAGAGTACATAGTCTCTCATGGTTCACCTCCCCTTCCAATTTCCCCGAACTCACTTCTCCTAACTCCCCATGTCCTCCATGCTATTTGTTATGCTCCACAAATAAGTGAAACCATATGATAATTGACTCTCTCTGCTTGACTTATTTCACTCAGCATAATCTCTTCCAGTCCCGTCCATGTTGCTACAAAAGTTGGGTATTCATCCTTTCTGATGGAGGCAAAATACTCCATAGTGTATATGGACCCCATCTTCCTTATCCATTTGTCCGTTGAAGGGCATCTTGGTTCTTTCCACAGTTTGGCAACCGTGGCCATTGCTGTTATAAACATTGGGGTACAGATGGCCCTTCTTGTCACTACATCTGTATCTTTGGGGTAAATACCCAGTAGTGCAATTGCAGGGTCATAGGGAAGCTCTATTTTTAATTTCTTGAGGAATCTCCACACTGTTCTCCAAAGAGGCTGCACCAACTTGCATTCATATTCTTATTTTTAATATTTCTTTTTTTTAATTAACATATAACATATTATTTGCTTCGGGGGTACAGGTTGGTGAATCATCAGTCTTAGACAATTCAGAGCACTCACCATAGCACATTCCCTCCCCAATTTTCATAACCCAGTCACCCTATCCCTTCCCTCCCCTACCATATCCCTTCGTTGTATTTAACCTTATTTTATACACACACACAAACACACACACATGTGTGTATGTGTTCTTCTTTCTTTAAAATTTTGGAAGGCAGTTTCTTCTAACATACCAAAATACACCCAAAATCTACTGTGTGACTCTTCTACTCACCAGCCTGATCGTATTCTTTTTCTTTTTTTTCCCTTTCCTTTCCCCCTGGTATCAGGTCTCTTCTGATTTGTTTAGTGTATATTTTTCTGGGGTCGTTGTTACCCTTTCAGCATTTTGTCTCTCATTCATCCATTCTCCTCTGGACAAAATGACAAAACATAAAACTAACTTCAAAAAAAAGAACAAGAGGCAGTACCAACTCCTATGGACCTAATGAATACAGGCATGAGTAAGATGTCAGAACTAGAGTTCAAAATGACAATGATAAAGATACTAGCTGGTGTTGAAAAAAGCATAGAAGATACGAGAGAATCCCTTTCTGGAGAAATAACAGAACTAAAATCTAACCAAGTCGAATTCAAAAGGGCTATTAATGAGGTCCAATAAAAAACGGCAGCTCTAGGGCACCTGGGTGGCTCAGTCGTTAAGCGTCTGCCTTCAGTTCAGGTCATGATCCAGAGTTCTGGGATGGAGGCCCACATTGGGCTCTCTGCTCTTCAGGAAGCCTGCTTCTCCCTCTCCTACTCTCCCTGCTGTGCTCCCTCTCTCTCTGTCTCTCTCTGTCAAAAAATAAATAAAACCTTTTAAAAAAAATCGCAGCTTTAAGTGCTAGGATAAATGAGGCAGAAGAGAGAATTAGTGATATATAAGACCAAATGATGGAGAATCAAGAAACTGAGAAAGAGAGAGATAAACAACTACTGGATCATGAGGGGAGAATTTGAGAGATAAGTTATACCATAAGTCAAAACAATATTAGAATAATTGGGATCCCAGAAGAAGAAAGAGAGCGAGAGGCAGAAAGTATATTGGAGCAAACTATACTAGAAAACATCGCTCATTTGGGGAAGAAAACGGCATCAAAATCCAGGAGGCACAGAAAACCCCCCTCAGAATCAATAAAAATAGGTCAAGGGGCACCTGGATGGCTCAATGGGTTAAGCCTCTGCCTTTGGCTCGGGTCATGATATCAGGATCCTGGGATTGAGCCCCACATTGGGCTCTCTGCTCAGTGGGGAGCCTGCTTCCCCCACCCCTCTCTCTCTCTGCCTGCCTCTCTGCCTACTAGTGATCTCTCTCTCTCTCAAATAAATAAAATCTTAAAAAAAATAAATAAAATACATAAAAATAAAAATAGGCCAACAAGCTATCATCTAATAGTAAAACTTACAAGCCTCAGACACAAAGAGGAAATACTGAAAACAGCTTCGGACAAGAGGTCTGTAACCCGCAACAGCAGAAATATTAGATTGATAGCAGACTATCCACAGAGACCTGACACTCCAGAAAGGACCAGCATGATATAGTCAGAGCACTAAACAAGAAAAATATGCAGCCAAGGATACTATACACAGGTAGACTGTCACTGAAAATAGAAGGAGAGATAAAAAGCTTCCAGGACAAACAAAAACTAAAAGAATCTGGAAACACCAAACCAGCCCTAAAGGAAATATTGAAAGGAGTCCTCTAAGCAAATAGAGAGCCCAAAAGTAACACAGACCGGTAAGGAACAAGGACAATATACAGTGACAGTCACGTTACAGGCAATACAATGGCACTAAATTCATATCTTTCAATAGTTACCCTGAATGTAAATGAGCTAAATGGCCTCAATCATAAGATACAGGGTATCAGACTGGATAAAGAAACTAATTTTAGACCCAAATACACCTCCAGATTTAAAATGAGGGGTTAGAAAACAATTTACCATGCTAATGGACATCAAAAAAAAAAAAAAGCTGGGGTGGTAATCTTTATAACAGACAAACTATTTTAAAACAAAGACTATAATAAGAGTTGAAGGACACTATGTCATAATTAAAGGGTCTATTCAACAAGAAGATCCAACAATTTTAAATATCTATGCCCCTAACATGGGAACAGCCACTTTTATAAGCCAATTAATAACAAAATCAAAGAAACACATCAACAATAATATAATAATAGTAGGGGCCTTTAACACCTCACTCGCTGAAATGGACAAATCATCTAAACAAAACATCAACAAGGAAATAAGGGCTTTGAGTGACACACTGAACCAGATGGACTTCACAGATATATTCAGAACATTCCATCCAAAGCAAAAGAATTCACATTCTTCTCTAGTGCACATGGAACATTCTCCAGAATAGTTCACATCCTGGGTCAAAAATCAGGTCTCAATCAGTGTCAAAGATTGGGATCATTCCCTGCATATTTTCCAAACACACTGCTTTGAAACTGGAACTCATCACAAGAGGAAATTGGAAAGAACTCAAATAAATGGAGGCTAGAGTGTTTCGTACTAAAGAAGGAATGGGTCAACCAGGAAATTAAAGAAGAATTTTAAAAATTCACGGAAATAAATGAAAATGAAATCACAACTGTTCAAAATCTTTGTGATGCAGCAAAGGCAGTCCTAAGTCAGAAATATATATAACACTACAAGACTTTCTCAAGAAATAAGAAAGGTCTCAAATAGGAAACCTAACCCTACACCTAAAGGAGCTGTAGAAAGAACAACAAAGAAAGTTTAAACCCAACAGGAGAAGAGAAATAATAAAGATCAGAGCAGAAATCAATGTAATAGAAGTCAAAGGAAAAGTAGAAAAGATCAACAACACAAGAAGCTGCTTCTTTGAAAGAATTAATAAGACTGATAAGCCTCTGGCCAGATTTACCAAATAGAAAAGAGAAAGGACCCAAATTAATAAACTCATGGATGAAAGAGGAGAGATCACAACCAACACCGAAGAAATACAAACAACTGTAAGAACATATTATAAGCAACTATATACCAGCGAATTTGACAATCTGGAAGAAATGGATGCATTCCTACAGGCATATAAACTACCAAAACTGAACCCGGAAGAACTAGAAACCATGAACAGACTCATAACGAGTAAGGAAATTGAAGCAGTCATCAAAAATCTCCCAACAAACAAGAGCCCAAGGCCAGATGGCTTCCCAGAGGAATTCTACCAAACATTTGAAGAAGAATTAATACCTCTTCTCCAGAAATCATTCCAAAAAATAGAAATGGAAGGAAAACTTCCAAACTCATTTTATGAGGCCAGCATTACCCTGATCCCAAAACCTAAAAAAGACCCCCATCAAAAAGGAGAATTACTGAGCAATATCTCTGATGAACATGGATGCAAAAATTCTCACCAAAATACTAGCCAATAGGACCCAATAGTACATTAAAAGGTCTATGCATCATGACCAAGTGGAATTTATTCCTGGGCTGAAAGGTTGGTTCAACACTCACAAATCAATCAATGTGATGCAATACATTAGTAAAAGAAAGAACAAGAACCATACGATACTCTCAATAGATGCAGAAAAAGCATTTGACATAGTACAGCATCCTTTCTTGATCAAAACTCTTCACAGTGTAGGAATAGAGGGAACATACCTCAATATCATAAAAGCCATCTAAGGAAAACACACAGCGAATATCATTCTCAGTGGGGAAAAGCTAAGAGTTTTTCCCTAAGGTCAGGAACACAGCCAGGATGCCCACTACCTCCACTGCTATTCAATATAGTACTAGAAATCCTAGCCTCAGCAATCAGACAACAAAAACAAATTAAAGGCATCCAAATTGGCAAACAAGTAGTCAAACTCTCACTCTTTGCAGATGCTATGATACTTTATATGGAAAACCCAAAAGACTCCACCCAAAAACCACTAGAACACATACAGGAATTCAGTAAAGTGTCAGGATATAAAATCAATGCACACAAGTCAGTTACATTTCTATACACCAACAACAAGACAGAAGAAAGAGTAATTAAGGAGTCAATCCCATTTATAATTGCACCCAAACCATAAGTTATCTAGGAAAAAACCTAACCAAAGAGGCAAAGAATCTGTACTCAGACTACAATAGAGTATTCATGAAAGACACTGAGGAAGACACAAAGAAATGGAAAAACATTCCATGCCCATGGACTGGAAGAACAAATATCATGAAAATGTCTATGCTACCTACAACAATCTAGGTAGCAATCCCATTTAATGCGATTCCTATCAAAATACCATCAACTTTTTTCTAAGTAATGGAACAAATAATCCTAAAATTTGTATGGAACCAGAAAAGACCTTGAATAGACAGACGAATGTTGAAAAAAGAAGCTGATGGCATCACAATTCTGGACTTCCAGTTCTTTTACAAAGCTGTATTTATCAAGACAGTATTGTACTGGCCCAAAAACAGACACATAGTTCAATGGAACAGAATAGAGAGCCCAGAAATGGACCCTCAACTCTATGGTCAACTAATCTTCAACAAAGCAGGAGAGAATATCCAATGGAAAAATGTCTCTTTAACAAATGGTATTGGGAAAATTGGACAGCCACATGCAGAAGAATGAAAATGGACCATTTCCTTACACCATACACAAAAATAGATTCAAAAATGGATGAAAGACCTCAATGTGAGACAGGAATCCATCAAAATCCTTGAGGAGAACACAAGCAGCAACCTCTCCAACCTTAGTCACAGCAACTTCTTACTAGAAACATCACCAAAGGCAAAGCAAGGGCAAAAATGGAACTATTGGGACTCCATCAAGATAGAAAGCATTTGCACAGCAAAGGAAACACTCAACAAAACCAAAAGACAACGACACAATGGGAGAAGACATTTGCAAATGACATATCAGATAAAGGGCTGATATACAAAATATATAAAGAACTTATCAAGCTCAACACCCAAAGAAAAAATAATCCAATCAAGAAAAGGGCAGAAGACAAAAACAGACATTTCTCCAAAAAGGACATACAAACAGCCAACAGACACATGAAAAAGTGCTCAACATCACTTAGCATCAGTGAAATACAAATCAAAACCACAGGGCCATACCACCTCACACCAGTCAGAATGGCTAAAATTAACAAGTCAGGGAATGACAGATGTTCGTGAGGATGCAGAGAAAGGGGAACACTCATACACTATTGGTGGGAATGCAAGCTGGTGCAGCCACTCTGGAAAGCCTTATGGAGGTTCCTCAAAAAGTTGAAAATAGGGCTACCCTAGGACCCAGCAATTGCACTGCTGGGTATTTACCCTAAAGATACAAATGTATTGATCCAAAGAGGCATGTGCACCCTGAAGTTTATAGTAGCAAGTACAATAGACAAACTATGGAAAGAGCCTAGATGTCCATCAACAGATGAATGGATAAAGAAGATGAGGTGTATATATATACATATATATGTATATATATATATTTTTTATGCATATATATGTATACACACACACAATGGAATATTATACAGCTATCAAAAATGAAATCTTGCCATTTGCAATGACATGGATGGAACTACAGGGTATTATGCTAAGTGAAATAAGTCAATCAGAGAAAAGCAATTATCATATGATCTCACTGGTATTAGGAATTTCAGAAACAAGACAGAGGATCATAAGGGAGGGAAAAATGAAACAAGATGAAACCAGAAAGGGAAATAAACCATAAAAGACTCAATCTCAGGAAAAAAACTGAGGGTTATTGATGTGGAGGGGGTGAGAGGGATGGGGTGTCTGGATGATGGACACTGGGGATGGTATGTGCTATGGTGAACGCTGTGAATCGTGTAAGACTGATGAATCACAGACCTGTAACCCTAAAACAAATAATACATTATATGTTAATAAAATTCTTTTAAATACAGAGAATACTACTAAAAAAAAAAAGAATCTGTCAAGTCACAAATTTTTGAGGTGGAATTATTTTGTTCCAGTCATGTATATAATTATTCATAAAACAATTAACTTACACAGGTTATCGAGAAAAAAACAATCAAAGTAGAGGTCATAAAGAAACTGCCTATACAAGAGAGTAAAAGAACCTTGTCAGAAAAACTGCAACACAATTATAAAATTATAAAAATGTGGGGAAAGTATCTTTATATTTTCCTCTCTCGCTCTTTCTCTTACTAGAAGAAATAACTGAGCTTCCTGCGTTTGGAGCTTGGTGCAGCTATGGGAATAACATTATAATCACAGTCTTCTACCCTTTTTCCTTTCCCAAGTACCTAGCAATTTACAGCTCAGGAATATCTTACTTGAGGATGACTGTTTCCCATTTGTACTAGTGACCTATAGAAAATTAAAAATGACTTAGGGTGTTGCCCATATGCATGGCTCATACAGATAAAACACAGAAATAAGCTTAAAAAATAGATACTAAAGACAAGTCTGTATTTCAATGTATTGAAAATATAGAAAATAATACTTAACATAAGGGAGGACAAAGAGAGTAAAACTAACATGTAAGCCATCATTTGGCCTCTAACCAGAAAAGACTGACTTACAACATAAACTGATAAAATCTTTCTCATTTTAGCTTTAAAAATCAACAAAAATCCTCTTCTGGCAAAGAGAGTTGGTTAAACGCTAAGGCTACTGATGGGAAGTGGCAAGGATGAAGCTTTAAAATGCTATTTTGATTATATTTTTCCTTTTTTTTAGATGAGAACTGCACTTTAACTTCTCTTTGAAAGATAACTATATGAGGGGCGCCTGGGTGGCTCAGTGGGTTAAGCTGCTGCCTTCGGCTCAGGTCATGATCTCAGAGTCCTGGGATCGAGCCCCGCATCGGGCTCTCTGCTCGGCAGGGAGCCTGCTTCCTCCTCTCTCTCTGCCTGCCTCTCTGCCTACCTGTGATCTCTCTGTCAAATAAATAAATAAAATCTTTAAAAAAAAAAAAAAAGAAAGATAACTATATGAAAACAATGTAGCTAGACAGAAGGTTTACATGAATTTGTGAAAAGTTTTGTTTGGTTTCTCAAAAAGCCTGGATGCCTTTTGTCATTCTAGGATACTTGATAGATTCTGAGTACCCTAGATTTTAAAGGTCTTACAAGTAAGTAATTGAATTGTCTTATCACAATCTGAGCTATTCATAAAATCATTAATTTGAGGAGTTCACGTTTGCTCTATTAAAAACTAAAAGTTTACTGAGAGGAAACTAATTTCAGTGAAAGATCTCTTTTATCTCAAGGACAGACTTAAGATGATCTTTAAGGTTAGAGATCAAATAAACATAAGAGATAAAGACTAAAATGCAGACACATGTTTGAGAAAGTGTCTGGCCTCCTTTGAATCTTGATTTGAAGCTACTGCTACTATGGTTTCTGATTTGAGAAAGTCAAAGAAACAGCCACCCATCCTTCAATATTTTCTAAAGTAAATATGAATTTTAAAATTCACATTACAAGCATTAAAGGTTTCCACATTTGGGGACTTTTTATGCTAAGTGTTTTTGTTTATAAGACTAGAAAAATTATGGAACAATTTTTTTATAGTCTCAGTTTAGGAATTTCCTAAATGTTTCAAAGCATTAATTAGTAAATTTAAGGATTTTTATGTGGAAATCTCCTTCTCAAATAAAAAATCTGCTACAATATTACTAAACAATTAAACTGACTTACTACAGCAAAAAAGAACACAATTCCAAAATAGCACTTAATTGAGGAAAATAAGAACATAGTTTCCATGGCATATGGGTTGATCTCATAGTTATTAAAAAAGGCTTTCAAAAACTGGGCAAATCTTTGAATTGGCTGATGTCTTAAGGCAAGAGTTGATGGAGGCCAGGCAAGGTTTTAGGCAAAAGGAAGGAAGGAAGGAAGGAAGGAAGGAAGGAAAGGAAGGAAGCAAGCAAGCAAGCAATGTGAATCACAAGATATTCCCTGATTATAATTACACAATTGATGGAGATGGTTGTTCTAGTTCTCAGTCATGCATAACTGATAACTGTGTTTTGTTCTGACCCATCCAGAGGGTCAGAAAAAAGTAGCCTCACTCTTGACTACATCATTCTCAAAGGATTTCTAGATGGCACTGGTGTCATAGAAACAACAGTTTGGAGTCCAATTAGGAACTGATCTCCATGTTCCCTTTGTTAAATGCTGAGTTGTTGGATCATGGGGTATGATAGTGATTATAGCAGCCATTAAAACTTTGGAAACCACTTGCAATCATAATACACAGAAATTCAAGAGCAAAATAATGATTAAATACGGCAGAATGCTTCAGAGACATAATTTAAAATTACCAAACTCAAGCTAAAACATGTCCCTCAATCTATTTACCTACTTGACAGCCAGATAAACCATTTTCTTCAATTCAGAGATTAATTGTTTCTTCTGGCTCACAACCAAGTGCAACAAAATGTTTGGCAATAGCACAGACATAACTTACTTGGCTACCTAAAAAAAGTCTAAAGCTATTTGGTTGTCTACTATCACGTAGGCTAAAATGTTTAGTTGCCTATTGAGCCTCAAAAGCTGTCAGAGTTAATTACAATTTTAACTAAGGTTAACTACACATTTCTGGCCATGTTTTCCAATTAACGATCACTTATAAAAATCTCCATTTGGATGGAACCAGGAAAAGTGAATCAGTGATTCGTCTAGGAAATTCTCCAGCTGTTAGGTCATGGAAGGTTTCCTTGGGAGGTGAAGAAAGATGGAAGTATCTGCTAATAATAAACCCAAGTGTATTACGTGAGTTCCTTGTAGTACTGGGCCATATCTGCTTGCAGCAAAATGGCGTCTAAGAGCAGATGATATTCTAAAAAGCACAGATTGGTCTGCTACTAAGCCATAAGGAGAGAGACTATGAACTATGGAAGCTCAAATATTTCTGAATGTTTTCTACTAGACCAGAAGATGGGAGATTGTACAGAAAGTGGAGTCTTTGTGTAAGTGAGAATGCCTGGCAGCGCTCTTTAATGAGAGCCTCATAATTCCCCAAATGGGAAACTGAGGAAACCTTTGCCAGTAAGGGAGCCATAGATCTTTAACAAAGACTATGACATTCTGAAAACAAACAGAGAAAAAAAAAAACATACTCACATCCAATTGTAGGGAGTAATAGTAGGAAGCCAATTTAGAAGTATTCAAATAGGCTGTGAGATTCTGTCCCCTACATATGTCTAACTTTTAGTTTTACCAGGATTATACTATTGGAAAATAAGGCATGTATTAGAGGTACTCTAAGTGATTTTTTATAAAAATTCCCTAGCAGAATTGGTTTAGAATGATGGCAAACTTTGTCCCTGCTATGACAGATCGGTTCATGTAGAGTCAAAACAGGGTTCTACCTGAAATCACCCGCAACTACAAGACAAGTGTCCTGGCAACACCAGAGATTATGTTCATATCACTTATATCCAAATCATTTCCAATATTCTGTCTTAGCTGCTAGAAACCAATTATGGCATTCTGTGACCTCTTTGAACTCCTCCAAAGTCCTATTTAAGGGAAGTATCACAGGAGCAAGCACCTTTTTAAAGGCTTTATACTGACTCCCTGCGGTGGGGCATTCTCACATAACAATTCCATTATCCCTATCATCTCCAATCTTCTGGTTTAGTAGAAAATACAAATGTAATTCTCAAATTAAAATTACTCAAACTTGCCTTATAAGATAACTAATTGCAATGTTCCTTAATTTACATGTTCCCTTAAATTTTATCTGGTGTGGAGACAAGTAAGAAGGGCATTTGTCAATCTTTGATCAGAATGGATGAGGCAGGGATCCAAAAAAATGTTGGTACATACCAGCCTAAAAATAGTAGTATTAAATACTATACATCAGAGACTCATATTTCCAGGTTGCAAACAGTCATTTTAACTAAATGACTACTAAGGGATAAAAATAGAAGTACCTAGGAATCCAAATCTAGGGATTTTTCACAACATTCTTCCACAAATTCTCATTAATGAGCATCTCCCCTTGGCTCTATCTCTGCTTGAGAAGCATATTAACCTAATCAATTGGTACCATATAGATAGATCAAAAAACATAAGGCAACTTTGCCCTTAATTCCAATTGTTGCTAAATCCACATGAAGTCTTTTTCTCACTCCATTCTTTGTCTCCCTTTCACTAATCTGCAATGAAAATAGGCTACCTTTCTTTCTCCAGCAGCCCAGTTCCCTTGGAAAAGGGCAGTTGGTTTATATTCCATCTATCCGTAACTCCTAGAAGACTACTCTACAGAGAGTAGACAATCAGTTATCATTAGGAGGCACACAGACCAAATCTATACTATATCTGCCATGTTTTCCCATATAAATATCGGCACTTTAGGCAACTTTATAAAAATGTTAAGAGGATTTTAACTTTCTTTTGTGTGACTGGCTTTCAGTGCTTGCCTCTAAGTCAACCTATAAGGCATTCATTACTGGTGACAACTCCAGTCTGTCTCACTCTTATTTTCAACAATGACTACCCAGGGTTAAAATTCAAACACCAAAGTATCTCCTCATGGACTCTGCAGAGAATCAGGGCTTGCCAGTGTACCTTCCATTTCTAAAGGGCATAGCAATTGCATGTGAAAGCATCCCGGTATCCCCAGTGATACCAATCTCAGAGATCTCAAACTCACTCAGTGAATAAAGGATCTGCAGACTAGTAAGATATAATTTCCTTTCAGGGAGGATAACAAAATGTATAATGACCTATAGGTTCACCAAAGACATACTAGGAGAAAGACAATGCAATTTTTGAGACTAAAATCATGGCTGTTAGTATTCTTTTAGAGGTCAAGTATGAAGACACATAAATTACCACCAGTGATTATGATTTACACATAGCCTAGCAAAATGTCTTTGTCAGGTTCAACATCAAAAATCTGTGAAAAATATCAGACCTTAAGAGATCTTTGTGTGTGTTTGACTCTTTTAGTTTCTTTCATTATTGCAATATTTGTTACAAAAATATAAAATGAAGGATAATTACAAGAAGATAATTAAAAAACCATCTATATTTATGCCCCCCAAGAAATAATCACTATTAACATTTTGGTTTATACATATACATTCAGTTTAAAATAGAATGAATTTTAAACCTTGTTTTTTCTCCACCTTTTTCACTTATCAATCTACCCTGGGCAATTTTCCATGTTATTAAATATTCAATATAGTGTAGCTGACATATATATATATATATATATATGCATATATAAATATATATGTGTGTGTGTATATGTATATATACACACACACATATATATAACACATACTTCCACTGTGTTCACAACATAACTTATTTAATTCATTTTTTTAATCATCAACAAAGAAATGACATAAATACAGGAAGGAAAAAAATAGACAAATAGGTCCAAAATGAAGGTAAACTAGGTAGACTAGGCCTTCCTAGGGATCAATGTTAAACCAACTTATAAAAAGAAGAAAAAGTGTAATGATTAAAAGTCCAGACTCAGAACCACACTGTTTGGATTTAAAATCAAATCTATCATTTACTATCATTAGATAAGTCATTTAGCCTCCAACCCATTCTGTAAAATAGGAATGACAATAATATCTCTATCAAGGATTGCTGTGAGGATTAAATGAGTTAATGCAGGTATAGCTAAGAGCAATGCCTGACACATAGTATATACTTTCTAAATATTCACCACTATTATTTTTACCATTGAACTGAAGAAGAAAGTAAACTATTAAATCTTAGATTTCACAGTTAACACAACACAATGAGAGTGTATACCAAAATACTATGAAAAGACTAAGTTAATGACAATGCATCACAAGATGTGTGTGTATGTGTGTGTGTGCACGCACACACAAGTGTGTATAAGAGAAAGAAGAAAGAGAATTAGAAGGTAAGTTTAATGTGAATTAGAAGATAAAACAAATTTTATTTTGAAGCTGACAGACTCCAAGCAAATGGCTATAGTTCAAGAAAGGAACCCAGGCTAATTTTTAAATTGATAAAGTCTTTTCAAATATCATCTCAATTACTCATAACCATGTGAGTTCTGGGGCAGTGTAGGAAGAAACTGAAATTCAGACAGGTTAAGTGACTTAGGTAAGATAACATAGCAAGTGAGTTGGTGCCACTGGGACCAAAAACTCTGAATTGCAACTGCAAATTTTGTGTGATGCTATACCGCCTTTCATTTTAAACTTGTTTTAAGACAAAGATTGTGATATTTAAGGGAGTAGACAAATCCATATACTGGGCACCCCAGACCTGGCCTGCCTCCTGTTTTTGTAAATAAAGTTTTACTGAAACTCAGCAATGTCTATTCATTTATGTATTCTTTATGGCTAGTTCAATACTACCACAGCATAACTGAGTGATTGCAAAAGATATCATACAGCCCACAAATCTGAAACTATTTACAATCTGATTCTTGTTGACACAAAATGAACAAACCTTATAGAATCTCTAAAAGGAAGAAAGAGACTTTTATTCAAGCCCAAGTTAGGACAGCTGCCCAGGAAACACGCTCTTCACAGGAAAAAAAGTGTCTGTAGACTGAACAGTTTTCACAGAGTTTTATACTTTTTACATCTTGTAATAATCTTGCAAATGCTCCAAAGATTACAGATTACCATATAGGCAGGAATCAAAGTTTTAATATCAAGGAATAGGGAGTAGGAGCTTTGATCAATATCTTTAAGGACAAAATGGTTTTCCTTTAGGGTACTCATCTACAAAGCAGGTATACAGTGTGCTTGGTGGGCCCTAAGTTAGGCTTTTGGTTTAAAAGAAGTGTCGTCAACGCACTGAAATAAAGCCCTCAGGCACTAGTCTGAGCGGTCATGCAGGTCTGTCTCTACAAGGGAGAGGAGCAGCACAAAAAGTTGCTCTTTATAGACTGTGGCTTACTTAAAGGTGTCCCCATAACTAACAAGTTTATAACAGACAGAAAAATAAATCAGAGAGAAATTGAAAGTAAATGCTGCATGCCTGAAGAAAGAAAAAAGTAAGATCAATGGTCACTCTGTTGCAGGCATCCCTAGTGCCTGTAGTTCCTACCAGGATGAGCAGACATCCTATCCCTTTCTCGGGCTTCAGGAGTGACCTGTGTGCAGGCAGGGAGTACATGGAGTACATGACCACCAAAGATAAATGTTTCTCCTAAGCATTTACTCCCTGGATGAGTGTTGAGTGCACTGAGTTGCAACAAGGATCTGACTGTTTTCAGCCCAGAAACTTCAAAGGAGACCAAATTTTCTGGATACTCCTTTGCTTTTCAATTAGTCTCATCCAGGGAGACATATGTTTAATAAATTTTATCTAGCCAGGCATTATGAATTCCCACAAAAAGTTAATGTACAGTAATACTGACTTAGAAATCTGAAATCTCCGGCCTTTGGAGAGTTCGTTCATCACCCATTATAGAAAGTTTGCCAGCACCTGATCTATTTGACTGAAAATAGAGAACATTCTTTAACATATGGAATGCAAAATGAAAGCAAGAGTTATAAATTGGAATGTGTAAGTAACCACAGATCTTAAAGAAGATGACTGCTTCTTACCAAAACCAAAAGGCTAAAATAGCAAAGCAGAACAAGTGAAAGGGAGAGATGAGATATGAGATACAGATAATAAAGCATGATGTTAACAAATACATCAATTATAGGGCATTACAGCCTGAAAATAGTAATATGGTTATCCTGAGAAACAAATTTATTTACGTCATTACCTATTATTTGTGACATGTATTACTGACATGGTTGTGAAGGAACTGAAAAGTAAGGCCTAGATCTTCGATTTCTAAACCATTAATAAAAAACCATTAATATAAAAGTTCCTCTCTTTTTTGGCGGGGGAGGGGAGCGGAGATTGTCACCTATTATTCAGTGAGAACCAAAGAGATCACGGAATGAGTGAGGAAGGTCCGTGAACATGCGGTTATGACATATAGTAGGAAGATGGTCTCCGCCCCATTCTAGTTCAAGATGGTGATGAACTCGCCTGAACACACCTCCTCCCACAAATACACTTATCTACATTACCCATGGAACAGCTTCTGAAGAAGAAGAAGAAGAAGAAGAAAAACAAACAAACAAAAAAAAAGCCTGAAAACTGACTCCTATGCCAACAAGAGAAGGCCCACATCTCAGCGGGTAGTAGAGGCTGGGATACAACGTAACCATAAACCCCAACCCCAGCACCACAACTGGGCAGGAATTCAAAACCCTGAGATCTTCCCTGAAGAGTGAAGGGTTTGAACCCCACATCCATCACCCCCACTTTTAAGATAGGCACTTGCCAAGCCCCCAAAATATCTAGCTTTGAAAAACAACAAGGCCGGCCCCCACAAGACCCACAAGGTTAGAATGACCTGAAAAACAGCTCTTAAAGGGTTCATGCGCTTGGACTCACCTGCCTCAGGGCCCAGCGTGGAGGCGGCCGAGGGAGGGAAAACCAGACTTCCCATGTGAGAGGCGCTCTTGTTTCTTTATTGTCTTGGAGCATTGGCCTGAGGGGCAGGCATCTGATGTAACACACATCTGGAGGCTCGCGGGGCCCCTCTCCAGCGACAGAGACGGGCGGGCGCCATCTTGGTGTTTCCCTCTGCGCAGCCCGAGCGCCATTCTCTCGGGGGGAGGTTTTCCTTGCGTCTTGTTTGCTTGTCTTTGTGGCTGCCGCCTGGGGATGCACTTGATGTGGGGGCTCTGGTGACCAGGGGTGCTAGTGTTCCTGGATCCCACAGGACTGTAACGATCAGAGAAACAGTTCTTGGCAGGCTACCTCGCCCACGGCACAGCGCGGGCTGAGGTGGTCCAGCGTTTCTGTGAAAAAGTCTCCTTTGCTTGTTCTGAAGCTTCTGCCTGAGGGGCGGGCTTCAGGTTTGGCGCACGTGTAAGGGCCTGATGATCAACCAGATCTCTTGCTCTCCGGCTGTCAGGGAGTGTTGCATGCGCACATCATCTCTTCGCTCTCCCTCTGCCTCGCTGCAGCTCACTGGTATCTCCCAGACATGCGTTTACACGTTCATCTGGAGCCCCGATTTTTGTGCCTGCCCCTCAGATCGTCTGGCACTAGCGGTTCACAACGCTTATGCTTGTGGTCTCATAAAATCGTATGTATATGCATTTCTTTTGTTTTTTTAGTTTTATTTCATTTTGTTCCAGCTTTATAACATATAATTGACATAAAACATTGTATAAGCTTAAGGTGTAGTATTTGATACACTTACATATAATCATTGCAAAATAATTATCACAATAGGCTTAGTTAACACTTCCATCATCTCATAAAATTACCATTTTTATTTTGGTGGTGTATACTTGCATACTTTAACAGTTACTGCATGGGCGTCTGGCTTCCAGTCAGCCCGAATCTAAGTGCTGTGTGAGATCCTCACTTTTGAGACCCAGAAAGGCTTTGCACACCCTCACTACTGGCAGCTATTGAAATAGAATAGGCTCAAGGTGCCTGGCTGTCTCCATCCCTTAATCAGCAGCCCTCCACTGGGGCCCTGATCCCCAGGTCCTGGGATGGACCTCGGTGGGGGCCCTGCTGCTCCTTATCCCTCTGTCCTTCTCCCTGCTCATTCTCTCTCTCTCTCTCTCTCTCTCTCTCTCGGTCTCAGATGAATAGATAAAATCTTTAAACACGTATATAATAGGCTCAGTTTTCTCATCTGTTAATGAGGATAAGACTTCTTTCACCTTCATGCTGATGTAGTGAACACAGGTGTGAACTGTTCAGATGTCCCTTAAAAGAACTTGTTCAGCAGCTCACTGGTTAAGCACCCACCTCCATCTCAGCTCAGGTCTTGATCTCAGGGCTGTGAGTTCAAATTCTGCCTTGGAGTTCCACAACAAGCATGGAGCCTGCTTAAGAAAAGAGTAGGGGGTGGCACCTGGGTAGCTCAGTTGGGTAACTGAACTCTTGGTTTGAGCTCAGGTCATGATCTCAGAGTCTGAGTTGGGGTCCAGGCTGGGCAGGGAGTCAGCTTGAGTATTTCTCCCCCTTCATTCCTCCCCCATCACATGCACACAAGCCAACCTACTCTCTCGCAAATAAATAATTCTTTTTTAAAAAGAAGAAAGACATGTTGCCCCAGCCATCAGCTCCTGAAGGATTGTTTTCAAAGCATGTCCTCATCCAAAGACTGATTGCTGTGGGGATGGAAGGGTGTATGCACCCATCTTAGCCTTCTGCAGTGTAGCTCTAACAGACTAGACAAGGCTTTCTCATGTCTGCATTATAGTTTGACTTCTCACTCTGCCTAATCCACCTATTCCCTTTCTCTGCCACAGTTAGTGATCCCTATAAAATACCCTGCATGCCAAATCTTAAATATATATCTATATCTATATATATGTATGTGTGTGTGTGTGTGTGTGTGTGTGTATAGTGGACTGCTTGGATGATCACAAAGGTTTGAGAGACAACAGTAAGAGATAGGGTGGGAATGAACAATAAGTTCTCTCTTATTGGGCCTCTCCCCTGAGGCCCCTCCTTCAAGACTGGAAGAGGAATGTTTTATTTAATGTATAGAAACCAACAGAGAGAGCCAAGAGAGATGAAAAGAGGAATATGTTCCAAACAAAAGAACAAAATAAGACCTCAGAAAGATGGTCCTTTCTTATAGAGGATTGGCTTTTAGGAAGATAAAATTAATCGATAGTCACTTGGAAATGTGTTTCAATAAAGCCATTTAGTGATCTTTTTTTTCTAAAATCCATAAGTTGACCGAACACTCGCTTCTTTGCCATCTTCATCTCTCTGTTCGTGAATGTGCAGATGTATATATGACTGGATTTAGAAAAGGAGTTAAAACTGCATCAAATCTGGCTATAAACTTATCCAGGTGTGTTGAAGGAGAGGACCACATGTGGAAAAAAACCAGTGGACCAGAGACTAAAATCACCACAATAATATGAGCTGACAGAGTAAAGGGAGCTTTGAATGAACTTCCTGAAGAGTGTTCCTGAAGAGTGGCTAGGACAAAGATACAAGAGAGGATAAGCAAGAAGAAAGCAGCCAAGGAAATGAACCCACTATAGAAGGAAAAATGAACACCAGTTTATAAGTATCTGCACAGCCAAAGTAGATTAGCCAAGGTATGTTACAGTAAAAGCTATCTAATACATTGAGCTACAGAGGACGAGCTTACCACAAAAGCCGGTTGGGCCAATACATGAATGAGACCATGGTCCAGACAACCACGAAAATCAAAATGCACGTTTATGGCTTATGATGGTCAGGTAATGGTGAGGTTCTCTAATGGCCATATATCTGTCAAAGGCCATGGCAATGAGAAGTACATCTCATTGCCTCTAACTGCATGGCAAAAGAAGATCTGAGCTAGATAGCCCCCAAAGCAGAGGACTTTCTGCTTCCCGAAAACATCACAAAGCATCTTGGCTGCTGCAATGAAGAAAAATGTCAGGTCAGTGATGGAGAGATTGGCTAACAGAAGATACATGGTGGGGTATAAGGGTCAGAAGTCACAATGACTTCTACTACTAGAAGGTTTACCCTTACCCTACTAGAAGGTTTCCCATCATCCTAGACTTATTATATAAGAGACAAGAAAAGCAAAAAAGAAGAAGCTGGATCTCCGAGGAATTGGAGAGTCCCAGGAACATAAACTCAGACACCCCAGGGTGATTGGCTCCATCCATTGGCTCATTTGGTAGGTTCATGCTCCTGATACCTAAAGAAAGTGACAGAATTCAAATTAATACTATTACATTAATATCCTCCATGGAAAAAGTATATGAAATTTGGAAGTCAGATATTACCTGAGCATTTCACAAAATCAAATATCCTTTTGGCCACTATTACTATAGTTACATATGATAGTAAATGAGTTGCCAAGTAGCCTTCCTAACACAAGGAATGGTGCCTAGGAAAATTTATTTAGATGACAAGTCTTTCACATCCCATGTAAATTATTTTTTCTGATCACTTTTTGGGAATAGCAGCTAACTGAAATTTAGGTATCTAAGCAAATGGGAGTTTTGATAGTATAAAAAGCCAAATAAATTTGGAACATCTGGTACTGTCCAAATATAATGAGCTTCAAAGAGGTATATCAGAAAGAAGAATTGCACAAGGAATTGCTGAATAGACAGGAGAATTTACTTGAATCTCTTTCTCATTAAGAAAAAAAAAGACATTGGGGAGAATAACAAGGTGGACCATTGTTCATGTTGATAGTCAAATTAGCTAAGACTTAACGGGTGAGGCAGAGACAGCATGGGGGACGCAGTGGCATGGAAAATGCTTCTGGCAGAAGGAAATCAGACAAATCCTGGAGGCAGGAGAGAGTCATGCCTCATTTACCCTTCATAACCTGCTCAAAGATTTCCTTTTCCAGTCCTCCCAGGGTTGACCTCCAGCACATACTGATGAGTCCATGTATTTTTGGCGTTTTCAGGTGCTGATCCAAGCAAACCAGGAAAAAAATGTACATAAAAATAAAATCATTGATTTATTTAAATCCATTTCAAGTTAATTTCTGTGAATTCTATAGGATAGAGACCTGGTTTCATTCTTTTGCATGTGAATATCCAAGTATCCAGCACTATTTATTGAAAAGAATGTCTTCTCCAGTGAGTAAAATGTTAATAGTAGAACCTAAGTGTGGGTAGGCAGGTATTCACCATAAAATTCCTTCATCTTTGTAGTATGTTTGAAATACTTTCAAAATAAAATATTCCAGAGGAAAGGGAGGAACATATCTAATAAAATGATGATGTTCTACCAAAAAATGGCATGCAAAGTACAATCTCCAAAATCTCCTAAAGTCATTTGGGGAAAAAACAAAAAAACTAAAGTCTCCTAGATTGTAAGTCTCTTGAAATCCAGGATCTAAACATGGAGTTTATTCATTCAACCTATTTTTTGACCATTACCATGTACTAGTTCCTAGGCAAGGAGCTCGGAGCCCAGTAAAGAGACACACATATGCAAAAAAGCAATTTAACCCAATCTGGATAATATCTATATTGTAATGCACGTTCAATGCAGTGGGTAGTAACAAAGAAGGAAGAAGCCCTAAATCTACCTGGGGAGATCTGGGCAGACTACCCAGGGAAGGTAACATTTGAGTAGAGACTTAGAGAGTGTGAGAGAGGAATGAATGGAAAGTGAGGGGTTAGGGTGCATGGGAAGACATTCCAGGAAGAATTCCAGGAGGAATGCAGCATGTGACATAGCATGTTTGGTATGTTTCAGAAACTATAGTCATTTAGTACTAATGAAACATTAAGTACAGGGTAGAGTGGTAGGCGAAGACACGGGGAGCTTTTTTAAAAATATTGTGCCCACCCCAGACCAATTAAATCAGAATCTTTGAGAGATGGGTCAAGAGTCCCATAAAAAAAAAAGAGTATTTAAATAAAAAAGATTATTATTTGAAAGTACATCAGGTCATTCTAATGCACAGCTACTATGGAAAACCACTGCTCTATTCTGTGCTTCTCTTTATACTCCCATAGAGTCTTAAAAAAAAATTGTGCATCCCTTTTCTTTCTTTCTTTCTTTCTTTCTTTCTTTCTTTCTTTCTTTCTTTCAATAGAGGAAAGGGGGCAGGGACAGAGGGAGAGAATCTCAAGCACGTCCCATGCCCAGCAGAGAGCTGATGTGGGGCTCAGTCTCACAACCCTGAGATCACGACCTGAGCCAAAATCAAGAGTCAGACACTTACCCCACTGAGCCACCCAGGCGCCCCTCTATGTGCATCCCTTTTTCACTGTACTCACCTCACAACGTTGAAACTCTTTCTCTGTATCTCACAGAAAAGAAGCTCCTCAATGGCAGGGATGCTTTCTTATTTTTCTCTTTATCTCCAGTGCCTTGCATACTTTCTGGCACTTAGTAAATATAAGTATTTGTTGAACTAAGCAGAACTAAAATATAAAGGATAAAATTAGACCAAAGCCCAAATATTAATCTGTCTCAGTATCTCCCCAAAGGCCATTCATGTCCATGACCCACAAACTCCCTTTCATTCACCTGTAATGACAGATAACATATGCTTTATGAAACACACGTATAATCAGTCAGCTCAATAATACATTATCCTTAAGCCCTAGAGTAGTCTGAAACTGAACAATTGCAAACCATGTAATTCTCTATTTCATTTTAGCTAGAAAAATGTGTATATTAGTTAATAAAATCTTAATTTTAATATAAACAAATGCTAATTTAAAAACTCAAAATCTCACAGAATGACTTGATAGCAGAAAAATTATCAACTAACATTTTTAATTTTTAAATAAATTTTAATTATATAGAAAACACATGAGTCAAATATCACTTTAAAAATAAGAATACCACAGATAAAGCCAAAGACCTTTTGATCATAACCCTTAATCAGGACCCCTGCTCTCTTCTCTAGGGGTAAATGTCATGTGATATATATACTTGCGGACCTTTTTATGCTCCATATTTATATCTCTTCCCTGTGTAAATACATATGGCTCTAGTTAATTTCCTTTTTAGATATTTTATAGATATTTCAGGGTATTAATCAAAGTCCAGAGAGGAAGAGATGTCACATTCAAATGGGTGACTGGGGGCGCCTGGGTGGCTCAGTGGGTTAAGCCTCTGCCTTCGGCTCGGGTCACGGTCTCAGGGTCCTGGGATCGAGCCCCATATCAGGTTCTCTGCTCAGCGGGAGCCTGCTTTCCCCTCTCTCTGTCTGTCTCTCTGCCTACTTGTGATCTCTCTTTCTGTGTCAAATAAATAAATAAAATCTTTAAAAAAAAAAAATGGGTGACTGAAGAGAGTTGACTACAGGAATTATACACAAGAGTTTAGACAGGGTTATAGGAGCCAACAACAAAAAAAAAGACTGTAAAGGCACCCAACGCTGGCAAGAGAAGTGAGCTCTTATCACTCCTGGGGTTACAAAAGATGGGGAAGGAATGGTTTCTTTTTTTTTTTTTTTTTTATAAAAGTTTTTTTTTTTTTAAAGATTTTATTTATTTATTTGACAGAGAGAAATCACAAGTAAGCAGAGAGGCAGGCAGAGAGAGAGGAGGAAGCAGGCTCCCTGCTGAGCAGAAAGCCCGATGCGGGGCTCGAACCCAGGACCTGGGATCATGACCTGAGCCGAAGGCAGCGGCTTAACCCACTGAGCCACTCAGGCGCCCCAGAAGGAATGGTTTCTAAGACCGCAAGTAAAATCTGCAGGGTGTAGATAATAATAAAGGAGATCAGCAAGGAATGTTGAAGTATCCAAGACTTGTAACTACAGGGTGCTATTACTATCCCTAAAGCTGATAAACAATGGGAGGGAACAATATCATAAACCAGAGAAAGACCTATAGCAATAGAATAAGGCCACCAAGAAGAGCTGAGGGCTTGATGGAAGAATGCTGTACTTGTCAACACAAAGTTCAGAAGGAAAGAAGCTGAGGGACTTAATAGCCAGGTTTCACTCTTCATCTCCTCCAAATATCTACAACAGTCTCCTTTAGCTACACCCAAGCAGAAGTCAAAGGGCATAGCAATGAAGGTTAGTTTAGTCCATAAAGTTCAATTTACAGGGCACAGAGGAGAGTCAACACAATGAAAATTAGATATGGAAAGAAAATTGGAGAATAGCCATCAGAACAGTTTAACATTTTCCCATAAGTGAATATCTGGGTTTTCCTAAGGTTGCTTTTATAAGATAAAAACAGAAATTCTTACATGTGTTATTATGCATATGTCTGAGTGTTCCAAAGGATATATAATGAGAAGCAGAGTTTCTAGGAAATGTTTTATGCAGTTTCATTTTTTTTTTATTTTAAAGATTTTTATTTATTTATTTGACACAGAGAGAGAGAGATCACAAGTAGGCAGAGAGGCAGCCAGAGAGAGAGGCAGAAGCAGGCTCCCTACTGAGCAGAGAGCCCGATGCGGGGCTCGATCCCAGGACCCTGAGATCATGACCTGGGCCAAAGGCAAAGGCTTAACCCACTGAGCCACCCAGGCGCCCCTCATTTTTAATATATATTGTTAATAGTCCCTTGACCACATGGAAGTCCCATGACCACAACTGTTTAATTAATGAACAGAAAGAATACATTCAGATATTAGTCATATGAGATAGTAATCAATTAGGACAAAGGATAATTACATTAGTAGTGAACCGAGCTTATTGATGCCTTCCTTTCTGCTGGCTTGGTGGACTCCTGACCCATAAAGACTGGAACTACAAGATCAGAGGAGCCCTGAGTGTTATCATTATAGAGCCTGAATCCTTTATAAACCCAGGAAAAATGTATAAACATCTTAGCCAATAACCCTACATTCTAATTGCCATATCATTTGGACCTTGTTTCTAGACTTTAAGACTGGAATCCTTATGCCACAAACCTGAGGAAATTTCTATATTTGTCCCACACTGTATATGGGTTTTCAGCCTAGAGAATTTATTTAATTTGAATTTTCGTAATTAATAGTGAAGTTCAGCATTATTCATACTGTTTCTTTGTTTTAAACTTTTTAAATATCTTAAAATAGAAAATGTTTTTCTGTCTTATATATCAAATGCTTGTATCAGTTAGGATCCCACCAGAAGAAAATGCCATACTAAAATGGGGTAAATGTGGAAAATCAAATTTTAAAATGTTTTGTAAATAAGAGGCAATCTGACTGTTTTGTTTTTTTTTCCCTCCTCGGGTTTGTCTTTTAAAAGATCTGAAGTGGTCACTGTGCCTCAGCTCATTTCTAAAACTCTGGCATATAGTCAGAATCATAGAATTGATGAAATCAAGATCTTAAGGATCATTTACAGTGGGATCCAGTCTGTCTTAGAAATAGATTCTATCATGGGGCGCCTGGGTGGTTCAGTGGGTTAAGCCGCTGCCTTTTTGAAAGTTGTTCTTTGACTGCTCTGAAGGTCCCACCAATATATCCAAGTGGACTCACTTTCTGGAGACAATAAACTGTTTCCCAAGGAATGCTCCTCATAGGATGTTTAAGCCAATATGTCTCTTCTTGGTTCGCATAATGAATCCCATCCAGCAGTAAAACATTACCTTCGCTGACACTCTGATCTTTATTTTGTTTTTTGGCTTTGGTAGTTTTTCATTTGTTTTTGGTTCTCAGCCAAGTTTGATTCCAATCCAGGTCTGCACAGAACTGATAGATTATTTCTCATTGGTTACAACAGAGAGTATGAAACTGCTTTCATGATCTGATTGTTTGGTAATCTTTTGGGGGATGGTAAGGACCTATTCTCTACCAGATGAGAGATGAAAGATAAAATTTGATTGTTAGGTGACTTTTTAAAAAATCTGTTTTGTCTCCATTTTTTCAATCTGTTTGTCTTATTTCCATTGCATGTAGAATTTGTCTTGTTTCCATTGGAAACAGAACAAAAGTTTCATAAGAGATCTAGTGTGAGGTTTTGTATATCAATCAATCTACCCTTTTAATTTTTTGGTAAACCCAAGTCTTGATCAGTAGCTGAAGTTCTAGAACTGATCTAGTAGTTTTGTTTATGTAATTGAAGAATCTTTTTTTCTCATTTTATGAATGTGAAATATTTTCCTACTTTCAGGATATATTAATAAATATAAACCCTCATAACATAGTTCTGTTAGTATTGCTTTGTGGAGATTAGTAAGTGCTGACTTAAATCTACTATTCCCCAAATTCCAAAAAAATAAAGCCAGATTTCTACTGTTTTATATATGTGATGCTTTTCAGAAAGCAAAAAATCTCATAAAAATTATGGCTCAGAACATTTTTTCAATGGCTCAGAACATTTTCATGTGAGAATTCAAATACAAATAATCAAAATAAAAATGAGCACAGACTGATTTGATAATATGTCTTATAAAATAGCTATAGGTCTGTTTGTGATTTTATCACATCCAATTTTATCGGAATGGAATATAAAGGAAACATTTAAAATTATGGAAAATGTAAAATTAGGTGTTCAGTCATTTGGAATTATAATTTTTATAGTGAGTGTATTGAAATATAATTTCTAAGATCCTGAGTTGTTTTAAGATTTTGGCTTAGTGTTAATAAAGTAATTAGTAGATATTCACTGGATAATTTTTAAAAGAGATTGAGTATTGAAACATTGCATGCGTGTGCGTGTGTGTGTGTGTCTAACATTTTACTCATACCTTTATAGGGTGTATCTTTGGATCATGTTAATAAATTTGTTCATTTTTACTACTCCAAGAATAAGATACTTGTAACTATAGGAAACAAACTGAGGGTCGCTGGAGGGGAGGTGGGTTAGGCAATGGGATAATTGGGTGACAGGCATTAAGAGGGCACTTGATGTAATGAGCACTGGGTGTTATATGCAACTGATGAATCACTAAATTCTACCCCTGAAACTAATAATACACTATATGTTAACTAAATTGAACTTAAATTAAAAATTTTTAAAATAATAATAATAATGTTTAACACTATTAGGAAGGTATAATTAGGATGTTTGTGGCAACAAGGGATTACATTTTGAACATTCCTGAGCCTTCTTAGTCTATTAACATAATACTATATGAGAAGCAATTCTTAATTACCCACCTTTAAGTTAACAGATCCATTTTCTTTGTGTTTTCACTTTTATGTGTCCATTAAACAAGAACTCCTTCACGACAATATAATACAACATTTATTAGTGATTAGTGTTGAGAAAATTATTTCCCTCTATATACAAAAATACAGGATTGAACACCATGAAATAAATCAGGACAAGTACCATGAAAACTAGGTCCTTCACGAGTACATAAAGAAGATATGGTCCATATATACAATGGAGTATTATGCCTCCTTCAGAAAGGATGAATACCCAACTTTTATGTCAACATGGACAGGGTTGGAAGAGATTATGCTGAGTGAAATTGGTCAAGCAGAGTCAAGTATCATATGGTTTGATTTACTTATGGAGCATAAGAATAACACGGAGGACATGGGGAGATGGAGAGAAGAAGTGAGATGGGGAAATCAGAGGGGGAGACAAACCATGAGAGACTGTGACTCTAAGAAATAAACTGAGGGGGGCGCCTGGGTGGCTCAGTGGGTTAAGCCTCTGCCTTCGGCTCAGGTCATGATCCCAGGGTCCTGGGATCAAGCCCCACATCGGGCTCTCTGCTCTGCAGGGAGCCTGCTTCCTCCTCTCTCTCTCTCTGCCTGCCTCTCTGCCTACTTGTGATCTCTGTCTGTCAAATAAATAAATAAAATCTTTAAAAAAAAAAAGAAAGAAACTGAGGGTTTTGGAGGGTAGAGGGGTAGGGGGTTGGGTGAGCCTGGTGGTGGGTATTATGGAGGGCACATATTGCATGGAGCACTGGATATGGTGCATAAACAATGAATTTTGGAACACTGAAAAGAAATAAAATAAAATGGAAAAATAAAATAAAATACTAAACAACAACAAAAAAAATAGGTCCTTCAAAAGAAATAAAGGGAGAGAATTGAAGGCAATGTGAGGCTTTATCTGCTGTCAGAGACAAACCATCAGGAGCAAAGAATTTGGGACTCCAAAACCATTCCAAATGGATAAAGTCAAACCCACAAGCCAGGGTTTGAGAAGCCAGGAGACCCACCAACAACATAAAGCAATATGTACCAAATGGACATCACCTCAGAATGTCCCACAGCTGTGTCCTAACAAGTAAAGGAAATAAACTTTTAAGAAGCGAAATGTAATACTTATTAAATTAACACTGGGGGTGCCTAGGTGGCTCAGTGGGTTAAAGCCTCTGCCTTTGGCTCAGGTCATGATCCCAGGGTCCTGGGATCTAGCCCCACATCTGGGCTGTCTGCTCAGCGGGAAGCCTGCTTCCGCTTCTCTCTCTGCCTTCCGCTCTGCCTGCTTGTGATCTCTGTCTGTCAAATAAATAAAATCTATGCTGAGTGAAATAAGTCAAGCAGAGAGAGTCAATTATCATATGGTTTCACTTATTTGTGGAGCATAACAAATAGCATGGAGGACAAGGGGAGATGGAGAGGAGAAGGGAGTTGAGGGAAATTGGAAGGGGAGGTGAACCATGAGAGACTATGGACTCTGAAAAATGATCTGAGAATTTTGAAGGGGTGGGGGGTGGGAGGTTGGGGGCACCAGGTGATGGGTATTGTAGAGGGCACGGATTGCATGGAGCACTGGGTGTGGTGCAAAAATAATGAATACTGTTATGCTAAAAAAAAATAAAAAATTAAAAAAAATAAAATAAATAAAATCTTCAAAAAAAAATTAACATTTCCCCCCAAAAGTGCGATCAGGCCAAATACCAATCAGTAATCATACTGGAGTTTTTAGCCATCTGACTTGACCTCCTCTGTTAAAATAATTACATATTCTGTCTCTTCAAAAGGACAAAAAGAATCTACAGTTTTGTTTTAATAAATCCGTTCCTTCATTTTGTAGTGGCTCAGCTGGTTTACTCGAGATTTTTCTAGGCCAGACAGAACCCAGCATCCTACAGGGGTGGGAAAGCCAAAGGAGCGACTGGAGTGTTAGCTGAGTCTTGATTTCATACAGCTCCTCATATCTATTCTGTCCAGGCAGAAAACCAGAAAGGGTCACTAAGCCCACTGCAGGCATCCATCAACCAACCTGAGATCTGAGGAGAAGGCCAGCTGGCAGAGGCCACCTGGGCAGCCTGAACAGATTCATCTTCTTGACCAAATTTTAGTCAGGCTCCTCTGAGCACTCTTCTCCACTAGCCCCATCCTTGCTGGGCTTACAAAGATCAATTGTTACTAGAATCCTACTAAGTCAGTTTAGAGAAAACCCCTTGCCTTTGATATCTGATTCTTAAACACCTACTCTCAATATCTGATCATTCTGGCCTGCCTTCAGCAAGAATCCTATTAGGTCAGTTTAACAAGAATTCTCCCCTTAGTAATTTCTATCCAGCAACACCTCCCATCTGCTCTTTGGCTATAAATCCCCACTTGTTCTATTATATTGGATATGAAGCTCGGTTCTATACTGAGGTCCCTTTTCCCCTATTCTAATAATTCCTGATTAAGACAACTTTTTCCCACTTAAACTACTGCTGTCAGGCTCTGGGTTGTTTTTGATTTTTTCTTTAATAGAGTACTGTCTCCAAAACAAAAGTTAAGTAACTTTGGTTAATGTCATAAAATGAATAATTAAGACTATATGAGAGTAATTGCAAGATAATAGGATATGCTTTTGTTTATTCAGTAGGATAATGTACAGATTTATTCTAAGATAAAATGTCTTTATCATTATCATTATATCTTTATCATTATCATATATCTTTAAAGAGGAAGACAAACTCCAATGTAGACAAAAAACTGTAGAAGTTTCAAGAAGTAAATTCTACTTGCATTGCTTTCATGTATATATATATTTTTTGTAAATAATGACACTGAAAATAAACTATGATATATGTTAATATTTTGGCAGTTTGAAAAGCCCAGCTTTAATTGCCTTATTTTTTTTAAAGATATTTTTAATTTATTAGTCAGAGACAGTGAGAGAGAGAGAGCAAATGATCAGGAGCAGGAGGAAGGGCAGAAGGAGAAGTAAGGGACTTGATCCCAGGACCCTGGTATCATGACTGGACTGAAGATAGAAGCTTAACCGACTGAGCCACCTAGGCATCCCAATTGCTATATTTTTAAAAATAGAAATGCTTTATGACCAAATACTATATTGAAGCAAGACCAGAATTTGGTTTCTTCTCATTTACAATTATCCAACAAATTACCTTGGTATATTCATTCTACTCAACTAAAGGCAGTAATTGTTATTCTTTACCTTCTGTGTAATCATCCAAGTTAGCAGATTCCTTAACTCCCAAATATAACTTTTTGTGTCTTATGCTGACTTTATATGTTCTATTATTTTTAAAATATAGTTATTGCCTATGAAAGAGTTGAGGTCCTTCCATTTATTTTAAACTTATTTTACTCTGATTAATAAGTAGCTATACTATAACCATTCTCATTCTAAGAACCTATAGTACCCACACCACTGTTGTGGGTTGTTTTGTGTCTACCAAACATATGAGTTGAAATCCTAATCCCCAATACCTGTGAATGTGACTATGATTAGAAATAGTATTTGCAGATGTAGTCAAGTTAGGATGAAGTCATACTGTAATAAGGTAAATTGGGAGATACTTCATGTTCTAAAGACCTCAAAGAAGTATGCCCTCTTATATTTCTTATATTTCTATATTATATTTCTATACTTTTATATGAAGTATATTTGTATAATTCATATAAATACTGTTCCTTAGGAATTTAGTCTTGATATTACTATAATAATTGGTTTAAAAATACTTCCTGTGTAGCTCTTTTCAAAACTGAATGTCCCTCCCCGCTGAGTGAAAGATAAAATAGACCCAGTATCAGTGTGTGTAATCAAATCAAGGTAAAACAAACATGAGCTTTTCTCTGAGTTTGACCACCAGTGATGAACATCAGGAATCAACAAGGGCTCTTCACAATGCTGGCATCACTTAAGAGATCTTCCTGTAATTCACTAGCTGTCTGCATACTCTCCTCATTGCCACCTTCATTTCTTGATTCCTGAATGTATAGATGACTGGATTCAGGAAGGGAGTGAGAACAGCATCAAAGATGGCCAGAAACTTATCCAGGTGTATGGTGGGAGATGGCCACATATAGACAAATATCAAAGGACCAAAGAACAAGAATACCACAGTGATGTGAGCTGAGAGTGTGGACAGAGCCTTGGATGAACCAGCTGAAGAGTGTTTCTGAACAGTTAGAATGACGATGATATAGGAAATGATCAGTATGAAGAAGGAGCCAACAGAGATGAATCCACTATTGGCTGTGACCATAAACTCTAGTTGGTAGGTGTCTGTGCAGGCAAGTTTGATGAACCGAGGCAGGTCACAGTAAAAACTGTCCAATACATTAGGACCACAGAAGGGCAAGTTTACCACAAAAACCAGTTGCACCACAGAGTGGATGAGGCCAGTCATCCAGGCAGCCACTAAAAAGAAGATGCACATTCTTGGGCTCATGATGGTCAGATAGTGGAGAGGCTTACATATGGCAACATATCTGTCAAAGGCCATGGCAATGAGCAGCACCATCTCCACACCACCAATGACGTGGATAAAGAAGATTTGAGCGATGCAGCCACCAAAGGAGATGACCTTATGCTTTCTGAAAAGATCATAAATCATCTTGGGAGAAGTGACTGAAGAAACTCCCACGTCAATGAAGGAGAGGTTGGCCAACAGAAAGTACATGGGGGAGTGCAAGTGAGGGTCACAAGTCACCGTGAGCATGATGAGGGAGTTTCCCATCATGCTTGCCACATAAAACATGGAGGAGAACACAAAGAGGAGAAGTTGGATCTCCCAGGAGTTGGTGAGTCCCAGAAACACAAACTCTGACACCACAGAGTGATTCATTCTATCCATTGGCTTTGTTGGCATGGCTCCCTGAAGAAGGACAATAGGAGAAAATGTCAATTATACTAATTATGTTAATAGATTGGGAGAGAAGTCAAAAATATGAAAGCTTGTTTCTACTATAGCATTAGGACCAACCTGATATGCTCATGGCCTCTCAACTGCGATTACCCAGAAGAATTGGAGCTGTCATGTGGAGCTGCTCTCTACCACCAGGTTGTCTCTGCATTTGATACCCTGTGCTTCCTCTCAGGGTTGATGCCATGATAACTCACTCATGAGATATAACATAGTCAACATGAGCCAGACCTCTTGATTTTGGGTTCAAAACTAATACAATCTGGACCCAGTCACAAAGAACTAATCACTGTTGCAATCCCTTCCAAGTCCATAAGCCTTTATCTGGAAGACAGACCCTTCTTCTCTTCCATCCCAGCCCCCCATTCAGGGAATATATTCATCTTTAATATTATTTAAATGTTTACAACATGTACAAAGTCTTGTTTTATTATTACTAGCATAGCCACCAAGTTTTCTCTACATTTAATTCTCTGCTTCCTCCCAGGGTAGATATTATTATGCTTTTCATGAGATACAAGATTAGTCAACTTGGGTAATAAGAATTCAGCACCAAATTCTGTTTCTTTTTAAGATTTTGTTTATACATTTCAGAGAGAGAGAGAGAGAATGGAAAGCACACAAGAGGGGAGAGGGGCAGGCAGAGGGAGAAGCAGACTCCCTGCTGAGCAGGGAGCCCATGCCGGACTCCATCCTGGGACTCCAGGATCATGACCTAGTCAAAGGCAGTTGTTTAACCAAACGAGCCACCCAGGCACCCTCAGCACCAAATTCTTTTGATTTTTGGTTTAAGACTAATAGAGTCTGCTTCTAGTCACACAAAACTCTTCACCACTTCTACACTATTTCATTCACTTCCAAAAGTACAAGGCTTACACTGACAAACAGACTCTTCCTCCTCACTCCCCACCTCTAGAACATATTTATCTTCAAGGCTTATTAAATTTTAACTATATCTGTGGGATCTTGTTTTACATCGTTAGCATTTAATTTACTATGTCTTGTGTTTTAGTATTCTAAGTACAGTCCTAACTCACCAAAAGACTGTAAGCTCCTTGAAGGCAGAGATTATGACTTATTTGTACTTAGATTCCCTGAAGTAATGAAGAAGTGGCCAACACAGAAGTTCAGGTCCATAAACTGTTAGGAGTTTTCATCATGCTAGGCACAGAAATTGAGAGTGCTAAGAAACTTAGCAATTTCACATCAAATTCGCAATTTCACAGCAAAACCCAGATGTATAATTTTTATTTACTAGACTATCACTCCATGAAGGATGGGGGTGGGGAGAGGAACTTATGTCTTTGCCATTTGAGAAGAACTGCCCTAGAATACTGAACACATGATCTGAGAAGGCTAAACCATAGGCATCATGGTGCAATGAGAAGTATTTTCTTCAAACCTCTTTGTAAGGACTTATCACATTACCTTGTAATTTTAATTTAGAGAAGCAACATAACATATTGGAAAGAACATTGATTTTGGATTCACAAAACCAAGAGTTATGCTCTGGTTCAGCCACTACATTGATATTGGGCAAGTTGATTAAATTCTTGAACCTCAGTTTATCTAAGAAATTGAGTTAATACTAATTTCTCTGAGTAAGTTCTAAAGATAAATTTGCCATCATGTATTCAATGTGTAAATATTTAGCAAATGTTGATTTAACTTCCTTTTATTTTGCTTGTCCTTAATAGTGTTCAACACATGAGATAAATGAATGAATATGAAAATAAAATGGCACTGGCCAGCACATAGCATCAAAATTTCATATCTAAAAGATATTACTTTTTTATTATTGTTATGTTCAATTAGCCAACATATAGTATATCATTAGTTATTGATGTAGTGTTCAATGATTCATTAGTTGCATGTAAGACCCAGTGCTCATCACATCACATGCCCTCCTTAATACTCATCACCCAGTTACCCCATCCTCCCACTCCCCTCCCTTCTGTAACCCTCAGTTTGTTTCCCAGAGTATTCCAACAATACATTATGATTGTCTCCTTCCACATAATAGATATAATAGTCATAATCTTTTAGAGATCAAGATAAATACCATCCTGTGTAGATTAAATATATTTGCTCTCAAAAATCACTGTATTTCAAAAAAAAAACAAAAAACAAAAAACAAAAAAAATCACTGTATTTCTTTATAGTACTTTCCACAAATGTAATTCATTGAATTTTTTTTGTTTGTTCTCCTTCATGATGTTACTGCAACCCCCACAGAGTAAAGAACTTCATCTGTCTTGTTGTCCCGTATATCCCAAAACTCCACCAGCTACAAAATAGGAATTTGTAAATATTTCAGGAAATAAATATTTCAGGAAATAAATATTTGCTGAAGGAAGAAGATATATTTGGATGATTAAAAAAATGTGTCCAATTATATAAAGAATACAGGTAAAGAGACTGCATAGTTCCTAAGCAACAGAGAAGATAGAAAACAAAGGATTCTGGAAGAGAAAACGATTCAGGAAAAAAGAAGAAATAAACAAAATTAAAATGCGGGGCGCCTGGGTGGCTCAGTGGGTTAAGCCGCTGCCTTCGGCTCAGGTCATGATCCCAGGTCCTGGGTTCGAGCCCCACATTGGGCTTTCTGCTCAGCGGGGAGCCTGCTTCCTCCTCCTCTCTCTCTCTGCCTACTTGTGATTTCTCTCTGTCAAATAAATAAATAAAATCTTTAAAAAAATTAAAATGGAAATTTTAAAAGGATGAAGAAATTAGGAAAATATATGTATAATAATGAAGAAAAAAAGGCTAGAGCTTACTTAAGTAAGAGGTAGTTTATGAGGTTATGATTTGCATTACTTTCTGGACCCACTCTTGACAAATTCTGTAATCACAAATGTAGCATTATATCTCCAAGTGTCTTTTAGGTGCTAAGGCTCTTGCAAAAGTGTCTCAACAAGCCTTTATGGGCTACACTTATAGAGCCATGGATTCATTTGCATTTTGGCTCTCTGGTCTCCATCAACTACATAAGAGCTGAGAATTTTAGGAAAAGTGATTTTAAAGCAGAACAAGATCTGAACATGACACAAGATGCACTAAAAGGATAAAAATACATCCTGAAATTTCAAGGAATACATAAACTTGAAAAGTTTGGGTCCTCAAAAATTTAAAGTGACTTGAGACAGGGTCATATCCAAAGCTCAGTCCAAAACAAAAGTCAGAGATAGAGACACAAAAATGTGTTTATTCACCTATTCACCATTATCAAATACAGGGAAAAATTCCTGAACAATGGTATTTTGAACTCACCTTCTCTTTTATATTTACTATGCTTTGAAATAACTTTTCTTAAACATATTTATTTTACCCATAATTTTGTAACCATTTAAATATCCATGGGGTAAAGACAAGGTCTAACTGTCTTCTGTTGTGATTAATCCTTTATCTTGATCTGAATGGAACTCATTAATCCTCCAAATAGATCCCCAGACTTTAATCCTGTATAGATGAAGGAAATATTGGGAACTGAAGTTCTAAGTAATAGTTATCAAGGTGAAAAGGATCTAAAAACAGTTGTTGGGTTTGAAAAAGGTACTAATCTAAATCACCATCAATATAAATGTTCTCATATAAAACACTCTAATTCCAAACCATTAAGGGACCAGAAAGATTAGTTTAATCTCTTAGTAGCTTTATCAGGCTTTTTTAATCTTTCATATCATATTTTAAAATGCTGTTACATTATAAATTATTTACTCAGCTTTGGGATTTGGAGTCTCCATGTCTTCTATTTTTATTGAAATGTCTATGAAATCCTTTTCCATCTTATGAACTTGACAAGTTCCTGATAAATTTGCTTCCCTTTTCACAGAAGATGATCAATTTACACCCATCTCTTTTGAAAAGCTAATGGTGGGGAAATATAATTATCCTTGTTATCTTCCTGTGTCATCAGTCTTTCTCATCTGTTGATCAAGTGGCAGAGGGTGAGAAACATTTATATAATCAGCACAGACTGATTAATTGCAACCTATGCTGAATACAAAATATTACAAAACCATTTGACTGTTTCTAATGTCTTGCACATTTCCCAAAGTTCAGTGTGATTCCAGCTAAAAGTCAAGGTCAACCAGCTTTTTCACAATTATTCTTCTATACTTTTGAATTCCTTATCCCAAACACTATCGTCTTTGCTTTAGGATAACACTCATGCACTTGAGGATATGACTCATAGTCACAGCAATTCCAACAACAAAATCATGTTTAAAATTAAAGCGAGGTGGGGGGGTGGGAGGTTGGGGGAACCAGGTGGTGGGTATTAGAGAGGGCATGGACTGCATGGAGCACTGGGTGTGGTACAAAAACAATGAATACTGTTATGCTGAAAATAAATTTTTAAAAAATGATTAAAGGTAAAAAAAATAAAAATTAAATTAAAGCCACTTTTTCCATTACTGAATTTATTTCCATCCTTCTGTTTTACCTGTATAAAGGGAAGGGCATCTTCAGGAAGTTTAAAATTTTTCCTATGTTTCTAATAAAGTGCCATATTAAAATCCTGCCATTAGAAGAAATGAAGCTTCTTACAGCTCAAGAATACAATAACCAAGTGATACTGCAAAAATATGATAGTTTAGAAGGAACTCTTGGATCAGGGGACTTTACTCCCTAGAGAACTATTTGGTTTGACCAGGGAAACCAGTGATCTAAAACTCATAATAAGACACTAGAGAGGAAGAAGGAAATAAAGTGGAATATTTTTAATATCTTTTTGCTATTTTGTTGGGAATAAATATTGGTAATTACCCATTAGAATTAATCTCCAAAAATAGTTAAATATTAACTCAAAAAAAATAATTGTGATCATCTTGATCATCTCCAAAAGAGCCACTGTGCTTAATTTTTTAGTATAATTTAAATGGTAGAAGAAGGTACATCCAACTTCATTTTTATGCAATTGTTATTTTGAATCATTATAGATGTATACAAAGATTTAACTATGCAGTAATTAATTCCAGTGAATGGAGCTTAAAAGTGAATAAAACAGCTGTACCTTCCACCACTAATAAGGGAACACAATGTCTGGAAAATTTCTCCTGTTTCTAGAGGAAACATATTCTATAACAGGAATAGCACCCAACTCACGTACTGATTCTGGTTGCTACTATTTGATATGACCAATAGATCCAATGTTCATGTGCCAACACCTTCTTTTCTTTAAAAACGTGGACCCAGGGGCGCCTGGGTGGCTCAGTGGGTTAAAACCTCTGTCATGATCCCAGGGTCCTGGGATCGAGCCCCGCCTTGGGCTCTCTGCTCAGTAGGGAGCCTGCTTCCTCCTCTCTCTCTCTGCCTGCCTCTCTGCCTAGTTGTGATCTCTCCCTGTCAAATAAATAAAATCTTTAAAAAATAAAAAAATTAAAAAATTAAAAATAAAAACGTGGATCCAGGGGCGCCTGGGTGACTCAGTTGTTAAATGTCTGACTTCGGTTCAGGTCATGATCCCAGAGTCATGGGATCGAGCCCCGCATCAGGCTCCCTGTTGGCAGGAAACCTACTTCTCCCTCTCCCACTCCCCCTGCTTGTGTTCCCTATCTTGCTGTGTCCCTCTCTATCAAATAAATAAATAAAATCTTTAAATGATAAAAATAAAAATTAAAAAATAAAAACATGGTTCCATGGTATGATGTGATATATTGTGTTATCATGTGTCTGTATTTCACTTGAACTGTAATCCTTGGGGGAAATGGTTGTCCAAAACTGTAAAAAAAAAAGTTGTATTATGATTATCCAATTGATGCTTGCTATAAACATCACATATTTTCTTTTTTCACTACCAAATTTCCTAATACTACAAGGATGCCAAGTAGGATAGTCCAAGTACAAGGATTACTTGCAGAAAGAAAACCTTTTCCGGATCTGCATCCTGCTCAAGCTGATAGCCTTTCACATGAGTTGGGTGTATTCCTATTATAGAATATGTTTCCTCTAGAAACAGGAGAAATTTTCCAGACATTGTGCTCCCTTATTAATGGTGGAAAGTACACAGTTTAGTAATTTTCCTTCACTTTAAGAGGATGTCCTGCCATTCCCCAGACCACTAAACTCCAACAGTTTTTTTTTTTTTTCAAACTTGATTCAGGATAAAAGACAAACAAAATCGTATTTATTTAAAGTTTACAATGCGATGACCTAACATATACATACACTGTATAATGATTGCCAAGATCAAGAAAATTAACGGATCCATAAACCCATATAGTAAACTCTTGAAACTGTGTGTCTGTCTCTGTGTATGTCTGTCTGTGATAAAAATGGTTTAGATTTACTCTTAGCAACCTTCAAGTGCACAATACCATATTATTAACTATAGTCACCACACTATACATTAGATCTTTTGAACTTATCTTCTTACAATTGAGAATTTGTACACTTTGACCTATATCTCCCCATTTCTGCCTCCCCTAAAGCCCTGAAAACCACCATTCTATTATCTGTATCTATAAAACCAGCTTCTTTTTTTTAAAGTGATACTATACACTATTTGTCTTTCTTATGACAGTTAGCATAATGGCCTCCAGGCTTATGTTATCACAAATGGCAAGATTTGCCTTTCATGGCTGAATATTCCAGTTTGTATATATACCACATTTTCTTTATTCATTCATCCACTGAAAGAAATTTTACATTGTTTTCATGTCTTGGCTACTGTGAGTAATGCTACAGTGAAGATGAGTGTAGATACCTCTTCAAGATCCTGATTTCAGGGCGCCTGGGTGGCTCAGTGGTTAAAGCCTCTTCCTTCCGCTCAGGTCATGATCCCAGGGTCCTGGGATGAGGCCCGCATTGGGCTCTGCTCAGCGGGGAGCCTGTTTACCTTCCTCTCTCTCTGCCTGCATCTCTTCCTACTTGTGATCTCTGTCAAGTAAATAAATAATATCTTTAAAAAAAAAAAAAGATCCTGATTTCATTTCCTTTCAGTATTTATCCAGAAGTAAAATTGCTAGATTATATTATAGTTCTGTATTCAATTTTTTGCGAAACCACCATGTTGTTCTTTGTAAACTTTCATAATGTTTACTGTAAATTAGCGGCTGTACCAGTTTGCATTTCAACCAAGAGTACAAGAAGGTCCCCTTTCCTCCACATCCTTGCTACCATTTATTTCTTGTCTTTTTTTGAGTAACCGTCCTTATAGGTGTGAGGGGAATCTCATTGTGGTTTTGATTTGCATTTCCCTGATGATTAGTGATGGTGAGCAACTTTTCTTGGATGTGTTGTCCATTTGTAGGTCTTATTTGGGAAAATGTCTATTCAGGTCTTTTATCCTTTTTTAATTGGATTAATTGCTTTTTGCTATGAGTTCTATGACTTTGTTATTATTTTGCAAAATAACCCCTTATCAGATATAGAATTTGCAAGTATTTTTCCCTTTGTATACGTTGCCTTTTCAATTTATTGATTCTTTTTCTTTTGTATGGAATCTCTTCATATTGATATCTTCCCAATTATTGATTTTTAGCTTTTGTTGCCTGTGTATTTGATGTCTTAACCAAAAAATCATTCCCAAGACCAAAGTCAAGGTCTTTGTTTGTGTTTTCTCCTACAGTTAAGTCTTTGATCCATATCTCTGAATTCCTAAAATTTTAATGACATGAAAATTTCCTTATTCTTTATGCAATTTATTCACTCCTTGACAACTTATATGTACAACCTAAGCATGAATATCCTTGCTATTTCTTCCTTATCTGGTTTGACAGCATAGTGTCATTAATATAGTAAACAGTCTTAAATATATATAAACCATCCAGATGTTCCATTTCTCTTCAGACTATGACAAAGGGTAGAACAATAAATATATACTGATGACCTTTCCATATGAATTGTTTCTAACTCTACTTTCTGAAAGAGATGGAAAAGAAAATTTATCAGATCAATGACCATATATCATACACCCAAGGCTGTATTAATCTGCTCTACAGTGCCTGGGTGGCTCGGTCACTTAAACGTTGCTCAGATCATGATCCCAGGGTCTTGGGATGGAGTCCCTTATCGGGCTCCCTTCTCAGTGGGGAGTCTGCATCTCCCTCTGCCTCTGCCGCTGCCCCTGCTTGTGCTCTCTCCCTCTTTCAAATAAATAAATAAAATCTTTAAAAAATAAAAATTCTGCTCTAGCAACAATACCACCTTTAGTATATCAACTGCAATTGAGGCTACTACTGGGTTGAGTTTATAGTAGTCCCTTGTCATTTTCTAAGATCTGCCTGACTTTTGTAGGGGCCAGAGTGGTGAATTAAATAGAGGATGGCAGTCACCATTCCTATATTGTTTGGGTATCTTATTGCCACCCCATCCCTGCAGAATATAATGTCCCTTTTTTTTTTTTAATACTGTTTGAGTGTGTGGATGTGACAGGTTCAGTAACTTCTCCTCTACAATACCTGAAACCCTCAGGGCAAGGAAACAGTATGGGAGTTGTACCAACAACCAAGTGTGTCCATTCAAATTATACATCCAGGAAATGGCATAATGATCACGGGGTGGGAGGGGTGTCATTTGGTGGACCCACTATGCACCAGATCTAGATTTGGACTCTGTATATAGTTAGTTCCCACTTGCCACCCTTCGAATAAAGGAACACAATGACCCTTTAGGGATTTGAGTATCCTTTTCAACTCAGATTCTGTGCCCAACAGTCCTCAAAATGTTGCGATATTCCTTTATTCCTAGTGTATGATTATGCAAGCACATGGTCAAGGGTACCTTTGGAGAAAGTACTGAGAGGATCATTGTCATGTATACTCACTGAGATATCACACAGCCCTTCCTACTGGCATTTTTGTTAAAGCAATTTTGGTGATGCCATGCCCCCCAGCCCCTCCCAGAAGGATACAGCTAGGGGTTATCTAAGTAGGTTACACATAATAGATGCATTCAGATATCTTCTTGAGCCTTTAGGCTCCTTCCTCTACATTATATCAAGGGAAATCTGGCATTTCAACTTCCTGATAGTAGTGAGTGCCTTGTACAAAACGCCCCATTGGTTTTACATATACAAAAAATATCTGTGAATTTACTAACCCCATAAATACTGGGTTTTGGTGGTGAGGAAGTCTCCAGAGGAAGCCCACAAGTAGGGATTGTTTCCAAGTAAAGGAGTTATTCTGTTATCTTTTATTACCAGAGATGAATTATAGTGCAAGAGTTAAGATTACAGATCCTGCGTCAAAACCACAAGGCTTTGTGTACAGTCTGATTACTTAATGCAACTTGAGAATATTTAACATCTTCATGCCTCAGAGCCCTCCTGTGTAAAAATGGGGATAGTGAGAGTATCTACTCCATAAGATTCAAGGTAAAGCCCTGAGAACAATACCTAGTTTTTAACAATCACCATTTGAATCACTTCACTTATTACCTCCCCTAGAACACAAATGATGACAGACAATCATAATTTCATTGCCTCATGAAGGAAACTTCAATTGGTGTGTGCATCCCATTCCATTGTCTAGTAATTTTGTTAAATAACAAGCTGCTTAATGTATGGGGGGAAACCCTTCATGGATATTCTATAAATATTTCATTTTGCTGAAATATTTTAATTTCTCTTTCTGGGAGAGGTACAATGATCTTAGTGTCACTTCCGTAAGCAGAGTAAAAGTTAATCAATGACTTCTTTCCCACAAAAGAAATACCATGATTAGTTGTAAGTATCTGGGGGGACTTCAGGCCTACAAAATAGAACTTAATCAAAAATCTCTGGTTACCACTATAGACAAAAGAATCCTGCTTAATGAATTCTAAACATGTTTTCATAACTAATGCAATAGTTTAAGATTCAGCTTTAGTAGGACCTGAACAAGAAACTATGGCCATGGTAGAAAGTAAGAAAAGATTTAGAAATGATAAGGAAGTGCTCAGTGCTTACTAAGAAATTTACTAGAAAAAAGCAATACACATAAGTGGTGTAAACTCTTACATTAGAGAGACCTATAGGAAAAAGCTGACAGAGTAGAATATGTTCAGAAATTCAAAATGCAAAACTGATTTGAAAGTGAATGGACACTGACATGCAAACAGGGTCAAGGCTTCCAGTGCCTGGCTCTCTGATAAATTCTGTTCTAACATTGTGCTAAATGCTATCACCCCTCATCTCCTGGGTTATAGCTAGTGCAACAGAAGGGATTAAAGGCAATGATGTTGGGGCACCTGGGTGGCTCAGTGGGTTAACCCTCTGCCTTCAGCTCAGGTCATGATCTCGGGGTCCTGGGATCGAGCCCTACATTGGGCTCTCCGCTCAGCAGGGAGCCTGCTTTCCCCCCCCCCCTGCCTGCCTCTTCACCTACTTGCGATCTCTCTCTCTCTTTCTCTCTCTCTGTCAAATAAATCAATAAAATCTTTTTTAAAATAGGCCATGAGGTTGGTAATCCAATCTAGCTTTAAAATCTATAATTCTCACATAAGATTAAAAATTTCTTACACTGCCACGTAGAGAAGACAATCTAGCAACAAAGAGAATTAAAATCAAGGTATAAACTCAAGCAAGCAGATGGAGGATAATATAAATGCATAATTTGTCTATCAATAGAATAATCTGTTTAATATAGGAAAAACATCAAACTTTATTATTTACTCAATTACATTATGGCATTCTCCTAACCATGTAGGTTTCAAAACATGTATTATTCACTTTTTAGCACTTTGACATACAGAGTATCAAAGAAAAACATGACTTCTAACTTAATGGTGAAATAGATACCATAATATCATAGATAGTAGATTTCTAGACATATAATATGTCCTAAGTGTAATGGATTTTTCTGAAATTGCATAATGTCTTTTCTACAATCAGCATGAGGGAAATCTGTGATTTCACATCTTCATAGCCATCCGTTCATGAAATCTTCCTGTAACGCACAAGACAACCACACAGTCTCCTCATTGACACTTTCATCTCTTTGTTCCTGAATGTGTAGATGACTGGATTCAGAAAAGGAGTGATAACTGCATCAAAAATAGCAAGATATTTATCCAGGTTTGATGTGGGAGAAGGCCATGTGTAGAAAAACATCAATGGCCCAAAGAACAAAACCACTACAGTGATATGAGCCGACAGTGTGGAGACAGCCTTGGATGAGCCACCAGAGGAATGTTTCCAAACAGTAAACAAAATGAAGACATATGAAAAGACCAGCAGGATAAAAGACCCCACAGAAATGAGCCCACTATTGACAGTAACCATGAACTCCAATTCTTGAGTGTTTGTGCAGGCAAGCCTGAGGAGCCGGGGAAGGTCACAATAAAAACTATCCAATACATTAGGGCCACAAAAAGGCAAATCTACCACAAAAACTAATTGAACCAATGAATGGATGAGGCCAATTACCCAAGAAGTTACTAAAAAGAATAGACACATCTTTGGGCTCATGATGCTCAAGTAGTGCAGAGGCTTACATATGGCCACATATCTGTCAAAAGCCATAGCTATAAGCAGCACCATCTCTGTCCCCCCAACTGCATGGCTAAAGAAGATCTGCATAATACATCCACAAAAAGAGATGGCTTTATGCTTCTTAAAAATATCACAAATCATTTTAGGGGCTGTGATTGAGCAAAACAACATATCAATGACAGAGAGGTTAGCCAGGAGGAAATACATAGGGGAATGCAGATGAGCATCCAAGGTTACAGTGAACACAATGACAAGGTTTCCCATCATGCTTGCCAAGTAGAACAAAAAGGAGAAAATGAAAAGGAGAAGTTGGATCTCCCATGAATTTGTGAGTCCAAGGAACACAAACTCTGATACTATCGACCGGTTCATTCTGTTCATTGCCTCAGACATCAGGATCAGTTTTCATGTTTCCCTAAAGGAAGACAGAAAATGGAAAACAATTGCCTAGGCAAGTATTAGTGTTCACAAAAGGAAGTCTCCAGCCCATGAAAACAGTCATATTAACAACTCCCATAGCCAAATAATCTTCATTACATGTACATTGGACTTCTACTTATAGGAGCCAGCTGGTTCCCAATACCAGCATGGATTCAAAACTGCTACAACTAAAGGAATTCCATCCCTGGACCTGTTTCCCTTCTGTTTTCTTCACTATCACATGGCTATTTCATATTTCCTCCTGCCCTGCATTCTACTTCAATAACATACAAGGTCAACTTCAAATACTTTTGACTACAATTTCTTATGAATGGATGGGATTTCAGCCACTTATATGAACCACCTAACAATTCATACATGGCACATAGCTTTCAAAGTCTCTGTCCCATTAATCCTATTGCTTGCTTAGACTTTAAACATCTTCCTTCTTTCAGCTTTCAAAACTTCTCATTCTATTCTCTACTGTCCCATTTTCAGTGTCCCAGTTCAAATCCTCCCTCCCTTGTGAAATCTTCCAGATCTGCTTCAGTCTCTCTATTCTCTCTGCACTGTTAGCATTGATTTCATTCTGCCTCTCCTGATTATATAAGTTTCCATTCCTCAAATTAATGGGTAGTTTCTTGGGCACAGGAATCATCTAAGTTCATATGAGTATCCCCCACCTCCATCACAATCACCAGTGATGACTAACACAATGAGTTATTTAATGAGTGCTTCACACTGGCTGAATGAAGGAAGAAATTAAAGGGACTGAAGAATGACTCCTGCAGTTAAGAGAGTTTATCTTAATCCACCAAAGTTCACATTAATCATGTATTTTGTGGTACCAGTCAGGAATTATCATAGGATCCCAAGCCTCATCATGCAATTGTTTAACTACACAACATAATTATTTCACAAGAGAACTCTGTCACCAAATGAAATATGGAGTCTCAGCTGTTAATTTAAAATAGCCAATAGAAAGACTTTTATATACTTTCCAAATGGAAAAAGTTTTATCTTTTAATTATACTTACTTTCCAAAAAATTTACAATTTCCAACATAACACATGAGTTGACCTGAGGCAAATAATCTCCACTAGTAGACAGATAAAGATAGTCATTGAATCCCCAAAGATAAGAACTCTGCCACATAACAGTCTTTTTTCCTTTTCAAAATACATTTGGAATGGATAAAAGAATAAAGGGAAAAGAAAACTGGTGAAAACAGCCAGACAGTATCTGTGTCTGCGATTGAGAGAGGGTCACAATTAGTTAGAGGGATAATGGGCTCACAAAAGAACTAAGGGACATTAGCTGAATTGAAGCAGGGGTAGCTAGGACACAATTACAGTTCTTTAAGAATTTTTTAAAAAAACTTGCCATAAATAAATCATCAGAAGTCCACTGCTCAGTGGCTGTTTCTGATTTAGTACAACTCTGTGACTCCATGTTATACCAATGAAATAATTTATATAGAAAGAAGTATACATGGTGACCTCCTCATTATCCCAAAGTCAGTTGGTGGGAGGGTTTACAGAGAATCAAGAACCCATGGCTCCCACTGAATGTTCTTTGCCCGAAATAGAAATTCGTATTAGTTCTATATGTATTCATTCTCTGTTTCTGCAGTAACAAATTACTGGGAATCTAGTGGCTTACCAAAACACAAATGTGTGATCTCACAGTTCTGAAGATGAGAAGGCCAAAATGGGTCTTCTAAGCTAGAATTGAGGTGTCAGGAGACCTGCCTTCCTTCTGGAGGACCAAGGGAGGATCCAGTATCTTCCTCTTCCAAGTTTGCCTGAATTCTTTGCTTCATGACCCCTTCCTCCCTCTTCAAAGTACATCATTCCAAATTCTGCCAACTATCACCACATATCCTCTCTGACTGTGACCACCCTGCCTCCCACTTGAAAGGTGGGATTCATATGACTACAATATCCAGATAATCCAGGATAATTTGGCCATCTCAAAGTTCTTAATCACATTGACAAAGTCCCTTGTGCCATGTAAAGTAATATATTCACAGGCTCGGGGATTAAGACATGGATATTTTGGGGCCACTATTTTGTAACACCACAACTTTTCACAAGTGAACAAATGTTTTAGGGGGAAAAGAAAACCCTATCACTAAGCAATGAATCTGACAGAGGAAATTTCAGAGAGTCTGTCAGGAAGATGGAAGAAATATTGAAGGAGGAAGAACTGGTAGTGCATTGGGACCTTCTCCCAGAAACTACACCTTAGACACTGACTCCTATTATATCCAGGACCAAGTCTAGCCAACTAATATCCACTAATGGTGAGGAACCAATCCTGGGATTATCCCAAGATAATCAGCCAACCAATATGTTCTTGGACAACTAGGTATACAATTTAGTCCTGAGTGCTTCTCCAAATGATTTTTAAATGACTTTTGTTCATTAAGTCAGTAAATATTTTTGAGTGCCCAGAATGCCAAGCATCAATCCAGGCAATGAGAAAACAACATGGACAAGCATTCCTTCCTTTGTGAAGTCCATATTCATGACATAAAATACAATTCTGGTCTGTTACCTACAAATTTCCTTCCCTAGAAAGGATAAGAACACTTGAAGAAATGCTGTAATTTATCAAATACTGAGGAGTCACAAACACTCTGCTGCTTTCTAGTTCAATTTCCACATTCACAGAGTCTCCTCTCAGTATTCTGACTGATTTTTTTATCTGAATTTTTGCATCTTTGATTTCTATCACAGTAATTTTTTAATGGCTTTCTGACAAATATGCATGGATTTTATCTCCCCAAATATGGTACAAGACACTTGGGGCAGAATTGGGTACCATAATTGTTTGTTCTCACTGGAAACCAGCTCAGAAATGCTGCTGGCTGGATTTCTTGGCTAATTCACTCATTCATTCAACAAATATTTATGTAGCAGTTATCAGGACAATTTTAATAAAAGTTGTGTAAGCCATTTTTTGACTTAAAACCAAACCTCCATATCATGAAATATGAACTAATTAATCAAAAATTTCTCTACGAATGGTCAGAAAATTAAGGCAAAAAGCATTCTTTCTTATCACTAAAGGGAATAGTGTATTATCCAAAACTCTTCCAAGGTCTCCATGAAGTGGGAATAACAGTGAGAATATACTATGACCTAAAAATATAAGTGGTGTTTCCTCCAAATTGAAATTTGAAGAGCAAAAACAAAACAAAAAAACAAAAAAACAAGCCACCAACTCTGGGTGGCTCAGTCAGTTAAACATCCAACCCTTGATTTCAGCACAGGTCATGATCTCAGGATCATGAGATGGAGTCGCAGGTCAGACTCCACAACGAGTGTGTGGAGCCTGCTTAAGATTCTCCCTCTCCTTTTCCCTCTGTTCCTTCACCCATCTCACTTGCTCACATACTCTCTGTCTTTCTCTCTAAAAAAAGAAAAGAAGAAATGAGAAGATAAAAGAAATACTGAGAAAACTGTTAATAAGTTTGCAAGAAATAAGGTTAACAAAATCAGAAAATGATTTATTGAGCCAAGTATTTATTTATTTATTTATTTATTTATTTATTTATTTATGTATATATGTATGTATGTGTAAAGCTTCCATATAAACAGTCTAGCCAGAAGGCAAAAAGGACAATTTTGGAGAAAAAGAAAAATACATTTTTAAAATCAGAAGGGAAATTGATAAAAAAGATGACAAGAAGGAAGACAGCAGGACATTGGGTTTTTGAATGCAACAGGAGTCCAAGATGGTCAGTTAGGGGAAAAATTGTGATGAACAGTAGAAATGGCAGACTGGAAGCTCATTCAGATAACACAATCCCAAAAGTCATCTCAGAATTGTTCCTAATAGCATTAGAGTTGCTTTCTTGTTAACTAACATACGGCATCCCCTAGTTTTACTTACATTGCTTAAGGGAAAGGTGCCCCATTAGGCTATTATAGAAAAACAAATAAGTTACCAGATGGCTCTCCTTCACTGAGATCTTATGTGTGGAAGAAATGATGATTCCCACAATGAAGAAATGACTGATTCATTTTAACCCTGACTCATTACCCAAGAAGGATGATCTTGAGTTGATTGCTGCAGAAGACAGGGCAAGAAGAGATGAGCTGAGGAAGAGAGAGCCAGACTCCAGGAATGAGAGCAAAATCTGAGAACCGAAGGATAAATGGGACAAAGACAAAAGGTACCTACTTTACATCCTGAAAACAACAACAACAACAAAAACAAATACTACAACTAATAAAAGGGAAACTTACCCAGCTCCTATCTTCAACTATTCAAATTTCTTGAGTGCCTCTCCAGTGCCTCTGAGATACAGTCTCAACAGCTTCTAGAAGGAGACAGTAGGTTCTAGGTGCCCAATCAACTTGAGACCTTGCAGACTTCCATGGAAAACAGTGCTGCTCCTTTAAGGCCATTGCCATTAGAAGATATTCCACTCTTGAGTTCTCTAATTCTGATCTAGCTATTACACTCAAGAATTATGACACAAATTACAGCCATTCTTTATTTAGACTATGTAAATGAACATGGTATGCAGAAAATCCAGATTCTGCAGCATTTAATGGAATCATCATTTATTTTTAAACTTCTTAAAATTTAAATTCAAGTTAGTTAGCATATAGTGTATTATTGGTTTCAGGGGTAGAATTTAGTGATTTATCAGTTGCATTTAACACCCAGTGCTCATTCCATCAAGTGCCCTACTTATGAAATCATCATTTAAATGTCTTGATTTAGGGCACCTGGGTGGCTCAATTGGTTAAGCTTTGGCTCAGGTCATGATCCTGGAGTCCTGGGATGGAGCCCCATATCCATCAGGATACCTGCTCAGCAGAGAGCCTATTTTCTTTCTTCTCCTTCTGCCCTTCCCCCCCTCATATTCTCCATTTCTGTCTCTCTCTCAAATAAGTAAATTAAAATCTCAAATAAATAAATATCTTGATTTATATGGAATCAGAATTTGGGAACCCCTTAGAATAGATTCATGGGAATTTTACATTTTAAAATATTCTGGGGGGAAAAAGAGTGAAAGCTGCTCATTATCCCCAATTAATAATATCATTCAGTTGGAAGAGATTTAAAAATATGTTCTGACACAGTTCCTTTCTTTAGTTTCTCCATCCTGGATATGTCAGTTTCTCTACAGTTTACATGGTTTGAAAATTCATTTTCTTCCTTAGCATCCCACTATTTATTAACCTAATAGACCAAAGGTTCATCCTTACAAAAAGAAAATCTCTCTTCCTTTCAAGTAAGCTGATGGCCACTTGAATCTTTCTCTGTGAACATAAAGACATTGTCAGCAATTTCTTCAGATAAATATTTTATATGCTTGAACCTGATAAAAGCAAATAAAGATCACTCATCTGTGCCCTCTAGTTTTAACCACCTCAGTTCCTTTAGTCTTCCTTCATAGGATCATCTTCTATCCCTTCATCCTTGGCACTCTGCCTAACCACCCTCATTTCACCACTAAACATCTCACTGCGGTGACCTAGAAAAATTCTAACCAATGTTTAAAGAATGCAAACAAAAGCAGGAGGCTTGATTACAGGTTGTGAAACATTATATATTTAGTTCCCTACTTTTTCTCCACCCTTCCAACACTTAATTTTAACCTACGCTACATTAGTTTAGTTTAGAGTGAGTTAGTTCCCTAGATATTTTTCTTCTAAGCAGGTTTTTAATTATTCTTTCTCCATCATGATTCTATGAAATTGGGGTTTTATTTTTTTTATTTCATTTATCACTTATACCTACTTAAGGTTAATTCAGTCCTTTGTGTTGACAACCATTTGTATTTATTCTCCTACTCTACTTGTCATCTCCCCACCACCACCTGTTTCTTTCTGACTCTGAGCCAGAACATAATTGAAATAGACAAACAACAAACGATTACCGGGGTTTTTCTTATCACTGAAGTTTATCTAGTTTAATACCTTCATCCTCTTGTCAACGTCATCCCATCCTTCCCTTGGAGCTATTCCCAGACTATTATCACAAATGCACAGAGGTATATAAAATATTTCTAAAAATGGAAAATATAGCTAATTACTTGGACCAAGGGATAGTGACCAATTAATCAAGAAAAATGTCTCCTAAAAATATATTCATTGTGATCATAGCAACAAAGGAGAGTGTTCTAAATGAGTCATAGGGAGGAATGACACTTCTCTTTAAGAAGTGTCAATTATGGGGGGCGCCTGAGTGACTCAGTGGGTTAAGCCTCTGCCTTCGGCTCAGGTCATGATCTCAGGGTCCTGGGATCGAGCCCCACATCGGGCTCTCTGTTCAGCGGGGAGCCTGCTTCCCCCTCTATCTCTGCCTGCTGCTCTGCCTACTTGTGATCTCTCACTCTCTCTGTCAAATAAATAAATAAATAAAATCTTTAAAAAAAAAAGAAAAGAAAAGAAGTGTCAATTATGGGATGCCTGGGTGGCTCAGTTGGTTAGGCAGCTGCCTTTGGCTCAAGTCATGATCCCAGCATCTTGGGATCGAGTCCCACATCAGGCTCCTTGCTCAGCAGGGAGACGACTTCTTCTGCCTCTGCCTGCCTCTCTGTCTGCCTGTGCGCTCGCTCTCTCTCCCTCTCTCTCTCTTTCTCTCTGACAAATAAATAAATAAGAAGTGTCGATTATGGGGAACCTGTGTGGCTCAGTGGGTTAAAGCCTCTGCCTTCAGCTCAGGTCATGATCCCATGGTCCTGGGATCCAGCCCCGCATTGGGCTCTCTACTCGGCAGGGAGCCTGCTTCCCCCTCTTTCTCTCTGCCTGCCTCTCTGCCTACTTGTGATCTCTCTCTGTCAAATAAATAAAATCTTTAAAAAAAGTGTCAATTATTTCTCTTTCGATTTTTTCAAATAATCTCTTGATTATTATCTCTGCCACTTTAAATCCTATGGTGAATAATAAAAGCAACCTTAGATAATTTAATCATATTCACTTTCTGAGAAATTAATACAAATTACTTGGAACAGCCTGATAAATATCAAATTTCTCTGTATATAAGTAGGAAAGTAGGAAGTAGGAAACTGAAAGAAAAAAACTAAAAATTTATAAGTAAAAAATAGCTGCAGAAGTAACATGTTGTGAGTCACTTCTCTTTCATTAAGGTCACATAATAAATGAATTGAGCATGTTTAACATCACTAGGGGTGGCATGTATGTATTATATACCCCTGGTACGATTAAATTAAAAAGCCACTTCATCTTTATAGTATTCGTTACAAAAAACAAAAATCCCAGTCTAATTCTGAGGGAAATTTTCAGACAATCCCAAATTGAGGGACATTTATAAAATGCCTGACCAATACTCCCAAAAGCTGTCATAGCCATTGTAAATAAGGTCAGACTGAGACACCCTCAAACCAGACTATGCTAAGAAATCATAACAAAATGCTGTGTGCTTTCCTACATTGAACCTGGAAAAGAAAAGGACATTAAAGGAAACACTGGTGAAATCTGAATACAGTCTAGAACTGAGTTAACAAGAATGTACCAGTGTTGATCTCTCAGTGTATGGACCACAGAAATGTAAGATGTAAGATGATAACATTAGAAGAAACAGTTGAGGGGCGCCTGGGTGGCTCAGTGGGTTAAGCCGCTGCCTTCGGCTCGGGTCATGATCTCGGGGTCCTGGGATCGAGTCCCGCATCGGGCTCTCTTCTCAGCGGGGAGCCTGCTTCCTCCTCTCTCTCTCTGCCTGCCTCTCTGTCTACTTGTGATCTCTCTCTGTCAAATAAATAAATAAAAAATCTTTAAAAAAAAAAAAAAAGAAGAAACAGTTGAAACTGAAGCTGGCAAGGGCTATATAGGGACTCCATGGAACACCTTTGCAACTTCTTGGTAGCCCTGAAACTGTCCAAAATGAAAGCTCTATTTAAACGAAACAAGAAATCAGAAAAGAAATGTAAAAATAGAGCCAAATAGATTTATTAAGTGAAAATTATTCATGAACATGAACATGAAGCTCTGCTATATGACAAACAGACATTCAAGAGACAAGGTGAATAATATAGTGGTACCCATCAGTGACAGTTTAACAGCCCAGTGGAGACATGATACTTAGCCACTGAGGAAACAAGATCTAAAGTGACAGAGGGCAGCAAAGGACCAGGAGCCTGGCAACCTGGACTCTGGATTTAAATCTTCCATATAGTACCTTTAGGATCTTGAGCTAATTAACTTATTTTCCAGTACCTGAAACTTTTTAAAATAGGGAAACTCTATGAGATGATTTACCTTAAAATTAAAAACCCATGAGAACCTCCCTAATTGAATTTTAATAATTTTCTAAGTAACTGTGTGTGCTCTATGAACTATTATCTTTCAGATCTAAGCTATCCTTCATACTCTGCCAGGATGCAGGAGCTAAGGCTCTACAAACTCATTTCTTTTTGGCCAACTCTGTCATTTGGGGGCACTAAAGGGAGACTACAAGGTGGAAGAGGAAGGAGGGACTTCCTTGCTCCTTCCTGTTTGCTGCCTGTGGTCTTCCTTTCTGCTCACCATGCCTGTGAGCATCACCCAACTACACTGTTCACCTCAACAACCTTGGTTCTTTCCCAGGCAACAGCTGTGTTCCATCCTTAGAAGAGCTCATCTTCTCAGAAACACCTGTGTTACCTACCAGCCGTACCCTTGCCTCAGGGGTGTAGTCCCTACCCTTCTCTAAACTCAGAGACCCTAGCACCAACCAAGCAGCAGCCCTTCCTCAGATATGTGAGTTTCAACTCCATGGGTCCTTCTTCCAAGATTTTAATAGCTTTTTGAGTTTTAGTAATTCTAACTTCTTCCCTTCATTTTCTATCCCAAGGACTGAGAGCTGCTTCCTACAAATGCTATGTCTGTGATACCTCACCGTTCATCCACTTTCAAAAACTAGTTAAAAGCTTTTACTTAGCTAACCATTCTTTACACTAAATTTTTCCTTTCAAATTAACTGGTATGGTTAATTTGTCTCCTTACTGGACCCTGGAAAAGCCAAATTAGCAATGGAACAATGAGGGAAGCTAATAGATAATGAGCTGCAAACATAGAAAACAAATCAGCTATATAGTAAGACAAATCAGATGAAGGAAAAATTAATATTTATATTTAAAATAAGAGAGTCTACTGACATGGGGAAAATAGAAAATGAACAGTGAGCCACATATTGCCTTTCAAAGGGGATTGTTTCATGTTTATACTAATTCTGTTTGGCACCATATCGAGGTTAAGACCACTGGTGAGATAAGAAAATGATGACCACGGTGCCTGGGTGGCTCAGTCAGTTAAGTGTGTGACTTCAGCTCAGGTCATGATCTTGGGGTTCTGAATCCAGCCCTGCTTCCAGCTCCCCCCTCAGTACATAGTCTGCTTCTGACTCTCCCTCTGTCCCTCCCCCTGCTTGTGTTCTCTCTCTCTTGCTTGCTCACACGCTCTCGTAAACAAACAAATGCAAGAAAACCATGACCTGTAAGTCTCTTACAGAAGCAGAGTCCAGAGAATGACATCACCATGCAATCCTCTGCATGTTTAAGAGACTTTACTCTAATTCACAAACTGAGAACAGTCTCCTCATTGCCACCTTTATCTCCTTATTCCTAAAAGTGTAGATGACTGGATTCAGAAAGGGAGTAAGAACTGCATCAAAGATGGCAAGGAACTTATCCAGATGTGATGTGGGAAATGGCCACACATAGAAGAAAATTAATGGCCCAAAGAACAAAACAACGACAGTGACATGAGCTGCCAGAGTGGAAAGGGCCTTGGACATACTCCCCAAAGATTTTTTCTGAACAGTCACCAAAATAAAGGTGTAAGAGATTATTAGAATTAAAAAGGAGGCCACAGAAATAAAGCCACTATTGGCAGTAACCATGAATCCCAATGTGTTTGTCTCTGTGCAAGCAAGTCTGATAAACCGAGGAAGGTCACAAAAAAAGCTGTCTAATTCATTAGGCCCACAGAAAGGCAAGTCCACAACAAAAGCCAGTTGAGTCACTGAATGAATAAGGCCAATGATCCAGGATGCGACCAGAAATAAAATGCACCTCCGTGGGGTCATAATGGTCAGGTAGTGGAGAGGCTTACATATGGCAACATATCTGTCAAAGGCCATGGCGATGAGCAGCACCATCTCACTGCCCCCAACTGCGTGGATAAAGAAGATCTGAACTACACAGCCCCTAAAAGAGATGGTTTTGCACTCTCTTAAAAGATCGTAAATCATCTTGGGAGCTGTGGAAGAGCAAAATATCAAGTCGATGATGGAAAGGTTGGCCAACAGGAAGTACATGGGGGACTGTAAACGAGGGTCAGAGGTCACAGTTAGCACAATGAGGAGGTTTCCCATCAGGCTGGCCACATAGAACACACAGGAAAAGAAGAAGAGAAGGAGCTGGATCTCCGGTGAGGTTGAGAGTCCCAGGAACACAAACTCCAACACTACTGAGTGGTTACCTTCATCCATGGTCTCTGTCAGCAGTGACACCTCTCATGCCACCTGAAAGAGGAGAGTAAGGAGAAACTGTTGTAGGAAAAAGGCACGGAACTTAATCTTGCGCAATTCAGTCATTGTCAGAAAAGTAGACCAAGGCTCATGTGTGCTCTTGGAGACCATTGTCACAAAGCAATTCAGATATCTTTTTCATGTGTTTCATAACCACAATGCAAAGCAAAGAATAAGGATCCTTTGCTTACTTAGATTGGTAGTTCTGTTGTATTTTCTCTGGCATTGTTTCATAATCATATCTCATAGATGACTATGAATTAACAGGCTTTCAGAAATTACCTAACTACATGAAATAATGCAGTGACAGTACATTTCATAATTTGGACATATCGCACTGTAATGTTACCACATCCATGACCACATTGGCAAGTCTATGAAAATCTTTATAAGTTTTCTTTGAAGACATGATCTGTAAATTTCTCATATCTGTAAATTAGCAAGACAAGATGAGTTATTTAGGGAAAAGAAGGAAATAGAGGCGTAGAGAATGCCAGAGCATGGCACTCGCCATCCCATAGGAGAATAAGTTCTAGTGAGAGGGACACTGTTATGGGTTCTGTGGAGGGGATTCTGCATAGAGGCCAAGAGAAGAAGGAATGTGAGACCAGAATGACAGAGATAAGTCATAAATGCCAGTGGAAGTCAAAAACTAAAAGTGAAAATATCAGTCTTTGCACATGGCTCTCTTGACATATATAAAAAAAACTTAATCTCATTCTGAATTAAATAAATGTATGCTAACACAGCAAGGCACTAGTTTTTCTTATGACATTGGCAGGGATTTGAACACTTGACAATATTCAGAGTTTGAGAGGAAATGAGGAAACAGATAGTCTCATAACTGGTGGTGGTGGAATAAACTGATAAAACATTTGCCAAACGGCAATACCTTCCAAAATTGTCAATGCTCAAATACTTTGACTCAGTGATTCTACTTCTCAGAAAAGATATCTGGATATATGTGTGTGTGCACAGTAACAAAGTGAACAAAGAAGAGATACAGACTGGTGGTTGCCAGAGGGTAGGGGGGTTGAAAGGATGGATGAAATAGGTGGTGGCAGTCAAGAAATAAAATTATAAAATCAATAAGTCATGAGGATATAATGCACAGGATGGTGGCTAAAAGTCCATAGGAATGTATTGGCTATTTGTAAATTGCTAAGAGAGTAAATCTTGAAAGTTCTTATTGTGGCAATCATTTTGCTGTGTATACAAATATTGAGTCATTATCTTCTACACTGGAATTGATATAATATGTCAATTACACCTCAATTTTAAAAAGATACAAAGAGTTAAGGGGCCCACTCTTGGTTTTGGCTCAGGTCCTGACCACAGGGTCTTGAGATTAAGCCCCAGATGGGCCACAGGCTCAGCACAGAGTCTGCTTAAGACACTCTCTCACTCTCCCTCTGCCCCCCACCCTGCCATGTGCACCATCACTCTCTCTAACATAAAAGAAAAAATCCTTTTTTAAGAAGATACAGAGGTGTTTACTGAAGCATTGCTGCTTATAAAAGCAAAAGCCTGAGAATAACTTCAATGTGTAGAAATAAGGAACTAATTAAATAATTTCTATTAGATCCCATGTATGGAATACTGTGTAGCCATTTATTTTGCTAAAGTTGACCTAAATGTACATAAACAAGATAGACAGGAGGAAAGGGGGCAGTTTCTTACATTCATGTTATCCTATTTGGTTTTCTCATATTTATACCAAAAAATTATATACATAAAATTACATAATTTTACAAAACAGATTAACAATGCCTCAGTTGATATGCAAAAAGAAAAGGTAATAATAATTACCTCTAAGAAATACAAAATTATCCAGGAAAAGGGATCTTTTGCTTTTCACTTATAAGCTCTTACTTACTTACATTCTTGCAGTAAACATGTCAATTTCACCTTTACAAAAAAGTCAGTGTGTGTAGATCTGAAAAATTATACAATTTGTATCTTCGGGATTTGAATCTTCCAAAGATTACTTCATAATGTATCTTCCAGCAAAGATCAAAGCTACACCTAAGATATTTGTTAACTTTGTTACTATACTCCTTCCTATCCCTCCCACTCTTAGCTGAACAGCCTCCTCTTCCCTGGGCAGACACTCAAATGGTATTTACCCCTCCCTCACAGACACTCAGATATTCCAGCCCATGGCTTCCCTCTGCGTTTCTCCCTCAGCCTGCAGTGCCCAGGCCTTCATTACATCTCTCCAGTTCACCCCGTTCTTCAACTGCCCACTCTGCAAAAACCCTTCCTCTATGAAGTCCTCTTTGATCCTCTTACTTTACATACATGGGGAAAAGACCAATTTTTCTTACAGTCTTGTGACAAAACCAGACACATTAACAATTGTAGCATTCTGTTACTGCTCTAACAAAGACCACTATCTAATTCTACAATGCTATACATAAAGGTTTCTAAATCTATGCTTAAAAAATACCCTTTTTAGACTTTTTCTTGATGCTGGTGTTAATGATATTCACATCGATAAAAAGCAGTTCAGCTCAGAAAAAGATTCCTTTCACAGGGATCATCACCAGGAATCTCCTCCCTGATGCAATTAATCCAAGAAAATGATTGATCCTAAATTACCCTCCGGGAAGCTGACAGTTATTCCATCAATGCTTCCAAATTTCACTCCATCCCAAACTCTTGTTAGTTTTACACAAGACCTTATTTTATCTTCCCCATTTGGGGAAGATAAAATATAATATCATATTACATATGATATATTTTATATATGTTATATATGAAATGTGTATATATATATATATCTATATATATATATACTAGATAATTCCTAATATAGGCAAAAAGCTGGAAAACAGGATGGTACACATTGGTGGCCCAGCTTCCTAGCCAGTCTTTCACTTTCTGCCTAACTGAAAACTTGAGGTCTCTAGGGGCCATATCTCCTATCAATCTCCACTTTTTTTTTTTAAAGATTTTATTTATTTATTTGACAGAGAGATCACAAGCAGGCAGAGAGGCAGGCAGAGAGAGAGGAGGAAGCAGGCTCCCTGCCGAGCAGAGAGCCCGATGCGGGGCTCGATCCCACGACTCTGAGATCATGACCTGAGCCGAAGGCAGCGGCTTAACCACTGAGCCACCCAGGTGCCCCTCAATCTCCACTTTTAAACAAAGGCAGAATAGCAGTTTATATCTGATTTTTCCACACGGGCAAGTGAAACTGGCCCCTTAACTCCTTCTGCAAAAGGAAAACACAGTATCAGTGGTGATCAGCAACTAAATTCCAGGGCACCTTTGTAGTGTCCCGAGTGTCACAACTGTTCAACACACAGCATTGACCACTGCCCACACCCTCACCACAAGCCCACAACGTAAGAAATTAGAGATTCCTCAGAGATCATCTAGAGACCAGTTGACTCTCTTCTCTCGTCAGGTCTGCTCATCCTTGTGCTGGCCAGCACAGACACCAAAAAAATTAGAAGTGATGTGGGCTCACCTCCAACTCAAGCAAGGATGACGATTCTGGAGTATTTTGAAAGTAGATCAATGTTGAGGTCACTCAAAGACTGGTAGTCCTCTCCTTCTGAACCTGAGTCTCAAATTACTCACAAGGTTAAGTTTAAATTAGAGTTACTGGAAAAGAATAAAATTCATGGAGAAACATCTCAATCTCATCATCCTATGGGTTTCCCCACTAGTTTGCTCCTCCGGAGATGTGTAAAGAGTGCTCAGGACAGGATAGTACAAAATGTACAGAAATGCTCACTGGGGCTGCAAGCTGTCAGAGTGATTGTTTCTACAGCTATCAATGCAGCAAGCCCTGCAGAAGACTGTCATTGCAGGGACCGGAATGAAACTGCTAGTGATTGTAAAATCTGTTTATTTTAGAGTTAGGAAAACCCAGGTGTAGGGAGGACAAACAGCATTACTGAAGCTAAGGAACAAGCCGGTGGTTGACCCAGAATCAATACGATTGACTCTTGGTTTCTAGACAATCCAGGGGATCTCCACTACACCACACTTCTTTTTCTGGAATAGTCCAACCTGGACCTCCAGTGTGTGGCCCAGGAAATCATAATATAGCAAAGCTACTTTCTTCAGCATTGTCCAACATTCTTCTGGCTTTATTCCCATTGGACTCAGATATTCTGCTCCTACTATATTCTGGAGTCCAACACTCAAGACACTTCTGCAAATGTCACTAGAATAACTCCTCCAATACAGATCATGAAGCGGTGGTTTGACTCCACTCATCTTGCTGTCTTCTCTATTTTGGTTGTGAGTTTATCTGCTATAATCTCCCTGTTGAGTAACAGAATTGATTCATTTCTTCTAGTTGTTTAGATCTCCCTTCTCACTGCTCTGTGTATTTCCACTTGAAGTTCTCATTTGCATCAAAGACTGCATCCACCTCTCTAACTCACCTGGACCCATGTCAAAATGACCATGGACTCAGGTGACCCCAGAATGCAGAGCTCTTGCCTTTGGAACATTATTATCAGCTGGCATAAAAAGCCCTGGATAATGCCTCCAAGCAGAAAACACATCTAATTAGCAACACTAGAATGTTACTTGAGCATTACTGTAGAGACCTGGGATTGCCACTGTAGTACATTTAGCCAAGGGAGTTGTGTCCTAGAACCACAGAAATTTGGCCACAGCAACCAAAGGGAAAAGTTTGTAATAGGTCACTTGAGAGGAGAAGGAAAGGAGCCTAAATGAAAAATATACACCTTCAAACAAGTGAAAATAATGCTAATCTCCATAGGCAGGAAGAGAGGAGAAAGAGGAGGTAATGCAGGGCTCCAATGTAGCACTGACCATCACCTGTGTCCCATTAGAAAGAATAACATAGAGGCAATAAGATATGCAGATGTTCCATAAAAAGTTAGCTAGTCCTTTATTATGTGTGTGATATGGAGAGATGAAGAGGGTGCTCTCATAGCAACACAAGGGGATGAACCCAAATGATAGTAGAGTTGGGGTGAGGCAAATCACTAACGGTTTAATCTCTCATAGGTCAGCTTCTTAAAAAGAAACATTAACAAAACAGAAATACTCCTCCAGTTATATTGTCTGTCTTTACATCAAAAGTATGCAGAGCGTCAGTGATGTGGCCACTGATAAACTATAATTACATAGAGCACTCTGTCACTTACCTATTTCTGTATGACAAAGTAGCTTAAGGCAAGAACATTCACCTGCTCCTGACTCTGCAGTTACCGCTGAGCTCAGCTGGTCAGGTCTCACGCTGATCTCACCTGGCTTTTCTCATGAGGCATCAGTTATCTGGCAGCTTGGGATTGGGAGTTTAAGGTGGCCTCATTCAAATGTCAAGGGCCATGGTACCTGTGAGCTGGGCCTCTCTCTCCAAGGGGTCTTTTATTATTCAGTAGTCTTGCACAATTTCCTTTCAGGGTGGTAGGAACATTGCAGGACAACAAAGGCAAAAGGTGCAAAGCAAACTATGCCTCAGTTCTGGAATTCATGCTATATCGTCTTTGCCACATTCCATTGGTCAAAGCAAGGCAGGAGACCAGGCCAGATTTCAGTTTGGGAAATAGACTCTACCATTTGACAAGAGAAGGTATAAAATATTGTAACCATGTTCTCCAATTAACTAGAGGTTCCCTATCTACTCATTGTGAGTTGTGTTGATTGGCTAAGTCTCAGTTAACCTTAATATAAGGAACTGGTATGTGTCCTGTAGAGTTTCATGGTGCTTTTGCTCCAAATAATACTAACTCAAAGTAATTAACTCAGCAGCTCTCTCCCATTCCTGTATTTGTTTTCGATTTAACTGGTTTAGAATAATTAATTGCAATGTCTTAATGAGTTTATATCCTGATACTATATATGAGACTAGGTTAAGCCACATGACTTTCTAGAGTTTCCTGTGTACAGGACAGATCAGCCTCCTAATGGTTGAAGAATATTCAAGAACACTGAGGCAGAGACACAGCCATTTTACTTGATTGGAAAGGAGCCTAGAGTTCCTGTGGGATAGAAATTTCTCACCATTGGGGCGCCTGGATGGCTCAGTGGGTTAAGGCCTCTCCCTTCGGCTCGGGTCATGGTCCCGGGGTCCTGGGATGGAGCCCCACATCGGGCCCTCTGCTCAGCGGGGAGCCTGCTTCCTCCTCTCTCTCTGCCTGCTTCTCTGTGATCTCTGTCTGTCAAATAAATAAATAAAATCTTAAAAAAAAAAAAAAGGAAAGAAATTTCTCACCATCAACATATAAGAATTGGATGATGAGTTTGAGTTGTCCTAAAGAGGGCAATTGAATGCATCTGAGAGAAAGTCATTATGAAAGCAAAAAATATCTGGTAAAGTAGGCAAGACTAAGCAAGCAAGTCCTGTTGTTAGAGCAGGCAGTAATCCCAGGCACAGAGCCAGCCTTCCAACACAGCCTCTCCACCATGTCCCTGTGCTCTCTAGGTATGTTAGGGCTGTGAAACAAAGAAAAGGCCTGTGATACTCAAGCCCAGATCTCTTCTGTGGGAATCCCTTCACAGAAGAGGCTGTGAGGAACAGCATAAAGTAAGGCAAGGCCAACAGTCCAGGGCATTCCTCCAGAGGTTCAGACCACAGCTTGTGGGCAACTGGCCATCAGCCTTTTGAGAGAGGTGGGCAATGACCTAAGCAGAGAACTGTATGCCACATTTCCTCTGTCCCTGAAGCAGAGAATGGCTACGGCCTGGCCAACAGAACACAGTCTGTGCTTGTAGAAGAATCTTCCCACCAAGTACTCTTGAGAGAACACTTAGCGGGGAGAACCCAGGAAAAGATTTAATTTCTGCTTCAGAAGCAGGTCAAAGAAATGAGACTTGGAATGTTGTGGTGAATATGTGCAGGGCCTGCACCTGGTGTTTCAACTATCTCATTTTTACTTTTTTGACTTGATTGTGTGCCTGCTTATTGAAGAGCATGTGTAGACATAAAATGTTGGGTGCCTAGATAAATATTTTACTTAAACCAAACATTGTCTTTTTACCAAGTGAAAGATATTCAAGCCTAGGTTTATGAAATTAATGACTATCTTTCCCTTCACCTAGAGATAGTCTCTACAATAAATGGTGTTGGGAAAAGTAGATATCCATGTGCAAGAGAATGAAATTGGACCCTAAGCTTAGAAAATCAACTCAAAGTGGATTAAGGACTTTAAACATTTAAACATAAGACCTAAAATTGTTAAATTCCTAGAAAAACCATAGGGAAAAACTCCTTGACATTGTTCTGAGGGATGATTTTTTGGATTTTACACCAAAAGCACTGCCACAAAACCAAAGTAAAAATGTAGGACAGAATCAAAGTCAGAAACTCTCCACAGCAAGGGAAACAATCAATACAATGAGAAGGTAACCTACAGAATGACAGAAAATATTTACAAATGATATATCTGATAAGGGGTTAATATCCAAAATATGCAACTAACTCATACAACTACATGGCAAAATAATAATAATCTGATTAAAATGAGCAAAGGGTCTTAACAGATAGTTCTCCAAGGACATTAAAATGGCCAACAGGTATATGAAAAGATGCTCAAGATCACTAACCATCAGGAAATGCAAATTAAAACCACAGCAAGATATTATCTCACACCTACTAGGACAACTATTACCAAAAAGTCTAAAGATAGCAAGTGTTGGCAAGAATGTGGAAAGAGAGGGAGCCCTTGGACACTGTTAGCAGGAAGATAATACAGTATAATCTCTAGGAAAATAGTATGGAGATCCCTCAAAAAATTAAAAATAGAACTACCATGTGATCTAGCAAATCCCACTCCTGGATATATATCCAAATGAAATAAAAATCACTATCTCAAAAAGATATCCACAATCCCATGTCCACTATAACACAGAAAGACAAGTATTCCATGATCTCACTTATATACAGAATCTAAAAAAATAAGTAAGAGTACCAGAGAATAGAATGGTTGTTACTAGGGGCTGGGAGGTGTGGTGAGAGGGAGATATTGGTTAGAGTATAAGCTTTCAGTTGTTAAATGAATAAGTTCCTTAGACATAATGTACACCATGGTGACTATTGTTAATAATAATGTATATGTGAAATTTCCTAAGAGTAGACTTCAGGTGTTCTCACATAAAAAGGAGTGGAGGAGGCATTAACTATGTGAGGTGATGGATATGTTAATCACTGATTGGAAGGTAATCATTTCACAATGTATACATAGATCAAACCATTACATTGTACAACTTAATGTGTACGATTTTTATTTGTCATCATACCTTAATAAAGATGGGGAAAAATAAATAAAAATAAATCTCTGTCCACTAACTGTTAAAATATAGACATGTTTTATTTGATACTTACTAATGTGATGCAGAAACCACCTCAAAATAACATCATGCTAGTTAACTAAGAAAAGAAGCTTTGTGTATACCGGAAAGAGCTGTACTTGAAGTTTAGTGTTCATTTTTTTTTTTCTTTACGTGTTTGTTCAAGTACTTTGGAGGAGCCAATGGTATTGAGTTAGTAAGCAGTTCATCATTTGTTAAGTCATTTCCAGCCTTTAATAGAACAGTCTTATTAAAATTGCCTCATCCTCTGCCTGGACTACTGCAAAGTGTCTGGTTCTAGAAGAATGAAGTAACCCCAGGAGGTGTGCACTCAGGCTTCAATTTTCTCTTCAGATAACATGACTCTGTTGTGGACTATCTCCAAGGAATAGAAGGTGCAGTGCCTTCCCCTCATGCATAATTTTGTATAAGTAAAAGGGAGTTATAAAGTTATTTTATTATATAAATTACCTCTGAATCTCAGTCCCTTTGAATAGTAAATAGATTGATATTTTTGAATGATAGATTTAAAAGACAGGACACAATAGCATATTTTATTGAATCAATGCATGTTTTATATTTATTTTGTGTTATTAAGTAGAGAGAGAAAAATATGTTCAGATTTTAGAAGGACAGGTAAGAGACACCCACCAACTTGGATGTGTGGTGATTAATAGCAGGGATACTGGAGTAGAAGTTGTGTGGTTTTGCAACCAAACTCTACCACTTACCACCCCTTTGTCCCTGGGCAAGTTAGTATATCTTTCTGTGCCTCAGTTAAATCATCTATAAAATAAGAATGATAATATTACCTACCTCATTGCTGTGAGCATTAAATGAATTAATGTATGTTAACAACTTAAAATAGTACCTGCCACATAAATGCTCAATAAATGTTGGTGATAGTGGAGGTGGTGATAGTTGGACAAAATGATGAATGGGCTTTAAAAAGCCGGTAAGAATCCTTTTGGAGGACAGATGAGCTATGACAATTTCAACTAAGTTTGTAAATGACACAGTTAAGAGCAACCAAAATGATGATAAATCTGTACTGAATTTTATTTGGAGTGATTACACATCTAAGTTTCCACTTATCAAATAGAAAGTCAAAGAAACACATAATATTTTTAAGTACTCTTTGAGGTCATGAGGAGAAAAAAAAGTATAAACAAAACTTACGAAGAGGGGAAAAGGAACAATTTCATACATATAACAATTATCAGCCAAAGGCTAATTGTGCCAAAAAGAAATATCTCTTACTTGGTTAAGCTAAGGTCTTAACATGTAATTATCCTAATAAATATATATTTTACAAATAAAGAAGTCCAAAATAACATCAGAAGAAAAATGAAGATAGAAGAATGAAATAACGTCCTGAATAAAGTCTGAAACTAATGTAACACTGTATGTTAACTAACTGGAATTAAAATAAAAACTATAAAAAAAAATAGGTAAACTGAAAAAAAAAGAAGTCTGAAATCTGTCAGTGGTTTAAGAAGATAGATTAAGGGACACCTGGGTGACTCAGTGATTAAGCATCTGCCATTGGCTCAGGACATGATCCCAGGGTCCTGGAATCTAGCCCCATGGCAGACTCTCTGCTCAGTGGGGAGCCTGCTTTTCTGCCCCTCCCCACTGCTCATGCTCACTTTCTTTCTTTTTCTTGATTAAATAAGTAACGTCTTTAAAAACAAAGATAGATTCATCACAAAGATCCACCAAAAATTGCTAACTAACAGGAATACGAGTATATATGTGGTATTTTAAAAGAATCTTTAAAATAAGTAGACATTAATATAATTTTATCATAGTTATTAATTTCTAAATCAACACTTTAGTTCATTTAAAGATCAGAAAGATTTGTCTCTAGCCTATATTATCTATGGGTCCCAAAAGTTCTAAAGTGCCTGAGCTATTCAGTCTTAGAAACCGTGACCCACTAACAGAAACAGATAAAGGAATGCAGTAATAGTCACTCATGAGATTCTCGAAGCTTACATAAGATTACTTCCAATCCTTGGTACCAATAAGAAAAGTTATGGTAAACACCCTTTAGAGTGTTCGTTAGAGTAAAAAAGCAATACAGAGGGGGGAATACTGTTTAATTGTTAATTTTTAATAATTGATATAAATAAAAGCCATGAATGAGACCATGGGTGAGTGATGAGGTAATCATACAGTAATAAAATAATGAGAAACTTCTTGTTAGCCTGCAAATAAAGAACTTGGAAACAACAAATAATCATACAAAACTGATACCAATGAAGAGAGTCATGATGTCAGTTGTGCTACTTCTGCTATCATCAAGGTCAAAAATAACAGGCCAGAGGAATTGTTTATTAATGAAAAGCTCAAGAATCCAAATTAATAAGTGAGTCTAGATTTTTTAAAAATATAAATTGGAGAGAAAAGAGTTCACTATGTGAGGTGTTACATTTGTTAATTACCTTGATCTTGGTAATAACTTCACAGTGTATGTATATATCAAATTACCACATTGTACACTTTAAATGTATACAATTATATTTGACAATTATTCCTCAATAAATTTGGGGGGAGAAAGTGTGGAGATCTGGTTTTCACCTTGAATCTATCATTTAACATCTCTGTGCCTATTATATCCATAAAATAAAGAAGTTGGAACAAATGATCTCAAATTCCAGTTCTAAAATTCCACAATTCCACTATATAATGAACAGTTTTCTAGGTAACCAAAGAAATGGGTTAGTAGGAAACAAACTGATACCTTAGAGGAAAAAAAAAGTAAAACCAATTGGCATTATGGCAGTTTGATAGTTGAAGTAAAGGATGTTAGCCAATTCAAAGCAGGGAAAGTATAACAGTGAAAAAGAATAACGTGCTAAATTTCCAGCACGAAATTGTTGAACACATTCTCTGTTTGGCACCTTTTGAGGGGAAAGACAATTGGAAATAGTGGATTAAGGTGGTGATAACTTTGGTTTGACATATTTTCCTTAGTAATTACAGAGGGATGAACAGGAAGCATTTATTAATTTACCCCCCCAAATCAAGATAAAAAATACTACACTGAGTTTTCATAAATATTAAATAAAATAATGTACATAAAACATCCACCGCAGGGTCTGAAACACAGAAGTCCCAAAATTAGCTCCCTTTATCATTTGTTAGGGTACTAGAAATACAGGGTAACGTGGTAAATGCCTAAATGTAATCTAGTACATGAAATTAATAGAGACCTAAAACTTCAATTACTTTATTTTTTCTGTTGTTTTTGAGTGTAGAGCTAATTTTTTTTAAGTATTTACTACATCTTCCTGTAACTCACAAGCTGATGACAGAGTTTCTTCATTGCTGCCTTCATCTCCTTGTTCCTGAATGTGTAGATGACCGGATTCAGAAAGGGGGTGAGAACTGCATCAAAGATAGCAAGAAATTTATCCAAGTGTGATGAGGGGAAGGGCCAGGTGTAGAAGAAGATTAATGGTCCAAAGAATAAAACCACCACAGTGACATGAGCTGACAAAGTAGAAAGGGCCTTGGATAAACCACCTGAAGAGTGTTTCCAAACTGTGGCCAGAATGATGATGTAAGAAATAATCAATATAAAGAAGGAACCCACAGAGATGAGTCCACTATTGGCTGTGACCATGAACTCCAGTCTATTGGTCTCCGTGCAAGCAAGTTTAATGAGTTGAGGAAGGTCACAATAAAAGCTGTCCAGTACATTAGGACCACAGAAGGGCAAGTCTACTACAAAAGCCAATTGGGCCACTGAGTGGATAAGGCCAAGGACCCAGGCTGCAGCCAGAATCAAAATGCACATTCGTGGGCTCATGATGGTCAGGTAGTGGAGAGGCTTACAAATGGCAACATATCTGTCAAAGGCCATGGCAATGAGCAGCACCATTTCTGTGCCCCCAATAGCATGAATAAAGAAGATCTGAGATATACAACCTCCAAAAGAGATGGCTTTGCGTTTTCTGAAAAGGTCATAAATCATTTTGGGAGCTGCAATAGAGCAAACTCCCACATCAAGAAAGGAGAGGTTGGCCAGCAGGAAGTACATAGGAGAGTGCAAGGTAGGGTCAGTGCTCACAGAGAACACAATGAGGAGATTTCCCAGTAGGCTTGCCATGTAGAACACAGAGGAAAAGAGAAATAGGAGAAGCTGGAGCTCCCATGAATTGGAGAGTCCCAGGAACACAAACTCAGATACCACAGACTCGTTGGCTCCATCCATTAGCTCTGCAAGCAGAGGTGACACAAATTTTACCTGCAAGAAAGAGTAAAGAGAAAATCAACTTCATGGGAGTCACTGACTGCATGAGTTTCAGATCATAAAGAAAAAACATTACCTTACTTCACAAAGTCCGAACACATCTAATATAACCTCTACACTGTAATTGCAGAAAATAGGCAGTAACTCATTGCTAAAAAGCACTATTTCTAACTCCCTAATCTCCTTAAAATTCCCTCAGTTTTGATAAGAGAAGATTAAGCAAAATCTGCTAAATCAAAAGAGTTGTAAGAGGCAGATCAGGAATGCCCTGGAATAACATGAGAGAACAAAGAAGAAATGGAAATGAGCTCATTGATTTTTCCCTGAGTTTGTTACTCCTACGCATGGAGTTCCCAAAAACTCAGGCAATTTATGATGATCTTTGTTTTCCTTACCCCTTTGATTGCCTTCTACATGCAATGCTATCAGTCTCATTACTGTTCTCTTGTGTTTAGCCCCATGCTTTTGCATTTTATCAAATCATATTCACCTTTTCCTCCTCAAGAAAAAAGATAATGTAGAAATTCTGAAGCTATTGAGCACAGCTCAGGGAGTGGAAATGATCACGGAACTTGAGCTATGAGAACATACAATGAAATTCTAACAAGCCAGAAGAGAGATTTTCCCTGAAGAATCTAAACATGTTGAGGGGCGCCTAGGTGGCTCAGTGGGTTAAGCCGCTGCCTTCGGCTCAGGTCATGATCTCAGGGTCCTGGGATTGAGTCCCACATCGGGCTTTCTGCTCAGCGGGGAGCCTGCTTCCCTCTCTCTCTCTGCCTGCCTCTCTGTCTACTTGTGATCTCTCTCTGTCAAATAAATAAATAAAATCTTTAAAAAAAAAAAGAATCTAAACATGTTGAGCTAATGTGATATAGAAAAAAAAATTATGTGATTTGTATTTGTAGAACCTTGCCCATACCATGTTTACTTTTCATGGTTCATGGAATGGCAAAAAGAACACAGCACTTGGAATTAGAAAAGCTGTGATAAGATCCTAGCCTTAACTCTATGAGAACTTAAGTTCTTTTTCCCATCCCTTCTACAACTTGACTCACTTATTTTATGTGATGTCATTCATGATATAGTACATCATTAGTTTTTGATGTAGTGTTCCATGATTCATTGTTAAACTCAGTTTCATCATTTGTAAAATAAAGGGGCTGAGGTGAGTGATGCTAAGTAATCTAACATTTCAATGATTTTATAACAGAGTGCCACTTCAGAATGTAATGAAGCCCATCATAATGATGGTATTTTCTGCATCAGACTGCTACCATATTCACTATCTTTTCCCTATCTGCAGTTAGTTATAAGTCCCACATCCCGGAGAAATCCCTCTCCTCGTATCTCCCTCTTCTCTAATTCCTTTTGCATTACTTACATGACTCAATTAGCATATTATTATAAATTTGCTATATCATTCATTTTGCTCTTTATCATAATCATCGGTAATCAATCATACACAAAAATATAAATAATAAAAAAGTACTATATAATAAATGTCGAATAAGTAGTATGATCATAGAATTTGTGAAGCAAAAAAGATACCGAGAGTGTTAGAGTGATCCGAGCTTTCTTAGAGAGAAATCAAGTCCTAGGGGCACCTGGGTGGCTCAGTCAGTTAAGCATCTGATTTCAGCTCAGGTCATGATCCCAGGGTCCTGGGATCCAGCTGGCATTGGCTCCCGGCTCAGTGGGGAGTCTGCTTCTCCCTTTCCCTCTGCCCTTTCCCCTGCTCATCCTTTCTCTCTCTCTCTCTCTCCCTCTGTCTCTAATAAATAAAATCTTTTTTTAAAATAAGTATTGTAAAGGTGATAAGTTTCCTTTTTTAAAAAAGATTTTATTTATTTATTTATTTATTTATTTGACAGAGAGATAGCAAGAAAGGGAACACAGGCATCGAGGGAGCTGGAGAGGGAGAAGCAGGCTCCAGGGATCATGACCTGAGCGGAAGGCAGACACTTAACAACTGGGCCACCCAGATGCCCCTCAAATAAATAAATAAAATCTTAAAAAAAAAATCGAAACCTACACCATGCTTTAAGATATGGATATAATTTATTTAGATAGCTTCATATGTGGGCTTAAAGAATTTATATAATACATAATATAATTAAGAAGTACAAGCAGTGGGACACCTAGGTGGCTTAGTCTGTTAAGCGTCCAACTCTTGGTTTCAGCTGGGGTCATGACCTCAGGGTCATGGGATTGAACCCTGAATCAGGTTCCATGCTTGGTGGGGAGGCTGCTTGAGAGTCTCCCCCTTCCTCTGCTCCTCCACCTGCTCTCTTTCTCTCTCTCTCTCTCTCAAACAAATAAATAAAACTTTTTTTAAAAAAGGAAATATAATCAGGATTATATATATAATCAAGAAATACCTCCCAAACTGGAGCAATGTTTGATGAACTATTTATGAATGTAATGATAACAGTCAAAATCAAAGCAAAAACAGGGACTACCATGTGTAACACACCATAATAACTTCTTTAAATGCATAAAGTTGTTTGATATTTATAAAAGCCATAAAGTTGGTATTATCAGCTTTCTTTGCAATGAAGGAAATCTAAACCAAGAGAAAACCAACAAATTAGAACAATTAAGTGATAGAACTGAAATTGATTCCCTCATCTGCCTCTCAACCAGTATATAGAGAATACTTCTCTTTTCTCATGATTTTCTGATGTGTGACACACCTTAGCCCCTTTCTGGATGTCCCATGTTCTTCAGTCAGCATCTTAGCCAGATCTAAATGAAGTGTCGTCCTCAACTGTTCAAAAGCATTTGGGCTTCTTAGCTATCTCAAACACATCTATAATTTTTCCATGCTATTTAAATAACCACGGTGAGAGAAGGCAAATCTATATAATACCTGCATCTCGGAGCAGTCTGGTTGAGTTCCAGGCCCATTCTGTCTTGATCCATATGGACTCCTTTTAGCTTCCCATCGAAGAAACCCAGATCTCACTAGTCTGATTAATAGAGAAAACAAAGATGCTCTGTCTCCATATCAAAGAAATGAAATAAAGCCCAGGATTAAACCAAGTCATATTTTATTCCCTCTTAAAATATGACCTCCTGGGGCGCCTAGGTGGCTCAGAGGGTTGGGCCGCTGCCTTCGGCTCAGGTCATGATCTCAGAGTCCTGGGATCGAGCCCCGCGTCGGGCTCTCTGCTCGGCAGGGAGCCTGCTTCCTCCTCTCTCTCTGCCTGCCTCTCTGCCTGCTTGTGATCTCTCTGTCAAATAAATAAATAAAAAATCTTTAAAAAAAAATATGACCTCCTAACCATTTGAAATCTTTTTTTTGGTTCTCAGACTTAGATACCAATGGAGGAAAAAAAGGTAATTTCTGTTTCTGACTACATGTCTTTTTTCTTCTCATTTGTATTCGTTCTTGCCCATTAAGCTCAACTGAAGCTGCTTCTATTGTACAAAATAACATATTATTGATCTCTGTACAAAACAATCTTGTCACCAGAAAAATCTATTCAATGCTGATCTTTGGGGACTTAAACATTGTACACCAGTATCCCTTGGATATTTCTATATTTGTCACCCACCCGCTCATTTAAAAATCTAACATATGACTGTTTCCAAAGAGTTAAACATATTTAACATTCCCTGGTTAAAACTAACATTACTTCATCCACAGATAACTATAAAAATGTTATTATTTTAAGAGATATGGCTAATTGGCACACAGGAGAATACTGACCATATGACACTGCAGAGATTTGGGATCACCAGTATGAGTTCATTTATTCAAGGGAATTTTCATTCAGAATCCTGGCAGACCAACAGAGGAGACTATCAATGAGTCACCAAAGAGAGGACAAAGTGACCCCCCAAATTTAAGAAAACACAATTTTCTTTACTTAATTTGAAATATTTACTTTGTAAGTAAGGCTAAAGAAGGATTCCCGAGGAACATGGGAATATACACTGTCTTATATTTATGTTAAACTCAACTCTGCCAAAGAGCCATGGCAGTTAAAAAGGGAACCTTCAGAGAAATTCCCAGATTAGCGTGCGTGTGTGTGTGTTAATTATTCGTAAATCTGCTCTGCTCTACAATGCTCTGCTCTACTCTGCTCATACAATCCATAGTATGGAAATGTTCAGCTGCATATTCTACTATATGATCTACAACTTCACATTAAAAATATTACTTTTAAGTCAGAAACAACCATATTGTGTTTAGAACTGGTTATGAATTAGGAATCAGAAGAGAGATCAATTCTATTCAAATCTGGCCAGTAGCTCACCCTATATCTTCAGATAACTCACTTCATATCTCTATAGTGTCATTTCCTCAACTGTAAAATGAGCAAGCTCTAGAAAATGATTCCTACAGTCCCCTCCAGTTCCAAAACTTCTTATGTCATATGCAACTGTAGTATTTTCATTGATTAAGGGGAAAGAGAAAGAGAGTACAAAAAAAGGAGATAAATATCAAAGGAAAAGTATCAGATACAAGGTTTTTATGCATCTGACTTAAAAACTTGAGAGAGAAAATTCAGAAAATAAGTAAAAATCAATCCTGCAATTTTTTACTACTTATGATAGAAGTAGAAATGCAAATTATAAGAAATATAAGTATATCTGTTCAGTATTAAGGAGAGAGAGGAAAAAACAAACCTTCTTGTGTTATACAGCCCTATAATAACCTGACTAACTCCAATGGCTTATAGAAATGAAGAAGAATAAAAGCTTCACACAAACGAAGAAAAAAAAGAATTATCTGATGAGGAAAAAAAAATCCTACCAAATGAAACACAGTTCCCTATGCTCACTGACATGAAACTCCTACAAAGCAAATTAAAATTTTTTAATAAAAAAGAGTATAAGATTACCACAGACAAACTTTATGCTTTCTAAGCTGTAAAATACTAAATAAGTGTGAGGTAACTTTTAAAAGAAAAAAAAAATAAAATTAAAGAAATTAGAAATACAAAGAGCCAGTGCAAGATCTACACAGTTAAAAAAGAGAAAATAAACTTGAAAACAAATGGCAGGGACGCCTGGGTGGCTCAGTTGGTTAAGCGGCTGCCTTCCGCTCAGGTCATGATCCCAGCGTCCTGGGATCGAGTCCCGCATCGGGCTCCTTGCTTGGCGGGGAGCCTGCTTCTCCCTCTGCCTCTGCCTGCCTCTCTGTCTGCCTGTGCTCGCTCACTCTCTCTCCCTCTGTCTCTGACAAATAAATAAATAAAATCTTTAGAAAACAAATGGCAGAGAACAGACCCCAGAAAAATATTGCCACAGAGCAGATGAAAATTAGGACCAAATATTTTACCATGAATTTTTTAACTTACAGGATTGGTTGACTTTATTTTTTTAAAGGATACATAATTAGTAATTTAAAATCTCAAAAAGATATGACAAAATAACAGAAAGACATTAAATTTAAAAGGCCTATCTCAAGAAAGAAATAGTAGAAAAGATTATGTTTTACAGATAGGTAAAATTGTAAAGACACCAAGGAAAAGCAGATACTGCTGAAAACACAGTAAGGAGAGATAAAGATAAGGACAAGAACCCAAAGAAATGGAAATGCACTAAGAGATTAAAAAGCAAGGAAGATACAGATATGAAAGATTCAATATGCACATAATTGGGGTCCCAAAGAAAATACAAATGAAACAGAACACATCTTTAAGCTATCATTTTAAAAGCTTTGCAGAGTGCTACCTGGGTGGCTCAGTCAGTTAAGCATCCTACTCTCAGAGGTCTGTGATCAATCCCCACGTCAGGCACCATGCTCAGCAGGGAGTCTGCTTGAGATTCTCTCTTCCTTTCCCTCTGCCCCTCCTTTCCTTCTCCTTCTCTCTTTCTCTTTTAAATAAATAAATAAATAAATAAAATCTTTTTTTTTTAACTTTGCAGAAATAGAAGAAGACTTGACTTTCCAGATTGAAAGTGCATCCCATCCAAAATAAAAAACAAGGAAATAAACAAAAAGCCTGGAACAAAATGTTCAAAACAAGATATCACTGAAAAAAATTATTTGGACATCTAGCCAAAAATAATTTAAATTACTTACTAATTAAACCAGCCATAGCATCATTCAACATCAGAAAAACATCAGGAAGGAAGGAAGGAAAGGAAGAAAGGCAGGGAGAGGGAGGGAGGGTGAAAGGAGGTGGGGGAAAGAGAAGGAAGGAAGGGAGAGAGAAAGAAAGAGAGAAGGGAAAATGGAAAGAAGGGAGGAAGGAAGGGGAGAAAGAAAGAAAGAAAGAAAGAAAGAAAGAAAGAAAGAAAGAAAGAGAGGGAGAGAGAGAGAGGAAAGAAGGAAGGAAGGAAGGAAGGAAGGAAGGAAGGAAGGAAGGAAGGAAGGAAAAAGAAAGAGGGAGGGAAGGAAGGAAACACTGAAAGAATCTTTACAAAGACCTCAAGTAAAGAAGAATTTCATAAACAGTCACCCTGGTTTTCAATTATAAAGGTAACAGGAAAGTATTTTTGAATAGGAAAAATGTAAAACAAAAATTATTGAAAAAATATTAGAAGGCAAACTTTCAGTGAACCAGAATAAACACTGAATTTATTTCATTATAGAACTAAAGCTAAAATTAAAAGTAGGGACAATTATTACCAGCAGGATGTGAATATTACTAACTTGACATCTAGAAATGGTACAAATAAAAGGTGGAAAAGTAAAGGAAAGAATAAGTACTATCAGGTGCCGGGGTGGCTCAGTGGGTTAAGCCTCTGCCTTCAGCTCAGGTCATGATCTCAGGGTGCTGGGATTGAGTCCCACATCGGGCTCTCTGCTCGGCAGGGAGCCTTCCTCCCCTCTCTCTCTCTACCTGCCTGCCTACTTGTGATCTTTTTCTGTCAAATAAATAAATAAAATCTTTAAAAAAAAATAAGTACTATCATTAGCATAATTCCCTCATCTTTCAGAATTGAGGGTCAAAATACATTATTTTAAATTATTACTCTAGTAATGGATATTAGGTATATTTAATAACCCAAAGATAAATACAAAAAAAGTAAAATAACATGTTAGATGTGAAAATGAGGGAGGAGTAGAAATGATCAAATATATTAATTTCATCAGACACTAGAATAAAATAATCAAGCTTCACTTATCAAAAGAAAATGCAAATGTAAAACAAAAGAAATAGCTACCTTATTTGTCCATAGATATCTATTCCTGTTTTATACTCACTTTGGATTATACCTATTATCATTATAATGTAAAATTCAAAATGAATATACAACTTGATTTCATTTATATATGGAAGTTAAAGAAACAAAGCAAATAATCAAAAGGGAAAAAAGAGAGAGGGAGGCAAATGAAGAAACAGACTGGTAATTACGGAGAATAAGCTGACAGTTACCAAAGGAGGAGTGGGCAGGGATGGGTTAAATAGGTGATAGAGATTAAGGAGGACTCTTGTTGTGATGAGCATTGGGTGTTGTATGGAAGTGTTGAATCACTAAGTTGTACTCCTGAAACTATTATTAAACTGTATGTCAACTAACTAAATTTAAATAAAGTTTTTTTAAAAAGATATGTGTTGGTAAACTTATGTGTAGAAGCATATTTAAAGAGCCATATGCTTAACTCATTGCAACTACACTACATACAAAACTTTCAACTAACATCTTTTAAGATTTATTTATTTATTTGCTTATTGGAGAGAGAGAGACAGAGATTGTGACAGAAGGCAGGAGCAGGGAGCAGAAGAAGAAGCAGACTACCCACCAAGCAGGGAACCCAATACAGGAATCTATCAGGGTACTCCAGGATCATGACCTGAGCCAAAGGCAGTTGCTTAACCAACTGGGCCACCCAGGCATCCTTAACTAACATCTTCTGTCATTAAGATATGTGTCAGTAAACTTATTAAAAAGTATACACACATACACACACGCATGCACACACACATTAGGAATAAATGAATATCTGTGGGCCAAATAACTCTGGGTTTCTTTTGTTTAATAGATCGTGTGAACAAAAAATATGTAAGGATATAAAAGATTTAATGTATATAAATAATAAGGCAAATCTAAGTAACATCATATCCCGAAACTTAAAACTTAACTTATTCCAGGAACCTGGGTGGTCCAGTTGGTTAAGCATCTGCCTTCAGCTGGGGTGGTGATCCCACAGTCCTGGGATTGAGTCCCACATCATGCTCTCTGCTCCATGGGGAGTCTGCTTCTCCCTCTACCCCTCCCCTCCCTTTTACTCGTATATATATATATATATATATATATATATATATATATATACATACATACACATATATATTTTTTTATTTTTTTTGAGATAGCATGATATGTATATATCATGTTCTCTATCTCAAATAAATAAAAATCTTAAAAAAAACTTAACTTATTCCTTCATTTCAAGTACCCATGGAAACCATATATGTGATGATATATTATATCCCAATAAATTTCATACTCTAATAACAATCTAAGAAAATCTGAATTTAAGAATAAAGCCAGACTTATGAACAACCAGTGGATCAAAGAGAAAATCAAAAGGAAAATGAAAACATAGCTTGACACAAATGAAAATAGAAACACAATATCCCAGAACTTATGGGATGCAACAAAAGCAGTTCTATGACAGAAATTTACATTACTACATTAAGGGGAAAAACATCTCAAAAAAGTAACCTAACTCTGCACCTCAAGGAGCTAGAAAAGGAACAAGCAAAGCCCAAAATATGCAGAAGGAAGGAAATAGAAAAGATAGGAGCAGAAATAAAATGAAATAAAGACCAGGAAAAAAGTAGGAAAGATGAATGAAATTAAGAGCTTTTATTTTTTTTTTTTTTGAGCAAATAAAATTAACAAAACTTTCTCATGGCTAAGAAAGAAAGAAAGGAAAAAAGAAAGAAAGAAAGAAAGACCATTCAGATAAATAAAATCATAAATGAAAGAGGAAACATTACAACTGATTCCACAAAAATTCAAAGGATCTTAATACTACTGTGAACAATTAATTATATGTAAACAAACTGGATAACCTAGGAGAAATGGATAAAACCCTACAAATGTATAGCTTACCAAGACTGAACCATGTAGAAACAAACAAAAAAAAAAATCTGAACAGATTAATTTTGAGTAAGGAGATTGCATTAGTCATCAAAACCCTCCCTCGGGGTGCCTGGGTGGCTCAGTGTGTTGAAACCTCTGCCTTCGGCTTGGATCATGATCCCAGGGTCCTTGGAATCGGGCTCTCTGCTTGGCGGGAAGCCTGCTTCCCCCACTCTCTCTGCCTGTCTTTCTGCCTACCTGCCTACTTATAATCTTATAATCTCTGTCTGTCAAATAAATAAATAAAATCTTTAAAAAAAAACAAAAACAAAAACAAAAAAAACCTCCTGCAAAGAAAAGTCCAGGACCTGATGGCTTTACTGGTGAATTCTATCAAGCATTTGCAGAATCAACGTCAATCCTTAAACTCTCCCCAAAAAAAATTGAAGAGGAAGGAACACTTGCAAACTGATTTTACATGCTCAGCATAAAAGTCAAAAGGAGAAAAATAGATCTTTATATTTATTCATTTTATTGTTCCTTCTTCTATCCTGAAGTTCTGATATCCTCATTTTATCTTTGCCTCTTGAACAACTTTTTTAACTATCCTGTTAAAGTGGCTGTTGTAACAAATTATCCTAGATTTCCTTCTGAGAATAACATTATTTTTACTTAATTCTTTGTTTTCAGCTTTACTGAGATATAATTAAAATACAACAAACTCCTCATTTAATGTATATAAGTCAATGTTATTGTAGTATATTTATAGAGCTGTGCAATCATCACCATAATCTAATTTTTGAATTTTTTATTATCCCCAAAAGAAACCTTATAACCAGTATCAGTCAATCTTTATTCCCTTCACCCCAACCTCTAATAACCATTAAAAATTTTTCCATATTTATAGATTTACCTATTTTGAAAATTTCATAAAATTCAACTACAAAATATGTAGTCTTTCAAATAATAATAATAGTGCCAAAAAATTAACTAAAACCTGAAAAAATTAATCCTTCATGACATAACAAACAAAATGGGAAAAAATACAGAGATGCCTTTGTGAAAATTGAGAAAACTCGAAAATGAGCCATGTATGGGTGCCTGGGTGGCTTAGTCAGTGAAGGATCCAACTCTTGATTTCAGCTCAGGTCATGATTGCAGGGTCGTGAGGTTGAGCCTTAGGTGGGGATCCATGCTCAGCAGAGTCTGCAGGAGATTCTCTCTCTCTCTCTGTCCCTCCTCCCCACTCTCTCTCTTTCTCACTCTAAAATAACTGAATAAATCTAAAAAAAATGGGCTATGTATCTGATGACATTAGAGATATAATATGTGTTTTATTAAACAAAATTATTTTTTTTAGGTATTTGTAATTACACAAGATTGGGGAAAATGTTCATCAGTAAAGGAGTAGCTAGGGGAGGGGGTGAGGAGATGGAGTAACGGGGTGACAGGCATTAAGGAGGGCATGTGATATAATGAGCACTGGGAATGTTTATTTGAAAAATAAGAAGGGGTGGCTGGGTGGCTCAGTCATTAAACATCTGCCTTTGGCTCAGGTTATGGTCCCCGGGTCCTAGAATCGAGCCCCATGCTGGGCTCCCTTGCTCAGCAGGGAGCCTGCTTCTCCCTCTGTCTGCTTCTCCCTCTACTTGTGCTCTCTCTCTCCATCAAAGAAATAGATAAAATACAAAAAAGAAGAAGAAGAAGAAGAAAGACTACTTACTTCAAAGGATTTTTTATTAAATCTTTCCCTCCAACCAGCTCTAGAAGCACTAGTATTTTAATTTTACATTTCCTCTAAATCTTTAATAGATAGTTGGGAATAGGAGGAGACAAAAAAGTCCATGAGATTTCAGAGTTTAATTTTTTTTTTAATTTTTTTTTAATTTTTATTTTTTCAGCATAACAGTATTCATTATTTTTGCACCAAACCCAGTGCTCCATGCAATCTGTGCCCTCTACAATACCCACCACCTGGTGCCCCCAACCTCCCAACCCCACCCCTTCAAAATTCTCAGATCGTTTTTCAGAGTCCATAGTCTCTCATGGCTCACCTCCCCTTCCAATTTCCCTCAACTCCCTTCTCCTCTCCATCTCCCCTTGTCCTTGATGCTATTTATTATGCTCCACAAATAAGTGAAACCATATGATAATTGACTCTCTCTGCTTGACTTATTTCACTCAGCATAATCTCTTCCAGTCCCGTCCATGTTGCTACAAAACTTGGGTATTCATCCTTTCTTTCTTTTTTTTTTTTTTTTTTTTTTACAGCTTTATAAACATATATTTTTATCCCCAGGGGTACAGGTCTGCGAATCGCCAGGTTTACACACTTCACAACACTCACCATAGCACATACCCTCCCCAATATCCATAACCCCACCCCCTCTCCCAACCCCCTCCCCCCATCAACCCTCAGTTTGTTTTGTGAGATTAAGAGTCACTTATGGTTTGTCTCCCTCCCAATCCCATCTTGTTTCATTTACTCTTCTCCTACCCCCTCAACCCCCCATGTTGCATCTCCTCTCCCTCATATCAGGGAGATCATAGGATAGTTGTCTTTCTCCGATTGACTGATTTCGCTAAGCATGATACCCTCTAGTTCCATCCACGTCGTCGCAAATGGCAAGATTTCTTTTCTTTTGATGGCTGCATAGTATTCCATTGTGTATATATACCACATCTTCTTTATCCATTCGTCTGTAGATGGACATCTAGGTTCTTTCCATAGTTTGGCTATTGTAGACATTGCTGCTATAAACATTCGGGTGCACGTGCCCCTTCGGATCACTACGTTTGTATCTTTAGGGTAAATACCCAGCAGTGCAATTGCAGGGTCATAGGGTAGTTCTATTTTCAACATTTTGAGGAACCTCCATGCTGTTTTCCAGAGTGGTTGCACCAGCTTGCATTCCCACCAACAGTGTAGGAGGGTTCCCCTTTATCTGCATCCTCGCCAGCATCTGTCATTTCCTGACTTGTTAATTTGAGCCATTCTGACTGGTGTGAGGTGATATCTCATTGTGGTTTTGATTTGTATTTCCCTGATGCCGAGTGATGTGGAGCACTTTTTCATGTGTCTGTTGGCCATCTGGATGTCTTCTTTGCAGAAATGTCTGTTCATGTCCTCTGCCCATTTCTTGATTGGATTCTTTGTTCTTTGGGTGTTGAGTTTGCTAAGTTCTTTATAGATTTTGGACACTAGCCCTTTATCTGATATGTCATTTGCAAATATCTTCTCCCATTCTGTCAGTTGTCTTTTGGTTTTGTTCACTGTTTCATTTGCTGTGCAAAAGCTTTTGATCTTGATAAAATCCCAGAAGTTCATTTTTGCCCTTGCTTCCCTTGCCTTTGGTGATGTTCCTAGGAAGATGTTGCTGCGGCTGAGGTCGAAGAGGTTGCTGCCTGTGTTCTCCTCGAGGATTTTGATGGATTCCTTTCTCACATTGAGATCCTTCATCCATTTTGAGTCTATTTTCGTGTGTGGTGTAAGGAAATGATCCAATTTCATTTTTCTGCATGTGGCTGTCCAATTTTCCCAACACCATTTATTGAAGAGGCTGTCTTTTTTCCATTGGACATTCTTTCCTGCTTTGTCGAAGATGAGATGACCAGAGTTGAGGGTCCATTTCTGGGCTCTCTATTCTGTTCCATTGATCTATGTGTCTGTTTTTGTGCCAGTACCATGCTGTCTTGAGGATGACAGCTTTGTAATAGACCTTGAAGTCCGGAATTGTGATGCCACCAACTTTGGCTTTCTTTTTCAATATTCCTTTGGCTATTCGAGGTCTTTTCTGGTTCCATATAAATTTTAGGATTATTTGTTCCATTTCTTTGAAAAAAATGGATGGTACTTTGATAGGAATTGCATTAAATGTGTAGATTGCTTTAGGTAGCATAGACATTTTCACAATATTTATTCTTCCAATCCAGGAGCATGGAACATTTTTCCATTTCTTTGTGTCTTCCTCAATTTCTTTCATGAGTACTTTATAGTTTTCTGAGTATAGATTCTTAGTCTCTTTGGTTGGGTTTATTCCTAGGTATCTTATAGTTTTGGGTGCAATTGTAAATGGGATGGACTCCTTAATTTCTCTTTCTTCTGTCTTGTTGTTGGTGTAGAGAAATACAACTGATTTCTGTGCATTGATTTTATATCCTGACACTTTACTGAATTCCTGTACAAGTTCTAGCAGTTTTGGAGTGCAGTCTTTTGGGTTTTCCACATAGAGTATCATATCATCTGCGAAGAGTGATAGTTTGACTTCTTCTTTGCCGATTTGGATGCCTTTAATTTCCTTTTGTTGTCTGATTGCTGAGGCTAGGACTTCTAGTACTATGTTGAATAGCAGTGGTGATAACGGACATCCCTGCCGTGTTCCTGATCTTAGCGGAAAAGCTTTCAGTTTTTCTCCATTGAGAATGATATTTGCGGTGGGTTTTTCATAGATGGCTTTGATAATATTGAGGTATGTGCCGTCTATCCCTACCCTTTGAAGAGTTTTGATCAGGAAGGGATGCTGTACTTTGTCAAATGCTTTTTCAGCATCTATGGAGAGTATCATATGGTTCTTGTTCTTTCTTTTATTAATGTGTTGTATCACATTGATTGATTTGCGGATGTTGAACCAGCCTTGCAGCCCTGGAATAAATCCCACTTGGTCGTGGTGAATAATCCTTTTAATGTACTGTTGAATCCTATTGGCTAGTATTTTGGCGAGAATTTTTGCATCTGTGTTCATCAAGGATATTGGTCTGTAGTTCTCTTTTTTGTTGGGATCCTTGTCTAGTTTTGGGATCAAGGTGATGCTGGCCTCATAAAATGAGTTTGGAAGTTTTCCTTCCATTTCTATTTTTTGGAACAGTTTCAGGAGAATAGGAATTAGTTCTTCTTTAAATGTTTGGTAGAATTCCCCCGGGAAGCCGTCTGGCCCTGGGCTTTTGTTTGTTTGGAGATTTTTGATGACTGTTTCAATCTCCTTACTGGTTATGGGTCTGTTCAGGCTTTCTATTTCTTCCTGGTTCAGTTGTGGTAGTTTATATGTCTCTAGGAATGCATCCATTTCTTCCAGATTGTCAAATTTCTTGGCGTAGAGTTGCTCATAGTATGTTCTTATAATTGTCTGTATTTCTTTGGTGTTCATTGTGATCTCTCCTCTTTCATTCATGATTTTATTTATTTGGGTCCTTTCTCTTTTCTTTTTGATAAGTCTGGCCAGGGGTTTATCAATCTTATTAATTCTTTCAAAGAACCAGCTCCTAGTTTCGTTGATTTGTTCTATTGTTTTTTTGGTTTCTATTTCATTGATTTCTGCTCTGATCTTTATGATTTCTCTTCTCCTGCTGGGTTTAGGGTTTCTTTCTTGTTCTTTCTCCAGCTCCTTTAGGTGTAGGGTTAGGTTGTGTACCTGAGATCTTTCTTGTTTCTTGAGAAAGGCTTGTACCGCTATATATTTTCCTCTCAGGACTGCCTTTGTTGTGTCCCACAAATTCTGAACCGTTGTGTTTTCATTATCATTTGTTTCCATAAATTTTTTCAGTTCTTCTTTAATTTCCTGGTTGACCCATTCATTCTTTAGAAAGATGCTGTTTAGTCTCCATGTATTTGGGTTCTTTCCAAATTTCCTCTTGTGATTGAGTTCTAGCTTTAGAGCATTGTGGTCTGAAAAGATGCAGGGAATGATCCCAATCTTTTGATACCGGTTGAGACTTGATTTAGGACCAAGAATGTGATCTATTCTGGAGAATGTTCCATGTGCACTAGAGAAGAATGTGTATTCTGTTGCTTTGGGATGAAATGTTCTGAATATATCTGTGATGTCCATCTGGTCCAGTGTGTCATTTAAGGCCTTGATTTCCTTGTTGATCTTTTGCTTGGATGATCTGTCCATTTCAGTGAGGGGAGTGTTAAAATCCCCTACTATTATTGTATTCTTGTCGATGTGTTTCTTTGATTTTGTTATTAATTGGTTTATATAGTTGGCTGCTCCCACGTTAGGGGCATAGATATTTAAAATTGTTAGATCTTCTTGTTGGACAGTTCCTTTGAGTATGATATAGTGTCCTTCCTCATCTCTTATTATAGTCTTTGGCTTAAAATCTAATTGATCTGATATAAGGATTGCCACTCCTGCTTTCTTCTGATGTCCATTAGCATGGTAAATTCTTTTCCACCCCCTCACTTTAAACCTGGAGGTGTCTTCGGGTTTAAGATGAGTTTCTTGTAGGCAACATATAGATGGTTTTTGTTTTTTTATCCATTCTGATACCCTGTGTCTTTTGATTGGGGCATTTAGCCCATTCACATTCAGGGTAAGTATTGAGAGATATGAATTTAGTGCCATCGTATTGCCTGTAAGGTGACTGTTATTGTATATTGTCTCTGTTTCTTTCTGATCTACTACTTTGAGGGTCTCTCTTTGCTTAGAGGACCCCTTTCAATATTTCCTGTAGAGCTGGTTTGGTATTTGCAAATTCTTTCAGTTTTTGTTTGTCCTGGAAGCTTTTAATCTCTCCTTCTATTTTCAATGATAGCCTAGCTGGATATAGTATTCTTGGCTGCATGTTTTTCTCATTTAGTACTCTAAATATATCATGCCAGCTCTTTCTGGCCTGCCAGGTCTCTGTAGATAAGTTGCTGCCAATCTAATATTTTTACCATTGTACGTTACAGACTTCTTTTCCCGGGCTGCTTTCAGAATCTTTTCTTTGTCACTAAGACTTGTCAATTTTACTATTAGGTGACGGGGTGTGGACCTATTCTTATTGATTTTGAGGGGGGTTCTCTGAACCTCCTGGATTTTGATGCTTGTTCCCTTTGCCATATTGGGGAAATTCTCTCCAATAATTCTCTCCAATATACCTTCTGCTCCCCTCTCTGTTTCCTCTTCTTCTGGAATCCCAATTATTCTAATGTTGTTTCGTCTTATGGTGTCACTTATCTCTCAAATTCTCCCCTCGTGGTCCAGTAGCTGTTTGTCCCTCTTTTGCTCAGCTTCTTTATTCTCTGTCATTTGGTCTTCTATATCGCTAATTCTTTCTTCTGCCTCATTTATCCTAGCAGTGAGAGCCTCCATTTTTGATTGCACCTCATTAATAGCTTTTTTGATTTCAACTTGGTTAGATTTTAGTTCTTTTATTTCTCCAGAAAGGGCTTTTATATCTCCTGAGAGGGTTGCTTTAATATCTTCCATGCCTTTTTCAAGCCCGGCTAGAACCTTGAGAATCATCATTCTGAACTCTATATCTGACATATTACCAATGTCTGTATTGATTAGGTCCCTAGCCTTTGGTACTGCCTCTTGTTCTTTTTTTTGTTGTGAATTTTTCCGCCTTGTCATTTTGTCCAGATAAGAGTTTATGAAGGAGCAAGTAAAATACTAAAAGGGTGGCAACAACCCCAGGAAAATATGCTTTAGCCAAATCAGAAGAGATCCCGAATTGTGAGGGGGGTGAAAGGGGATAAAAAGGGGTTCAGAAAGAAAGAAAAGAAAAAAAAAAAGAAACTATTTAAAAAAAAAGAAAGCCGATAAAGAAAAAATATAAAAAGAGGAAAAAAATATATATATTAGATAAACTATTTAAAAAACGTTAAAAAAAGAAAACGGTAAGAGTTAAAAAAAATTCAGCAGAAGAAGAGAAAAAGAAAAAAAAATTGAAAAAGAAAAAAAAATTAAATTAACTGCAAGGCTAAAAAATCATGGGGAGAAAGCCATGAGTTCCGTGCTTTGCTTTCTTCTCCTCTGGAATTCCGCCGCTCTCCTTGGTAGGTGAACTTGGTCCTGGCTGGGTTTCCCGTTGATCTTCTGGGGGAGGGGCCTGTTGTAGTGATTCTCAAGCATCTTTGCCCCAGGCGGAGTTGCACCGCCCTTACCCGGGGCCGCGCTGAGTAATCCGCTCGGGTTCGCTTTCGGGAGCTTTTGTTCCCTGAGCGCTTTCTGTAGAGTCTGGAGGATGGGAATGAAGATGGCGGCCTCCCGGTCTCCGGCCCGGAGGAGCCGAGAGCCCGGGGCCCCACTCCTCAGTGCGCCCTCAGAGAACAGCGCCCAATGTCTCCCGCCACCCTGGCCTCCGGCCACGCTCCGAGCTGACCGAGCCTGCGACTGGTTCAAGGCAACCCCGAGCTGAGAGTCACTCCTCGGCTCTGTCTCTGCAGCCGGCTTCCCCGTTCTAACACCGGTAAGCTCTGCGACACTCAGACACCCCCGATCCTTCTGCGACCCTGCGGGACCTGAGGCCGCGCTGACCCCGCCTGGGCTTCCAGTTAAGCCTCTGGAGCGATGTCCCTCAGCGGAACAGACTTTTAAAAGTCCCAATTTTGCTCCGTTGCTCCGCCGCTCGCCGGGAGCCGGCCCCTCCCCCCGCGGTCTATCTTCCCGTCACTTTGGATTCACTTCTCCGCCAGTCCTACCTTGCAGAAAGTGGTTGATTTTCTGTTTCTGGAATTGCTGTTCTTCTTCTCTTCAATCTCCCGTTGGATTTGTAGGTGTTTGCAATCTTTAGATAAGCTATTTAGCTGATCTCCCGCTACCCGAAGTAGTCTCAGCCTGCTACTTCTCCGCCATCTTGACTCCTCCCAAGAGTTTAATTTTAAAGTGGGAAACGCTTCTACAGAAAAGAATAATTTTAAAAAAGAATTAAAAGAAAAACACAAGATTGTCAACTTTCCCTCAGTACATCCCTAAATGTAATGTGATCTCAATACAGATATCATCAAGCTTTTTTCACAAGCTAGATAAATTGATTATAAGTTTCATTTGAAAGACAAAAATAAACAAGAATTGTTAGGTAATCTTGAAAGGGAAAATTATGGGGAGGAGGAGAAGGAAAGACTCTCTAAGAGATATTAAAATATATTAAAAGCCTCTGTAAATAAAAACTAAAGGAATTGACAGATTAATGGGACCAAATAGAAAATATGGATACATTCCCAACTGCAATTGGAAATTTAGTATTCACTAAAGATGACCTTTCAAATCAGTGGAAAATATATGGACATTTTAACAAAAGACTTGAGGAAACTAGAGAACTACATGTAGAAGTGGTTATGTTAGTCCCATTTCTTAACACTATGCCAAGTTAACTTCCAAATGATGCAGAGGTTTAAATATTTTTAAATGAAGACACATAGGTATTAGAAGAAACATGAGTGAATTTCTCTATAACTTGAGAAAACATTTCTAATTATAACTCAAAATCCAAATGCAGAAAGAAAAGATAGCCAAATTTTACAATATAAAAATAAGAACCTTTGAAGTGCCAAAACCACCATAAGCAATGGGAAAATATTTGCTACTTAAATGACAAAGTTTATATTTATTGAACATATGAAAGTTGTCCAAAATAGTGACAAATACCAAGAATTCAATAGAAAGATGATAAATAGTTCAGAGATAAAGAAATGTAAATGTTGCAACAAGAATGACTTCATGAGGAACCTCCATAACTGTTTTCCACAATGGCTGCACAAATTTGCATGTAGTGGTCCAGTTTTTCCAGCACCATTTATTAAAGAGACTGTGTTTTCCCCATTGCATATTTTTACCTCCTTTGTCATAGATTACTTGACCATATATGTGTGGGTTTATTTCTGGGCTCTTAAGTCTGTTGTCTATTTTTGTGCCAGGAGCATACAGTTCTGATCACTACAGCTTTATAGTGTATCTTAAAATCTGGAGATTGTGACACCTCCAGCTTTCTTCCTTTTTCTCAATATTGTTTTGGTTATTTGGGTATTTTGTGATTTCATAAAAATATTGAGGTTTTTTTGTTCTATTTCTGTGAAAAGTACCATTGATACTTTGATAGAGATTTCACCAACTCTGTAGAGTGTTTTAGGTAGTGTGACCATTTCAACAACATTAATTCTTCAAATCCATGAGCAAGGAGTATCTTTCCATTTCTTTGTGTCATCTTTGATTTCTTTCATCAATGTCTTATAGTTTCCAGAATACAGGTTTTTCACCTCTTTGGCTAAATTTATTCCTAGGCATTTTATTTTCTGATGCGATTGTAAATAGGATTTTTCCTTAATTTCCCTCTCTAATATTTCATTAGTGTGCATAGAAATGCAACAGCATTCTGTATATAGAATAAAATAAAATAAAAATAAGAAACAAAAATACCTGAAGTGAAAATTTCAATAAGTAGAATGAACAGCAGATAAAAGACATAACAATCCTAACAATCACTAGTGAGATAAGAAAACCATGACCAGGGTGCCTGGATGGCTCTGTCGATTAAGCATCTGCCTTCATTTCAGGTCATGATCATGGGTCCTGCAATCAAGCCCCACATTGGGCTCCCCGCTCATTGGGGATTCTGTTTCTCCCTCTCCCTCTGCCCCTCCCCTGTTCATGCTCTCTCTCTCTCTAATAAATAAATAAAATCTTAAAAAAAATAATAAACCCAGAGTAGGCAGTAAACAAAAGTAATAAAGAACGGGTGCCTGAATGGCTTAGTCATTATGCGTCTGCCTTCAGCTCAGGTCATGATCCTGGGGTCCCAGAATCAAGCCCCACATCGGGCTCCCTGCTTAGCGGGAAGCCTGATTCTCCCTCTCCCACTGCTTGTGTTCCCTCTCTTGCTGTCTCTGTCAAATAAATAAAATCTTAAAAAAAAAAGAAATAATAAAGAAAAGTATTATTAATAAAATAGAAAAGAGAAAAACAAGGAGAAAATCAATAAAATCAAAAGCTTGTGTTCAAAATTTCAACAGAACTGATAACTTCTCACCAAACTGATCAGGAAAAAAAAAATAATAAAGAGAAAATTATCAACATCAAGAATGAAAAGGGATACATCACTGCAGATCCTACAAGTTTTAGAAGAATAAGGAATATTATGGACAAATTTATGCCAGTAAACTCAATAGCTTAGATGAAATAGACAAAAATGTTTAAAAGAGAGACAGACAAAACAGGAAACAGACTCTTAACTATACAGAACAAACTGATGGTTATCAGAGAGGTGGTGGGGGTGGAATGGATGAAATAGGAGAACGGGATTAAAGACTGCAGTAGGATGAGCCCTGAATTCCTTTTCAGTAGGGAGTCTGTTTCTCTCTTTTTCTCTCTGCCCCTTCCCACTATTTGTTCATAACAAGTCACCTAGCACACACATGAATAATAATGGCTTCACTCAACACCCGCTCCTATTTATTTGACAACACAGAAAAAATAGTGAAATAGTCTTTGGATAGTTATTTATACCACTTCTGAACAATATATTTATTTTTTAAGTAATTATATAGAATATATTTTATCACATGGAAAGTTTAATACGTGTCTTCATTATAGACAGTTCATTAATATACCTCTTCATTTGTAGACAGCTTTGTAATAAATTTTCTTTTGTAATGTCTATACTTTGTATTTGCTATTTATATAGTTATAAACTTGATTCATATAATATAGAAATGTTTTGCATTTTAGTTATTTATTTATAAACCAGTGCCACCTATCCTTAGATCCAAAATATTCAATCCATTTGTAATCTTTTAATTTTCACATATTTTTGTTTACCATATAAAAATTATTTAAGAAATAGTTGGGGTAAAATATAATTATGATACATACTGAGTGGTGTAGGAATTTACATCTTCTGTTTCAAAACATTGGATTAAATAATATAAAATTTCCTGAGTTGTCATTCTGTGATTTATCCCAAATTTCACCTTCCAATCCCAACTAAATCTAAAAAGCTCCATATTAGGGCACCTGGGAGACTCAGGTGGTTAAGCGTCCAACTTTTGATCTCAGCTCAGGTCTTAATCTCAGGGTTGTGAGTTCAAGCCCCACATTGGACTCCATGCTGGGCATGGGGCGCACTTTAAAAAAAAAGGGGGGGGTTAATAAAAAACTTAGTGTTAACTAAATCTGAGTGTGGCTAATCAAATCTAGTTAGAAGCCTCAAATTCTGAAAGCTATCTAAGCAACTGTCTTCAACTTGTGTATTCCTCCAAGCATAATAAACATGAGAAACTCAGAGGGCATGAATATCAGTACACAAATAGATTGGAAGAGATATGTCTTTGAGAATCACTATCAAAAAGAAGAGTATCCAACATTTTGTTGGATAATTTAATGGAAAATATACCCAGTATGTGAGATTTCATATTCTTCTATAATAAACAAGAAAGACACTTCATTTAAAGGCTGAATTCATTCTTTTTCAATACTTCCAGGATCCACAGAGTAAGGGTCCTTATGAAAAACTGACCAGATCAGAATAGAGTCCTTGAGGAGAATTTTCGCAGTGGATATTAAAACTACTAAATAAAATGAAAAAATTTATGAAAAGTTTAATTAAGGAAATTAATTTCCAAGAATAGTCAAGACGAATCTTAATGGCTTTGATTGGTCATGAAAAAACTCTTCCTGAAACTTAGAACCTTACCAAATAGTCTCCTCATTGCCATTTTCATCTCCTTATTTCTGAATGTATAGATAATAGGATTCATAAAAGGAGTGATAAGGGCATCAAAGATGGCTAAAAATTTATCTATGGGTAATGTAGGGAATGGCCACACATAGACAATAATACAGGGACCAAAGAAAAAGACCACCACAGTGATGTGAGCAGAGAGAGTGGAGAGGGCCTTAGATGAACCACCTAAAGAGTGTTTGCGAACTGTGACCAGGATGAAAATATAAGACACAATCAAGATGAAGAAAGTGCCAATGGAGATGAAACCACTGTTGGCAGTGACCAGAAATTCCAGTCTATATGTATCTATACATGCAAGTTTGATAAACCGAGGAAAATCACAATAAAAACTGTCCATTTTGTTGGGACCACAAAAGGGCAAGTTTACAACAAAAGCCAGTTGGGCCACAGAATGGTTGAGTCCAATGGTCCAAGCAACAGCCAAAAGAGAAATGCACATTCTTAGGCTCATAATGGTCAGGTAGTGGAGGGGCTTACAGATAGCAATGTATCGGTCATAGGCCATTACTATAAGCAACACCATCTCCGTACCCCCAATTGTGTGAATAAAGAACATCTGAGTAATGCATCCTGTCAAGGAGATGACTTTATGTTTTCTGAAAAGATCATAAATCATCTTTGGGCTTGCAATGCTGGAAACACCTGTATCAATGATGGAAAGATTTGCCAGCAAAAAGTACATGGGGGAATGTAAGTGATGGTCTGAGATGATCGTGAGCACAATGAGAAGGTTTCCTAGCATACTTGCTATGTAAAATAGAGTAAAAAACAAAAAAAGAAGAATCTGAATCTCCCAAGAACTGCTGAGTCCCAGCAACAAAAATTCAGACACCACAGAGTGATTTCCTCCGTCCATCAACTTCTTGTGCTAGGCCAATCCTGAAGATACCTGCAGAGCATAAGAGGGAGAAATACATGATTTTTACATTAAAAGGGAAGCCTGGCTATAAGGGTTACACAAATGTCAAAAACAAAAGATCGCTTAGCCATTGTACACAGTTACATAGAGTTTACATAGTACAAAAATCACAGAGAGCCAGCACCAAAACTTTTTCCATGGCTAGATCTTTGTTATCATTTAATCATATGCCTCAAATTTAGTTTGGTCTTTAGTGTATAATAAAATAGGGAAAATGTAGACAAATTCACCTATGAATTTAAGGAACTACATCAGGAGATAGACATACTTTCTAATTCATACACTGAAATATGCCACAGAATGGAAATATGCAGAAAGGCACATAGAACTCTCTAGAGAGGTGTCTAATTTATTCTTTTAAATGGCTACCCAATATTCAGTGTGGATGGACCATAATTTATTTACCAATTTCCCTATTAATAAGCATTTAACTTACTTCTAATTTATTGGCCCCTACAGATAATGCTACAAACAACTATCCATATATATACATCTTTGTGTATTAATGCTTTCCTTTCTGTGTCACAGATTTCCAGAAGTTACATCACTGGGTCAAAGTGCACATATTTTTTAATAGTAGTGTTGCCCAACAGCTTTCCAAAAAAGCTGGAATAACACATATTTCTATAAGAATAAATGTCAATACTTTCTTTAATTGTTGCCAGAATAGTGGGTGTAAAGTGATAGCTCACTGTTATTCTGGTTTTCATTTCTCTCACAACCAATAAATTTGAACATTATTGCAGTCTGAATCTGCACTTCTGTGAAGTACCTATTTATGCCTTTTACTATTTCCTACTGTGCTTTTTTTTTACAAATTTATAAATGCTCTTTTTATATTACAGATATTAAGCATTGGTCATTTGTTTTATCTTTTCTATCTGTCATTTTCTGTCATTTGTTTTCTCTTTTATCTTTATCAATTCTCTATTAATTTTGTTTCATTATACCCAAGTTTTTAATTGTTAAATGATTAAATACAGCTATTACATTTTTAACATACTGCTTTTAAGATCTCCTTTGCTTCTGAATCATACATGTACACCCTTGGATTTTCTTTCAATGCTTTGTTTTGTTTTCTATTTAGGACTGTGCTCTATTATTTTTATATATATTTTAAAATATAAGTTCACTTTTAATTTCTTCCAGTGAATAAAATAGTAATGACATTGTGTTTTAAATGACCCTCTTTCAATTTAACTATTTTTTGTATTACACTTAATTATCAGATATTTGGGGATTTGTTTCTGAATTCTTTATTTTGATTTCACTGATATATTTGTCTTGTTCTGTAGAAATATCAGGGTAACTGGACGCCTGGGTGGTTCAGTTGGTTAAGCATTTGCCTTTGGTTCAGCTCATGATCCCAGGGTTCTGGGATGGAGTCCCACATCAGGCTCCTTGCTCAATGAGGAACCTGTTTCTCTCTCAGCCTGCTGCTCCCCCTGCTTGTGCTCTTTCTCTGACAAATAAATAAATAAAATCTTTAAAAAGGAAAAAAAAAAGAAATTCAGGGTAATACTACATCACTATGTCTGATTAAGCATATCCCTCCTTCATTGTCCTTATTTTTCATACTTCCTTGGTTATTCATAAGCATATATTGTAGCATATAAATTTTAAATTCATTTTCTCCAATGCCCCCAAAATTCCATTGAACTTCTGATTTGAGTTGTAATAAGTTTGTATATTAACTTTGAATGAAGTAGCATGGTTATGATAGTGTCTTTCCATTCAAGAACATAGTACATCCACCCATTTGTTCTTTTTTTTTTAAGGATTTTATTTATTTGAGAGAGAGAGAGAAAGCATGAGCAGGAGGGGAGGAGCAGAGGGAAAAGGAGAAGCAGACTCCCTCTGAGCAGGAAGCCTAGCACAGGACTTGACCCCAGGACTCTGGGATCATGACCTGAGCTGAAGGTAGATGCTTGGAACTGACTGAACCACTGAGGAATCCCCATCCATTTGTTCAAACCTTGTTTCATCTCCTTCAATATGATTTTGCCATTTTCTTTACATATGTTCTATGCTTTTTTTGTTAAAATTATTCTTATGTATTTTATAGCTTTTTTCCTTAGCATTATAAATGAAATATCTTTTCTCACTTCCATTTCTAGGTTCTTTTTGCTAGAATGGGAAAAAGTTATTTTTTTTGATATGTTATGTGTAGTCACCTAACTACCTTCTGTTATTGGGTGAATAGTTTTTTACTGAAATAGCTTGGGTCTCTAGATTTATCATAATGTCACCAGCGGAAAGATACAACTTTTCCATACTTAATTTTTGTTGGTTTGGTTAAAATCATATCCATTTCATCATCCCCTTATTAACATGAAAGTCCTACTATACTTTCCTTTTTATTTTCATGTCTATTGTCCCTTTTCTAGTGATACATTTCTCTATTTTTATTTTATTTTTTCTTAAAGATTTATTTATGTATTTAGTTGACAGAGAGAGTGACAGAGTGAACACAAGCAGGGGGAGTGGGAGAGGGAGAAGCAGGCTTCCCACTGAGGAAGGAGCCCAATGTGAGACTTGATCCAAGGACCTTGGGATCAAGACCTGAGCTGAAGGTAGACTCCCAATCGACTGAGCCACCCAGGTGCCCCATTTCTCTATTCCTATTTTAAAATAAGATGCCAATGGGGCATCTTGGGTGGCTCAGACAGTTAGGCTACCAACTTGATTTCAGCTTGGCTAATGATCTCAGGATTGTGAGATAGAGCCCCATGTCAGATTCCATAGGGGGCATGAGGCCTGCTTGGGACTCTCTCTCTCCCTGTCCTTCTGCCCCTCCTTCCCCCCAACCAATAATAATAATAATAATTTAAAAATAAAAAATACATAAAATACAATGCCAACTATTTTCCCTACCAATATGTTCTATTTCCTTCCTGCCTTTCCCCAACACCAATTAAGATAAGAACTTTAAAATACCTTTCTCCCCAACTTCTTACCTCCTCCCTCCCATTTAAATAAAATTAGTTTCTTTTTGTGTTTCTTGAACTTCTAATTATTTTATATATTATGCCTCCTGAGTCAATCTCCCCCAGTTTGGTTTCCCTTCATGATCTCTATCTCATTATCTTTATTGTATATGCTTTAAAGTATCCATTGCCCCTAACCTTCTAGTCTCAAATTATTGCCAGTGAATTCCTTTGCATATTAATATTACTTTTTATTGAAATTAGCATCTGCGGGGCACCTGGGTGGCTCAGTGGGTTAAAGCCTCTGCTTTCGGCTCAGGTCATGATCCCAGGGTCCTGGGATTGAGCCCCACATCAGGCTCTCTGCTCAGCAGGGAGCCTGCTTCCCCCTCTCTCTCTGCCTGCCTCTCTGCCTACTTGTGATCTCTCTTTGTCAAATAAATAAATAAAATCTTTAAAAACAAAAAAAAAAAGAAATTAGCATCTGCTTCTTACAACACTCTTGTGTCCAACATCAGTCTAATATCACATATACTTAATATATGCTTTATACATATAAATTCTAATATCTGAGATGAAATTTCAGAAATCATCTATATCAGTCTCTCTGATTTCAAGATTTATTCAATATATCCAGTCTAATCTCTCACTGTTATTACTCTTCTAAACTCTCAGGGTTGTAAATGCCACCTAATACATAGTGTTAGACTCCTTGTTAATTGTTGTTGGAATAATAACTTGACAATAGAAAGTGCCTAAAAATCTGAAGTAAGTAAACATCATGTCATTGGTCATTTGAAATAAACTGTAACTCTCAGTTACAATATTCTTATGTGTTGCTTTATGATAAAGTAATTAAAGAAAAGCCAACTTGAGAGTTTTATTTTTTTAATTTGATTTTTTTAAGGCTCCAGACTATGAATTAATCTTATCCCAAATATTTTCTGTCACAGTGAATGCTGATCTTGAAGACAAGTGAAATTTTCTCTACAAGATAACAAAGAACTGGAATTTAAAATAAATATCCAATCCTGTTAATCTTTCTATATATACAGATTTGGGTACTATGTAGTTTAATTAAATTGGTTCATTCATTTTCTCCCTATGTTTCTTGTTCTGAAGAGACAGATCTAAAATATTGGTTAAAAGTGAACAATCACAAACCATACTACTGGGTTTAAACTTGCCTTCACCACTTGCCTTACCAGTAACCCTTGAGAGAGAATTTCAACTCCCTCCATGTTGACCTCAGTTTGTACTTTCTTCACCCCCCAATCCCCCCACCCCACGCGCGGCTGTGCTTTCTAACTGATTAAATTATTCTTTCTAGCTTATCTCTGAATTTAGACAACAGACCCTGCAGGCAAAGCAACCCCTGATGGGAACCAAATTCACCCCCTTTAAGCAACAGGGACTACCCTGATACCAGCATGACCTTGCATGAATGACCTTAGGAGGATGATCCACTGGATCTTTACTGACCACCTGCGGGTACCCACTGACCTTTGTCCCACATTTTCCTTACATAAACCTAGAAGCTTTTTCAGCACTTTTAAGACAGGCTTTGAGACGCTAGTCTGCTGTCTTCCCAGTGTGGGCCTTACTGAAACAAATTTCTTTCTTGTTTCAGTAAGCACTCATCCCTCTGCCTTTGGATTTTGTCAGTGGTGAGTGGCCAAACATAGTCTGAATAGGACCCCCAGAGTCAAGTGCTCTTGTACCCCATGCCCCACTTACACCCTGACCTCAGATAACTTACTTAATCTTATTGTGTCTAAGTTTACTCGTCTGTTAAATTGAAGTAATAATAGTCTGGCCTCAAAAATTGCCATGAATAAAGAGCTTAGTAAAGATCTTAGAACACATAGCAAGAATTCAATAACTGTTAGCTGTAATGATTTATTATAACATCCTTAGTTCACTAAATTCTCCTGGTAGTCTTTTTTTTTTTTTTAAGATTCTATTTATTTATTTGACATAGATAGAGAGAGAGATCACAAGTAGGCAGAGAGGTAAAGAGAGAGGAGGAAGCAGGCTTTGCACTGAGCAGAGAGCCCGATGCAGGGTTTGATGACCTGAGCCGAAAGCAGTCTCTCCTCTCCTGGCAGTCTTAATTCTCACTTGTCTCCCTCATTTTTTTGTCCTCTGTTCATCAGATACATTGTCTAAGATCTTGCCTTAGTCTCCTCCTAACCAGCTTCTTCTATATTCTAATTATACCCTCCCGAAAAGCTTGACCACTGTGGGAAAGGCAGCATATCTGAAAGGGCTTAATACTTTCATTAGAGTACAAATGCTAGCTGAATCCAAATAGGTATATCACTCATTCCCTGATTCTATCCTAAACAGTATAGTCATATTTCCCATAGTCTACTAAACACTGTCACCTAAATGTTTATATATCAGTCTTGTGCTTGTGGAATTTCACATGACTACCATAAAGCTAATAATCATCTCTCTCCTCCCCATGCAGCTTTTCTTTCAGATCTAGTATAACATTACAAGCATCTTATCCACTCAGCTCTTCTCAAATCCTCTACTTGCTTTCACTAATCCTTACCAAAACCCTACTACACAGGACAACACGTCTCTCCCTTTCTAACCTGAATATGGCCATCAGATTACTCTTTCTAAGCACTTTGGTTATGTAACTAGCACCACAAAAATATGTTCAGTGGTTTTCATTGCCTCTGAAAGTACAAAATCCTAATTTAGAAGGTACTGCTATAATTTGTCTCCATACCATCTTTCTAGGATGCTTCTATTTGCAAGAAATATTTATTCCTCCTTAATACTATGTGCTCGATTGCCTATAGAGGACTTCCTCTTAAACTCCCTGCATTCTGACAGCTGTCCCCTGGACTTTTATACTGGTCTCATTGTTGTGGGGCTACTGAGGGAATGGTCAAGAAATAATTCTTGAGACATCTTCTGTACAAAAATGTTCTTTTATTATAGCGCAGGGATAGGACCCATAGGGCAAAAAGTGCTGCACTGGGATCGTGAGGAGTAACTGATTATATACTTTTTAGGTAGTGAGGGTTAGGAATAACATAGTCTTTAAGGAATTTGTGTATGCTGAAAGCAAGGTCCCCAAGACCTTGGAAGGTCAGCTATTATCCAGTTAAGGTTATGCTTTATTGTTTTAGTAAAGCATTATTCATGAGACCGTTTAGATATGTGTTAGTGGGCCACGTGTTGAAAGACGATTGTTATCATATCCTAGAGGTTTGAAGTTATCAGATTGAAATTACACTAACCAAAGCAAAGCTGTATTGGTCAAACATTAAAGAGAATCCTTGAAGGAGTTGTAGGAGTGTTATACCCTGTATGTCTCAGGGACTTATCAGTGGGCTACAAGTTGTAAGGAGACTTCATTTTAGGTACAATTCTCTTGCTTTTGTTCCCCTTATCATCATAAAGATCACTAAATACCTTGGAGTAGCTAAATCTTCATCCTTATGATCTCTCCGCATCACTTCATACTATTCACCGTTTCCTACTTGTGCATTTTTATTACATTGTACACCTGAAACTAATATACTGTTACATGTCAATTATACTTCAATTTTTAAAAAGACCAAAAAAGTGGCGCCTGTGTGGATCAGTGGTTAAGCGTCTGCCTTCGGCTCAAGTCATGATCCCAGTGTCCTAGTATCTAGCCCTGCATCGGACTCCCTGCTCAGTGGGAAGCCTGCTTCTCCTCTCCCACTCCCCCTGTTTATGTTCTCTCTCCCTCTGTCTCTCTCTCTCTCTCTGTGTCAAATAAATAAAATCTTTAAAAAAATAAAAAAAAGAAAGAAAAAAGAGGAATATTTAGACAAAGAACAGAGAAGAACTGAAAGTGGTAGATAAAGAAAAGTGTGAACATTATTGGAGGCTTGAATTGTCACTCCATGGGGAAAAATGGGTTAATTTTTTTTTTCTACCTGGTTTACAGTTGATGAGAAAGATCAAAAGTTATTCCTGGTACAGAGGCCAGAGACATTTCTGTTCATTGAACTTACAGAAAAATTCATAAAGGAAAAGTAAGTGATCCAAGAGCGTAGGTAGTAGAATCTATGATACTAATATAATATTATTTTAAAAGATTCTCTTCCAAATAGCTAAGAAGATCATCTTATTTAATTTTCCTCTTTCTGAGCATTCTTTTGTGGGCACAATTGGGAAAAAAAAAAAAAAGACTTCTAACTAGAGTCATTAACATATAAAAGGACTTAAATGTCAAGGCTTAGAAGCCAAGGGCAGAATGTGTCTAAACACAGTGCATAACTTAACTTTAAATATATGCAAATGTGTAAATTCTAAAACCCACTTTGGGCATCCTTTTGAGTGTTTCCTAAATGATTTTCTTCACTCCTCTCCAAACCCTCAGATAAAATTTTCTTATGATGATTATTTAGGAGCAATTACTTTTGTTGGATCCTCAGTACAAATGGAAACTCTTATTATCCACCAGATATTGAGCTTTTATACATGTGGAAAATGCCAAAGGAGCTATCAACTAAATCTGCTGATCAGTGAGTCAGCTATATCATTTTTTAAACTCTTATACCTCTTCTTAATCTTATCATATCCAGAATAAATACTTAAAAAACTTTTTTTGAGTATAGTTGACACCAGTGTTACATTAGTTTCACAAATACTTTTTGTTATTAGTGGTGTCTTTTTTTCCCCTCAACTCCCTTTAACATATTAATAGTTCTCTGATCCTATTCACTGTCTACACATCATTTCCATTTCCTTACTGTTCTAATGAATCTTGGTTGTAAAACATTGGCAAGAGTCTAATCATAAATATAATACAATTATTTCCTAAATGTTATAAGTCAGACTTCTCTTAATTCTGATCTCATATTGGCTTCAGAAAACACTAATGTTATATATTATATTAGTATTATATATAATAGCTATACTATATCCTCTAGAAATAAAGATACTTTATGTGAGAATATCATTAGTCCTCAAAACTAACCAATGAGTTATAAATTCATCTGAATTAAGAATGATTCTATTCTCTCACATAATTACAACTAAGACAATTTCTTCAAGTTCTGCCCTACCATGAACACTGCTATCTTTACCTTATTTCATTAATCATTTCCTACAGGATATGAATACCAAAATTTATGACATCATTTTGCTTTTTTCTAAAAGTTTACAGCCTCTAAAAACTTTCACATCTTTTATTGTACAATACACAGGGAAGAATGGAAAGAGAATATGATCTACATTTTACAGATTAGAAAACAAGAACTCAAAGAGATTAAACAGATCACCTAATTTTGCACAACTAAGTGTCAAATTCAAGCCCAATTCTTGCAACTGTTGTAAAGATGCAAGTGAATAAAAGATGTGAAGAAAATGCTAAAATTTTAACAGTTGCTATTTTCCCATGAAGGTGCTGTCAGTGATTTTTTTCCCTTCTTTATACTTCTATAAATTTTCTATTTTACATATCTATTTCTCTTTTTTAAAAATATATTAATTTAAAAAACAAGTTGAGAGTGCCTGGGTGGCTAGATCAATTAAGAATCTCCCTTTGAGGCATCTGGGTGGCTCGGTGGGTTAAAGCCTCTGCCTTAGGTTCAGGTCATGATCCCAGGGTCCTGGGATTGAGTCCCACGTCGGGCTCTCTGCTCAGCAAGGAGCCTGCTTCCTCCTCTCTCTCTCTCTCTCTTCTGCCTCTCTGCCTACTTATAATCTCTGTCTGTCAAATAAATAAATAAATAAATCTTAAAAAAAAAAAAAAAAAAAAAGAATCTCCCTTCGGCTTAGGTCATGGTCTCAGGGTCCTGGAATTGAGCCCCAGAACAGCTCCCTGCTTGGCAGGGAGTCTGTTTCTCTCTCTTCCTCTGCCATTTCTCCCATTTGTGCACTCTCTCTTTCTCTCAAATAAATAAGTAAAATCTTTATTTAAAAAAAAAAAATGTTGGGCTGCCTGGGTGGCTCAGTGGGTTAAGCCTCTGCCTGCAGCTCAGGTCATGATCTCAGGGTCCTGGGATCGAGTCCCACATCAGGCTCTCTGCTAGGCAGGGAGCCTGCTTCCTCCTCTCTCTCTTTCTCTCTCTCTCTCTACTTGTGATCTCTCTCTGTCAAATAAATAAAATCTTAAAAAAAAAAAAAAAGTTGATTCCAGAGTCCAGACTTCTTCACCACACTGCTCTGTAAGTCACTGACAACCTACAGTCAAAAATAACTTCAAGGACATGGGGAAGTAGCTTCTACTACCAAGGTGCTTGATAGAAGTTCTTAGAAGGTAAAGTAGGTCTTTGGTGCCTACCTCCTCATCTCCTGCTCCTCTACCATGTACTGTCATACTGCTTTCTACATTTGCTCAGTTATCTACTACCCTCGTGCTGTCTCTGGCTGTCCAAGACCTTCACTATGTCATTCTTATCCAGATCTAGTCTCTTCTAAGTTCCCAGCCCCCAGTGTTATCCTTTCCAGGTCCTTTTCAATTAAACCATTCACATGCTAAGCCATATCCACATAAAGTGTGTTAAAAAGAAATCAATAGTTACCTGAATTTATATAAATTTAATTCTCATAAAATTTTCGTTTTAGTTCTATATGTTCCTAATTGCACCATCCTTCCTAACTATTTCATGCTACTCCAACTCTTCCACTCTCAACCTGCACTCCTTGCATATCAGAAAGAGGCATCAACAGCCAGGCACTCAACTTCTAAAATGTTGACTATACCTAATGTTATATCCTTATGGTGAAATTTTCATAAGTATTGTAGTTTACTGCATTCCATTGTCTGTTTCATCTATGGTGCATCAAAAAAACAACACAGAAGAATCTTTTCTGAGCCCTAGAAATGGCTCACACTTAATGCTGAAAATGTCATTAATCCTATTTGCAAAGAAAGGCAGTGGGAACCAGACTCTCTCTTACCTGAGTTAGACCAAAGAATCTATTCTTCTCAAATAGTAGATCAATTCCCTCCAAATTTTGTGACAAGATAGAAAGCTTCCATTATGTAAAAACTATAATTTCTAAAAGAGAAAAATAAGAATTAGTTCAATGGATACTGAGAACCAAATGACAGAAATTGGGAGTATCTAAAACACAGAAACGGAAAATACAACTTAGGAATTTATCTACCATCAAAAAAACAAACTAACTAACTAAAAGAAAATACAGAATAGGGGCACCTGGCTGGCTCAGTGGGTTAAGCCTCTGCCTTCAGCTCAGGTCATGAGCTCAGGGTCCTGGGATCAAGCCCCACATCGGGCTCTCTGCTCAGCAGGGAGCCTTCTTCCCCCCTTCTCTCTCTGCCTACTTGTGATCTTTCTCTCTGTCAAATTAATAAACACAATCTTTAAAAAAAAAAAGAAAGAAAGAAAATACAGAATAGGGGAATAGAAAAGAATAAGAAATAGAAAAGATGAAATATGCTGTTTCCTCCTCCTGGAACATCCTCTTCTAGTCAAAATCCCATCCTTGATTCATGATCCAGCTTATTGTCCTCCAAATACCTTTAGCAATACCTTCCCTAGTACCCTTGGCAAGAGCCATAGTCCATTCATCTTGATACTCCTCCCCATGCCTTGCCCAGAATACATATATCACAAATATGTGGACTAGCAATTTAACTGTGTATTAGGTTAAAAGAGGAAATAATTACTGAGCAATCATTGGAGAGAGACCCAAGAGTAGATTGGATTAATGTTCAGTCTGCTAAACTGTAAATCATTTGTTTTGCATAAATTTTACATGATAATTCTTGAAATAGGAGCATTTTTCTAGGTTCAGGGGAGGATAATTTCACATTCTGATTGGGACTGTAACCTTTTCCAAAACAAAGAGCTTAATATTGTTTTCCTCAAGTAAAAAGGATTCTAATTAGCAACCTTGAATACTGGTGACCAAATGATGCTGTGAGTCTTGGGAATAGCCAATTTTTCCTTGATTAGATTTTCCTGGAATTATTCCTTGGATTCAACACTGATTTTGCTCCTAGGGAATTAAAAAGGCCAAAAAGGACCGAAGAAAGAAAAGTACCTTCTGGCTACTGGATTTAATGGTGTTTTAGATGGATGTACAGAAATATTTTTGCTTTAAAATGAATCAGTAGAGGGTCGCCTGGATGGCTCAGTTGTTAAGCATCTTTCTTCAGCTCAGGTCATGATCACGGGGTCCTGGGATTGAGCCCTGCATCGGGCTCCCTGCTGGGTGGGAAGCTGCTTTTCCCTCTCTCGTTCCCCCTGCTTGTGTTCCCTCTCTCGCTGTCTCTCTGTCAAATAAATAAATAAAATGTTCTTAAAAAAAATAAAAAATTAAATAAAATGAATCAGTAGAGGGGCACCTGGCTGGCTCAGTCAGAAGACTGTGTAACTCTTAATCTCAGGGTCATGAGTGGAACTACATTGGGTCTACAGATTACTTACATAAATACATACATACATACATAAGCTTTTTAAAAAATAATAAAATAAAAAATAAAATGAATCAGTAGAAATATCTAAGAAATCCAACACACTAGAAAGTTTGAGAAGCAGCTAGAAAGGGAAAGAGTATTATTCTACTATAGTAACTAGAAATTTCCTGGCAAAAGCACTCATCAATGCGAACAAGAAGGTAACTGCAAATGAAAAACCACAGGACAAAAAGCTACCTCTTACTCTAGCAATTTTGGCTTTCTAGATGCTTTTCAGTCCCACAAAATCCAAAATCCAGGACTTTAGACTACATAAATTTTTCACCAGAGTGCTATCAAGTTATAAAGTGGTAATTATTAGAGTATAAAAAGAATTATGTCAGAAAGTTTTAAAATAAATACATTGCCCCACAATGCTATGATATTGAACAATTATAAATGCTGTTAACAATTGAATAAATAATCGTGATCTAGATGAAATATATGGAACTCTGTACCCAACAATTAAAAAATACACGTGGAGCAATTACAAAAACTGACCAAGTACTTGTGGAGCATAAGGAATAACACAGAGGATATTGGGAGATGGAGAGGAGAAGTGAGATGGGGGAAACCGTAGGGGGAGACAAACCATGAGACTGTGGACTCTGAGAAACAAACTGAGGGTTTTGGAGGGGAGGGGGTGGGGGGTTGGGTGAGTCTGGTGGTGGTTATTATGGAGGGCATGTATTGCATGGAGCAGTGGGTGTGGTGCATAAACAATCAATTTTGGAACACTGAAAAGAAATATAAAATGGAAAAAAAAAAAAAAAAAACCTGACCAAGTAAGAGGACATAAGTAATTCTTAACATACTTCAAAGAATCAATATCAAGTAGACCTGAATCTCTGATCATAATACTATCAAGTTAAAAGTTTATAGAGAGGAGCACCTGGGTAGCTCTGTCAGTTAAGCATCTGCCTTCAGCTCAGGTCATGATCCCAGGTTCCTAGATCAAGCCCCCAGTGGGGCTTCCTGTTCAGTGGGGAACCTACTTCTTCCTCTGTCTCTGCTGCTCCCCTGCTTGTGTTCTCCCTCTCTCAAATAAATAATTAAAAACTATTTTTAAAAAAAAGTTTACAGAGAGTGTTTTCTTTTTTTTTCTTTTTTTTAAAATATTTTATTTATTTATTTGACAGAGAGAGAGAGATCACAAGTAGACAGAGACGCAGGCAGTGGGGGGGGCGGGGAGCAGGCTCCCTGCTCAGCAGAGAGCCCAATGTGGGCCTCTATCCCAGGACCCTGAGACCATGACCTGAGCTGAAGGCAGAGGCTTAACCCACTGAGCCACCCAGGCGCCCTAGAGAGTTTTTTTCCTAATTCTCATACATTCTCAAATTTTACAACTTCTAAATAATTTGCATTTCAATGAAAAGCTTGTGAAAAATTTAAAAATACTTAGAACTAAACTTGTAGTATGAAAGCCTACATGTACTTCAATGGAAATGCACATATGAGAAAAAAAAAGAAATATTGAAAAAAAGGAATATTGAAAAAGAAAGCCAAAGTTGGTGGCATCACAATTCCGGACTTCAAGCTCTATTACAAAGCTGTCATCATCAAGACAGCATGGTACTGGCACAAAAACAGACACATAGATCAATGGAACAGAATAGAGAGCCCAGAAATGGACCCTCAACTCTATGGTCAACTCATCTTCGACAAAGCAGGAAAGAATGTCCAATGGAAAAAAGACAGCCTCTTCAATAAATGGTGTTGGGAAAATTGGACAGCCACATGCAGAAAAATGAAATCAGATCATTTCCTTACACCACACACGAAAATAGACTCAAAATGGATGAAGGATCTCAATGTGAGAAAGGAATCCATCAAAATCCTTGAGGAGAACACAGGCAACAACCTCTTCGACCTCAACCGCAGCAACATCTTCCTAGGAATATCACCAAAGGCAAGGGAAGCAAGGGCAAAAATGAACTATTGGGATTTTATCAAGATCAAAAGCTTTTGCACAGCAAAGGAAACAGTGAACAAAACCAAAAGACAACTGACAGAATGGGAGAAGATATTTGCAAATGACATATCAGATAAAGGGCTAGTGTCCAAAATCTATAAAGAACTTAGCAAACTCAACACCCAAAGAACAAAGAATCCAATCAAGAAATGGGCAGAGGACATGAACAGACATTTATGCAAAGAAGACATCCAGATGGCCAACAGACACATGAAAAAGTGCTCAACATCACTCGGCATCAGGGAAATACAAATCAAAACCACAATGAGATATCACCTCACACCAGTCAGAATGGCTCAAATTAACAAGTCAGGAAATGACAGATGCTGGCGAGGATGCAGAGAAAGGGGAACCCTCCTACACTGTTGGTGGGAATGCAAGCTGGTGCAACCACTCTGGAAAACAGCATGGAGGTTCCTCAAAATGTTGAAAATAGAACTACCCTATGACCCAGCAATTGCACTGCTGGGTATTTACCCTAAAGATACAAACGTAGTGATCCGAAGGGGCACGTGCACCCGAATGTTTATAGCAGCAATGTCTACAATAGCCAAACTATGGAAAGAACCTAGATGTCCATCAACAGACGAATGGATAAAGAAGATGTGGTATATATACACAATGGAATACTATGCAGCCATCAAAAGAAATGAAATCTTGCCATTTGCGACGACGTGGATGGAACTAGAGGGTATCATGCTTAGCGAACTAAGTCAATCGGAGAAAGACAACTATCATATGATCTCCCTGATATGAGGGAGAGGAGATGCAACATGGGGGGTTAAGGGGGTAGGAGAAGAGTAAATGAAACAAGATGGGATTGGGAGGGAGACAAACCATAAGTGACTCTTAATCTCACAAAACAAACTGAGGGTTGATTGGGGGAGAGGGGTTGGGAGGGGGGTGGGATTATGGACCCTGGGGAGGGTATGTGCTATGGTGAGTGCTGTGAAGTGTGTATCTGGTGATTCACAGACCTGTACCCCTGGGGATAAAAATATATTATATGTTTATAAAAAATAAAATTAATAAAAAAAAAACATGGAGAAATGGCAAGGGCAAAAAAAAAATATTTTATTTATTTGACAGAGAGAGAGAGATCACAAGTAGACAGAGATGCAGGCAGTGGGGGGGGGGGGGCAGGCTCCCTGCTCAGCAGAGAGCCCAATGTGGGCCTCTATCCCAGGACCCTGAGACCATGACCTGAGCTGAAGGCAGAGGCTTAACCCACTGAGCCACCCAGGCGCCCTAGAGAGTTTTTTTCCTAATTCTCATACATTCTCAAATTTTACAACTTCTAAATAATTTGCATTTCAATGAAAAGCTTGTGAAAAATTTAAAAATACTTAGAACTAAACTTGTAGTATGAAAGCCTACATGTACTTCAATGGAAATGCACATATGAGGAAAAAAAAGAAAACCAAAAATTAAATATCTAACTTTCCAACATGAGAATTAGGAAAATGAATAGAATAAGTCCAGAGAAATTAGAATAGATAAGAGCAGAAATCAAAGATTCTGAATATAAATATAAAATAAAAAAGAAAAGGCCAGAAGTTGGTTTTTTCAAGAGACTTATAACTACACAATACTTTTGTTAACTTGATCAAACAAGAGAAAATTACATACTTCTATATCTTCTTTGGAAAAATGTCTATTCAAGTTCTTTGCCCATTTTTTTTTTCAGAAGCCAATATAACTTTTATTGTCTGTAAATGTTACTTCTTTATTCAATATCATAAAAGAATTTTACATTAAATATCATTAATTATTAAATTCCACATGTAGGGGTGCCTGGGTGGCTCAGTGGGTTGAGCCTCTGCCTTTGGCTCAGGTCATGATCTCAGGGTCCTGGGATCGAGCCCCGCATCAGGCTCTCTGCTCCTCAGGGAGCCTGCTTTCCCCCTCTCTCTCTGCCTGCCTCTCTGCCTTCTTGGGATCTCTGTCTGTCAAATAAATAAAAAAATAAATCTTAAAAAAAAAAAATTCCACATGTAGCATGTTATATGCATAATGTTACAGAGTATATACTTAAAAGGCATTTGTATAATTGTTATAAACATCAAGTATTATTTGTCATGTAAATGGTATGCAAATCTTAATATACTGTTTTAAAAGCATAATTTAACAGTGCCAAAATTTGATAATAATATGTCTAAGTTAAATTTAAATATGTGAAAGGGAAAACTATGGGCAGAGTTAACCTTTCTTCTTAGAGATTTGGAAGTTTTTAAATTGTCTAAGCAATTTAATTTTTTTATGCTCATGAAGAAGTGAAAACTCAAAATATCTATGATATTATCTACTTGTAATTAAATTTTTCCTACATCTCACTGTTTACAACAATGGTTTCTTCTACAAAATCTCCCTAGAAATATATTCTCTTAGGTCTTTCCCCTTTTTTTAATCTGGTATTTCGTTTTCTACTCTTGAGTTGTATAAGTCCTTTATATATTTTATAAATTAACCTCTTACAAGATACATGGTTTACAAGTGTTTTCTCCTATTCCACAGGCTGTCTTTTGACTCTGTCAATTGTTGCCTTTGCTGTACAGTAGATTTTTAGTTTGAGGTAGTTCCACTTGTTTATCTTTGTTTTTGTTACCTGAGTGCTGTTGATGTTATGTCCAAGAAACCACTGCCAAAACCAATGTCGAGAAGATTTTCCCTATGTTTTCTCCTAGAAGTTTTGTTTGTTTGTTTGTTTGTTTTCAGCATAACAGTATTCCTTATTTTTGCACCACACCCAGTGCTCCATGCAATCCGTGCCCTCTCTAATACCCACCACCTGGTTCCCCCAACCTCCCAACCCCTGCTGCTTCAAACCCCAAAGATTGTTTTTCAGAGTCCATAGTCTCTCATGGTTCACCTCCCCTTCCAATTTCCCTCAACTCCCTTCTCCTCTCTAACTCCCCTTGTCCTCCATGTTATTTGTTATGCTCCACAAATAAGTGAAACCATATGATAATTGACTCTCTCTGCTTGACTTATTTCATTCAGCATAATCTCTTCCAGTCCCGTCCATGTTGCTACAAAAGTTGGGTATTCATCCTTTCTGATGGAGGCATAATACTCCATAGTGTATATGGACCACATCTTCTTTATCCATTTGTCCATTGAAGGGCATCTTTGTTCTTTCCACAGTTTGGCGACCGTGGCCATTGCTGCTATAAACATTGGGGTACAGATGGCCCTTCTTGTCACTACATCTGTAACTTTGGGGTAAATACCCAGTAGTGCAATGGCAGGGTCATAGGGAAGCTCTATTTTTAGTTTCTTGAGGAATCTCCACACTGTTCTCCAAAGAGGCTGCACCAACTTGCATTCCCACCAACAGTGTAAGAGGGTTCCCCTTTCTCCACATCCTCTCCAACACATGTTGTTTCCTGTCTTGCTAATTTTGGCCATTCTAACTGGTGTAAGGTGATATCTCCATGTGGTTTTAATTTGAATCTCCCTGATGGATCATGATGATGAACATTTTTTCATGTGTCTGATAGCCATTTGTATGTCTTCAATGGAGAAGTGTCTGTTCATATCTTCTGCCCATTTTTTGATATGATTATCTGTTTTGTGTGTATTGAGTTTGAGGAGTTCTTTATAGATCCTGGATATCAACCTTTTGTCTGTACTGTCATTTGCAAATATCTTCTCCCATTCCGTGTTGTTGCCTCTTTGTTTTCTTGACTTTTTCCTTTGCTGTGCAGAAGCTTTTGATTTTGATGAAGTCCCAAAAGTTTATTTTAGCTTTTGTTTCCTTTGCCTTTGGAGACCTATCTTGAAAGAAGTTGCTGTGGCTGATATCGAAAAGATTACTGCCTATGTTCTCCTCTAGGATTCTGATGGATTCCTGTCTTACGTTGAGGTCTTTTATCCATTTTGAGTTTATCTTTGTGTACGGTGTAAGAGAATGGTCGAGTTTCATTCTTCTACATATAGCTGTTCAGTTTTCCCAGCCCCATTTATTGAAGAGACTGTCTTTTTTCCACTGTATATTTTTTCCTGTTTTGTCGAAGATTAATTGACCATAGAGTTGAGAGTCCATATCTGGGCTGTTTTTGTGCCTGTTTTTGTGTCTGTTTTTATGCCAGTACCATGCTGTCTTGGTGATCACAGCTTTGTAGTAAAGCTTGAAATCAGGTAACGTGATGCCCCATTTTATTTTAGAAGTTTTATAGTTTCAGGTGGACATTTAAGCTTTTAACCATTGTGAGTTAATTTTTGTGTATGGTGTAAGTTAGGGATCCATTTTTATTATTGTTAACCTTAAAAATAAAGCTGCCATTTATTTTAACAGCAAAAAGATGAGTTTATTCAGGAATAGCAGAGAATTACAATCAGGGACATGCACTCTACAGAAAAGCCTAAGCAAGTCTGGAGAACAAAAGAGAGGAATACTTTTTTTTTTTTTTTCAGAGGAAAATAGGGGGAGTTGGGAAGGGCTGCTATAAACAAAAAGTCTGGGGTACCTGAGTGGCTCAATTGTTAAGTGTCTGCCTTTGGCTCCAGCGGAGCAGTGCAGGCTCCCTGCTCAGCGGGAAGCCTGCTTCTCCCTCTCCCCTGGCTTCTGTTCCCTCTCTCACTGTCTCTCTCTCTGTCAAGTAAATAATAAAATCTTTAAAAATAAATAAACAACAACAAAAAGTCCACTGGAATAAACTGGGAGTTCAAACTGTAGTGCTTTCTCATTGGCTAAATTGCAACAGTCCCTTATAGCCTGGGCTGTTGATAGGGCAGGAAGAAACCTTCCTTCCCTCTGCTGGTATAAGAAAATACTATCCAGTCCAAAGTCCTTCTCTTTCTGTTTTGTTTGCAATTGGCAACAAGAAGTAGGACAGGAAAGCTCCACCTTTTGGCTTTATCACTCCATTTTAGTGAGGTTTCCCTGCATTAATTTCCACATTCTGCATTTGTTATCCTTTCCCCATTGTGTATTCTTGGCACTCTTGTCAAAGATCAGTTGACCATACACACACATGTGTTTATGTCTTGGCTCTATAGTCTTTTCCACTGGTCTCTATGCCTGTCTTTATGCCAATACCATACTGTTTTAATTATTGTAGGCTTGTAGTATTTGAAATCAGTAATTTGAAATTAGGAAGTGTGATGCCTCCAATTTCCTTTTTCTTTCTCAAGATCATATAAATGGTCAACAGAGATATGAAAATATGCTCAACATCATTAATTATCAGGGAAATGCAAATCAAAACTATAATGAGATATCACCTCACACCTATTAGGATGGCTATTATCAAAAAAAGAAAAACAGATAGGTATTGATGAGGATGCAGAGAAATTGGAACCCTTTGGTACTATTTGTGAGAATGTAAATTGATGCATTCCTTATGCGAAACAGTGTAACGGTTCTTCAAAAAATTAAGAATAGAATTACCATATCAGTATCTCAAAGAGATTTCTGCACTCCCACATTTGTTGCAGCATTAGTCACAATAACCAAGATATGAAAATTACCCAAGTGTCCACCAACAATGAGTGGGAAAGGAAAATCTGGTATTCATATTCAATGGAACATTACCTCGCTTTCGAAAGGAAGGAAATTCTACCACTTATGACAACATGAATGAAACTGGATGACATTACGCTAAGTGAAATAGCCATTCACAGGACAAATGTTACAGGATTCCACTTATAAGAAGTATCTAATATAGCCAATACCACACAATAGTAAGAATATAATAGTGATTGCCAGGGGCTCAGAAATAGAGTTGTTTTTCATTGGGTATAAAATTTCAGTTCCTATAGATGAATAAGTTCTAGATATCCACTGTACAGCATAGTGCCTATAGTTAACAATATGGTATTGTACACTTCAAAATTTGTTAAAAGTGTAGATGTGTTAAGTGTTTTACCACAAAAAGAAAAAAAAAGAAAAGAGAGAAGTAAAGTAAAACTAGGGACACAAGGAAACTTTGGAAGTGTTTCATATTATCTATTACTTTAATAAGTGATGGTATCATGGGTGTTTGCATATATCCAAACTCATAAAATTGTACACATTAAATATGTATAATTCTTTGTATATCAATTATACCTCAATAATGCACATTATACACAGAGAGAGAAACAAAGGGAGAGAGAGAAAATCAAGTAGAGATATAGCCACATGGTACAGATATCATTTTTTTTTAAGACTTTATTTCTTTGACAGAGAAAGAGAGAGAGAGCACAAGCAGGCAGAGTGGCAGGCAGAGGGAGAGGGAGAAGCAGGCTCCCTGCTCAGGACTGGATCCCAAGACCCTGAGATCATGACCTGAGCCAAAGGCAGACACTTAAACAACTGAGCCACCCAGGCACCCAGATATATACTTCTTTAATAAAATTATTTTTGAAAAAAGCAAAAGAAGTATAAACAAAAAAATCCAGAATAGTGATTGTTTCTGGATGGAAAAAAAAAATGTAAAGGGATAGGGGTTGGAAGAGTAGATACAATGATAGATAGGCTAACAGGTATTTATTTTACTATGGTTTTTAACTCAAATATACATTACATATTTTGTAAATATGTAATATTTCAAAACAAAAGGAAAAACCATTTACATCAGTAGATAACTCTTTTTTAAGGATTTTTTAAAATTTATTTATTTGACACACACAGAGCACAAGCAGGGAGAGCAGCAGGCAAAGGGAGAGGGAGAAGCAGGCTCCCCACCAGGCAGGGAGCCCAATCCGGGGCTTGATCCCAGGACCCTGGGATCATGACCTGAGCCTAAGGCAGACACTTAACCAACTGAGGCACCAAGGCACCCCAGTAGATAACATTTTTTATCTTTCAGGTTTGTAGAAATTCAAATTAATTATATATCCACTATTTGCAAAGATGGGAGAAACTCATGCTCTAATTCACTGCTGGTGATGGAACTTTAAATCAGTGCAATCATTTTAGAAGTCACTTTTGCCATGTTTAATCAAGCCTTACAAATACATTTTGGCATAACACTTTCATTTCTATTTTTATTATAAGGGATTAATCAAAACCTTGTGTATATGAAAATGTGTACATCAATATCTTTCATAGCAGAGTTGTTGAAAACTAAAAATTGGAAATAACTTAAATGTCAACAGTAAAGTATTGACTAAAGCAATATGCAACAGATTACTATATAGTGACCCAGAACAACACAGTAGAAGTAGACTTATCAACATAAAATGATTTGTACATCATATCATTAAATGGATTGTAGAATAATTTGGTCCTATTTTGTACAATTTTTTCAAATGCATAAAGGAAAATTTAAAAGAAAGATAACAGAATTTTGACAATTATATTTGAGTGAAATAATTTTTGGTGATTTTTTTTCCTTTTCTTCCTTGTGCTTATGTATATGTAACCTGCAAATGTACTTTAGATTGCCCAAGTTTGTTAACCTGAATAAGTTTAACATTTGTATATATACAGTGGAATACTATGCAACCATCAAAAAAATCTTGCCATTTGCGATGATGTGGATGGAACTAGAGTGTATTATGTTAAGCAAAATAAGTCAATCAGAGAAAGCCAATTATCATATCATCTCTCTGATATGAGGAATTTGAGAGGCAGGCAGGTTGTTCATGGGGAGAAGGGAGGGAAAAAAGAAACAAAATAGGACCGGGGAGGAAGGCAAACCGTAAGAAACTCTTAGTCTCAGGAAACAAACTGAGGGCTGCTGGAGGGGTAGGGGGATAGGGTGGCTGGGTGATGGACCTTGGGAAAGGTATATGCTATGGTGAGTGCTGTGAAATGTGTAAGCCTGATGATTCACAGACTTGTACACCTGGGGCAAATAATACATTATATGTTAATTAAAATAATTTTTTTAAAAAGCACCATGGATAACCAAAACAAGCTTCTTAGAAATATTACATAGCTCATAAGAAGGCAATTTGAATATAAAAGAAGTGTAGAAAGTAAATTGAATTGTGGCATTTTGAAGTCTCTATGTACAAGGAATTTTATCACTTAAAATACTTCAGTCCTGGGATGCTGGAGTGGCTCAGGTGGTTAAGCATCTGCCTTTGGCTCAGAGTCCTGGGATTGAGCACCACGTCAGGCTCCCTGATCAGCAAGTGGAGAGCCGGCTTCTTCCTCTCCCTCTGCCTCTCCCCCTACCAATGCATTCTCGCTCTCTCATGCTCCCTCTCTCTCTCTCTCTCAAATAAATAAAGTCTTATAAATAAATAAACAAATAAAAAAATTCTTCAAACCCGTTAGGAAAACCGCATGTTCTTGTTCAAGTTCTGATGAATAGACTTAGAAAAGAAAGGAAATAATTTGTAGACAGCATGGAAGAAGGTCATCAAAACTAAGAAGTGGTTTTAATATTTTATTTCATTTTATTGAACAGGCACTTAAATAACACTATAGATCAAGAATTGTTTAAGTAATTTACAAATATTAATTTGGTCAATCCTTATAATTTTATGGGGAAGGTACCCTGACCATAAAGAACTATCATTTCAGTTAAGTCAAAAACAAATATCAGAAATTTCATATGGCTCAACTTACCTCTATTTTTATAGATGACAGAATTTAGGCATAAAGAGGTTAAGAAATTTGTGTGTTAGTAAAAGGCAAAGCTAAGTTTTGAAGTCAATCAGTCTGGCTCAAGAGTGTGTATTTGTAACCATGGCACTCTAAAAGGAATGGGTTTACCTAACTCTGAGGTATTGTTGCTGTTAGGGGGGAAAGTAGCACTACCTGGGATAGAATTAATAAATATGTCATTGTCTTTGCCTGGCCCCCATTTAAATCTCCTGACATTAGGAGAAGGAAGGGAAAAATGAAGCGGGGGAAATCAGAGAAGATGAACCATGAGAGACTATGGACTCCCAGGACTCAAACTGAGGGTTTTAAATGAGAGGAGGTGTGGGGATGCATGAGCACGTATTGCATGGAGCACTGGATGTTATATGCAAACAATGAATCATGGAACGTTACATCAAAACCTAATGATGTACTGTATGGTAACTAACATAATGTAATTTTAAAAATTATTATTTAAAAAAAACAGACAGTACAGGAATATAGCTTTTGAAAGAACTGTATTTTGAAAGACTTAATTCATGCATTAGTTGAAAAGCTTTAGAAGCTATAACCCAGTGATCCAATTTCAGGCTGATGTTGCGATAAAATACACACACACACACACACACACACACACACACACATAAAGATAATTCAAAATAACGTTAGCTCTTTTTTTCATTTATCAAAGAGCAATATATATTGAAAGGTAAGAAACAGACAGCAATGTCTTTTTGAAATCCTCTTTTTGTCTTTTATTTATATTCTTCACATACTATGGCTACTCCCACACATCTCACTATGGAATCTCAAAAGAAAAAAAAACTATCCCTAATAATTGTAATTTTTTAAAGAAAAGAAGCACTTTTCTTCAGATTCTGCATTATAAACCCTGAAAATCAATCTGACAAGGTAGGATTCTCCTCAGAACACAGAGTAGGAAAACAAATAGCAAGGCCTGTCCAAAATCCTCCTTATCAAGGAGAGGTGAGAAAATGTGGAAACAATTGTATATTAATACTTCTTATTCCATCACATTACATAAGAAAGAACACCATATCCTCCTTGATTATGGGCAGAAAACTCATTAAGAAAGTCCTGGAATTAATAATTAAACTAGTAAGTAGAGCATCCATGGTGCTGTGTTTTGTTGGATTCATGTCTGCAGCAGGGGCAGGAAATGTTAGAGATGCTTGTCTTTCTTGATATCGAAATCACTTAAAACATCTTCTTGGAGCTCAACACCTGACTGAATATCCTCCTCATTGCCACTTTCATCTCTTTATTCCTGAAAGTGTAGATGGCAGGGTTCAGAAATGGGGTAATAATTACATCAAAAATGGCAAGGAACTTATCCACTGGTACTGTGGGAAATGGCCATGAATACACAAAAATACATGGACCAAAAAACAAGACCACAACTGTGATGTGAGCTGATAGAGTGGAGAGGGCCTTGGACAAGCCACCTGAAGAACGTTGCCAAACAATGACCAAGATAAAGATATAGGAAATAACCAAAATGAAAAAAGTTCCCAGAGAGATGAAACCACTATTGGCAGTGACCATGAGCTCCAATTTGTACGTGTCTGTGCAGGCAAGCCTAATAAATCGAGGAAGATCACAGTAAAAGCTGTCCACTTCATTAGGGCCACAAAATGGCAGGTTTACAACAAATACAAGTTGGATCAATGAGTGAATGATCCCAATGGTCCAAGCTACCACCAAAAGTAAAACACAAGTTCTGAAGTTCATGATGGTCAGGTAATGGAAAGGCCTGCATATAGCAACATAACGGTCAAGGGCCATGGCAATGAGCAGAACCATCTCAGTTCCTCCAATAACATGAATGAAGAACATCTGAGCAACGCAGCCTTGGAAAGAGATTACTTTTCTCTCCTTGAAAAGATCAGAAATCATCTTGGGAGCTGCAATGGAGGAAACCCACATGTCAATAAAGGAGAGGTTGGCCAGCAGGAAGTACATGGGGGAGTGTAGATGGGAGTCAGAGATCACTGTGAGCACAATGAGGAGGTTTCCTAAAATACCTATTACATAAAACACAGAGAAAACTAGAAATAGGACAAGCTGCATCTCCAAAGAATTGGTGAGTCCCACCAACACAATCTCAGACACCACCGAATTATTTCCTCCCCCCATGGTTTCAGTCACTTTGGGCTCCAAATTTGCCTGAAAGAACAGGAAAAAATAAGAAATTGGGATTACTGGCCATATCAGTCAAGGTTCCATTAGCGAAGCAGAACCACTAGGAGATAACATACTAAGGGATTCATTAGTGATTTGACCTTACACAATCATGGAAGCTAATACAACAGTCTCTGTAAGTCTGTTGTTTTTGCATCTGATGCTGTAGCTTGATGTCCACAGGATGGGCAGCCAGGAAGAGAAGATAAATGTTAAGTGGAGGAAAACAAAAAGAAACTGGAACCCACAAGCGAAAGCTAAAGGACAGATGAAAATTAGTGTCAGTGCTCATTGTCTCTAACCTTGATAATGCAGATGTACTGCAAAAGCCAGAGCCCTCCACCACAGAGCTGAACACACAGCTGGCCCACAAGTCAGAGAAGCTCAAGAAGGATCCCAAAGGAGGTGTGGCAGTTGCAATCCTGGCCACTGCCTCATACCAATGAGATAAGCCAGCAGAGAAATGACAACGTGCATGAGCTACAAATATGGCTGCTGTTTCACTTTAACCTAGTCATATCACAAAAGACTCTCCCTTACAATATATTCTAGTTGGAAACACAAAGAAAAAGGAATTCTAGAGAATGTAACAATCTATTGAAGCTGACACAGTACCAAGCCACCATACTATCTATTTAAAGGAATATAGGGGCGCCTGAGTGGCTCAGTCAGTTAAGTGTTGGACTCTTGCTTTCATGATCATGATCATGGACATGATCTCCGGGGCATGAGCTGGAACCCTGTGTCCGGCTGAGCACTCATCAGGGAGTCTGGTTCTTCTCTCCCTCTTCTCCTCCCCCTGCTTACAAGCTCTCTCTCTCTCTTAATAAATAAATATTTTAAAAAATAGATTTCGAGGGATGCCTGGGTGGCTTAGTCAGTTAAACATCTGCCTTTGCCTCAGGTCATCCTCCCAGGGTCCTGGGATCAAGTCCTATGTCAGGCTCCTTGCTCAGCAGAAAGCCTGCTTCTCCCTCTGCCTGATACTCCCCCTGCTTGTGCTTGCTCTCCCTCACTCTCTCTGACAAATAAATAAATAAAATATTATAAATAAATAGGTAAATAGGTAGATTTCAAAAAAAAGTTACAAATTTTGAAAATTAACTACCACCTCTATTCATTTGGTCAAATCATGGTTACAGTGGAACTTAAGTAGATTTGAAAAAGGCTCTAAATTTATCAGTCCTAATCTCATGTCATCTCCCACCAACTTCCCTTGTTATTACTGACTGTTTAAAATTTCACCATGGGTTCTCTTCTGATGTCAGGAAGTCACTTAAAGAGAGAAATAGAAAAGAGTTTAAATAGAGTTTTGGAGTGAAAGGAAAACAAAGGTTCTAAGTATTATATGGCAATAAATTGTTGTTTCTACTAGGTAGCCCACAGGGACTTCAAAATGCCTAAAAACATTTTTTTTAAAAAGTGGCAGAACTACAAAAAGAAAGAGAAATTCTGTATACTTGTGGAAATAGTGGGAGAGTGAAACACATTTCCCTCAGTGAACAGTAGGAAAAACCAACAAAATATCAGTCAGCATAATGAAGGTTTAAAAACATGATTAATCAAAATAAATTCTATAGATTCCCTGTCCCCAATATATGCAGAATACTCAAACATTTATAGAACATTACAAAACTTTACCATATGCTGTATTATGAAGCAAATATTAACAAATTTCAAAGATTACTACTATGTAAATTGTGTTCCAGCCCCAAAGCAATTAAGGTATAATCACTAACCAAAATATACCTAGAAAATCTTCATACGTTTAGAAATTAGATAACGCAATTTAAATAATTCTTGGGTCAAGGATGAAATCACAATGGAAATTAGAAAACATTTTAAACTGAGTTATATTTTATACCAAATCCTGTAGGATGCAACAAAGCAGTATTTAGAGGGAAATATATAGTCTAACTGCTTATATTAGAGAAAGAAAAAAAGGCTTAAAATTATTTAAAAATTAATGAGCTAAGTATCCATTTTTAAAAGTAATACAACCACAAAACAAAAACATTTTCTATTAATGAAAGAGAAAATAAAAATAAACTACAAAGAATCTACAGAAAGAAAGGCTTTTCTTTGAAGAGACAAGTAAAATTGATAAGCCTCTGATGAAATGAATCAAGTAAAAAGAGAGGCAGCACGTAGAACTAATATCAAAAACAAAAGAGGAATGTGAGCAGAGATGTTACAGACATCGAAAGCATAATAAGAGACTATAATAAACAACTTTATGCCAACATATTCCAAAATTTTGATAATATCAGCAAATATCTAGTAAAACATAACTTACCAAAACTCACTGTGTTGGACATTCTGGATCCACTGTCCCTCTTCATCCTGCTACACACCTCTGGGGAGGGCCTTTAAGAATTGCATAAACTGCAGGGCATCCCTGCTGTCACTGTTGGCTGGTTTTGGTCAGTAAGAGGCATTAACAAGAAACAGAAGACCAGGAAGAGAAGGTGAAAGATAAGGATATCTATCTCCTGACAGTCCCCTCTAGGCCTCAGGCTGGCAATGTCTGCATTTCTGTTTAATGGGGCAGCCCTCTCCTACATCTGTAACTTCCTTTCCAGATCCCAACAACCACCTTGGGATGCTTCACCACACCTTACTGCTTTCCTTAATCCTATCCTCATCTTTCTAAATAGTCTACTCATTGTGAACCTTCCCCTATTACTCTACTTGAGTGTGCTGTTTTCTGTGGGACCACAACTGATAAGATAGGAAAACAAAATAATACTATAACTGCATTAAAGAGATTAAAGGATTTATTTTTTTTTAATTTTTTAATTTATTAATTTGACAGACAGAGATCACAAGTAGGCAGAGAGGCAGGCAAAGAGAGGGGAGGAAGCAGGCTCTCCGCTGAGCAGAGAGCCCGATGCGGGGCTCGATCCCAGGACCCTGGGATCATGACCTGAGCCAAAGGCAGAGGCTTAACCCACTGAGCCACCCAGGTGCCCCGAGATTAAAGGATTTAAATAGAATTTTAAAAATCTTCCCGCAAACATAACTCTAGTGTTTTTTTTTTACATAACTCTAGTTTTAATGGCAAAATCTACCAAAAATTCAAGGAACCAATAACTATAATTCTACTGAAATTGCATAGAAAACCTTCTCCCCTACCTTATTTTATGAGAAGAACATAATGTTGATACTAAAATTTGACCGGGGCAGTATGAAAAACAAAATTTTTCAGGGTAATATCAACCATGGATTTATTTTTTTTAAGATTTATTTATTTATTTGAGAGAAAGAGAGCACATGCATGAGAGGGGGTGGGGGGCAGAGGTAGAGGGAGAGAAAGAGAGAATCCCAAGCAGACTCCCCACTGAGCATGGAGCCTTAGTGGGGCTCAATCCCACAACCCCAAGATCATGACCTGAGCCAAAATGGAGAGTCAGACACTTACTCAAAGGAGCCACCTAGGTGCCCCTATCACCCATGGATTTAGATGTAAAATTGATTAAAAAAAAAAAATACTTATGCTAAAAGGAGGAAAAGTGGGACAGTGTAGCAGTTCGGGTTTCCCAAAAGCAAGCGCTGAGGTGGAGGTTAGGATACTACACGGTCATGAGAGATTAACACCTTTAAGGAGAAGTCAGAGGAGGCAGGATTGGGCAAAAGACAAAGTCTAACTGTGATGCAGACCCAACAAATCCCCACCACACTGAGGCCTGGAGGGAGTTTTGTTCCATCATATTGCCCCAAGTTGGGTGAAAATAGCTGGGGACTTCCCTTCACTCAGTCATCCACCCCTGATCAGGGTGTGGGCTCAGGGCTGTCTGCTGATAGCACTCTCCATGGCTGCGCAGCAAGTCCCTCCTTGAAGGGAAGCTCAGGTAACAGAGAGGGCAGGAGATGAAGGATTCTAGTCTAGACATGTAAAGTGTGAATTGAAAGGTGGACCTCCAGGTACCAGTATCCAGTAGTATTCATCTTTAATCAATGTACATTTTTTTTTTTTTGCTTTTGCCTACTTTGCATACATAAATGACAGAATAATAGGAAAAGAAAAAGCAAGGGCTTTTTTTTTTTATTTTAAGATTTTATTTATTTAGGGTACCTGGGTGGTTCAGTGGGTTAAGCCTCTCACTTTGGCTCCGGTCGTGGCCTTGGGCTTCTGGGATCAAATCCTGTATCAGGCTTCCTGCTCAGTGGGGAGTCTGCTTCCCCCTCTCTCTCTCTGCCTGCCTCTCTGCTTACTTGTGATCTCTCTCTGTCAAATAAATAAGTAAAATCTTTAAAAAATATATTTTATTTATTTATTTGACAGAGAAAGAGAGGATGAGAGCACACGGATGGGGAGCAGCAGACAGAGGGAGACGCAGACTTCCCGCTGAGTGGGGAGCTTGATGCAGGGCTTGATCCCAGGACCCTGGGATCATGACCTGAGTAAAAGGCAGACACTTAACTGAGCCACCCAGGGATCCCAAAGCAAGAGACTGTTAACACAAAACTCACATGGAGGTGAACTGTGTAAAGGAAGGAGAGGAACAAAAATAAACACAGGAGCATTATGAGGTACTAGAAAAACTCTATCATTTAACCTGAGTGATGAGTACACAAGAATTCACATTATTTTTAATATGCCTATGTTTATACACTCTTCTGTATGTAGAATATTTCACAATTTTTTAAAAAATAACAGAAAAAGAAGATGGATGGGGATATTCCAGACAGGGGACAGTATGTGCCCAGGTACAGAGGTGAGAGTAAGCAAGCAGTTTTGGGCAGAGAACAATTTTTATGGTTTCAGTGTAAGGTTGTGTAGGAGGAACATAGGAGATAAAAGGTAAAGATAAATAGAAAATGGACTGCAGAGTCCCTAGAAAGCCAGGCTATGGAGGATGAAATACTCCATGATGGGGAAGTAGGCATTTTGGGGATTTAAGTTGAGGAACTTGATACTTGCAAAGTAATGTTTTGTTTGTTTTTTAAAGAAGCTAAGTCTTCTTTAAAATCACTTTGAATATCATAAAGTCATAAATAAAGTTATAAATCACTTCATAGAGAGGTGACTTAGAAATCATCTGCATAGGTATGAGCATTGAAGCCACAAGAAATATATATATCTAGAGGAAAAGTCAAATATGCTATGAGAAAAGCCCAAGATTTAAAGTCTGGGAAAAAGAAACAAAAACGGGTGGTGGGGGGTGCACCTGGGTGGCTCAATTGTTAAGCATCTGCCTTCGGCTCAGGTCATGATCTCGGGGTCCTAGGACCGAGCCGTGGGTCTTAGGATCCAGCCCCCAATCAGGCTCCCCACTCTGTGGGAAACCTGCTTCTCTATCTCCCACTCTCTCTGCTTGTGTTCCCTCTCTTGCTATATCTCCCTCTGTGTCAAATTAATAAATAAAATCTTTTTTAAAAAAAAAGAAAAGAAAAGAAATAAACAAACAAAAACAGGGAAATAAGTTTCCAGAGAACTAGAGAGTTGAGAACTCTAGAAGTCAAGAAATGAGATTATTTCAGAGGGGGAATAGTGTTGCAGTGGAATGAATTATTTCAGCGTTTCTAGGATCAATAATAAGAAAATTGGTATTTGAAAACAAGGCACTTCTAGGAATTTTTCACTAATGTATTCCCAGTGCCTAGAATGTAACACATCAGATGTGCTCCATAAATATTTATGGAATAAATGGAGGAACTCAGATTGCCCAGGGTTAAGGTAAAAGGCTGTTAAGAAAGTCTATTGAGAGTATACAATTTAAAAATAAAATAGGAGAAGGATACGTGGAGAGAGCCCAAAATAAAGTACTTTTTAATGATTAAATAAAGAGGAGAAGTAAGTGTTTCATAGGAACCAGTGGGGGAGAATATGAAAGTGCCGAACAGCCAGAGGTAATTGGTCATAAGGCCCTGGAGTAGCAGAAATGGATGAAATAAAAAACAAAGATAAGAAGGCTTCACCTTGCAAAATACAAGGGCCATGTATTGTTCTAAGTCAGGAAGGGAAAGGGAAAAATATTTGTGAAGACAGAAATATGTTATAATAAGCCTTCTTATTTAGCAAGAACACTAAAGTAGTAACAGGTCAGCTTGAACTGTACTAGATCAGAAGGTCTGTCTTTCAGTGGCTATATTGTCAATGAGGTCTATGAACTACAGATTTTCAAGCAGATGTATAAAATGATTTCTGCCTATTACCATCCCTTTTTTTATTTGATCATATCACCATCATATAAATAAGAGAGGGGCACATGGATGGCTCAGTTAGTTGAGTGACTGACTGTTGATTTCAGCTCAGGTCATGATCTCAGGGTCCTGGGATCAAGCTCTGCATCAGACTCCCCACTGAATGAGGAGTTTACTTGTCTCCCTATCTCTCTGCCCCTCCTCCTGTTTGCCCTCTCCCACACTCTCTCTCTCTCAAATACATAAATCTTTAAATAAATACAAATGAAAAGCCCCCAAACCAAGGAAAAGATCATCTAACATCCTGCAGTTTTACCTCTTGAAAAAGAAAAAAATCAAAATTTTCCATGATCTGTCTAGCATCTGGTTGGGATGATGTGGGATCCAGAGAAGCAGGGAAGAGAAACCAATAAGAAATAGAGGATGAACCAGTAGACCAGAGCTTCAAGATGATACAGTAGTGAGGACTGATGAGCCAACAATGGAAAATGCAAGGGTCCTGTAAAATCCAGAGTGCTCCAGGTTTCCAGTCTCTGCCCACCCCCACCGATTTAAAGCAAAATAATATTCCAGACACACTAGTTGTGTCTCTCTACTACTACAAATTGGAGATTTCCCATTGACTAAAAAATAATCCGGGTATTCTAGGGCCTCCGTGTTTGGGCTCCAGCACTAATTCACCCTATGTTCAGCTAGATCAGACCCTTCACTAACTCTGAAACTATCTTTTCCTCCTTTTCTTCAGACTCTCCACTCCAAATAAAAAAAAACCTGCCTCATCTATCTTGAAATGTTCGTTTTTCACAGCCCCATTTAAGTGCTACCCATTTCATGAAACCTCTCCACTATCCTAGCAGGGAAAAAAAAAAGATCTTGTTCCCTCTCTTTCCTGTAGCACTTCCGACCTCCCACAGCACCTTTTGCCCTGCAGTATAGTTACATGTGCATGACTTGGTTCCTGTGTTTCCAAGCACAAGAGGGCAGGACCTCTGCATGAGTCATCTCTGTCTTCATCCTAGGAGAGTTTTGGAGAGCAGAATTGTCAATTCTAGGAAGTTAGTGTTTGCTAAATTAATTTGAATTAACTCCTTTGCAATTTTAACGTAATCGTTTAAAATAAGATATTTTAGAAGATTAAGAAAACATACATAGAGAAGAAAAATGATGGTGAGGAGTGGAGAGAAAAAACAACTTAAGGATAAAGAAAACAAAAATTAAGCAAGGGAATAAGTAATAGGGAAAGAGTGAGGAAAAGAATCATGTGGAAGAGAAAGAGGAAAGCAAACAGTGAAACTTCACTTAAGTTCTGAGACTAGAGACTCACATGACCAAGTGGAAAGATACAGGAAAGGAATTAAAAACTATCTTATATATTGAAAACCCAGTAGAAGGCTCTTAGAAAGAAACTAATCTCACAAAGACAAGGACCCGAGTTTTCCTTCTCAGAAAATATTTGACAGAAAGCCTCATCTGCCATGGAGAATGGCAGATCCTTAACCAGAAACCAAAGCTTTCCCCATTCGTTCCACTTCTTTTCTAATGAGACATTTCCCTAAATGGTATTCCTCCCTTACTTACCTCTCCACCCCTCAGCTGTTTCTGGTCCAGGTGCAGTGATGCAATGTAACTTTCGGTTTCTATCTCCTACTCTCACTCATCCAGCTCAGGGGGGGAAGAAATTATGTATTTTTCTCTGTATTCCTGGAACTCTGATTAATGTGGAAAACATAACAGAAGCTGAGGAAGTATTTTTTGTTGACTGTGACAATAGATACACAAATAAGCCAGATATCAAGGTTTTCCGAATCCTTCAGGAAGACGAGGGTCCAATTAAATGAATTAGAATATTTGACCCTAGCAATTACTTCAGATTTTTTTCTGCCAGACATTTATTATAATAACTAACTAAATGGTCAGTGTAAGAGGAGAGAATATATAATTCCTGCTTCTTTGGCAAACAGTAACTAAATTGGATAATTCTGCTTGTGTAGAATTTGTGTTCCACCACCAAAACCAGACGCTATTACCAATTCTGAAGTGGATGTTTACCGCCAGACTAAATCTGAGTTAAATTTATGTATTCCATGTGTATCCTAATGTCATTTACACTCTTGTGTGCCTCCTGGATCATGCCTTACTCTTCCACATCATGGTTCTTACCCTTGAAGACGTGACACTGAATACCTCTCTATCCCTTTTGAAAGTCAAGGTAAGTTCCCTGCAAAATATTTTTCAAGCCCTGACCATTGACTCAACTACTCATCTCAACTCTTTCTCTTCTGGGTGCCCTCTTCTCATGGACCACAACTAAATCACAGTTTGAAATCTTCAGTGGTGATTTCAAACTCTGATTTAGCACCAGTAAACATCTTAGTCAAAACACAAAACACAACAATATGATTGCATGTGTTCTGCCTATCCTTCTCACCCACCTGTTTCCTAGCAGACCTGAAATAGCAGCATCTACAGAAAACACACATCTGGCATATGGACCTATTTGAAATTCCCCCAGAGTGGAAAAGAGATAGCTAATTAGCAATGCAGAGGGTAGTCAAAAAATGGTACCACATAGCAGAGGGAACACCAATATGATTTTAGTCTGTGCGGGGAGTAGTCTCAGAATAAGACTGATTTTCCCAGAGCAATGTAAGAGGAGACCGTTAATGAGTCACCTAGGGGAAGAGCTCCCTCGTGAATAAATAAGTTTTATCAGGTTGTGGTTTTGGTTTTTGGGTTTTGTTTCTTATTTTTTACCTCAGGGCTTGAGGTGAAGATGAAGTCTTAAGATTCATGAAAATATCTTTTGATTACAGTTTTTAAGTAGGATTTATGCCCAGTGTGGAGCCCAATGCAGGGCTTGAATTCAGAACCCCATGATCAAGATGGGAGCTCAGCTGAAAAGTCAGACACTTAGCTGACTGAGCCACCTAGGCAACCCTCTTTTAATTGCTTTTTACTGAAAATAATCTTTACTGTCCTTCCATACGTTTACATGAACTCCTTGTTTTTGACACTATCCTGAATCTACCTATTCATCCATCTCAGGGTCTCATCAATATTCTTACCTCTAAATGCCTGTTGCTCTGCCAAATAAATATTTATAAGATTTTTATGAATAGGTTATATCCTTTGTTTCACTTGTGATTTTTGCAATGTCTAATTAGTTCTCATGACAAAATATTTTTCTTTACATGTTCAAAGACCATTTATCAGGATGGTAGAGAAGAGGGTGAAAATTTCAAGGAATTCACATCATTTCTAAAAACACTAATTGAGATTCTAATATACCAAGTTCTGTTATAGATGATAATTATACAGAAGGGGGAGGAAGAGGACATATGGACTCTCCCTCAAAGAATTCACAGTCTGTGGATAGGAGAAATGTAAAGAAATATTTTAAATAGAGGATAAATGTAGCATTAAAAGCGCCACACAGTAGATAAATAATTAGATAGCAGTGGAAAGTATAAGAAGGCTTCATCAAAAAGGTAATAGTTGGGTGATAATGTGACTTTGAGCAGTGATAGATGGAGCAGCTCATATAAAGATACGAAAAATCTGAAAATCTGAAACAGCACAGCATGTACAGAAGCTTGCCAGCGGTTTGCTCATGGAAGGCCATAGTTTGTGAAGAAAGCTGAGGATTCTTAGAAATAACTGTGTGCACCTTGGGTTGGTGAGAGAAGAAATGACCAAAAATCACAGATCAACTTCCTGTCAAAGAGCATAGAAGGTGCATACAGGAGGGAGATTGGCCATTTGACAATACACAACAAAATGAGATTGTGATCCCCCCCCTTTTTTTAAGAAAAATGAAAACATTTTTAATTGAAGTATAATAAACATACAATGTGGCTTTAGTTTCAGGTATACAACATACTGACTCAACAATTCTGTATATTACTCAGTGCTCACCAAGATAAGTGTAGTTCCCACCTGTCACCAAACAACATTGTTACAATGTTATTGACTTTATTCCCTATGATGTACTTTTCATCTCCATGACTTCTTTATTTTATAAATGGAAGTTTGTACCTCTTAACCCCCTTTATCTATTTCATCCATCCCCCTCACCTACCTCCCTCTGGTAACAAGAAGTTTGTTCTCGGTATTTAAGAGTCTGTTTTTTTGTTTGTTTCCTATTTCTTCATTTGTTTTGTTTTGTTTTGTTTTTAGATTCCACATGTAAGTCAAATTATATGGTGTGTGTCTTTCTCTGTCTGACTTATTTCACTTAGCATAATACCCTTTAGATACATCCATGTTGTCACAAATGGGAGGATATCCTCCTTTCTCGTGGCTGAATACTATTCCATTGTGCATTTATAACACATCTTTATCCATTCATCTATTGATGGACATTTAGGTTGTTTCCATATCTTAGCTCTTGTAAATAATGCTGCAGTAAACATAAGGGTGCATATATCTTTTTGAATTACTGTTTTCACTTTCTTTGGGTAAATAGCCAGTAGTGGAATTACTGAATGGTAAGGTATTTCTGTTTTTAATTTTTTTGAGGAAACTCCATACTGTTTTCCACAGTGGCTGAACCAACATACAGTACCACTAACAGGGCACCAGGGTTCCTCTTTCTCCACATCCTCACCAACACTTGTTATTTCTTGCCTTTTTGGTATTAGCCATTTGACAAGTGTAAGGTGATATATCTCACTGTGGTTTTGATTTGCATTTCCCTGTTGATTAGTGATGTTGAGCATCTTTTTTCATGTGTCTGCTGGCCATCTGTATGTCTTCTCTGGAAAAATGTCTACTCAGGTCTTCTGCCTACTTTAAAAAATTATTTATTTATCTAAGTAATCTCTACACCCAACATGGGGCTCAAACATGACCCTGAGATCAAGAGTCACAAGCTCTCTGACTTAGTCAACCAGGCACTCTTTCTGCCCATTTTAATCAGATTATTTGTGATTTTGGTGTTGAGTTGTATAACTTCTTTATATATTTTGGATATTAACCCCTTACAGATATATCATTTACAAATATCTTCTCCCATTCATTAGGTTGCCTTTTTGCTTTGTTTCCTTTGCTATACAGAAGCTTTTTATTTTGATGTAGTCCTAATAGTTTAATTTTGCTTTTGTTTCTCTTGCCTGCGAAGACATCTAGAAAAATTTTGCTAAAGCCAACATGAAAAAGATTTCTGCCTATGCTTTCCTCTGGGAGCTTTATGGTTTTCAGGTCTTACATTTAGGTCTTTAACCCATTTTGGGCTAATTTTTGTGAACGGTATAAAAAAATGATCCAGTTTCATTCTTTTGCCTGTAACTGTCCAGTTTCCCAAGTGTAAGGGCCTGCTTAGCCAGAGGGAGTCATTTTGTGTTTATGCAATGAACTTAGATTGACCCTGCCCCTCCCAGAGGAACTTACTTGCAAAGCCTAGATACAAGGGTAGGTCAGGCCAGGTGAAGACATTCAATCAGTGAGGTGCGCATATATCTACTAGGGTAAGTTGAAATTCAATTGGCCACCCGTATGTAACCTAGCAGTTTTCTCTGTGTGTTGCAGACCTAGCATGACTGTGCAGTTTTCTCTGTGTATTGCAATCTCATTGGCACCTGTGTATAGCCCGGCTAAACTACCTCTATAAAAGTTAGTCTGTGAGGCTGGGAGGGGTCACCTCTCTGTAAGAGGAGGCCCGGACCGGTCAGTTTGATTCTCGATGCTTGGCGCGAAATAAAGCTTTGCTTGACCTTCACTTTGTATCAGTCCCGCTCCTTTGATTACGGACCCTAACATCCAGCATAATTTGATGATGAGACAGTCTTTTCCTCATTGCATGTTCTTGCCCCCTTTGTCATAGATTAATTATATAAGTGTGGGTTTATTTATAGGGTCTCTAATCTGTTGATCTATGTGTCAATTTTTTTTTTAAGATTTTATTTATTCATTTGACAGAGAGAGATCACAAGTAGGCAGAGAGGCAGGGAGAGAGAGAGGAAGGGAAGCAGGCTCCCTGCTGAGCAGAGAGCCCGACGCGGGACTGGATCCCAGGACCCTGAGATCACGACCTGAGCCGAAGGCAGCGGCTTAACCCACTGAGCCACCCAGGTGCCCCTATGTGTCAATTTTTGTGTTGGTACCATACTATTCAGATTACCACAGCATTGTAGTATATCTTGAAATCTAGAGTTGTGTGATACCTTCAGTTTTCTCCTTTTTCAAGATTGCTTTGGCTACTCAGAGTCTTTTGTGGTTCCATGCAAATTTTAGGAATATTTGTTCTAGTTCTGTAAGAAATGTTATTGGTATTTTGATAGGGGTTGCATTGATAGATTACTTAATTTCTTTTTTTTTAAGATTTTATTTATTTATTTGAGAGAGAGAGTAGGAGAGAGCATGAAAACAGGGTGAGGAGCAGAGAGAAACAAACTCTCTGCTGAACAGGGAGCCCAACACAGGGCTCAATCCAGGAGTCTGGGATCATGACCTGATCGGAAGGCAGCCACTTACCCAAATGAGCCACCTAGGTGCCCCAAATTACTTAGTTTCTTAAGAGAAGCCATTTGTGGGGCACCTAGAGAGTGCCGTCTGCTCAGGGTATGACTCTTGGTTTTGGCTCTGGTTGTGATCTCAGGATCATGAGATCAGCCCTGTGTCAGGCTCCATGCTCAGCATAGAATCTACTTAGGATTCTCCCTCCTTCCCCCTCTGCCCCTAACCACCGGGCTTGTGCACAATCTTGTTCCCTCTCTCTCTCAAATAAACAAATAAATAAATAAATAAATATTTTTTTTTTAAAAAAGACGTCATTTGCTCTCATTCTATATGCAATGAATCTTTTTTTATCTGGCTGCCTTTAAGTTTTTCTCATCACTGGTTTTCAACAATTTGTTACATGCCTTGGTGAGCTTTCATATCATTTTCTAATATTTTTATCATTTCTGTCATTCCTGAAATCTATTCTTATTGATTTATTTTTCTTCTGGAGGTCATATTTATATGCTTCATAGTGTGCCCAGGGTTTTTTTTTCTTTTTCCCCACAGTGTAGCTTTAATGAGTTAAGCATAGGGGTATCCCAACATGCTTTCATACGTACGTTTAGAGTCCTTGAATCTTCCTTTGGGTACCTGGGTGACTCAGTCCATTAAGCCTCCGACTTTTGGTTTCCACTTGGGTCATGATCTCAGGAACATGGGATCCAGCCTAAGTCCAGCTCTGTGCTCAATTGTGCAGTGGGGAGTCTGCTTGACAAGTCGCTCTCCCTCCACATTTCCCCCTGCTCCTGGGCCACTCTCCCTCTCTTTCACTCTCTAAAATAAATAAATAAATCTTAAAAGGAAAAAAAAGATATACTTACATCTTCTAGGCAAATATCCGAACCTCAAATTGCTAAACCCTAAACCCTAAATCTAACTTTAACACTAACCCAAAAACTACCCAGACCCAATACTAACCCTAAAACCAACCCTAAACAAAACCCTAAAACTAACACCAGCTCTAATCCTGAACCACAAACCTTAAACCTCTGGAAAGCTTTCTGAATGGCAAAATACCATGCACATACCCTCAACCTAAAACAAACCCTAAGCATAACTCTCACATGCGCTTACAGTAACCTCAGGATTTTGGGGGGGGGGGGGGTCTTATTCCCTGGGATACCTCTGCTCTGGAAAACACCAGGCACATACCCTATCAAAACCCATAACCGTAACCCCTATGCCTAAACACTACCCCTGAATTCTATCCCTAAAACTGACCCTAATCATAACCCTAACATCTAACCTACCCTTAAGCCTCTGGAGAGGACTCTGAACTGTAAAATTCCAGGTGTGTACCATAACGATGACCCTATCGCAAACACTAACCCTGCCCTAACTGTAACCCAAATCCCTAACTTAAACCCTAATCCCTAACCCTTGACGACGAATGCCTAATGCTTATCACTTACTTAATAATTATTTTCTTTTTGAGTTTTTTTTATTAAATTTTATTTTTTATAAACATATATTTTTATCCCCAGGGGTACAGGTCTGTGAATCGCCAGGTTTACACACTTCACAGCACTCACCATAGCACATACCCTCCCCAATATCCATAATCCCACCCCCCTCCCAACCCCCCTCCCCCCATCAACCCTCAGTTTGTTTTGTGAGATTAAGAGTCACTTATGGTTTGTCTCCCTCCCAATCCCATCTTGTTTCATTTATTCTTCTCCTACCCCCTTAACCCCCCATGTTGCATCTCCTCTCCCTCATATCAGGGAGATCATAGGATAGTTGTCTTTCTCTGATTGACTTATTTCGCTAAGCATGATACCCTCTAGTTCCATCCACGTCGTCGCAAATGGCAAGATTTCATTTCTTTTGATGGCTGCATAGTATTCCATTGTGTATATATACCACATCTTCTTTATCCATTCGTCTGTTGATGGACATCTAGGTTCTTTCCATAGTTTGGCTATTGTAGACATTGCTGCTATAAACATTCGGGTGCACGTGCCCCTTCGGATCACTACGTTTGTATCTTTAGGGTAAATACCCAGCAGTGCAATTGCTGGGTCATAGGGTAGTTCTATTTTCAACATTTTGAGGAACCTCCATGCTGTTTTCCAGAGTGGTTGCACCAGCTTGCATTCCCACCAACAGTGTAGGAGGGTTCCCCTTTCTGTAGTTCTCTTTTTTGATGGGATCCTTGTCTGGTTTTGGGATCAAGGTGATGCTGGCCTCATAAAATGAGTTTGGAAGTTTTCCTTCTATTTCTATTTTTTGGAACAGTTTCAGGAGAATAGGAATTAGTTCTTCTTTAAATGTTTGGTAGAATTCCCCCGGGAAGCCATCTGGCCCTGGGCTTTTGTTTGTTTGGAGATTTTTGATGACTGTTTCAATCTCCTTACTGGTTATGGGTCTGTTCAGGCTTTCTATTTCTTCCTGGTTCAGTTGTGGTAGTTTATATGTCTCTAGGAATGCATCCATTTCTTCCAGATTGTCAAATTTGTTGCCTTAGAGTTGCTCATAGTATGTTCTTATAATTGTCTGTATTTCTTTGGTGTTCGTTGTGATCTGTCCTCTTTCATTCATGATTTTATTTATTTGGGTCCTTTCTCTTTTCTTTTTGATAAGTCTGGCCAGGGGTTTATCAATCTTATTAATTCTTTCAAAGAACCAGCTCCTAGTTTCGTTGATTTGTTCTATTGTTTTTTTGGTTTCTATTTCATTGATTTCTGCTCTGATCTTTATGATTTCTCTTCTCCTGCTGGGTTTAGGGTTTCTTTCTTGTTCTTTCTCCAGCTCCTTTAGGTGTAGGGTTAGGTTGTGTACCTGAGACCTTTCTTGTTTCTTGAGAAAGGCTTGTACCGCTATATATTTTCCTCTCAGGACTGCCTTTGTTGTGTCCCACAGATTCTGAACCGTTGTGTTTTCATTATCATTTGTTTCCATGAATTTTTTCAATTCTTCTTTAATTTCCTGGTTGACCCATTCATTCTTTAGAAGGATGCTGTTTAGTCTCCATGTATTTGGGTTCTTTCCAAATTTCCTCTTGTGATTGAGTTCTAGCTTTAGAGCATTGTGGTCTGAAAAGATGCAGGGAATGATCCCAATCTTTTGATACCGGTTGAGACTTGATTTAGGACCAAGAATGTGATCTATTCTGGAGAATGTTCCATGTGCACTAGAGAAGAATGTGTATTCTGTTGCTTTGGGATGAAATGTTCTGAATATATCTGTGATGTCCATCTGGTCCAGTGTGTCATTTAAGGCCTTGATTTCCTTGTTGATCTTTTGCTTGGATGATCTGTCCATTTCAGTGAGGGGAGTGTTAAAATCCCCTACTATTATTGTATTCTTGTCGATGTGTTTCTTTGATTTTGTTATTAATTGGTTTATATAGTTGGCTGCTCCCACGTTAGGGGCATAGCTATTTAAAATTGTTAGATCTTCTTGTTGGACAGTTCCTTTGAGTATGATATAGTGTCCTTCCTCATCTCTTATTATAGTCTTTGGCTTAAAATCTAATTGATCTGATATAAGGATTGCCACTCCTGCTTTCTTCTGATGTCCATTAGCATGGTAAATTCTTTTCCACCCCCTCACTTTAAACCTGGAGGTGTCTTCGGGTTTAAGATGAGTTTCTTGTAGGCAACATATAGATGGGTTTTGTTTTTTTATCCATTCTGATACCCTGTGTCTTTTGATTGGGGCATTTAGCCCATTCACATTCAGGGTAAGTATTGAGAGATATGAATTTAGTGCCATCGTATTGCCTGTAAGGTGACTGTTATTGTATATTGTCTCTGTTTCTTTCTGATCTACTACTTTGAGGGTCTCTCTTTGCTTAGAGGACCCCTTTCAATATTTCCTGTAGAGCTGGTTTGGTATTTGCAAATTCTTTCAGTTTTTGTTTGTCCTGGAAGCTTTTAATCTCTCCTTCTATTTTCAAAGATAGCCTAGCTGGATATAGTATTCTTGGCTGCATGTTTTTCTCATTTAGTACTCTAAATATATCATGCCAGCTCTTTCTGGCCTGCCAGGTCTCTGTGGATAAGGCTGCTGCCAATCTAATATTTTTACCATTGTACATTACAGACTTCTTTTCCCGGGCTGCTTTCAGGATCTTCTCTTTGTCACTAAGACTTGTCAATTTTACTATTAGGTGACGGGGTGTGGACCTATTCTTATTGATTTTGAGGGGGGTTCTCTGAACCTCCTGGATTTTGATGCTTGTTCCCTTTGCCATATTGGGGAAATTCTCTCCAATAATTCTCTCCAATATACCTTCTGCTCCCCTCTCCATTTCCTCTTCTTCTGGAATCCCAATTATTCTAATGTTGTTTCGTCTTATGGTGTCACTTATCTCTCGAATTCTCCCCTCGTGGTCCAGTAGCTGTTTGTCCCTCTTTTGCTCAGCTTCTTTATTCTCTGTCATTTGGTCTTCTATATCGCTAATTCTTTCTTCTGCCTCATTTATCCTAGCAGTGAGAGCCTCCATTTTTGATTGCACCTCATTAATAGCTTTTTTAATTTCAACTTGGTTAGATTTTAGTTCTTTTATTTCTCCAGAAAGGGCTTTTATATCTCCTGAGAGGGTTGCTTTAATATCTTCCATGCCTTTTTCAAGTCCGGCTAGAACCTTGAGAATCGTCATTCTGAACTCTATATCTGACATATTACCAATGTCTGTATTGATTAGGTCCCTAGCCTTTGGTACTGCTTCTTGTTCTTTTTTTTGTTGTGAATTTTTCCGCCTTGTCATTTTGTCCAGATAAGAGTTTATGAAGGAGCAAGTAAAATACTAAAAGGGTGGCAACAACCCCAGGAAAATATGCTTTAGCCAAATCAGAAGAGATCCCAAATCGTGAGGGGGGAGAAAGGGGATAAAAAGGGGTTCAGAAAGAAAAAAAAAAGAAACTATTTAAAAAAGAAAGCCGATAAAAAATATAAAAAGGAAAAAAATATATATATATATATATTAGATAAACTATTTAAAAAACGTTAAAAAAGAAAACGGTAAAGGTTAAAAAAAATTTAGCAGAAGAAGAGAAAAAAAAATTGAAAAAGAGGGGTGCCTGGGTGGCTCAGTGGGTTAAAGCCGCTGCCTTCGGCTCAGGTCATGGTCCCAGGGTCCTGGGATCGAGCCCCACGTCAGGCTCTCTGCTCACCAGGGAGCCTGCTTCCTCCTCTCTCTCTCTGCCTGCCTCTCTGCCTACTTGTGATCTCTGTCTGTAAAATGAATAAATAAAATCTTAAAAAAAAATTTATTAAAAAAAAATTGAAAAAGAAAAAAAAATTAAATTAACTGCAAGGCTAAAGACTCATGGGGAGAAAGCCATGAGTTCAGTGCTTTGCTTTCTTCTCTGGAATTCCGCCGCTCTCCTTGGTATTGAAACTGCACTCCTTGGTAGGTGAACTTGGTCCTGGCTGGGTTTCTCGTTGATCTTCTGGGGGAGGGGCCTGTTGTAGTGATTCTCAAGCGTCTTTGCCCCAGGCGGAGTTGCACCGCCCTTACCTGGGGCAGGCTGAGTAATCCGCTCGGTTTTGCTGGGTTTGCTTTTGGGAGCTTTTGTTCCCTGAGTGCTTTCCGTAGAGTTCTGGAAGACGGGAATGAAGATGGGGGCCTCCCGGTCTCCGGCCCGGAGAAGCCGAGAGCCCAGGGCCCCACTCCTCAGTGTGCCCTCAGAGAACAGCACCCAATTACTCCCATCACCCTGCCTCTGGCCGCGCTCTGAGCTGACTGAGCCTGCGACCGGTTCAAGGTAACCCCGAGCTTAGAGCTCACTCCTCGGCTCTGTCTCTGTAGCCGGCTTCCCTGTTCTAATAGCAGTAAGCTCTGCGACACTCAGACACCCCCGATCCTTCTGTGACCCTGAGGGACCTGAGGCCGCGCTGACCCCGCCTGGGCTTCACCCCAGTTAAGCCTCTGGAGCGATGTTCCTCAGCGGAACAGACTTTTAAAAGTCCTGATTTTGTGCTCCTTTGCTCCGCCGCTCGCCGGGAGCTGGCCCCTCCCCCCGCGGTCTATCTTCCCGTCGCTTTGGATTCACTTCTCCGCCAGTCCTACCTTTCAGATAGTGGTTGATTTTCTGTTTCTAGAATTGCTGTTTTTCTTCTCTTCAATCTCCCGTTGGATTTGTAGGTGTTTGCAATCTTTAGATAAGCTATTTAGCTGATCTCCCGCTACCTGAAGTAGTCTCAGCCTGCTACTTCTCTGCCATCTTGACTCCTCCCCCTCTTTTTGTGTTTTAATTTGTTTTTAGTTTTTATTTAAATTCCAGTTCATTAATACAGTGTAATATTAGTTTCAAGTGTACAATATAGTAATTCAATACTTCCATACAACACTCAGTGTTCATAACAAGTGCCCTCCTTATCCCTATCACCTATTTATCCCATCCCTCTACCCACCTCCCCTCTGGTAACCAGCAATTTGTTCTCTATAGTCAAGAGTCTGTTTCTTGGGGCGCCTGAGTGGCTCAGTGGGTTAAGCCACTGCTTTCGGCTCAGGTCATGATCTCAGGGTCCTGTGATCGAGTCCCGCATCAGGCTCTCTGCTCAGCAGAGAACCTGCTTCCCTCTCTCTCTCTCTGCCTGCCTCTGCCTACTTGTGATCTCTCTCTGTCAAAAAATTAAATAAAATCTTAAAAAAAAAAGTCTGTTTCTTGATTTGCCTCTCTGTTTTCTCCCCTTTGCTCTTAAATTCCATATATGAGTGAAATCATACAGTATTTGTCTTTCTCTGACTCATTTATTTCCTGAGCAAATACTCTCTAGCTCTGTCCACGTGGTTGCAAATCATGCCTGAGAATTTTTGCTTGGATGCTAGTTGTGATTTCTACATTGTTGATAATTGCATTTTATTGTATTCCATTAAATAGTTTTGGATTTTGTCCTATAATTTAGGTCATTAGAATCTTCCACCTGCTTTTAAACATTTGTTATAAGATTTAGTGAGATATTCTCTAAAGAATGATTACAAAGCATAACCAAAGCAGAAGAAATATCAAATCTTCTTTGGCTGATTCAGTCCAACCTAGAACTATTGTTTTGTTAAAAAAAAAAATACACACACACACACACACACATATATATATATATACATATATATATAATGACTTTTGGGGTGTTCTCAGATTACTAGGAGGGGAATTTCTTTGTTTAATACTTTCTTTAAGTAAATAATTGATTCTATTTCCTGAAACACACAGGAGCTTTTAAAAGCTAAAAAAATAATCAGATCTTTTTTTCTTGTCCCCTCAAAATATATTTCAGCCATGGTTACTAACAAAGCAAGAGTTGAAGTCTCTCACGCTTTCAAGGGTTGCCTATTGGTTGTATAACCAGCCTTTCCCTTCCAGAGAAGTCAGTCCCTAATACATTAAATGCAAGTAGCTATTCACAGTGTTTTTTAATTAATATCAAGAATATATCTTTTAATAAAATATATTAGCTTTCCATTTATGTAACAAGCTTATTGTCTCACTTGTGTTATATACATATTGAGAATAGCTGGTCAAAGTTCTGTTTAAATGTTTCTTGCTTTACTCTTTAGCTTTATTTTTTTTTAAGATTTTATTTATTTATTCGATGGACAGAGACAGTGAGAGAGGGAATACAAGCAGGGGGAGTGGGAGAGGTAGGAGCAGCCTCCCTAGCTGTGCAGGAGGCCCAATGCGGGGCTGGATCCCAGGACCCTGCAATCCTGACCTGAGCTGAAGGGAGCCACGTAACAACTGAGCCACCCAGGTACCCCCACTCTTTAGCTTTAACTCTTCCATCTGAATAATTAAAAGATTTTAAAACCTGTTTTCATCTTTTCCATCACTATATTGCTCTTCTCTACTTACTCTCCATATATTTTCTAAACCATGTTCTTTTTTTTTCAACCACATTCTTCTTTTTTAAGATTTCATTAATTTATTTGAGAGACAGAGAGAGAGCACAAGCAGGGCAGGAGCAGGGGAAGAAGGACAAGCAGACTCCCTGCTGAGCATGGAGAGCCGCTCAAGGTTTGATGAAAGGCTCAACCCAGGGCTCTTCCCAGGACCCTAGATCACAACCTGAGCTGAAGTCAGATGCCTAACTGACTGAGCCACCCAGGTGCCCCTTAGTCATATTCTTTCTAAGAAAATACAAAGCAGCATTCTATTAATGCAAAAACTAAGGCTGAATAAAAAATTATTTCCCCCTGGTTCTTGCCAGTGGGGCACTCTCTGCTAACTCCTCATTCCTATATGAGAAAAAGGAGGACTCTTTTTTTTTTTTTAAGATTTTATTTATTTATTTGACAGAGAGATCACAAGTAGGCAGAGAGGCAGAGAGGAGGAAGCAGGCTCCCTGCCGAGCAGAGAGCCTGATGCGGGACTCGATCCCAGGACCCTGAGATCATAACCTGAGCCGAAGGCAGTGGCTTAATCCACTGAGCCACCCGGGCGCCCCAGGAGGACTCTTTTAATAGCAGCACACTTGGCTACCAGGCTAATAACCTCTCTGGAATACCTATGATCTTACTACCTCTCATAATACTTCCTGCTCAGGGTGACTTTTTCAAAACCCTACTTCCTTCTCCGGGTGAAGCATTTTCTCTAAGAAAATCATATTGTCTTAGGAAGGCTCATGTATTGTTAAGGGAAGAGAAGACTGCTGGCCAGCTGGCTAGATCAACCTCAGAGATCTCTAGGATTATGAATTCCATATCAGACTATGCTAGCATCCCAGGCATGATCCTTGTCCTGTCTTTTCCTCCTTCATCATAACAGTGACTCAAAGGAAAGTTGTACCTTCAAAGTTTACGTCTTTATGTGTACCTGGCCCTCTAATGTTAAAGGATGAAAAAAATGTTATCCTTTAGCGGTTTCCTATTCTTCAAAAATATTTTTAAATCATTCCCAAATGATGCTTTGAAAACTTAAGATATTTGGACTACACTAAATAGAAGAGAAACATCTCCTTCATCTTCGATGGATTTTCTCCTTACTTATTAGACACTTGGATTAGCAAAAAGAGGAGTAAAGGAGGGGAACCAATGTAAGATAAGGAAGGAGACTTGGACTGAGGGTTCTAGCTCTGTCACCTATGTTCAGTATAACCATGTGGAAGTCACTTCACCTACCTCAGCCTTAGGTCTCTCATATTTAAATTAAGGGGAAAGGGCAGAGAATTGGACTAGGTAAGCATTGACAGTCTCTCCCAGGTTAAATTCTGTATTGTAAAGAAATATATTTAAGGTATCTGATGAAATAGAAAACAAACAACAAAAACAAAAAGGGGGGAGTTTTTGTTTTTTTTTTTAAACCTTCAAAAAGGTGACAATTAACTGTTGAGACCTACTACTGTGTGCCAGCCTTGGGAATTTAGAAATGAAAGAAGCAGGAACATCCCTGCCCTCATCCACTCTAATGGCAGAGAGGAGGACAAACAGTAAAAATATAAACATGATTCCTTTCATGCCATAATTAATGAGTAAACTAATTGATTGTATGAGTTATGAATACTTTGACTAGAGCTACCTAATCTAATCTGGGCATTAGAAAAGTTTTCCCTGTTTAAACTGAGACCTAACTCAAGGAGATTTTCAGAACGTGAAACATTTTTAAATAAGCAATGTGGGGGAAGGAGGAGAGAGGGAGAGAGAGAGATATTATAATGAAAAGAACTCTAAGAAAATTGAAAAGGAGAGAAAAATAAAAATGATATAAGGGCAGCCAAGATTTTCATAATATCTACTTTGGTGTTAGAAATCCTAAAATTTAGGGGCACCTAGTGACTCAGTGGGTTAAGCCTCTGCCTTTGGCTTGGGTCATGATCTCAGGGTCCTGGGATCAGCCCCACATCGGGCTCCTTGCTCAGTGGGAGGCCTGCTTCCCCCTCTCTTTCTCTGCCTGTTGCTCTGCCTACTTGTGATCTCTCTCTCTCTCTCTGTCAAATAAATAAATAAAGTCTTTAAAAAAAAAGAAATCTAAAATTTTGCCAAATGTCAAAATTATCATGGATGTTGATTACTACATAAGCTTTTATTCTGGTAGATAAGATTTCTAATACAGTTCTGGATATAAATAATATTATATTGTATGGAGACCACAATGTCATGTCAGTGACCTAGGTTTTTATTTACTCAGTCATGAGGTACACAGACGACAAATACCGTCTGTGTCTGAGATGAGATAGGACCCTGGCTATCAGAAAAGGGACAGGGCGCAGCACATCGGCTTGAAATGACAGAGACTGGACTGAGATTCCCTTGCAATCACAAAGAGTTTATGTCAACCTCATATATACTGACAGAAAATAAATTACCAGGAGAGAAAACCCCCAAGACCCTCTGTGTGACAACAGTAAGCTTAACTTTAGTTTACCCCCTTTCAGCCTGTGGCTAGAGCTGTCTCTCCTTCTTTCCTGATTTGAGGGTCCCAAGTGATTGTGGGTCTCCATGGTACATCAAGCCTCCCCTTTGTTTCAAGATGTCTTCAAAAAGAACAAGTATCTTTTTTTAAAAAAGATTTTATTTATTTGACAGAGAGACAGAGATCACAAGTAGGCAGAGCAGCAGGCAGAGAGAGAGAGGAAGCAGGCTCCCCGCTGAGCAGAGAGTCCGATGTGGGACTCGATCCCAGGACCCTGAGACCATGACCTGAGCCGAAGGCAGAGGTTTAACCCACTGAGCCACCCAAATGCCTCAAGAACAAGTATCTTGATTAGGAACTAGAGACTTAACACAAAACTATGCTTCTTGCAACTTCCATTGTACTCTCCATTTCAAAGTAAATAACCATATTTACTTTTCATCTGTAATGTTTTATAGGTCTGTGAGTGCCCCACATTTTCTGAACAAGGCTACCATCATTGGAATAAATATAACATATTCTAGGTAGCCATTTGAAGGTCAGTTTTCTTTTACCTGTATAGATTTTTTTAAAAAATTGAAATATAATTGGGGCGCTTGGGTGGCTCAGTGGGTTAAGCCGCTGCCGTCGGCTCAGGTCATGATCTCAGTGTCCTGGGATCGAGCCCCGCATCAGGCTCTCTGCTCAGCAGGGAACCTGCTTCCTCCTCTCTCTCTGCCTGCCTCTCTGCCTGCTTGTGATCTCTCTCTGTCAAATAAATAAATAAAATCTTTAAAAAAAAATTGAAATATAATTGATGTAATAAAGCCTATATGCATTATTAATAAATAAAATGATCTCATTTTAATTATTTTAACTTTTAATTATTTCATTTTGTTACTTTGTAATTTTCATTACAGGTGAAAAGTGAATATGGTTATTTTAGAGACATATATCCATATTTACAAAAAATATCTGTAGTAGGTATGACTCTAGGTTCACAAATTCAAGGACACAAGAAATAATGTGTTGTTTTATTTTCTTTTCATCACCTTAAACCTGACTCTGAGCCCATTCTGCCAGGCTGCTGGAGATGCGCACTTCTATCCATTATTTGGGTTCCCAATTCCAAGTTGTGCCAAGATCCTGGGATCTTTTGGCACTGAAGCATAAGAGAGTTTCTTAGTCATCTATCCAGATTGCCAAGAAGTCCATTGTCCCAGTGGATTGTGATCCCATCCTGTCCAGCCTCCCCCCTCTTCTGTGCATACTCGGAACACTGAACTCGGGCTGGGGGTCCTGTGCCAGGGGCCCTGGTTTCTAACAAACACGAGTTCTAGTGATTTTTATCTCCTTCCAAGTCTCTAGTGCCTTTTATCCCTCTCTGTTTGTCCATTCTCTTCTTTTTCTTACCTGTCCAGGACATAAATTATATTCAGTAGAGGTGATACTCTATCAAAATCAAAAAAGACTTATTGACGTCAAAATTTGTATTTCTATCCTATTAAAAAAAATATCTGAAGCAAGGAATTTCTCAAGGGCCTGCCTACACACTTAGATTGGAGAAGCAGAAATAAACATATGGCAAAATACAAAGTAATACTTCCAAAAATTATCCTTCTACACATCAAAAAACTCAATTCAATGGCTTTTCTTATTTGAAAGACTTGGCTCTGAGCAACTTCTATTTCAAGAAATAAAATCTACTAACAATGAATTCCTTCAACATGTTTTGTAAATATTCAAAAGACTGCCAGCTCCACGATAAGAACGAACAGAATTTATTCTTAAATAGCCTAATCTAGATGCTTTGCCAAGTGAATCTGGGACTGATTATTTGTGTCCCTCCTTTCCCTCAAAATTCATATATTGAAACCCTAGTCCCAATGCAATGTTACTTGGAGGTGGGGTCTTTGGGAGGTGGTTAGGTCATGATGGTAGAGCCCTTATGAATAGGATGAACGTCCTTAAAAGAAAAAGCCAAAGAGTACTCTCTTTCTCTATCTACCATACAGTGAGCACTTAGCAGTCTGCAACCCCAGAGAGGGTCCTCACCGGAATTCAACCATGCTAGCGCCCTGATCTTGGACTTTCAGCCTCCAAAACTGTGGGAAATAAATTTCTGTCATTTAAAAGCCACCCAGTCCGTGGTACTCTGTTACAGAAGCTTAGACAAAGACGATGTGATTTCTAATGGGACGTTGTAAAAATTGGCTAGCTCCTTAATAGAACTGCTATGGGTGGAGGTTGATTTTGATAGAGTGTTTCTGCCACCTACTGTAATTTTTGTGAATGACCAACCAACAAGGTGCTTGCACCTAAGAAAAACTTAGAATAAAACTGCATTAACACTGTTCTAAGAACAAAGGGAAGTACTGCAAAAAATATTGCTAGGGTTTGAGATGACCTCAGAATTATACCCCTTTTTACCTTATCACCAATATGGATAGACACAATAAATAAGGTGTTTAGAAGCCAAACATCACTTTTGTTGGTGATAAAGCTGGTGGCAGAGTATATTGTCTAGAAATAAGAGAGCTCCATGAGCTTCCAATACTGAATCCCAAATTAGACTCACCAGGTACAAGCAGTGCTGAACTAGCACAGCCCTTTCCAAGTGGAAGACTATCCTTATGGAACCTAGCACCTAGAGAAGCAGAGAGGGACAAATGCTGCCTGATGGCACAGAAGAGAGAGAGACATATCCACTTTCCCCCTCCAAATCCACCCACCAGACATGGTAGAACATTCTCCAACCCCACGGTGTTGGGTGAGTGTATGTCCATCCACAGGAAGGAAATGTCAGGAGGGAAGAAATATCACCTCCCATCCTACCACACTCCCTGCTTTAAAAAGGCCAGGAAATTATGAATGGTTGAAAATGAATAGAGTACCTAAACAGTAATAACAGCAAGGACAAAGAATTGAGTAAAATTAATTTTTAAAATTTTTCACCAAGTCAGACAACCATGGGTAATAGAATGTTAAAGCTCTTTGTTGTGAGAATTAAATTAGCTAACACAAAAAGCACTTACCGCCTGCCTGTTTCCACCCTTGCTCCCCTTGTGGACTGAATTTTTTAATGAGTAGAACAAACAATGTCTCTGCTCAGCTTAAAACCCTCTCTTGGTTTCTGATTCTGGTCAGAGTAAAACTTAAAACTATAAAATGACCTGTAAGGTCCTGTGTGATCTGACCTCTTAGGGTCTTCCCCACCACATTTCCTGTTACTCCTTCCATCACTGCACTCCATGCCCATCCTCCAACATGCAGGTGCCTCCCTCCTCAGAGCCTTTTGCACTTCCCCAACCCTCCATTTGGAATGGTCTTCTTTTTTTTTTTTTTTTAATTTAAATTCAATTAGCCATTATATAGGACATCATTAGTTTCAGGTATAGTGTTCGATTATTTATCAGTTGCGTATAACACCCAGTGCTTATTGCATCACATGCCTTCCTTAATGCCCATCACCCAGTTATCCCATCCCCCCACACACCTCCCTTCCAGCAACCCTCAATTTGTTTCCTAGAGTTAAGAGTCTCTCGTGGTTTATCGCTTCTTGGCCTTTTGGCTAAGGTCAAGTGAAGAGTCTCTCATGGTTTGTCTCCCTCTCTGAGTTCTTCCCATTCAGTTTTCCCTCCCTTTCCCTATGATCCTCTGTGCTGTTTCTTAGGCTCCATATATGAGTGAATCCATATGATAATTGTCTTTCTCCGATTGACTTATTTTGCTCAGTGTAATACCTCCAGTTCCATCAACATCGATGTAAATGTGGGTATTCAACCTTTCTGATGGCTGAGAATATTCCTTTGTATATATGAACCACAACTTCTTATCCATTCATCTATCCATGGACATCTCAGTTCCTTCCACAGTTTGGCTATTGGACCTTGCTGCTATGAACACTGGGGTGCAGGTGCCCCCTTTGGATCATTACATTTGTAATTTTGGGGTAAATACCTACTAGTGCAATTGCTGGGTCATAGGGTAGCTCTATTTTTAAGTTCTTTCTCTTTTAAGATTTTAATTATTTATTTCAGAGAGAGAGAGAGAGAGAGCGCAAGCAGGAAGAGTGGCAGGCAGGGAAAGAAGGGAGAAGCATCTTCCTCTGCTCTCCCTGATGAGCAAGGAGCCCAACATGGGGCTTGATCCCAGGACCCTGGGATCATGACCCAAGCTAAAGACAGATATCTAACAGGCTGAGCCAACCAGGTGACCCTATTTTTAACTTTTTGATGATGCCCCATACTGTTTTCCCAGAGTAGCTGTATCAGCTTGCATTCCCACCAGCAGTGTAATAGGGTCCCCCTTTCTCCACAACCTTGTCAACATTTTTTGTTTCCTGTCTTGTTAATTTTAAGGAATGCTCTCCAGGTAGCTTCATCATTAACTCCCTCTCTCCTCAAATGCCAATGCTTAGGTAGGTCTTGCCTGATTACAACTCCAATCACCACCACCCCAATCTGTTCAGCACTCTATGCCCCATCCTTACTTGTTTTCTCTTTAGCACTTATCACCATCTAACACTAGGTATATATGTTTTATGTTTTTTTTTTGTCTATGTCTCCTGTCAAGTGTTTTCTTTCTCTCTCTTTCTCTCTATCTCTGTCTCTCCTCCAGGAGAGTGATTAGTCTATTTCGTTCATGGCTGTATCTCCAGAATCTACGACAAATAGCAGAGTACATAGTAGATGCTCATTAAAAGTTTGTGGACTGATTGACATAATAAATGATTATCTGCCCGGGTGAGTGTTAAGTATGGTGTACAGACTATCTGTTCTTAAGTTACCTTTCGTAATTTGGAGGAAATGCAGATTCTGAGGCCCACCCCAGACCTCTTAAACTAAAATCTCCCAGGTTGAGCCAGGAAATTTTCATCTACCTATAAGTACACAAAAGTTTGATAATTACTGATCCAGCCCAGCTCAGTCATTTTAGAAAAAGGGTACAATGGTCAAGGTTACAGAGCTAGTTTGCAAAACTAGCTAGTTTGCAAAAACAAGGACTATGTCTCCATTCCATATTCTTTCCATTGCAAACTGTTTTCATTTGTACCATCTACATTGGAGTTAAGTTCTCACTTAGTGTTGCCATGCAACACTAATTAAACACTAATTAAAATACTCATTTCTGACAAATAGTTGCAAAATGAAAAAAAAGTAACCCAAAAATATGTAGTTCTAAAGATAATACACATTTTTCAAGAAAATGTAGGGGTTTTTTTTAAGGTTTTATTTATTCAACAGAGAGAGGGAATACACAGATGGGGAGTGAGAGAGGGAGATGCAGGCTTCCCGCTGAGCAGGGAGCCCGATGTGGGGCTGGATCCCAGGACCCTGGGATCATGACCCAGCTGAAGGCAGATGCTTATCAACCGAGCTATCCAGGCACCCCAAAATGTAGGTTTTAATAGTGGAATTTTATTTTACTCCTTTGACCCAAAGTTTCCACTACTACATTTCCCTGCTGTATTAAAGAATAATAATTCATTCCAGTTATTTTTATTAAGTGCCACTAGGTTCCCAGTTCTAGAGCAGCATAACAAAAGAGACAAAGTCCCTGCCCTCATGGAGCAGATGCCAGGGAAAAACGGAAATGGTAAACCAAAAAGGAAGTATGTACTTTAAAGAGTAATTGCTGCTGGGGTGCCTGGGTGGCTCAGTGGGTTAAAGCCTCTGCCTTCCGCTCAGGCCATGATCCCAGGGTCCTGGGATCAAGCCCCACATCGGGCTCTCTACTTGGCTGGGATCCTGCTTCCCTTCCTCTCTCTCTGCCTGCCTCTCTGCCTATTTGTGATCTCTGTCTGTCAAATAAATAAATAAAATTTTTAAAAAAAGAGTAATTACTGCTGTGAAAGAAAAATAAAACAAGTTACCAAGATGGAAGTCAATAGGAGCAGGACAGGAATGAAGGAGTGGTGCTATTTTATATCTGGGGTTCGGGAAGGCTTCTTTGAGGAGATGGCATTTACATAGAGACCTTGTGAAGGAAGGAAGGAAGCCAAAGCAAAGTCAAGTTCCCCGAGTCAGAAGCAATCTTGTTGTAGGCCTTAGATCACGAGCTGTAGCAGCAGACAAACAGATTCATATTCAGGTGACTTATTTAAAAAATGCTCCCCAAGTGTTGATGAGGATGTGGAGAAAAGGGAACCCTTGTACACCGTTGATGTGAATGTAAATTGATGCAACCATTATGGAATACAGTGTGGAAGTTCCTCAAGAGATTAAAAATAGAATTATCACGGGCCATCTGGGTGGTGTAGTTGGGTGAATATCCAATTCTTGGTTTTGGCTCAGGTCCTGATCTCAGAGTCATGGGATCAAACCTCACACCAGGCACTGTGCTCACCACAGTCTGCTTAAAAACTCTCTTTCCTTCCTCTTCTGCCCCTCCCACTCTGTTCTCACATTCTCTCTCTCTCAAATAAATAAATAAATCTTAAAAAAAAAACAGAATTATTGTATGATCCAGCAATTCCGCTTCTAGATATTTATTTCTCTAAAGGAAAAGAAACCACTATCTCAAAAAGATATCCACACCTTGTGTTCATTGCAGCGTTATTTACAATATCCAAAACACAGAAATGACCTGTGTCCACTGATGGATGAATGGACAAAGAAAATGTGACATATATTGATACACACACATGCACCCATACAAAAAATGGAATATTATTCATCTATTTTAAAAAAAGGAAATCTTGCCACTATGACAACATGGATGAACCTCAAGGGCATTATGCTAAGTGAAATAAGTCAGAAAGAGAAAAACAAATATTGTATGATCTTATTTAAATATGGAATCTTAAAAAAAAAAAAGTAGGACTCATTGAACAGAGACCATATTATTGCTTGCTAGAGGTAAGGGAGGACGGGAAAATGGGTGAGGGTAATCAAAAGGTACAACTTCTAGTTATAAGCTAAATATACCCTGGGGATGTAATGTGCAGCATGGTGACAATACTTTACTCTACCTCAGCTTGTATTTGAATGCTGCTAAAAGAGTAGATCTTAAAAGTAGACTTAAGGGGTGCCTTAAGGGGTGGCTCAGTCAATTAAGCATCCAACTCTTGATCTCAGCTCAGGTCTTCATCTCGGGATCATGAGTTCAAGTCTCATGTTGGGCTCCATGCTAGGTGTGGAGCCTACTCAAAAATAAATAAATAAGCAAATAAGTAATAAATAAATGTAGACTTAAAAGTATAGTTTACTATACAATATATTCCAATCTTGCTAAGAAAGTAGATCTTAAAAGATACCTTTAAAAAAATGTGATGGGGGGATACCTGGGTGGCTCAGTCTGTTTAGCCATGGACTCTTGATTTCTGCTTAGCTCATGATCTCTGTGTCATAGAATCAAGCCCCGCTGGGGACTTGGACACAGCGTGGAGTCTGCTTAAGATTGATTCTTTCTTTCCTCTCCCCCTTCCGCTGCTCACACTCTCTCTATTGCTCTCTAAATAAATAAAAATCTTAAATTTTTAAAAAAACTAGATCTGGGGACACCTAGGTGGTTCAGTCAGCTGAGCATCCCACTCTTGGTTTCAGCTAGGGTCATGATCTCAGGGTCATGAGATCGAGGCCTGCACTGGGCTCTACACTCAGTGGGAATCTGCTTGAGGATTTTCTTCCTCTGGGCCTCCCCTCCATTGGCATGCACACTTGCTCTCTCTTGAATAAATAAATCTTAAAAAAAAAAAAAAAAGAGTAGATCTCATCATAAGAAAAAAACTTGTAACTGTTTTAAAAAAAAGAGTAGATCTCATCACAAGAAAAAAACTTGTAACTGTATGTTGACGAATGTGATCTTTTCACAATATATACAAATGTTAAATCATTATGTTGTACACTTGAAACCAATATAATGTTATATGTCAATTATACCTCAACTGTTTAAAAATACAATTAAAAAATAACTATGTAGTACATCTAAAACTAATCCAGTATTATACACCAATTTAAAAAGTTTTTTTTAAAAAATGACTCACTGGAGCAGTATTTCCTGACTTCCTAAAAAAAAAAAAAAAAAAAAAAAAAAAAAAAGAAAGAAAGAAAGAAATTGCTCCCAAGAGAAACAAGTAAGGGAGTGTTAGGGAAGCTGGATGGGGAGGGGAGAAAGACAAGAATGGATGCAATTGCATGAGAAGTCCAGCCGGATCCTGGAGGGGACTTCTGGAATGTAGATAATTACTCAGAGTTTAGAGTTTATCCCAACTGGGGTCAAAGGGTTGAGCTTTCATGCTTCTGCAGTGGCTAAGGCCTGGGAGTGTTGGCAAGGAGGAATGTAAACTTCTGGTCACTTCCTTTGGCCTTTGTCTGAGCAAAGCAGCTCTAATACTGATTTCATTTCCTTTGGCTGTATACCCAGAAGTTACACCAAGTGAAATAAGCCAGACACATAAAGGCAAATGCTGTATAATCCCACTTATAAGTGGAATCTGAAAAAGTTGAATTCATAGAACCAGAGAATAGAATGGGGGTTGCTGGGGTTTAGGGGCTGGGAGAGATGTGAAAATGTTGGTCAAAAGGTACAAACTTTCATTTATAAGATGAATAAGTTCTGGGGATAAAAGGTAGAGCATGGTGACTATTGTTAATAGTACTATATTTGAAATTTGTTAAGAAAGTATATCTTAGGGCGCCTGGGTGGCTCAGTGGGTTAAGCCACTGCCTTCGGCTCAGGTCATGATCTCAGGGTCCTGGGATCGAGTCCCGCATTGGGCTCTCTGCTCAGCAGAGAACCTGCTTCCTCCTCTCTCTCTCTCTCTCTCTCTCTCTCTGCCTGCCTCTCTGCCTACTTGTGATCTCTCTCTGTGAAATAAATAAATAAAATCTTAAAAAAAAAAAAGTATATCTTAAGTGTTCTTACTACACACACACACACACACACACACCCCAAAGTTAGGGGCACCTGGCTGGCTCAGTCAGTAGAGCATGTGACTCTTGATCTTGGGATTGTGAGTTGAACCCCCATGTTGGGTGAAGAGACTACTCAAAAGTTAAATCTTTTTTTTTTTAAGCTAACTTTGTGAGATAATGGATGCATTAGTTTGATTATGTTAATCAGGTAGTCATTTCACAATGTATACATATATCAAATCATCACATTGTACACCCTAAATATAGAGGGTTTTTGTCAGTTATACCCTAAAAAAGCTGGAGGAAGGGGAAAGAAGTTGTAACAACCCAAGGACAGTCATCCTAAAAGAGTTTCAAGTGCTGGCCATTAAAAAGCATTAAGAAATATTTTACTAAGGGGTCCAAGAGGATGTAGGCAGAGTACCCAGTAGACAGGGTCCACTACAATGTGTTCAGGAACTAAATGGCTAGGAAGGGGGAGAGGAAATGTTTAGAAATAGGATTGTGATAGGTCTCCAGTATTCAAGAACACTCTTCTATTTTTTTTTCATTAAATAAAAATGTATTGAGTACCATAATGTGCCAGATACCATGCCAGCCCCAACGTTATAGTGATGGACAATAGAGACACAGTTACTTTGTCCTCTTGGCACTTACAGACTGGCTATGAATAGAAACACTAAGTTAGTTTGGAGCAGTAGGACACCAAACAGGAGAACGTAAGCCAGTTTGGGAGTCAGAGAAGGCCTTTCTGAGGAAGTAGGATGTGAGCTAAAGCTGAAGATATAGTCAGGCATAGGCTCAGCTGGGGGAAGAGGTGAGGAGGGAGTGTTGCAGGACTTGGAACCAGATGTTCAAAACCAAGAGGCATGACCACTAGAGTGAATTCAAGGAACTGAAAGAAATCTGGCATAACGAGCCAGAAAGAGTGAGTGGCAAGAGGTGAACTTGGGGATGACAGGAGTGGACAGATTGAGGAGCAGTTAGGAGACAAGTTCAGGATGATATACTGTAATCCAAGGACAGTGGCAGGATTTAAATGGGACTTGGATGTGGAAGTGGTGACTGGTCATGCTGGATTTATAATACAAATGCCTAAAGAAGACTAAGATTGTGAGAGGAAAACCAAGTTTTGGGAAAGTGTTTTGCCACTTCATTCTGTTCCTAAATATTAGTGTTTTTACTAGTATTAGATGTTTATTACGGTGTTTCAAAAACACCTGAAATCTGAGTGTTACATGAGATAATATCTCATTTTTGTTTCTATCTGTATTAGATGTATGTTTATACATGAGACAATAGGTACAAAATTGTAATAATGGGTCCCTCTAGAAAGTACAATTACAGATTTGTGATTCCTATTTTGCATGATTCTGTATTGTTTGAATTTTTGTGAGCATGTGTTTCTACATAATTATTAAAGTGTTGCCTATAATAATAAAAAAGAGAAAAGAATAAAGGAAGATTGTGTGTGTGTTATAGTTCTTTTTTTTTTCTTTTTTAAAAGATTTTATTTATTTATTTGACAGAGAGAGACACAGCAAGAGAGGAAACACAAGCCAAGGGAGTGCGAGAGGGAGAAGCAGGCCTCCCACTGAGCAGGGAGCCTGATGTGGGCCCCATCCCAGGACCCCAGAATCATGACCCAAGCTGAAGACAGACACTTAACGACTGAGCCACCCAGGTTCCCCTCTTATTTTTAATCTTTTTATTTGAATATAGTTGACACAATGTTACATTAATTTCAGGTATACAACATAGTGATTTGGCAAGTTTATACATTATGCTATGGTCACCACAAACCACCTGTCCCTGCACAACGCACAATATCATTGACTATACTCCTTACGCTGTGCTTTTTATTCCCATGACTATTCATTCCATAACTGGACACTTGTATCTCCCAATCTCCTTTACCTATTTTTACCATCCCTCCACACCCCTTCCCTCTAGCATCCATAAATGTGTTCTCTGTATTTAAGAGTGTGGGGGGTTTTGGTCATTTTTTGTTTCTTTGTTCATTTCTTTTGTTTTATTTTTAGATTCCGCATATAAGGGAAATAATGTGGTATTTGTCTTTCTCAGTCTGATTTATTTTACTTAGCATAATGCTCTTTAGATCCATCTATGTTGTCACAAATGGCACAATCTCATCCTTTTTTAAGGCTGCATTATATTCCAGTGTGGGGGGTGTGTGTGTGTGTGTACATGTATATATATAGTATCTTCTTTATTCATTCATCTATCAATGGGCACTTAGGTTGTTTCTGTATCTTGGCTTTTGTAAATAATGCTGCAATAAACATAGAGGTACGTATATCTTTTCGAATTAGTGTTTTCTTTCTCTTTGGGTAAATACCTAATAGTGGAATTACTGAATTGTATAGAATTCCTATTTTTAGTGTTTTTAGGAAACTCCATACTGTTTTCCATAGTGGCTGCACCAATATACATTCCCACCAACAGTGCACAAGTGTTCCTTTCTCGCCACACCCCCACCAACACTTATTTCTTGTCGTTTTGATACTAGGCATTCTGACAAGTGTAAGATGATATATTTCATCGTGGTTTTGATTTGCATTTCCCTGATGTTAGTGATGTTGAACACCTCTTCCTGTGTCTTTTTTGGAAATATGTCTATTCAGGCCCTTTACCCATTGTTTGGTTTTTGTTTTTGTTTTTCTGATATTAGAAGGCTCTTTTTACAGATGAATGCTACCTAGAAAATATGGGGAAATGGTTGAATTAAGAAATCACCCTTTTTGTAGTATTGTGTCTCAGTAACACTTCAATAAAAAGAGAGAGAAAAGAGAAAGAAATTACCCTTCTGTCATCACAATGTGATCATTGACTCAGGTGGGAATCATCAATGGATGCCAGAATCATCAGGAGAGATTGGTAGGCAACACGATGCCTGTTGTAGACTGATTGTGAAGGATGGTCTCACTTCTTCTCCCCTCTCTAACCATGTGTCTTGCAATGTGACCTTGTAGCTCCCCTGTCAAGAGATGGAGCCTATCTTCTCTACGCCATGAATCTCAACTGGCCTTGTGATGTGTTTTGACCTATGGAATATGGAAGAAATGGCCGTGTCACTTACTAACCTAGATCTCACTCACTTCCACTTGCTCCCTTGGAACCCTACCATTGTCATGAGAATAAGCCCAGGTTAGCCTGCCGAGGAGATTCGAGGTGCTACAGGCAATAATGAGTCAACATTCAGGAACAAAGCTACTTAGCCAATCTACAGCTGACCATAGATGCATGAGGAAGTCCTGCTGAAACCAGAACTGCCCTCTATATTCAACTTAAGGGGTGCCTGCATGGCTCAGTTGGTTAACATCTGCCTTTGTCTCACGTCATGCTCCAAGGGATGGAGCCCCCTTTCCGGCTCCCTGCTCCCCCAGGGGGTCTGCTTCTCCCTCTCCTCTGCCCTTCCCCCTGCTTGTGTGCTCTCTCTCTCTCTCTTTCTCTCTCATGAATAAATAAAATCCTTAAGAAAAATTAAATAAAGTAAATAAATAAACAAACTCAAATTGCCAACCCTCAGAATCCTGGACTAAATAAATCATTATTTTAAGCCACTCAGTTTTTTGGGATACTTTGGGATACTAAGTATGCTAAATAATCTAAAACCACAGAGATTAGTTACTTATCACTAAAGGTAAAAATATGCGCCATGCAGTGGAGTGATCTGGCGTTCACCACCTTAGCTTAGCCCTCACTAGTGGTGGAACAACCTGACATTGTTGTTTCCTTAGGTAATGCAATAGCAAATACACAGCATTAAGTATGATATGTTCTCGCCAAACTTTCTTGAATCTAATCAAGTCTCTAACCCTCCAGTCCTGTCTACAGGAAACACAAGGGAGAGAAAAACAAGTGATACAGCAGCATGAAGAAATAAATTAAGGGTCTGGGAATTTTATAAGATGTTTGGCCTGGACTTTTTAGGAAGGAAAAACATGTCATTAAAAAGAAAACCTAAAGAGATATAATAGCTGTGGAGTATTGGGAAGTCCAAGATCAAGTCATTGGCAGATTCAGTGTCTGAAAAGAGAGAACCTGCTTCATGGATCATAGACATCCATCCTCTCACTATGTCCTCAGGTGCTGGAAGGAGCAAGAGAACTCCCCAAGATCTCTTTTATAAGGGCCCTTATCCCATTCATGAGTGCTCCACCCTCATGACCTAATCACCTCTCAAAGACCCCACTCCTAACACCATCACATTGGGGTTTAGGGCTTCAACATATGAATTTTCAGAGGGACACAAAACTCAATCTATAGCACTAGTCAACCTACAGAATCAAGAGAAATATTAAATAATTCTCATTTGAAGCCACCATGCTTTGAGATGACATGTAACACAATAGAGAACTGAAACACACAGATAGTCTTCATAAAAACCCTATAAGGTAATTGTCATTATGATCCTCATCTTGTATAAGAGAAAACTAATGCTTAGATAGTTTTAATAACTGGTCCAAGATTACAAAATTCAGAAATGGCAAAACCAAGAATTAAAACCTAAATTGGTTTGAATCTAGACCCTAAGTCCTGATTATTACATGACAAAACTTCTCAACAAGGCTAATTTGTGCCCCAAGACATAAAATAAACTCTAAACTCCAGCGATGGGGTGCCTGACTGGCTCAGTTGGCAAAGCATGCAGCTCTTGCTCTTGGGGCTGTGAGTCCAAGCCCAACATTAAGTGTGGAGATAACTTAAAAATATATATATTAAGGGGTGCCTGGGTGGCTCAGTTGGTTAAGCATCTGTGTTCGGCTCAGATCATGACCCCAAGGTCCTGGGATCAAGTCCCACATCAGGCTCCTGCTGAGGAGGGAGCCTGCTTCAGCCCGCTTCTTCCTCTGCCTGCCGCTCCCCCTGCTTGTGCTCTCTCTCTCTCTCTCTCTCTTTCTCAAGTAAATAAATAAAATCTTTTAAAATAATAATAAAACCTTAAAAATAAATAAATACTTACATAAATAAAAACATAAATAAATAAAATCCAACTATAGAGTAAAAAAGTTCTAGAGAGAATATATTCAGAACACAAATAAATGACTTAACTGCAGCATTTTTGTCACCTGTGGGCAATGTCTCCAAACACAGGGCTTCTAGTGAAAACATACTTTGTCATAAACAGCTATATTAGTGTTCACCCCAGGCAATGCTAGAGCACAGGGGAACACGGAGATTTTTACAAAAAGTAAGCACCCTCCCACAGAGGCTAACGGGAGAAAGGATATTAATTAGGATCAAACATAAACACTAACGTGTGGTCTCAGCTGGTATCATGATTAAGAGGAAGAAGTCTTTGAAGAAAGATTAAAAACCAATGACAGAAGAGATGCTCAACATTACTAGCCACTATAGGAATGCAAATTAAGAACAAAATATGATGTAACAACACACCTATTACAACAGCTAAAACTTTAAAAGTAATGACCACACCAAATGTTGTTAAGAACGTGCGGCATCTGGACCTCTCACATCTCACTGGTACAACAGTAAAACGGACAGCTATAGTTTGGCAGTTTCTTATACAATTCAACATGCAATTACCATACAACTCAGCAATCACACTCCTATCCCAGAGAAGTGAAAATGGACTTCTACGCAAAAACCTGGGCATGAGGGAACCTCCGTGGCTCAGCCGATAAGCGTCTGCCTTTGGCTCAGGTCATGATCCCAGGGTCCTGGTATGGAGCCCCACATCAGGCTCTCTCCTTAGCGGAAACCCTGCTTCTCCCTCTCACACTCCCCTTGCTTGTGTTCCCTCTCTCGCTGTGTCTCTCTCTGTCAAATAAATAAATAAAATTGTGAGGAAAAAAAAAAAACCTGTGCATGAATGTTCATCACAGCTTTATTTGTAATAGCCAAAGGCTGAAAACAACCAAAATGTCCCTCAGTAAGTGAATAGCTCGATAGACTGCTACACCTACTACATGGAGTACTAATCGGCGATAAATAGGAATAAATCGTGAGACACAGAAAGAGAGGGAACGTGAGCAGGGGGAGTGGAAGAGGAAGAAGCAGGCTTCCCACCCACGGAACAGGGAGCCTGACATGGAGCTGGATCCCAGGACCCTGGGATCATGACCGGAGCTGGAGGCAGACGCCCAACGACTGAGCCACCCAGGTGCCCCAATCTTTTTATTTTTAAACAATCTTTTTGGGTTTTTTTTAAGATTTTTATTTATTTATCTGACACAGAGAGAAAGATCACAAGTAGGCAGAGAGGCAGGTTGGGGTGTGGAGGGGTGGCACAGGAAGCAGGCTCCCTGCTGAGGAGAGAGACCAATGTGGGGCTCGATCCCAGGACCCCGAATCATGACCTGAGCCAAAAGCAAAGGCTTAACCCGCTGAGCCACCCAGGTACCCCATTTTTTTTTAAATTTTATTTATTGGGGCGCCTGGGTGGCTCAGCAGGTTAAGCCTCTGCCTTTGGCTCAGGTTGTGATCTCAGGGTCCTGGGATTGAGTCCCACCTCAGGCTCTCTGCTCAGCAGGGGGCCTGCTTCCCCCTCTCTCTCTGCCTGCCTCTCTGCCTACTTGTGATCTCTCTGTCAAATAAATAAATAAAATCTTCTAAAAAAAAGATTTTATTTATTATTTGACAGAAAGAGAGCACAAGCAGGGGGAGTGGCAGAGGGAGAAGTAGGCTCCCCACTGAGCAGGGAGCCCCATGTGGGGCTCCATCCCAGGACCCTGGGATCGTGACCTGAGCCGAAGGCAGATGCTTAAACAACTGAGCCACCCAGGCGCCCCTCTGAAAAGGTTTTTTAAAAAAGTCACATGCTGTATGATCACACTTATATAACATTCTTGATGTGACAAAATTGCAGTGATGGAAAACTTAGCGGTTGCCAGGAATGAGGGATGGTGAGGAGGAGGGGCAGGTGTAAGTCAAAAGGGGTAACACAAGGGAGACCTTTGCAATGATGGATAAGTTCTGCATCTTAATCATCGTGGTGTCTACCTGAATCTACACATGAGATATAATTGCATAGACCTACATACACACTATATACACACATATATACACACACACATTTGGATATTGTACTATAGCCATATAAGTTGTAACCACTGGGGGAAGCTGGGAGAAGGATAGATAGACTTCTCTGCGCTGTTTTTAAACTTCCTGTGAACTGGTAATCGTTTCAAAATAAAAAGGTAAGAAAAATATTACAGCATAAAATAGACCTCAGTAAAGTCCATTTTTAAACTAAGAAGAGGAAATGAATTTAAGATCTTGTTTATTCTCACTGATCTTTTCCCTGGTTCTACTTCTTTGATCTTGTTTATGCCCTGTTTTGTGTGTTCTGATTGTGAGCCAATAAGAGAATTTGTGAAATATGGCATGAAAAAGTAATATATGTTACTTTGCATTTAGCGAACAATGATAAGGCACTTACTTTCTACCAGGCACTGTGCTGGACCCCATGCACATGACTAATACCTGAATAACATGCTCTGCTTTGCCTCTTTGCACGTCCCACCACCACCACCTCCATGCACAGTCCCTGACCTAGTTCTCTTCCCCACTTCATTGCTTGTTCCTGGATCTTTCACCAAAACTTAAATGGTGGGGCTCCTGGGTGGCTCAGTGGGCCAGAGCCTCTGCCTTCGGCTCTGGTCATGATCCCAGGGTCCGTTCGGGCTGCATCGGGCTCTCTGCTCAGCAGGGAGCCTTCCCTCCTCGCTCTGCCTGCCTCTCTGCCTACTTGTGATCTCTGTCTGTCAAATAAATAAATAAAATCTTTTAAAAAATGGTATTTCTGAGAAAGAAAAAAGGCAGGAAACAGAACTCTTTGGTTGCCTCCAGAAAAGGGGAAAGCTCAGGATAAAGAGGGAGGAGGGAATGGATGCAGAACAGCTAACATTAGACAGAGAACATGGGGGAGGGTGGGTAGCTGTGGGACCAAAGCAAAGGAATCACTGAACAACAGTACAATGAACTATGTTGTGATGCCAAATTCAAGGCTGTTTACTTTATTCTGTACTGACCGCACTCTGACAACTCAAATTCATACCATTATTCCCAGGAAGGATTAGTGCGAATCTAATACAAAAGCTGGAAGAAAAAACTCGGACAGTAGTGGCATCTTCATAAATACCAAAGAGATTCTTTTATTTAGTGGCCTAGTATTCTATAAAAAACACTGAGAATGCTGATCTCAGAGCAGTGACTGGGGTACAGTGATTAATAGCCATCATTCCAGGCTCCTGGACTTGAGGAACTCACAGAGGAACAAGGGATGTCAGAGATCTACATTAGCTATTATTTATTTGTTTGTGTTCTTTGAGGGGGGGTATCTTTTGTGTTTTGTTTTGTAAATCTGAGACTCTCAAACACCAGAAAACATTTATTAAACATAGGTACATTCAGCATTAAGGTATACTCAGGGCCACAGAGAAGGAATTGCCCCTCCTTCCTTGATCACATGTGTCCTTAAGCAGAAAACTCCCCTTTTAAAACCTTTCTTCTCATCTCAAACCTATCTTGAGTATTTTTGAATATGTTAAAGTTTAATTGTGATTTCTTTTTTCCCCTAATCTCTAATTCTCCCAAGGACATCCTTGGTAAACCTAGAATGAAGGCATAAAATCTGTGCTATCCCAACCAAGGAGAAGTCCAACCTCTTGGCTCCGCCCAAAAAATGTGGCTTCATATTAAATGAGGTTCTTGCTTATTGAGATTTCATAAAAACGGTCCAGTATCAATCCTGGTTCAAGAATGAGACGGAATGAAAAAACTGGAATTCAAGTTCCACAGCCACAAGAGAGATTGTGTCCAGCTCACTGTGTATGTGTGTGTGTGTGTGTGTGTATGTGTGTGTGAATTCCCAGCACTTACTATGGTGTCTGGTACATAGGGATTGCTCAATAAACATTTTTTCATTAGGGTGCCTGGGTGGCTCAGTCGTTAAGTGGCTGCCTTTAGCTCAGGTCATGATCCCAGGGTCCTGGTATCAAGGCCCACATCAGGCTCCCTGCTTGACAGGAAGCCTGCTTCTTCTTCTCCTGTTCCCCCTTGCTTGTGTTCCCTCTTTCTCTGTGTCTCTCTCTGTCAAATAAATAAACAAGCATTTTTTCATTAAATTGAAAACAGACAAGATGGTTTGTCAGAATTCCCTCCTGCTTTAAGTCACCAAATAGTAATATATTTGATCCCCAAAGCATGTGGGAAACACACTCCTGATTTTGATTTTTCTACCACATGCTCAAACTTCTCCAAAATCTTTATCTTCATCCCCAAGCTCTAGATCCACATTTTTAAAGGCTTACTAGACAATGCCACCTGGATCTGGCTGGTGCTTCCCAATGAATATGTGTAAATCATGTCAACCCCAAATCTTCCTAGTCTCCCAAGCTAGACCAGTGGTTTCCAACCCATGAAGCAAGAACCTAAGAGGCTATGGAGTCAGTAGGCTACCGAAGGCAGGTTGATGAAGAGATCAGCCCCAGGTTCACAGCAATAAAACTATGTGTTGTCCATAGAGAATATAAAAACAACAATTAAGTGGGCTAGAAATCAGTCGGTATTTTATTATCACTGGGCATCAGCAATTCTGAGCAATGCCAGTGATCAAATACTCCTCCAAACAAAATACCCCATAAATCCAAGTTTTAAACAATTGCTGTGGTTACTTTTGAGCTTTAATAATATTTATTTAAGCTTCAAGTTGGACATTTTTATTACTGGCCCTTTAATAAACATTGTAATCTGCATGGAATTTAACTCAAAGGACTCTCAGTTGTACAACTGCCCCCAGACACAAGCAGATTCAGTTGCTATTCCCAGTTATTTAGAAAGTCTGCAAGAGTTTAGAATCATTCCAGACTACTTCAGGCATCCTTCGTGTCTCCAGCCTCTGTGGTACTCTGTAGTCCTACATTTAAATGGATTTGACATAAACAATGATAGCATAGTGATATGTCTCAGTCAGCTGACAAAATACCATGGATGGTTTGAGAAACAAATTTATTTTCTCACAGCTTCGGAGGCTGGAAGTCTGAGATCACGCTCTGTTGATAGTGAGGGCTTTCTTCCTAGCTTGCAGATGTCAGCCTTCTCACTGTGCCCTCACATGTCAGAGAGAGAGAGAGCACAAGCTATTTGGCATGAGGTCCCCACCTAGGAGTCAAGTATGCTAAGTATGTAGTGCATGGAATAATTCCAAGGGGCCTAGAAATCAATGTAAAGGTAAAATATTATCTGCAAGCTGAATAAATAACAGAACTCAGGTGCTCGCTTCAGCAGCACATATACTGAATAAATAACAGAACTCACGTTAAATATGTAGCCACATGCCTGGTCCCTAATTAGTTAACTTTGAGTTAATCAAAAGTGGTATTATGCTGGGTGGGCCTGACCTAATCAGGTGAGCCCTGTAAAAGAGAGTCTGGAGGTTAGACCCATTCTGGTGCCAGGAGTAAAATCAAGCTACCATAAATTCTCCACTCTCAAGGAAATGAATTCTGCCAACAACTAAGGAGGCTTGGAAGCAGATACTCCCTCATCAAACAACCAGAAGAGAACATGACCCTCACAACTCCTTGACTTCAGCTTTGTGAGACCCTAAGCAGAGGACCTAGCTAAGCTGGAGTTCTGCCCTAGAGAAACTGTGATAATAAACAGAGGCTGTTATAAGCTGCTAATTTTAAGGCAAGTGTTATACAGCAACAGAAAACCAAAGTGGTTTTTTGCACATAGCCAAATCTCTGACTTAAACCGGCTTACTGAGCAAAGAAATTTATTTTCTTGTGTAACAGGGAGGCCAGAAGTACTTAGACTTCAATTTGGTTTGTTCAGAGGCTCAATTCCATCATCAAAGACCAGATTCTTTGCATCTCACTACTCTATCCCGTGATGCTTTATCTTCAGATAGTTGCAAGATGGCTCCAGTAGTCATAGGTGTCACATTTGGAAACACCCACAGCATAAAAAGAGAGTGTTCATTTGTAAGGCACTTTTAGGAAGAATAAAGAAACTTCCCAAAGGATCATTCATGTCTCACTGTCCAGAGTCACATGCCCATTCCAAATCACTCATTGAACAAGAAAAAAGGACTTCTTCAGATAGTTTTCACCCAATCTGGCTGCTCCTGAGGCAAATGGGAGTGTGAGGCAGCTAAGTACTTGAACTAAATCAGGGTTCTGTTAAGGGGAGAAATGACGAATCAAAAAGTTTACAAAAGGGGCGCCTGGGTGGCTCAGTGGGTTAAAGCCTCTGCCTTCGGCTCAGGTCATGATCCCAGGGTCCTGGGATCAAGCCCCACATCATTGGGCTCTCTGCTCGGCAGGGAGCCTGCTTCCTCCCCTCTCTCTCTCTCTCTCTCTCTCTCTCTGCCTGCCTCTCTGCCGACTTGTGATCTCTGTCAATAAATAAAATCTTTTAAAAAAAAAAAAGTTTACAAAAAGTATGAAACCTCTAGCCCATCAGTCCAGCACTGGCAGAATCAACTATACTAGAGCATCTAAATTAGAATAAGGCAGACGCTGAGCAGAGGGGCAAAAACAAAGAAACTGTACCTTGGCAATTAGCAACTAATAGCAAGCACATTTGCAGAACATTTTTGCAGAAAGTTAAAGAATATTTCTTTAAAATGTTAAAAACTGCCACAGACACTGAGATTGCTCTGCAATGAGTGATAAGAAATCTGAAACAATGAAGTAACAGCATGTCAGAGAGTAGCAAGGAGCAAGAACATTCATTGCAAGAGACACAGCAGGTGAACAGACAAATGATGGAAGAACAGAGATCCACACCAGACACATTGCCTAAGGGTTTTCATCAGTTCCACAGAATCAGAAATTAGTATCAAAACTTTCTCTGTACATCATTTAAAATATGTGGTTATACTTAATTACATAGTGATTTGTGTATAATTATTATTACTCTGTGGGTCTGAGTTCTAAGCTTAATAACTCCTTCTGGTATGGGTATAGATAATTTCTGTTAAAATATTAGAGGCATAAAAAGCAAATCATGTGTAACTACAAATTTGATAGGTTGCCTTAATGGAAGAAAAAGAATTATAAAAATATTTTAACTACCTTGGAGAGATAGATACATAGAAACCTGTTCTCCCTTAAGTAGGCGGTAGAAGAGGTACAGGTATCTACTCATCCATCACCTTAGACACCTTCAACTTACATGTATGTCAGTAATTACTCAAGAAAGCTGGAAATGATTTTTAAATTTTTTAAAAGGTAAGAGAGCTACAGAATCTGAGAACGTTTAAGAAATAAATAAATCGACCAGGATATCCCTTTGTTTCTCTGAGAATGCTGATGCTCTCAAGAATACAGGTAGGAATTAAGTCAGTAAATTAAGGGGCAGGAGGGAGAGAAAGGGATCTTGATAGAAGCAGAGTGACTTCTAGCTTTTGCCTGGTCCCCCTTGCAATGAAAGATTCATGGTGTGCAATGATCCAGCAGCCCACTTATCTGCCATTGTCCCCACTGCCCTCAGGAAATGGTGACTGACACGAATGCTTAAAAGAGAAAACTTGTTGAACTGAAGGCAGCTTCTTTCCAGAAGCAGGGAGGATCTCACCCCTTTTTGTCGTGGGTATTCTCTTTCTGATTGTTACTAGCTGTGAACCTCAAAGTCCATCCAGTTCTCTGATCTCGCCATTGCCTGACAACCCGGTGCTGACCACTTCATGAGTTTTACTAGGATGGTCTGCAGCTTGGACGTCAAGGGCAGAGAGACGAAGAGGGGCAGACGGAGAAAGAGACTAGAAGTGAAAAGAAAGCTCCCTCTGCGGTCACCCAGCCTTTCCGATTTCCACTGCCCCTCCCCAGCCTAGGCCTTGCCGGGCTCACGGGAAGCACAGGCGCCAGCGTCTACCCGGCTGCTGGTGCCGGGCGGACGCCAGGTGCGCGCGGCAGAACTGGAAATCCTGTTCAGCGCCGGCTGGACGCGGATGCCGAGAGGCTTGAGGCACAACACGGCCACCAGAGGGCACGAGCGCCCCCAAGTCCTCGCGCGATGGCGTCGCCGCCACCAAGAAGGGAGGGTGGTCGGTCTGCCAGGAGGGGTGGCTGGGGCCCGCGAGCCCGCGGGGAGAGCGGGACCCCACTAGCCCCCGAGTTGCGGCCTCCGCGCACCGCGCACCGCTCCTCCGTTCCCAGCCGCCCGAGGGACCAGATCTGCGCTCGCAGGGTGACCTCGACGCCCGGGCGGGGTCGAAGGACGCTCTCCGCTCCGCACCCACCTCGCGGCCCCAAGCCCGCTCCGAGCCGGAGGCCTGCGGGGAGGCGGCGGCCCGCTGTTCCGAGAAGAACGCCCCGAGGGCCAGGCGCCGGTCAGCGTGCCCTGGCATCCGGCTGCCGCGGAACAATGGCCGGAGGGGCTGCGGCGGGCACCGGGGACGCGGCAGCCTCCGTGGAGCAGGGGCGCCCGGACGCTGGAAGCCCCGCCCCTCGGCCGGCTCCCTGACAACGCGGGCCGGGCCGCGCCGCCTGCTCCCCGCCCCTCGGCGCTCGACACCAGGCGGGGCCCCGGCCTGAGCGCTGCTGCAGCAGCCGCTGCTCTGCAGAGCGGGGCCCGGGGTCGGGGCCGGGGCGCCCTCGTTCCCACCTTCTCCCGCCGCTATGAGCCAGGGAAGTCCGGGGGACTGGACCCCCATCGACCCTACCCCCGGATCCCCAGCGCCCCCCAACCCCTTCGTGCATGAGTTACACCTCTCCCGCCTCCAGAGGGTTAAGGTAAAGTGTGAGTGGGGGGCGTCGGGAGGACTCGTGGGGATAGGAAAGGGAGGCAGTTTAGAGCCCAGGCAAAGATGGGGATGGGGATCCGGAAAAGAGGTGGGTGAGAGGCTTGCGGGGAGGGTGTCCGGGGGAGCGCACGTGGGGGCGGCGGGGGGCGGCGGGGGACGGCGAGAAGTCCTTGGAGAGGACGCGGGCTTGGGCGATGGATAGCTCGAAGGTGTGGAAGAATTGACTAGGTGAGGACGGAGGACAGCTGGAGACCCAGAGATGAGGGGAGATGGAAGATACTGGGGAATGCGGTTTACATTCTGCGGAGGCTGATGAACTAGGATGGAGGTGGAGGCTACGGAAAGCCGGGGGTGGGGGCAGGGGCGTGCTGAGTGCTTCCTCGAGGCTCTGAATTAGAGGGAAGAAGTCTCTAGATCCATATCCTGCGCCCCTGTACCGATCCAACACCCCGCCTTTCCAACTCCCCCCTCCCCGCACTGCAGCACCTCCTGGTGGGGGGTAGGGTGGCTGAGAAGGGGGCTCATTACAGGAAGTGGAGAGCCGCACCGGCCTCCGGGAACTGGGGAAGGGTTTGGGAAGGGAGTGTCCAAGGTGTCTGCTACCCTCACCACCCCTGAGGCAGGCTCCTGGGTCTCAGTTTGTTTACCTACACTCTCCCCAGGGCAGCCCTGGGAGTCACCCTGGCTCCTGGCAACCCCTACCCTGCGGAGTAGGGCCAAGCTCTTCTCCCCCTCCACCACCACCACCACCACCCCCGTCCTAGGGGAGTGCTGTTGAGTGGAACTGACGGGCCTGGGCCTAAAAAGGGGACCTCTGTGTGTTCCAACTCTCTACCACCTCCGAGGGCCAAAGTAGAAAGAACTATGCACCTGGTTTCTGTTGGACATAGGAGCTATTTATGGAATGCGAGGTGGGGGAGGAACTATCTCCAGCCTGCTCTCCATCAAGCACTGTGCTGGGCGCCTCCACAGGGGTTATCATTAAACGTTCTTAACAGCCTTACCAAGTGATAGATGCATTTTATGATTAAAAAATCAGGTCCGGGCGCCTGGGTGGCTCAGTGGGTTAAGCCGCTGCCTTCGGCTCAGGTCATGATCTCAGGGTCCTGGGATCGAGTCCCGCATCGGGCTCTCTGCTCAGCAAGGGGCCTGCTTCCCTCTCTCTCTCTGCCTGCCTCTCTGTCTACTTGTGATCTCTCTCTGTCAAATAAATAAATAAAATCTTTAAAAAAAAAAAAAAATAAAAAAAAAAAAAAAATCAGGTCCGATCCGAATAATGAGGCCCCTGGTCCTATTAATCCTTTATCCTCTCGCCTTTATTGGTATCTTCATCTCACCTTGGATTCCGGCCCCATCTTCTGTTCCCACACCACCTGTCCCCAGACCCACAGGGGGTGATGGCTCTCTGCTTTCTCCTTGTGGGGGAACGGAAGCAATGGAGAGAGTGTCTCCCAGTCCTGAAGTGACATTTTCTCCCACCCTCTGCAGTTCTGCCTCCTGGGGGCACTGTTGGCCCCCATCCGAGTGCTTCTGGCCTTTATTGTCCTCTTTCTCCTCTGGCCCTTTGCCTGGCTGCAAGTAGCTGGTCTTACGGAGGAGCAGCTTCAGGAGCCAATTACAGGATGGAGGAAGTAAGTGGGGGATCAGCCCCCAGAGACCCTACTTCTGGATTCTCTTCCCTATTATTCATTCCACTCGTCTTTGAGAAGAAACGGAGGGAGGGTTCTGAAGGTCTGCTACCCAGCCTAGATAGGTGAGATGAGTCAGCCAGGTACCCAGGACCTCAGCTCTAGGTGATGCTCCCTGATGTGTCCCAGAGTAGCCGGACTTCATTCAGCCCCTTGGCAGAGGAAGAGGGAACAAGAGAAGAGCAGCTGCTTTTCTGGGTGCCTAAGCCTGGGGGTGAATAAGGGACAGAATCACCACCTCTGCTGATGCCCAGCCTTGTCCTGCAGGACTGTGTGCCACAACGGGGTGCTGGGCCTCAGCCGCCTGCTCTTTTTCCTGCTGGGCTTCCTTCGAATTCGCGTTCGGGGCCAGCGGGCCTCTCGCCTTCAAGCCCCTGTCCTTGTTGCCGCTCCCCATTCTACTTTCTTTGACCCCATTGTTCTGCTGCCCTGTGACCTGCCCAAGGTTGTGTCCCGAGCTGAGAACCTTTCCGTGCCTGTCATTGGAGGTGAGAGAGCAAATAAGGGGTGAAGGGGAGAGATGACAACTCTGAGCAAAAAAGGCAGGAATCTGAGCCGCTCTGGAGAGAACTGGCCTCAAGGGGGAAGGGAAAGTTTAGAAGGGAAGTCGGCTGTTGCTGGCAAATGAGATGCAAATGGATACCTTTGTGAACCAGCCCCTTAGATTCTGAGGGCTGGTGCTTGGAGGTGTTGGAAGGACCTCTGATCACTTGCCTGAAAGGATAACTCACAATAAAAGGAGGGGCCCCAGGGCAAAGAGATGACTGCAAAGCTTCTCCTACTGTTGAGGAAGTGGTGGCTACAGGTATTAATGGCCCTGGGTGGGAACCAAGTGACTCCTTGTGTCCTCTCTGGACCCCAGCCCTTCTTCGCTTCAACCAAGCCATTTTAGTATCCCGGCATGACCCGGCTTCTCGGCGCAGAGTGGTGGAGGAGGTCCGAAGGCGGGCTACCTCAGGAGGCAAGTGGCCCCAGGTGGGTAAGGGTCTAAAAATCTCACCTTTTATGTGTTCCCAAAGAGGCTTCTCTTTCCTCTCTCCCCTTCAGGATACCCCACCTCATTCCAGTCCCTTGGGTTTTTGTTTCCCCCAGGTACTATTCTTTCCTGAGGGCACCTGTTCCAACAAGAAGGCTTTGCTTAAATTCAAACCAGGTGAATAAAACCATAGTGGGTGGTAGGGCTGTAGGAGAGAGGAGCCCCAGACTTGGAGGGGGATTCTGGAATAACCCAGGAAGTGGAGCGGGGATCATAGGGAAGAGAGATAGGGAACTCCTAGGTGACACCGAAAAGTCTCTAGGAGTCAGAAAGAAAACTGCAAATGAAATAGAGCCCGGCCAGATATTATGTCAGAACTGTCCCAGACCCTGACCTTCATGCCTTCTAGCTAACTCCAAGAACTAACCTCTGCCTGGGGGGGGTGGGAATGGGATTTAGGAGCCTTCATCGCTGGGGTGCCTGTGCAGCCTGTCCTCATCCAATACCCCAACAGTCTGGTGAGTCTGAGTCCAGCAGAGGAGATGGGGGGAGCCCAGAGCCACCCTAAATCAGTGAGAACTTTTGGTATTGCGGTGGGATGTGCATGTGGGGTGGGAGCGGGGTCAGGGCCTCTGCCCAAGGAGGATGGGCCAGCTCCAGGAAAGACAAGTAATCCCTATCTCCCCTCACCTCTGCTTCTCCCCTAGGACACCACCAGCTGGGCATGGAGGGGCCCTGGAGTGTGAGTCTTGGTGTTCCTGGGGTGAGGGTGGGGAGCAGGGCCCATCAGAATTTCTGGCCCATCTCAATCTCCAGACAAGGCAAACAGACCTTCTTCATTGTCGATTGAGAACTCTAGAGAGAGGGTGCCTGTTTCCCTGTTTTGTTCTGATCTCCCAGTAATCTGGAAGTGCTTCCAGCCATCCCACCTAATCTTTCCTTCTGTGACTGTAGCTCCTTTGAACTTACAATCCAGTGTTTCTGAGCAATCTCCCCCATCAGTCTCTTGAGAGCCAGCATGGTTGCCTCACCTTTTCTGGCAGTTACTCACACCTCTTCTCTGGCAGTTCCTCCTCACACCTGTCCCCGCCATGCTCTCTCTTTCCCTACGGCCTTCTGGCACTTCCCTTTGTCTCCCACTTGCTTATTTACCTAGCTCACTGTGTGGTTCGGGGTCCATTTTTATATGAATGGGAAGAACTTTCCCACTCCCCTCCTCATCCCATATTTAGGGATTGGTAAGCATCTGAGGTCTCTCTTCTCTTAGACTGAAAGTCCTCTGGCTCACAGCCTCTCAGCCCTGCAGCATCGTGGATGTGGAGGTATGACATGTGCCACCCTCCCCAAACCCACCGTAGGTGGGGAGGCGAATGGGCATCGGCTGACCCCTGAAGGGAAAAGAGGGTGGGAGTGCTCACCCATAGCTTTGAGGTCCTGATGAGAAGTGTGTGTGCGTGTGTGTGTGTGTTTCAGTTCCTCCCTGTGTACCACCCCAGCCTGGAGGAGAGCAGAAACCCCACCCTCTATGCCAACAATGTCCAGAGGGTAATGGCACAGTGAGTATCCCACAAAATATTTCCTGGAGTAGATAGTAGGGGGGTGTAGAGGGCTGGGGTTCCAAGGCAAAGATCGGGGAGTGGGCAGTGGACTGGGTTCTACACAGCTGAGACTGGGGGTGGTTAAAGGGTCCTGGTCTCCTCCACATTCAGCTGCCCAGACTCAGTAATGAAGACTTTTCTTCCTTGTTCCCCCGACTCCGTTCCATCGCTTTTCATCCTATAGGGCCCTGGGCATTCCAGCCACTGAGTGTGAGTTTGTAGGGAGCTTGCCCGTGATTGTGGTGGGCCGGCTGAAGGTCGCCCTGGAGCCGCGGCTCTGGGAACTGGGAAAGGTGCTTCAAAAGGCTGGGTAAGTGACCTTTAATGTAAGGGTGTGGGCAGTGTCAACGGATAGAGAAGGAAATGGGAAGAATGAAGGAAAGTCTTCAAAAAGAAATAAGTGGGAAGGTAAAGGATTTTTTCTTTTTTTTTTCTTTTTTTTTTTTTAAGATAATGGAGTAAAAGGAAGGAGGTAAAAAGAAAGGGAAAGAGATATAATAAGCCCAGTGAGAAAAGGAGGAATGGTTCTCACAGGACTGAGTTAGAGTCCATCTTAAAAAAACACCAGATACACCTGTGCTGAGGGGACTCTTGGGGCTGCAGGCCAAGGTCCAGGAAGAAGCTGAGTAAGCTGTCTGCCTTCAACAATTCCATTGTAGGTTGTCTCCTGGCTGTGTGGACACTGGGGCAGAGCCAGGCCGGAGTCGAATGATCAGCCAGGAAGAGTTTGCCAGGCAGCTACAGCTCTCTGACCCCCAGACGGTGGCTGGAGCCTTTAGCTACTTCCAGCAGGTAAAGGGGCTGGACACAGAGGCCAGAGGCCAGAGCCCAGGCCCTGCCCTCCAAGCTGATGTGCTCAGGCTCTGGCAAAGGTAGGGGACCATACAACCTTGTGGGGCACCTCTGAGTGGTAGGAAGATGACATACGGGAGAGAACATGGGACAGATTAGGCAGTGATGAGTTTGAGAATCAGATCTTTGCAATACTTTTTAAAAATAACCCCTAGCTTCTCTAGGGGATTCCTGAACTATCTCAAGAATTTTGGCACTCTATAGATTTCCTGGAACTTCCTCTAAAGGGACAGAGAGTGTTGATTCCTTAGATTGGGGCTGAGTGTGTCTAAAAGGAGTTTCTTCACTTAGCCTATAGCAGAGCAGAACCAAAACTGGAATAGCATGGTGTCACCAGGGCAGCATCCTCCCTGGGTTTCTTTGGTAAGAAATTATGCCGGTGACCCTCTCTTTATCTGTTGGACCAGTCCTCCAGCACAGGCTGAGTCAGCAGAGAACCAGTTTTTCCAGCGTGGGGTATGTCAGAAGCCTGATGGTAACTTCAGCATTCCTGGGGGATTCCCTAACATTCATAGGAGATCCCTTTTAGGAGAGCTTTGTCCCCAGGTGACGTGGGGATAGCTTGAATGGACCCGTGACCTGAGAGAAATCCCAGGAATCCTGGAGAGTTTAGAGCTCACTGTTCTAAGGAAGCAGGCACAAGGGTCATCTCTGGGCCTGCTGAGAAGAGGGAGGAGCCAAAATCCAGGGCAGGAGGGAGGACACAGCATTGATCCTCATCCTGCCCTGGTTTCTCCCTCCAGGATGCCCAAGGTTTGGTGGACTTTCGAGATGTAGCCTTGGCACTGGCAGCTCTGGATGGAGGCAGGAGCCTGGACGAGTTGACTCGCCTGGCCTTTGAGGTATCAGAGAGATGGGGGCAGGGAATGCATGGTGGCCGTGCCTACCCCTACCCGGAGGCCTCTGTGGGGTGTTGCTCCCAGTAGCTTCTAGACAGTAGGTGCTCAGTATGCCCCACCCCAGTGCCCCAGTGTTGAGACCTGGCTAAGAACAGGGCAAGGACAGCAGCTGTGAGTTTTTAATTCTGCGCAAAGGGCCGGGGTGTGGGCGGCAGGGGAGAAAGGGAGGGCCTGTACTCCACACTCTTGGAAGAGGAGCAGACCTGCAGGGCAGTGTGGGGCCATGGCCTGAGGACAGGGCTTAACTTGTGTCCGTTTCTGTGCCAGCTCTTTGCCGAGGAGCAAGTAGAGGGGCCCGGCCGCCTGCTGTACAGAGACGGCTTCAGCACCATCCTGCACCTGCTGCTGGGGTCCCCCCGCCCTGCTGCTGCAACTTTGCATGCTGAGCTGTGCCAGGCGGGACCCCACCAAGGCCTCTCCCTCTGTGAGTCACTGCCTTCTCTGCCAAGAGGGCTCGAGCCACCACCAGCACCAGGCTGGGAGGGGACAGGGGCTGGTGGCTCATCCTCTTGAGAGGTAAGGCTGGGAAGGCAGAGAGGACAGTACCTCAGATCTGAGAAGTGAAGCAGGGGTGAGAGGGACAGGACATACTGATTCTGAAAAAGAACAGGGCACCCTCTTCCCCTCCTCCTTAGATGGTTTGACTTTTTCCCTTTTCACTCTTCCCTGTCCAGGTCAGTTCCAAGACTTCTCCCTCCACGACCCGCTCCACGGGAAGCTCTTCAGCACCTACCTGCGCCCCTCCCTGAAAGCACAGGCCTCAGCCCCAGGCGGCCGCATGGCTCTGGCCAATGGGACTGTGCCAGTGCCCAAGCAGAAGGGCGACTGAGAGCCTTGACCTCCCCAGCTCACCTCTGGCCTACCCTGTGCCTCAAGCCCATTTCTGCTCCTGCTTGAGTTTTTTTGTTACTGTTGTTGGTTGTGGTTTTTTTTGTTGTTGTTTTTTTTTAAGTCAATTTTCATTTTTTGTTTGTTTTTTTTTTTGTAAAAAACTATTTTATATATAAATATAAATATATATCTATATCTATTTAAAAAAATAAGGCTATTACATAGATAGTATCAGCTGGGAACAGAGGGATTAATGGTTGCAGGCTGCCCATTGGAAGATCTCAAAGGTTCCCAGGGTCAGTCCTCTTGGCTGTTGCTGGACAAAGCCGCACTTCAGCTGGACCAGATGGGGCTCTTTCCTACACAGAAATCATGCCCATGTCACATCCTCCCCTTCTGATGTCATGCCCTATATATGCACCTTTTAACCTTTTAATATGAACCTCTTTTCAGTCTATTCCCTCTTGTTCTGTCCTCATTAGAGATTAAAAAATAACTAACGACCATTTTATATTTAATAATCCCACTGAGAATGATTTCCCCTCCCATGGTGGGAGCAGAGAGCTGTGTCCAGAGCAGCCTCTGCCCTGCAGCTCAGACCAGCCTCAGGAGGGTGTTTTTTTGCCAGGGATGGATGATTGGAGGACATTTAAGTCCCTTCTGTCCAGCCTCTTCAAGGAAGGCGGGGGAAGCCCCCCTAAAAAAGGTGCTGTCTAGATAGAGTTATGGAAAACTAATTAGATTTAGGAAATTAGATATCTAACCCAGAGATCTGACAGTTTAAAAAAAAAAGGCATCTTTCCATCTTACAGACTTTTAAAGGGAAACAGATAATGATGGCCTTTCCTGAGAAGCACTCCCCAGCATGGAGTCTAGGCTTTTCATGAGGGGAGGGATAAAGTGATCCCTGGGGACTTCTCAGGTCAGGAGCTCATTGGGGAGCCTGGAGTGGCATCTAGATCCCATGAATCTGGAGCACCCTCCCCCTCCTTCACAGCACCTCACCCTGACTAGCAGCAAAGACAGGAATACTAAATTGCACATGGCAAACATTTTCCAACAACCAGAAAATCTTTATTTTTCTTTTCCCCATACAACTTCCAAGGGTACTCCACCTCCAACTAGCCAGTGTGACCTCCCTTCCCACACTCGCTACTTTTGCAAACAACAAAATACCATGGGGTTGAGAACCAGTCTCTGCTGATGTGCAGCTGGAGTGAAATCTACTCTGGGGGCCCCCACCTTTAGGGATCAGCAGGTGAGGTAGGAGGGTCCCACTGTCCCCTACTGACTACGGCGACGTTTCTTCCTTCGGCCAGTGACAAAAGTGTCACGCCGCCTTTTACGAGGCTGTGAGGCTCGAACCACTCCAAGAGCCAGGGGTTTCTCCCCAGAGATGCCAAGGTCAGCTCCCTGGTAGGGCCTCTTTTCGGCAGGAGAAGGACCTCCACTGAGAGTTCTCTTCCCAGACTTGGCAACAGGATGTGGAGACTGGCCAAGGCCTCTTGCCTCAGCAGAGAGGGACTGGGATGCTCTCTGGGCCCCCTGCCCTCCCGTCGAGGGCAGGCCTGAGGCAGGGTGAAGACTGAAGGGAGGCCCCCTTGGTGGTGACAGGTTAAGTTTAGAGGCCAAGAGGTAGGCAAAGCTGGAGAGTTCCTCATCCTCCCCTTCCTCCTCCTCCTTCCCTTTGGCCCCATCTGTTGAGCTGCATGTTTCACTGATAGGAGAGCTTTCTTTCAGAGTTAAGGCATCCCTGGCTCCCCATCTAGAGGAAGTGCTTCCAAGGCCCTGGTGAGGAGATGTTGATTTGGGGTTCCCATGAGCATAAGACTCTTGATTCCCTGGCAAGGGAGCAAGGTCTTCAGGCTTGGATAAATCAGTATCCTCCCTGTCTTCTCCTTGGGGGTCATAAGAATTAAAATTTGGTGGGTGGGTATCCTCACTGACCTCTAGCTGGAGGCCACAGGCATCTCTAATATCTAGTATGTTGGCATGTTGTGTGGTTTCCAACAGAGGAGAGATGGAATGGCCCCTGTTCCCCACTTCCAGGCTGGCCTCAGGGAAGGAGGAGATACCCTGGGTCCCCAGTACAAGGATATTGCCTTGACATGCAGGCTGAAGGGTTTCTTTGGGAACCCCCGGTGTGGGGGCGCAGATACTACTTTCAAGCAAAGGGGAGCACCCTTCAGCCCACAGATCTCTGGGATCCCCTGTAGCCTCAGGGCTCTGTTCTCGATTTTCTTGATGCCTCAGGGATGGGCTGTCGGCCCTCAAAGGTCCCGGCAGGCTGCAGTAGCTTGTCTTCTGCAGGGCAGCTGTGCCATCTGTGCCTCCACAGGGGATGGCACTGCCCCTCCCATCCCCAGGTGCTGTGGCTTTTCCAGGACCCAGAGAAATGTTGCTTCTGGAGCCCAGTGCCTGGCAGCCTCCCTGATGCTCAGTGACACATTCCCCATCGTGGAAGTTCTCTATGACTTCCTCAATTTGTAAGGGCAACTCTAAGCCCACGGCATCCAGCTCACTGCTCAGCCAAAGTCCTGGACTGAGAGAGGCTTCGTCCCCTTCCCTGTCACCAGCTGCTCTAAGGGAAAGGTTCTGGTCATAACTCTGAACCACAGGAGGACTTTTGTCATCTCCCCACATGGCGACCGAAGAACCTTTCTGGGTTAATGCTAGTGGCTCTGTCCCCTGGGGAAGCACTCCAAGACCCCCTAGCTGCTGGCTGTCCCGTTTTTCTAGCCCCTGTCCTTGCAGAGGAGCCAGCTCTTTGAGTCCCACATCCAAACTAGGAAATGTCTCAGGCTGCAGGCCTTCCTGCCAACGGAGAGGCAGAGTTTCAGAAGTTCTGTCAGCCACAAGGGGGTGCCCGGGAGACCTAGCACCTCCCAGGTGGTCATCCTGATGTGGGCATATTTGATTAGCAACCTTCCCGGCCCCTCTTTTCTCTGTATTTGAGGACTCTTGAGTTCCCTGTGGAGCTGTAGGTTCTAGCTGTAGGTCCCAGCTGCTGGGGGAGGGCACAGTGTTCCCATCTCTGCGCATCCCCCTCGGGCCATCTAGGGACCGCTCCTGCCCACCATGTACTTCTCTCACCCGTTTTCCTGGAGAAGCAGCCTTTCCAAGGCAAACGGTGCCCCCAGCCACCCGAGGCCCAGGGGAGGGCCGAAGCCGCCCACCCCCATCTTCATCCTCATCAGAAACAGAAGGACTGGAGTCTGATTGAGCTCCGCTACAGCTAGGAGGAGCCTCTACATCCTCTTCCTCCAAGGCCAGGAGTCTCTTCTGGACCAGCTAGAAGGAGAATGGACAAACACTGTTCTCTACCTGGCTGTGAGAAGCTGTGGCGGAGGGGGTGGTCAGAAGATGGCACTGGGACAGGGCAGGGAACACAAGCAAGTGGCATAAGTCACGGCATCAAAAACAGATTATCGTAGCTCTTCTCTTCCACACTCTTGGGTCTTAATCCCATGCTTTGACCCCTTATGCTCACTCCCCTTTTCCTGTGTATCCACAGTCTCTTGCCTACTTGTTCTGCACCTAAATCCCAGTCCTGAAGCTTTCTCCAGAAGTCATACCAGCCAAGACAGCAAAGGGTTAGATAAAATCACTCAAGCTTCTTACTCTGATATTTCCTACTTCCCAGGTTTACCTGGGCAAGACTGAGTCCTTCCTCTTGCTCCAGCTCCTTAATTAAGGCCAATGGATCCCTCTGCTGTTCTGGGGACAGCAGATCTGCCAGAAACTGAGGATGAATGACGGCCTCCACCTGGGTAACAGAAGAAACAGTGATCTGAGTCCTCGACAGGAAGTAACCTGTGAACAAAGAGGCTCTAGAGAAGGAGACATGTGTCCCCCTCCCTCAACCCTCCCCCATGCATGCATGCACACACATTTCCAGTAGGAAGACAGCATAGTTCCTAACTGCCTTGGGCCAAACCCTAGGTCTTTTGTCCCCTGGAGTTTCCATCCCAGGATCTACTAGAAACCAGACACCCAGGTCCAGCCCACCTTGGAGACAAAGACCTCCTGAGAACAAAGCTCATCGATGTAGCTTAGGAGGCCTGGATCCGGATACATTGCTTCCTCCTGCTGCTGCTGCTCTTCTTCCTCTTCCTGTTTTCCATCTGCCTCCCCGATGGGCAACTGACTCCCCACCAGCCCTTCCATGATGTCAGCATACTCCTTCACAGCTTCTGGTGGGACCTCCTTGGGGGCCTCAGGAACCGGAGGCCTCTGTGTTTTGCGCTGCCGCCGGCGGGGGGCCCGTGCCTTGGAGGCCGCCTTTTTGGGAATGTACACTAAGGGAAGAGATGGAAAGGAGGAATTGGGGTGGCACAGGGACTGTGGCTTCTGCCTCCCAGCCTTGGGTTTGTCAGGGCAGCAATCTGGGTATGCTGGAAGGATTACAGGCTGGATGAGGCCTGAAATGGGACCAGCCATGGGAGAAGATTGTGGAGCTGGAGGGTCTAAGAGAATCACTGCATGAGACATGTGGAAACCCCTGAAATTCCAAGAAGTCTTCTGATCCAGCCCCCATTTCTTGGGCAAATGAGGTATTTTGTGCCTCATGTACAGTCTGTTAGGGAGTAGTTTACTTCACCAAGATCACAGTTTGGGACATAGGGAACCTGAAAAGCCAGCCTCCTATGTATGTATGTCCTGTTTAGAACATCATTGCCACCCCGCCTGGAGGGATAGTGACAGAGTAAGGGCAATGCTTTCCCTAGTCCATGACTGCTCTGTGCACACCTCCCTTTGAGCCTTGAGCCGCAGGTTCCTATTGCAATGAGGAAGTCTTACCTGGCTGCTGGCTAACCTCAGTGGCCGGGAGCCCTGGAGGGTCAAGTTTCAGAGGCGCTGCAGGAAGTAGGCCCTGGGACCCATTCGTCAGCTGTGTGTTCTGAATCTGCATCTCCTCCTCAGCCTCAAATTCCATGAACCTGCAGAGGGTGAGGAAGACCTGGACAATGCCAAGAAGTCCAGACACCAGGGGGAAGCTGCTCACAAACAGCCCAATAACAATTCTGGGGGAACCTCACAAGGTCACCACAGAATCCCTTATGTGCAGTCATGGCTTAGGAAACTTGTTGAGAATCGAATGTTAAGCTTCTCCAGGAGAGAACCATCACTTTCACTTCTGTCTCATCCCTGATCTCACCCAGCATCATGGAGGATGTATATCAGCAATTAATACAGCCTTGAAGCCAGTCAGGCCTATGCCAAAGCCTAGCTGCATCCCTCCATGGGGCCCTGCGAGGGCTCATGTGCCCCTACCTACAACCATCAAGGATGAGGGAAATCCTAAAGCAGGGCCTGGGGTTGCAGTTCAAGGCAGTTCCCACCAGGAGGCAGTACTGAGACCCATGTCCTGAGGCTGGGACTGGTGGCCAGGAAGAGTAATTCTGGGAGGTATGGGTTCAGAAGGGAGGAAATGGAAACTAAGTTTTGGTGGAGAGGGTTCATTTTCCCCAGAGTTACTCCTTTAACCAAGGAGACAATCGTGGAGAAATGAGGGATAAAAGCCAGGAGACCACTCTGGGCATCCAGGACCTTCCCCTGACCAAGCTCTGCAAGCACCAAGCCCTCCCTGGGATAATGGGGTAAATGATTTCTGTGCCACTCTTGCCAGAAGAGGAGTGGTCTCAAGGTTGGCATCAGTAGCCACCTACTACCAGGTCAGTGAGCTAGAAAAGAACCTGCCTAGTAGGGCTTACCTCCTCTTTGCAAGGTCCCTTTAACAAGGAATTTTTACACCAATTGTGCTCCAATCTCATTCTAAGAGCTTCAATATCAAGGACCTATATAATTCAGGATCTGGAGGAAGGAGTGCTTTCAAGGTCACAGGACAGAAAAACCCTAGGGTCAAGGTGGTAGAAGCAGTGAGAATCCAGGAGACCCCATTCTAGTCTACACCACTCCTCCTAGCATCCCTTTTAGTAAGCACCCTCACACCCAGATCCAAGCCTCTTACATGCCCCCATCCATCCCATCCCTACACAGCACCCCTCAGGAGAATGAGGGTTAGTCAGACTCACTTTTCTGCCATCTCATAAAAGATCATCCGGTCAAAGTTGCTGGTGTGCTCCCACTCCTGCACAGCCCTTGGCAGTCCCTCCTCCAGAGTCATAGTGGGCTTCAGCCGGGCCAGGGAGCGAAGCACTGGGCTAAAATCCCCATTGTGTCAGTCATGTTTTACAATGTGCCCCCCATGCCCCTTTCCCAACAAACACCTCAACACACACCCCTTGTCCCTCAGCAGAGCTAACTTGTCCCCCAATCCTTGTCACATCCCACCTCTGGTTAGACTTCCAGACCCCCAACCTCCACCCATCTACCATACTGGACTCTCTTCCTGCTGAAATTTTCAAATCTCACACAAAATCAGATGATTGCCTTTGTTCCCCACCTTTTGAAATCAACCACCCTTAATTCTCACGGTGCAATCCTCAACTAAACATGAGGAAGAAAGCACTCACGTTATTAAATTAATGGATTCATTATAAAGTAGGCTTCTCCCTGTCCAAAGGCTCTTGCTTTTCAAAAAAGGCACTACCTAACCCAAATGAATCTCTTAAAGGTTGTGTGGTGTTTTTATTTGTTGGTTTTTAAGTTTTGTTTTGTTTTTTGCCTCGGGGCTACCCTCCACAGAAAACTATCAATACTCTTTAAGTTCTTTATGATTCATTTTTGTCCTCTGACTTGCCAGAGTCCTCAAGCACTGTGTCTAGAAATCACCTGCTGAAGCTTGTTATAATTAAGGATTCCTGTGCCCGAGGATCTTTGGACTTCGTATTTTACCAGCCTCCTGGGTTACTGTTGCAGAGAGACTGGACTGCATTTTGGAGGAGACCCTGCCTGGAGCCCCTGAGCATGGAGAACAGGAAGAGACTAGGAGTTAGAAATTCAGCCTGCTAGGCTCCAAGAGAACCAGAGCCATCTGGAGAAAGCAGGGAGCTGGTAAGGTGATCAACACCAAGGACTCTGGGGGAGCCTTTTGATTTATTCACTCCAGAGTCAGGGTGGAAAGGGAGATTCCTTTAGGAGCTCAGAGACTGGGAACACAATGTACCTGTTTTTTAAGTCTAGCAAAATGTGGACATTTTCTTTACGCAGAATGTCAAGAGTGCAGGCAGTCGAGGGAAGCAGTGGGTCTGGGCGGGAAGAAGAGAAAATTCCCCAGACTCGGCTTTAGACATAACAGACAGCCCCTGACCCCTGGGGTCCTTGGCTAAGCATCCACTCACATAGACATCCTGGCCTTTTGTGAATTCTTTTCCTTAACTCATTTCATCTCAGCAGCCCTCTGAAGTCACTATAATCATCCCCTTTCTAGATGAGAAGACTGAGGGCAAGGTAGTAAATGTGGGGCCCAGAATCACCAATCTAGCAAGCAGTGGAACCTAGGCCATTGGTCACTAAGGAAGTTCTACCACCTTCCTATTTCAACGTGAACTCAGAATAAAATAAAATAATGGTGGGGGAGGGTGGCACTTCCTTTGCCCCACCCCCCACCATCCTCCAATCCTGCACTTGGTCAGGGCTCAGCTGTTTGGATGGCTCAACGCGATGTCAGATGGTAATAAAATAGTAATAAAATAGAATGGAAGGCCTCTGTACTTGGTGTCAGAGACCTAAGCTCCACTTACAGCCTTCTGCTTAATCACAGGAAACCTCTGGGCTTCAGTGTTCTCATCTATATGTGAAGATTACCGGAATATACTTGCCTGAACTCAGAGAGTTGTGGGCATCACTTGAGAGAAGACACCTGAAAGCTCGTTATAATCTGGGAAGTAGGTAAAGAGGCCTATCATCATCATCATCATCATCATCGTCATCATCATCATCATCATCGTTATGCTTTTTTGTTCTCATAGCCTCAATAGCACCCTGATGACCTGCCCTCAAGTATTGCTAAATAGCCTAACTTCCTGTCCAGCCCAAAGTCCTCCTTGTTTAAAAGTGCTAGGATAACTAACCTCAGATCTCCCCACTTACATAAGAAAGCAGGAAAGGGCTTCTGCATCAGGACTTTGAGACAAGTGCCTCCGAGCCAAGGCTTTGTAGCGCTGCCAGCGTCGGAAGTTCTCATAAACACCTTTGGAGGTGTAAGAGAGGTCGCCCAGGGCGGGCTTAGATTGGGCAGCCAATGGACCTCCTTCTCCGGTTGCCCCATGTAGCCCTGGCCAAGCTTTTTCCGGGGGCACAATGGAGGCCATTTGGGCAGCTGGTGGTAGAGCCTGAGCAGGAAGGCCTGGGAGGCCCTCCTGGCTCATCCCAACGGCCTTAGTGGGCAGAAGGGTCTTCATGTTAGAAGCTGTCATGAATCGAGGGGGAGGACCCTCAGGGGCCCCACAGGGAGTGCCTGAGGCAATCCAGTTGAGGGCTGGCTGAGTAAGGATGAAGTTCTGAGTTTGAGAGGGCTCAGCTGGCCCCCCTTCTGTCTTGACTTTGACAATGACTCCAGCCCCAGTGGGGCCAGGACCCCCATCCCCTGTCACCAGCAATGGGCTGGGGAGAGTGGAGAGCACCAGAGGGTTGCCTGGAGAGAATGCTGAAGGCATGGGAGGCTGCAGAGGCGACTCCCAGGGTGGCTGGTCTGGTGGGCCAGGAGCAGACTGGGGAAAGGGAAGTGCAGTGAAAGGAGACAGGGCCACACCAGCTTTCATGGTCATGTCCGGTCCCGACAGTGGAGATGCTGTTGAGACGAAGAAAAAGAGAGAATGGACTAGAAGAAAAGGAGGTCAGAGATTAGGTCATTGGAGTTCCATTTAGTCCCTGAACAATCAGAGCACTGATTCTCAACAGGTGAGGGAGGAATAGGGTGGGGGAAACTGCAGAGTTTGCAAGTGTCTCCCCAAGTGATTTTGATGTCCCATACTCCTAGGTGAGAATTATTGCCCTAGAGAAGCTGCAAGGACCGTTGGACCCATGACCTCATACTTCCTAATACACGGCAGCCAGCACCCTCTTATAAGTAACTCCCTTATTCCCACCCACTCCAAACATGTTCAAACCACCTGAATCCTGCCACCAGCTGCTCTGTGGTCCCAGCCATGCACGGCTCACACAAGTGCTGTCCCCTGGAGAGCGTGTGTAGATTAGATATTTGATTTCCAGAAATTTTGTTATGTAACAGCCAGGAATGACTAAGAGATAGGACCAGGAAACGGGTGAGGGGAGGTTTGGCCAAGAAGGGAGGTTTCCAGAGCTCTAAGTAGCTGCTGGACATGTTAAAATTTGGTGGATTTGATGGTGTAGACTGTCTGTGGTCCTTCTGCTTAGAAGCACTAATAACAGAAATTAAGGGTGTACTATGAACAAGGCACAATGAAGTCTGAAACACAGTACATGCTGAGAAGGAGCTATGTGGACTCTAGGCCAAAAATCCATGGATAAATACATAAAATGTGTACTTAATCAGGACATGTGTCTCAGGATTTCCAATTATAATAATAGATCATTTGCCTAATTTCACACAAGTCTCCTCCCCCTCTAATAAAGAATATTCCCCCGACAAACTAACAACACTCAGCTTCCACTTCCTGACCATGAAGGAGACATGGACTATGACCAAACTCATCACCTCAACCACAAAGCAGAGGGCCAGGAGGATTCTGCGAAGTGAAATGGGTCTGAAGGCCTGAGTTCCACAAAAGGTAGAAAAACTGAGAACATTTAAGGGAAGCCCCAGCTCTCATCCCAGTTGGAGTTACCCAACACCCCGGGTCCTGGGAAATCAAGGAAAACTGTTCTCGGAACTGGAAAAGAAGCCATCTCTGGGGCAAAAAGGAGCCATGAGGCTCTGAGCAGAGGTACTTCCAGTACCTTCCAGGGTAGCTTTTAGGAGGACATTTCTCTACAGACTAGGCAACAGAAAACCAGTGGAGTAGTTTTCCAGCAAAGATCTCCACCCACCCAACTCGATAAGATTGAGAGTGACTGCAGCTCAGCTCTCTCAGGACATAATTCTAGAGCAGGCTCCAACTGCCTACACGAGACACTGGAATGTGGACCTTCCCCTTGAACCCTTTCTGTGCTGCTTATACCACACACACACACCCCTGCCCATGCCCCACAAACACATGTTGAGGGGAATCCTTCTTCCAGAGAAACAAGTTGCTAACTGCCGTCCCTTTTCTATACCCAGTACTTTCCTCTGAAGGGCTTTCATCTGCTTCCCAGGAAGCCCTCTTCATCCCCTAGCCCTGGTGTTAATGGCACAATCTCCTTCCCCAGCCTCCCCAAGTCTCATGACTTTGCTGGGGTCTAGTGCTCTTACATCTGTCTAGGTCAGCCCCAAAAGCTGGTCCCCAGGGAAAGTGTCAAATCTGAGTCCCTAAGGATGTGAGCAGGTAGTCAGGACTTTCCCCACCACTTGCAGACTTACCTCCATCTGAAGCCATCCTCTCAGATTTGGACACTAACCGTGGCTGTCGGGAAGCTTCCAGAATGACACAGTCTGGTCCAGGGCCCAGAGAGCGACCTGGCCCCAGCAGATACACAGGGATCCAAGGAAGGGAAGATAAAGATCAGATCAAAACAGAACTAGAATCTAGGACTCAAAACATTCTGCAGTGGGGGAGGGGAGGAGAGCAGGGGTAGAGGTAGAGAGAGATGCCAGAGGGCTCTGGTGAATAAGCAGTAACCAGGAATTCCCTCCAAACCAGAGTATGGCAACACAACTGTTGTGTGTCTTTTTTTTTTTTTTAAGATTTTATTTATTTATTTGACAGAGAGAGATCACAAGTAGACGGAGAGGCAGGCAGAGAGAGAGAGAGAGAACAGGCTTCTTGCTGAGCAGAGAGCCCAATGTGGGACTCGATCCCAGGACCCTGAGATCATGACCTGAGCCGAAGGCATCGGCTTAACCCACTGAGCCACCCAGGCGCCCCGTTGTGTGTCTTTTTAAGGGCAGTTTGTAAATTTTTTCTGATTCCAACATTATAGTTTTATATCTCGATTACTTATGCATTTCTTCACCAATATATATACAGTTTTATGCCCTTCAATCCCACTCAGTTCTGTAACTGACTTCCTATTAATAGAAGGTTGTGACAGACCCCTTGGCTTAATTCAATATTGGCTCTGTTTTCCAAACCAAATTCAAAGTACATAATCTGTGCACTTAAGGATCAAAGAAACAGAATATTTGAAAGTAGGATTGTCTCAGAAAATCAGGGTTATGTTTGGCTGTATGCATATCATTTCCTTAGAAAGTTGTCTTGCTGGGGCACCTGGGTGGCTCAATCCGTTAAGCGGCTGCCTTCAGCTGGGGTTACCATCTCCGGGGATCCAGCTCAGCAGGGGGCCCTGTTTCTCTCTTTCTCTCTCTCTCTCCCTGTTCCTGGTGCTCCCCCTGCTTGTGCTCTCTCACTCACTTTCTCTCAAATAAATAAAATCTTTTTAAAAAAAAAAAAAAAGCTGCCCTGCCATCCCAAATAGTCCACTTCCATCAGCTCTGCAGTCCACGGAAAGTTCAGCTTACCCTTGGCTGAAAAGCATCGCTCTATCAAAAACTGCCATTCGGCCCCAAATACCAAAACCAAAAAGGCCTTCCTTTTGTTAAATTACTTTGTTGTTTAAAATTTTTGTTAAATAATTTTAGTTTTTAAATGGCAAATACATTAACATGGTTCAAAAGTCAAACTACGCAAAATGGAATATACACCCAGGGTTCTTCCCACTCCTTTCTTCTGGAACTGATTTCTCTCTCTCTCTCTCTTTCTTTTTGGAACCAATTTCCTTATCCCAGAGGAAACCAATAGTATGTTGCTTGTGAATCCGTGCAGAGATATTTTATGCAGCTACAAGTAAATACAGACTATATACTTTAAAAAAAGAAAAACGCTTTCAGGCTTTTCTTGGTTATAAAATTAACGTATGTTCCAATGTTTTTGCCATCGTAAATAATACTGCAACGATCGTCTTTGTAATATCTGGGTTCCAATTGTCATTTTTTAAAACCTAGAGTTCTATAAAGAGAACTTCTACGTTCTTTAAAAAATTCGAAATAACCCTAGGAGGTGCATCATATTATGCTATTATTAGCTACTCACCACTATAAGAAAGAGCGCTGGATTTGTGATAAAGAGACCTGAGTTTAAATCTTGGTTCGACCACTAAAATATACTTCACCAGTTTCATAAAATAACTTCACGCTCTCTTCGCTGTACCTGATATTGAATACCCATCATGCACTCTTTACCGCCAATACTTTGAAATAGGACGGGGAAACCGGATGTAAAAGTGGGGAGGGAAGAAAATTTTCTTCTTTATGCCCTAAGGTAAAGGGGCTCTGAATCCTGGAGCCTTTGTTTCTCCAGGCACTAGAAACACACTGCCTGTGAAATGGGTGTGCATCTCGAAATAAAGATAGGATTCTATTCATCAATGTTCAACTCATTTCCATTCCTACCCCCCTCTAACTCCTAGCAGTGTTTTGCACACAGTGGGCACACTCCACGTGTCTCCCAACGCCTGCAAAGTTGCAACTGGAAGCCAACGCCTTGCAAGGTTGCAACTGGGTTGCAACTGGGCCAAATCCTGCGCTAGTTCGCCCCCTCTTGGCCTACTGGAGAGAGGCCTAAATGGACTACATTTCCCGGCAGGCCTTGAGATAGACTTCCGGCTCTACCGGAAGGAAATTGGCCAACACGTGAGACCATCAGTTAGAGCTGCGGACGAAATTGGAATATCTCGTTTCGGCGTTGTCATGTTTCTCCAGTATTACCTCAACGAGCAGGGAGACCGGGTCTATACACTGAAGGTGAGAAGGAAAAAAATGAGTAGTAAGTGGTTATGGCGGGAAGCGAAGGTGGGAGGAGCGGTTGAAACCCGCTACCTAATTGCGTAGGTGAGTGGGGAGAATTAGCCCAGAAGCCACGAGTGGTGGAGGGAGTGTATGACTTGTTGATCTAACAGTCGCGTCTCCTGTCTTCCTGCTTACATTTTTTCGCGCAGCCTTTCCCCATCCCAGCTTCTGTCTCTTACGACGCCAGTGATGGGAGTTTTCCCACCACTCCTGTACTGAAATTATGTCTCTCATTCTTCCTTGAGCAGAAGCTTGACCCTATGGGACAACAGACCTGCTCGGCGCATCCTGCTCGGTTCTCCCCGGATGACAAATACTCTCGACACCGAATCACCGTCAAGAAACGCTTCAAGGTTCTTATGACCCAGCAACCGCGCCCTGTCCTCTGAGGGTCCTTTAAACTTCATGTCTCTTCTGCTACCCCTCAGAGACTTTCCGAAACCAAGCTCTTCAAACTGTGAGCCTTGAAGCCTTCTTACCACCCTTGCTCTTTGGAATCCGGTTTCATCGTTTCCCTTGATCGTGCTTGTGCAGAGCAGTCATGGTAGCCTCCCTCTTACGGGAACAAGTTTGAATTTTCTTTCCCTATTTTGAATCACTGCTAGGTTATTAAAATGTTTTTAAAAAGCTCTTATTTTGTATGTTGTGGGGGAAAAAGGAGGGGTTTAAAAACAAAAGAGGGAGATGAGAATGAAGAGCTCCCCAGGGTTACAAGACCACTTGGAAGAACTTAAGTCATTGCTGATCAGTAGTGCTGTGCGCGATAAGGTGTTGGGGAACTGAAAGAATGGTTGAGACTCCTCCACAACTATCGGAGTTAAGTGAAAAATACCCTTGTTCTCATTTAAGTAATTTCTTGCCCCTTGAAATGATGTTCTCACTGAAAATGGAGGAGTTGCTTGAAAAATAAGAGCAGCTATATTGTAGAGGGAGTGCAGTGAATTGGAAGTTAGGAGACCAGGATTTTCCCCTCTGCATAACTGAGAAAGTAAAGTTAACCAGTTTAGTCTCATTTTTCTCATAATTTCTAAGCCTTCTTCCAGCTTTAAATTTGATAGGGTTCAGTGGTGGGTCTCTATCAATATCTATCTACACTGTGTGGCAGATAGAACCGTTGTGAATACAAATGGCTTGATACATCATTTACGCCCCTTCTGAAAATATTCCCAGGTATTTAGTTCTCTCCAAGAAATTGTTTTCTCACATACACTTAACTTTATATTCTCCTTGGCAGCCAGCTGCTTTGTGGAACTCCACATGGATCTTAATTTAGAAGATGAGGTATGAGAGATTCAAGCAGGGATTTTGCTGCTTTTTTTTTTAAGCTACTGTTGGGGTTAATTAAAAAACAAAAAGACCCTCGGAGATTTCTTAGGACAATTCATAGTAGAGGAATGATGAAGCAAAATACTGTATATGAGCTTTCAAGAAATGCTAACTTTGTCCTTTCTTTGCTAAGTTAATAAACTCATTAGTTTCCAGTCTTCCCATTTGTGACTTTTGACATTGGATTTGAATGTCTGCCTAGTGCCATTGATTAAAAAATTGCTGTATGGAGATTGTGTTCTAATTATACAATCTTTTTCTACTGTGTCAAGAGTCTAGACTTTAGAAACAGATGTAACTTAAATCAGCATAAATTTGATTTATCAGCACAGGTCCTGGAAGGGGATAGATACGTTTCTGTTGGACTCTGATGTCTGAGTATCTCAGCAGAAAAAGTGAGGATAGTTGCTCACTGCTGGGAAAAAAAAAAAAAAATCTCTCGACTTGGGTGGTAATAGAAGACAGATGATTTTTGAATCACTTAACTTACAGCAATGGTAAAATGAGAAAACCTGTTTCCTGTCTAGCAATTTTTAATTTCTTAGCCTGTTCACTTAACAGGGATTTTAAAATGTTACCTTAGTAAGGGGATAACGATGGAAGAAACGTTAATTCTGCAATAACTAGAAAAAGGATCTGCTATGGAAACTTCTTAAATACTAAAATCAGTAAATGAACTCTGTTAGTAATGTTTTGTAATGTTGACTGTAACTTTGTCTTTACAAGTAACCCACCACCTGCACTCACCCCCTCAAAAAAGGATTATTTTTTCATGCTACCTGCTGTGTAAACTGAAATGAAAAGACTTTGATCTGGAAATAGTCCTAATTGAAATAGAGGAGAAAAGGTGGACTTTTCCTTTAAAAGATTCTCTGGATATTAATATCTTCTGAGCTATGCTCAGAAATGGGAAAAGAGTTTTAAGAGGTATAGTATATATTGGTATTAGGTAGTAAATGAAAATACACTGTGGTATGAAACAAATTAGATTTTGCAGAAATCCACCATTTCTTTATAAATATGAAAAAGTCTGTGAGAGCAACGGGGCCTGGCCAAGCCCAGCAGAGTCAGCTGTGGAAAGCACAGGAGCCTTTGCCACCTGGAACTGGCCTGGGTACTGTGCCCATGAGTCAGGTTGCTCTGCTGTGCTCCATCACCTCCTAAACATGCATCCTGATTTATCTTCACCCTTGCACACTGAAGAATCTAATGCCTTGATAAACTTGCTTAAGGAATGTCACGAATACCACAGCATTCTGAACAATTTTTTTTAAAGATTTTATTTATTTGAGAGAGATCACAAGCAGAGGGAGGGGCAGGCAGAAGGAAAGGGAGAAGAAGGCTTCCTTGCTGAGCAAAGGGTTCATCCTAGGACCCTGGGATCATGACCTGAGCTAAAGGCAAACGTTTAACTGACTGAGCCACCCACGTGCCCCGGCATTCTGAAAATTTTTGGTCGTTACAGTGACCTCAGTTGGGAGATGAGAAAATGCTTGAAGAATGAGTACATGGAAAAGAAGACCAAGAACAGGGAGCATTACAATGCAATGTGGAAAAGACTTCTTAATCCCACGGAGGAATCTGAAAAATAAATTACAGACACATCTCATTAAAAAAAGGGGAAGTCTGAGATTGGAATGACCGACAATCCTGCCTGAGAAAAACATTAGTACCTCTGGAAGTGAATTTCTGCTGCCTCAAAAGCTCTAAACTGGAGTTGTTAATCAGAGGCTTTAAAGAGAAAGAAACTTCAAGGGGCTTTACATTTTAGCTTATTTTTTTAAAAGATTTTATTTGAGACAGAGAGATAGTGAGAGAGAGCACAAGTTGGGAGGAGAGAGAGAAGCAGGCTCTCTCCTCAGCAGAGTGCCTGAAACAGCTCTGTCCCAGGATCCTGGGATCATGACCTGAGCCGAAGACAGGTGCTTAACCAAATGAGCCTTCCAGGTCCCCCAAGAGGTTTCCCATTTTAATTGGAAATTTCTCATTTTGTTACCTGGATCTTTCTTTTTCTTTTTTTTTTTCAAGGTTTTATTTATTTATTTGACAGAGACAGATCACAAGTAGGCAGAGAGGGGGAAGCAGGCTTCCTGCTGAGCAGAGAGCCCGATGCTGGGCTGGATCCCAGCACCCTGGGATCATGACCTGAGCCGAAGGCAGAGGCTTTAACCCACTGAGCCACCCAGGTGCCCTAAAAAGTTTTTATTACTGGATCTTTTTAACCACATTTTGGATTTTATGTGTCATTTGATAAAAGAGAATTTCCTGACTCAGGTTTTCAATACAGTTCTGACCTATTGCTAAGGATGACGTTTAAACATTTCCACTTGTGAGGTGTAAGGACCCAGGCAAAGCTAGGGCACAGATTGTTAAATTTAAATGTCTCGATCAAACCTATAGGAAATAACTTTCAAACAAAACATTGATGAGTCAAATTTATTGAACACTTGAAATAAACATGCTAAGAAAAATATTCTGGTGGCAGTGGAGTAAAAAAAAGTTTTCTGTTTTCTCCAGGTCTAAAATAAAGGACATTTTCTTTAAATGAATCTTCAGTCTAACTAGAAGGTGAAAAAACCATTTTTCTCCAGCCTCATTGAGATATAATTGACCAAATTGTATATATTTAAGGTGTACAACATGATGAGCTGATATATGCATACATAGCAAAAGACATTTTTAAGGACAGGGAAAAGAAATTTAGCACAAAATGCATATAATTGAGAATACACCTTAAAAATTTCAGTTGGGGGGGCCCCTGGGTGGCTCGGTGGGTTGAGCCTCTGCCTTCAGCTAGGTCATGATCTCCGGGTCCTGGGATCGAGCCCCGCGTCGGGCACTCTGTTCAGCGGGGAGCCTGAGTCTCTCTCTCTCTCTCTCTGCCTGCTTCTCTGCCTACTTTTGATCTGTCAAGTGGATAAATAGAATCTTAAAAAAAAATTTTTTTCAGGGGCACCTGGGTGGCTCAGTGGGTTAAAGCCTCTGCCTTCGGCTCAGGTCATGATCCCAGGGTCCTGGGATCGAGCCCCACATCGGGCTCTCTGCTCCGCAGGGAGCCTGCTTCCTCCTCTCTCTCTCTCTCTCTGCCTGCTTGTGATCTCTGTCTGTCAAATAAATAAATAAATAATCTAAAAAAAAAAATTTCAGTTGGTGTCATACCTACGCATATGGTATGGGAGGTTTGTGATTTTTAAAGAAATTATGAACGGTATTTTCGGAGACGCTTTTGAGATGGTTTTGGGAACTCGGAGAGCAAGGGGCATGTGTGCTCCCCGAATGCCTCCAGAGTGAGTTTGTGCAACACAGCGTGACCCAGAAAGAAAATGGTTTTCTCCAGTGCACGCAGCTCAGACCCCAACACTCAACTACAATACCCATCTTCCTCCGGGGCTCGCACATTTTGCTCCTCTCGTCCCGCCGCGCCCCGGCGGCGCATGCGCGCAGCACTTTACGTCCCCTTGCAGACTGCAGAGCTTGGGCGGGGCTCCTCGGCGCTCCCAGGACTGTACCGCCCTCCGACCGCTCCCCTGGGCTTTTCTTCGGACCGTTAACCTCGAATGAGGAACAAGCTGGGAGGGAAGGGAGGGGCTGCGGCGGGGCTGACACAGCCCGCCGGGCCCGGGGCTGGGGGCGGCGAGGTCACGTAACGGCTGCTCTGGCGTCGGCCCGGGGAGGGAGCGCCCTCCCCGGCAGCCGGAGCCCTCCTGCGCGCGCCGCGGCTGCGAAACAGTTACCGGCTCGTAAACAACAGCTGCGCGCGCACCCGCATCAGCTGGCGCCGGGATCCCGCACCTGCGACCTCCTCCTCCCCTCATCCCCGCCGCCCCTTCCTGCTCAGCCCCGGCCAGCCTGCGAGGCCATCTCCTCTCTTGCTAGCACTCGAAGGAAGAACGGCGAGGGGCTGACCTGCGCCGCGGCCCTGGTGGGGGAGAAAGCGTCCTCCGGCAAAGGGGTGGCCCGTCCTGTCACACGCAGGAGAAACCCGGGGAGCCAACCGTGGGCTCGATGGACTAGCAACGACCTGCTACGACCCTGAACTGCAGTCCGAGGGGTCTTTATCCGCTCGCTAGCCGCCTCCTCCCAGATCCTAGAGACCGTTCCGTCAGAAGAGCTGGTGGGCCACCCCCGCAGACCTCTTGGAGACGGGAATCCGCTCTGCCCCTGCACCCTCTGCTCGCCCTTTTCATTCTCCTCTATCCGGTAGTGTGGGGTATTTTCCCGTTATGCATGCGCATCCCTCCCACCAGACCCAAGCGGATTATTGGCCTCCAAAACATCGGGTGGCTCTACACACACTTCCCAGCCAGACCTGTGGGGTATTCACCTGATACACAACAGGTGGCCGGGTGTACACCGTTTCGCAATCTGATCTGTGCTATATTCGCCTGATAAGGGTGGGCCTGCGCGCTCTTTGCTCATCTAGAACCGTGGGACATTTACCAGATAAAAGACTTAACTACCTCGGCGGAAACCTGGGGGTCGAGGGGAGAAAGCCTTCACCTTCTCTGAGACCATGGCACTGAGCCCGCAGTCCTGGACCAGGAGAGACATCTAGATAACTCTTCTTTCAGAAGGAACGAAGTTCCACGGGACTGGCATCGTTTCGTCTTTTTTTTTTTTTTTTCTTAAATATTTACTGCTAGTGCACTTTCTAGGATTGTCTGAATTCTGAGTTAGAAGGATTCTTATTTGGGACTTTTTTTGTGGCGTAAATCAAGGTTATTGAGGGTTTTTTTTTTTAATTTAAGTTGTCTTTTCCATCTTTGCGATCAAAAAAGTAGCTAGTGTAGGAGGAAGGATTTTGCAGGGTTTTCCTTTTTTCTTTGTTCTTATAAGGGAAAAGAGAATAATGCATCCTCCAGAAACCACCACCAAGATGGCTTCAGTTCGGTTCATGGTGACACCAACGAAGATCGATGACATTCCAGGTTTGTCAGATACCAGCCCGGACCTCAGCTCCCGATCCAGTTCCCGAGTAAGATTTAGCTCAAGGGAAAGTGTGCCTGAAACAAGCCGTAGTGAGCCTATGAGTGAGATGTCTGGAGCCACCACTTCACTAGCAACTGTTGCACTGGATCCAGCTAGTGACCGGACTTCTAACCCCCAGGATGTTACTGAGGGTAAGTGGAGACACAGATGACAGGATACGTTGATTACTGGCTTATATATCTGGTTGATTGCCTCCTGGGAAATCACTTTTCCATTATACAGTAATCATCAGGAAGGAGGAACCTTTATTTGAGGTGCCTAGGAACCCTTTGGAATAATGGTGAGCACAATAACTGTCTGCAGTAATACTTTGGCATGTTGGAAGGAAAGTAGATTTATATTTTGACTTCTTCATTTTTGCCTCCCTGAAATTGAGATGGGTGGTTTGGGTTAAGGATGAATATCAAAGAATTTAATAGTTTTCTGCACAAAGAATCCTAAATTGTGAAAATTTAGTGGAGAGCTAGCTTTGGGGCTCTATCATAGTCTGCTTTTAAGGCTAGTTACTAGCAGTAGTTATTGATTGTAGCTTAGTTATTGGCTTTCCTACAAAGACTTCAGTTATTGTATCACAAAATTCTTTTTAAAAATGCATTTTTTACAGACAGTGGTTCAAGAAGCTAAGCTCAGGGTAAGGCTGGTGGATCTATTGTGCTGTCCTGTCAAATGGAGAAATTCTAAAGAGGCTTTTAGGGCCTGATTCCCATATAATTTTTTTTTTTAAAGATTCCATCTATTTATTTGACAGACAGAGATCACAAGTAGGCAGAGAGACAGGCAGAGAGAGGAGAAAGCAGGCTCTCCGCAGAGCAGAGAGCCCAATGCGGGGCTCGATGCGGGGTTTGATCCCAGGACCCTGGGATCATGACCCGAGTTGAAGGCAGAGGCTTTAACCCACTGAGCCACCCAGGCGCCCCCCCCCCCCATATAATTTTTTAAAGAGGCTTTTAAGGCCTGATTTCTACATAATTCTTTCACTTTGCACTTTAAATGGGGTGTATTGAGTCTGTAGTCAGGAAGTAGTAGTACACAAGCCACTTCTGACTTACTTCACCACTGCAGAAATTTAGCTGCCTAAACTAATTTGTGTTAGCAGGTTTGGAAGTTTTTACTGGGTTTAGTGGGAAGAGGTGATGCAAGAGAGAGATGAGATAAGAAAAGGTCATAACATTTTTCAGACTGTGGGGTAGAGAAGTTTGAGAATTGCTGTACTGCTTTATATGTTTAGTTTTGTGTTAAATTCTGACATAGATATGTCAAGTAATGAGAGTTTCTCTTAAGAATCTTAAAGACTCTTAAAATGGTACTCTACGTGAATTTGAAAACCATAGCTTCAGCTACTGACTTGACATTTTCCGGTGTCAGGAAATATTGTTCCTCTTAACCTAAAGGGTGCAGGAAACCAGAATGATTTTAGTTCCTTATTTCGGTTTGTGTTTTTGAGTGTTTGGAAACAAGGTAGATTTGGTAAAGTTTGTAGTCCTCGAATTCACTTATCCATGACTAATTATTTTATGGAGATATGGACTTAACTATTTACAACTTCTTAGCAATGTACTGTGGTATAAAATTACATTATGGAATAAAAATGATTATCATTTTCTCTTCCTCCAAATTCTAAATTGTAGTTTTAGTTTATATCCATCATACTATATTTTGGTTGTAATATATATGCCAGGTAAAGATATAGCAGTGTTAAATTTTTTTTTATTGCCGTAATTGTCATTAGACAATTTATAGCTAAATGTTACACTTGTGACTTATATGTTATAGAATTGTACTTTTATTCTGTTTAAAAAGTGGACTTCAGTAATGTGTTATTCTTGTGGAACAGGATCCTGATCCAGGCTTCTGTCCTTATCTTATTTACAAGCATTCTTTACAGTATAGAGTGGTGTCATTTTACATGATAGGGGTAAAACTGGGACGCGTGTAGGTGAAATCTATGTTGTCTGGGTGGATGTAAAAGTTAAAACTTGGCTTTCTTTCTAATGTTCCGTAATGTTTACTCTGGTACCAAATGAAAGAGAAATCCATAGTCCAGCCATTAGATTGCAATTTTCACTATATTCACAGGAAACTAGTTCTGTATTTTACTAATGACCTATTTTTTGCTCTATCTTCTAAAAAAAAAAAAAAATTCTTATGACAACTATAATCTTAGGATATATTTTTGTCACTATCAGAAGGACTGGTCAAAAATACTATTATTTCATCTTTGGGTTTTATAATATGTGGATACCCTTGTTAGACTTAGATATAGATCTTTACAGGATGCTGTTGTCAAGAAAATCAAGGACATAGTGATCTACATTTGTCTCTGGGATGGCATTTTTGTAGGAAAACAACACTGCATTTTCTGTAATTGAGTCTGTCCTTAGACCCACAGTGTATTTCAAAATTGTGTTTGCCATTTTAATATTTAAATTCTGTGATTTGGGGGCCTTTTATACATTCTTCTGTGGTTGTGACATTGATATGATTATCTCTCCTTTCTCCACAATTCCCATGCCTCCCACATTTCTTCCACATTTAAGCTTCCCACCTTAAATTTCTTTTCTTGTCATATGCTTTTTACTCACATTACGTTGCACAGTGGGGGGTGGGGGTGGGTGGTGTGAAACAGGAAGTTTTAAATACTTATTTCTGTTTTAATTTTTTCTACTATTGGCCTTTTGAGTAGATAATTATCTTTCTCTTGTCAAAGTATTTTTTGAAAGATTTTATTTATTTAAAAAAATGATTTTATTTATTTATTAGAAAAAGAGCACACAAGTAGGCGGAGCAGCAGGCAGAGGGAGAGAAGCAGACTCCCTGCTGAGCAAGGAGCCTGATGTTGCAGGGGCTGGATCCCAGGACTCTGGGATGGGGACCTGAGCTGAAGGCAGAAGCTTAACTGAGCCACCTAGGCGCCCCTGTTATTGAAGTATTTATAATTGTTCTTTCATTTTGTCAAGGTTCCTTTAGAATTGATGGGACTGTGCAGTTGGTAAATAAAAACAAGAATCTTAGTCTATACTTGCTATACATGAACAATGCCTTAAAGATACCAGGAACTGTTGAGAGTGGTTACCTTTAGGGAGTTATGAAAATAGAGTGGAGAGTGGGAACTTCCCTTTACCTAAACAATTCAGAAGGGCATGTATAATTTTTATATTGAGGGTATATCACTTTTATAATACAAATTTTAAGAGGCATAGCATGTTAGGGAACCTTAGATGATGAAGAATTGAATTTTGGGGGGGCGAAGAAGAATTGAATTCTGATAAAACTCCATTTTAAAAATTGAGGAAACTAAGGCTCACAGAGATGGTTATTTGTAGATCAGAGTAGCAAAGCCAAGACTGAAGCACAGGCCTCCTGAGTTATAGCCAGTGCTTTCCATTATATTGTTTTGTCTCTGCCATAATGAACATTTTTTACATTTGCCTCATAACAATCTGGTTATCTTAAATGATTGTTGAAATAATAATTCCAAAAAAAGAGCTGGGAATGTATTTTTTAATTAATTATTTTTATTAACATATAATGTATTATTAGCCCCAGGGGTACAAGTCTGTGAATCATCAGGCTTACACACTTCACAGCACTCACTATAACACATACCCTCCCCACTGTCCATAACCCAGCCGCCCTCTCCATAACCCCCTTCCCCCAGCAACCCTCAGTTTGTTTTGTGAAATTAAGCGTCTCTTATGGTTTGTCTCCCTCCCAATCCCATCTTGCTTTATTTTTTCCTTCCCTACCCCCCGAAATGCCCACTCTGCCTCTCAAATTCCTCATATCAGGGAGATCATATAATTGTCTTTCTCTGATTGACTCATTTTGCTCATCTTAATGCCCTCTAGTTCCATCCATGTCATTGCAAATGGCAAGATTTTTTTGATGACTGTATAGTATTCTATTTTATGTAGATACCACATCTTCTTTTTCCATTCATCTGTTGATGGACATCTAGGTTCTTTCCATAGTTTGGCTATTGTGGACGTTGCTGCTATAAACATTTGGGTGCACGTGCCCCTTCGGATCCCTACATTTGTATCTTTAGGGTAAATACCCAGTAGTGCGATTGCTGGGTGGTAGGGTAGCTCTATTTTCAACTTTTTGAGGAACCTCCATGCTGTTTTCCAGAGTGACTGCACCAGATTGCATTCCCACCAACAGTGTAGGAGGATAAGGATCATATTTTTGTATGTCTTACACAGTATCTAATACATTTCATCCTTTTACAATTTAACACCTGCTCCATGAAGTTCTGATATATGTGAGGCATCATATTCCCAATAGGAATTATAGGAAATATGTAGAGTAGGTAGTCTCTGCCTTTGGAGAGCTTGTAGTCTGGTGGTGAAAATGACAAAAACATTTTACCCATTCCTTCGCCAAACATTTACTGAACACTTATTGAGGGCCAGGCCCTGTTCTGGGTGTTAAGGATGCCGGGTTAAGAATAATAATCCAAGAATGTTCTGCAGAAAGTTATGATCTAATAGAGAAAACAAACAAATGTTGATATAAATTATAATGCTGTATGATAAATGCAATAATAAAGATACAGCAAAATATAAAAAAATACAGCACATTGTAGAATAATATAATAGAAAGATACAGCAAAGGAAAATGATGAACTGAGGTAAAAATGGAGATATGTAGAGACTGGAGGACTTGGTGGGGTAAGGTGGTAGTTAAGGAAGGAGAAGGTTTAAAGATTATGGCCCAACAGTTGGGTGTTGGAATTAACGGTTTCAGAGGAGGGCAATTCCAGTGTTAACATGGTCTAGTGTGGAGTCTTGGGAGTGGGTTTTTGAAGTGGAGTAAATGTAGAAGCCATTTAGGTCACGGAGCTCTAATATATCTGCTTCGAGGGTGGCTGTTACCAAGTTTTTACTGGGGAGTGTTAGGTGGTAGAGATGCAAAAACAACTTAGATAAGTCCCTCCTTCAGAGTCACCTTCTTTCTGAAACTTTTTCTGATTCAACCCCACACCCAGATAATAGATCAGTTCTTTATATCCCTATATCCCTTATACAGACTATTACTATAGCACCTATTTCACTTAATTTTGTTGTTTTTGTTTATATGTTATCTTTCTCAATTAAGCAGTAAGGTTCTCGTGGATAGGGACACAAAGTTGTCTTTGTATCAACAGCACCCAATATAGTATGTGATGCCACGTGTAATTTGCACACAATAACGATTTGCACATATAATAATTGGACTCAGTATATTGAGTTGAAGATCTTCTAGACTAAAAAAGATAGAAATATAAACAAAAGTTAAAAACATGCAGGGCACCTGGGTGGCTCAGTGGGTTAAGCCTCTGCCTTCGGCTCAGGTCATGATCTCGGGGTCCTGGGATTGAGCCCTGCATTGGGCTCTCTGCTCAGCGGGGAGCCTGTTTCCCTATTTCTCCCTGTCTGCCTCTCTGCCTACTTGAGATTTCTCTCTGTCAAATAAATAAATAAAAGCTTTAAAAAAATTAAAAACGTGCTATAATAAAGGCAAATGAAAAAAATAATAAAGGCAAATGAAATGTACCCAATAGAGCAATGATGCTTCATTTGGCTGAATATTGGCATGATCTGTAGATCTTTTTAGAAAATACCTCTGCCCCTTATCCATGGATTCTGATCCATACTAATTGCATCAGTATTTTTCAAGGCTTGTCAGCTGATTCTAAGAGAAAGCCAGAGCTGAAAACCAAAGCCCAAAAGGAAAGAGTGATTAATGCTGTACATATGGGAAGAACTTTCCCACCTAACTGGGATTTCACTGAGTGGATAGGCACAGCAGGCTTTCCCTTAAATATTAGTAGATCTAATAGAATAGAATATTTATCTGCCTCTGGAGCCATTACATTACATGTATGTTTAGCCTGTTTGGCTGATCTGCCGATTCTGTGTGTTATTGGTAGGTCTCATAAATGTCTCTCATCTAAGGTTAAATCAGAATAACAATTGACTAAGCAACTTTGAAAGCTATGTAGTTTTTTTTTTTTTCATAAGAACATGTTTCAGAGTCCCAAGTACTTTTCTGTACCTCTCCAAAAAACTTGTAATTTTTTGCCTCAAACCAAAACAAATTAATTACAGAGTTTTGTCAGTCAAAGGTGACTATGATCCTTCTTTTAAATATATCTTTCATATTATAGTTGGCCCTTGAACAACACAGGGGTTAGGGGTGCCAACTCCTGTGCAATAGAACATTTGAATGTAATTTTTTACTCCCCCAAACCTTAACTGCTAATAGCCGACTGTTGATTGGAAGCTTTACCAATAATATAAAGTCAATTAACATTTTTGTGTGTATTATATACTGTATTCTAAAAGTGAAGTAAGCTAGAGGAAAGAAAATGTTAAAATCATGAGTGGTGCCTGGGTGACCTCCAGGACCCTGGGATCATGACCTGAGCCAAAAGGCAGAAGTTTAACTGACAGAGCCACCCAGGCACCCCTAAAGCTTATTTTTTTTTTTATATCCAGAAATAATACTTATTTTCACAACTGGGTTATGTCTAAGATGCATGTAAAATATTTACTTAGTTGATTTTTTTTTATAGTTCAACAGTATGCTAATTTCCAAATAAAATTCTAAGAATTATTGGGTGTAAAAAACATTCTTCCCTTGAGAGTTTAATTCTTTCCATTCCTGAAAAATCATGTTTTGGTATTTTTTCATTTTAAAGATTTTATTTGTCAGAGAAGAGAGAGAGTGCACACATACAAAAGCAGGGGGAGGGCAGGCAGAGGGAGAAGCAGTCTCCCCACTGAGCTAGGAGCCCAATGTGGGACTCAGTCCTAGGACCCTGGGGTCATGACCTAAGCCGAATGCAGACCAACTGAGCCACCCAGGCAGTCCAGGTATTTTTTCATTAAAAAAAAAAAAGTCATTTTATTGGGAGTGATAATGGGATTTCTCATCCAGGAGAAAATTGAAACTGATAAGGTTAAGCAACCTACTCAAGGTCATACAAGTGATAAACTGAAGAATAGTGATTTAAACCCAGGTGTGTGTGCTTTTATATCAGAATTCCTGTTATTAAAGTTCCTCTACTATACTAACATTGAAGCATTTAGTAAGAAGCAAAGGTAGAGCAGAAGAAGCATAAAGGAAATGAAATTTTTATGTTCAGTGTACATTTTTGCAGCTTTTTGCCTGGCGTTGGAGACATGAAAGGAAACAGTTTACTGTTTTTGTTTTTCAAAAAAAGGTATGAGATGACCTGTTTCCTGAATAATTTTAAGGTTCTATGTTCCTGAAAGGAAATCTGGTCTAAAAAATAGGTATTTCAGTGTCTTTCTTTTAAGTTTTTATTTTTAAGTAATCTCTACACTCAACGTGGGGCTAGAACCCACAGTCCTGAAATTAAGAGTTGCATGCTCCACCAAATGAGCCAGCCAGGTTGGTGCCCTTCTTTCAGTGTCCTTTAGATAAATACTGCAAATACCCAGGGCAGTTTAGTAATGCTGAATTATATAGCTATTGATTTAATACAGTTCTCTGCCCTAAAGTTAATGAATATTGATATTTTGACCCAAGTTTCAGTAGATCTATTTGTTTTTGGTTTGGGGGGCGTATTTTGCTTTGTTTATTTAGTAATCTCTACATCTCTAACCCCAACGTTAGAACTGGAACTCACAAACCTGAAATCAAGAATTGCATGTTATACTGACCGAGCCAGCCAGGCAGGCACCCAGCAGTAGATCTATTTCAAAATGGAGGTTTTTTGTAAGAGAGGAAAGAAGCAATAACTTTTTTTTTTTTTTAAGATTTTTATTTATTTATTTGACAGACAGAGAGTACAAGTAGGCGGAGAGGCAGGCAGAGAGAGAGGAGGGGAAACAGGCTCTCCGCTGAGCAGAGAGCCCCACGTGGGGCTCTATCCCAGGACCCTGGGATCATGACCCGAGCCGAAGGCAGAGGCTTTAACCCACTGAGCCACCCAGGCGCCCCAGGAAGCAATAACTTATTTAAACAACAACAACAAACCACTTGTTCTCTAAGGTGAGATTAACAAGAAAATTTTGCTTTGTGTTTTCATTTTCCTTTCTTTACATTTTTAGAAATATGTCTTAAGTTTTGACTGTGTGTTGCAGTTCCATTTTCTCTGCACTGTCGTGTTGATTAGAAGCCTATCAAGAAAGTATTTCATAATAAAGAAGGAAGTGTCATACATCAGAAATGAAATTCTGAGTGAGGTACTGAATAGTCCATGCTCATAGTGCCACTGCTGTTTTTGGTTGGTGATTTAAGCTAGGCTTATAATGACATTAGACTAATGAAAGAGATGTGCAGCCTTATATAGGGAGTTGTAATATTGTAGAAAAAGAAAGAATGGAAGCTGAGGACTCTGAGTACACAGAGGCTTTTGATAATGCCTTCTTTAATATTTGGGTCAGCAGCCCAAATGGGTGACATAGCTAATCAAATTAGGTAGCCATCAACTATCCTTCTACTACATTCTTTCCTTTAGGGACGACTCACAGCTTTAGTCCTTGAAGAAGTAACTAGGCAAGGTAGTAGTATGCTCTGCTCTAAAGGTTCTGTCTATGCTTACACTATATTGTACGTACAGTCCTGGTTTAAGATTGCCTTTTCCTTTATAGTGAAGTAGATAATGGGATTGTGAGCTCCTCGAGGGCAGGAACAGTGCCTTGTTCTCCATTGTATTCCTATTTCCTGGCACATAGTAGGCATTCATATATGTATTGAATAACGCATGATTTCTTCAGCTTCAGTAAAGCATGAGATTTTCCTGATGTTTTGATTTGGAGAAGTCTTTGTCTTCCTTGCATTGCAATATAATATGTTTACTCCAGACAATAAGGTCTTTTATGTATTTATTATCTTTCAGTTGTTAGCCCCAAAATATGTTATATATTCATCACTGATGCCATTTTATAAAAATCTGTTTTCATAGACAATTTTTTGTAATTCTGAGATTTAGGAGTTTTCAATTCTTACTATCCATTATAGTTGGTCTTCACCAATGTAATTGATTAACTCATTAAATTCTTTCTATAATCGTCCACATAATTAGGCATAATTTAGAATTTGTGATCATTTTGATATTTTATTTTTTTTTAAGATTTTATTTATTTATTTGAGAGAGAGAGAGAATGATAGAGAGAGAGCATAAGAGGAGAGAGGTCATCGGGAGAAGCTGACTCCCTGCCAAGCAGGGAGCCCGATGCAGGACCTAATCCCTGGTCCCGGGACTCCAGGATCCTGACCTGAGCAGAAGGCAGTCGCTTAACCAACTAAGCCACCCAGGTGCCCCCATTTTGATATTTTAAACCACTATTTACTGTCCTGTGTCTGAAGGAGAAAAAGGATTTGCCAATATGCTAAATAAAACAAATATATATACATTTTCTGCTTAAGAATGAGAGTCAGTATACTTTAACAGCTATAGCTCTAAATTTAAGTAATGCATTGCTTATTCTCTGCTAGTAAAATGTTTACTACATTCTGTAACACCACCATTTGGAGTGTAGTATGTAAATGGCCCTGGTCCATGAGCTGTTTACTTAACCTGTCTGTGAGGAGATAAGTTCAGAAATTGAAAGTTTTTAAAAACTTGCATAGCAGTTTAATTGAGCGATTTTATGTCAAATCTGATAAAAAAATTAGAACTTGCGTTTTGTATATTCTTGTGTTTTGTTTTTCTAGTATTTCACATGAATTGTGAATGTAAAAAAAAAATAATCCTTTACCAGAGATAATTTGCAAAGCACTGTTCTTTCGATTGTTTGCCTAACCTTCTGAAAGATGCCAAAGGAGGTATTGTTTCCCTACCAGTGGCCCTTTGAAGCCTGAGTAACTGAATGGGGGTCTGGGAGTGGGTTGGTCCTTCAGGCAAGTCTGATATCTTCCTTAAGAATCCCTGTTCTAACACATGACTTCTTTCCTCTCTTAATATTTGAAGATAAGAAATTAAAAATTTTTGGAAGTTATGTACTTTTTTAGAAGTTCTATAATTCAGACATTTTAAAGAAATACTATAATTCAGTTCTTTTTCCTGTCAAACAAGATCTCTTAAGATGAATTATTAAAGATTTATTGTTAGAATTATAGAATAAAAAGTATGAAGGGTTTACAGCTGAGAATAAAACATAACCTTTGTTACTCAAAGTTTATCATAAATTTATCTTGATCAAGAAGACTAAAGCATAATGTAGTTTTCTACTTATATTTAGTTGCTGGCTGGTGGTTACAGTGATTCAATGAGAACGTCTATCCTAAATATTTTGAAGTAATAACTTGCTACATTAGAAGCAACTGCTTGGAGGGAAAAAAAAAAAAACCTGAAGAAAACAACTGCTTGGAAGTAGATTACACTTTCTTTACTATTTCTTGTAAAAATACCTCTTGTAACAAACCACATACTCTTTTTTTCCCTTTTTTTTTTAAAGTTTTTAAATTTTTTAATAAACATATGATGTATTTTTATCCCCAGGGGTATAGGTTTGTGAATCACCAGGTTTACACATTTCACAGCACTCATCATAGCACATACCCTCCCCAAAGACCATATCCCCACCACCCTCACCTGTACCCCCTCCCCCCAGCAACCCTCAGTCTGTTTTTTGAGATTGAGTCTTTTATGGTTTGTCTCCCTCCCAATCCCATCTTCTTTCATTACAAACCAAAAACTCTTAAGCACAAAACTATTAATTGGCTATAATTTTATTTTATTTTTTAAAGATTTTATTTATTTATTTGACAGAGATCACAAGTAGGGCGGAGAGGCAGGCAGAGAGGGAGAGAGGAGGAAGCAGGCTCACCCTGAGATCATGACCGAAGCCAAAGGCAGAGACGTTAGCCCACTGAGCCACCCAGGCGCCCCTCCTTGGCTATAATTTTAAAGGTTCTCTCAAGTGCGGCTGGATCTTAATAGTAGATAAAGTACTCTGAGTAGTATCTTTAAACTCTAAGAGTTTAGGAGAGATTCCCAAGATTTGAATCTGTTTCCAAATCAGAATCCATTGTTCTTTGCACACTGCTCCCACCAAATTTGTGTGTGTGTGTGTGTGTGTGTGAGAGAGAGAGAGAGAGAGAGAAACAGAATTCTTTTTTTTTTTTAAGATTTTATTTATTTATTTGACAGAGAGGTCACAAGTCGGCAGAGAGGCAGGCAGAGAGAGGTGGAAGCAGGCTCCCTGCTGAGCAGAGAGCCCGATGATGATGATGATGATGATGATGATGATGATGATGATGATGATGCGGGGCTTGATCCCAGGACCCTGAGATCATTACCTGAGCCGAAGGCAGAGGCTTAACCCACTGAGCCACCCAGGCGCCCCGAGAGACTGAATTCTATGAGAAGGTATAGACAGATAAGATGAGTTAAGTCTACGTTGTGTGTATGTCATGGAAGCTAGTCTGGTCTATTTATACTTTTCCAGCTTTTTAATAGCATGCTGATACCATTGATCAAGATCTGGTTGCATTTTTTATTAAAAATAAAATAATACTATTTAATGTGTTACTAAATACTTAACATTATATCTACAAGATGCTCTCAGGAATGAGTAGAATGACATTTGGTAAAAACTAATGTGTTCAAATTGTATGTGGCATTTTAATTCCAGGGATTTGCTTACTGCTCACTTACAGAGTTTTCTTGCATCGTGGATCCATTTTTTAGCATGGATTACTAAATTCTTTTTTTTTCTTTAAGATTTTATTTATTTATTTGACAGACAGAGATCACAAGTAGGCAGAGAAGCAGGCAGAGAGAGAGGGAGGGGGAAGCAGGCTCCCTGCTGAGCAGAGAGCCTGACTCAAGGCTCAATCCCAGGACCCTGGGATCATGACCTGAGCTGAAGACAGAGGCTTTAACCCACTGAGCCACCCAGGCGCCCCAAGGATTACTAAATTCTTAAGAATCACTTCAGCTGGGTGCCTGGGTGGCTCAGTCGGTTAAGCATCTGCTTTTGGTTCAGGTCATGATCCTGGGGTCTGCAATCGAACCTCATATTGGCCTCCCTGCTCAGCGGGGAGTCTGCTTCTCCCTCCACCCTTTCCCCTGCTCTTGGTCCATCTTTCTCATTCTCTCTCTCTCTCTCAAATAAATAAATAAAATCCTTTTAAAAAAAAAGAATCATTTCAGAACATATGTGGTTCTGGATTATTTGTGTATGCCTTTGTACAATACAGTTCTCAGGTTCTGAGAACAAAAAGGAAATATATATATGATTAGCTGTAAAACTGAGTGATGTAGTATAACAATATAGTACAACCTGAAAGAATTCTTAAGTTGAAAATAATTTCCCACTGACTTTTCCTTGTTTAGGTCTTTTCACTACATCTAATTTGTCTTTGTTTTTTAAATAAATGGGTTGAATAAAACAAAATGCTAGTTGTCATGAGTTGTTAGCTGTGATTAAAAAGAGGCAATTGGGTAGTGTAGCTTGGTAAACTGTACTTTTAGAGTATTACCCATAGTAGATCCATTCTTCTAAAGAATGGGCAGGCACGCTTTTTTAGAAAAACAGGCGTAATGTAGTCAGAAAGTTTTACTGAAACTGATTAGTAACATAAATACAATATGTATAATATTTGACCTAACGTACAAAGCACTATGGGAGTAATGCCATTGTAAATGCCCTTTTTGCCCTAGCCTCCCCTATGTCTTACTACTTAAAAATGCCATAGTTTTTTTAAAAATTTTTTTTAATTTTTTTTTTTTAAAGATTTTATTTATTTGACAGAGAGATCACAAGCAGGCAGAGAGGCAGGCAGAGAGAGAGGAGGAAGCAGGCTCCCTGATGAGCAGAGAGCCCGATGCGGGGCTCGATCCCAGGACTCTGAGATCATGACCCGAGCCGAAGGCAGCGGCCTAACCCACTGAGCCACCCAGGCGCCCCTTTTTTTAAATTTTTTTAAAAGATTTTATTTCCTTACTTGACAGAGAGAGACAGCCAGAGAGAGAACACAAGCAGGGGGAATGGAAAGGGAGAAGCAAGCTCCCTGCTGAGCAGGGATCTGGATGCGGGACTCTGTCCCAGGACTGGAGGATCATGACCTGAGCCTAAGGCAGACGTTTAATGACTAAGCTACCCAGGCAGCCCACCCTAGTTTTTTTTTTTTTTTTTTAATGTAAAACTGAATATTTCAAATCTGTATAAGGACTCTGATTTCAAACAGCATTCAGCACTATAAAATCAAAGTACAGGACTAGCATTTATGTAACTGCCTAAATTTTATGTGAAATGGAATTTGACCCATAAGTGATTATACTTCGATCTAGAGATTAGAGATCTTTATAGAGTTTGTTGAACTTCTGTTCACTGTATTTTTTCCAACACTTTATTATGAAAATTTTCAATTATATAGAAAATTGAAAGATTTCTATAGTGAACATCTGTACATCCATGAGTCAGAGTCTATTACTAATATTTTTACTGTACTTTTCCTAATATGTATCTGTTCATCTATCTTATTATTTGCATTTCAAGGTAAATTGCAGATATCAGTTCACCTCCCCCAGATAATTCAAAATGCATATTATTAATTAGAATTCAGTATTTGTTTGTAGCTTTTTTTTTTTTTTTTTGAGATTTTATTTATTTATTTGACAGCAAGAGAACACAGGCAGGATTGGGGGCAGAGGGAGAGGGAGAAGCAGGCTCCCCACCGAGTAGGGAGCCTGACTTGGGGCTTGATCCTGGGACCTCAATCCAGATCATGATCTGAGCCAAAGGCAGATGCTTAACCAACCGACTGAACCACTCAGGTACCCCTGCAGCTTTTTTTTTTTTTTTTTCTTTTTTAAGCAAAGTTTTCATATAATGAATTACACTGATTTTAAGTGAACATCAATTAAATTTTGATGGATGCATATGCCTATGGAATAAACTCTAACAAGATACAGAATATTACTTTCACATTGGGAATTTCTGTCACGCTCCCATACACCCAGAGGCAACCATTGTCCTAGTCTTTTTGCACAATAGATTAGTTTTGCCTATTCTAAAACCTCATATAATGGATTCATATATTGAGCCCTCTTTTAAGGCATTTATTTATTTATTTGGCAGAGATTACAAGTAGGCAGAGAAGCAGGCAGAGAAAGAGGGGGAAGCAGGCTCCCTGCTGAGCAGAGAGCCTGAGACGTGGGACTTGATCCCAGGACCCTGAGATCATCACCTGAGCTCAAGGCAGAGGCTTAACCCACTGAGCCACCCAGGGCACCCCACCCCCTTTTTTAAAGATTTTATTTTTTTATTTGACAGAGAGATAACACAAGTAGGCAGAAGAGCAGGCAGAGGGAGAGGGAGAAGCAGGCTCTCCGCTGAATAGTAAGCCGGGTGGGGGCTCCATCCCAGGACCCTGGTGTCATGACCGGAGCTGCAAGCAGCTGCTTAACTGACTGAGCCACCCAGGCACCCCTCTTTACGGCTTCTTTTACTTACTATAATGTTTTTGAGATTCATCCATGTTGTTACATGTATCACTGAGCCATTTTTATAGCTTAATACTAATCTTTTGCATGAATATATCATACTTTATTTATCCATTCTTCTGTGGATATACATCTTGTTTGTTTCCAGTTTGGTGTTATTGTTAATTAACTGCAATGAATATTCTCGGACAAGTCTTTTTGTGGGAATATGTTTTCGTTTTGGGGAAATAAATACCCAGGAGTCCAATTGCTGGGTTATAAGGGACAATGCTAGATCTTTTACCAAAATGAGTGAACCAATTTACACCCAGTAACAATATATAAAAAAGCACTCTTTGTTTCACATTCTCACCAGATTTGGTGTTTTTAGTCTTACTAATTTTAGCCGTCATAGTGGGTATACAGTGGTACCTCATTTTGGTAGTGGGTTTTTTTTTTCAATTTTATTTATTCTTCAAGTAATCTACACCAAATATAGGGCTCCAGCTTAAAACCCCAAGATCGAGAATTCCATGCTCTACCAACTGAGCCAGCCAGGTACCCCCATTGTGATAGTTTACTGTACTTTAAATAGCTATTTCTATTTTTTTTATTAATTTTATTTTTTATAAACATATAATATGTTTTAATCCCCAGGGGTACAGGTCTGTGAATCGCCAGGTTTACACACTTCACAGCACTCACCATAGCACATACCCTCCCCAATGTCCATAACCCCACCCCCCCTTCTTCCAACCCCCCTCCACGCAGCAACCCTCAGTTTGTTTTGTGAGATTAAGAGTCACTTATGGTTTGTCTCCCTCCCAATCCCATCTTGTTTCATTTACTCTTCTCCTACCCCCTTAACCCCCCATGTTGCATCTCCTCTCCCTCATATCAGGGAGATCATATGATAGTTGTCTTTCTCCGATTGACTTATTTTGATAAGCATGATACCCTCTAGTTCCATCCACGTCGTCGCAAATGGCAAGATTTCATTTCTTTTGATGGCTGCAGAGTATTCCATTGTGTATATATACCACATCTTCTTTATCCATTCATCTGTTGATGGACATCTAGGTTCTTTCCATAGTTTGGCTATTGTGGACATTGCTGCTATAAACATTTGGGTGCACATGCCCCTTTGGATCACTACGTTTGTATCTTTAGGGTAAATACCCAGCAGTGCAATTGCTGGGTCATAGGGTAGTTCTATTTTCAACATTTTGAGGAACCTCCATGCTGTTTTCCAGAGTGGTTGCACCAGCTTGCATTCCCACCAACAGTGTAGGAGGGTTCCCCTTTCTCCGCATCCTCGCCAGCATCTGTCATTTCCTGACTTGTTAATTTGAGCCATTCTGACTGGTGTGAGGTGATATCTCATTGTGGTTTTGATTTGTATTTCCCTGATGCCGAGTGATGTTGAGCACTTTTTCATGTGTCTGTTGGCCATCTGGATGTCTTCTTTGCAGAAATGTCTGTTCATGTCCTCTGCCCATTTCTTGATTGGATTATTTGTTCTTTGGGTGTTGAGTTTGCTAAGTTCTTTATAGATTTTGGATACTAGCCCTTTATCTGATATGTCCCGTTTGCAGATATCTTCTCCCATTCTGTCAGTTGCCTTTTGGTTTTGTTAACTGTTTCCTTTGCTGTGCAAATGCTTTTGATCTTGATGAAGTCCCAATAGTTCATTTTTGCCCTTGCTTCCCTTGCCTTTGGCGATGTTCCTAGGAAGATGTTGCTGCAGCTGAGGTCGAAGAAGTTGCTGCCTGTGTTCTCCTCAAAGATTTTGATGGATCCCTTTCTCACATTGAGGTCCTTCATCCATTTTGAGTCTATTTTCGTGTGTGGTGTAAGGAAATGATCCGATTTCATTTTTCTGCATGTGGCTGTCCAATTTTCCCAATACCATTTATTGAAGAGGCTGTCTTTTTTCCATTGGACATTCTTTCCTGCTTTGTCGAAGATTAGTTGACCATAGAGTTGAGGGTCTATTTCTGGGCTCTCTATTCTGTTCCATTGATCTATGTGTCTGTTTTTGTGCTATTTCTAACTTTTAAAAAAGACTTATTAGAGTATGCACACTCAAGGGAAGGGGGAAACAAGGGGATAAGGAGAGAAACCCAAGCAGTCTCCACATTGAGCACATTGTTTGGAGGGGTAAGAGGGAACTCGATCTTAGGATCCCAAGATCAGACCTGAGCCGATACCAAGAGTTGGATGCTTACCAGCTGTGCCACCCAGGCATCCCTAAATACCTATTTCTTACATCCTACCACTCTATCTAATCACTCGGCACACAGCAGTCCCCTCAGCTTTACCAGTTCTCCTCCAAACTTTTTCTGTATTACTTTAACTTTGCCCTCATTTTTTTATGCTCCTGCACTGTTATGTACAGTCCACTCTACAAGAGAACTATTTTAAAATTGCTGAGCACTGTGGTATCAAAGCATTAAGTTGGTAAATAAATACTCCTGTCACAGATTAACAGGAATGTGTTACCTTCCTACTTCTTTACTTTGAGGATTTTTTTTTTTAAAGATTTTATTTATTTGACAGAGAGAAATCACAAGTAGGCAGAGAGGCAGGCAGAGAGAGAGAGAGGAGGAAGCAGGCTCCCTGCGGAGCAGAGAGCCCGATGTGGGGCTGGATCCTAGGACCCTGAGATCATGACCTGAGCCAAAGGCAGAGGCTTTAACCCACTGAGCCACCCAGGCGCCCCGAGGATTTTTTTTTTTTTTTAAAGATTTTATTTATTTATTTGACAGAGAGAAATCACAAGTAAGCAGAGAGGCAGGCAGAGAGAGAGGAGGAAGCAGGCTCCCTGCTGAGCAGAAAGCCCGATGTGGGGCTCGAACCCAGGACCTGGGATCATGACCTGAGCTGAAGGCAGCGGCTCAACCCACTGAGCCACCCAGGCGCCCCCCGAGGATTTTTTTTAAAGGGAGAAGCAACAGGGTAACATTTGACATATGCTCATATGCACAAGCTGTATGCAGATTTATTATAAAAGTCATTGTTGGGGGGGCGCCTGGGTAGCTCAGTGGGTTAAGCCGCTGCCTTCTGCTCAGGTCATGATCTCAGAGTCCTGGGATCGAGCCCCGCATCAGGCTTTTGCTCGGCAGGGAGCCTGCTTCCTCCTCTCTCTGCCTGCCTCTCTGCCCTGCTTGTGATCTCTCTGTCAAATAAATAAAATCTTTAAAAAAAAAAAAAAGTCATTGTTGGTGTTCAACTGTAGATGATTAGCCATAGTTCAGGTCTCTTTATTAGTAATATGAAAAGCAAGATCCCATTGGAAATATCCAGTGCAGTGAAATATTAAAGAATTTGGAACCGAAAGTATGATATTGCAATCTTTGACAATTTAGTAGATAGTTACTTTGAAAAAATTAGTAGAGTAGCTACCTGAGTTGTTATGTATGGAAAAATCACTAAGGGCACACCACAACTGACTTGGTTTCTCTCAAAGATAAAATAGTTACAAAGATTTCTTAGGTTATGAACTTTTCTCTTTCCCAAATTCTAGTAATTTGCAACTTTGGCTGCTTGTTAAAACCACCTGAGAGGTAGGGGAGCTTTTAAAAGTCTTACTGCCTAGGCTTTACTCCAGAGCAGTTAAATCAGAATATCAGGGATAGGACCCCGACATCAGTAGTTTTCAAATCTCCTCAGTTGATTCCAGTGTGCAGCCAAGATTACAAATCAGTGCTATACAGGAACCCATGAAATAAAAGTTGGGGGGTGTATATGAGTTTTCTTTGTATGAAACTTCTATGCCACGTACCAGCAAGGGTACTACAGGTTTTTAGGTTGGGCTTCGCTGTTTATAAACTCTGTGACTTTGAGCAAGTTTTCTTAGCCTAATGTTTCTGTGCTGATTAAATGAAATCATAATGGAAAGTTTCTAGTGCAGTTCAGAGTACAAAGTAGGTCTTCAACAACTATTGGCTTTCTTTTCTTTTAGAAATAGTGTAGGAATAAATGAGGATTGTAAACTATCATTCCTTCTCTGTTAAATTTAGTGCAGTCTTACAAGTCAGGTGTTACCAGCAACAAAGCCCTTATATTACCTTGTCAACGTGGAAGTTAACACAGGGCTCAATTTACTGAACTCCCTTATCTAAGTTCAGAGATACTCTATAGTTAAAGTTACCAACTGAGCACTTGATACAGTTATCTGATAAAACACAGCAAGAATTAAATATGTTAAATGTGTTGAAGGAACTGTACACCTCTTAATTAGAGGGATTTCCTTGAATTTCTTTTATTTAAACACTATGTTTGTGCTCCCTGTACAATGAAAAAGTCTGAACTATTCTCTTTAAAAATGTTTTGCTCTTTTAAAATGTTTTTAAAAATGTTTTTTTTTTAAAGATTTTATTTATTTATTTGAAACAGAGAGAGAGATCACAAGTATGCAGAGAGGCAGGCATAGAGAGAGAGAGGAGAAAGCAGGCTCCCCACTGAGCAGAGAGCCCAATTCGGGCCTCGATCCCAGGACCCTGAGATCATGACCTGAGCCGAAGGCAGAGGCTTAACCCACTGAGCCACCCAGGCGCCCTTAAAAATGTTTTTTACAAAAAACATTTAAAAGTTGGACTTTGGGGAATATTAATGTCCCTTGGATATCGTGGTATACACTACAGTGTCTAGAACTATGCCTTGTATAAAATATGTAGACATTCACTGAATACTTGTGGAATTAGTGTTCTCATCTGAACAGTAAGAAATTACTATTTTTCATATGCTTTAAAATAAAGCAACAACAGAAGCTTATATATAATTAGTTTCATTTTCTAAATTGGTGTAGTGCCAGTTTTTCTTTAAAAGGAAAGTTTGTACAATGAACTGTTCCTTAATCTTTCTCGGGTGAAATATGAGGGCAGAGGCTGAGATCATGACGAGCACATAGGGTTGGAAATAACTTGAGTTAAGGAAATGCGTGGGTGAGTACACAGTGGGCGGCAGTTCATGAATTCTGCCCACTCTCAGCTTATGGCAGCTCTGGGAACTCTGCCTAAACAGCTCTTGGGATTCTTGAGCTTAACAACCATAAGTAAGGGGTGGAGTGCTTAATCCTTTGAGTGAATGATAAACACCGTGGAAGGCGTGTCTTCCAGGGTTCCACTCCCTTGGGGCTGTAGGTCACGTGATGAGAAAGTACTTCCCTATTCCGAGCCTCGGTCTCCCGTAGGCAGTGATTAGAGTTGGGAAGGGGCACAGTAAGAGGTAGGCAGGGAAAGTAAACTGGAAGGAAGTTCACAGCGAGAGCGAAGAATTCCTAACTATAACAATGCCGCACTTTACGGTGACAAAGGTAGAGGACCCAGAGGAGGGGGCAGCAGCTTCGGTCTCCAAAGAGAGAGAGCCAGCCTAGCAGAAATAAAAGCCCTGATTCAGCATTCGGATGAACTAGGTGAGTAACTCGGTTTAGGAGCTTTGGGAACCAATGGGGTCTTTGTGAAAGAAATGGTAACTAAAATATTAAGGAGAGAAAGTATCGTGGTAAAGTCTTTCTCAATCAACTGCTTTCACTCTCTTGTATATCTGATAACTTCTTTCTTTTCACATTCTGGTTGGTTTTCCCCACAATGAGTTCTGTGTTCATTACCTACAGGTGAAATTGAATCAGTGGCAATGTAAGAAAAGACTTTTCAAGCAAAAAGAAAGCCACAGTAGAAGTCAATTTATGTGAAATTTAAATTGCACCTTTTGCTCGGACAGTTTAAATTTATCTGGAAAGTACATAAAGGAGAAGAGTATGGTTCAGTAGTTTGTGCAGGTGGACTCTGCCCTTGTTACTTTTAAGGTTATTCAGTATTTTGCCTCAGTTTACCAGTTAAACATTAATTCAGTAGCGAATGATCTAAGAGCTCTTTAATGAAAGAAGTACAATATGATCATTATGCTGACTATCCTAGCATTAGGTTTAGTAAGTTTGATGAATGTGATTATCCCTATTATTTTCTCTAAGCGGTAACAGTTAGACTTGCTGGGGGAATTGTGGTTTTGTGTGAATTTTTAAAACATGCAGTTATAGCGCTAATATTGCATTAAATACAGGTGTAGTTTGAAGCCTTTTATTTTTTAAAACTATACATTTCATAAATTGTCAAAAAATTTCTCTGGTCTCTGAGTAAAGGCTAAGAGAATAATCTCTCAAAATTCCTTTTAATTCCATGAATCTAACTTTTCTTTATAGCAAGTAACACATAATTCCTTTCTGTTAACTGCTATTTACTGTCTCTTGTCTCTTTATGAATTTTAAGAATCTCTAACTTAACAGACAAGGACTATTAAAAAATGCCTTTTATTTTTTCCTTCTAGTGAGAGATTTACCAGGGGGAGATATGATTTTTTTTAAAGATTTTATTTTTAAATAAAGGCAGAGAGGCAGATGGGGCGGGTCATCAGGGAAGCAAGCTCCCTGCTGAGCGGAGAGACCCATGCGGGGCTCAATCCCAGGACCCTGAGATCATGACCTGAGCCGAAGGTAGAGGATTAACCCACTGAGCAACCCAGGTACCCCTGGGAGTTAGGATTTGATGGAAAATCTTTGCCAGGTTATTTTCATTTTGCTGTATAGTCAAGGGTGGTAAGTTGAAGTGTTTAGCCTACTTTGAGCTTGAACCTGATTCTCCACAACTTTAGTGCAAAAAAGTTAAGGTTTTCTTTTCCTGATTGTGTGTGTTTGAAGTTAAAATTTCTTAGTTGCTTATGTTTGCTGCCTTTAGATTTTAATCCCTTTAGGATTTTGGCTTTGCTATTGTCTTAATTTCACAAAATGCAAACAAGCAAAGTCTATCGGTACCTCATTTCACTTCTCATTGGTTTTTATTTCCTTTCTTCACCATCTCTACTCTATTTTATTATTTCATCTTTACTTGTCCCATCATGTTTGGTGAAATCTGCTTTACTTAAATTACGGTGGTGTTGAAGTCATTTAATCCATTAGCAACTACCTAGAGAAGTTGTAAAACATTTTTGATAGTAGCCAACTTTGTAATAAGTGATATGCTAGGCTTAATTTATGTTTTCCCATAGTTATTGCTTTGGGCAAAGAAGAAGTGACAGATTTAATCTAACTGAATTTAATAAGGCTTTTTATTTTGGCGTTTTCCATGACAGCCTGAAAGTGTCCACTTGAATGAACTGTTGTTTGGTAAGTGAACAACTGATGGGAATATATTATCTAAATTGTATTTTCTTTATTGTAGGGCCAGATTAGGGAAACATATGGGGAAAACTTAATTAAACTTAGTTAAAAGGTTTTTTGTTTTTTAGGATTATGACATTTTTGACGATAGATGGTGTTTTGAGAGCAGTTGTTTAAAATGTAATAAGTTTTAGCCCCCTGTTCTTCTGAGTTAAAAATCTAAATTAATCATGGTTTTGTGACAAGCACTTCTAACACTAGCCAGTTTTGTAACCAGTCACTCTTTTCCTTCTTTTTCTGTCTGTATCTGTGAAGAGAGAAAAATATATACTGTCATATAAATGCAACGTATTTAGAAAGCAAATCCTTCTTTAAAATATATTTTTAAAGATTTTATTTATTTATTTGACAGAGAGATACAGCAAGAGAGGGAACACAAGCAGGGGGAGTTGGAGAGGCAGAAGCAGACTCCCCTCTGAGCAGGGAGCCCAATACGGGACTCCATCCCAGAATCCTGCAATCATGACTTGAGCCGAAGGCAGACTCTTAACCAACTGAGCCACCCAGGCGCCCCTAAAATATGTTTTTTTCAAAGGTGAGATTTATTTGAACTAGACAGGCAATTTGAGATAAAGTAGAAATATGAATATAGACATAATCTAAACTAATTTTAATAAGTACATTGATCCCTGCCGTGCTAGCTCCTAGAATACATCTTTTAAAACCCTGCTTAATTAGTTTTGAAGGGAAAAACGGAAACTCAGACTTCCTAACATCTTTCTTTTTTAACTTCATTTGAGAGAGGGAGAGAGAGTGTGCACACAAGCAGGGGTAGAGTGCAGAGGGAGAAGCAGACTCCCCACTGAGCAGGAAGCCCGATGCCGATGCCGTGCTCCATCCTAAGACCCTGGGATCATAACCTGAGCTAAAGTAGATGCATAAGCGACTGAGCCACCCAGGCACCCCCCTAACATCTTTCTTGACTGTTTTCCTCCTTCCCTGTCAGTTAGGTGCCCCCGTCCTATGTTTTCCAGCAGCCTGTCCATAAAAATCCCTATGAAACACATCTGTATTGCAATTATCTGTTATACTTGTCTCTCTTCCCCCAGCTGACTTAACTATAGGTCCTTGAGGGTAGAGACCTTGTCATATCATTTGTGTATCTCCAAAACCAGTGAAATGCACATAAGAGGCTATTTAGTAAGTAGACTTTTTCTCTGCCTTTTAAATTCATTAAACACATGTTCAGTGCAAATATCATGCCACGTGTTGTACTTTTTTCTGAAGGCTACAAGGCACAAAGTGTAAGTTCCCCACCAAAGGCAGCAGAATGGCTTTGGAGCCAAGGACCTGGCTTTGAATCCCAGTCCTACTAATTATTGCTAATTAAGAGTAGTGATAATTTGTATTAATTATTACTTGAGTGACTTTGAGCAAGTTAAGTTCTCTAACCTTACTTTACTCTTTGATAAAAGGAATAACAGTACCTACTTTACATGGTGGTTGTGAATTACATGGGAAAAATGAATATAAAGCACTTAACACATGTGTGACACAGCATCCAAAAAATAAGAGCCACTTTTTACTTATTGTGACTAGTGGTTTAATAAAAACAAAAAGAAACAGCTTTGGGTAACAGGTGATGGAGAGAATAATAATATTGCCTAAAGGGGACTCTAGACAGGTACCTCAGATGTTGGGATACAACTGATTTTTGAAGGGATGTCTAGAAAGATTACAAGTAATATAGAACTATAGAAGGTATGAGAAGAAGGTACAGCGCAGGTGGGAAATAAAAAAGTTTAAGTTAGGCATATTGGATGTGTGAAGAGAGCCAAGAGATGAAGCTACTTAAGGAAGGATTATCAATTTCATCTTCTCCTTACTCTATGGGATAGTGAATGTTAAGTAAGGCCTTTTTAGAGATAAAGAAACCAAGGCTGTGGTCAGTAAGTACTTGCCTCTGGCTACATGGTGAGTTGTAGCAGAGCCGGTGTTCAGACTTCTAAATTTTATGTGCTTGCCATCACACCATGATGCCAATCATAGTTTTTTAAGAGTAAGTTATTTTATATCTTGAGTTCATGTATCCACAGGATTTGGTGTGTTACCAAATCTGTGATAGTTTTTATAGGAACAATGCAACTGAATGTTACTGTTTATTACATTTACTTAATCAGATATAAATGTTTCATTCTTTTCACTTATTTAAATATTTACTGAGTTTGTTGAAATATTTCTCTGAAATTATTATTCCAGATCTTCTCCCTAGCTCCTTAGATCTTTTTATAGTGTCCATGGATTAGGCAGATTTCCCCTGCTGAATTTACCTTGATACAGATAGCAGACTGGAAGATTTCCTCTTCCTTTGAAATAGGATTCTAAGGATAGTTTCAGAATCAGATTTGTAACAATAAAGAAAGGAACCTGTGTTGGTATTGAACAGCATCTCCAGACATTAACTGTCAAGTAATCCAAATGGATTGAAAGAGAGACTTTGTGTTAAATAGAGTTTAAATTTTGTTAAGAATCCACAAGCTGTTAGACTGCTATTCTGCTTGATTCCCATGAAAGTTTATGTTCTAAAGAAGGTGATGTGACTTCTTTCTTTTACTGACTAACACTGAAATAGGTTGAAGTAGACAAAGAATTTCTTTGTCTTTTCAGGGACCGCTTCGCTGGCTCAGCTGGTAGAGCATAGGACTCCTGATTTCAGGGTTGTGAGTTCAAGCCACATAGTAGATGTGGAGTCTACTTAAAATAAAAAATTAAAAAATGAAAATTAAAAATATATATATATATATTCATTCTGTGGTAAAGATGTAAGAGTTTATGTGTGTGTGTGTGTGCCCTTTTAACTATTCAGTGGGGTTTTACCAACCCAACTAAGAAAATATCAGATTTGCTATTTTTTTTAAAGATTTTTTATTTATTTATTTGACAGACAGAGACCACAAGTAGGCAGAGAAGCAGAGAGAGAGGGGGAAGCAGACTCCTTGCTGAGCAGAGAGCCTGATGCGGGGCTCGATCCCTGGACCTGAGATCATGACCTGAGCTGAAGGCAGAGGCTTAAGCCACTGAGCCCAGGCACCCCTCAGATTTGCTATTTTAAAATATGAGGGTCGGGGCGCCTGGGTGGCTCAGTGGGTTAAAGCCTCTGCCTTCAGCTCAGGTCATGATCTCAGGTCCTGGGATCAAGCCCCACATTGGGCTCTCTGCTCAGCAGGGAGCCTGCTTCCTCCTCTCTCTCTCTGCCTGCCTCTCTGCCTACTTGTGATCTCTGTCTGTCAAATAAATAAATAAATCTTTAAAAAAATTAAAATATGAGGGTCAAGAGTTTTCCTTAAATATGACTCAGTGAGACATGTTTTTCTGCCTTCCTTCTGAGCCCCTAATATTCCATCATTGTCAGAAAGAACAACTTCCTGAATTTCAGTACTCTTAAAAAGAGTTTTTTTAAGAATCTTTCCCCAGTTTTCCTTGCTTCATGTCCATCCCTCTGTGTACCACCTACTACTTTTGCCCCATAGGGTATATACCAGATTGGAATTCATTTAATAGTATAAAGATAAAATTTCTTCAAAATATATATACATGCATACTGCTTAATATTCTTATATTCTATACTCAAAGCAACATTTAGTTTAGGGTTATAAAAATATTAAGTGTAGTTGTAGCATATTGTAAAATGCAGTTTCACATTTCAGATTGAATTTAGACATTTGGCATAGGTTACAAAATAGATTGTAAGCTGGTAAACTTTAAACAATTTAGCATGTATTGGTTTTGCCAGGTTGAAAGAGGAAATCACTTTACATTACAAAATGTCATCAACATTATGGTATTAATTTTTGAGTACCTGGAGTGTACCAGGTATGTTACAAATATTGGCTTATTTAATCCTCACAACAGCCAGGACAGGTAACCATTATCCCCAACATAACAATGAGGAAAATTAGGTGCCAAGAAGTCAGATAGGCTGTTATAAGTGATAGACACGGAATTCAGACGAGGGTCTCTGTGACTTAAAGGCCTTTTTTCTTTTCATTACACCACACTGTCCCTCTACTTTATTTTTTTTTTTTAAGATTTTATTTATTTATTTGACAGAGAGAGTGAGCAGAGGCAGATAGAGTGGCAGGCAGAGGCAGAGGGAGAAGCAGGCTCCCCGCCGAGCAAGGAGCCGGACGTGGGACTCGATCCCAGGAGGCTGGGATCACGACCTGAGCCGAAGGCAGCTGCTTAACCAACTGAGCCACCCAGGCGTCCCTGTCCCTCTACTTTAAACGGAATTCAGACGAGGGTCTCTGTGACTTAAAGGCCTTTTTTCTTTTCATTACACCACACTGTCCCTCTACTTTAAATAGTCACAGAATTATTTATTGCTCTGTTGTCTCAGTAGTTACTAATTCTTCTTAGGTTCAGTTTCTTTTGTCTTTGTGTATTTCTCAAAATTAATTGAAGGTTAATTGCTGCTTCTACCTTTTCATGTGTTTGATTTTTTTTTTCAGATTTGGTGTAGAATATTTCCACATGTCAAATACTCTTTCAAATTGATGCTGAAAATTGAGAAATCTGAACAAGCAATGAAACTAGTTTACTCTGACAATCCTTTACTAGCCCTCTGCTTCTGAAATTTCTAGGGAGATGTATACTTATCAGTGAGATAGGAATAGAGGCTTCATTAAAGTCTATGTGTTAATGATGGGCATATGGAGTAAGTGAAATAATCTTAATACAACTTTTAAGACTATATATATACTACTGAATGTATCAAAGAGGTGTTTATTTTAGTGTATTAGAAAAAATTATATTTCTTTTCATGGATCTTATTCTTAGAATGAGCTACGTCAAAAGACAAGACTGTTTAGAGAAAAATGCTAATATAGATAGAGCAAAGACATGGTAAAGATTGAATATGGCTGCATAAATAGTGGAAATGATTTTGATCCATTCCATACCTTCACATAATAAATTAGGTTTCCTTTCCTTTCCTGTGGGTTCCTTCCACTACATCGAGCCTTTGGTGACAGGAGATTTCGATGGTTTTATTAAGAATGGTGAACCTGTAGTTAGAGTCCTTTCCAAAAGCTGTCTCTATCTTTCCCCCATCACATCACCTTTGTTCATATATTTTTCATCTGAACTCTTTTTTCTCTTCTGCCTACTTCCTGTGTACTGCAAAAAAATGTACAGACTCACATCATCTGAAGACCAAGATGACTTGCCTGATCCTCTACCCCCACTTTGATTATTGCATCAATCCATATCCATCAGCACATATACTTGGTAGTATGGCCTGAACGTGGAATGGCTTTGTAATTATTTTCATATCTCTTCAACCATATTGTGAATTATATGAGGGCTAGGGATAGTATGTTAATATTTTTTTGAAAATTATCTATTTTTATTTATTATGGAAAATTTCAAACTCACAAAAGCTCAGTGACTTCCTGTTCATACCTCTTACCTGTTGGTGTTTGTCTTTATCTTTATATGTTATGTTCTTTATCTTTATATGTTTTATGTTCTTTATATTTAGGGATATGAGCTCTTTGTGATTTAAATTGAAAATATATTTGCCCACCAATATTTCTTTTAAAGTTTTATTAAAGTAGGGGAGTAGGGAGAGGGTGGTGGGGTTATGGACATTGGGGAAGGTATGTGCTATGAAGTGTGTAAACCTGGCGATTCACAGACCTGTACCCCTGGGGCTAATAATATATTATATGTTAATAAAAAATAAAAAATTATAAAAAAATAAACTTTTATGGAAGTATAGCTGATATAAAATAGATTGCACATATTTAAAGTATACATTTTGATGAGTTTGACATCTGTATATACCCCTGAAACAGTTATCATAATCAAGATAATGAACATTTCCATTGCCTCCAAAAGTTTCCTTGTACCCTTTTGTAACCCACTCACCTAATTCCTTGGTCTTCAGGCAACCACTGATCTGCTTTCTGTCACTATACATGAGTTTGCATTTCCTAGAATTCTATATGAATGGAATAATAGAGAATATACTCTCCTTTGTCTGACTTCCTTTATGTAACATAGTTATTTTATGATTCATTCCTCCATCTAGTCAATATCCTTTAAGTCCAAGTAACATTAAGATCTTCCTTCTCTCTCAGAGCTTAACATTAAGGGCAATAGTTGAAAATGATAGAACCCACAGATATTTGGACTTAACAGAGGCTTTTTAATTTTTTGACCTATTTGCCAGGATTTGAGTGTTTTTAGTATTAGTCTGTAAACAAAATGTACTTTTCAGAGGAGATTCTGGGAAGGTGAAATCCCACCATCCCTCTGTTCCTGATTCCAACCTGCCTTATGTGACCCTTATTCCACATAATTATTCCTTATTCCAGCCTTATGTGAGCCAGATGGCCCCTGGATCCAGTGACCAGTTAGGTGCAAGTGAGCCCTGGGCTCTGTGGGTGATCTGTCAGCGAGAGATGGCACAGGACTTGTTCCTCAGGGGCTGGACAAGAGCCTTGGATGAGGATAACAATGGCAGATCCAGGAAAGAGCTTGGCTTGGTATAGATCCATGGACTCTTGGAGGAGAGAAGAAAGGAAAAGAGCCAGGGGACTGATATCTCTGTTTCTGAGGCTGGGAGATGTAATGTGACCTGAACACCAGGAGGCTTCCTCGTGGGCCTGCGCAAGGCTTGCCCGCTGGACTGCCCACCTACGGGCATTGCGTCTGCTTTGTCTCTTCATTCTCTGGAGACTGCTCCCACTCATTTGTGGTCCTTTGTCAATGAAACCTAAGCCCCTCTGAAATAATAAAGGAGAAGAGCCCATGTCGAGAAGCCAGGCAACCAGAAAGAGAAAGATCACTTAGAATAAACAGTGTGGTAGAGTAGCCAAATAGAAATGCTGAAGGAGACAGTAACTTGAATATGAAAATAATAAATAATAGAAGTATTTAAGGAAGTTCAAGTGAAGTGCAAAAAAAGTTTATAGAGCAAAAAAATGTAATTTCCCAGCTAAATACTTAATACTGTCTGACTCCCAATCCATGTATAAACACTTCTATTTTTTATTTTTATTTTTTATAAACACTTTTTTAAAAAAATATACTATCTCCATTATCACTGATGAATATGGATGCTAAGATTCTCAACAAGATCCTAGCAAACAGGATCCAACAGCACATTAAAAAGATTATCCACCATGACCAGGTGGGATTCATCCCTGAGCTACAAGAATGGTTCAACATTTCCAAATCAATCAGTGTGATAGAACAAATTAATGAGAGAAGAGAGAAGAACCACATGGTCCTCTCAATTGATGCAGAAAAAGCATTTGACAAAATCCAGCATCCGTTCCTGATTAAAACACTTCAAAGTATAGGGATAGTTCATTCCTGAACTTTATAAAATCTTTCTATGAAAGACCCACAACAAATATCATCCTCAATGGGAAAAAGCTTACGGCCTTCCCGTTGAGATCAGGAACACAACAAGGATGCCCACTCTCACCACTCTTGTTCAACATAGTATTAGAAGTCCTAGCAACAGCAATCAGACAACAAAGAGAAATAAAAGGTATCCAAATTGGCAATGAAGAAGTCAAACACTCTCTCTCTTCACAGATGACAGAATTCTTTATATGGAAAACCCAAAAGATACTAGAAACTACTAGAACTCATACAGCAATTCAGCAACATGGCAGGATACAAAGTCAATGTACAGAAATCAGTGGCTTTCTTATACACTAACAATGAAAATACAGAAAGGGAAATTAGAGAATCGATTCCATTGACTATAGCACCAAGAACCATAAGATACCTGGGAATAAACCTAAGCAAAGAGGTAAAGGAACTATACTCAAGGAACTACAGAACACTCATGAAAGAAATTGAAGAAGACACAAAAAGATGGAAGACCATCCCATGCTCTTGGATCGGAAGAATAAACATTGTTAAAATGTCTATACTGCCTAGAGCAATCTATACTTTTAATGCCATTCCAATCAAAATTCCACCGGTATTTTTCAAAGAGCTGGAGCACATAATCCAAAAATTTGTATGGAATCAGAAGAGACCCCAAATCGCTAAGGAAATGTTGAAAAAGAAAAATAAAACTGGGGGCATCACGTTACCTGATTTCAAGCTTTACTATCTCCATTAAAATGTTAGCACTGTAAGGGCAGGAACTTTTTCTTCTATATACACTGCTAATCTCTTGTCAACACCCAATGCCTAGAACACTTTCTTGGCACATAGTAAGCATGCAGTGCATAGTAATTGAATAAAGGAATGAATATGTGATCATTTATTGGCCTGGCAGATGTAGTGGAAGAAATATTTCAAAGCACAGAGCCAAAATTACAAAGAAATTGAAAAAAAAAGGGACGGGGAGTATTGATTCAGGGCACCCAACATGGCTAATACAAGTTCCAGAAAAAGAAACAAATGTAAAAGAAGCAATAATTATATGAATAGAAAAAAATTTCTGAGGTAAAGACTTCAGTGTGCAGAAAGAAGTTCCAGGGAAGATCAGTGATGAAAAACTCAAACTTAGGGTTATTCTGGTAAATTTTTTGAACTGTAAGGATTCATCTTAGAGGCATCCAGATAAAACAGGATATTATCTATAAAGTGTCAGACTGGTATCATAATTGTAATCCATGGCACTGGAAATTGGGAGACAGTGGAAGAGTATCCACAGATTACCAAGAGAAAAAGACTGTTAATAACAAATCCTTATTTGTAGTGAAGATATCTCCACAAGTGAGATGCATGTTTCATAGAGAATATGTTACTACTTAACCCCTTAAATATTTAGAGAGAGAATATGTTACTACTTAACTCCTTAAATATTCTGAGAATATTTATAAGATAATAATAAGAAGAAGAAGAAAGGTTTTTCACCAAATAAATGGGGTGGAAGAGAGATCACGGGGGGAAAGAAATAGAAATAGTAGGAAATTACAGACTCTCCTGGGAATGTGTTGTGTAAATGCTAACCAAAGGGACATACTTCAGGGAACAATTCAATAGTAATTGTGATGTAGAAGTACTAAATGAGTCAAAGGAAAACCTCAAAATTATGGGAGGAAAAAGAGGGAAAAGCTTTTCAAATGGAGATGAGAGAAAAAAAGTTCCAGTAAGCACATATGAAGTTGTTCCACATCATTAGTCATCAGGGAAATGGACATTAAAACCACAGTGAGATACCACTTCACATCCATGAGGATGGCTCTAATAAAAAGATGGACAATTACAAGTGTTTGACAAGGGTGTGAAAAACTGAAGCACTCATATTTATGGTGGGAACATAAATGGTGTAACCAGTTGGGAAAATAGATTGCCAGCTCCTCAGAAAGTTAGAAATAGAGTTACCGTATGGCCCAGTGATTCTGTTCCTAGATATATACCCAAAAGAAATGAGAATATATGTCCACACAAAAACTTGTATGGGAATGTTCATAGCAGCATTATTTACAGTAGCCAAAAATTTATTTCTCTAAATAACCCAAATGTCCACTAATTGATGAATATATAAATGAAATGTCCAAATATCCACATAATGGAATATTATTTGGCAATAAAAAACAGGTGAAATCCTGGGGCGCCTGGGTATCTCAGTGGGTTAAGCCTCTGCCGTTGGCTCAGATCATGATCTCAGGGTCCTGGGATCAAGCCTTGCATCAGGATCTCTGCTCGGCAGGGAAGCTTGCTTCCCCCTGCCTCTCTGCTGACTTGTGATATCTCTCTCTCTCTCTCTCTCTCTCTCTGAAATAAATAAATAAAATCTCTTTAAAAAAAAATAAAAATAAAAATCAGGTGAAATACTGACATATCCTACAATATGAATGAACCTTGAAAACATTATGTGAAGTGAAAGAAGCCAGTCACAAAAGAAATTATTATACAATTCCATTTATATAAGATGTCCAGAATAGGCAAATTTAGAAAAAGGAAAGTAGGTTAATGGTGGCTTTGGACTGGGTAAGGTGGTGGAGTGAGATGGAGATTGACTGCTAATGGATATGGTGACCAAATTGTAAAATTAGATTGTGATGGCAGTTGCACAACAATGCAAATATATTAAATATTGAATTGAACACTTAACAGGTGAATTATGTAGTATGTAAATCCTATCTTAATAAATTTTTTTTAAAGATTTTATTTATTTTTTTGACAGAGACAGAGAGGGAACACAAGCAGGGGGGAGTGGGAGAGGGAAAACAGGCTTTTTGCAGAGCAGGGAGCCTCATGCAGGGCTCAGTCCCAGGACCCTGGGACCAAGACCGGGGCTTGTTCCCAGGACCCTGAGATCATGACCTGAGCCGAAGGCAGAGACTTAATCCACTGAGCCACCCAGGCGCCCCTATGTCATTTCTTTATACAAATCTGAATTCCAAACCAAAAAAAGTGGCCTTCTAAGAACACTTCTCTTGCTTGGCACACTCTGCTAGACAGCACTGGTTTCCTCAAGGGTCTCTATTAATTTAATGCATACACTTGACATACGCATCAGAATTTGAAGGATATTTTTGATGAGCACTCAGCATTGGTGGCAGATCTGCCTATATGACCTAGTGTCTCCTTCCACTTCTGTCTAGAGCCCGTTGTCTCCCAGTGCCATCAGTTTGGCATCTGGCCACATCAGGCAACATCAGGCTGTCCCCCTCCCTGCACTACAGTGGGTTTCTGCTGCAAGAGTCAGGATTGAGTGGCCTAGAGAAGACTGATGACTAGTCCTGGATCTTGGTCTGCCCCAGCTTCAGCTGCTTGCCTGCTGGCTGCTATTGTCTTGCCACCGTTTCTTCAAGACAAATCTGATGGATCAGAAGGAAGATTGCTAAATGAATTCTCATCATTTTTTTCAGGATTTGTGTATAGTGTTCTCTAATCCCGTTGACTCTGCATTTTTACTCCTTTCTGCCTTTACTACTCTTCTTACCCTTTTAGTGTCTGGTTTTGTTGGGAAAGTTGACATGACAGCAGTGCTGTCATAGTTCTTTCAATGATTTTTTTCTGTTTCCTTCTGTGTTTGTACTTTGTTCTACTCACTATTATTTCCAGGACCTGATCTCAGTTCCTCTGTCTTTACAGACTTCTAGGAAAGTTTATCCTTTTATCTTCAATTTTGTGTTTTGATGATGGCTTTAAAATTTTTATTTCCATTATTAACTTTTTATTGAAACTAGTCCTGAATTTCTATCTCTGGGTATTTTTCTTTGAAATTAGTTTATCATCCGTCAATTAACAAGCATACACTGAGTATTTTATAACATGTACAAGCTACTGCTACGTTACAAAGAGCTATGATTGTCACAGCAACACTAAGACAAAGTTCTGGCCCTCAAAGTACTTAAAATGACAGATAGGACCTGCCCACCCCACCACCCATGGATTGACTTACTGGGCCTCCTCTTATTCTCTTTTCTTTTTTTTTTTAAGATGTTATCTGTTCATTTTTCAGAGAGAGAAAGAATGCACAAACAAGCAGGGGGAGCAGGAGATGGAGGGGGAGAAGCAGGCTTCCTTCTGAGCAGGGAGCCTGATATGGGACTTGATCCCAGGACCCCAGGACCATGACCTGAGTCAAAGGCAGATGCTTAGCTGACTAAGCCACCCACGTGTCCCTCATTCTCTTTTCTTTAAAAAAAAATTTCTTTTCGTTTACTTTTTCCTTTATTTCTCAATCTTGGCAGCTGTGTTGCTGGGGTAGGGACACAGGGGTGGTTATCTCACAGCTATGAAAATTGGTGCCACCAAAAATTCATTTCCAACTTCAACTGTACTGTTAACACTATTCAGAAATCCTTCTGAGTCATCCCAGTTAGCCTCCTTTCAGTTCCTCATAAAACTTTAAATGTTTGTTAAGCCCCCAGTCCCTCCATTCGCTTATATTCAGCACATGACTGAAGTTATACTTCTCAGAGTAAACTTCAATTTCAAAACGCCTCTTCCCAGCACCCATATTGACACCTGTCCTTTACCTTCATCCTTCTTAGGTAACACACACCTGTTCACCTGTGCTCTAGAGCTTTTCTTGCCTGCCTCTCCTGTGTTTTCTGTATTGGCTCTTTCCCCTCACTGTAGTAAAACACTCCCCCATCCCTTTCTTTGCCCCTCTTTCCTCTCTTGGACCACTTGTTGACTGTTTAGTCTTCAAAATATTTCTCAAATCTGCCCTCTTCTCCCCATCCTCACTGCTACTACATTAGTTCAGGATAGTTCATTGTTACTTCTTGTCTAGCCTCCTAAAGCCACCCTTAGAGTAGCGTCCAGAGGAATTTTTCTCAAATATAAATCTCATCCTTTTACTCCCCCATTTAAAATACTGTATTGTCTCCCCATTGCCTGCAGAATAAAGTTGATTCTGCTTAGCAGGTCATACATGTCCCTTCATGATCTAGAACATTCCAACTTAACAGTCTTCTTAAGGGGCGCCTGGGTGGCTCAGTTGCTAAGCATCTGCCTTTGGCTCAGGTTATGATCCCAGGGTCCTGGGATTGAGCCCACATCAGGCTCCCTGCTTAGCGGGAAGACTGCTTTTCGATCTCCCACTGCCCCTGCTTGTATTCCCTCTCTCGGCTCTCTCTGTCAAATAAATAAAATCTTAAAAAAAAAAAAAAACAACCAGTCTCCTTAAGACTGAGTTGAAACTTAATTTCTTCCTTGATGGCTTCTCCATTACATTCTTCAGGGAATGTAGTATATTTTACACATTCCCATATCTCTTTGTCTATACCTCTACTATATAGTGCTTTAATCACCATGATGTAATTGTTTTACCCATATGTGCTATAAATCCCTAAGAATAGCTACTGTGTTCTGTTCTTTGTGTATCCCCAAGTGCCTAGCATATAGGATTGACACATACAGGTGCTTAGTAGATATTCTCTGAAATAATATGCTGATTAATGAAAAGATAATACAAGGCAGTGTATGCCCAGCAATTCAGAAGAAGGTTAAAGGTGGTAGAAAATTAAACTTCAGAGTAGGCCCCAAAAAAGAAGTAATTGAGTTGGCCCTTTAAGGGATATACAACTCAGATAAGTAGAAAAGAAAGAAAAGGAAATTTTCAATGAAAATTGATGTAATCAAAGATACATGGGTCTGTGGCATGCCTGGGTGGCTCAGCTGGGTAAGCATCCAAGTCTTGATCTCAGCTCAGGTCTTTATCTCAGGGTCATGAGTTCAAGTCCCAGCAAATGATAAGGTTAGAGAGAAATAAGCTAGTGCTACATTATAAAAGGACTTGAGGGAGATGGAGAGGAGAAGGGAGTTGAGGGAAATTGGAAGGGGAGGTGAACCATGAGAGACTATGGACTCTGAAAAAACGATCTGAGAATTTTGAAGGGGTGGGGGGTGGGAGGTTGGGGGCACCAGGTGGTGGGTATTGTAGAGGGCACAGATTGCATGGAGCACTGGGTGTGGTGCAAAAATAATGAATACTGTTATGCTGAAAAAATAAAAAAATTAAAAAAAAAAAAAGAAGTATAAAAAAAAATAAAAAAAATAAAAGGACTTGAAAGACAGGATGAGGTTTTTGGAGTTAATCCTGTAAGCCAAGGGATCCAAACAAGTAAACCAGTGTCTACTATAGGTGTTTAATCTGTTACCTTCTGCTACCACCAGTATTCCCATGCCCCGCCTGGGAATTCACAGTAGGAATGGAGGCAGAACCTACAAAGACAGTTGTTTCCTTTTCTTAGAGGGACTTGAACCAGTACCCACATATGATGCCTGGATATAAGTAAGTGAGAATGATCATATCTTCACAAAGTTGTTGGGAACTCCTGGCATTGTCATTAGGAGACCTTTGAAAGTGTTTTGTTTTTTAAGCAATGAAGCAACCTCATAAAGACAGAATTTAGGATTATTAATATGAAGGGAAATAAAGGATTGTTTGAAGTTGGGAGAATTGGTGACAGGGAGAATAGTTGAGCTATTTCAGTGGTCCAGCTGGGAAGGACAAGAATCTAAATGCTCGCAGTGTGGTAGAAAGAAGAGATGGGTATAGAAGCCACAATTGACTGGATTTCATGAATGAGGGAAGGGAAAGAATCAAAAGTTGGAACACATATGCTGACTGGTTTCTTATTAATCAACTTTTTTTTTTAATCAATGACACATTCTTTGTTCCTGTCAATTTAAGTGTAGTTATATATTAGGTACAATGTAGTTGTATGTATTATACTATAGACCAATACATAATATTACGTTATATATCATTATATATGGTTGTATATATACCCAGGTATTGTATAAAGGTGTATTATTAGATGTAATAAGTCCTATTATATCTCTCGAATTTCTCCATTAGCTGTTGTCCCTGACTGTAAATCCTCTGTTTAGAAATGTCTCCCCTTCTCTATTTCTCTTAACCCTTCTTTCTTTTGATAAACTAACCATCCTTCAAGATTTGGCTCAGTTATTCCTTGATACCATTCCTGACTGCTTTATTTTGTTTTCTTACCTTTTTGATTCCCACAATATTTGTACCTATACTGTAACAATTATTTTTATTGTTTCATAATTGTATAATTCCTCTCTCTTCTTGAGAAGAAAGGGTAACTCAGTATCTGTAGTGCCTAGCACAGTACCTGACACATGGTAGGCATTCAGAGTATCAGATGAATTAATAATAATAATCCTACAGACCATATTAGAGGTGGTTGTTAGCACATGGATCCATTACAGTCTAATAATGATTATGCCTGCCTGTGTCTAATAACTCTGGCATTCATTTCATTTTGCATATTGCACTTGTTTCCTGGCCTGAAACACTGCTTTTGTTTTTAGACTTCCATGTAGAGAATTTCAGTTGTTTTCCATCTGCTTTAGACTCCAAGACTTTTGCTAATATGACCCTAGTCTTCAAGCAAACCATTCCGGACCTGGCCATGTTATTCTGCTCTGTGATTTGGAGTTCTCTATGATTTTGAAGGTTTTTAAAAGTTCCTACTTAAAGCACATATGCCTCTATCCATGCTGCTCCTCTAGACTTTGGACCCTTAACAGCACTAAAGGCTGTACCACAGGTTATTGGCTCTGTCACCTTGGGCAAATCATTTCAGCTTCCTCATGAGCTAGTTTCTTCTGGAACATGGGAAAATTTCCTCCTCACAGTGTTTGCTGTGCAGGATTTGGTATAATGATAGTAGACATGTGCTCTAAATTGAGTCATTTAGAGACTGCCTTTATGATCTTTCCATTTTTATGTATCATCTTTGCGTTTAATTTTTTTTCTTAAATTGAATCACTGAAAGGAGCTTTATCACTAGATGAAATACCAGCGTGCTTGCCACTCCATAAATAGAGAATAAACTAAAAATAGATGTAATATAAATGGTAGTAATCTTGCTAGATATGTTGCCAAGCAAGAGGCTCTTAGCCCTGTTAAAAAAAGATCAAGGGGAGGCAGTGCATCGTAGTGGGATAAGTGGTGTTTTTTTGTTCTTTTTTTTTTTTAAAGATTTTATTTATTTATTTGTCAAAGAGAGAGCAAAAGCAGGGGGAGCAGCAGACAGAGAGAAAAGTAGTGTTCTCTGAACAAGGATCCCAATGTAGGATTTGATCCCAGGACCCTGGGATCATGACCAGAGCTGAGGGCTGACACTTAACTGACTAAGCCACCCAGGCATCCCATAAGTGGTGTTTTTACTGATCACTGTTCGTTCCAAACATTATTTTATTGATTTGTAATTTAATTATTTTATAAATATCTTGTTGTAATTTCCTAATTTATTTTCCTGGATAATGGAGAGTTAATTATATTACTAATATTCATTCTTATACCTACTTTTTATGACCAGCATAATGTAATAGAAAATCAGAATCCAGGTTCAAGCCAGTCTTTGAAATTTACTGACAGCATATCCTGGCCAAACCATTGAACCTAACTTAGCTTTAGCTTCTTTATAGGTGTCCTACCTATATCACAGAGTTGTCATGGGAATCAAATGAAGTATGTGAAAATATTTTTAAAACTGTAAAATGTTATTAAACATAAAATGCCATTATTACTACCATTCATTTTTAGTTTCTTAAGTTGAATTTGGCTCTTCAACTAATTTGTGAGTCTTTTTTAAATTATTATTCATTTGAAAAAAAATTATTATTCATTTGAGAGAGAGAGAGCACAATCAGTAGGAGAGGCAGAAGGAGAGGGAGAAGCAGACTCCTTGCTGAGCCAGGAGCTCAACATGGGGCTTGATGTGGGGCTGGATCCTAGGACCTGAAGATCATGACCTGAGCTGAAGGCAGATGCTCAACCATCTGAGCCACCCATGCACCCCTAGTTTGTGAGCTTCTTAATGTCAGGAAATACCTTATTCTCATTCTTTGATCTTTTGCAGTATCCATCACAGCTTTTGGTGTATTTAAAATTTACTGAATTAAGTTATTGTTTATTTGAATAGGAGTCATTAATAAACTTGTGTTGGGAATATAATATAGACACTCCTGGACAATTACTATTGCAATTATTTTATCAGAAAGTCCCAAATCATATGTTATTGCATATTTAGTCCAAACTGTCAATGTATAAAATTTCAAAATAAGATGGGTGACTTAAACTATTAGTGTCATGTGACTGTACATTTTTAATCAATGTGTATACCAAACCAAAGATTCACCCATATTACTTCTGTACACCATATTACTTCTTAAGTACTATTGTACTTCAAAATGTTTAAAGTTCTAAAAAAAATATCTCTTGCTACCTAAATTCTAATTTAATCATGATTATTTGCAACACTAAGTTTTTATTATTTTTCTTAAGGATCATTCCATGGGTCATCTCAATTTTCTTAACAGTTACCTTTTACTGAGTATCTACCATATCTAATCCTCACAATAATTTTCTGTGGTGTAGTATTATTCTTGTTGCATAGATAGTAAATAAGGCTAAGAAATATTAAAGCATTTTTGCAGAGTTACACAAATAGCATATATAAAGCTAGGATCTCAGCTGAGCTTCATCTGCTTCCAGATCCTGTGTTCTCTTTTCATTGCGCCTCACATTTGTCCAGAACGGCTGCACAGCTGCCCCCTCTCCCCACTCCGTTCATCATCACCATCATCACTCTTCTCCCAGCCTCCCACACTCAGGAAACAGCAACCCTGTGTGTCTATTGCTCTTGGAAAAAACTTTGACTTGTTTCTCCACACCCGATCCCACTACCTCCCGTCAGTCAGTGTGCTAACTTTGTGAACCCAGCCAGTGAACTCTACTCACCAGCTCTGGTACTTCTGACCCTATCCAGACTACCATTACCTTTCCTTGGGTCATTACAAAAGCCTTCTGTGTCCTACTTTCTCACTTGCCTCCTGCAGTCTGTTCTCCAGACAACAGCTAGAGTGAGCGTGTTAAAGCTTAAATCAGAACCTTCCCATGGCTTTCTGAGCTCACTGAAGTAAAACCCAAAGTTCCTCACTGTGTCCCACAAGACCCCACTGTGTCCTACAAGGACATGCACCTGCTTCAGGGTCTTTGCACCAACCATTCCCCCTGCCTGGAATGTTCTTCCTACAGATATTTGTATGGCTAGCTACCTCACTTCGGGTTTCTGGTCAAGTACCACATCTGAGAGACATTTTTTTTTTTTAAAGATTTTATTTATTTATTTGACAGATCACAAGCAGGCAGAGAGGCAGGCAGAGAGAGAGGAGGAAGCAGGCTCCCTGCTGAGCAGAGAGCCCGATGCAGGGCTCGATCCCAGGACTCTGAGATCATGACCTGAGCCGAAGGTAGCGGCTTAACCCACTGAGCCACCCAGGCGCCCCTGAGAGACATTTTTTAGACTTCAGTAGCTAAACTAGCACGCAAACCATGCCCCCACTAATCCTTCCATTCTCTTATTCCGCTTCTCGATATGTTTTAGAAGTCATCACTCTTGACATATATATTGCTTTTTGATTATGTGAACCTCTTTAGTGGCAGGGGTTTTTGCTACTGCATTTCTGGTAGTTAGAATATTATTTAAGGTGCTCAAAAAATTTTATTAAGTGAACGAAAAGAACTACACATTTAAAGTAACATGGACATGGCCTCTGAAGACAAGCTCAACAATTCTCGTTGTGGAAGATCTCATCACTCTCTCCACCATGGATTTCACCATCCTCAGTACAGCCATTACCATGTCTTCCTAAGACTCCTGCAGTAGACTCCTAATTGTTTCCCCCGTTTTCTGCTCTTCCTCCTTCCACAGTGCATCCTTCAACTATTAATTGAAGAGTTAATCAGACCTGTCTTGGGGCTTTTAAAACTTTCCAGTTGTGTCACCTCGCTTTCATAGTAAAATTTCCACTCTTCACCATGGTCTGCAATACTACAAGCAGGTATCTTCTACCTAGTTTGAGAACTTTTTAAAAAAAAACTGCTTTCTTCCTCATTGTGCTTTAGCCACATTAATGTTTCCTAAACATGCCAAGGTTATTCCCATCTTACGGTCTTTGCTGGCTACTTCTCTGCCCTGATCAGTCCTCTTCAAGATCCTCACATGTCTGTTCTCTTTACATGCAAGTCTCACTCATAAAGGTTACCTCCTCAGAAAGGCCTTTACTGTTCACCCAATCCAAACTAGCTTCCCTATTCACTTAATTTGGTTTATGAAAATTTATAAAGAAACTAATTTTGATTATAATTTTCTTTCATTCTTTTAAGATTTAATCTATTTATTTGGCAGAGAGAGACAGTAAGAGAGGGAATACAAGCAGAGTGGAGTGGGAGAGGGAGAAGAAGCAGTTCCTTCAGAACAGGAAGCCCTATGTGGGGCTCAATGTGGGGCTTGATCCCAGAACCCCTGGAATCATGACCTGAGCCCAAATGCAGAAACTTGACAACTGAGCCACCCAGGTGCCCCAATTTTCTTTTATTCTTTATCTCCCCATATCTGCATGAGAACAGGAAATTTGTTTAGTATTTGTTGCTCTATCCCTAGCATGTAGAACAATGTCTGAGTCTTCTTAATCACTCATTTAGGTGAATCAGTGAATGAAGATTTAGAATAGTCATCTGGGCACTTTATAAACAGCAAAATCTCAGGCTTTTCCCATGAGATCAAGTCAATTAGGGCTAGTTATATGATCCAGGAATTTGTAGTTTAACAAATAACTCCAGATGATTCTTTTGACTGGGCAAATTTGGAGAATACTGGCTTAATAGTAATATTGCTAAGTGAAAGGAATAAGTAAATGGCAGTGATGATTCAGGGAGTTATCATTTAACCCTGGTATACTGAAATGAATTTGTTGAACATTTCCCAGAGTGTATACAATGGAACACTGGTTACATAAGATGTGTGGTCATGAATGAGTTATGTCTTCTGATATATTTAAGAATGCCAAATACTATATTCTTTTGGAGATTTGTTAGGCGGCCATTAGCATATTAAAGGGTCTGAGAAATTAAACATTATAGGAATTTACTTGAGTGTTAAATATGTTTGCCAATTTTCTTTACCACCCCTCCCCCAAATCATTTTCTCACCAAATATCTATTAACATACTGAAGAAAATTCATGGTACAAGAAATACAGTACTTGGTTCACAACTACAATAGCTTATTCTCTCCATGATTAGCTGTCTACACAAATCACTTGCATGACTGATGGTTTGGACTAGATAGAATCCTAACAGAAATTATGGTTTTTGGCAGAAGTATATTCTATGTATCTTTTTAAAAATATGTTCTTACTATAATAAAAATTATATAATATATAGTTTATAATATATAATATATATTATATAATATATATTATATATATAATAATATATAATATAATAATAAAAATCCTTCAGATAAGGATCTTTTGATTCTCTTTTGTTGGGTAGGCTAGAAATATAAAAAACTAATGATTTATTAACTTCTGTATGCATCGCTTTACATTTCCATCTCACAGATAAATTATTTTGCCTACAATTGCCTTATGTTTTTCACCTACTTCTTTATTTAAACCCAATTAATTACATGTAAATTTTTCTAGATCTTTCTGGTCTCATTGCAATAAGTTTGAAATGTATATAAAGAAGATAGGCTTTTTCAGATTTTACCTTATTTCAGCTTGATTTCCTTCTTGGGTTTCCCACTATAATAGGTACCCATATAGAGAGGCAGAATCTAGTAAGTGTGAATGTTAGCATAATTATCTTTGATTCCATTTTTGATCCACTTTGCCTAATTCTGAGTCAGAAGGGTTTCTTCTCATAATGTTACTTTGGCTTTTTAAAAGTTGGAGTCCAGGGGCGCCTGGGTGGCTCAGTGGGTTAAGCCGCTGCCTTCGGCTCAGGTCATGATCCCAGGTCCTGGGTTCGGGCACCACATAGGGCTTTCTGCTCAGCAGGGAGCCTGCTTTCTCCTCTCTCTCTGCCTGCCTCTCTGCCTACTTGTGATTTCTCTCTGTCAAATAAATGAATAGAATCTTTGAAAAAAAAAAAAAAGTTGGAGTCCAGAGAATTAGGAATGTGTTAAGACTAGTGATTTCAGGTATTTTGTATCCTTGTATTCAAGGTTTGTCTAGATAATATAGACTATAATGAGCCTCTTGTCCTCATGCATATGCACTTGATCATGCCTACTTTTTCTAGATAATTAGGCCTAACAGTTTCCACTATTGATTGTGTTACTTAATGAAATTACTGATACTATCTTTAATGAAGACTAAAACCTGCTACGCTGAGTTTCAGATGCAAGGTACAAGCTAGCCTTTATTTGCTTCAAATTCTCTACCAAGAATGGTAGATGAAGTAATTAGCAAAGGAAATTCAGAAAAAGGTTATTGCTATGGGCAAAACTAAGGGAGATAATAAGGCTCTTCGGAAAAACTATTTACAGAGGCAATTTTGCAAGCTGGTACCACCCACAATCATTTTTCTCTCTATTCTCCAAGGCACATGACAAGAGACTAAATAAAATCTCCATTCTTTACCATTTACCCAGGATAAATGAAATATACTGAGAAAGTGCCCATTTATAAAACTACTATATCATTTCTATAACAAGGAAATACTTTCAGGTCATTTTTCTGATTGTATTTACATGTGAAAAGGTAACGTGCTTTTATTTGAACTACCATTTTTGACTGATAGGGTATCAAAGGCTTTTGAGTATAACCTGGTATAACCTTTTGAGTTGTAACCTGTGAGTAGCTTAGTTTATAAAGGCCATCAAAGGTAAAAATAGTCATATTATTGGCAAGTTGTTTCTATTACAGGAAGTAATTTGGTTAAAATAAATGTCATTTTGAGTAATGTGTAGGACAACTCCCAGTCTTTGGCAGACTTGGGTGTGCCCTCACCAGTGACATAGCAGGAACAATGTTAAATGGTAGAGTTCATACATTAGACAATAGACAGATGACATAACAGACATATCTCAGAGCAGTATTATCATGTTGATTACACAATTTGGACTGCATACCCAGAAACACCCCTCAACTTAAACCCATTTACCAATTGTGATTTTTATAGGCATGGCTAATTTCATTCTCATGGATTCTGAATCTGTTTACTCCTAGATTTGCCCTTGTTTTGGGTTTTATGTTTATCAGTGAAGTACTGGCAAGTTCTTGGAGATTAGTCTTCAAATTACCAAAGAAGTATTAGGTAAAGGTTGCCCTACATTCCTTCAATTATAAAAAATGAAAAACAGAAATCCAAGTTGAACTTGCAGGGAACTACACAAAGAGTAATTTCTACTCATCTCAAATATAGGAGGGTGTTCAAAGGAAGAGGCCTGGCCTGTGTAGAAAATGCATGTATGGCATGTGCGCACAGCTTAGAAGACAAGAGAGTATATAGTATAGAAGGAGGTAATTTGTAAGAGAAAAATTGTATTTCCCCATCTAAAATCATATCTGTTCTGCCCAAGTTATCTGAGATGTTCTTCTATTTTTACTCATAGACTCCCTGGCAATTCCAAATAACTTGTTTTAGGCTATTTTTCTTTTCTTTTTTAAGATTTTATTTATTTGACAGAGATCACAAGTAGGCAGAGAGGCAGGCAGAGAGAGAGAGAGGAAGCAGGCTCCCCGCTGAGCATAGAGCAGGATGCGGGGCTTGATCCCAGGACACTGAGACCATGACCTGAGCCGAAGGCAGAGGCTTAACCCACTGAGCCACCCAGGCACCCCTAGGCTATTTCTCATTTCAGGACAAAAAAGTTAGAATTACAGAGTACCAAGAAACATGAAGATAGGTCCCCAAAGCCTAAGATTATCTCTCTAAGCTTTCTCTTTTGACAGTAGTGTGCCATGTCTTTGGCCACTTACTAACAGCATTCATCTTCTGAACTATAAATATTCTTTAAAGATTTTTTATTTCTTCATCTGAGAGAGAGAGCAAGCAAAAGCATGAGCAAGGGGAGGAGCAGAGGGTGGGAAAGAAGCACACTCCACACTGAACAGGGAGCCTGATGTGGGGCTAGATCCCAGGACCACAGAATCATGACCTGAGCTGAAGGCAGATGCTTAACCAACCACCCCTCAACTGTAAATATTAAGAGAGTCTAAGATTTGCCCCATCCCAACATACATAAGAGGCATTCCCATTAATGACAGTGTCTGAGAATCATAATCTTAAAACGGATTATTGATATTATTTTAGGGAGAAAAAATAGATGGTGCTGGTAATTTTTCAAGCTTTTCCTTTGGAATCACTAGAGTAGAGCTAGATGATGACCATAGTTATTCTGGTTCTGAAACTGTGATTTTTTTCTTAAAGATTTTATTTATTTATTTGACAGACAGAGATCACAAGTAGGCAGAGAGGCAGGCAGAGAGAGAGGAAGGGAAGCAGGCTCCCTGCTGAACAGAACCCGATTTGGGGCTGGATCCTAGGACCCTGAGATCATGACCTGAGCCGAAGGCAGAGGCTTAACCCACTGAGCCACCCAGGTGTCCCTGAAACTGTGATTCTTTCTCTACTCTTCCTTCCATGCTATACCTGCTTCTCTATAATGATAGGGCCTAATTTATCCCCTGTGTGCATGTGTGTGTGTGTATGAGTGAGAGAGAGGGAGAGAGAGAGACAGATGAATCCAATACACTAACATATACTATAGAACTGTTATTCCAACTTTGTCTTATGCACAAACCCATATTGTTTATTTAAGTAAGAAATAAGATGAGTTTAAATTTGAAAACTAAGTATCCATTTGGTGGTATGTTGGGGAAAACATCTGAGAACATAAAAATTTAGAATATCTTTTTAAAAACCAAATTAAGGAAGAAAATCTAAAAATATATTTTAAAATGTTCACATAACATTTAAAACTTTAGTTGTATTAACAAGGTTTCTACCTTATTTCCTCCTTGATTAGAGTATGTAAAGTATACTATTAATATGTTCTGTACATCAGAAACCAGAATTTGTTTAGTATTCTGATTGGTTCTTTTTGTACGGGATGCTTAAAGTGTTAGATTTAATTAAATTATGTATAAAAACCATTATTATGAACACCATTGGAAGTATTATTTGAATTTTGTTTAAAACAATAATCCAGGACACCTGGGTGGCTCAGTTGGTTAGGCAGCTGCCTTCTGCTCAGGTCGTGATCCCGGTGTCCTAGGATTGAGTCCCACATCGTGCTCCTAGCTTGGCAGGAAGCCTGCTTCTCCCTCTGCCTGCCGCTCTGTCTGCCTGTGCTCGCTCGTGCTGTCTCTCTCTCTCTCTCTGACAAATAAATAAATAAAATCTTTTTAAAAATAAATAAATAAATAAAATAAAACAATAATCCTAAATCTTTTTTGTATCTGGGACCTCTTTGGCAGTCTGAAGTCTATAAACTCCTTTTCAGAGTAATGTTTTAAAATGTGTAAAGTATTACACATGCATATAAATATATATATAGGATTAAAAAGAACCCTATTAAAATACAATTATCAAAATTATTAAGTTTGTGATCTAATGATATAAGTACTTTTTTAAAGATTTTATTTATTTATTTGACAGAAAGTGAGATCACAAGTAGGCAGAGAGTCAGGCAGAGAGAGAGGAAGAAGCAGGCTCCCTGCCAAGCAGAGATCCCGATGCAGGGCTCAATCCCAGGACCCTGAGATCATGACCCGAGCCAAAGGCAGATCATAACCCACTGAGCCAGCCACCCAGGCACCCCTATAAATGCTTTTTTATCAGTACATTGAAGAAGACCTAGTAGCCTTTTAATTACTACCATAATTTCAAAGTAGTATTGCACTTAAATGGTATTAAGAGATATATATATATAAAACAATTACAGTGTGATATGAAAAATCGTACTTATTGTTGACAAAGCACAGGTACTTTTATGTAGTTTGTTTCTGATGTCATACTTGCAGAAAATACTAAACTTCAGTTACAGGTTAGTGAAAATAAAATTGCAACCTTCTCCCCATTGTTCACAGACCCCCTTGTCTAAAATTACTTCTGTGGCCCAGACACATTCAGGGAAGCCAGATGTAATCCTCAGTATCTCAAGAGACTTAATCTTTGAGGAAACTGGAGCTCAGAGTCTTTTCCATATTTAGCCCTTAATGGTTTTCAAACCTTTAAAATAACCATGTGGTTAGTTGTTAAATGATGATTGTCAATATCTCTTGCATTAGGAACTTGGCTTATTGCCACTAATTTTATTATAGATTAGAAGAAGTAGATATTAATAAAAGCCAGTTTAGTCATTTTATCATGAAGTCGAATCAGAACATACCTGCTGGTAGTAATGAGTTCTTTACTTATGTCTTGACTTTGAGCTGCTATGGCCATTTGTTTCTTTGGCATTAAAGAGAAAATGTAACCCATGTGGTAAGCCCCAAATCATTCTACTTTATTGAACTTGTATTGCTTGATCTTAATTATCTTTTTACGTAAGATAATTATCTTAATTATCTTTTTAATTTACTTTTTTCTCAAAATTTCATTTAAATGCAATTATACAAAATTTGTCCTGCTTCTGGCTTATTTTCAAGGTTCATCCATATTGTAGCATTTTCTTTTTATGACTGAATAATATCCCATTGTATGTATATACCGCATTATTGTTTATCCATTCATCTGTTGAAGGACACTTGGTTGTTTCCACCTTTTGGCTGTTGTAAATAATGCTGGGATGTACATTGTCATACAAGTGTCTGTTTTGCATCCCTCTTTTCAGTTCTTTTGAGTATATGCCTAAGAGTGGAATTGCTAGGTCACATGGTAATTCTGTTGCTTAACTTTTCAAAAAAGCTGTGTGATTATTTTTTATAATAGTTTATTCTATTTATATTATCCTTTTATTAATGTTTTTTGAGCATTAAAAAACTTTTTTTTTTTTTTTGCTTATTTCCTTCATTGACTTTTGTTGCTGATTTTTAAGAAATTATTTGTTTTGGTCATTCATTTTTTTTCTTTTCTTTTCAATTGTTTGTTTTTCAGACCCGAGTCAGAACTCCATCACAGGGGAACACAGCCAGCTGTTAGGTATAGTATTACTGTGGGGATTGACTTTCACTAAAGTAACCCTTTTCCTGCCTATACTAACAGACATTACTCCCACTTCTAATTCTATTTTCTACCCCCTCCTTTTCTGCTTTCCACTCCTCAACTTTTTTTCCTGCTGTTTGCATTCCCAACTTGGTAAGTTTTAGGAAACTACTTCTGAAATTTATTATTAAGACCGAATGTAGTACATTTAAAAGTAATTTATAGAATCTGTTTTTAAAATAAAATCTGTAAGAATTAGAGCTTCTTTGTTCCAAGATCGTTTTGTCAAGAAGATACTATAATACTCTATCATATCTTGGGCTGTGTAGCTACTTTGTCCTTTTTATTATTTTTCTTGGTCTTTTAATCACCCTAATTTTTTAATTACTGAAAGTACTTCATGGATAGCAAGAGCTTAAGAAAGATGTAGAAGTTGATGTTCCAGTTCTTTATCTGTTAAATAAGTGATGGAAATAAATTTCTTTCTTCTAGGAATCACATATTTTAAATTTCAGTAATTTAACAGGAATTGCACAACATCTCAGAACTTACAAATTTTAAAATATAGAAATAAAACATGCTCTGGTGAGAATTTCAGACAATACAAAAAGAGTATGTAAGGAAAGTAAAGTCCTTTAAAGTATCTCTTCTACCTACCACTTCACCTCACTAACTGGGGAAATCTTCTAGAAATTTTTATTTATACATTTTCTTATTATATATGACTATCTTCTTTCTTTTTTCTGTCCATGGAGTTATACTCTGCAGACTCCAGCTTCCTTTCTTTCACTTAACATTTTATCTTAGACACATCATTTCAATACATAAAGATTTGCCTATTCCTTTGTTTGTTGAAGAATAATAATCCCTTGTATTCCTGTGTTCTAACTTTACACAGCCAGTTTCCTATGCTTGACTACTTATTTCAAGGTGTTTTACTTTTAAAAATTATGTTACAGTGAACATCTTGTACATATATTCTTGCATTCTCATTGCCAATATATTTGAAGGAAGAATTCCTAACAGAATTCCTTGGTCAGAGGGTATACATATCTTCAGAAAGATACATCCTTATCATAAAAAGCAGATACCAATCTTGAATTTTTTCTTTCTCTAATAGATGAAGATAACATCTCCAGTTATTACTTGGACTTTTTTAATCATGAGTGAGATTAAGTGCTTTTAAATATATTAACAGCCATTTTGTGTGTATGTCTTTTGATTTGAGTCTTATTTTTTTTGTTGTGTTTTTTTGTTTTTGTTTTTACTGGAGTATAATTAACACACAGTAGTGTTATATTAGTTTCAGTTGTACACTATATTGATTGGACAATTCTGTACATTGTGCAGTACTCTCACCAGGATAAGTGTAGTCACCATCTGTCACCACATAGCATTACTACTGTATTATTGACTATATTCCTCACGCTGTACTTTTCATCTCCATGACTAACTTATTTTATAACTGGGAGTTTGTATCTGTCTTTTTTTTCTATTAAAAATTAAGAAAATTTATTTATAGTTCATATTGCAATGTTACATTAGTTTCAAGTGTACAACATAGTGATTCAACTTCTGCACAAATTTATAACCTCTTTTTTCTCACCCATCCCACCCACCCACCTTCTCTCTGCAACCCACCAGTTTGTTCTTTGTATTTAAGGGTTGTTTTGTTTGTTTGTTTGTTTTTTCTTCTTTGATGGGAGGGGCAAAGGAAAGGAGAGAGAATCCTTTTTGTTTGTTTGTTTTGTTTTTTGTTTTGTTTTGTTTCTGGTTTTTTTTTTTAAGATTTTATTTATTTATTTGACAGAGATCACAAGTAGGCAGAGAGACAGGCAGAGAAAGAGAGGGGGAAGCAGGCTCCCCACTGAGCAGAGAGCCCAATGCGGGGCTCGATCCCAGGACCCTGGAATCATGACCTGAGCCGAAGACAGAAGCTTTAACCCACTGAGCCACCCAGGCGCCCCTTGTTTCTGTTTTTTGACAGAGAATCCTAAGCAGACCCCACACTGGGATGTGGGGCTCAGTCTCACAGCCCTAAGATCATGACCTGAGCCAAAATAAAGAGTTGGTTGCCTCACCAACTGAGTCATCCAGGTGCTCCTGTTTTCTTTTTATATACAACTGTAAGTGAAATCATGAGATATTTGTCTTTCTTTTCCTGACTTCACTTAGCCTAATGTCCTCTAGGTCCATCCATGTTGTTGGGTGGCAAGACCTCGTTCTTTTTTATGGCTGAATATTCCATTGTGCATATAATACCACACTTTATCCGTTCATTTGTCGATGGACAATTGCATTGCTTCTGTAGTTTGGCTATTGAAAATAATGTTGCAGTAAATACAGAGATACATATGTCTTTTCAAATTAATTTTCTTTGGGTAAATACCCAATAGTAGAATTGTTTGATGATATGGTAATTCTATTTCTAATTTTTTGAGGAACCTCCATACTGGTTTCCACAGTGGTTGGTCCAATTTACATTTTCACCAACGGTGCATGAGGGTTAATTTGACGCTTTTTTGATTTGTACATTGCTGAACTTTTTGCTATTTGAGTATGTGCAGAGCAGCTGTGGAAAGTATAAGCTATCAAAAAGTCCAAAGTAAGGAAATTACTTGACTTGTTTGCTTATTACAGGTTCAGGGTATGAGTTGATACTCCTTTTCTGCTCTTTCTTTGTTAAGGACATAAGTTTCTGGGTTTTTTCTTAAGATTTTATTTATTTCAGGGGCATCTGGGTGGCTCAGTGGGTTAAGCCTCTGCCTTCAGCTTGGGTCATGATCTTAGGGTCCTGGGATCGAGCCCCGAGTCGGGCTCTCTGCTCGGCGGGGAGCCTGCTTCCCCCCTCTCTCTGCCTGCCTCTCTGCCTACTTGTGATCTCTCTCAGTCCGTCAAATAAATAAATAAAGTCTTAAGAAAAAAGATCTTATTTATTTCAGAGAGAGGGAGTGAGCAAGAGAGAGCATAAGCTGGGGGAGATGCAGAGTGAGAGGGAGAAGCAGACTCCCCTCTGAGCAGGGAGCCTGATGCGGGGCTTGATCCTAGGACCCTGAGATCCTAACTTGATGGAAAGACAGATGCTTAACCAGCTGAGTCACCCAGGTGCCCCATAAGTTTCTGATCTTAGAAATTATCATTTCTTTGAGAGAGTTTATGTGCTGGAACAGTAACTCACCTCCTAAGTACTCAATAAATATTTGTTAGGTAGATGTTTGACATAAACATTTGGCTAGAAATCTGATCACAAGGGTCCTAGCCTTGTGATATTGAGGCTGTCACTATTCTCTTTTTTTAGAGTTTTATATTTGATAGCTTATTTACACTGTTCAATATTATTCATGTCTGTATAAAAATTTCATATTTGGACCAGGAATGATTGAGATTTTATTGAAAGATTTAGGCAGACCATGAAAAGTACATTTCTCTCCTAAGCTATTAAATTGTTTCTGTCTCTGATACATGCTGACAAGTAGAGAAATTTGAGAGTAGTTTATCATCTGCCAGGAACATGTGTGTAATGGAGGTAGGGAAGGACTTAGCTAATGAAATGGACAGTCAGGGGAGCTGGTACCATTCCAGTGTAAGCTGGATTTTGTTTCCAGTGAAGCACTCGTACTAAAAGATAGTGAGTGAATTGTGGGCAAAAGAAATGGTATATGATTGTGAAGACTTCTCTTAGTATTAGCTAAAAACCCTAATATTTGCAAAGAGATTACTCCAGACATTAATCTCATTTGGCAGCCTGTATTTGCATAAATTCCTGGGAATTTATCCAGAGTCATCTGGCTAGATTCTCAGGTAAGTTCATCTTGCTACCCTGAGTGCTCCCTCTTAGGTTCGTTAGATAAGGTTATAGTCTCCTTTTTTCTCATGCTCTTAATAACTGCCATCTTCTCTGTCCTAGCCTGAATATCTTTCCTTTTCCTTCTTTCTTTCTTTCTTTCTTTCTTTCTTTCTTTCTTTCTTCCTTCCTTCCTTCCTTCCTTCCTTCCTTCCTTCCTTCCTTTCTTTCTCTCTCTCTCTCTCTTTCTTTTCTTTTCTCTCTCTTTCTTTCTTTCTTTCTTTCTTTCTTTCTTTCTTTCTTTCTAAGTAAGCTCTACACCCAGCTTGGGGCTTGAATTCAGGACCTAAGGGTTGCATGCTCTACTTACTGAGCTGGCCAGGCACCCCTCTGAGTATCTTTGTTTAAGCTACAGCCTCAAAGGCCTTAAAAGGCCAGGTTATTTAAAAAAAAAAAAAAATCCTCAAAAGATGGAAGGGTGATTTTTTAAATTATATTTTCTAACCATCATGCAGAAGGGGCATTGGTAGCTTGAAGTAAAATCTTGCCAGCTCTTGGGGCACCTCGATGGCTCAATTGGTTAAGTGTCTGCTTTTGGCTCAGGTCATGATCCTGGGTCAGGGTCCTGGGATAGAGCCCCAAGTTGGTCTCCATGCTCAGTGGGGAGCCTGCTTCACCCTCTCACTCTGCCTCTCCCCCCACCCCCGCCCCAGCTTGTGCTCTCTCTCGCTCACTCCCTCTCTCTCAAATAAATAAAATCTTTAAAAAAAAAAAAAAAAGAATCTTGCCGGCTCTCTCTAAAAATCTTGCTTAGGGGCACCTAGCTGGCTCAGTCAGTGGAGCATGTGACTCTTGATCTAGGAGTTCGAGTTTGAGCCCCACCTTAGATGTAGAGATTACTTAGAAACAAAATCTTGGGAAAAAAAATCTTGTTTAGCATAATTTGGCCTGGTAGGTTAGAAAGTGCTTCAGTTGCCTTGCCTGCTGAATGGAATTTATAATATTTTTCAGACCTTCTAAATGTTCTTCCTGTCAGTAGGGCACAGTCATTTTAATGTATTTGTTGTTCCCACTGACTCATCAGATCTCTCATAAAACTCAGGGTCAGGCTGAGCCACTATATGGAAGAGTGAAACTTCTATTGTGGTAAAGAATTAAGTTGTATACTAAAATTTATGAACTTTTCTGTGTGTGTATTTGTATAATTTTTAATTTAAAACATTTTAGTAAGCAAGTAAGCAAATGAGCAGTGGGCCCTAGCAGTTTTAAAACAATTTTTACCAAACATTCGTGGAAAAATAATTCCTCTTCTACAATTTCTCTCAGAGAACAGGAAAACAAACAGTCCCTACCTCAGTTTGAGGATTGTGTAACTTTGATACCAAAACTTAGCAATGACAATATGAGACAAGTATAGGCCAGCTTTAGTTATGAATACAGATACAGATGTCCTAAATGAAATATATGCAATCTAAATCAAGCAATACATATATTTTAAATTACCCCTGAGACCAGTTTGGGTTTCTGCTAGAAATACATGGTTGGGGCACCTGGGTGGTTCAGTTGCTTAAGCAACGGCTTTCAGCTCAGGTCATGATCCTGGACTCCTGGGATCAAGTCCCACATTGGGCTTCCAGCTCCATGGGGAGTTTCCTTCTCTCTCTGACCTTCTCCCTTGTCATGCTCTCACTCTCTCTCTCTCTCTCTGTCAAATAAATAAAAATAAAATCTTTTTTTAAAAGTTAAGGGAAAAAAAGGAATACATGGTTGGTTTACCATTAAAAATCAATGTATAGGGAGCGCCTGGGTGGCTCAGTGGGTTAAAGCCTCTGCTTTCAGCTCAGGTCATGATCCCAGGGTGGGATCGAGCCCCACATTCCCACATCAGGCTCTCTGCTCAGCAGGGAGCCTGCTTCCTCTTCTCTCTCTGCCTGTCTCTCAGCCTGCTTATGATCTGTGTCAAATAAATAAATGAAATCTTTAAAAAAAAATCAATGTATATAATTCAGTATGTTAACCAAAGGAGATTAGGGGCACCTGGGTGCCTCAGTCAGTCAGTTAAGCTTCCGACTCTTGATTTTGGCTCCAGTTGTGATCTCAGTGTTGTGAGATAGAGTCCTGTATGGCTTGCACTGGGCATAGAGCCTGTTTAAGATTCTCTCTCTCCCTCTGCCCAAATTCCCCCACCCCTTAAAAAAAAGGAGATTAAAAAATGAATCATCATAACTGATGCAGGAAAAGAATTTCATTTGAAATCTATCCATTATTTAAATTCATGAGTTTGTATTGATACTTTAAGAAACTAATTGGTCACCATTGGACTATTCTAGTGAATTAATTCATTATTCTGAAAATTAGTTAATAAAAGGAAAGAATGAAGTATGTATCTTACCTGACAATACCAACAGATAACCAAATAGTATATTAGAGAAAGTATCTCTTTATAAAAGTATTTCAGGTAATAAATTAAGGAAGAATAATAGAAAAGAGTATCACCACTTTGTAAACCTTATAAATTAATGGGTTTAGTCATTAATCACCAACAGTTGTTAGTATCTCAAAAATAAAGAAAATTAGATGACATGTATCTCTCTCTCTCTCTTTTTTTAAGATTTTATTTATTTATTTGACAGAGAGAGACACAGTGGGAGACGGAACACAAGCAGAGGGAGTGGGAGGAGGAGAAGCAAGCCTCCCACTAAGCAGTGACCCCAATGTGGGGCTCAATCCTAGGACCCTGGAATTGTGACCTGAGCCAAAGGCGCCTAAAGACTGAGCCACTCAGGCACCCGCAAATGATGTGTATCTCTTAGCAGAAGATCAAAATTCCACTGTGAAGGAGTTTTCCTACCTCTCCTCTAAAAATACTGAATGTTGATAAGCCTCTAGATCTAAGTAGCAATAGATAGGAAATAAAAAAAACAGTAACAACAATAAACAGTATTACGTGGATGTCATCATCAAAATCAGAAACTCTAGGGGGCGCAAGAGTGGCTCAGGTCAGTTAAGCATCTGCCTTTGGCTCAGGTCTTAATCTCAGGGTCCTGAGATCAAGCCCCGTGTTGGGCAACCTGCCTCTCCCTCCCTCTACCTCCTTTCCCCTGCTCATGTTCTCTCTCTCTCTCTCTCCAATAAATAAAATCTTAAAAAAAAAATTGGAAACTCTGCTGAACATATGACCTGTTTTCTTCAAATAAATTGTAGAGAAAAAGAGAATAAGCTATTGACTTAAGAGATATAGCAATCAGTTATAATGTATGACTCTTGACTACTTATTCCAACACTGTAAAATCAAAAACATAATTTATAACATTTGAGACAACCTTTCATGTTCACATAGTCACATAGTTAGACCCAGACCTGTGCCAAGGGAAATTAAGTACATTTACTGCTCTTGTTCTGCCTAGCTCAGACCAGCAAAGACCGTTTGACAAGATCAGAAGACTAAGGGAAGAATCTGAGATTGATTTATCTTAGCCCCAAATTATAGTATAAGTGGCAAATTACAAAAAGCACAATGTGGAGATAATATCACTGCAACAATAAAGTTTTTATAAAGAACAAGACATTTGATACACCATTTTTCCTCTACAAAAAAAATTGTGTGCCATAAAGGATGGAAATTTGAAATCTGTAATAGAATCAATTGCACTTGTATCAGTTTTTGTTTGAATTGTACAGTGAAACACTGTTAAATTCCCAGTAGTGTTAGCATTATCTGGATAGTAAAATCAGGGTAAAAAACCAACATGATGATCTGATGAACTGTTTAATTCATAGAGAGCAGTCTCAGAAGATGCCTTCCAATGGAATTCTCTCAGGATTCTGGATAATCCTAAAAGAGCCCTAGGGCATGGATTTGGTTCTTATTAGTTCCTGCACAGTAAAACTTACTTACTATTCAGAAACTCTAGAACTTCCCATTCCATTTGAGATTTCCTGAGGCCACAGTAGTGACCCAGACTTCTGAAAGGCTCTACTATCTATCTATCTGTCTATTTATCTATTTTAATTTTTTTTAGAGAGAAAGAGCATGTGAGTGGAGGGGTAGAGGGAGAGGGAGAATCTTAAGCAGGCTCCATGCTCAGCACAGAGCCCAACCAAGGGCTTGATCTCACAACCTTGAGATCATGATCTGAGCCAAAATCAAGAGTCAAACGCTTAACCAACTGAGCTACCCAGGTAGGTATCCCTTTTTTTAAGGCTTTTTTTAATCCCTTTTTTAAGGCTGTACTTTTGAAGCAGTGTGATCTCCCACCAAGAAACTGAGATTGACAATGGATCCATGCCTTTCAGTTAACCACTCCTGATGAGAACTTTGTTTCTTGCCTGGAAAGCCTTACTCTTTCATGATTGACGAGGAGCTCTGTGGGACCCTCACATTCCCAACACCACCACATGTAGACCCTGATAAGACTATCTTAGAGGCATCATTAGTCTCATAAATGTAGGCAAAGTCTCCAGGAATATTCTTCTACCCACCCCCCCAATTTAAGCAGGCAAGCAGAGTTGGGCAGAAACATCTAGGATTAAAGTGTCAGGAAGTTGCAGTGGTTGCATTTGAAACTTGCGACTCCAGAAGCTGCAAATGTAGAGGTGGCAGGACTGCAGTGGGGTGTGGGGGGGTGGGTAGTTGTCAGGACAAGGCTTGGACCAGCAGGCAGCAGAATGGGGCAGGATAGTTCTGAAGCCAGATTTTTTTTTTAAACCAACAATATTGTAAGGCTACTGGACCAGCAGGGAAGAAGTATGTTGGGTCTGGGACTTCTCATATAACCCTCAAGAGGGGTGAAGTGGTCCAGAGTCTGTGATACAAAACTATTAAAAGTTCAAATCAATAACAGGTGCAGTTAGGAAGATGAGCATACTACTCAGGAATGAAAGACTGTTTAGAGAGAACAAATGGAACTTGTAGAAAAGAAAAGCTAGTTATTGATATAAAATGTAAAGTTAACAGATCAGAAACAGGTAAAAGGGGTTTGTGAACCAAACAAAAGGAAAAACTACGGGCGCCTGGGTGGCTCAGTGGGTTAAGCCGCTGCCTTCGGCTCAGGTCATGATCTCGGAGTCCTGGGATTGAGTCCCGCATCGGGCTCTCTGCTCAGCAGGGAGCCTGCTTCCTCCTGTCTCTCTGCCTGCCTCTCTGCCTGCTTGTGATCTCTCTCTGTCAAATAAATAAATAAAATCTTTAAAAAAAAAAAAAAAAAAAGGAAAAACTACACCTAGACATATCTTAATGAAGCTGCAGAACACCAGAAAAAGATCTTGAAATCAGCCAGAGAGGAAGTGCACGTCATCAAAGGAACAGTAGAATGACAGAATTCTCAATGGCAAAACAAATAATGTCTTAGTGTTTGCACAGCTGTTATTATCCTAGAATTTGTGCTTATTAACAAGACGCTCAGTAATAAGGACAAAATACAGACGTCTGTTGCTAAATAAAAGCCAAGAACATCTTACACCATGAAACTTGCTCTAAGCTAGGGGTTTACAACTGTGGACAGTTTTGTCCCCCAGGGGATATTTAGAAATGTTTGAAGACTTTTTTTGATTGTCACTACTGGAGATGCTACTGGCAGCTAGTTACTCGCAGCTAGGGATGCTCTTAAACAGCCTACAGTGCACTGGATATCCTCCACAACAAATAGTTATGTGCTGAGTTTGAGAAACTCCTCTAATGGAATTCTCAAGAAGATACCTCAAGTAAAGGCGAAATGATCCCAGAAGACTAGTACTCTGAAATGCAACAAAAATATTGAACAAATAGAACTATAAACATGGACCTTCACCCAAGTCAGCGTTGTCTCTGTAAAATATTTTTACTATCTTGTGTATTAAAATAAGCTGCTAGAAATATTGGACAGAACAGTAATATGTAAATCAGAGGAGAGAACAAAGTGTTTGAAAGTCTTTGTTATTGTTTGGGAGGGTGACTGTTTTTTAAACTCACTTAACGGTTTGGGATTTTTTGGTTTTTAAGATTTTATTTAATTATTTGAGAGAGGGGGAGAGAGAGAGAGAGATCATGGGAGGGGGCAGGATGGAGGAAGAAGCAGCCTACCCCTGCTGAGCAGGAAGCCGCATGTGGGATTCGACCCCAAGACCCTGGAATGATGACCTGGGCCAAAGGCAGACACTTAACCGGCTGAGCCACCCAGGTGCCCCTTTATAGTTTAAGTAAAATATGTGGAAAATTTCAAAAGTAATTACTGAAAGAATAGATAGAATGTGGAAACTCCAAAAGAGGAAAGAGAACAAATGGAATAAGGGAAAAACAAACCAAAAATCCAGAGAGAAGAAATGAGAATGAATCCTAAAGAAAAAAGACCAAATGGAAATTTTAAAATGGTAGAATCCAATCTAAACATATAAATTGCTGTGTTTGATGGACTGAACTTGACAATTAAAAAGACAGATCATCAGGTTTTTAAAAATACAACTATCTGCTATTTACAAGAGTTGTACCCAAAACATAAGGACCCAGAAAAAATGGACAGTTGAAAGACAGAGGACATTGAACCAAAGGACAGCTGTATAGTTATTGTCATACTTTCTATTGTCTTAGAGTTTATTCTGCTCTCTCTCTAGCTTGCTAAAATAGGTACTTATCTCAAACAATTTTTATTTTTACTTTGCTAATGTAAAACTAGGACAATAGCTTCTCATTGAAGTGCTACTTTTGGTGGATCCTACAAGTTTCAATAGCTAATTTCTTTGTTGTCATTTTATTTTTTTAAGTATTTTAATCTTGGATCCTTGTGTTGTTTTACAACACTGAGCCATGCCTATATTGCTAGCCCACATAAACTGGGTGATAAAATGTGTGCGTTTAAGCCACTAAATTTGGGAGTAATTTATTATACAGAAAGATAACTATAAACCATGGATGTATATTTAAAATACTTTCTTAGGGGACCTGGGTGGCTCAGTAGGTTAAGCATATGACTCTTGATTTCTGATCGGGTCGTGATCTCACGGTCGTGAGATGGAGCCCTACTTTGGATTCTCCCTCTTCCTCTCCCTCTGCCCTTCTCCCTGTCTCACACACTTGCTTGTTTCTCTCTCTCTCAAAAAAAAAAAGAAAAAACTGCTTTCTTGGTAATTCAACCTTTTGTTACGTGGTTACCTTTTCATTCAGAATAAAATTCTCCCCTTAAAGAAAAATTTATCTGGTGCTAATAAAACCATATCGGCTTTTTTTTGTTGTTGTTAGTATGTGCCTGATCTCTTTACTTTCAGCCTTTGTGTGTCATTATATGTCACTTGTAAAGAGTATATGCCTGGATTTTGTTGTTAGTAGTTTAAAATTGGCATGTGTGAACATTTACACTGTGGAAATTGGCTAACACTGTAAATTGGTTTTGTATGTGTGGTGTGTGTTTTAACTGTCTTTTGTGACTTCACTATACACACAGTGAAAGCGACGTCTTTAAATGCATTGTCTACTGCTATATCCCCAGGACCTAGAGTGCCCAGCACATCATAAGAACTTAATAAATGTGTGGTGAATTAATTGAATAAATGAGTTACTCTGAAGTGGTGATAATTTTAAGCTGTGCCATTCTTTCTGGAATATTTTGAAACAATTAGAGGAAAAGAATTACATTTTCCTTTTTTTTTTAAATAACTTTTTATTGTGGAAATTTCTAAAGGTATAGAAAAGCAGATAGAATAGCATAATGAATCTCCATGAAGCCATCACTCAGTTTTAACAGTATTGAGAATCTGTTTTCAAGCCCTATGTAATTTTTTCTGGGACATCTTTAAGAAAATTCCATCACATGATTTTATTTACCTTTTTTTTAAAGTTTATATTTAAATTTCTCTCAGAATTGTCTTTCTACATTTGATTTGAGTCAGGATTCTAACAGGTTTCACACCTTGGTTGATGAATCATTACCTTTTTTAATTTATGCTATTTATTTGTTGAATGAGTCAGATTATTTGTCATATAGAATTTCTCACATTGTGAATTTGATGATTGCCCCATCTTTATGGTGATGCTTAACATGCTTCTCCTCTGTTTTTTGTGAACTGGTAGTTAGATTTAGAGGCTTGGTTAGATTCAACTTCTATTCTTTTGGTAGGAATACATCATGGGTTGTGCAGTGTACTTTTCATCGTATTAGATTGTTGTCCACTTTTAGCGATGTTGAGATTTTTGAGTTCCTGATCACCCTGATCCATCCATTATAAAATTATGTCTCAGCTTTTCATCTTATGGTTTTAGTAACTATTAGTGATGATTGCCTAGATCCATTTTTTTTCATTAGGGGTTAAAAATTGTTGATTTTTTTTCCTAGATAGATTATTCCATATGCATTAAAATTTTTTTGTGTTTAAATTCCAGTTAACATGCAGTATTATATTAGTTTCAAGCATAGAATATAGTGACTCAACAATTCTTTACATTACTTAGTGCTCATCATGATAGTGTGCTCTAATCCCCATCACCATTTACACCCATCCCCCTAAACCCCTTCCCCTGACAACCTTCAGTTTGTTCTCTATAGTTAAGAGACATACACATGGCTAACAGACACGTGAAAAGATCATCATCACTCATCATCAGGGAAATACAAACCAAAACTATAATGAGTCAGCAAAGTTAAGCTTAGAAGATAAAGCATAGCTCTCTGGGGTGCATCTCTGTTCTAAAAGTTGTAGTTAATGAGTGTTGAAGAAATTGAGGAATTTATTTAGGGATAGCAAGTGTTAGGACTGATACGAGTTCCAGTAAAAGTTAGGATGAAGAACACATTGGGATGCTTAAAACACATAGGAGCATTGTATCCAGTGGTAGAACTAAGAAGAGTAAGACTTTTCCATCAGTTTAAAAGAAATATTTTTTAAAATCAGTTTATGTAGGGTATGGGGATGCCCAGATGGCTCAATTGGTTGAGATTCCGACTCTCTGTCTTAGCTCAGGTCTTGATCTCATAGTCGTGAGTTCATGCCCCAAGTTGGATTCTATGCTGGGTGTGAAGCCTACTTAAAAAAAAAAAATCAGTTTCTAGTGGTGATGGTTACACAACATTGTAACTGTAATGCCTCTGATTTGCACATTTAAAAATGGTTAAAATTGCAAGTTTTGTTTTAAAATTTTACCACAATTTAAAAAATTAATAATGTAATATACCCAAAATTCTAATATTGTATACTTTAAATCAATGAATTATATGATGTCTAAATTATATTTTAATAAAGCTGTTTAAAAAAAATCTATGTATAGAGTTAAGACAGAAATTTCTGTAGAAGTGAAGTTAAAGGGACTGGTCTGGTCCTTGAAAACTGGCTTAAGCATCCTGTTTGACTGCTTTGTCTCTTGTACTCTGTAAATATTTTTTTTTATTTTTTAAGACTTTTTAAAATTTATTTGATAGAGATCACAAGTAGGCAGAGAGGCACGCAGAGAGAGAGAGGGGGGAAGGGAAACAGGCTCCCCGCCAACCAGAGAGCCCAATGCGGGGCTCGATCCCAGAACCCTGGGATCATGACCTGAGCCAAAGGCAGAGGCTTTAACCCACTGAGCCATCCAGGCGCCCCTCAGTAAATATTTTTTTTAATACAATTTTTTTTTTTAATTTGACAGAGAGAAATCACAAGTAGGCAGAGAGGCAGGCAGAGAGAGAGGAGGAAGCAGGCTCCCCACTGAGCAGACAGCCCGATGTGGGGCTTGAACCCAGGACCTGGGATCATGACCTGAGCTGAAGGCAGCGGCTTAACCCACTGAGCCACCCAGGCGCCCCCCTCAGTAAATATTTTTTAAGTGAATCAATAAACAAATGAAAAATTAAAAAACTACAATGAGATATTACACCTGTCAGAATGGCTAAATTTAACAACATAGGAAACAACAGGTGTTAGTGAGGTTATAGAGAAAGGGGAACCTCCTTACAGTTAGTGGGAATCCAGACTGGTGCAGCCACTCAGGAAAACAGTATGGAGGTTCCTCAAAAGTTAAAAATAGAGCTACCCTACGACCCAGCAGTTGCACTACTAGGTATATATACCCAAAGGATGCAAAAATACTGAACCGAAAGGGCACATGCACCCCAATGTTGATAGCAGCAATTGTCCACAATAGTCAAATCATGGAAAGAGCCCAAATGTCTACCCACTGATGATACAAAATGGAATATTATTCAACCATAAAAAAAGAAACCTTGCCATTTGCTATGATATGGCTAGAGCTAGATTGCATTGTACTAAATGAAATAAGTCAGTCAGAGAAAGACAAGTACCGTATGACTTCACTCATGTGTGGAACTTAAGAAACAAAACAGATGACATGATCCAATTATTTTGATAGCTTGTTGGCTATTTCCCAGACTTGTATTTAAAGTTATAAGACTTTAATTTCTTTAACTTTTATATTTGTGTTTATTTCCTGAATACTTAAAAGTGTTAGTTCTTAATTACATTTACATAACTTTTTATTTTCCCTTTCCCTCTATAAGGTAATTATAATTATATATTAACTCTTACACAACAAAAACCCAAAACCATGCAGACTCTATTGTCTGAGGGAACCCACTCTTTTTTTTTCTTCGTAGCTGGTTCACCAGATTCTTCTGGGGTACCTCTTTTTTTTTTTTTTAAAGATTTTATTTATTTATTTGACAGAGAGACAGAGAGGTAACACAAGCAGGGGTAGTGGGAGAGGGAGAAGCAGGCTTCCCGCTGAGCAGGGAGCCTGATGTGGGGCTTGATCCCAGGACTCTGGGATCATGACCCAAGCCAAAGGCAGACGCTTAACAACTGAGCCACCCAGGTGCCCTGGGGTACCTCTTTTAACATAAAACAACAACAACAAAACATGTTTTGTTGTACAAAAATAATGCTTGGTTATGTGACCTAATGTCTTTTTTTTTTAACCTAATGTCGGCTTATAAAAGGCTGGACAACCCTCGAGGTAGAGGGGCTTTTCTATCATTATCAATAGCAGCAGTATATACAGTGTATAGTAATACACTGAGTAAGAACTCAAGAAGCACTTTTTTAAAAATTTTATTCTAGATTTGAGTGACTTTGGGAGTAGAGCCCTAGATAGACTAGAATCCTGAAAGAATAGTGTTTCCAGAGGTCTTCATGCTGTTAAGCCTTCCTGTTGTTTGCTTCTTAGAGATTTAATTTTGCTCCTGTTTTAGAGGGGGCCCCATTCTCTAAACCTGGCTAATTGAGTTCTCCCTAAAATTTGAACATGAAAATGGATTCTGTCATTACAGAGGCAATATGAGGTTATTTGGTGCTGATACTTCTTTAATACCAATGTGAAACTAACTTAATTTCTTTTTTTTTCCAGATGATGGGCATAAGAAAGCTCGAAATGCTTATCTCAATAATTCCAACTATGAAGAAGGAGATGAATATTTTGATAAAAATTTGGCCCTCTTTGAGGTAATATTTGAGAGAAAACTATGGCAGAAATTTCAGGAACAGAGATTTCAAGATAACTGTTTTCTGTCCCATTTAGTTTTAAAACAATACAGGCTGGATAATTTTAAGAACTAATTGTTAAAATATAATACTTACTATAACTTGTCATTATAGTTGACTTACTCTGTATAATCTAATTATCACTAGCTAATAAGTAGCCATTAAATCAGATTTCTGTGAATTGAGGTAGAATTTTGACATCATAGGCATATGGAGAACCTTGCTGTCTAATTCAGCTAGGATTTAAATACTTGCATTGGAATTATTTATGAAGTATAAAGTAGAGTGTTTTTCAACTCTGTTTGGGAAGCCCATCATTTACGGATCAAAAATCAATGTAGGAAATAGGTTGCTCGATCAAGAGGGCCTATATGTCTTCCTTAAGACCATAGGGACTCTGATGGGCTCTGCATTCGGGTTGTTGAGAGGAGCCTGCTTTAGTCCAGCACTGCCTTTGTGTCTAGCTTTGGACAATGATGTGACTTCCAGTTCTCTCAGTGTACCTGTTTTTTAAATGATATCCTCTTTCAGCTTTGTTTAAGAAAAGATCTGAGGTGAATATTAAGTTCAGGCACAAAAATTTTTATTGAGCTGTCTGTGCTTGGTGCAATAAGTAATAGTCATAAATGTTATTAGAATGTTAGTAGCCAAGGGGTGCCAGGGTGGCTCAGTTGGTTAAGTATCCAGCTCTTGCCCTCAGCTCAGGTCTTGATCTCAGAGTCATGATTTCAAGCCCCACATTGGGCTCCATGCTGGGTGTGGAGCCTACTTAAAAAAAAAAATGTTAATAGCCTAAAGAAAGGGGCACTGTAGTTAAAGGTAGTATCATCAATGTTTTTTTCAAGGTTACAGCTATCTGTAGGGGCCAATGTGATTTTGTTTTTACTGTAAAGTTAAGTCATTAGAAAGAGTGATAAAGCTTTTCACTGAAGAATTTTGTAAAGATTTGTATAGTCCTGATTAAGTGATATTTTAATGTGGGAGGAGAATAATGCCTTATTTATAAATTTTCTTAAAATATTTACCTGTGAAATATTTTCTCATTTAATTTGCAACTTTTTGGTAGAGGTCCACTTTGATGCTTATTTCCAGTGTTCTTTATTACTCATTTCTTCCATGTTTCTGGCTTTATAGGAAGAAATGGATACCAGACCAAAGGTATCTTCTCTTCTCAACCGTATGGCCAATTATACTAATCTGACACAAGGAGCAAAGGAACATGAAGAGGCAGAGAACATCACTGAAGGGAAAAAGAAGCCCACCAAGGTGAGACCTACAAAAAACAAGGATAAATAAAAAGAGTCCCACATACAAGAAAGGAAGAAATATCTAGGTCATCACTCCATGCTCAAAAACTATTGAATACTTGATATATGACAGGCACTGTTCTGAGCAGTGGGGTGGTCACATAGAGAAACAGAACATATAATGTCCTATTCTCATGCAGTCTAAATTCTAGTACAAGGAGATAGTTATTAAACTACGTATTATGTGTTGACGATGGTCTAACAAAAATAAAGGCAAGGACAGATGGTAGCTACACTTGTGATGAGCATAGCATAACATATGCAAAGACTTGTCAAATCACTTTGTAGTACACCTGGAGCTAATGTAACATCTTGTGTTAACTTGAGGAATTAATTGATTTTTTTTTTAAAAAGGCAAGGTAAAGATACTGAAACTGGCCAGCAAAGAGAGCCAGGGTAGAAGTTGTTATTGTTGTAGAGAGGTTGGCCAGGGAAAGCCCTTTCTGACAGGGTGATGTTTGTGCAGAGGCCTAACCAATGTGAGACAGTGAGGCCCCCAGTTGGGAGAAGAGCATTCCAGGAAGAGAGAATAGCACTTTCAGAAGAAGAGGGTTCACACCCACCTGCTGATGCCATCTCTCTTTTGTCAGGTGATTCGGTTTTTTAAAAACTAAGTTTCAGGATTTCTCAAAAGGAAAATATGGAACAATATTACAAGTTAGCTTTCTGGTTGTTCAGGAATAAAATGACTCTCAGATCTTCATTTTACCAACTGCATTTACCAGCTACCATGAAGGACTTTTGCCAGAATCTGAAAGAAGTCCATCAAATCATTATTCAATTTTTAAATGGAAAAGGAAAGCTAGAGGCACCTGGCTGACTCAGTCAGTGGAGCGTGCAACTCTTGATCTCAGTGTTGTGAGTTTGAGCCCCATGTTGGCTGTAGAGATTACTTAAAAATAAAATCTTAAAAAAAAAAAGAAAAGAAAAGAGAAACCAATAGTTTCAAAGAACAGAACATTTTAAATTTGGGGGGTATGCTTAAAAGTTTGTGGTCAAATGCCCATGTAAAAGCATAGGGAGACCTGTGTAAAGTAACAATGTATAGCTCTAGGAATATTAAAAAGTTGGTGATCATTTGTAAGATGGAGATTTTATATGTGCCTCTTTTAAGATATTGATTATACTAATTATCTCTTTTGTAAGTAATATAGTAGTTAGGGAATAAGTTTTTATATACAAATAAGAGGATAAAGCATCTTTTCTAGATGACTGTATAATTTTTCTTTTGTCAACATCTTTCTTTTCAGACCCCTCAAATGGGTACTTTCATGGGTGTCTACCTCCCGTGCCTACAAAATATTTTTGGAGTGATCTTGTTTCTACGCCTTACATGGGTCGTGGGCACGGCTGGAGTTCTTCAGGCCTTTGCAATTGTCCTTATCTGCTGCTGCTGTGTAAGTCCCTAGTTGGCTCTTAGAGATTACCTGGATCCTAGAGATCACTCCTAGAGTGATCTTGCAGGAGCTCAAGATTATATGCACTTGACCTCTTTGAGAATAACACAAAGACTAGTAGGAAAAGACTCATGATCTCAACAGGAGAGATTATTTTGATATTAAAGTCTGAAGGATTTTCATTTATTTAGTGTCTCCTCTTTCCTGCTTGTATGCATAGTATGATGTACTGGAAATTACAAAGGAAGACTTATAGAGGAGGTAGAAGATATAGTCCTTGATTCAAAGAATTCAGAATACAAACCATTTGAGTTTGATAGCACCAAAGTTAGAAAATGATGTACTACTCCAATATAGTATTAAGGAAGAACACTGATTGTTGTTTGAGGTGAGGAGTATTTCTTTTGTTTGAAGTCTCATCTGTTACCCCTTCCTCAGAAATTCAGATATGGTTTCCAGGTCTTCTTCCCCACTGTACTGAGAACATTCTGATCTTGAATTTAAACTCCTCTTATCCACAAATCCCAGCCACATCTATCCATTTTATTATAAGTTGGTTATTATTAAAAAATTATTTTTTATTCAACTGTTGGCCTCTTTAATTACCATCATTATTATATCCTCCTCATACATTATGCTCAGCTGGGTGCTATATAAAGCGGGATGAGAAGACACAGTTTGTATCATTAATAACTCAAAATTAATAGTACCATCTTTTTTTTTTTTTTTTTTTTTTTAAACTTTTTCTTAGTCTTAAAACTTCAGGGCCATGTTTGGCTCCTTGATTACCTCTCACATCTATTCAGCTACCAAGGTCGATCAAGTCTCCCTCTGGAATCTCTTACATACAACCCTTCCTTTATATTCCTGTTACTAGCACTACAGTCCTTAATTTTCACTGAACTATAATAGCCTAGTAACAAGTCACTACATCTTCATCTGCTCCCTATCTGCAGTCCATTTTATACTCTGCTGCTACCAGGTAATGTTTTCAAAATAGAGTTTTTATTAGTTCAGAAGTCTTCAGTGGTTCCCCTCCTTACTGAATATTGTTCTTGTAATTGTAGCTAGTCCTTAGTTAGTTTCTGATCTGTTTTCCAAGTTAACTAGGAAACGAGGGTGAGATCAGTGGCTCCTATTAGCACCTAACCTATTGCTTACGATACAGAAGCATTTTAAGAGAATATTCAAGATAACAGTAATGTGACGAGGGCAATGAGTTGAACCACATCATCTCATTTCCGTACTATTAGGAATGGCAGCCAACTCCCTTCATAAAGGTAAGTAAGAGTTAATTTTTCAGAAAGTGCTCTGAGACCCACAGGCAGGAAAATAGTAGAGAAATACAGTAACAATCTTCTCCTTTCACCCTAGGACCCAGCAATCACACTGCTGGGTGTTTACCCTAAAGATATAAATGTAGTGATCTAAAGGGGCACGTGCATCCAAGGTTTATAGCAGCAATGTCCACAAGAGCCAAACTATGGAAAGAGCCCAGGTGTCCATTGACAGATTAATGGATAAAGAAGATGTGGTATATATATACAATGGAATATCATGCAGCCATCGAAAAACCCAAAATCTTGACATTTGCCATGACGTGGATGGAATTAGAGGGTATTATGCTAAGCGAAATAAGTAAATCAGAGAAAGACCAGTATTATACATGTCACTGATATGAGGAATTTGAGAAACAAGATAGTGGGCCATAGCGGAAGGGAAGGGAAAAGAAACAAGACGAAACCAGAGAGGGCTCCTTAAACATAAGAGACTCTTAATCTCAGGAAACAAACTGAGGGTCGCTGGAGGGTAGGGGGGTAAGAGGGATAGTGTGACTGGGCGATGGACATTGGGGAGAGTATGTGCTATGATGAGCACTGTGAATTGTGTAAGACTGATGAATCACAGACCTGTACCCCTGAAACAAATAATACATTATGTGTTAATTTTTAAAAAATCTCCTTTCCCTTCCTTTACAGACAATGTTGACTGCTATCTCCATGAGTGCCATTGCCACTAATGGAGTGGTGCCAGGTCAGTAGGCTAAGATTGGATTTCAGGGATTGTCAATGACCGTATGTTTATGCTATAAAGTCAGAGGTACAAACTTCCGAGGACTAGAATACTATTTAGTCTCTTGGTCATAGACATTCACACTTTGACTTCAGAATACATTCTTTAAGAATCTCTTTATGTTGTAAAGGGGAATATAAACTGGTGCAGCCGCTTCAGAAAAGAGCATGGAGGTTCCTCAAAAAATTAAAGATAGAAATCCATACAGTCCAGTAATTTCACTGCTGGGTATTTATCTGAAGAAGAAAAATAGTAATTCAAAAAGATAGATGCACCTCTCTAGTTTTTGCTGCATTATTTATAATAACCTAGATATGGAAGCAACCTAAGTGCCCATCAGTAGATGAAGATGTGGAGACAGTCTCTCTCTCTCTCTCTCTCACCAGAATATTATTCAACCATAAAAAAGAAAAAAATCTTGCCAAACACAGGTGGACATTATTTCACTTTACACAACTGAAATAAGACGGAGAAAGACAAATACCATATGATTTTACTTATATGTGGAATCCAAAAACATAAATGAACGAAAACCAGACTCATGAATAACAAACTGGTGGTTGTCAAAGAGGAGGGGAATGGAAGAATGGGCAAAATATGTGAGAGGGAATAAGAGGTACAAACTTCTAGTAATAAAATAAATCACAGGGATGAAAAGGATAGCATGGGGAATACATTCAGTCGTATTGTAATAACATTGTGTGGTGTGCGTAACGTACAGAATCGTCAGATCACCGTGTTGTACACTTGAAACTAATATACCATTTATGTCAACTATACTTGAATGAAAAGAAAAAGGAAAATTCTCTGTTCTAAGCTAGAGTCAGTTCGTGTAGCCTTCCTAGCTTATCTTAGAATATATTTTATTGGGCTCTCTCCTGCCTGTAGTAAATGATCTCTGATGTTTACCTAAGCAATACTGACAAATGGTGCTACTTCATGTGGAGCATTAGATGTGCAGCATATTCTACCATAAAGGTTTTATTTTTAACTTCCCATTAGCAAATCTACTTTTTATTACAGAGTTAAAAAAAAAAACAACTTGAAACATTTATCCTTCTTATTTAGGACCTGTTTGCATTCTTCCTACTGATGTACTTTCTTTATCTTGCTTACATTCTGTTTTGTCTTTTAGCTGGGGGCTCATACTTTATGATTTCCCGGGCACTGGGCCCAGAGTTTGGTGGGGCTGTTGGCCTCTGCTTTTATCTTGGTACCACATTTGCAGCTGCCATGTATATCCTTGGTGCCATTGAAATTTTTCTGGTGAGTAATGACTTAATTGTGGTCTGCAGTATAGAAAAGATAGAGATTTGGATTTATTTTGTTGTTTGGTAGCAAAACATCTGAGAGATCCACTTACAGAATCAATCAAGTGATTGACTGTTGACCTGTTACTGACTTTCTCTTGTGAACATAAGTCAGAAAGGTTGAGAGTATCATTTGCCTGCCTCCTGCTTCCCTTCCACCCATTTACCAACACCCTACCATTTCATCCATCAAGTTAAAGTCTTGAAGCAAGACTTGCACTAATAGGGAAAAAGTAAAAGTTTTTATCTTTTTTTATATCTTCATCCCAATTAAATAAAATGTTTTTCATTTCTTTATTCACTGGAATTTTTTTTTTTACTATTTAAAATAATCATAGGTAAGTAGGAATAGTGAGGTAGGACTCAAGATAATCTTAATTATTTTATATAACCCTTTGAATAGATTACTAGAGCTTTTTTTGCTGTTTCCATTTGGAAATGTAGGTATTCAGAATAGCATGTAGACTTTTAAAAAAAAGATAAATGAGGGACACCTGGGTGGCTCAGTGGGTTAAGCCTCTGCCTTTGGCTCAGGTCATGGTCCCAGGTTCCTGGGATCGAGCCCCGAATCGGGCTCTCTGCTCATTGGGAATACTGCTTCCCCCTCTCTCTCTGCCTACTTGTGATATCTTGTCTGTCAAATAAATAAATAAAGTCTTTAAAAAAGAAAAAGATAAATGATATCCAGTTTCTGTAGGAATTAGGTTAAGTCTCCAATCATTTTCTGTCTTAGCTTTGCTTTCCTGTGTGAAAACAAAACTACAACAGCCCTTTTACTTGATGACTTTGAAATGACCTCATTTTCTACTTCTTTTGCTTAACAGGTATACATTGTCCCCCGAGCGGCCATCTTTCGTAGTGATGATGCACTCAAGGAATCAGCAGCCATGCTCAATAACATGCGTGTCTATGGCACAGCCTTCTTGGTCCTCATGGTGTTGGTGGTGTTCATCGGTGTACGCTACGTGAACAAGTTTGCCTCACTTTTCCTGGCCTGTGTCATTGTTTCCATCTTGGCCATCTATGCTGGAGCTATCAAGTCTTCTTTTGCCCCTCCACACTTCCCGTACGTGTCTGTCTCTCTGGCCAGCCATCGTTTACTGGGTAGTCATTGACAATATCTGGTGATGCGATCACTTAGAGTACAATTTCAGTCTCTTGGAGATATTGCTCGTGGGTCAGCTCAGTTAGTGTCTAGGCAGGAAGCCTCCCAGCAAACTTCTCATGTTGATCCTCTTCCTAATGTCCTAAGCATAGAACTGGCAACTCTGAACATCATTTGGATATAGATATGATAAAGATACTAGGTTTTTCTCAAAACCTCCCTATAGTGATTGTGCATATTTGGACAACTATTCATGAAGAGCTTTATGATAGTATAGTTATTACCAGCAAGCTTTGTAAAGTACTTAAATGTTGGACTCCTGTTATTAATATCAAGAGAATCAAAGAAATCTAAACTCTTACCTTAATATTTGTAGTGAATTAAACTTTTTAGCCTGCTGTGAATACCATAGCAGACTTTCTAGTCATAAAGTTAAGAGAAATAAATGTCACGTTGTTTGCATATGTATCTCTATATAAAGATTATATGATACGATATACATAGTGCATAAGTAGTGCAGGTACACTAAAGTGTATTTTTTGAAGTATTGTAATGGATTTGTACAGCTAGGTAACTCTCCAGTCACCTGTTCTCTATTTGACTAGTGGCATAGAGATTGGTTAGCACTGAATTGTGTTGGTAATCTTGTTACAGAAATTGTCTTTGAAAAGTCATCTGGATTATCTAGGTATCAGACTCCTCGCTCCTGTGTTGATTTAACCTGATTACAGAAAAATAGGGTTTTTTTAGATGAAAAACATCTTTAGAGATTAAATGATTTGCCCCAAAGTTAATTCATGGCAGAGAAAGAACATGAACCCTTTGATTTCCTAACTCCTGGTCCAGTATTTCTTCTACTGTACTAAATGATGTTAGTAATAGATTCCATCTTCAATTTTTAGTCTGCTCATTTAGGGACTGCAAATTAGCTGGAAGTTTTGAAAGCGATATTCTGGATATCTTAACTTGAGAAATTCCATTTTGCCTCAAGTTCTCCTTTGATGCTTCTCCTTTTTGGTGGGAAAAAGGTCATGATGTGTGGTACTTTCTTTAAAATATTGACCAGAAGAAGACCAAATTCCCTAGAGGAATGCATGAAACAAGCCTGGGAAATGTTGAGTTGTTGAAGCTGAGTAATGGGTATATGGTTCATTATGTATGTATACTATCATTTTTGCAGATTTAAAAAGTCGCTTTGTACCTCTTGAGAGTTACTTTAACTGTGGGTGTATTATTCTTTTGTTCATATTTATAGCCCTGGGTTAAAGGAAAAAATAAAATCAGCAGTTATTATTTGTAATGTCCTTAAATATCCTCACTCCCACTGGGTCTAGGCTCATGTTCAAAAATAGTTTTCTCTTAGGCCATAGTGGGATGTGCTTTTTATTCCAGCCAAGCTGTCTTTCTTGTAACAGTAGCCAGAAGGTTTGACCTTTAGTGTAACATTTTCAAATGGGTCATTATGAACATAGGCTTTTCTAGGCCAAAAAAAAAAAAAGAAGGGAGGGGTTTTTTTGTTTTTGTTTTTCTTTTTTTTTTTTTTTTAGAAAGAACAAAAGGACTCTGGGATTCTTTTAGACCTAACAATTGGTTAGTAACCTAGAAAATTTGGAAGGTGAGTAAGCATAGTGTCTTCAGACAGTTCTTCTGTTTGAACTCTATCACTACTGGTACCGGTATGACTCAGGCAGACTATTTTATTGCCCTAAACTTTAGTTCCTCCATCCACAACATAGAAATACTAATGCATATTTTGTGAGATGGCTGTCAGGATAAATTTGCAGAAAGTGTAAATTAACCTTCATCTACAGAGCAAGTCAATAAATGTTAGGTCCTTTCACATCCTCCTAGAGATGAGGGTTTGTTTTTGTTTTTGTTTTTTTCCATTACTAACCTATTTCTAACCTACCTTCTTTTGTTTTATTTTATTTTTTTACCCTTACTTCCTCTTTCTCTGTGTTTGTTTTCACTAGGGTCTGCATGCTGGGTAACCGCACCCTTTCATCAAGACACATTGATATTTGCTCTAAGACCAAGGAAATTAACAACATGACAGTACCGTCAAAGTTATGGGGCTTCTTCTGTAACTCAAGTCAGTTTTTCAATGCCACCTGTGACGAATACTTTATTCACAATAATGTCACTTCAATCCAGGGCATTCCTGGATTGGCTAGTGGTGTCATTACAGGTAAGTCAGGAGGTTTTGAACAAGTTTTTAATTTGCTCAGGAAAGCAGGCTTTTCCATCGTAGACTCTTCTGTTGTCCATGTCTCACTGCCACACCATCGCTTCCCTCCTCAAGCTCAGCACACCACTATTAATTCAACATCTTTCTGCTTTTCTTTTAGTGAACTTACCCTTTTTCAGACTCCCTTGTGGCGCTTTCTGCTAAAATATCCCTCTTTGGGGGGCACCTGGGTGGCTCAGTTGGTTGAGCATCGGCCTTCAGTTCAGCTCATGATCCCAGGGTCCTGGAATCGAGTCCCTTGTTGGGTCCCCTGCTCAGCAGGGAGTCTGCTTCTCCTCCCTCTGCTGCTCTCCCTGCTTGTTCTCTCTCTTTCTCTCAAACAAATAAATAAAATATTTTTTAAAAATAAAATAAAATTTCCCTCCTTTTGAGAACAGAGCTAAGCAAATCCTTTTTCAGAGTAGGATAAATAATACAATACCCTGTGTGTTACTGTAAAATGGCCAGTGTTCTTCTCGCAGTGACAACCAGATGGAGCTTTCAGTGTCACCACAGCCACATGTGCTGTTTTCCTCACTCAGCCCAATTTCTGAAACTCTGCCTTAAGTGACTTATTTGGTCCACAAATATCTTTGCATGAATTTTACACTAAGGTGTTAAAAATAGCATTGATTACTAATTTAAAAAAAAATAAGCCGCTGAGCATTCATCTTTAGTCCACCTAACTTCTACTAATTTGCATTTGTGTATTTAATTGCATTTGTATGTAACAAAGCACTTTGTCAAATTACATTTGAATCAGATGAGAAAGAACAGTAGGTTTTTATTTATGTGTTCTTTATTATATGATATATATGTGCTCATGTAGAAGCAAACATACCTTTAAAAACTATATAAATGAGGAATCTGATTTAGAATATTGTTTAGGTAGAAAATTACCTAATTATCTTCTTTCCATACTTCTGTTGCTTATATACCTTTTTCTTACCACTGCAGAGAATCTTTGGAGTAATTACCTACCGAAGGGAGAGATAATTGAAAAGCCCTCAGCCAAATCTTCTGATGTCTTAGGCAGTTTAAACCATGAATATGTCCTTGTTGACATCACCACATCTTTTACTCTTCTGGTGGGGATCTTCTTTCCCTCTGTCACAGGTAAGCAGAAGAGCTGTTGTCTATTTTAGAAGTTAGGAGACCCAGGGAGTGATTTTTCTTGGGAGACAGAATTATATTCTCCAGCTTCTTATTTGCTTCCAGTCTTTGGTATCAGCATGAATATCAAAGTGTCCAGGAACTAAGAAGTTAACTTGTTCTTTTTTCCTCCTCTAAAGGTATCATGGCTGGATCAAACAGATCTGGGGATCTGAAGGATGCTCAAAAGTCTATTCCCATTGGCACTATCCTCGCCATCCTGACCACCTCCTTTGTCTGTATCCTTTTCATGGATCTAGGCTGAGTTTTAGTCATAGGCACATCTGTGGAATGAGGCTGATCAATACTTTTATCTTACCAGCTCACTTCTCACTGGATAATCTACCCACCTCAGCTCTAAAATTCAAGGAAGAATTGACAACATTAGTGAATTTAGTACCTCATTTTACTGATAGAAGAAATATCCTGAGTGTTTACTTTTTATCTCAGAGCGTTGGAGGTCACCTTCCTTGACTCTCAGTATGGTAGATTTAAGCAATGTTGTCCTTTTTGGTGCCTGTATTGAAGGTGTTGTTCTTAGAGACAAGTAAGTAGTTGATCTCTTTGTAATATTTATGTGTCTGTCTTCCGTTTTATCTGATCATTCCACTTTGCCCCTTGACAATCATAAACTCGAAACCCAACCTGAGGTATAGATCATGACTAACAATTAGGAAATATATGTATATAGTTCCCAAAATGTTAGTGAATAATAAGTACCAGTTATATTGTTATAAATATGCGAGATGCAATGAATATAGCATTTCAATAAAGTAGTGAATTTGTCTGCATCACAAGGGCTTCCCTGCACATGAAGAGCTGTTGGAAAACTAAAACCAAAAGTGAAGGAGAGCAAGTTAAACAAAACAAAAACTTCTAAGTGTCTCTAGCATCTCCTCTGTGAAACATATAAGTATGTATCTGTTTAGCATTCTAAATACAGTCTTGAAAATTTCTTCATTTCATTCATGAAGGTTGCTGAGTGTTTTTCCTTTCCTTTCCTCTATGAGCAAAAAATATGTTTTTGTAAGAGATTCCTAGAAAAATCTTTCCCTTAACCCTGCTACAGCTCTTCCCATTTTCCCTATCTGGGGGAGTTAACTAGCCTCACAATTCAGCTTCTTAAAACAGAAACATGGGTGCCATCCTAGACTTTTTCCACCAGTTCCCTCATCCAGTTAGTTTCTAAGTCCTGTGAAGTCCACCTTTCATCTCAGTAGATCTCTTCCTTTCCACTATTCTTTACCCCCGTCCCCTTTCCCAGGCCTCTGGGATCTTCTGTCTAGATTATTGTAATTATCTCCCTTTAAATATTAGCATCTTCAATCCTTCTTTCCTGTTGCCACTAGATTTTTCTACAACACAAAATTAGATCATACAAACCTTCCTGCTTTACAGCCTGCCAAAAGCCCCTTGAAACCCATCATTTCGATCTGGCCCTGTGTACCATTTTCTGATGTCCTCTCCCAGCATTCCCTTGTAAACTCCCTGGGCTCCAGCCATAACCTGATGCTAAATACTCAGCCACACATTTGTTTGCACAGTTTCCTTTGCTTAGAACAGTTAATTCCCTCCTAGCAGACACATCGATCCTCTACGATTAGACTGAGTGTCTTCTGTCCCATGAATCTTTCTCACGCTCACCCAGCAGAGGTAACCATACACCCCTTCTTATTCAGCCACTACAGTATTGCACATACCATATACATTGTAGCTTTTCATATCACTCTTTCTGACTCAATGGAGTTCTTTTAGGATAGAAATCCCAGTAGATGCTGTATATGCATATTGTTGACAAAAAAGAATAAGTATCACAGTTTACTATTACTATACTATTGTCACTGAAAATATATGGGTGTATGTGCTTTGGTAAATTACTCCATAATATAAAAAGTACTGAAAATGTAAGCTGGAATATCCCTTTAAAAAACTGTTGGTCATTATCGGGGTGCCTGGGTGGCTCGGTTGGTTAAGCCACTGCCTTCAGCTCAGGTCATGATCCCAGGGTCCTGGCATCGAGCCCCACGTGGGGCTCCCTGCTTAGCAGGAAGCCTGTTTCTCCCTCTATCACTCCCTCTGCTTGTGTTCCCTTTCTCACTGTGTCTCTCTGTTAAATAAATAAATAAAAACTTAAAAAAAAAAAAAAAAGAAAGAAAAACTGTTGGTCGTTATCTTCTAAAGTTGAACGTACACATACCTTATGACCGAGAAGAAATTCATGCACTCGTGCATTAAGAATCATGGATAAGAATTCTCACAGCACTATTATCATTAATAGTCAAAATCTGGAAATAAGTTAAAATGTTCATCAGTAGTAGAATGGATAAATTATGTATTCATAATGGAAATGGAGTGGAAAACCATAGAGCAATGAAAAATAAATGAACCACAGCTATCAAAGAAAATAGGATGAATTTCACTATGTTGAGTGAAAGAAACAAAAGACGTATACCTTATTTCATTTATTTGAAAATTTAAAAACAGGCAAAATGACATAGTATTAAAAGGACAGTGGTGGGGGGCACAAAAGGGCTAGTGTTGGCCAGTAGGCATAAGAGCAACTTTTGGGTGCTGGCAGTGTTCTGTTCCTTGACTAGATAGTAGCCGCATGGATGTTTTGTGAAAATTTATTGAAGTGTACATTTTTTTGTACATTACTTTTTGTGTGTCATACTTAATAAAAGATGGTTAAAACCATAAATAATTAAACAATGAGGTCACATGAACCCATCAAATTAGGACTGACTTTTAAAATTTTAATACTCAAGGCTGGTGTGAAATAGGTATGTACTATAAAACTTAAATAACTTCATATACTTCCAGTGGAAATAAAATGTATTATAACCTTTCTGGAAATCCAAAATGGTAGTGATTTTGAAATATTTTAGATATTGATCCCTTTTACTGCAGTTATTCCCTCTTAGGAATCTGCCATAAGGGAGCAAATCTGGGATGTGTGAATGTAGATATGTGCATAAAGATGTTAGTCACATTATTTTCCATAGTGTAAAATCAACACTAGAGAAATGGATTATGTAAATTATGATGCAATATTGTTAAAACCACTAAAATTTTTGTTCCTGAAAAGTTTTTCATGACATAGGAAAATGTAAGTTAAAAATGTGGAATTACAGGTATACTGTGATCTCATCTGTATTTTTAAAAACAGTGAACAGATTCAAATGTGAAAGTATACTAAATATTACCAGTTATGTTGTGATTATGGATTTCTTCCTGGTTTTCATATTTTTTGTATTTTTCCAATTTTTTTTGCAAAGAGCACAGATATTTTGATATTTTGGGGGGGAAGCTATAATTGAAGTTTAGCTTTATTTTCTGGGTCTACAGGTTATTTTTTCTTAATATAAATCAAATCTGCCTACCTTTACATTTCTTAATACTTATGTCTGTCTCAATTTTAATTCTCTAAAAAATTATAAACAGAAAAAATTAGGTGAATGTTTCTCTAGTCTTTCAGTATAAATTTCCATACTCTCATTTCTTACACAGGTTTGGGGATGCTGTGAAAGGTAATCTGGTGGTGGGTACCTTATCTTGGCCTTCCCCATGGGTGATTGTTATTGGCTCCTTCTTCTCCACGTGTGGGGCTGGACTTCAGAGTCTCACAGGTGCACCAAGGCTGCTACAGGCAATAGCCAAGGATAACATCATACCCTTTCTGAGGGTGAGTGTCCCTTTCCCATACCCTATTTCCTTTTTGTCAGATTTTATGAGAAACTGTGTGGGTCTTCATAGGCTTAGGAATTACTAGGTCATACAATGTGAAGACGTGGGTTTTTTGTACAAAACCTTCTAAGTCGCTATGGGGGATGAGTTTATATGTGAGTAGGGTAAAGTTATTTAAAAGATACCACAGTTGTTAACACTATTATCCGTCATATATCTGAAACTGTAGCATAGAGGAATCAGGGAACATTGACTCAGACATTCCCCACCACCTGTGTCTGATATTTCCCTTCTCTGTACAGGTTTTTGGTCACAGCAAAGCCAACGGGGAACCTACCTGGGCTTTACTTCTAACTGCTGCCATTGCAGAGCTGGGGATTCTTATCGCCTCCCTGGATCTTGTGGCCCCAATTCTTTCTATGTAAGTTCTTCTCTTTGTTTTTTCTTGCTTATATGATGTGTAGTACATGTTGATTTCCATCAGGCATATAACAGTAGTGATAAAAGAGTGAGCCAAGTACAGGTGTAACTTCACCTAAATAATATATATTCCTAAGAACTTCAAGGCTAACTTTTATAAATCATCATGGTTTCTTCCTACCTGTATAACTTCAAAAGTTCTTTGCCTTCATTTCTTATTCATTATCAGCTGGTTGTAGCTTTTACTGCTGCTGTTAACTTTGATCCTTCAGCTGTGACTTAGTAATGACTTAATACCTGCCTGGTACTGGGCAGCATGCTAGGAATACAAAGATGAATGACAGAACCCTAAGGAACTGATGAGAGAGAGAGAGACCAGTAATCTGTGTATAGTGGGATGAGAACTATGGTAAAGGTGAACACTGCTGTAAGAGCTCAAAGGGACTGAGATTCAAGAAAGGTTTTCTAGGGAAGGAGACACTTGCATCTTGAAAAAGGACTGGTTATTTACTAAGCAACGAAAGAGTGAGATGTTCCAGACGCAGAATGTGTGTAAAGGAATTGGGAATGAAACCGCGTAGCACATCTGAGAATTCAAAGTAGTTTGGCTTGGATAGAATGGAGTGTGATTGTTCAGAGTAACTGAGCAGAGAAGCAGGTTAAAGCCAGGTCACAAAAGACCTGGAACTTTTACCTGGAGGTTGTGAGTGATCCTTTGAGATCATGTTTATGTTTCAGAATGATCAGTTTGGTATAAAAGACAAGTGAGAAGGAGGCTGAAATTGGGCTGGGAATGCCACCCATAAGCTTATTTAATCCAGCAAGGAAGAAATGAGATCCTGAACTAAGGTGATAGCAGTAGAGATGGAAGGGAGGGGAAAAGTTTTAAAATGTGTAAATAGGTAGAATCCATAGGACTTGATAAGTTAATTTGGAACAAAGATGAGTAACAAAGAGGAAACTTGGATTATCCCAAAAACAACTGGGTAAAGAGTGGATGTGTCTTTTCACTGTGAGAGAACACAGAAAAATGAGCAAGTTCGTGGGGAGAAGTTAAATTTCTCTACATCCTAGTCTTAATCAAAGGCTGTAGTGAGCTAGAACAGAGGCTTAAAAACAACAAAGGTCTCTATTTACAATAACCCTTGGAGAATCATTTTACAATAATAATCATGCCTTTTACTATTTTTATTCTGCCAGGTTTTTCCTTATGTGTTACCTCTTTGTGAATTTGGCATGTGCATTACAAACATTACTTCGAACACCTAACTGGAGACCCCGGTTCCGTTACTACCACTGGTAAGTCTGTTCTTTTTCTTTTTCTTCCCCACATCTGGAGAGAACCTGTCATGAACTAGAAAGGTAGGAGATTCTGGGTTGGTTAATAAAATTTTTCTTGGCCAGCCATCCTGTACTGCCTGTTTCAGCTTTAGTGATCACCTGAATTTCTACCATATTACCATGTTTTTTCATAGTTCACTTTATAATTTATAACACCTACTTGAGAATAAAGACCGAAACTATGAAATTGTATTTCCAGCCTGCTGCATTCTTCAGGTTAAACCAGCCTACCCTTCGCATTATTTGTTTTCCCATTTCCTTCTTAGCTAAGCACTGGACTTCACCCCTTTCTGTCTTCATTCTTATTTTCTCATCAGTTTTCATTCTCGAACTCTCTTCCTTATGAGGTTCATTTAGCAGGTAAGAGTATGAGCTGTGGAGTCAGATGACCTTAGCTTAGTGTCAGCTCTACTATTCCCTAGCTTTGTAGCTTTTAACAAAACACATAACTATATCAAATTTAATTTTATCATCCTGCTACATAGTAAAGCTCACAGTGAAACGTTGCTACAGCTGCTGCCTTCACATCTCCACCACTAAGGGAGTCATCCCGCTTTTAGCTGCAATCCCATCTCCTCCTCATTTCCTTCCTGTCATAGCTAAAGGTTCTTTAATATGTCCTGTGTGCACCTGTTGCTACATTCCTCTGTGCTGCCTTCCTCCTTGACCCTTTCCTGACTTCACTCACCAGTGGTAGGCACTAGTGTGACCTTTATGTGGCAAAAATTTAAATCCTCACTGATATTATCACCTCTAATCCTCTTTCTAGCTTTAACCTTAATTAAATGTTCACTATGAACTTTGTTGCGTTACTGTTTTGCTTTGTTAGCTTTTCCCTTTATTTTTCTCCTATGTTTTTATTAGAGATAATTTTCTCCATATTAACAACTCTCCTGTTCATTCTTTCATTCATCATAGAGCTAAGAAGTTCATTCTGTACACAGAAGAACTTCAGTAAGCATGGTTGTCTACTTAATCTATTTGATCAAAACAGGCATTTCATCATTCTCTGCCAAGTTTCTCTCTCTCCTTTTTTTAGAGAGAGACAGTGAGAGAGAGAGAGAGCCACCACATGTGGGGGGGCAAAGGGAGAGAGAGACTTTTTATTTATTGATTTGACAGAACAAGAGAGCACAAGCAGGGGGATTGGGAGAGGGAGAGGGACAAACAGGCTTCCTGATGAGCAGGGAACCTGATGTGGGGCTCAGTCCCAGGACCCTGAGATCAGGACCTGAGCTAAAGGCAGACACTTAACCAATTGAGCCACCTGGGCACTCCGAGAAAGAGAATCTTAAGCAAACTCCACACTTAGCGCTGAGCCCAATGCATAGCTCTATCCCAGGACCCTGAGTGCATGACTTGAGCCAAAATCAAGAGTTGGACACTTAACCCACAACCTACTCGGGCACCTCTCTGCCAATATTCTCTTATGTAAAGTAAGAAAACTAATGGCAGATTTTCTTTAGTGGGTTCTGCATGATGCTAAGGAATGTTCATAAGGTTTTAAGCAATATTTACATGAGATACTTCTTTTTAAAAGACCATGTTCAGGGGCGCCTGGGTGGCTCAGTGGGTTAAAGCCTCTGCCTTCGTGGCTCAGGTCATGATCCTGGGGTCCTGGGATTGAGCCCCGCATCAGGCTCTTTGCATAGCAGGGAGCCTGCTTCCCTTCCTCTCTCTCTGCCTGCCTCTCTGCCTACTTGTGATCTCTGTCTGTCAAATAAATGAATAAATACTTAAAAAAAAAAGATCATGTTAATAATTCTATGTGCCCCATTCTTGCTTTGCTAAGTAGGCATTTATTATCCTCACACCTACAGATAACTTTCATTACAACCTGTTCATTTATATATTTTTCCAGCAGTGGGAAACATCAGCACAAAGGATGGTTCGGGCCTTGGTGCAGATTTGCTGACTATTGCAGTCCATGATAAGATAACTATAATAATTGAGAAAAATCATTTTGAAACTTTTATAGCTATTTGATATTCTCACAGCATCCGGGCATATAGTAATTTTTCTAATAATTCATTTTTATTGCATTTTATAAAAGTTCAATGTGCAGTATATTGGAATTAAAAAGATAATAACAATCCTTCACCAGTTTGAGAAGCACCTCTAGCACAGACTTCTTTTTTAGCTGCTTAGATAAACAATTTCTTGTTTGTGTTTTGGTTTTTAATTTTCTAGGGCCCTCTCTTTCATGGGAATGAGTATCTGTCTGGCTCTGATGTTCATTTCTTCCTGGTATTATGCCATTGTAGCTATGGTAATAGCTGGTATGATCTACAAGTACATCGAGTACCAAGGGTGAGTTTGTGGATTTGACCTTGATTACTGCTACAGGTATCAAAATGGACGAGTTTGGTAGAGCCAGCTCAATGAAAATTGCATTAAGGATCCAGACAGCCTCATTTAACTGCAACTAAACTCTATAACCCCAAATTCTTTTAGCCATCTTACAGACACAAACTACAGAATCAATAATGGGAACCCATTAAGAAAGTATGAACAGATCAATTTAAAAAGTTGCTAAAAGGCCATGTCAAAATAATGATATTAAAGTCTAACACAAATATAAGTATTTTTGCTTCTCTCTTCAGTTAAGGTATAATCTCTGAAATGAAAAAGAAATTAATACTGAGTCATAACAACTAAGACTACAGAAAAAACTTACAAAAATTAGGAATAAATAACACTGGTTCAGAAGATTACATTGAATTTTGCTTTCTCCCCATTATTTTCAAAATTAATCTTTGGGTCTGTTGTAATTTCCTTCTCCAAATTGCTATTTTACATCATTGCTTTTGAACAGTTACATAGAAGAATGAGCGAGTGATCCTTCCAGCCTTTGTTTTGAATTTTTTATTGTACAGTGTGGTCCATTGCTGAAGGGCAATACGGATCTGCTTTTCGTGGGTTCATTATGTTAAGAGCATTATATTAATAATTAATATGAGTTTTAATTTTCTACTGCATGCATATGTTAGTTTTAGAAAGAAAAATAAAACCTTGTTTTGAAATTGTACTTGCTATAGTTGATACTTGTCTCGGCCTTTTTCTCTTTTTTCTCCCAGAGCGGAGAAAGAGTGGGGTGATGGAATCCGTGGGCTGTCCCTCAGTGCAGCCCGGTTTGCTTTGCTCCGGCTGGAAGAAGGACCACCACACACTAAAAACTGGAGGTAAAGAAATCAATAGAGCTTAGTGCTATGGTGTTTGGCACATGGTTAACACCCAGAACTGTGTGCTTCAGTGATTACAGGATAAGGAATTCAGGCGGCTCAAAGAAATGGTGTAAAGGACCTGTTTTGAATGATTCCAAATCCTTCATACTTTATTCTCTTTGCTTCATGGGGTATCTGATCTAGACTTCTGCCATTTTTTTGTTCCTTGCAGAATGATCAATCTGTGGTAATACTGGGAGGATTCAAATAAACTACAACCTCATCCTGTTGTTTCCTCTAATCTCTTCCTTCTTCCCATTTACATGTTTTATTTACATCTCCTGAATTAAAGGGTAGAATTTATCATTCTATTCCCCAAACCCAAAGTGTTTTTCCCTCCCACTCTCCCACCAACCTCTTTACAGGCCTCAGTTACTTGTATTGCTGAAATTAGATGAAGACTTACATGTCAAGCATCCTCGCCTCCTCACCTTTGCCTCACAACTTAAAGCAGGAAAGGGTCTCACTATTGTGGGCTCTGTCATTGTGGGGAACTTCCTGGAGAACTACGGGGAAGCTTTAGCTGCTGAGCAGGTGAGAGTCAAGGCTTATTGACTTAGTAGAATTTAGTTTATGATTTTGTGATGTTAAGTTGTCAGACATCATATTTCTCAGTTAATCGCTTTCCTGCATGTTCTGGGATGTTTCCTTCTTAATGCTAACTTTTGAACAATCATCGTCTCCCAAATAATAAGATGAACCAGAAGATAATAGTTTATATTTTCCATTTAAAAAGCGTTACTAAACTTTTAAGATTGTCAAGGCTAAGCACTGTTTCCAAATAGATTCTAAACGTTGACTCGGGCCTCAGAGAAGTCATGTAAATAAATCTATCCTTTGAACTGTGGAGATGGTTCTGCTCATTCTGATGACAAGGGGCCATGAACGAACTTTCCTTTCTCCTTACCAGCCTACATTGGTGTCATGACCAAGGTTGCTTTACTTTTGATTAACTTGCCAAGTGTAAATTCTCCTAAAGAAAAAAGCAGTTTTGACTCTAATACTTATTTTAATGATAAAACCAACCCTGCTGTTCAGAGAAACGTACAATTACCTTTCAAAAATTTTACTGGATTTCATTTTGGAATACTTTGAAACCCTAAAAACTAGAAATGCTTGAAGAAACATTAGTCTGGAATGATGGTAAAAATAAATAAAAAGCACAGGGTTGGAAATCAATAAACCTTGCTTATTACCCTTGTTACACCACTGACTTAATCTCTGCCTTCAGGAAAATCCTGTCTTACTTCTACGCCATTATTCCCTTCGTCTTTCCACTAAGAGAGTGGAGTAAGAATGAATGAAATATTATCTCAAATTGGCTTGAATAAATAATAGCAAAGCAAAGACAATGTTCATCAGTAATCACCATTAAAATATAAAAACAGATAGAAATAGGAGAAATGAAAAAAACATACCTGAGGAAATTCTTAAGTGAAACTGAATCATCATATTGAGTTTCTAATAGTATGAGTCGGGGCATCAGGGTGATTGAGAAAGGAAGCAGATCATGTTCACACTCCTCCTGGTCAGTTAAGAAAGAATATTGAATATTCGTTTTATGAAGATCCCTGTTCTTGATTTATTTGGTATGTTACAGAGGAAAAGGCGGAAGAACTCTATGTAGTCAACCAGCGCTATATGTAGTAAGCACTTAGAGAGTGAAAAAGGGTGAAGCAATTCAGCATTGAGATTCTCTTTTTCAGACTATAAAGCATCTCATGGAGGCAGAGAAGGTGAAAGGGTTCTGCCAGCTGGTGGTGGCCGCCAAGCTGAGGGAGGGCATTTCCCACCTTATCCAGTCATGTGGCCTTGGAGGCATGAAGCACAACACGGTGGTGATGGGATGGCCTAATGGTTGGCGCCAGAGTGAAGATGCCCGAGCATGGAAGACTTTTATTGGTACAGAACACTTTTCATTTTATCCAAAGGGTCCAAATAGGGGATACAGTCAAACCTCTGTTGCCTTAGTCCCACCCCATAGCCTCCAAAGTAGAGACTGTGCCATTGCTGAAGCATAGTCCTATAAGGGCGCCTAAATAACTACTAACAATAATAACCTTATTCTCCTCACCCCCTCCAGCTTTATATTATGTTCATGAATTGTTTATCTCTGTCAAGTATCATGCTAGGAGTTTTCTCTGAAATTGCCCAGTTTTCATTTATGATCTGCCACATTGACATTCTCACAGGAATTGGAAGGATTGTCTTTCATCAAAATCTCCAGAATTCACATAACCACCCCCCTTAGAAATGTAGTGATTGGAATTTAGTAATGTAAATCATGGTTCCGAACCTAATTCTGTTAGTTATTCAGATTTTTCTTAATGATTGTTGTTACCTGATGAGGTATAACCCACTATGTAAACAGAACACTTTGCTTAAAGAAATGTAAAAAACAACCAAACAAAACAAACAAAAAAACACAACCAACCCAAAAACCATTATCCTTGCTTTCCTGACATGGTAGGAAGCAAGGCAAGCGTGAGGAGTCTTCTCTGTTTGTCCTGATTCTGTTTTCTCCCTAGGCACAGTTCGAGTGACAACTGCTGCCCATCTGGCCCTGCTGGTGGCTAAAAACATCTCCTTCTTTCCCAGCAATGTGGAACAGTTTTCTGAGGGCAACATTGATGTGTGGTGGATTGTGCATGATGGGGGCATGCTCATGTTATTACCTTTCCTACTCAAACAGCACAAGGTACGTTAGATACCTTTGGAAAAAAAAAAGTCTTTCTCCCTTAATATCTGTCCTGGTTCACTAGGCAGACCCTTTCTCTTTGATTATAGTGTTGGGGCTTAGGATCAGAGGAGCTAGGGATTTTTCTTAGCATTCCCATGATCCTAGTTCCAACTGTATGAGAAGTAGTCTTTTTTCTATTTGATACCTATCTCCAAGTTAAACTCAGCAAATTAATAAAGTTCCATATGAGTTCTTGGAGAAACATTGACAAGTGAAAACACATCCATTTAAAAGAAAAAAAGACCAAAGTCTCTCAAATACTGGAAACCTCTGTTCGGATGTTTGTGTATCTTATACATATGCATGCTCATCCTTTGGTAAGACTAGTTAAGCTGAACTTTAAAATTTAACTTTAAAAGTTAAAATACTAACTTTTAGAGTCTGCATGGGGCCATCAATATGCTATCCAAATACAGCACCCTCCTAATGTATTCTGTATCCCCTTTTGCTGGTTTTCTTCTTGTTAGGAAATTAAGAACTTCTTGAAGTTGTTTTTAATGTGTTTCTTAGTCAAGCTTTTGCTCTCATACAACAGTATATCCAGTTAGAAGCTAAAAACAAATATCCTGATACTACAGCAAGGTTGTCCAAAGCAAAAAAATGTTTTGTGTTTAAGGAATAACTCCTTTTTGTGTGGGGGGTGGCCTTCTTGCATTTAACTTGCCATGTATGTATGGTACTTTCTCAGGTGTGGCGAAAATGTAGCATACGGATCTTCACAGTAGCCCAACTAGAAGACAACAGTATTCAGATGAAGAAGGACCTGGCTACCTTCCTCTACCACTTACGCATTGAAGCAGAGGTGGAAGTGGTGGAGATGGTGAGAAAGCTGAGTTTGAGATCAAACAGACCACCCTTCCCCCATTTCCTACCCTGTCTTCCTAGAACTTTTTCTGGTTTGGGAAATTGTTCAGCTGCAAATGTGGATTAATCCCTTAGTTCTGACAGAGCCCTAATACATTGATCTAGATAAGTAGAATATGTATGTTTTGTATATTTGGTGTTGTTTTTTAATTTTTGCTTTCTTACTTGTTGTACAGCCTTTATATTTCTCCCAGATTCTTGTCTGCTCAATATGGTTTTATTAGTTTTAATTCATATATGCATGTTAAAATCACACATAGCTTTTTAAAAATAACCTGGCAGTATTTAAAAAAAAGACTAGAGTTTGTATTTTGTATCAAGGAAATATATATGTAATGGTTAGATTATGGAAAGGAATGTCAGTGCTTCTAGGTTTGATAGTCCATAATATTATATATAACTCAGTAACTTAACAAAATAGGGGTGTAACTTAGGTTGATATTGTGGTACTTTCTCTGGCTTAATTTAGCAAATGGAAATGAAAGTGAGTGGTTCAGTTCTCTTTCTCCTTTGTGCTTGTTGCCCACTCTCTGCGTTGTCTATGGCAGCATGACAGTGACATATCTGCTTACACTTATGAGCGCACCCTGATGATGGAGCAAAGGTCCCAGATGCTCCGGCACATGCGACTGTCCAAAACAGAGCGAGACAGAGAGGTGAGACCTTCCTGCGTTCACTGAATCCTAGTCTGTCACTGAGAGGGATGATACTGTATTATTCTCATAGAATGACACATTCTTTCCATCTCACTTTATCAGTTCTTCCACTATAACCACATTATTGTTTGAAAATAATTGAAGCTGAAGCATGAGAGGAAACTGGGTATAGAGGTCATAGCTGTGTTGGCCCCTCTTCAGGCACAGTTGGTGAAGGACCGGAACTCAATGCTACGATTGACCAGCATTGGCTCTGATGAGGATGAAGAGACAGAGACCTACCAGGAGAAGGTGCACATGACTTGGACAAAAGACAAGTACATGGCATCCCGAGGACAAAAGGCTAAGTCGATGGAAGGATTCCAGGACCTGCTTAACATGCGTCCGTAAGTTTTCCAACACACAATCTTATCACATAACACAGTATCCTAGTCAGTGGCACACATGTGACTTTGCCTGGATACAGAGGATGAAGTCCCTTCTTCATTTCACCCCAAATCTAGCCATCTCTCTGTTACTTGCCTGTGCATATCAGCTACGAGTTAACATTGTGCATAAACTAACCACCCTTCTTTCTACCTTACTGTGTTCCTGGCATAAAACAAGCAAATGTAGAATGAGAAAACCCAGGGTATAAGGAAATCATTTGTTCTTTACATTATTCATAGTCAAAGCAAAAAAGCTCTGTATCTCAAGGTTTTTAAAACTGACTATAGCCTAGCTTTCTCTTTGCTTTAACCACCCGTTTCTCCCTTTCACCTGCCCAGGGACCATTCCAACGTGAGACGGATGCATACAGCAGTGAAACTCAATGAGGTTATAGTTAACAAGTCCCATGAAGCGAAGCTGGTTTTGTTGAATATGCCTGGGCCACCCCGAAACCCTGAAGGTGATGAAAACTGTATCCTTTCCAAGAGTGGAGCTACCGGTAGGGAAAGTCTTAGCCTGTTTTTTAGATGAGACCACTAGGTAACCTTAAGTCATTGTCTGTGCCCATGTTTCTGTCTCAAGGAGGGAAGGCTGTTAAAAGTCTTAGGTAAGGGTTCTTACACAGCAGTGAGATTGATCTTCTTTGGGGGAGTTGGGTATATATGTTCTCTCTGAACCCTAAAGAGAGTTTTTAGGTGGTAAATTTGCAAAATGACTTCTGATATTCACAGTATAGAACCCTTTCTGAAACAATCCTAGAGATGCAATACCCACGTCCTTTCTTCTTTTCAGGCTCTATCCATTTTGCAAAGCCCCTTTCTTATGGATGTAGTTAGGAGAGAAGCAGTTTCAGTGAAATCTCCTCTGAGGGGGAAAAAAAGATAAGGGTTTTTCCTCATACCCTGATCGCAGGATTTTTTTTAATGGGACCCCTTCAGAAATGCAGTGGTATAGACTGGCCATTCCCATCAGTATCTTTAAGAAAAAGAGATTAAGAAAGGAAAAAAAAAAAAAGCACTGGCAGAAAAATCTGATTTGAGCTGCTTCACTTAGAAATTACTTGGGTTCTCTCTAGCACCCTTATAAGCTGTCCTGTTGTGGCTTTTTCCTCTTTTTTGGCTTATTTTAATGTGGTACAAATGCATTACTTGTAAGTTTCCCCATTTGTAAAATAACATTTAGAAAAAAGTCTAACAAATGAAGGTCTTAGATTATATATGCAAAGGAATTACATCTCTAGGTTATGTCACAGTGTTAAATTGAACCCAGAATTCAGACATCTCCAACTCTGAGTATATAATTGTTAAAACAAGCATGTTAATTTTGCAGTTTTGAGTCAGATGAACCCTGATTATCATAATGTCAGGTTATAAAGTGTGATCTTCTCTCACCTGTTTGTCTCCTTGACCAATTCGGAAGACATGGAGTTCCTGGAAGTGCTCACCGAGGGACTAGAGCGAGTCCTCCTGGTCCGAGGTGGTGGCAGTGAAGTGATCACCATTTATTCATAATCTATTCCTGAAGACTCCGCTTGGCCTCACCTTTCCTAAAAGGCTTCCATTCTCCAATGGAAGTGCCAGCTCTTTACTACTACTCCCATCAAGTAGAGGTCCAGGTTCTGTACACATCACACTGAACTCTTGACAAGCTGAGCCTCAAGTACTTGTGCAAAGAAGTACACGTAGTTCTGCTCTTCGCTATCATATGATCTGCTGTCCTTACAGAGGCAGCAGATACTTCCTCAATATCAGAACACTGGTCAAGTCCTAAGCCATGTCTGTACTAGTTGAAGGCAAATTAGAATTAACAAGCTAAACCATTAAAATGAATTGGCAAAAGGGATGCTAGAAATTCAAGAAGACAAAAAAGGAAAGTACATGTCCAGCATGGAAGGGGAATCTCAGAAGTCATGGTTCAGTGATGATACCATGGGGGTAACAGCCAGAGACACAGCTTCATCATATGAAAGAATTCATGACCAAGTATGTGGGGACCTAACATCCTTGTGGAGATAACCTGTGGCAATCCAAGATGAAAACCTTTTTTTAGCTGATTTTCTTTAATGTATCCACTGCTCTCCAGGACTCTCTTTTATATTAAGGTACTATTCAAAAACTAAAACATGGCTACAGCCTCTGCTTCTTCCTCCAAAACAAGATTCCCCAGAATATCAGGTTTAAGTATACATTCTGTGTCGGTTTATATGTCATCTGGTTCTCAAAACCCATTCTATGGTTAAGATGGTAATACAGGCTTGTTATCCTGGAAGTTGTTTTTTTAAAAGTGGAGGAAAAAAGAATTTCTTTCAGGTTCTTTTCAAATGGCTAAATTAAGGTAACTCCAAATTAAGATCTGCTGAAACAATCTGTGGTTACCTGTGTGACATGGTCAAAACATACAAACTGTTATCTAAAAAATCTAGATGATGATACACATTGACCAGTAGTTTCTCCTCTCCTTTCTTTTATGCCCTCCAGGTTAGTAGACACAAGTCCAAAATCATAGGAATAAACTATGAAGACTGGCTAAAATCCTTCTCTAAAAGCTTTGGACTTTTGACTGTCTTTTAAAGGGGGAACCCAGCAATGGAATTCAAAGTTCTAGAGCCATACTCCTTCCGTAGTGCCAAAGATTGAGCTGCTGCTACTCTCCCTACCTGCTTCACTAAAGTGGCATATGATTGGCATTGACCTGGTTCAAGAAACTTACTTTTAACTCAGAAACTTATGGACTCATTTCCAAAGCCATAGCAAAGACTTGAGGCACTCAACTCACCTAAACGCCCAGAGTATAAGCGTTTTTCTTTTATCGATTTCATTCTTCATTGTGACTGCAGGAACTTGGCTCTGAACTAAGATGATCCAAGCCCACAGTCCTCTTCTATTCCAGTTGTTTTCAGAAAGCTCTCTGTGTCAAGGAAGCACTTGTACAAGCTTAGCTTTTTATTTGCTCATCATAAAACATTTATTGGTCATTTTAATTTACTGGTCATAAAACTCCTAGCTTTCAAGCATAGGGAAACTACCTTGAGTGGTAATTGCAAATATGTGTGAAATGTTCCTTTCTTTTATAGGATAAGTATTTAGAAAAACTATTTTGCCTGTATTCATGACTGCTTTTGAATCACTTTTATTAATGGTAAATAGTGCCACTCTTTTTTGATCACCCAATAGAATATGAAGCAAGCAAACCTAGGTACCAGCAGATTATTCATTTGACTCTATTGGACTAAGAAAACTCTTCAGTATGGCTTAAGAAATTGAGTATTTTGTTCCCTTTGCTCTTTTTTCAACCTCAAGATTCAGTCGGGGTAGCAAAGCAAACACAATCTTTTAAGTATTTTTTCCTGCTCCTTCCTGCAGAGGGTAGAAGCGTTGTTTACAGTTTCCACTGTAATATTCTATAGCTTAGTTGAGGCCACGTAGTGGAACAGGTTCTCTAGGATCCAAGATATTGAAGCCCCCATGCTTTAAAGGTAAGCCTTCCCAGGAATTCCTCTACATTTACACACATCCTCTGGCCAAAAGTGGTTGATACGTACTTTTTTTTTTTTTTTCCAGATAGAAAAAACATGAGCAGAAAACAAGGTTAGTTTTAGAAGAGCTTTTTGTGGTTGAAGCTCTCTAAGAATCTTTTAAAGTTAGTGGCTATTAATACAGCCACTACTTCAGCCCCTAAAACATAAAATCACCATTACATAGGAAAATGGTTATTAGGCCAGATTTAAACTCATCTCTGTCTAGAGCATTTCATGTCTGTGTGTTGCTTTTGTTGTTTGTCTGCAAAGTGTCTTGTCTCTTCTAATCACTGCAAATAAAGCAATACTGAAAACTTGATAAGAGAAAATGCACCTTAGGAGAAGGGGCTTTTGTGTTTCAAGAAGGAAGAGAAAGGAAAGACCTCTTCCTGCCTTTTTAATAAGATCCAGCTTTTAAGTCTTAGCTAAAATTTACCAGGGCAGGTTATAGCTATCCATCCTCCAGTTGCTGGCCCTCTGCCTTCTGAAGCTATCTTAAAAGCTGAAGTTTGAATTGCAGCATCTGCTCAATAGGTGCCCGGTTCCTCTTGGCAGGGGAAAGATCATTAACCTTGTATCTTTGCCTCAGATTCTGTGGCCCCAACTAGTCCACCAATCCTCACTCCCCCTAAATGTGTTAAAAACCCCTTATTGTGGATATTAAAGTAGCAATTACACTGTAAGCATATTTATGTGCTCTTTTTGTCTGGTTTTTCTTTTCATCATGTATAATCTGAATCCAGCATTAGTTTCTCACATCTTCCACAAGTGTCTCCAACAGAATTTCTATGTCCCAGCTTGTGTTAAATAGAAGTGAAATATTAAGGAAAATAGATTTAAGGGAAACCTGTGCAACTTTTTTTTTAAAGCATTGTTCTCAACCATTTAATTTATTGAAAGGAGATGCTGCTGTGGTTCTTGATTTAGCAGCAACCATTCTTTTGTTTACATAGAGTTACAGTTTTGTTGTTTTGCTCTGTATTGGAAACATAAATAAAGTTTTCTACATTATTTTCAGTCAAGGGTTGTGGTACAGTTTCTTTGTGTTTGGAGTGATACATACATTCTTTCTGGGATTCATCTCCTTACCATGGAATAAAAAGAGCTTTGGGCTCCTTTCAGCATGAGTGATAACGTTAAGAGTTAGTTTGCTGAGAAGGAGCCACTGGGCACAAAAAGAAGGTTGTAAATGAGATCCCGATACACAGGCACCAGGGGCTTCCTTCTCTTCACAGAAGCAGTCCTCCACCGCTAAACTCCATCCTCTGAAACAAGAAAAGGTAAACAGGTGATTGGTGAATTGGTGTTGAACTAACTTATGGAACCAAGTACTTTATTTAATCACAGGCTCTATTTAGCCTTATTCTTAAAAAAAATTAACAACTTCCAAACTCCCAAGGGATCTTATTTCTTAAGAAATAAGCTCTAGTACCAACTCAAACCCCCCATAATCAGATGGGTCTGCTATTTACATTACAGCTGCCCAAAATTTAACTTCTCCTTTGCCTTACCTCAGGGGGCTCAATGAAGGCTAACCAGTCTGATGCATGTGTAGGCAACAGTCCCATTGACTGGCACTTATAAACAGCCAATGCCAAACCCATGAGGTTTCCAATGAGATACACCAAACCCTGAAGAAACTTCTGGCTTGAACTTTCTAGCATCTTGAAAGCTGTTGGAGTAATAAAAAGTGTCAAAACCAAAACAACTTTTTTTTAATAGGACATACATTAAAATAATAGAGATTAAAATTAAAATAATAGAGATACAAAGTAAAATAGCAAATAGGACCATTAAAAGTGAACAAAAAGCCATGATAAGTTCCATTTCCCTCCACCATGCCACCACCTCTACCATCACCACCCTGCACACCCTCCCTCCTGGCAACTAGCCAAAAGCAATATGAAAGATTTTCATGGGTTTCACTAAAATTTGTCTTTAATTCTTAAAATTTAAGAAAGGGTTGTTGTATCAAGAATACTTACTGGCTGAAATGGCCATAAGAGCCTGAATGGGCCGCCAAGCCATCATACACACCATCATAGTGGGGAAGATGGAGATAGTATTGCCTGCCATGTACATGATGAAGAGGTTCATGGGAATCTGCTTGAGGGGACCCAAGGCGATGTCCCAGCAGCGCTAAAACAAAACACAATTTTAACCTATGATCTCTATCTTAAGTCTCGCATTTAAAAAATTTTTTTATTAACATATAATGTATTATCTGCCCCAGGGGTACATGTCTGTGAATCATCAGGCTTACACATTTCACAGTACTCACCATAACACATAACCCTCCCCAGTGTCCATAACCCAGTCACCCTATCCCTAACCACCCCCCAAACAACCCTCAGTTTGTTTCGTGAGATTAACTGTCTTTTATGGTTTGTCTCCCTCCCAATCCTGTCTTGTTTCATTTTTTCCTTCCCTGCCCCCCATCAGTCCCCTGCCCTGCCTCTCAAATTCCTCATATCAGAGAGATATAAGATAACTGTCTGATGTTCAGTCCCACATTTACTGATGTTAAAGTCAAATGAACACAATTCCCAATTCTGTGCTCTTAACTGAGCTGACTCCTCAGTTCCACCACCTCTGTCTGCCCTTCTCCATGTTGTCACAGGAAGCTTGTTCTTCTAAAAATAAGGCATCCTCACCATTTGTTATATTTTTTCCTACTGGTTTTTCAGAAGCCATTTTTTCCCCATGATCTAGCTAAAAAAAAAAAAAAAAACAAAAAAACAAAAACAAAACTTCCCTACATTTGTTCTTATGCTTCTGCATCTCTCCTTTCCCCATCTAAAACTGAAATAGTTAAATCCATAGGGTGGGAGATTAGCGCACCTCAATCAATAAAAGAATACGCTGAGGGGCACCTGGGTGGCTCAGTGGGTTGAGCCTCTGCCTCTATCTCAGGTCATGATCTCAGGGTCCTGGGATTGAGCCCCTCTTCAGGCTCTCTACTCAGCGGGGAGCCTGCTTCCCCCTCACTCTCTGCCTGCCTCTCTGCCTACTTGTGATCTCTCTCTGTCAAATAAATAAATAAAATCTTAAAAAAAAAAAAGCTGACAAATCAAGATATTAAGATCTAAATGACATTATTAACAAACTTAACTGACATATACAAAACATTGCATTTGGAAAATTCACATTCTTTTCAAACACACATGGGACATTTACAAAAGCTGACCACTTGCTGACCCTTGAAGAAAGTGTCAACTCAAAGAACCCAAATTATACAACGCATGTTCTTTTCTTATGCAATTAAGCTAAAATCAGTAACAAAAAGAAAACTGAAAATTCCCTACACATTGGAATTAAAAAATGTTTTCTAAATAATCCATAAATAAAAGAATAAATTACAATGGAAACCAGAAATACTGTTAACTGATAACAAAAAGCCACATATTAACATCTGTGGGACACAGAGCACTGAAAATCTTATAATAAATACATATTTAGAAGACTAAAAGTGTCTATTTCTTCCTTTTTGCAATTTTTGTAAGTTTAAAGTTCCAGTTAACATACAATGTAATATTAGTTTCATGTGTACAATATAATGACTCAACACTTCCATACAATGCTTAGTGCTCATCACAAGTGCCCTCCTTAATCATCACCTCTTTCACCCATCCCCCACCCACCTCCCCTCTGGTAACCATCAGTTTGTTCTCTATAGTTAACAGTCTGTTTCTTGGTTTGGCCCTCTCTCTCTCTGTCGTCCCTCTTTGCTCATTTGTTTCTTAAATTTCATATATGAATGAAATCATATGGTATTTGTCTTTCTCTGACTGACTTAATTTACTTAGCTTTATACCCTTTAGCTCCATCCATGTCATTCTCAGCATCTATTTCAAGTTAGAAAAAGGAACAGATTAAATTCAAGTTAATGAAAAGGAAAAATGAGAAAAATTAATTTTTCTTTAAATCAACAAGGCTAAAGGTGTTTTCTTTTAAAGATTAATAACATCAATACTGGTGAACTGGATGAAGGAAAAAGAAGAGAACTGTACAACACTGGGAATGAAAGAGGGAAAATTCTATAGTTCTTGCAGTGTATTAAAGTGATCATATGAGCACCTGGGTGGTTCAGTTGGTTAAGCATCTGCCTTTGGCTCAAGTCATGATCCCAGGGTCCTGGGATCCAGTCCCACCTCAGGTTCCATGCTCAGCAGGGAGGCTGCTTCTCCCTCTGCCCCTCCCCCTGTTCATCATCTCTCTCTCTCTCTCTCAAATAAATAAAATCTTAGAGTGATCATAGTATAAATTTGGGGAAACGGATAAATTCCTAAAAGAAATACCTAATGGCATAGTAAATTGAATATTTAAATAGTCATAAAACTGTTTAAGAAAGTGAGTCTGTAATTAAGCCCAGATGGTTTCTCTTGGCAAATTCTGAACATTTAAGGAAAAAATAAACCCAGTCTTATATAAAAAATGAACATTCTACAACTCATTACATGTGGCCCCATAAATACCAAAAACCTGACAAGGACATTATGAGTGAAGTTTATAGATCGATACCACTCCTGAATCTAAATGCAAAAATCCTACTAAACAGAATAGTAACAAAGTAAATCTAGCAATATTAGAAGAATATATCACTATCCATTTCAGCTTATTCATGTTAAAAAATGGTATTTGTAAGCAGTTCCCTGGTGTGTCACTTATATAAAAGATCATTTATCTGGGAATTTAAAGATCAAACCCGCCATAAAACAAAACTGTTCTAAAGTAAGTATAATAACCTACCTTCAAAACCAGGCCATTTTAATCATACTTTCATGTTATTATTCATATTACAATTTGCTGTACCACGATGAAAAATGATAAAACTGTTCAAGAAAAGAACTGATACCAGCTGTCATTTTTATGTAAAAATCACTGCATTTCATGAAATGAAGATCACTTAGTATTTAACAATATTAAGGCTAAGAGGAACTAAAGTGCCAGGCACTATTCTGGGCACTTGGGGAGACAAAATCTGCTTTCTTGGACCTTACAAGTATAAGAAGGTAATAACTATCATATGTATGAATGACATGGAGAAATGCAGTAAGTAAGAAAGGATAAGTAGGAAAACAGGATAGAGAGTGCCTTGAGTAGGCTTCTCTAAGAAGGTAATATTTGAGAGACCTAAGGGAGATAAGAGAGCAAGTCACACAGATATCTGGGGAAAGAGTATTCCAGGAAGAGGGAAGAACATGTACACAAAGTATGAGATGGAAGTCTGCCTACTATTTTCAAGGAGCAGCAAGGAGACCATTCTGACTAGAGTGGAATGAAGAACAAAGGAGAAAGTGGCAAGAGAGGACTAGTGTCAGACTAGAAGGATAGGTAAATAAGAAGTAGTGATAAGCAGCAAAAATTTTAGTCTGTTTTGAAGATAAAGCCAAAAGAATATCCTGACACACTGGTAAGGGAACTAGAGTAAAAGGATGACTTCAGGGGCTCCTGGGTGGCTCAGATGGTTAATAAACAAAATCTTAAAGGGGCGCCTGGGTGGCTCAGTGGGTTAAGCCGCTGCCTTCGGCTCAGGTCATGATCTCAGGGTCCTGGGATCGAGCCCCGCATCGGGCTCTCTGCTCAGCAGGGAGCCTGCTTCCTCCTCTCTCTACCTGCCTCTCTGCCTGCTTGTGATCTCTCTCTGTCAAATAAATAAATAAAATCTTTAAAAAATAAATAAATAAACAAAATCTTAAAAAAAAAAAAAAGAAAAGAAAAAAGAAAAAAAAAAGATGACTTCAACTGTTAGGCACTGGCACCAATAGATAATTTTCAATCTACTTCCTTCTATGTTCAAACATCTTTTATTTTTCCAACTATTAAGCACTTTAACTACTGTAAATTAATCTCAAGCAGTTTACCAATATTAGGGGCAGGAGTCCCACAGTAGGATTCACATGCTGCCTGGGAGAGGAGGGTGGATCCGTAGGTCAGGACTGGCCTAAAAACTATTGTGATATCTATACCTCTGTACCTTCTCCACCAGGATCCGGTCTGTCTCTTGCACGCTGGTATCAGGCACTTGCTTGTCCAAGTAACCCACAGGGTACAGCGAGTCTCCCTGGCCACCGCCCCGGTCACTTCGGCTCCTAAAGAACCAAACCAAAAAACTAAAGCTGCAGGCTCCCACACTTCATATCCCACATTTCTGTTGTAATCATAGGCATAAAGACCCTCAGATACACCTGCCCAGATTAGAGAAAGCCCTCTCGTGGGTTCGTCAGACCTTTGTCTATTGGGAGTAATGAAATAAGCATCTTTTGAACAACGAAAACCTCCACGGAGAAGCCACTGGCTCCCCGGGAGCCGTCTTTGTGCCACCCATCATTTTCAGAGAGTTGTACTTGAGGGGTCAGGTTTTACTCCTCTGCGGCAGTTCTGGGGTAAAGGCTCTGTTACCGAGCTTCGCCCGGGCTCCTCACCTGCTGCCTCCTCCAGGCCCGCTCAGCTCAATGGCCCACTTGAAGCGCCGGCCTCGGTTGGCCACCAGGCTCCCCTGGGCCGTCATGGCAACGGCCTCCTACGAAAGCCTTGAAGCTCCTTTCTCTAAAGCGGTCCCAGGCCCAGGTCCAGTGACACCCGCTATTTCTCGGTCTTACTCTGCAAGCCCGCTTCCGGCGCGCAGCATAGACGTCACTTCCACCCCGGAAATTGGCGAGTGGAGGGTGGACTAGAAAATACTTGGAGCGGGAGAAGTTCGGTGGAGAGAGAATCTGACCTTACTTACCCTCCTCTTTTTTGAGGATTTCTGTTGTGTGTTCCCCGACCTCTGAGGTGCGCTTGCGGGACAGTGGGAAAGCCCATACTCACTCTGGGTTAGGAATTGAAGCCAAGGACACTTTCTTGAGTTGCCTTCGCGCTCCCCTGAACACCTGATTCAAATCTTTCAACCTGGTTTCACCATGGGTTTTGTGTGATTTTGAGCAACTAATTTAGTAGCTTCCGAGTACTGAATGTCTGCCATGTCCCAAGAGCTTTGTGTTTATTATTTAAGTCACATTAACCCTGCGAGGTAAATAGTTCTATGCCCATTCTGCCCCAAAGCTAGGAAGCAGTGTGGAGGTGGGAAGGCTCATGGGTTTGAGAATCAGATGGGCCCCCTTTGAATCCTGGCTTCTTTACTCGATTGTGTGACTTTGGACACGTTAAATATTTAGCGCTTCAACCTCTTCATATGTAAAAGTTAGATTATCTATTTTCGAGGCTTTGTGAGGTAAGGAAGTGCCCGCCACCTATGCATGATTTTTTTTTTTTTTTTAATTAAAAAATGCACACTAGTGGGGCGCCTGGGTGTCTCAGTTGGTTAAGCCTTTCCTTTCCCCTCAGGTCTTGATCTCAGGGTCCTGGACTGAGCCCTCTGCAGGGCTTCCGGCTCAGTGGGGAGTCTGCTTCTCCCTCTTTGTCTGCCCTCCCCCCTCCCATCTCCTGTTCGTGTTCTGTCGCTCACGCACTCTCTTTCACTCTCAAATAAATAAATAAAATCTTTTTTTTTTTTTTAAGGCGCACTGGTGATCGGATTTCATATTGAGTTGTATACCTATATGATAATATAACCTGTTATTTGTTTCCCGTTTTTTTCCTCCTTTTATAAAGTGTTTATAAACAGTATGTCTTTTCTTATTTCCTTAAGTTAAATTACTAGAAGTGCAGTTGCCGGATCAAAGACTATGCACATTTCAAAGGAATTTTAAAATGCCTGCTAGCGAGTGCCTGGGTGGCTCAGTGGGTTAAGCCTCTGCCTTGGGCTCAGGTCATGATCTCAGGTCCTGGGATCGAGGCCCGCATTGGGCTCTCTGCTCAGCGGGGAGCCTGCTTTCTCCTCTCTTTCTCTATACCTGCCTTTCTGCATACTTGTGATCTCTCTCTCTCTCTCTGTTTCAAATAAATAAAAATAAAATCTTAAAAAAAAAAATAAAATAAAATGCCTGCTAGCAAAATTGCACCTATTTGTATTTCACCAGCTTTATAATATTTTTAAATTGGCGGTTTGAAAATGGTACTGTATTTTCAAACCCTAATTCCTTTGGTTCCAAGTTATTTGATATGATTGTGTGGAGTGAGGGAAGAGGAGTGCTGTGAGAGTGTGGTTGGGAGGTAAGGTTGTAAAGGGCCAGTTAATGAGTTTGGACCCTTGAAAGTGATGGTGAACTGGAGATGCTGAAGTTTCCACCCCCACTTTTTTTTCCGTCTTTAAAAAGATTTGTGTTCATAGCAGACTGTTTGAATAAGGCAGTAATGGAAAAGGCTTTTCCCCTTCCAGTACATTCTAAAATGTTTATCTGATCAAAGGAAGACGGAAATTGTGGATTGCTTTCCTGTTTCTTTCTACTTTTCTGCCGTTATCTGTTGTCTCTGATGAAACTTTGAGACTGATTTCAGATTTCACAAGGGTCTTGACCCTACTGGCCAATCTTTGTCCCAGTGAAATCTGCGTAATAGCACTTATCACATTGCATTTGTGTTTGTTGACATCCTCTGAGCACGTATCTACCTCCTCTTACTGCACTCTGTCCTAAATTCCTTGATGTTAGAATACATGTTAATTATATTTGATTCCACTGCCTAGAACATAATGTATTGAATGTTTAGTGAATGTGAGTAAATTAATTGAAAGTAAATACAATACAGAACTCAATATACTATAATTACATTTATGTGAAAAAAATGTAAAAACTAGAAGGGAATACATTTTAGAATATTATATATTATGTCCAATTAATGGTTTTCGTGTGATTTTTTTTATATCCAAGCTGTTGTTCTGCTTCTTAAATAAATTATAAATAAAATTATAAAAAAAATTAAAAAATAAAAATAAATTATAATAAAAATTATAAATAAATAAAAGTAAATTATTAAAAAATATATAAAAAATGTTTTAAAAACATTGTCAGTCATTCAAATCATGTATTCCTTCCCTTTAAAAGTACTCCCCCACATACTATAAAAATGTTTCAGCTATAACCCAAATCAAGGTTGCTTTGGCCTCAGGTCAGTACATGTCATTTATTCCTTTATCCTAGGAACCCTCATAGTGTTGTTTGCTAAAACATGTTCCAAAGAGCATGAAGACTGAGGTGAATATTGGAACTGAACTGAAGAAGGATTCCAAGGTCAAACACATCTAAGAAAAATTACAGATGCTATTCTGCACACACACCATAGAGATTCTCAGTGAGAGAACATTAAAATCATGAGAAATGATTCAATAAAGAATCTCCTTTAGTTCTGCTTCCCATTCACCTAAATGAGAAGCTCCCCCCACCCTTTTTTCCTCTATCACATCTATTAACTTCCTATGGAGTCAGTGTTCCATAGAATACAATAAAGGCAACTTCCTTTAAGCATGGCTAGAATTTTTCAGAAAGATGAAGGTACTTCTTTTTTTTTTTTTTTAAGATTTTATTTATTTGTTTGACAGACAGAGATCACACGTAGGCAGACAGAGAGAGGAGGAGGAGGCAGGCTCCCCGCTGAGCAGAGAGCCTGATGCGGCACTCATTCCCAGGACCCTGGGATCATGACCTGAGCCGAAGGCAGACGCCTAACCATTTGAGCCACCCAGGCACCCAAGATGAAGGTACTTCTTGAAAAGCTCTGGTTGTTTGTTTTTTTTTCTAAGATTATTAGAATATAAGAAATAATAGAGCCTTTATAAAAATGGAGTTTCAAGTTTAAAAGTTAAAGTCGAAGATTCAGAGGCTCCTGGGTGGCTCAGTGGGTTAAGCCTCTGCCTTCAGCTCAGATCATGATCTCAGGGTCCTGATCAACCCCACATCGAGCTCTCTGCTCAGCAGGGAGTCTGCTTCCCCCTTTCGCTGCCTGCCTCTCTGCCTACTTGTGATCTCTGTCAAATAAAATCTTTAAAAAAAAAAAAACCTTAAGGATTCAAGTTCTGTTTTTTGTTTTTTTGTTTTGTTTTGTTTTTATAAATTTTGTTTTGCAAGAAAAATCAAGGGAAACCTAGATTGTAATCCTGACTCCAAATGGACTAACTGTATCACTGTGAGTTAGGAACTCGGCCTTAATTTCTTCATCTATAAAATGAGAGACTTCTACTAAGTGACTTCTAAAGTTACCTTCTATTTCTAAAATATATTTTTAAAAACATTTTGCACATTATTCTTTCATATATATTTATAGAAAAAATGATAAACACATAAAGGAGTAATGGGATTTCAGATAACTTTTAAATTGTGCTTGACCATACATTTCCTAATTCTCTGCATTGTGCAAGTACCACTTTTGGATTTAGAAGAAGTACAAATGTTAGTAATATAACATGATATGTTTCCAAACATCAAAGCATAATGGTTCTCTGTCCTGGCTTCACAGGAGAATCACCTTGCAAGCTCTTTAAAAATACTGATTGATACCTGGGTCCCACTCCAGAGATTCTAATTCATTCGCTCAGGGTAGAACATGGGCATCTACTGTGCAGCAAGAACTAAGAACCACCAACCCAGAGCATTTTGCTGCTTTAAAAGGTTTGAACTTACACAAAGTAATCTAAGCAAACAATCATCAGTTTGGGCAACCTCCTGGCATACCTTCCACTGGACTAAATTTGAATTACATAGTAATGAAAATACTCAACTTGTAAAAATAAATGTCAAACTCCCCTTTGTGTCTTTGAGCAAATATGATTTTAATTAAAGAAACTGAGAAGGCATACCAGGATTCCATAGGTCATGTGAGCTGCCTCATCTGACTTATATTTGGGCCATCTATACACTTTTTGTATTTGTTTTTGAATCTCACCCCCCACCACCACCTTAGGGGTCTAAGAAGCTGACTATTTCTAATACCTCATGCCATTTTCCGAGTAGTTGCATTTGGACTGAAACTTGAAAAAGGAAATTTTCTTTTATTTATTTATTTTTTAAAATATTTAAGTAGGCTCCATGCCCAACATGGGACTCAAACTCTCTAATCAGAGATTGAAAGTCATATGCTCTTCTGACTGAGCCAGCCAGCCAGGTGCCCTAAAAAAAGAAACTTCCTATTCAAACAGCCAGATTTGCAAGAATGGATCTCTCTAAAGGCGGGGTGGAGGTGGGGGGCTTCTATACATAGTATCTTATATTTTGGTCTATGCCATTTAATAATGTCTCTATAATAGTTCTGTTCTGTTCTCCTCCATGGTCCAACCAGTTCCTCCAGTATGCACTAAAGGGTCCTAAGATTCATGGCAGCTTCCATAAAATGGGTTTTCATTGCAAATCCCCAGTTATTTGTGTTATTTGACTCTAGTATTATTACAGCCTTCTGCAAAGGACCACCTTACACTACTTTATTCAAGATGCAATTTATTTTTTGTCAGTAAGAGTCTTAATGAGAGGAAGCATTTCCCCTCCATTTTGTCTGTTTGAAATTTAAAACCCCTTCAGTGAAAAAACAAGTTTGGGATTTTTTTTTTTTATATTACCTTCCTAGTTATTGCTGGGTTTCTGCATCATTTCTATGCAGATTACTTTTTTTTTTTTAATTTCTGGTTTACGGCTCTGCAGTGTCATGAAATGCCCCTGTCAGTAGTGACATGAACTAGACAGTGCTGGAAGGAAACGTTGGTTGGTAACACCATTCTTCCCTTAGCAATTACCTTTTTTTCATTTCAGGAGAGCTGTTGTGCAATTCCCATTTTAACAAGTTCCATTATAGCACATCCCTCCAGCACTTGCTTAGGAAACTGGGAGGACTGCCATTCCCACAGATCTTATTAAAGGATAAGAATGACAACCATGGCATGAGTCATAATGATACATTGCTGATGGCCTAGCATGTTTCTTCAAGCTTGGTTACTCTGGATTCATTCTGATGATTAATTTCAGCTATCTTGGAAGTGAGCTAAACTGTCTCCACATCAGGTGTCTGAATGACCAATTCAGGTCTTTTATGGTAACTTTTCCTGTGTGCTAATTTTTTAAAAAGATTTTATTTATTCCAGAGAGAGAGCATGAGCAAGGAAGCGAGTGGGGCAGGGGAGGAGCAGAGGGAGAGGGGAGAGAGACAAGCAGACAACACTGAGCACTGGGCTCAATTTCAGGACACTGAGATCACGACCTGAGCCGAAACCAAGAGTAAGATGCCCAACTGACTGAGCCACCCAGGTGCCCCCTATGTGCTAATATTTAAAAGTCTCTATTGGTTCAGGTATAAGCATTGCTTTATGGCCTGATTTTTTTGGAAGGAAGATTGTTGTGGACTGATTGTGTTCCTCCAAATCATAAATGAAGCCCTAACCCCCAGTGTGATAACATTTGGAGCTCGGGCCTTGGGAGATAATTAGAGTTAGATGAGGTCATGAAGGTGGGGCTTACTTAATAGAATTACTGTCTTAAAGAAGAGACACAGGAGTGCTCACTATCTCACTCTACTGACATGAGGATACGATGAGAAGGTAGTTGTCCACATGTGGGTCCACATGGACCGAAGAGAGCTCTCATGAGTAACTGAATCAGCAAGCACCTTGATCTCAGACTTTGTAAGCCTCCAAAACAGTGAGAAAATAAATTCCTGTTGTTTAAGCCACCAATCTATGGTATTTTGTTATGGCAGTCTGAGCAGACTGATAATGAGGGTGAAGTGGGATTCAGAAAAATTGAAGAATAGTAAGTACCTTTTGGTATTTGAAAGACAAAGTTATCCCTTAAAACATAAACATAAATGTAGGGTTGTTCAATTTGTAGGAACTTATAGTATAAATAGAAACACACTAAACCCTGTTCACTTATTTTTTTTTTTTAACTCTATCTTGGATGCCTTCTATATCTGTCTGGTTTTTTTTCTTTTTTTTTATTATTATGTTCAATTAGCCAGTATATAGTACATCATTAATTTTTGATGTAGTGTTCAACAATTCATTAGTTGCGTATAACAGCCAGTGCTCATGACAACACGTGCCCTCCTTAATACCCATCACCCTGGGGGCGCCTGGGTGGCTCAGTGGGTTAAGCCTCTGCCTTTGGCTCAGGTCATGATCTCAGGGTCCTGGGATCGAGCCCCGCATAGGGCTCTCTGCTCAGCAGGGAGCCTGCTTCCCCCTCTCTCTCTCTGCCTGCCTCTCTGCCTACTTGTGATCTCTCTCTGTCAAAAAAAAAAAAAAATACCCATCACCCTGTTACCCCATCCCCCCAACCCCTCCCTTCTGTAACCCTCAGTTTGGTTCCCGGAGTCCAGAGTCTCTTATGGTTTGTCTCCCTCTCTGATATCTTCCCCTTCAGTTTTCCCTCCCTTTAAAGGCTATACAGTATACATGCCATGGATGTATGATAATTTAGCTAACCAGTCCCTAGTCGATGGACATTTAGGTTGTTTCCATTTGCCACTATTACAAAAAATGTTGCTGTGAACATCCCTAGGGAACTTGTGAACACGGTTCTATAGGAGAGTCCTGTAATTAGGATTGCTTACCAGAAAGGTTATACAGTTAAAACATTGATAAATTCAAAGAGGCCCTCCAAAATGTGCAATTTATACTTTGAAGGGTTTGTGGACTAAATTATTTCTGTAGTAAATTGAATAATGTCCCTCAAAATTGACATCCATCTAGATAGAAAGCCAGAATGTGACTTTATTTGAAAATAGGGTCTTTGCAGATGTAGTTAGAAAGATGAGGTCATTTTGGATGATCGTGGGCCCTAAATCCAATGATTGGTGTCCTCATAAGAAAAGAGGTAGATGCACAGATGCACAGGGAATAAGTCCATGTGGTAATGGAGACAGAGATGGGAGTGATGCAGCTCTAAGCCAATGACTTCCAGAGTCATCAGAAGCTAGGAAGAGGGCAGGAAGTGTTCCTCCCTAGAGCCAGCAGAGAGAATGTCCCTGCAATGCCTTGATTTTGGTCTTCTGGCCTCCAGAACTGAGAATGACTATATTTCTGTTGTTTTAAGCCACCAAGATGCTGATACTTCATTACAACAGCTGTAGGAAAAGGATGTAAGTTTCTTTCTGAAAGGAGTCCATTCAAATGAATCAAGCTAACCAGAGTTAGCTTAAGTGGAAAAAAAAAAAACACACAAAAAACAAGTAATACAATAATATCACCAAAGCTTCAAATTAAACTCTAAATTTTCAAAAACTTGCACAAAATTTTTGTTCAATATCCTAATGGCTTATGATTGGTTCACTTAGTAAAGTGATTTTTACAAATTAATTATGAAAGAAGGACATTTATTATAAAAATGGAAAATACAGTTCAGTAAAAAAAGATGACAAGCTGTAGCATGCAAAAATTAAAAAATTTTCCCCATGGACATTTTGATATAGACTCTTCCACACTTTCTTGATTTATATTTAGGCTTACTTAGCATACTGTTTTATAACATGCTGTTTCATGAAGAGCCATAGTTTTGTTATTATTTTTTAAGATTTTTATTTA